>NC_072425.2:72402500-73652500 GCF_028878055.3 Symphalangus syndactylus | reverse complement strand
GGATTAGAGATGAAGTTGTGATAAAGTTGTGAAGTAGGTAAGATTTATCATTATGTGTTCCATAATACTTATTTTCCCCGTAGCTTGAATTTCATCATGCTCAATCCATCTTCATCAATATTTACTGAGCACCTACTGAGTGTGAGGCTCTAAGTTGGGTTCTGAGAATCCAAAGACAAACGCTCTACACTTAAGTAACTTGAAGCCCAGCGATGAGATGAGACCTGAAGGGAGGTGAATGTTTCAGAATATCTAGAAGCACACTCAAGGACAAGTAAGTTTTCTTCTTTATCTTTAGGACTAGTATTTGCCTCTCTAGCACCATCCTAAAGGGATTAAGATGAATAGCAATTGCTGCACTCACTACTTCTATCAATAAATAAAATAATTCTAGTAGTACTTGAATGTTCAGCTTCTAAAAGTGAAGCTTCTCATCTGAGAGCCAGCCCCACAGAAATAAAATAATTTATATTTTCCATCGGTTTGGAAATAAATTTACTGCAATAAAATATCAGGCATAAGAAATGGAGCCTTTCTTTTATCCTTGGATTTATTTCCAATACATTTCCCAGATTTCCCTTGACATTTACTTTGTACCTCTTCAATATTATTCTGGAGTATAAACAGACTTGACCAAAGATGCAGCTATTCTATTTTTTCAAATGATTGCATTTTGATAGAATTCTGAAGTGGTAAAGATTTTTAATAATACATTGTTTTGTTTTTCTCTGCTACCTGATGTCTGATGCTAAAAGGTTTATTTTTTGATGTTTATTACATGTGATTTTGATTATATAAAACGGGAGGAAAAGGACAGATGGCAGTACATTAAGCTAGCTGAGAAAAGAGTTGCGACTGTGTAAGAAGCTTACCAGATAATATTTTTAATTTGATAATCTTGAGGGAAATCTTCACTAGTGACCACCACCATTTTATTCAAACACCTCTTTTAATGGCAACCTAACATTACCTTTTAGCTATCATATTGGAATAGTGAACACATACAAAAATTTATCTCAAACTATGTCATAAATCCTGTACACCAAAAATAGTACTTTCACTCCGAATAATTTATAACTTGAAAAACTAACTCTATTATCACACAAGAGTCTGAGAAATCCTAGGTATATTCTAGTTCCCCAGTTTTAAGGGAAGAAGGTAACAGAGTGGTCAAAATTCAATAGATCCCTGTGAAAGAGTTACGGAAAAAGTAAAATACAACTGTCTTTCCTGTGTTCTCTATAACCTGCCACTTTCATTTCCTATTTGCAATAGTCTCTCCCGTGGTCCACCTGGTTCTTTGTGAGCTGTGGTTTGCCTTTACGAGACCCTCAGGAACAGGGATGATGGATGCACACATGTACTGAACATTTTTCTGCCCTGTGTGCTAGGATCAAGACTATGTTCAGCTGGGAAGGCAGACAATGTCAGTAAGTCCCGTTGGAATGCATAAGTTTCTAGTTGCATACAACCAAGCAGAAGAATGGGGAGAAACAAAAGAAGAAAAAAAATGAGGAGCGAAGGGAGAAGGTGAAGTCAGAGAAAAAGTTGGAATGGGAGGTAGAAGAATCAGAAGTGATTCTTCTAATTCAACAGGTAAGTAAATGTAATAGAATTACTGTCTTTCTGCAATCTTATAAAATTTATAAGATGAACAAACAAAATAATACAAAGAGCCAGTAGGCCAGCATTCTCTGGAAACGCTTAGGCAACTAAGGAAATTATTTAATTACTCTATCTTGCATAAAGAAATAATCAACTGCCATTTATTCATAGTTCATCTGAATGAGAAAGTTCAAAGTAGTGTCCCCCTTCAAATTGAAAAATAGTAATTTGAGTTTACAAGAGAGATCCTGAAGCTATGAACATTTCAAAATGACTTTTGAATCAACACATTTTAAACAATTAACTTATGTATTAATATGCATTATTAAATGATTTTGGTGCTGAAAGCATTTTGGCATATTCTAATTCTTTAAGACATATATTTGTTCTAGTGCAAAATCAACATACAATTAAAAGCCAATTTGGAATCTAAGTATTACCCCAAATATATTACATGAAAGACTAGCCTCAGATACTTTGAAGAAATTAGTAACACTTACTTTTCCAGTCAGGTCTGCCTATATAACACTTCGGAAATTGTTGCTGAGATATTCAATTTGTATGTAATATGAAACAGTCAATAAATTTTAATTAAGAGAATATTAACAGTAATGAAACTGATATCTCATTCCTTATCCTATGTATCCTGGATAAATTAGCATTTATACATGGAATCTGATATCATTGATGTGGATACTTGTTATCACTTAAAATAAAGGTTCTAATGGATTTAAAGTGTTTTTTTATTAAGGAAATAAATCATTATATAAAAAAGACACCTGCACTTATATATTTATTGCAGCACAATCAACAATGGAAAAAATACGGAATCAACCTAAGTGTCCATCAGTGGAGGAATGGAGGACTGGATATATATATAGATACATCCCACCATATATATATAGAGAGAGATATATCCCACCATATATATATATATATATATATATATATATATATATATATATATATCCCACCATGTATATATATATATATATATACATGGTGGGATACTGCCCAGTCATAACAGAGAGTGAAATCCTATCTTTTGCAGCAACACGGATGGAACTGGAGGCCATTTTCCTAAGTAAAATAACTCAGAAACATAGTCAAATACTGCATGTTCTCACTTGTAAGTGGGGGCTAAATACTAGGCACACATGGACATACAGAGTGGAATATGGACATTGGACACTAAAAAAGGTGGGAGGGTTGAGGGCTGAAAAATCAGCTGTTGGGTACGATGTTCACTATTCAGGTGATGGGTACACTAAAAGCCTAGATTTAATCACTATGCAATATATGTACATAAGACATCTGCATTCGTACCCCATAAAGATATTTTTTAAGGTCAACAGTGTTTGTTTACCGCTTGTGTTTCATGACATTTAGTTTTTTTTGAAACACATGTTTTATTTAAAACTGAGATGAAAGTGTCTGCCGCTCAAATGCATCACAGTCTGTCCCATTTAGGTAAATTTTCAGGAGAAATGCAAGCCCCTGGGGAAAGTATCTCTGCTCAGGGTCAAATGGATCCTACCTCCTTTTTTAAATGCCTGCATTGCCATAGGTAACTCACACTACACATTTTAAGATTTGCAAAGGGCAGGACAGTGAGCCCTATGATGACATTTATTTTTTAATTCAAAGTATTTTGCATTGCATTTTTAAAAATTGCATATATTGTGTTGGATTAAAATAAGATGGTTGCATTGTATTGCATAATAGAAGAAGTAGTTTAAGACCAATTAATTCTTAGCCACTTTTTAAAAAAGTTTTTTTTTGTTGTTTTTTTTTTTTTGAGACGGAGTCTCGCTCTGTCGCCCAGGCTAGAGTGCAGTGGCGCAATCTCGGCTCACTGCAAGCTCCGCCTCCTGGGTTCACGCCATTCTCCTGCCTCAGCCTCTCCGAGTAGCTGGGACTACAGGCGCCCGCCATCACACCCGGCTAATTTTTTGTATTTTTAGTAGAGACGGGGTTTCATCGTGGTCTCAATCTCCTGACCTCATGATCCACCCGCCTCGGCCTCCCAAAGTGCTGGGATTACAAGCGTGAGCCACCGCGCCCGGCCTAAAAAAAAGTTTTGTGGCTCAGCTAGACCTCATGGTACTTTGAAATGAAAAGAATCTCTCTCTGCAGCTCTCAGGAGCTAGGTGAAAGATACTCACATTATAAAGATGCTAGAGCCCTGGGGTGCGGAGAGTCCGTGTTTAGTATATCTGTCAATGAGTTCATGTTGCCATATATTAAGTGGTTTAATGAATCTTGATATCATTATACCAAGAGTAATTGCAGGATTTGATGGGAGAAGAAAGACCACTGCTTGATTTAAGCAGAGAGGGGACAGGTGGTAAGTCTTACTTTGGACCTTTCTTGATCGTAAGAATTGACCTGGAGTTTGCCTAGAGATTTTAGAAAATAAATATTTGCCCAAGAAACCATTCCTTAACGTAAGTTTCATTTTAGTGAGTAGGGACCAAAAGAGTACTATAATATGCACATTTTGAATACTAATTTTGTTATACTTTTCTGATATCCTCTCTAGGAGAAGTCATGGAAAGGGACAGCACTCAGGACTTACATCTCTTCCAATGAGGTCCTCCTGGTTTTCCACAATTCCCCAGGGGGCAATACCTATGGTGCATATCTTTCCTCGAGACTTAGATGCATGATCCTTCAAGGCGTCTCCAACATGACGAATAACACCTAAAAAAAAAAAAAAAAACAGAGAAGCATTGATTTTGTCTTTTAAAGCAAATATCTTTTCATCATTCTAAAGAAAACTGTGGTAATGGTTTCTCCCGAGGCTAAATAAATTGAATATAAAATTTTGACGCATTTCTATACAAACTACTTGTATTTAGGAGGAAACAAACTCGTGGCTGTAACGCCAGATGCATTGGCCAGATTTGTATATGAATTCTAGCATTGCATTTCTTACTCCAATTTATATCAAAAAAACAAAAAGCACCCAATGTCTATAAAAAGAATAAATACAATTTTTTAAACTAGAAACTCTTTTTCTTATAAGCATAATAATTTGTTAGCATGATTAGGAACCAGCAGCTTGACTGTGTCATGTTAAAAGCACCATGTATAATGGTATGTTAAATCTACACCACAGTCTGTATATGAGTTAAATTCATTCAAAGACATGAGTTACTTAGTTTGAGATTTTGTTAACCTTTATGAGAACCTACTCATAAAGACAATGTTGGATTATTCTGTGGAAAATTTATGTTAAAATATATAGACACACCTTTTAATCTTCACCATTCTAATTATTTTCCTCTTCTGTTAAAATGACCTTCCCCATCATAGTTAAGGGTGAGAAAATTCAGTTTACAAGATGTTAGGCAGCATAACTCTTACCTTTTTAAAAATCATTTAAAGAAGATGCAATTTCTAATTCTCTTAACCTCCCTCTCAAATGTTCATTTTTATAGGAAGACATATAAGATATATCCTCTAAGAAAAGATGTTTCTGCTTATCAAAATTCCACCCATTTCTCCAGGAAAAATTTATACCTAGTGCCATTTCCTATATGAATGTTGAGTTGGATTTGATTTCTTCTCCATTTGAACATATTGCAGTTTGTCAATTTTGAATAGCTCAGTATGTCACTTAACATGTTCTGCAGTGATTCATAATTATATGTGAAGATGTCTCTTCTAACAGTAAAACTGTTTGAGAGGAAATTTGGAGGGTCAGTGCCTTATTCATCTTCCTACACCTCAGGGGCTAGACTAGAGGAAGGGCTCAGACGCTGCGCACTAAACTAACTAAACACATGAAACACATCAGGCAATTTAATCATGGGAAAAGACGTGTATTTAGGTAACTTAATACTGAAATATTCATAAGATGAAACAGAAAGAATCACTGTTTAAAAAGCAAATAACAAAACAGTGTAAATGGCCATTAATCATGTTGAGCTATTCAAGAGTGTTGGAAAGAATATAATTTTCACTTATTATCTTATCCATGAATCTTCTGAGTGAGAGAACTGGTAAAACAAACAAACAAACAAACAAAAAACAGACCCGAACCAAAAAACAACAAAACAAAACTCCCCAAAATAAGGCTGTGAATATTGGTATTAAATTGTTTCCAATTGTTTCCAGTACAAAACTCCTTTCAGGGCCAGCCCTGGACAAGAAGTTTAACTTTATGGTATGCTCATCTGTCTGCACAATTCTATCAATACTTCTTACCTAACTTTAACATTTTATCGTTAAGAACCTCACTTTGGGTATTGGATTGAACACTAAGCCTGGAGTGAGGCAGAGATGAACTCTTGGGTTTGTAGCATGTAGGCTATAAATTCTTCTTTTGATATTGAATGCATTTTATAAAAGAACAAAAACAGTAAACAATATTCCAAGTTCTTAGAAATAGAGCATTGGTAAGACTTTCTTTTGAACCTGTAGAACCCTTTGAGTTGGTCTCTATGTGACAGGAATGCAATAGACAATAATCACAAGCCAATGAGGCCTGCTTAGTTGAGAGGGAAACGTGGAGCTCCAAACCTGAACAGTCACTGAAAGAAAAATTGCTCTGCAGATATTTGATTACTACAGGATAAGGAGTAAAGAGCTAAGCAGGTCATTCTAAGATCATGTCAGTGTATGGGCTGAATCAGAATTTCACATAATAACATCGAACATGAGCAGTCTGCAGACTTCATCACTGAAATATCCTTATGTAGCTGTGTGCAGAATGTTCACAAATTCTAGGTATTTAAGAGAATTAGTGTAGGTCTTACTCAAACAGCATCCAAACTACAAATGCAAAATTAAACAACATTAAGATAATGTGTTATTTTTATTTTTTGAGGCAGAGTTTTGCTCTTGTTGCCCAGGCTGGAGTGTGGTGGCACGATCTTGGCTCACTGCAACCTCCACCTCCCAGGTTCAAGCAATTCTTCTGGTTCAGCCTCCTGAGTAGCTGGGACTACAGGCGCCCACCATCACGCTGGGCTAATTTTTGCATTCTTAGTAGAGACAGAGTTTCACCATGTTGGCCAGGCTTGTCTTGAACTCCTGACCTCAGGTGATCCACCCGCCTTGGCCTCCCAAAGTGCTGGGATTACAGGCATGAGCCACCATACCTGGCCCGAGATAAAGTGTTATTTAAAACTAACTGGTCCAGAGTTATGTTTAGAATATTCCATTAACTACGAATGTATCCACATGTACAGACTTTGGGGCTTGTAATAAGTTTGCCTAACTTATTGCAACATTACCTCTGTATTTCCAATTGGCACCTCAGACTTCAGGCTGGGGGAATGTGCCAAAAACATTTACAGGCATCCATTCCATTATCTGGTGCACATCAAAAATGTTCTGTAAATAAGCACTTAACTATAGGTGGGCCAGTAAGAATTGATTTGAGAATGCATCTGTGTCACAATATAGATGGCAAGAAGGAAAAATTCTTTGGAATTCAGAGTGAGGTGTGTCTTCTATTGGCACAGTGAGGAGTTAATAAAATATTTTAAACAATAAACATGTAATGCCCTAGACTTTGCCTTTATGTCCCAGATGGAAACATCATTTTGCAAAAATTAAAGCTATTTGGCACCAAACTTGAAATTGTGTAAAGGACAGAGGTAGGGCTTCCAATTTAAAGCAGAAGTCATTCCTTAAAGAATTATTGGCAACTTGAGCTATTTAAAAATATACTGTGAATTTCCATTAGTCATGTTTATGAATTCTGTATAGTCAACTATTAAATATCCCAACCCATTTCTTATGTGTAAGTAATTCTTCTTGGTTAAGAAATAACTTTACAGTTCTCATTTAGATAAAGGAGGGAGAGATAACCAGCAACCATGGACTCATGGGTAGGGATGAAGTGGGGTGATATAGAGATAATTAACCTTAGCAGAAAATTATATCAGGCACAACATTCCCATGGCCTATGCTGACTTTCTCCGTTCCACTTGCAACTACCTGTGTTAACCCCTCCAGTGAATATCCACGCTCCAGTTGTCATAGCTGCTTTGATGAGCCCTTTCCCAAAGACTTGCTTGAGTTTTGGCTGAAGTTCAAAGTTCTGCAGGCCCCCATGGACAGAGATGAGAAGCTTGGGAAGCTCCAGCTGCCATTCCTTGGTCATCAGGTGTAAGAGGAGATCAGGTTTTGTATCAAAAGATACTCGCACATACTGGAAGAAGAAAGGACATAAATTAGGGAGACAAGGCAGGACTGGCTAAGGCTGGTTATCTTTACTGATTGCAATTATATGTGTAGTTATGTGACAAAAATGTCTTATATAAAATCAGATTTTTTTTTAAAGGGGTGATCATTTGCTTTATCAAAAGAGCCTTCATTAGATAGAGTTCGTATTTTTAAAGGCTTTCTTGAAATTATGATAATTCATTTTGAAATGATTAGATTTTCTAAAATGTGCAAGCATGACTTTTCCCAGACTGAGTTCTTTGCTCAAAGGAAATTATGTTTATATTTCACCACCCTTTACATGTGTACAACAGTTCAAATGTTTCTAATATTTTTCATATCTCTTTATATTAACTAGATGCACATATTATTATTTCTGTGACCCTATTATTTTGAGAGGATTTGAAAGATTCTACAGTTCTACATAATGTAATGAGAATTTTAAAATAAGGTAATAGTGAATTACATTTATTTATAGCTATAACAACTGCATACCAAATGTAATGTTACTCTATCTTTTAAAGAAGACAAGTAACAAAAAGCAGGACAACTATTCTTGAAGAATAGTTGAAAATTTGAGTGTATAGCAAATATCAAGGTGTTACCAGATGCAACTGGAAATAAAGTTATAATAAGTCTATATAAATGAAATACTATAAATATATGCAGTAATAAATATGTATATAACCATATATATAGAGATACTCATTTAGGTCTCAATGTAATTATGTAAAAACTTTGGCCGGGCGTGGTGGGTCACACTTGTAATCCCAGCACTTTGGGAGGCCCAGGCGGGCGGATCACGAGGTCAGGAGATCGAGACCACGGTGAAACCCCGTCTCTGCTAAAAATACAAAAAATTAGCCGGGCGTGGTGGCGGGTGCCTGTAGTCCCAGCTACTCGGAGAGGCTGAGGCAGGAGAATGGCGTGAACCCAGGAGGCGGGGCTTGCAGTGAGCCGAGATTGCGCCACTGCACTCCAGCCTGGATGACAGAGCGAGACTCCATCTCAAAAAACAAACAAACAACAACAACAAAAAAACTTCAATTTCTAGCTAGAAACAACTGAAAAACTGGGCATATATAGAAAGTCCTTTGAAATACGTTTCTGAGCTGGCACAAAAAAAAAGAATTATTGAGACTCCTAAACAAAGAAGCAGTTTAGAACCTCAGGAGGTTAGGGAGTACCAAAGCAGGATTTGACCCTGAGTGTCTTTCCTAAAGCCTGGAAGACCTAGAGCATCTGATTTAATGATTGCATGCAGGGCGGAATTGAATGATTTTATGGGAGAGTTTAATATGGGATCCCACATAGGGCTGGTACACTTCAAAGGGCTCATCCTCAAGTATAAGAAAGAAAAAAAACTAAATAAGCCTGATGTACAGAAGAAGATGGCAAGAAAACTTGCCTACCTCAACCTTGACTATAGGTAAATGAGGAAAAAATTTCCCCTCTGATTATTTTTAAACACAATCAGGCCCCCACACAGGCCTTGTCTATATTCACACTATCAATGTGGTTTAAGAATTGCCAAGCAGTGTTTAATGTTAAATAGTTCTGGCCGGACAATAGTTCCAGATAACTGGTAGAAGTAAATGCAGGTTCTCTGGGGAAGAATATGTCATCAATCCATGCCTGAAATAATTCTCATGGGGAAATAAGTATTTCATAGTAAAACCATAAAATAAATTATACAGGAAATAAGGCAGCATGAATGAGAACCAATAGAAACAACAGGCACCAAAATAAGATCCTCAAAGTCATTGAAACGATCAGATACAGGCTATAATATAACTGTTAATATGTTAAAAAGCATAAATGAGATGATTGAGTATAAGAGTAAGGAGCAAGAAACTAAAAAATGACATATACATACATATATATATACATCTGAAAAGAACCAAACAGAACTTCTAGTAATTAAAATGTAATAAGTAAATGAAAATTAAAATGGATAAGTTAAATTACATATTAGATATAATGATAATAGATCCAGAAAATAAATGAGATGCAGCCAGGAAAACAAAGGATTTGAAAACATGAAAGGAAAATAAAGGAGCTTGGAGGAGATAATCAGAATTATAGATAGAAGTAAAAGAGATGATGGGGAGGAGGAAATATTGGAAGAAATATTCGCTGAATATTCCTCAGAATTATAGAAAGATACCAATTCTAAGATGTAGAAAGTTCAGTGAATCCCAAGCAGGATAAATGAAAAGAAACCTCACTTACATACTCATCACACGTAACACCAAAGGGATGGGAAATTCCTCAGAAGTAGCTGGAAATAAAGACAGATCCCGTACCAAGAATAGTCATTAGACTGAAGACCTACTCCTCAACAGCAACAATAGACACCTGAAGCCAGAACCTTCCACGTGTCAAGAGAAATTACCTGTCAATCTAGAATTCTATATTCAGCAAAACTATCTTTTAAAAAATGAGAGCAGATTATAGATGTTTTCATACTGCCAAAACTGACAGAGTTTACTTCTAGGCACCTTCACTGAAGAAAGTTGTTTTTGTTGTTGTTGTTGTTTGTTTTGAGATAGAGTCTTGCAGTGTCGCCTGGGCTGGAACACAATGGCATGATCTCGGCTTACTGCAACCTCTGCCTCCTGGGTTCAAGCAATTGTCCTGCCTCAGCCTCCCGAGTAGCTGGGATTATAGCTACAGGTGCCCACCACCAGGCCCAGCCATTTTTTTTTGTATTTTTAGTAGAGATGGGGTTTCATCATCTTGGCTAGGCTGGTCTGGAGCTCCTGACCTTGTGATCTGCCCGCCTCGGCCTCTCAAAGTGATGGGATTACAGGCGTGAGCCACCGCGCCTGGCCTGAAGGAAGTTTTAAAATATATATAGGAAGCAGGACTTATATGATCCAAAATGGATGATCTGGGTTGTAAGGTAGGAAGATAAACTAAGATATTAGTTAATATAAGGTAAATCTTAAAAAGTATTGGGTATATAATATAAAATAACATCTAATTTACAGTGGAAAGTGATAGAACTAAAGCACTGGACAATACAGCATATAAATGAATGGTAACAATTAGAGTTATGGCATTCTAAAGCCTATGTTGTGTGGGAAAGAAGGGAAAATTATTAATTCTGGAATTTAAGTATGAATGTTGAAGTTGCATAACCACAAAATGAATAGGCCTGCATGTAATCATACAAACATATGCTTTTCAATTTATAAATAAGATTATCCAGGAGATGACAATTTACTGCCATACTTTTGGGTCTGGAAAACTCCATTGTTTCAAAGCCTCAAAAATTGTTTCTGTATTCTTTCGTTAAAGTATATTTGAAATATATTTAGCTGAAACATGAGGCAAAAGCACGCAGAATATGAAAGCAGCTTAATAAAATAAGCTGCATCATCAAGAGATACCAAAGAGCTAAAGTTTCCTGAACATATATGCCAGAAATCCAAAGTGTTGGCATCCAATACAGTTGTTTCTATATTGATTAGACTTATCTAGCAAAAAATGATTCCAGAATACAGAGTAAATGTTGACAATTTTAGCTAAGTACATTATATCACTAGAATTTGACTAGAGTTTACAATATGAAAAATGGCATCTTTTGTGCACCAACTCTCATGCAGAGGGCAAAAACTTTCAGATATCTATCAACAGAAATTTTCACTAATGTGTACTTTTGTGCCACACAAGGAGCATTCAGGCAGAAGAGGGGGTACTGGAGTATCAGAGGCAAACAGAGGAGTTTCTTAAGTAAAAGCTTCTTTTAAAAATCTTCATTGAGAGTCTCTTTATAAGAAATATTTATAATGAATGCTATAAAATAAAAGAATAAAGAAAAGGATAAATAAATAAAAGGACAGAAGAACACTTTGGAGGTGTTGGGTAAGCTTATGGCCTTGATTGTGCTGATTTCCCAGGTATATCTCCAAACTCATCAAGTTGCATATACTAATTGTATTCAGCTTTTTGCATGCCAGTCATACCTCAGTAAAGTGGTTTAAGATAAAGATGAAAGAATAACATTTTTAATGATGGCCATTCTAACTGGTGTGAGATGGTATCTCACTGTGGTTTTGATTTGCATTTCTCTGATGGCCAGTGATGATGAGCATTTCTTCATGTGTTGTTTGGCTGCATAAATGTCTTCTTTTGAGAAGTGTCTGTTCATGTCCTCTGCCCACTTTTTGATGGGGTTGTTTGTTTTTTTCTTGTAAATTTGTTTGAGTTCATTGTAGATTCTGGATATTAGCCCTTTGTCAGATGAGTAGGTTGCAAAATTTTTCTCCCATTCTGTAGGTTGTCTGTTCACTCTGATGATAGTTTCTTTTGCTGTGCAGAAGCTCTTTAGTTTAATGAGATCCCATTTGTCGATTTTGGCTTTTGTTGCCATTGCTTTTGGTGTTTTAGACATGAAGTCCTTGCCCACGCCTATGTCCTGAATGGTATTGCCTAGGTTTTCTTGTAGGATTTTAATGATTTTAGGTCTAACATTTAAGTCTTTAATCCATCTTGAATTAATTTTTGTATAAGGTGTAAGGAAGGGATCCAGTTTCAGCTTTCTACATATGGCTAGCCAGTTTTCCCAGCACCATTTATTAAATAGGGAATCCTTTCCCCATTTCTTGTTTTTGTCAGGTTTGTCAAAGATCAGATAGTTGTAGCTATGCGGCATCATTTCTGAGGGCTCTGTTCTGTTCCATTGATCTATGTCTCTGTTGTGGTACCAGTACCTTGCTGTTTTGGCTACTGTAGCCTTGTAGTATAGTTTAAAGTCAGGTAGCGTGATGCCTCCAGCTTTGTTCTTTTGGCTTAGGATTGACTTGGCGATGCGGGCTCTTTTTTGGTTCCATATGAACTTTAAAGTAGTTTTTTCCAATTCTGTGAAGAAAGTCATTGGTAGCTTGATGGGGATGGCATTGAATCTATAAATTACCTTGGTCAGTATGGCCATTTTCACGATATTGATTCTTCAAACCCGTGAGCATGGAATGTTCTTCCATTTGTTTGTATCCTCTTTTATTTCATTGAGCAGTGGTTTGTAGTTCTCCTTGAAGAGGTCCTTCACATCCCTTGTAAGTTGGATTCCTAGGTATTTTATTCTCTTTGAAGCAATTGTGAATGCCATCATTAAAAAATCTGGAAACAACATGTGCTGGAGAGGATGTGGAGACATAGGAACACTTTTACACTGTTGGTGGGACTGTAAACTAGTTCAACCATTGTGGAAGTCAGTGTGGCGATTCCTCAGGGATCTCGAACTAGAAATACCATTTGACCCAGCCATCCCATTACTGGGTATATACCCAAAGGACTATAAATCATGCTGCTATAAAGACACATGCACACGTATGTTTATTGCGGCACTATTCACAATAGCAAAGAGTTGGAACCAACCCAAATGTCCAACAACGATAGACTGGATTAAGAAAATGTGGCACATATACACCATGGAATACTATGCAGTCATAAAAAATGATGAGTTCGTGTCCTTTGTAGGGACATGGATGAAACTGGAAAACATCATTCTCAGTAAACTATCGCAAGGACAAAAAACCAAACACCGCATGTTCTCACCCATAGGTGGGAATTGAACAATGAGAACTCATGGACACAGGAAGGGGAACATCACACTCCGGGGACTGTTGTGGGGTGGGGGGAGGGGGGAGGGACAGCATTAGGAGATACACCTAATGCTAAATGACGAGTTAATGGGTACAGGAAATCAACATGGCACATGGATACATATGTAACAAATCTGCACATTGTGCACATGTACCCTAAAACCCTAAAGTATAATAAAAAAAAAAAAAAAAAAGAATAACATTTTTGCTGTGCCTGTACACTGCTACTTGAGTAGTGTGGTTTAGCGACTTGAATAGTTAAAATTTGGGGGTTCTGCTGAATTGAATTTATTTCATTTTGACTAATTCCAGAACAGGTTATTTAGTAAAATAAAGTAGAACTGGGACTTACAAGGCTTCCAGACTATACAAACCAAGAATGCTTTAGTGTGAGACGTGTTAAGAAATTGCTTTTCAAGTTACTGTTCTCTTATTTATCAACTTTAACGTATCACTTTAAAGAACCCCAATTTAATGTGGACTTATGTTCTCCTAAGGTGCGATATAAATTACACTTTTCTTAAACATAGAAAAGCATCTAAAGTATAAAAATACTCCTAAAATTATTTGCCTCTTGCAAGACTACAGAGTAATTCCTAACATTTCTGAGTTGCTATGATTGTGGCTTTTGGAACCCCAAAATTCTCCATGTAGATCTGCACCTATACATTTCATCTAGCCACTGCACCATTACACTCCAGCCTGGGCAACAAGAGGGAGACTCTGTCTCCAAAAAAAAGAAAAAAAAATCCCAAAAAACAAGAACAACAAAATAACCAGAATACAAGAAACTTGTATATTTATTGTGCACCAGGCACAAACATGCTGTGAGATCCAGAGCCATAGTTTGTACCTGGGAATAGATATGCGTACATTATTAACTCACATAGTGTGAAGGGAGATTACAATTCATACTAAATTAATACAGATATTGTGCAATAATTTCAGCAAGCTTAACTAGCTAAGTGACATATTATGGAGTTCAATTATTCATACTAATTGGTAATAAATAAATTCATTTTTAGGAATAAGCCTCCCTTGATAAATAATTTACTTTAGGTCTTCCATAGTTATACATACAATATAACAGTAAGAAATGAAAAGGGTCTACTTATTGATCAGGTGAGCAGCTCACTGGAAAAGACCAATAGAACTACTCAATATGTTGAAATACCTTTTGAAGTAGCCTAACCCATACAAAGCTGTGTTCATTGTCACGGAATGTTTGTTACTCAGCTAGTAAGCAATCAAGAGAGTGAATGAATGAATGAATGACCTAAGAGATCCCCTTGATCCCAGCTCCCCATCTTACAGATGAAGAAAGAGAGACAGTAGGTGAGGTCACACTACTCGTGGGCTCTCTTCACATTTTTCTCACTGCTCACAATTACTTTACTAAGAAAAAAAAAATTCCAGCCAGGCACAGTGACTCACGCCTGTAATCCTAGCACTTTGGGAGGCCAAGGCAGGCAGATTACCTGAGGTCAGAAGTTCAAGATCAGCATGGCCAACATGGTGAAACCCTGTCTCTACTAAAAATACAAAAAATTAGCTGGGTGCAGTGGTGCGCACCTGTAATCCTAGCTACTTGGGAGGCTGAGGCAGAAGAATCACTTGAACCCAGGAGGCGGAGGTTGCGGTGAGCTGAGATCGCGCCACTGGAACACTGCACTCCAGCCTGGGCGACAAGAGCGAGACTCCAACTCCAAAAAAAAAAAGAGAAAAAAAAAGTCCCAAAAAAACAAGAACAACAAAATAACCAGAATACAAGAACCTTGTGTATTTACTGTGCACCAAGCACATGCATGCTGTGTGTTCTACTTGTACCTTCTCACATACTCCTCCCAACAACAGGGATGTTGGTTTCACCCACATTTTACTGATGGGAACAGAAAGAATCCATCATGTTCTCAAGTTCACTATGCTAGTATGAGAGTGCTCACAGCCCAGGTCTGACCCCAGGGCCCTTTCTCTTTACCTCAAAGGTGTAAAAGGCTCTGTCTCTCTGTACGTCTCCTTTTCGTTTACCTATGACCAATCAGTCTCCAAATCCTAATGGTCCACTTATCAAAACAGTGCTCTCAACCAGCTCCTTTTCTCTATTTCTTCAGTTGCCATTTTAAGAATGTATTCTCCTTACAATAAGGATGTCCATTTGAATTACAGAAACAGCCTCCTACTGACCTCTCTATGAGACACCAACAGGCAGATTTCTTTCTTCAATCCCTTTTGGACCGTATTATTTCTCAATTAAAATTCTTCTCTTAGATGTAAACTCCCCATTCTTGCCCTCAGCATCCCCTGTAACTTGACATAATCTTGCCAATTCTGAGGCTTTCCTCACTTCTCCCTGCATTTGGCCAGTGCTGCTCCCCCTCCTAGTCCTAGATAATGCAGTCTCGCCCCTTTCATCTACAGAAAGCATTCTCATCTTTCAAAGGCCTTTGTTTCATCCAACATGACTTTTCCTGAGAATGTAAGTTCAGGCTGATGCAGTATAAGTCTTAAACCCAGTGTGATACATATTTTTTTTCTGGTTGTTTTTCCCATGTGTCAATTTTATCTCCCTACGTTGCAAGAGCTTTGAGGAGAGGGACTGTGTTTGACCTGACCATGTCTTTTTTTCTTTAGTAAGTCTTTCAGCACTGGCTATGAAGTAGTCACTGTCTTGGAAAGAAAACAGAGTTTAGAGATATCTTGGCAATCATGGGACTCTTCAAAAGAATCCGTTCCATTCTTTTGCTTTTCAAATGAGGATACAGAGACCCAGGGAAGGTGAGTGACTGAAATATCAGAGCTAGTTATTCAACAATCCTTTAATTCATTATTGAAGCTACTGTTAACACTGGCGGCTCTAGATGGGGCTGTGCTTCTCTAATTTTAATGTGCACAGAACTTACTTGGGGACCTTGTCAAAAATATAGGCTCTGATTCAATACATCTGGGGTAGGGCTTAGGCCTCTGCAGTTCTAACCAGCTCCCCAGGTACCACATGAACAGCAAGAATGATAACTTTTCCCCAGACCAAACATCCCAAATGATGTGTTTTGTGTTTGTTATTTGGTCAAAGAAAGAGCGCTCAGTATTTTACATGAAAATCCAAAGGAAGATTTAGGAAGTACTGGAAGAATTAGTAAGGCCACAATAAACATGAAAATGCAGCAATTGACAAGCTACTCAAAGTATCTTCAATTACCTAACCTCTTTTGACCAGTACTCATTCTTACACAAAGGAACATTTGGTTAACTGTAGAACACACCTAATTATCTAGAATCATGCAAGTAGCACAAACAACGGGTGGCTCTGGCCCTTGGATGTTGCCCATTATTTGTGATTTATTGTGCCCTTCTCTTGGAGAATAAAAGGCAAGATATAAATAAAGCATTTAAGTGAATTAATTTGCTAGTTTTTTCATTTTTGGCTGTCACCATTTAGCAACACAGGTACATGGTTTTGTAGATAAGAGGATAATTAAAACCAAGGGATAAAACATTTTGAGATTATCTGAGGATTTTCATTTTTAAATGATATTCCTATGCTCATAAAGATCAGTTCCTTTTGTAAGCCCTCCAGGTGCTTTAATACAGCAGTTAACTCATGTGCTGAGTCAGCAGCTCCACGCTCATAAATGGACGTGCCCAGAGCAATTAATCAATTCCTATTAAGTAGTCAATAAGATTTGAAATTAGGAGCTATTTTGGTTGTCAAGATCGGCAATTTTGACTGTCACTTGTGAGTCTATTAATTGCAAAGGGCTCACCTTACAAATAACAAGAAGTCTTCCTAATGAGCATGCTCAGTTTTGTCCCCTGAGCATTACTCTGATGTGGTGCTCCCATTTAGAGATTTTTCAAACATAAGCAGCATGACACTTGAGTGTCAGATAGCGGCATTGCAAGTCCTTTGGCAATTTGAGCATCCTCTGTTGTTAAACAGGGGTGATCCTGACGACCTCACAGGACACTGTGTGGATTAAATTGTGGAACATACCAGGTATGGTGGAAAAACCAATAAATGCAAGTTGAGTTCATTGTAGATTCTGGATATTAGCCCTTTGTCAGATGAGTAGGTTGCAAAAATTTTCTCCCATTGTGTAGGTTGCCTGTTCACTCTGATGATAGTTTCTTTTGCTGTGCAGAAGCTCTTTAGTTTAATGAGATCCCATTTGTCGATTTTGGCTTTTGTTGCCATTGCTTTTGGTGTTTTAGACATGAAGTCCTTGCCCACGCCTATGTCCTGAATGGTATTGCCTAGGTTTTCTTGTAGGATTTTAATGGTTTTAGGTCTAACATATAAGTCTTTAATCCATCTTGAATTAATTTTTGTATAAGGTGTAAGGAAGGGATCCAGTTGCAGCTTTCTACATATGGCTAGCCAGTTTTCCCAGCACCATTTATTAAATAGTGAACTCAAACAAATTTACAAGAAAAAAACAAACAACCCCATCAAAAAGTGGGCAGAGGACATGAACAGACACTTCTCAAAAGAAGACATTTATGCAGCCAAAAAACACATGAAGAAATGCTCCTCATCACTGGCCATCAGAGAAATGCAAATCAAAACCACAGTGAGATACCATCTCACACCAGTTAGAATGGCCATCATTAAAAAATCAGGAAACAACAGGTGCTGGAGAGGATGTGGAGAAATAGGAACACTTTTACACTGTTGGTGGGACTGTAAACTAGTTCAACCATTGTGGAAGTCAGTGTGGCGATTCCTCAGGGATCTCGAACTAGAAATACCATTTGACCCAGCCATCCCATTACTGGGTATATACCCAAAGGACTATAAATCATGCTGCTATAAAGACACATGCACACGTATGTTTATTGCGGCACTATTCACAATAGCAAAGAGTTGGAACCAACCCAAATGTCCAACAACGATAGACTGGATTAAGAAAATGTGGCACATATACACCATGGAATACTATGCAGCCATAAAAAATGATGAGTTCGTGTCCTTTGTAGGGACATGGATGAAACTGGAAAACATCATTCTCAGTAAACTATCGCAAGGACAAAAAACCAAACACCGCATGTTCTCACTCATAGGTGGGAATTGAACAATGAGAACTCATGGACACAGGAAGGGGAACATCACACTCCGGGGACTGTTGTGGGGTGGGGGGAGGGGGGAGGGACAGCATTAGGAGATACACCTAATGCTAAATGACGAGTTAATGGGTGCAGGAAATCAACATGGCACATGGATACATATGTAACAAAACTGCACATTGTGCACATGTACCCTAAAACCCTAAAGTATAATAAAAAAAAAAGAAAAAAAAATTAAAAAAAAAAAAAAATAAAAAAAATAAATGCAAGTTGAATGAAGGTCACATTCACCTTCTATATGACTCCTGTGTATAACAGGTCCAAGTAACTTGCCTTTAGTGCTTCAGTATGCCTTTCAAAATAACTTTGTTTTTCACCTCAGAGTTATCTGGGGAGTGACTGGTGCAGGTGTTTATCTTTCTAAAAGTACCTGTTTGGGCTACCCAATCCTTTCTTCATCCATGGCCTTTAGTTCCCTAATTTATCATTTCAAGAGATAAACTGGGCTCAAATAAGTTACACATGGCTGGAATTACCTATCTCTTCTCTTTCTGTCATTAGCTTCACTGCCTGGCAGCAGGAAGGCCCTGTGATGTGCTAATGACAATCAGAATAACATCTCAAGAATGTTCTGTATGAACTAGAGGCTAGTTCTGGTTGAAATTGTACTTTTTGATCTATTCTTAGTTACCTTGGAGGCCAGTACATCAGCATGATTTTCATGAGAAAATGTATTTTGAGTTCCAAACAACAAATTTAGACATGACATTCTGTGAGACTATAAATAGAAAACTAGAGATTTTCTTTCATTCAAATGGTAGAGGCCTTCAGTAACTAAAATTCTCAAGTTTTTGCTCTGCCTGGTGCCAAAGGTCTTTTTGCTTAGCAGGTGACTTATTGCATTTTTTACTAAAGCCACTCTGACTGCTTCGTCATTAGAAATGTTACTATTTGCCTATCAAAGCAGAACTTTATCATGGCTTTGCTCTGCACCGATTTGGTGTCACAAACCAGACAGTCCTTTCCCCTTCATCAAACCCACAGTAGGCAAAGGCTGGTTGGTGGGTGGGGCAGCAACCATACTGCATAGAAAAGATGGGCTGTTTCATTAAGAAAAAATAATAATAATCTTCCTTTGGCATTCTCAATGTGAGTTTTGGCAGAGCAATCTGCCTTTGAAAATTCATCAGTCACCTTTTTACGCCTAAATTTTAACCCAAGTAAATTTGCCCTGCTGTTTCAATGAAAATGTAAAGGAACTGCAGAACAATGAATCTGGCTACTCTTGGAAATATTAAATGACAGGTCCACCTCCTTCTACTGTAAGGCCATCTTTAATTCTTGGAAGTGATCACCTGGTTTTTGTTACGTAGTGTTCTGAAAAATGGAACTATCATTGCTAAATCTATTCTAACAATACTTTTAATGCCTTTCTTCCAAGCCTCTAGTGGAAAATTTGCCTCATTTTCCTTTCTGTTTGAGAAAGGTAACAAGCACCATTTCATTTCCTAACTCTCTGTAGGTACCTTTAAAATGGGCACTTGTAATTAAAGCTGTGGCTGAACAGAATATGTTGCTTGAGACTGCTAAGGCAATTTTGCTAATACCAGCTTTCCAAGTCCATGGGGCCTTTTGCTTTGCAGCAAGAGTTTAATGCTTATGATGGTTTAATAGACAAAAGATATCCTTAGAAAATATTTAGAATCACATTAACTGTCATCAAATCCCTAGTTTGATGACCCAGAAAACTCTGGAAGTGGAGGTGTCATTGTAATTTATTCCACATTGTTTTTGCAATGTCTCAATGTGAGATATCAGGTACTTACAGGGGATGGATGCTGACAAGCCACAACTCAAGGTTTAGAAATAATATAAAACTCCAGTAAGCATATGAACTAGTCATAGGAGGTAGTGTATGAATTTTCTGCCAGAATTATTTAGCATAATATTTTCTAGATGCAAAGATAGTATGGTTTCTTGGACGAGAATTGGTTCTTCCTTCTCTGTAGATCTATGATTAGGATCAGAAATATAACTGATAAATTCTAGTTTTATTCTCAGTTTCAGAAAAACCTTCCAAAGGTACTGCCTGTTCAGTGGTCTTGAGATTACAAGGTAGAAGCTGAAAATCAATGGAACAATTACAAAACCTCTCAAGACCTTACCATGTGTATGTACAGCTGCTTGGTTAGCCACAGCCTATTGATTAGCTATTTTGTGAAGTGGGACTCATTTAATTTCCTACTTGGTGTGTGCCAATCAGTGATGATTCCCAGATAAAATCTGCATATTGCAAAGATAGACAATTTTTAAAATCTCAAATTCAATCCTAAAGGATATTAAGAGCATAAGCTTGTAGATGTCATGCTGCTGACAGCCTCCCCCTGCCTGTTATCTCCCCCTTAAATCCCTACATTCCCTTTCACCTCACACCCACAACGCCCAGAGAATAAGGCTTTCATCCTTGGCAGGCTCTATAGTTAGAGCTTTAAGTGTGAAAATGAGGGCTAGAAATAATTATCTAAATCATATGAAGATTATAATAAGGGGCTCAACCTAATTTAATAAGGAGCGTAAATAGCAAGGGAAAACCTAAAGAGAATTACGTGGGTGACTTGAGAGGTTTAAATACAAGTCCTTAATTAGGTTACACTTATTTACCTGGCCCACAAATCAGCTCAGCATTAATTGGAAGAGATGATTAGCAAGAAAATAAGATTCTGTCTATAATCAAGTCCAACACTGCTTCCTTTCCTAAATAATGTAAGGCGTGAGCCCCAGATGTAGAAGAGTCTTTGAGAAATGATACTATGTTGGCTGATGGGTTCATCTTCTTGTTGCTCTGTAAAGGGTCCTAGAAAGTTACCTGGATTCCATTCCAGTAAAATAATGCCTAAACCAGAGCTTTTGCCTCTTACTATCTTCTCGCTTTGTCTCTATGTTCTGACACTTATGGGGCATCTGAGTGAACTGCAGGGTCTTCTGGTTGTTTGGGAATAGCTTTCTGGGGCTTGCAATTTGGTAGGATGTGGCTTGGTACTTAACAGGAAGTCAGAATCCCTCAGTTCTGTCAGCTTTGAACGTCTTCTTCCTGTGTCACAATTTTTCTCTGTCAAGTGCTGGTTTCACTGTGATTTTATGGGGGCCTGTCAAGCCTGGGAATGGAGGACCGAACACTACAAAGTACTTGAAAAGGCACAGAAAATGGTTCTGTGAGCCTAGGATGTAAGTTTACGAAGATCCCTTCCTGCTCACAGCTTTTGAGTTTCATCAACCTCATTAAACAATAGTGACTTTATGAATCTATTACGAAGCTTCCTTATCAATAGCTAGAAACATAATAATAATTAGCTTCCTTTCAATTACCCACATATATATTTCCCAGCAAAACATCTAATATAGCCTGTGCTAGGTGCATACAACAGAGAAGAAACAGAACTGACAGGAGTCCTGAGGAGGCTGGGCTCAAGAACTATGTTGTTAAATAAGTGTGTGACTCTGGGAAAATAATTTAACTTCTCTAGGCTCAGATTAGTTAGTGTTTTATAACCCTGACTGAACAGTAGAATAACCTGAGTAATTTTTTAAAAACTCTGGATGCCCAGGGTCTATGCCAGACCAGTGAATGAGACTCTCTTGGAAGTAAACCTTGGACATAGGTATTAGTGTGCTTATCTCAAAAGTTTGCAAGTTGTGAATCGCTGCGTTCAATCTCTCAAGTGTCTTAAGGTGGCTTAAGCTCTGTGACACATTGCTGTACTGCCGGCATGATAAAACAGATACACAGAGCGCTCCTGAGCAGAGATGTGGCTCACATGGCCTGCAACATTGTAATAATGATTATGATTCTCTTTTTCTCCAACTTTATCCTCTACCCAAACTCCTGCAGAGTGTCTCATATTATGTCCAGACCACATTGGCAACACAAGGTCTTCAACTTGGCTTCAAAAGTTAATAAAAATCAATCTTCCTCTAGAGTTTTTTGACCACTTTGTTAAAAATCATTTCAACTTTCAAGTATTCTTGTTAGAGGCAGGGGACCCAAGGC
The DNA here is from genome assembly GCF_028878055.3 of Symphalangus syndactylus. Classification (NCBI taxonomy): domain Eukaryota; kingdom Metazoa; phylum Chordata; class Mammalia; order Primates; family Hylobatidae; genus Symphalangus; species Symphalangus syndactylus. The sequence continues at coordinate 73,629,997 of NC_072425.2, read as the reverse complement.
ATATTAAATCAGTTGGCCAATCTGACTTAAATCTCAGTGAAAAATTAACCATGCCTTCCCCATGCAAAGACTGGCACTCTTTAACAGACGGTGGTTGCTGATTTTCCCTCTCTACAAACTGTGTGCCAGTTTGTTTGAGAGGATAAGAGGTAAAGAAGGAACAGGTTGGCACAAAACAATTATCCTGCCAGATAAAATGAGACCTCTGACCTGTGGACAACTCCACCCCTTGGTCTAGACAGAAGAATCAGAATAATTGAAAGGCAAGTTTTCAAAGTGGACAAAATGCTTATTTATGTCTGGATGAATAGCTGGAACTTCCACTTGTTAAATATTCAGTAGTAATAAGAAGGTAAATTGGTTCTCATTTGGCTGATTAGACTCAGAAAGAAAGAAAGGTTTACTCTCATAGTGACAGCTCTGAGGCCATCTAGGGCAGCCATAACCTCTGAAACCTAGCCTCAGAGCCAGCTTCGTGGGCGTGGGACCAATATAGTCACACTATTCAGGAGGCCAGTGCTTAGGGTCCATTGCTGTGCACTTGCTGTCTTAAAATTCTTAATAATTTTATCCTTGAATTTGTGTTTAGTAAATGAAGTCCAGTGGGACAGTGGAGTCTTGAAGCTTGAGTTCACAGGTGGTCCCTGGTCCTACCTCCTTGCTGCCTCTCCAGGATGGGGAAGGTCAGGGGTGAGTATGTACCTTGCAGCATTTCAGGGTAATGATAAGGGAGCAGCCTTCTCTGTCTTGGGCTGGCAAAACCAAGCTGTGTTTCATGGCCAACTTGGCAGAGGTTCACCTGCCTTAGATACCAGCCATGTCCCAGTGTAAAGGTGGCAATCCCATGGCAGGGGTTACCCATCCACTGAGAGTTGGGGCTGCCAGCTATCGGAAGGGAGGATTGATTTCTCTGTCCCTGCAAGGACCCTACATTTTCATTTTGTACTGGGTTCCACAAAGTATATAGCTGACCTTGTCTAATCTGATCACCAACAGACAACTCTAAGTTCCATAGAGCCATGTGGGGCCTCAGGAGGGCTGTCAAATCCAGTGTCTATATGTGTCTCCTCTGTGGAGCACAGTGGGGACTTCTTCGAGTCTTTCTTTCCACTGTGAAATATTGTAATATACATACAGTATATATTTGCTCTGTGATATGGAGAAATTACTTAACTATTAAGGGCTGCAGTAGGTTACTCTGTCATGTAGGAATAACAGTACTACTATTATAAACACAAAACAAGGTATCATAGGTAAGTACTTGGCACAGGGCCAGGGATGTGGTAGATGTTCCATAAGTTTTAGTTGCTATTATTATTGTCGTTATCATTACTTGCTATAGATTCTGAAAGCAATTGCACAAGTATTTTAATACTATGAAGGACACATATTTTAATAAACTCGTTTGGCATCTCAGTCTCCAGAGTTCTTAGGGTCTGTCAAATGCACTACAATTTTCCAAGAAGAGAAAAAGTAATCACAAAAAGGAAAGTCATATAATGAGAAGGGATCTTGGTTTTGTCCCCTGTAATAGCACACCCATGGCAGCTGTTCAATTGTTGAGGTGTAACAGTGTCTCACTTACTGTTTTGCTGGAGTGAGTAGATACAGGAGGTTGACTGAAAGTGGAAATCTAAGTACGTGATGTGGTGATCCACAGACCGCAGATCTCTGTCAGTGATGGGCTGGTGTCCTGGACCCACCCTCCTGCCAGTGCCTGTCACCAATGCCATTCACTGGAACAGAGTTGATTGCGGACTTATGCAGCCTGGCACCCCTATGGAAATATTCTAATACATCTCTGTATACATCCCAGGGAGTAAAGGAAGCTGTTTCACTACTCTGCTTTTGTTACTTTTATAAGTAGTTATTATTTTCATAAACATTTTGAGCACTAGCTGTATACCAGTTAGTGCTCTCTAATCTTCATAAGCATCAAATAAGGCAACTATGCCTGCTTTACAGGTACGAAAACTTGAGGCTCAGCTAAGTTAAATGGTTTAATCAAGCCTTTCTAGTTAAACAGTGAGAGAGTGAAGGCTGAGATCCAGTTCTGTCTGACTTCAAGATCATGCATCTTAATCGCAAAGCCTCTCTTTCCGGTACAGTAAGTTACCTCTTCGTAGGAAGAATACCAACAGCAAAGAGTTGCTCAGCTTTAACACCAGACAAGATTCTAAGTGCTTAACATGAATTGACTAATTTAATTCTAGAGATAGCCATATGAAGGAGGAATTACTATCCTCATTTTACAAGTGAGTGAGGAAACTGAGGCAGTAGGAAGCCAAGTAAACTGTCACATAGCCCATTAGTAACAGTCAGGCTGTAAATAAAATGCAGTGTGCCTTCAGATGCTGTGGTCCACCACCAGGCTAAGGGGTGAGAACTTCTGGAATAATTTTAAAACATTAACTGAAAAAGTGTAATTTGGCTTTCTAAAATAATATATATGTGCATCCAAATGAGTGTCTTTCAAAGTATTTAGTCAAAATGTTTTCATAATTTCTTTCAGAGACTGAAGCAAATAATATTGATGATAGTATTAATAATATTAATAGCAGCTAGATTAATTTTATATCTATTGTGTGCTCAGCACTGTGCCAAATGCTTTACATAAGTCATCCCATTTAATGCTTATGACAGTAATACCAACCATTTATACAACAGAATACAATTACTGAGGCTCAGAAAATTTAAGTAATTTTCTCCATGTCATAGCATTATATGATGGTTCTGGGTTAAACTTGTATTATCTAAATCCACAATCTACATTCTTCGCTTCTAACCTCCTAATACTAATACTTCACTACTAACACTCCATTTTTAAAAGATATTTTTTAATGGTAGAAAATTTTATCTTCATAGAATAGACTGGACTTGTAAAAAACAGTATAAGTTACTTGTGACTAACCTTTAGGTTTTACGAATTTCAGGTACTTCTGATTCATTTTCCATTAAAACTATCATTTGACGAAAATACAGACTGCTTTCCTCTTGTGATCTATAAATTTTCGGGAATCACTCCCCAAAAGGCAGATGAGTGCACATTTGGACAATGGCAGCATCATGGTCATCAGAGTCTCCTAAGGTGACAACTTTGAGGGATGCTCTCACTTACAAGCCTATTCGTGCTCCATATCTGACACTAACTCTTAACCGTGGAAATGATGACCAGAGGCTTATCATATGCCTACTGGACTAATGACACGAGGCTTGCAGGCAGTATTCAAGCATCCTGTGAAGGCACTGGGTGTACCACTCTACAATGATTATTGCCCAGCAAGCCACATCCTCATTTATAGCACTTTTCTTACAGGGACAACTTGCATGACTTTTAACACGTGGTTTCAGAGAATCTACAATGTATGTGGGTCAATCCCATACTGTCAACAGTGACTGTACTGAATTGGGGACAGTTAATAATCTTGTGTGGGCAAATACATCTAAGTGAGTAAGGAAGTTGACAGATTGCCATTTCCCTTAGTTTTGCATAGGCCAAGACTACTTAACTCATTCTTTGTATTCCCACGCCTTGCTGGAGGTTGCAAACAGCACATTTTTCTTTATAAAATATAGTTCAGAACTGGTTTTTTTTTTTTTTTTTGAGACGGAGTCTCGCTCTGTCGCCCAGGCTGGAGTGCAGTGGCGCAATCTCGGGCTCACTGCAAGCTCCGCCTCCCGGGTTCATGCCATTCTCCTGCCTCAGCCTCTCCGAGTAGCTGGGACTACAGGCGCCTGCCACCACGCCCGGCTAATTTTTTTGTATTTTTTTTTTTTAGTAGAGACGGGGTTTCACCGTGGTCTCGATCTCCTGACCTCATGATCCGCCTGCCTCGGCCTCCCAAAGTGCTGGGATTACAAGCGTGAGCCACCGCGCCCAGCCCAGAACTGGTTTTAATTTAATATATAGCTCAGAATTATATTTTATAGAAAAGAAGTGTTAAAATAGCTCAGTCAGCCATTCTTGGTAAAGAAATTACTGCAGTGGCAGGAGTGGGGGACAGGGAAAGGGGAAGAGGAGAGAGACAGAAAAGGGAGAGGTGAGAAAAGAGAAGAAAGAAGTGGCTTTATTGCACATTTTTTAGACTGCCATTCATGTGAGGTGACTTCCCTTGTGGTCTGTAGTATGCTTCTTTAAGCAAAATTTCTCCTCCAGACTCAAAAAACTCCATGACATGCCTAAGAACAGCCATCTCCTGCTCCACCCTCAGCTAGTTTTCTCTCTTATAACAGTTAGAAGCAAGCTTGTTGGACAACAGCATCTAGAATTTTCACAACACATGCTAGACAAATTCTGTCAGCTAACTAGGAAGTGGCCCATGATGAAAGGTGAAATTTAAAAGCAACGACTCTTAGAAGTAACATTTGCATATTTCCTAAAGTCTCCCCAACTCAAAAAAAATGCTTTTTATGTGGAATCTTCTAATGAGATCATTACTGAACACAGATGCTTGGAGAAAAAGCACTTAATTTCGATGGCAATATTTCTCTTAGAACAAGGAAAGAAATAGGTGGAGTTAATCATTTCTACTTTGAATTAAGAGAAATGCTAGTTACCAACAGAACAAAACAGAAGTCTAAAGACAACACATTCTCACCAAAGAGGTAAAAAAAGGAGTTAGAAAAATATGTCTTAATGGATGAGACCCAGAAAATAACATAATAAACAGGGAATAACTATAGAAAGCTATTTTAAAATGATTAATAATGAGTCACTGTGTCTGTAATTATTTAAAAGTCACTAATTACTTTAAAAATCCCAGGAGGAAAGTTTTCTTTTCCCCGTTTTATAGAGGAAGAGCTGAAACACACAGGGGCAGGGGACTCAGAGCAGGTCACCTGGTCAGACAGTGGTAGAGTGGAGATTAGGCCCAAAGACTAAATTTCATGCTCTTAACCACCCCTTTGCAGGACTTGAGACTTGAGATAGCATTTGGGAGCAACTGAATGGCTTTCTGATTACCATGGCTTTGTTGGAATGGCCGCCTCCTTGGAACTCAATAGTCCCAAAAGCATCCGTAGGGCTGAGTTGAGTGTGTTTGCTGATGGACCACTTTTCCGACTGGATGTCATTTCGTGAGAGGCGACTTTCATTTTTCTCATTCTGAAGCACAGAGATACTGGGGGTGAGGCCAACATGCTGGCCTATCAGACGCCCACAGCAACACCTATAACAGAAGAGGTTAAAGTGAACCCCTGGTATTAGTCACTATTGGGATACACACTTAAGGCAACCAGCTGGAGAAATCTACAGTCTGTGCCAACACCTGTCAGTCAATTCTCAGGAAGAATTCCACCATGTGGCTATATCAGGCATTGGTAAACTCAGGCTTTCCATGATATACATATCTTTTCTTTTCTCCCCTCTACCCATTTTCCTTTAGCTGTATAAGCTGTAATATGTCTCCTGCCCTTCTCCATCCACCTCTTTTGTACCCGGCATTTTGTTCAGGATTGGACACCTGCAAACAAAAGTTCTGTGGATTTTTCTACTTCTCACTCAGCCCATCTATCAAATGTATCAAAGCACGAAGGTTTCTGAAGAGCTTTGAGGGGGAGAAGTTTAACATGCACATTTAAATGAGGAATCTCACTTATATGTGAGTCACAACTGAACTTGTCTGTTCCCAATTGACATTTGCTGTCAAATATCCAATTCTGAGAATAAAAATCTGCAGGCTTAAGTGTTCTTGACGAAACAATGAAAAAATATTCATGAGATATTTGAAAACTTAAACTTTGCTCTATCACAAAAATGTCCTTCATACATTACTATTACTACCTTTATGACTATTAGTAATGATAGTTACAATATGTAGCTGCCATTTATTAAAAACTAACAATTTAGCATCCATTGTATAGATGAAATATTGTAGTTTTGAAGGTTAGGTAATTTGCACAAGGTTACACAGATAGTCTCTAAGACTCTGTAGTCTATATTTTAAACTGATTTGTTAAATTGCCCATTCATAAAGGCATTTCAGACATATACATGCTACTTTATCCCAAATGCTTCTTATCTTATATATTGTTGATCCTAAGGAAGGTAAGTAGGATGCTAACAATGTGCTTAAATGGGAATCTGAAGGTTTACAGTTTAGTTAGGAATCTGCTAGGAGTCTTTTATTTAAGTCTCTTCTTTTTCCTATTGTAGAACGTGTTGGTACAAACTAAGCATTTGGAGGAGGTACTTAAAAGGAAAAATCAATAACCATAACAAAAAACATAATCCGCTGTTATATATGGTGATTAATTCCTTCCACAATGGTGTATGTGTTTTTCTTTATAGGCTCTTAGAGTAAGACTTAATTGTAGGCATGACATACTATATAGTGTGTATAAATACGATTGCCTCAAAGATGTCCAGAAACAATAACAAAAGATATTTCATTTGACAGTGTTTCCCTTGCAACAGGTCATGATTACTCTTGTAGGTTTTTTGTATAATTGCTACTTCATGTTCTCAACATTATAGACAGCAAGATTACCTATGGGGGTCTTTGGTGCTGGGTATGATGTGGACACATTCTCTTTTATAAAATGCTCTTTCTATCCAGGATTTCTGAGCCTGAAAAAGAAAACAACAACAAAAAAAAGGAAAGGTGAACACACCATGAAATATTTTTAACTAGAAAGCAAAATTTCATAATCATATGAGACTAGTATATCACCAACTGAATTGAAATTGTGGTTATTTCACATATAAACATTAAATATAACAAAATCAATTACTCCCCGTACCTGCTGATTAGGTTATTTAACATCACAATATCGAGAATTAAAGGAACTGACCATAATAAAAAAAAGTTAGTGATGGAATCATATACAAATTCAGAACAGAAAGACAATGCTATTTGCAGAGAAAATAAATTTGGAGGGATAGAATAGCAATGTTTGTAACCTTATAGAAAACAAGTATTCAGTAATGGGAAGAAATGCATCCAAATAAGTATAAGGTTTTCACAGCTGACACTTCCATTAGATTTTCCTTGCAGAAGGAAAGAAAAATAGCAAGAGAATTGCATAACTCAAAAGCCCTAATGTATCCCTATGCTTTTTTCTAATTAACAGTGCTAAGTACAGGGGGGTGGGGGGGGGGAAGGAAATAAAAGCATGAGGAAGATAAATGTTTTTATCATAGTCCAAAGGTTTACGGGTAATGCCTTTGGAAAAAAGTAAGATAGCACATTTTTTCTTGTGCACCCCACATGCCCTTCAGCAGAGCATATACAGCTTCTTAGAATGGGCACTGTTGGGTCCATCCACCCAGAAGTCCTGCCACTGAGATTGGGTTCTCACATGGACAACGGATGTTCCGGAAAACTGTACAATCTCTGTTCCAAAGCAGTTATCCATCCTGCATCCCTTCATGGTTTTCTTTACCAGCATTTGCAATAGCAGCGGAGTCTCCCATGAAATTCAATGAGCTGCTCAGAAGATTCCTTCTCTAAGCCTTTAAGATGGAAGTTGCTAGAGCAACATTTAATGTTATTTCTACATTGCATCATCTTCTCTCTAATGCAGCATCAATACTAAATTCATACTCTTATATACAGGGCTAAAGCACAACTGAGCTGTTGATTTGACCTGTCTCTATAGTGTTAACTGTTATAAGCCCCCATGTGTTGAACCATAATTAATCTTGACTCTGCCAATGACTCAGATGTCTATAAGCTGTGCTAAATTCTGATTGGTCCTTAGTACTTCAGTCTTGCACCTCCCTCCTGTCTCACAAGGGAGGTCTAGGCAAGCATGTGGCCCCGAAGGCAGTAATTGCCTAATACTCATGACAATGCACATTTTTACAAGGAGCAACATGAGCCATGGTTGAGGGGCACAAAGAAACTGCATCCTGTTTCAGTAATGGTCAATATCACATGGAATCATTTCTGGGTGTTCATGCATTGTCCACCTGAAAAGGAGCACCCACCCTGCCTCAGAGACCCTCAGGTCCAGGTGGGCCTCTGCATTCTCACACCACAAAGGTAACATTTGCAGTTTTGCCTTTCAGCTAAACATGAAAAATTCCCAATGTCTAGTCTCAAATATTTTTCTTTTCAAACAGGTAGAAAAGGCTAGTGGCTACCTCTTTGTAACAAAAATGAGCTTAGCAGCATAGACAGCCAGTCTTCATCTTTGTAAAAAGCCTGTTCGCTAAACTATTCATAGGCCATGATTTTTCTCTAGACACTGAATACTTTCATTGATAATATCTCTTGGCAGAAAGAGGGTAAAATGTTCTTCACTGGATTGAAACCAACTTTTCCTACACTTTAGAGAGCAAAAAAAGGAGAATTTACTTTCTTTCTCTTTTTGTGTTCAACTTTGGCCAGCATTCAGAAGGCTCTTTTGTGGGGGAGCATCTGGGAATTTTAGAGAGTGCTGACCAATACTCCCTGAGAAAAAGTGGGGCAAGCTTGACCATGGGTAGAGCATGAGGTCTGCATTTAGAAAAAGTGGTGTGAGTGGGACTCTGTGACCTGGAGAAAGTTACATGATTCTTTGATCCTCAGTTTTCCTCATCTATAAAATGGAGACAACAGCAATACCTGAAACACAGCATTGTTATCATGATTTTAGGGGTACTATGCTTTGCTCCAAGAAGAGAGACCTGTCCAGGGTTGATTCTGGTACTAAAAGTTCAGATGAAGGCTCAGATGAGGGGACTATGAAATTACTCTAGGAGACCCGACCTAAATTGGTCTCCCTTTGTGTTGGGGATGATAGGAACCCACAAGCCCTGGCTGGCCACTAACAAGATATATAGGAAGCTTATTTAACATTTTGGAACCTCTTCTATATCATATGGATAATTCCAGCTACTTTGAAGAGTTGTTGGGATAATCAAACCAGATGATTCAGATAAAGCACCTGGCACATGTAGTAGGCACTCAATAGGTAATTAACAATGGCTAACATTCAGTAAGGGTGCATCATGTGCTTGGCCTTGTGCTAAATATATTAATACATTGTCTCCCTGGATCCCATAAGGACTCTGCGAGGAAAGTACTACTTTTATATCCATTTTTCCAATGAAGACATTGAGGCAGAGAGATGCAGCAATACATTCTAAAGCCAGGGTTTGAACTTGAACAGTCTGGCTTCAGAGTTCACACTCTAACCCACTCTGCTAAATTGCCATTAAAACATTAGATGTTATTGATATGAAATACCCTTGTTATGGGCAGTACTATCTGAGCATGCCCAGGATTATCCTGGCATTTGGACAGAGTTGGCTCCCAGAGACAGGTCTTGGAACCAGTTCATCCTGCATCTTTCCCCTTATCATTCCCCTCTTCTAGTCCCCACATGCGCAGGAATGAATACTCTGCTATGTCTTCTTCCTTTCTCCTTGGGGTAAAGGTATGAAGGTAGGACATTAGGAAGACACCAGAATCTGAGAAATGGCTATACAGCAAAGAAATGTAAGCACAAGACTCCTCACTTAAGTATCTGTGCTGCAAAGACAAATGGATGAGATTTTTCAAGGACACCTTCCTTATTTCTCTTGCTCATGGATCCCATTGTTAGCCTGGAAAGCACTGGAAGTTTTAGTCAGATGATGGGTGGTAAGAATTCCTACATATGGATTGCCAGCTAGTTAGAGTTTCAGTAAAAAAGTAATTTAATTTGTGTGTAGCTTTGCTGCTTAATTACCTTCTGAAAGGTGAAACGCTACATCATTGTTAGCAAAAAGATTGAGAATCATTTCTATATCTTATTATTAGCAGATTAATCATCTCCCTTGCAAAGGCACAGAAAATAGGGAGGAAAACAAAAGAGAAACAGAACATTAAGAAATCTTCCCATCATTCATGATTAAATTGGATTTTTTCGTTGAGTAGAAAAGTATAATACACAATAGAAAGAATGCAGGTATAACACATGAATTAGGGATTCTACAAAATATCATGCATAATTACTATATTGTGAACTTCGCTTTATCATGCTTTTATTCAGGTCTTTAGTGTGAACATCTTATATTAGATTTTTAAATTTATTTTATTGGAGAGGGCATTCTGACATTTAATCCTGGTTTGTTTCCTGAACGAATTCCTTTTCTTTGTTTGAAGGTTTTGAACTACTCTATATGAAGCTTTATATTTTGCTTCAACATCCAACTCAGTTATCTCAGAATAGTTATCCTCATTGTTAGAAAGCATGAAATAGTTTTGATGTGCTGTGTTTCTAGCTGACCCTTCAATTCTCCTTTAACACAAAACTTTAACAGACATCATGTCTTAAAATCTTTTCTTTTTAAAATATGCTTGGGAAGTTTCATGCACGCTTAGAAAAGATGGCTTCTATGGCCCCCAGAAAACCTCTCTGTATATTCTTTTCTAAAGATAGAATGGTCACATAACCATGACTGAGTTTGCAAAGGGCTGGCTATTTTCTTTCTTGTCTTTCTGCATTATCAGTCATGTGTGATGTGTAATAGGGAAGTGTTTTTCAAAGGCTAATAATTAAAAGACATCATATTCAAAACAGAAATGAGGGCATTCACAATGAACAAAGTATAATGATTACCCTCAAAGAATAACGCAACTACTAATTTTGAAAGTTAAATTTGCAGTCAATAAAGCATCAAAATAATGAAAACAAAAGTCTGTAAATATTGCTTTAAAAAAATTAAGTCATTTCATTTAAGCAGGATTCAATGTTTTTCCCAAAGTCTTTGCTACAAATGTTAGTCCCCAAACTACTTTGAATCTTCTTACTATGTCCTCCCCACCAGCTATCGAATCAAGTTCTCCAGGCAGGAAGATTTACAAGCACATACACACAGGGTATATTAAACTCATTTCCAAAAAGCCTTGGAAAGTGCTATTGCAATCTCCTCTTCAGCAGGGCAGCTTAACAGAAGGACAACCACTCAGACCAGTATTCGCAAGATTAGGAAAAAGAGTCCACTAACTTTATAGGAACAAATTACAAGAAAAGTTTCACAATGCTTCTCATCGTCACCCTCTCGTTTCAAATGTATGCCCTGTCTTCATCAGAACAAACATCCCCAACCCAAAGGTACTAAATTCATAAGTTCATTTTGCCCTTTCCCTCCACGCCTCCCTGGGTGTTGATCTTTGGTCTTCCTCTAGGTCCCCAGATCCAATATTGAGAAGTTGAACAAGAGAAAAGTTAGCTGAAATCATTTTACCTGAGCACTGACTCTGGGTGCTGGCAAAAGCAGTCCCCGGAGCAGCTCCTGTTGCTTTCATTTTGCTGCAGCTAGGGCTGGTCATTCCGTTAATAATGCTCTTATGACCGCCCACTGGAAAAAAAAGTCACTTGTTCGGCTCTTCCCCCAAGAGACGTTTCAAGTAAGCAATGAACTTGGGCAGATTAGCCCCTTGGAATGTGCTGCTTCGGGATTAGCCTCACTAAGAATCCCATGGACATTCCCTCCCAGCCCTCAAACACTGCTTGATTTGAACATCTAATCTGACGCCAGAAGAAAAACAAATCCCCGGAGAGATCGGATTTAACTGGCACAGGTCCTAACAGGCTCCCCCCACCCTCCCTCCCTTTTTCTTTTTCCATTTTCAGAGAGAAAGCTTGTGAAAGTGTGATAAGGTGTTCTGAGTTCTGAAAGTTCAACTTTGGAAAGCAAATCCTTCTAAAGAAACAGTGTATGAATGATCCGAGTGGTTGGAGCACACAAGCAGCATTGTTCCACCATCCCCAAAGAATGGAATGATAGCATTTCTTTAAAGAGAAATTGCTAAAATCTCTGAATGTTTCAATAGAATATTTTGGTCCCTGAACATAAGCCTAAGAAGAATGAAGTTGGAGTTTGTCAGGGACCTTCGAGAACTTCTAAAATGTCAATAATAAAACTTCTCTGATCATACTTCTTATCCTGCGGCCCCTCTAGCAATTGCAAATGTATGATTAGAAACCTACAGTCCTGCTTCCTTATCAAAAAGAGGTGAGCTGTGACCATGGTAGCCTATGCATGCAGATCAAAAGTTGTGATGCCCTGATATGTTTATTTGGGGTGGCCCAATGGAGAGATTCCAGCTGGTATTCAGTCACATAGAAAGGGCTCTTTCATATATCATCCAAGAGTGAATATTTTAGATAATAGTATTCTTGACTGGATAAGTGAACAAACTGGCGGAGAAAAGAGCTTAAATTTCAAGAAGGCAAAAATACTTTTTAAAAAGTGAATATATATGCACTTCATCTCCAAAGGACTTTTCTCTTCCCAAACACAGAGATAAGTGCTAAGAGATGGCACTCTTCCCTTTTCTTGTGGATAGTAAATCTGTGAGGGCAATGGGGCTTTGGTTTTAATTTTTCCATAATCCTCTGTCAAAGCACCTAGTATGTGTCATGTGGACACTCAATAAGCATTATGCTGGGAACCGAATGACTTATTTCAAACTCGAATTAGGTCCTGAGCCATCTTTTTGGCCCTCTGCTCTTTCCAGGATCAATCTTCTTCAAACTCCCACATTTTCTGGTCTGTCACTTGCAAGGTTTCCCCAGAGAAAGAAACAATAAACTACCTAGTGACTTTCAGCTGGGGAAACATTATGATAAACATGAACCAAATGAAACATCAGACTGAGTTTTAGCATTAAACACTTGATGGAGGAAGTCCCTTTGCCTGTCTTCAGGAGTTAGCTACAGAATAACACTTGGTGACATCCTTAATGAAATACATAATCTTCCTTCTCTGCAGCTGTAACACTCCCAAGCGCTTATTCCAATGGAATCATCAGAGATATAAGCACACAGAGATGTTCACTGCGGTGTTATTTATAATACAGAAAAAGTGGAAACAAATGAAGTCTATCAACAGGAGATGAATCAAATAAACAGTATCTTATGCCATTTGGTGATCATAATCAGGTTTCAAAAGACTGCTTAATTACCTAGAGAAATAAATATTTTCATGTTGTTATGTGAAAAAATCAGGCCATAAAATAGTAAGGGCAGAAAAATTATAAATTTTAAATAGATACAGAGGTGACAGGTCGGAAACATTTTTAAGGTGGTAACTATGTAGCTAATTTTTATTCTATTCCTTTTGCTTTTCCATGTTTTTCAAAGTTTTCTCCTGTAACCATATGTTTATAGTCAGAAAACTATATTTTATATAGTCATAAAATATTGTTTTCAACTGTCAAGCTTGACCATATGATAATAGGAGGTTATTGTGGATGAGTATCTCAGGAAGAGACAAAGCAAGGAGAATTAAGTAAAAAGATAGAGGGATCAGTTGGGAAGATTTGGAAAAGAAAGTTTTATAATGTGAAGGGTGAGTTTTCTAGAGAAACAAAGGGAGAAGAGGAGGGAAGTGGGGGAAATGAGAAGGGGGTGCTGAGTGGGTGGGCAGGCAAACACCTGAAAGATACACCGAGCTAGTAGGCTGTAGTGGGTCTGTGAGACTAAATAAATTGATTGTAGATAATCTTCCCAATGTAAGAAATATTTTAACAATTCAGCTTTTTCAACTTCCTTCTTCACTAGATACTACTCCAACCCTTCATCTGAATTACTTTAAACACTGAGTTACATGTATATGGAGTCTTTAAATATTGCTTATGTATTTTTTTACCCTATTTTCTCCAGTCTTACTTGTTTTTGTTTTGTTTTCCCTTTATAAAGATAAATAACTGTTCAATAGAGAATACAATAAGAGGAGCCTCCCATGAACTTTAACCAGAAACAAAAATATTGCTGCCAGAACCCTGGGCATTTTGCTTAAGTGAAAAAGGAAGTCCCAGGTGAGCACAGCAACTTTTTCATGTGAGGTTGTAGACTATCTTTAGGACCCTTTGATTTAAGAAGGTAATTAGCTCCAAAGAGACTTGTAGCTCTAGGCCACACTGTCCATATAGATCTGCGTAAAATCTTGTGTATCACCTGACAATGCAACTCCCAACAGGGTATATTATCAACCTGTTTCAGATGTAGTTTAGAGTGAATATAATTTGAATACTAACAAGAGAAAACCACAAGGGTAATGCTTACTGTGCTTCTTCCTCACTCTTTTCTGTATGCAATGGCAGATACCTTATTCTTCCCATTCATTGTTAAAGAAAAATCACACCTGCAGATAGAATACTAAAAAGTTTCTACTGGTACACAACTCTGTTTTGAAAAAGTGAAATCAGATTTTCTACCATCAGTAACTAGATTTTAACATGGAAAATGCATATTTCATTTTTATAAAGATGTCCAAAGCAGTATTTTTCTGGGATGTTCGCATTTGACAACCGCATCAACTAAAGAGCATGATATAAAGTAGTGGTCAGCAAACGTTTTCTGCTAAGGGCCAGATGGTACATATTTTAGGCTCTTTGAGGGCGACACAGTCTCTGCAGTAATACTACTCTTGTTGTAGCATAAGAACTCTCATAAACGACATAGTAAACAAATGAGCATGGTTTTGTTCCAATAAAACAGGTAGTAGGCTGGAACTGGTCCTGGTCAACCCTTGGTATAGAAAAAAGGGGTGTGAGGGGGTGAGGTGTCAAGAAGGAAGGAGTAGTAGTGGTCTCAATAGACAGGTTTTCATGGAACCATCACTAGTTTGCCTTTGCTCTTTCTCAAGCATGTCAGGCAAGATCTCCCTGAGAGGACTTTGCTCCTGTCGTTCCTGTGCCTGGATAGAACCATCCTCAGATATGCCACAATTCACCTTCTCAACACATCTGGACTGCTCAGAGGTCTTTCTTGACCATCCTATCTAAAAGCACACCGTGTCATTATTTATTCCTTTGCTTCCCTCTATTTTCCTCATAGTCGCTCACATTACCTGCCATTATGCTGTGTCTTTGTAGGTTTGTTTTTTTGTCTGTGTCCCCCACTAGAATGTAAGTTCCTGAGGGCAGTGATTTTGTAACTGATGACTAGATAAGTGAACAAATTGGTGGAGAAAAGAGCTCAATGATGTTGATCTGATGTTGCCCCAGATGATGTGGCTCCAGCACCTAGAATTGTGGCACATAGTTAGCACATAGAGAATGTAGGCAAATCATCCAATTTCATTGCACATTAATTCTTCATTGGAAAATGATGGCATCAGGTTGACCAGTGTTTCCTAAAGAAGGATTTTAGGGCGGTACCCAGATGGTACCATCCTAAAAATGCCCAGATAAGCATTTTTCTTTTGATAGTTAGGTTTATATTAATATATAATACACAAGGAATGGCTAAACCTGCAAATTTAACAAATGCTAGTTCTTGAAGATATATTTTTTCCTTTTTGGAGTTGTGAAAAAATGAGCCCATCAAAAATATTTAAAAACTAGACTAAAAATGATTTTTGGATAAGAGAAAATCATGGTCGTGTCCCAAACAAGTGACCCAAGTTTGAGAAACACAGGACCAAGCTCTCTTAAATGTCCCTCAGGTTCCTTGCTTTTATTCCAATGCCTAGAAATAAAGGTATTGTGTTCTCTAACATTGACCTACAAAGTTAATGGCAGAGGACCATGACAAAGCCAGCTGCCTCCGGAGAACACTGCCATCAGTGTGTTCTTTCCAAAACAATCAATGGTGCCATCCCCTGATCAATACCGGTCAGGGCTCTCCATCCCTAGTATGGTCAGCTCAGCATCTAAAGTCTGGCTCTGGCTCTGGAAGTATCTTTCTTCAAATTTCTTCATTTCTGTACAAATCTTCGTACACTTTACCCTCCAGCAAACCAAATTACTGATTATTCCCCTCATGAACCATGTTGTTCTAGGTTTCTCAAACTCTGAATATGTTGTCCCTTCATCTGAAATGCTGGGTTCGTCCTGCTCTACTTGATCAATGCCCCTGCATTCTTTAAAACTCTGCGTGAAACACTGCGTTCCTTGATGGGCTTAGCTGGCCACTGCCAGAGTGAATCACCATGACCATTGTTCCTCTTCCCTATTTTGGTCACACTTCCATTAGGGGAAGAGTCACACGATATAATACTTATTTTCTTTCCAACATGTATAATCATCTGTTGCCAGTTTCCACTGCAAATCTACAGTATTCTAGGTCTACTATGGCAGAACCAGAGTGTTGTAATTTCACCTAGAACACTTCCCTTCTTCCTTCTCCTATTTTTATCATTGTTTCTAGGGGAGTATCAATTTCTCATCCCTATAATTCACCTTAGGGGAATAATCTCTTTGTGGGCTGAAGTTATTTGTACTAAAATTTACTTTATAGCCTCTAAACTTAAATCACACACACCTTAACATAATGTTAGGTTAGATTATGTTTTTATCATCTGATTGGGAAAAGATTCAATAAATTATGATTTACAATGATAAACTCATGTTTTGTCAATAGGTCATGCTGTGTAAATCATACTTAAATATATTCAGAATGTTCATGTAGCATGTCATTCTACATACGCATTTTTATAAATAATTTTAAAATATACTTCTGTTTCATTGGAAATTTGTTTCTTCATTATGGGGCAATTAATCATTGCTTGGCAATAATACGTTATATTTGTAAATTATTCCGCAGTTCCCAGAATGCTATGGCATATAGAATTTCATGTAATCTTAATAACATTGTATGGTAGATATTATAAGATTCTAGGATACAAATAAAAATCTGGGGCTTATAGAGGTTAAGCATCATGCCAAAGTTATATGTCAGCCATAGGCTTAGCCCAGTGGACCCAAAGCCCTCATATATTTAGTATAGAGTAAAAATGAGGCTATGCTGGTGGGAATTATAACTTCGTTTTCTGTCAAGTAAATGCAGAGTTGCAGCAACATAATGTCATGATTTAAGTCCTTAATTCTGTTTAGCTTTCACAATTCATTCCTTCTGATTTTGTTAGCAGCCAAAGAAATGTGCTGAGTCATAAAATTGGAACATTTTATGTTAGGTAGAAATGTGGAATTTATGTGACAAATAATATCATAGATTCACCAGCTGAATTTTCTTTATCTCTTTGGCCCTGGAAGGATGAAGAGGCAAACCAGAGGTGAGAATGAAAAAATAGTTGCAAAGTTGCAATAGCATTCGTAGTAGAGTTGTCATTTAAGGATTAACTACTAAAAAAAAAAAATCAATCTCTTTCTCTCTCTCTGTCTATATGTATGTATACATGTATATTATATATGCACACCATTTTTATTTTTATTTTATTATCGTTCCTAACTACTATTAGTGTTCTGGGTAGAGACGCTGATTTATTTTAATCAATGGATGATCCAATTCTGAGGTCAAATTATTTATCGTCACAAGGTACAGACTTAAATTTGGCTCTCGGATCTTATTTCTGAAATCCCTATTTTCTGTATCCATTCAAAGCAATAGTAAGGTAGAACCTGGGGGACGCATGACCGATTAGGAGTCTCAAGATATGCATCCTAGCCGTGACTTGTTTACAACTAGACATATGACCTTGGAGGAGTGACTTAACCTTGGCGATCTTCAAGGTCAGCCCCAATTCCTAGAGTCAGGATTCTGGGAATCAGCTTTATTGTTAGTCCCTCATTAACGTGAACAAAGTATGTATAGGGGCTTTTTTTAAAATAAAAGATCTTTTTAAATTTTAATTTTTATAAATTCATGCAATCATTTCTTTGATAAGTAAACAAACAAAAATGTAACAGAGCACATGGTTTTGTGTTTACTTAGTGCAGAGTACGCAAAGAAATTTGAATTAATAAATAATTCCTGAAATAATTCTCACCAGACTCCAATCATCCTTAAGAATGCCCTGGTTGAACAATTTGGCACATGTGTAAAATTTTAATCTATTTCAATGACACTTCAAATGTTATTAAGATGTTATTACAATTAATTAATAACTCTGCCATTGAGAGAATTTCCAAGAGTAGAACTTGGTATTCTTTTGCCTCATCCCCTACTAAATGATAAATCAAATCTTGACGATCATTCAGGTCAGAATATGCAGAGGCTGCTCAAGATTTGTAATTTTTTTTTGACCTAACAATCAAGAATTATTTAACTGGAGGAACTGATAACAAATCAATCCCATTTGTGTCATCAGAAGCAACTTATAAGCAGACAGATGCAGCAATATAAGTGTAATGTTATTTCTATAACTCTCTGGAAATGAAAAATTATTAGGTATTAAGTTAATGCAGCATAAATATATCTCTGGCTGATAGGCATTTTTCTGTCAAGTTACTAGATTGTTAGGTAGAAAATAAATCCATCTGCCTAAGTTCAGATTTATGCAGATTTAGATACTTAGCTGCTCCAAATAAAAAGATAGAAGGGTAAAAATATCATAAGCTAGTCTTTAATTTGGTTATATTGTTCTAATGTGACCATTTTAAGGTTGTTCAAGGTTATTAGGCTTAGCTTCAAAATATTGTTAATGTCTTTCTTTATGACTAACTACCAAAGCCTGTATTTTACTGATTTATTCTTACCTTAGTGTGTTAATATTAAATCTTTTTGGAATATTTTACATCCTAGAAGACACTAATAAATAGACATACACATACATACACACACACATATATAAACATATACATATATAGACGTGTATATATATAAACTTTAAATATATTAATTTAAATTTGATGCACATAGAAATAATCACAATTCAAAAGTAAGTATAAAGAATTTTAGTAGGATCACTATACATTATATGTACCCCAAGTCACTATGTAGCCCATAAATATGTATGATTATGTCAATTTAAAAAATTATAAAAATTAAATAATTAAAATTTTAAAAAATAAAGTGATTCTCTGGTAGACGTTATAAAAATAATTTTCAAAGATAGCACAAAAATGAAGATTTCGTTTCCAATTTGTTTCTGTTCCATTGGATGGAAACATGACTTTTTTTCCTCCTCTCTGTTTTTCCACCATCTCACCCTTACACTCATGTAGAGTTCTGATCTCTGAATATTTGTTGCCAAGATGAATTTCTGATAATAAGATTCTTCTGAGACAAGCTATGCTAATTTTAAAAAGAATACTATGCTGGCTTTCTAACTGTTCCCCACAACCCATTCTTTACCCAGCAACAAGTTATCATTTTTCCCCTTTAATTAATAGACTTTATTTTTTAGAGCAGTTTTAGGTTTACAAAATAGTTGAGAAGAAAGTACAGTCTCATATACTCTCTCCTTCCACCTTTCTCCACAATTTCCCCTATTATTTAATATCTTGCTTTGGTATAGTACCTTCCTTATAATTGGAAAATTGATACATTATTATTAACTAAAATTTGTACCTTACATTAAGCCTTATTCTTTGTATTGCACAGTTTTATGGCTTTTACCAAATGCATGATGTCAGGTATCCATCATTAATATCATACCGAATAGTTTTACTAATGGTCTTTTAAAATGACGAATTAGCTCATGGCATTTCATCTCCCACACTCCACAATCATTCAGTGATTTCATATTACTTTCAAAGTAGAGCCCAGGTTCGTTACTGGATCTCACCAGCCTTACATGTCACATCCTAGCTCACTTCTCCAAGCTATGTCTATGCCAAGTCAACCCAGCTCACTACCTCCAGCCACGTCAACATTATTTTAGATCTTCAACTGCTGCAAATAAAAAAGATAGAAGGGTAAAAATATCATGTTATAAGTTAGTCTTTAATCTGATTATTGCTTCTTTAAAGGGACACAAATATTCATAACCTGGGATGGGAGTTGGGGGAGGGATTACTGGAAATTTGATATTTCAACTGTAAATTTTTATAAGTAGCAATTTCAGAACTACCTCCCTCCAGGGAACTGAAACTCCCTACAGATTGTTTTATTTGATAATGTGATTTATTCTAAGATTCCTGTTTGGGACATGAGGAATAAGTGTGATGTTATTTTGGATGTAAGGTAATTATAAACTCATTAATCACTGGGAAATCATGGAGTGGAAACCAAGTATCCTAATTCATTTATCCATTTAAACTCTACGTTTGCAAGAGATCTTAGGTCCTTTCTCCAATATTTAGTAGAAAACTAACTTCTCTCCGGTAAATGATACCTTGTTTTCTGTTGGTGACATAAGTGCAAAAAGAAAATCATAAAACACACACACACACACAAACACACACACCCACTCCCATGAAATTCCTGGCTCTGGGATGCTATATATATTATAACACTATTTATGATTATTCATTAAAACTGTCACCACTGGTGAGGGCATATTATATACTATCATACTAGTTGGATCCCCAAATAACAATATGGCTCTTTTGTTTGAACAATTATTTTTTCCCCTTTACTTTTTTGAATGCCACATGACACACTGATGTGCACATTACTGTTAAATACTGACTCGACTTGAGGCCACAATGTGTATATATCTTATCACATACTTGTGTGTATGTATCTTATTCCACTGTCAATCCCAATTTTAATGATTTGAAAGAGAATTGTTATGAAAGTGGGCATGCATTTTTACAAATGCACAAATCTAATATCTCACAGGGGACAATCAGGTAGAGAAAACATTTCACTTTGCTTACAGTTCTAATGCAGAAGTCTTTAAATTATCATTAAGATTAAAGGTAAACAGAAGCATAGCTGTGGAGTTAATTGTACTTCATTAAAGTCGATGCTACCTGGATCTCCAACTTTAGTCATTGCATGGAGAATTTGAAAATGAGACATCAGAGCTGTACTTATTTTTTAATTATTTCACTCGTGCATTCAAAAATATGTGTTGAACACTGACCTGTGCAAAGCTCTTTTAGTTTCTGAGAAGGTACAAGGCTTTATGAAGTCCTTGTATCTGTTTTTAGGTTTATGCTGCGTTCTAGAACAATGCTTCTTAAATGAATTGCGGTAAAGAATCTTTTAAAAGAAAATTTCAGTCGATTACATTACAAACTGATACTTTTATAACATGCCATAAAATCGATTATGCACATGGATTTTGTGGCAACAGCAAATTGTCATATAAGTTTCCAAATGCTTATTCTCAATTTTTGTACTCTTATCATTCACAAACAGTTTGTAGGCCAGCACCAGTTTATGAACCACAAGGCACTAATCAGGGTGCAATCTATGGTCCAGAAGCATCAGAAGCATCTGGGAACTTGTTAGAAATGCTGATTCACAGGCCCCCACCCAAGATCTACTGGATCTGCACCTGCACGTTAGTACGATTCTCAGATGATTCCCTTACATCTAAGATGGGAAAACACCGTGCTGGAGGAAAATCAATCAGAGGCAGTAAAGACTACAATAATGTTTCATAATAGCAGCAATAACAGTTTTATAGCTATTGCAATATGTCATACATTGGTCTAATTATTTTCATGTATTAACTAATTTGGACCCCATCACAAACCTGTGAAGTAAGTGCTTTTATTATGCTCATTTTGCAGATAAGGACACTGAGGAAGTGGGGGTTAAGCTACCGGTTCAATGTGATTCAGCTAGAAAGCAAAACACAGGGACATAGAATAACTTCAATGACACAGAGAAGTAAATATACATGCCAGGGATGCTGAGAAAAAAAACAGTCAATTTGGGCCAGGAGAGGTATTTGAGTTTGGCCTGGCACAGAGTTAGCACTGTTAGCATAGAGTAAGCACTTAAATGATTATTGTTGCATTTCATTTAATTAAATTTCTGTCCTTTCCTATTTCCATAACTTCAGAGAGGTGGTTGCAAATTCATTACCTGTTCTCATACTTTCTACTTTTTAAGATTTAAATTTTCCTTTCTCTTTCTGTTTCTCCTAAATCTTTACAATGAACTTCTAAGTACTTTGTTCTTTCGCCTGCCCATTAACACTCTCTATACTGACTAATAGTGTGCAGTCATCCTATATTCTCATGATGTTCTCTAACTCATTTAGGGCAGGGACCAGACCATATCTATTTACCTTTTCAACCCCTTCCTTACCCCAGTGCCTGGCATCTGGTAGAACTTCAATAAACATCTGTTAAAATAATAGATAATATTATACAGTTACCAAAAAAATAGAGTAGTTAACTGTAGATGGAACATTCTTTCAGATGTGAATTAATGGAACACCTTGCTCTTTTATTTTCCTAACATGTTTTGCATAAATGGAACCATTAAGCCTTAAAATATTGGGACAAATGTAACTAACCATCTCTTAAAGCATTGTCATTGAATTGACTGAGTGATTACACTGAATCACATGTACAATTCATGCTGCACCTGTGTGTGCACACACACACAGGCACACACAAATGCATGTGGTTTTTCTGTTAAAATCTGGTAGACACACTCCTAGTATTGCATTCGCCAATTCTGCATTACAGATTACATGCTGGAAAACACTGATAAAAGAGAAATTATGTATTAAATCTCCACCCTGCCTTCTGTTGGCAATATAGCCTGATAGCTCATTTGAAAGACAAGGGGTCCACACTATCATTCTTGAATGTCTGCGCCTTCAAATTAGTATTTCATAATCTATGGAAAAAAATCTTAGGAAAGCTCTGGATTGTCAAATGCCATTTTAGGGGTACAGAACATTTTTTTCTTAATGTCAGTAGATATCATTATTTAAATTCAGCCATTTGTTAAACAGTATAATTGCCCATCAATTATGTTTTCCCACTGAATTTAGATCACATGTTATATCTTCCCTTTGCTCAAGATTTTTTAAGCCTTAGAAAATAAAGGCAGATTCAGACTAACCTGAAAAATAAATTTAGTCAGCCTGATTCACAATAATGGAAAAGCTCAGACTTTTATTTCTTAGGTAGTTTTTAAATGATGGTCCTTGCTAGCTTTTGTCTTACCCAATTAGAAAATTCTACATTTTCTATGTTAAAAAAATAAAATTGTGCCCACAGGGTCCTAAACAGGTGGATTTTAGTTGGTATTTGCATGTGTGTATAGATGTGTGCACCCTGGCCAGGTTTAAATGATTAATTACTCCATAAATTTGAGGACAAAGTCCTGAAATGCTTTGTTCAGCTTAATTTTATGGCTCTCTTTGTGTTCTTAGATGGCACATCTATAGTGCTCTGCTCATTAACATTTAAGACCTCATTGATAACTTCCTCATGATAGTGTTACTATCAACGTGAGCTTTTGTGTCAGATATGAATACCAGTAACTTAGAGGCTACTTATATGAAGCCTAAGTCACTCAATTAGTGCTTCTGTTCTTACAGTCCTCTTCCACCTGGCCTATTTAGAACAAACAGAGAAATGAAGTGGTAGCCTGCTTGTGTTCCCAACTGTGACTGGGACAGATTTTTCCATTGCTTCAGTTTTTCCTTTTGCAAACATAAAGAACACTCCTATCTCTTGTTACTTCACAAGGGGCTATGGTCAAGCATTGATAAACATGATGACAATCCCGAATTCTTTTTTTAAAATGACTTACAAGTTTTTGCTTGTTAAATTTTTTTTTTTTACTGATACATATTAGATGTACATATTTTCAGGTACATGTGATAATTTGATACACTCATATAATCAAATCTAACCCTGGATTCCTTATGAGTATCGTATGAGGACTTTGTTAGCATAGGGTACTGGCTTACCATATAGAGACTAAAATATTCCTTAAACTTTCTTTTTATCATAATAGGTGGCTGAATTTAAGCAGTTTTAAATTACATTCTTGCTTGACTTACACCTAAATGTCAATTTTCTTCGGATTACAAAAGCACGATATGAATTAATGTGACCACCCTACCGCCACCCCCATACAAAAAACCCATTAGGAATTTTCTGAGATTTAAGTAACATGGAATTTGATTACACAGTGCATTCTGGGGCTCAGCCACAGCAGGCTGTAGGTACCAGGCAGGCTGATTATGACTTAACGCATTGTTTCAATGTGATTTTGCAAAGGATTTCATTTAATGCAGATTAGTAAGTTTATTAAGCTGCTGATAATTGAAGCCTCTTAAATTTGGTAAGTACCATCGAGTGAGGTAGATTAGTGGGGTTTAATTTGTTGCTCTCAAATAGCAAACGAAGACTTAGCAGAATAATTACATCTCCTCTGTGGGCTAACAAAAGGTGACATTGCAATGGTGCTTTTGGCCATTTCTGCATTTCTGCAGTTTCCTTTACAGTACTGCCTTTAGCGTTTTCCCCCATTGCTCTCAAGTGACCAAACTCATCAACTTTTCTATTGTTTCCTGAAATTATCTCTTTATTCCCTTGGTCACATTTTAACTACATTGAGGGTAGGGACTGTGTCTCCTCTGATTCCTAAGTATCTGGCATATAGAGGGGCTCAGTATGTGTGTTTAACAGAGGAATGAATTATCTTAAACAATCATAAAGTATGTTCTGAAAATAACATTCTCATCAAGTTCTCAAGTGCTAGGAAGTTATTCTTAGCCAGAGCATTAAGTAGCTGTGTCAGCCAAAAGACTAAGAGTCAACTCAACTTATTAAAGGGATTGTATCAATGAGTAAAATTATTTATTATCTCATAAATCTTTGGCCACACAGGGTGCTCAGCCCAAGTTAGTCTACCAAATGCATTAACTTAATCTCTGGCATGACCAGGTCCTCATTTTGTTACATGCCTATGGTGTCATTATAAGAGAAAGAGTCTTTATCCTTCTGGAACTCCTAGGTCTGCCATACTTCTAGCAGAGTCACAAATCAGATGGCAGAAAATGCTACACTGGCATGAGCTTACATAAACTGTATCTCTTAAGAGGAAATGCCAAAGCTGTTTGGAATGGCTGTAAATGGATTTCTAAAGTCAATTTTGGTTGTCTTTTTCATTCCTGGTTGTTAGAATACCCATAAAACTGCAGGTGTGAAGGCTTAGGGGCTTAGGCCTCAGAGAAGGTCATGGTTTTTCTTTTTTTCAAGGGCTATTCAGGCACTTTATTTTTTTCAGAATGACACTAAAACTTCACACTTAGCAAGAAATTTTGAGTATTCTAGAACACATTGCCTTCCTGAAAACAGATGAATGAATTATCTTAAACAATCATAAAGTATGCTCTGAAAATAACATTCTCATCATGTTTTCAAGTTCTTGGAAGTTATTGTTAGCTAGAGCATAAAGTAGCCCACTCCTGGTGTCTCCCTACTTTATAATGTTGATCATATGAGGTCTACCTTGAATTGTTGAGGTAGTGCACCTTGAAAGATTTAACCAAGTGACTGTGCAAGGATGCTTGGTTGCAGGTCATGGCAACTATTCTCAATGACTTCATAATACCATAAAGCATAAAGGATAATGAAGGTCGACTCCTTCATTTTACTGAGTGGTGACTTTGTTCTTGACTGGGTACAATTTAAACCATGGAACCATTCCCAAAGACAACATTCTGAACATATGTGTTTCCTGTAACATAATAACAATGGGATAGTAACAAACTTCAAAATGATATATATGTAAGAGTACAAAATCCAAGAGTTATAGGGAAGTTCTCAAACAAATGTACTTCCTAGAGATCTCCATCAGTACCTCTCTGACCACACGTGGCCACTTCTACAACGATATCACCTCCACACCCATCCCCATGGTCATAGCTGAATAGAACAATGGACCAGTGGTAGTGAGTGACTCAGGAGCAAAAAATCCACCAGTGGTCACTACTTTTGACTTTTGCATTTCCCTCAAACAGAAACTAACCAATTATAATCCCTTTTCTGAAATTTGAACTTAGAAACTTGCAGGAGGCATGGAAAATTAATGCTGAGAGGTCTTGAGGTAGAGAAAGTTCCAGATAGGCAACAACACATGTATTAGCAGAAATTGAGAGAGGAGATTACATGTATTATGAGTACTCTACAGTGCTTGTGCAGTTAGAAACAGAAATGCTGTGCATGAGACAGAAATCAAGTGGCCTACGAAAGACAGACAGCTTGAGAAAGTGATCTCTGATGCTTTTCCCATTCCAATTCTAGTCAATTTCTAGGCCCACATTAATTTCTTCTCCTCTGAAGTGACTTGAGTGATTTTCATCATATAGTTGAAAACGGTAATGGTAGACTTATATGAGCCAAAGAAATTTATTTCTTCACAATTCACAGATTCAGCATTTCATTTGATTTACCTGAGCCCTATGGTAGAAGAAGCTGACCTTGAGAGGTGATGAGACTTGCTCAAGTTCACACCACTAGCAACTGGCAAAGCCAGGCAAAGCAAGGACTCTACCCAGATACAATCACTCTTTCACGTAGAAGGCAGGGTCTGCTGGCTTCTAAGGTAGAGTGTTTTTATCTTTGGAAAGGTGCTGAATTTGCAAGACAAGTACAGAGGCTGAAACGTTCTGTGTATATCAGGGGCAAGATCCTAGGAATTATTTTGCATTTGGAAATGATTGTAGTTTTAGCTCTGACATGTGTGGGTCTTGATGTCCCAAGGTTTTTTTTTTTAAATGTGGTTCATCTAAGGGAATTTTATTTTCAGCATTTGGGTAGTTGTTTTCTACTTGCCATCCATAATGAAGGGATTCCTAGGGAGTCAGTGTTAGGGTGTGGTTTATAACAATCCCTTCCAGGGACAGTATCCAAAAGTAAACTCCTCAAGTTGCTTTTTTAAAACTTATTTTGTATGTTCCTTCTGTATTATAAAAGTTGTGCTAATTCTTTGAGGGTCTTTGGGAAATAGCTACGCAGAAAGAAAATAAACATTACCTCCAACCCTAACTCCTGCTCAGAGAACTCTGATACCATGTTGGCATCTATAAGGCAAATGTCTGATTTCACTTTGGGATGCAGTGACCTGGTGAAAGCATGCAGAACTAAATTAACCATTCAACTGAGAATGCGCTGACCAGGCAAGCGGGGGCAGAACTGGCAATGACCCCAGCATGGGGCAAAGTGTGCATGTGCATGTGTGTGTGGCATGTGGCATGTGGCAAAGGTGCTTCTTATTACAGAAGTAAACTTTGCATTTTATGTAAATAACTCCAAACAGTCTCTGTATACAGCTATGCCTTTAGTTTTTGCAACATCCTAAATGTGTTTGGTTCATGTTCCTGCTTCATAGAGCTAGAGGGCATGTATTCTGCTAATTTAAGTGATTAAACATAAATTATGACAATCCTGGAGATAATTTTAAGCATACCAATGTATTAGAAAACAGGCTGAGGAATCAGTGACTTGAGGCAAAACTCCTGCTAAAAATCATCCCAGGAGCTTGTGAAAAATGCATACTCTGGTCCCTCGGTCACAGATTCTGAATCTGTAGGTGAAGGTGAGTCTCCAGATTCTGAACTTGCAAATAAAAATCACAGATAATTCCATGAACTGCTTTCTGAATGACACTGCTAACATTTCCTCTTCATCAGAGTTTCTCAGAGTTGGCCTCCTGACGTCTATTTGCAATGTGCCCAACACCCTGTTGCTGCCTCCTTTGAGGTCCTCTTCATCTCACTCCAACGCTAACTGCACTTTTCTAACAGGCTAACAATCTGTGCCCCCAGTCCCTGCTCACCACTCCATCCTTGATGATGCCATAAGAGGTATCTTCATAAAGCAGGATTTCTCAACTCAGTATTATTGACATTGGGTATTATTGACTATTGCGTAATTCTTTGTTGTGGGTGCTGTCTTGTGCCTCATAGAGTGTTTAGCAACATCTGTGGCCTGTATTCACTAGATACTAGTAGCCCACCTCCAGTTGTGACAACCAAAATTGTCTCTAATCATTGCCAAATGTCCCTTGAGGGCAAATTTTTTTTCCCTGGTTGAAAACCATTGTTCCTAAACCTTAGGGAAGAATGAGTTAGTCTCTTCATCCAGTGTCTGAATGTTTTACCATAGCATTCAAATACCTATGTGATTTGCCCCCAAACCACATTTTCTGGCTTGTCTATTATTAAACTTCTCAATAACTCTCACTCTTTACCAAACTAGGTCATTCCTCCTACTAGCCCTGGCATTCACACTTCTGTACTTGCTTCTGCTTTTTCTCAGGCCTTCAGTATTCATCCTCTCTTGCTTGCTTTACCAGGAAAACCTTAGCTCACCTCCAAAGCTAAGCTCAAAATCCATTTTCTCCCATTTTTCTTGAGTTTTCTAATTATCTCCTTCTTTGTGTACTATATGTTTACTTCTGCTTTTGTCTAGAAAGTGCTCATTCAAATTTTATTTTGCAACCAATTTTTCCCCATCTCTTTCACCCTTGTAGATAAGGACCAGACCCTATTTCTGCCCAAGTCTCTGGTGCTTAGCATAGAAACAGCACAAACTGCCCTTAATAATACAAATGATCAAAATTTGGCAACTTGGCATTTAAAATATATCATGGAAAGTAAAATTTTTCAATCTATATGTTGTAACTGACTCACCAAGAATAATGGCAATAAAATTAAATGTGAATGTTATAGACTTACAGCATTACACTTACAGCCAGGATGTTAACCATCAACATTTTAGAAAATTGCATTTGCATTTTACGTTAAGTCCATAGGTAAAGTTAAGTTAAAATCTGTAAGAACAAGTGACACAATTATTAATAAGCAGGCCAAATTAAACAAAGCCACTTTCCAAACAAACACGTGAGCCATGGCTACGTTAGTGTTTTTCCTTTAATAGATATAAATTAAACCTCAAATAATCTTTGAAAAGCACTGATTAAGTAGGTATTACACGTGAGCATCATTGGTGGAACTGTTACAATGGGAACTCCCAAGGAGTTCTAGGTTTTAGGGAGTTGCTCTATTATTGCCTTAACAATAGCAGTAATTTAAAGTAATTATCTTGTCTCCATTTCCCTCAGTGCCTTGTGCCCTTACTTTATATTGTACAACAAATGCACCTGAACCTTCTAATCTTAACCCCGGGTCTACAGTACTTGCTTCTACCACCTTTGCCGCCCTGAACTCAGAAAAAAGAGATGGGGTCAAAGGTTTGAGGGTGAAGTAAGGACTACTGAGGAAGAAATATTACTGGGGATGGAGATCCTTTGTGAGTGTCT
Source organism: Symphalangus syndactylus (assembly GCF_028878055.3). NCBI lineage: Eukaryota > Metazoa > Chordata > Mammalia > Primates > Hylobatidae > Symphalangus > Symphalangus syndactylus. The sequence goes on along the minus strand of NC_072425.2, from coordinate 73,601,197 downwards.
CTTTTTATTTATAATGAGTCAACACTTTTTTTCTTCTTCTTCTTTTTCTTTTTTTTTGAGACAGAGTTTTGCTCTTGTTGCCCAGGCTGGAGTGTGATGGCACGATCTCAGCTCACTGCAACCTCCATCTCCCGGGTTCAAGTGATTCCCCTGCCTCAGCCTCCTGAGTAGCTGGGATTACAAGCATGCGCCACCATACCCGGCTAATTTTTTTATATTTAGTAGAAATGGGGTTTCATCATGTTGGCCAGGCCAGTCTCGAACTCCTGACCTCATGTGATCCACCTGCCTTGGCCACCCAAAGCGCTAGGATTACAGGTGTGAGCCACCGTGCCCGGTGAGTCAACACTTATAACAGACAAATATAACTCCAATTGACAGGAAATAAAATCAAAACATATGATGAGTTAAAAGGAAGGTCATTCTTCTACATTAAAATCTGTAATAGCATCTGCCTAGAGTTTACCAATATAAACAACCTAACTCCTACATCACTTGGATTTCTGTACACAAGTTGCCTGTGGCTAGTAGATTGGGCTACTGCTTAGAAAGAAAGAGGGCTCAGGATTTGAGTTCCAGCCATCTAATTTAGGTTGTTCCAGGTTTTATTAAGTTCAAATTGTGTCCTGTCAACATGTATTCTCCTTCCTAACTCCAATGTTGAAGTCACAGAAAGAAAATTAAATAATATTTACTGAAGTTCTGGATATACCTTCAGTACTAATTGTTCACTGACAAAATGACTCCTCACTATGTCATCACTCATCTAAAGTGTTAATCAAACTTAGAAATAATATACAGAATAGAAATCTAAAAATAATTTCTCCATTTTAAGAGCTTATTGAAAAGAACATGTGATACAAATTTAATAAGTAAAATTTTATGCTACGATATTTATGCCAGCATGATGCCTTTTTATCTAGTACTTCAGGAGAGTTTTCCTGAATATCTGGTATGATAAGAAGAGGCTTCTGGCAGGCAACCGTATGTCTCCTATTCCAGTAGTTATGATTCTTCTTATTTATGTTACAGTTGAAGGAATGAGGCAGCCCATACAAATCTATTTTCTTAGTAGCTGGGTATCTTGTGGGTTTCAACATCTGTTTGTCAAGTACCATCTCATTTCTTTACCACCAGAGAATGGTTTGCTCCTTTTCATCTATGTACATAAATACACACTCTCATAAGCACAAAGACTTTAATTTGGGCAGAAGGAAAGATAGAGTCTATAAAGTATTGTGTATCTTTCCCATAACCATCATATGATGAAAAATAATGTCAACAACTGTGCAACTGCAGTATGACAAGTGTGAATGCCCTAATTGGTCAACTGGACCAGAATGATGAGTTGTTGTTTTTATTTTAAACCAATGTCACTTCTAATCTATTACAATGGTAACGAACAGTCAAGCAGCCTATTTCCCACGGATATCTTCAAAGCTCTACAGATTGCCATTTGAACCATTCTTTAATTGCCTCTGGCACAGATTGTAGCATGCTCCATAGAACCAAGAAGGCGTACTAACTAGATTTGGCTATCCCCAAGTCACTATAATGATGAGGCTTTATATGACTAAAGGAGGTTTTAGCTTCAGTCTTTACTATGAACCATTATAACCACCCAGCACATAGTAGGTACCTGAAAAAAGTGAATTTTTATGGCAATATAGTCACATTTTAATTTCTTGTTGGATTAATGGGAGTTAGGAGTATTTTTTGCTCTTGCTTTTATTTTGGTGTGTGTGTGTGTGTGTGTGTGTTCCATTCTTAGAAGTAAAATTTTCTGGATAATTAAGATAAAGTTAGAAATTACAAGATATGTATTCTCCAAGCCTTTTCTCAGAAAAGTTTACTATTTTTTATTGGAAGGATTTTATTCTTGAATTTAGTTTGCCATTGACAGGTACAGGTTTTGTTTTAAGCTTTTGCCTATTGTGTTACATCCATTGTTAATGCATATTGCATACCATTTGTAAAAATTTCAGATTGAAAGAATGGTTGTATCATATCCTCTTCCTGAGCCAGTGCTAGTTCACTAGTTCTGTCTGCCTACTTTGGCTCAGCAGAGGTGCCTACTTGACTCCTGGGCCTAGGATGAGAAGAGGAAGGAGATGAGATGTGGTTCCCTTCAAGCCAACTTTTGCCTAAGTTAAGGGGTGGTCATGTTTTTAGAATGGGAAGGAGGCTGATTCAATGGCATTTCTGATCAAACTTGGAAGATTAGACATATGCATTTATCTTGATTTCTCTCAAGTATTCTTCTAAAATGAGAGGAAAGTCGTAACAACAAAAAGGCATCACCTGCAAGGACAACAGTATGGAGAAGGAAGTGGGAATACATAACAGACGTCAACAAAATTTTTGGAAATTTCAACATGAATGGATGGGTAGTAATTAACATTACCAACTAGAGAATGTTCAAAGCTCAGGGACTGGAAGGGGTGGCACAGCCAGCAAGAAACAACCTGATTCTTAAAGTATAATAATAATAATAAAATAATAATAATAATAATAATTTCTCCACATAGCTTGTTTTAATAAAGTTAATTTTTATTAAAAAAAAAAAGAAACAACCTGATTCACCCCACTGAAACTCAGACAGGCTTAGGAATAAAGGCACCAGGTATTTTTAAAGGTTAGGAGATGGGTGAAGTAGCAAGGTCAAGCCCATATGGGACAAATGGTTGAAAGTCTTTAAAAGAACCAGCCAAGTTTCTGCCTCCACTCCACATAGCCAGGAAACTGCTGCTCTCCCACCCAGGGGAAGACCAGAAGTTGACTCTTTTGAGAAGCTGAACCTTAGACTAGATGCAGAGGTACGGCTGAAAGTATCAGGCACCAGGATGAAAGCAAAAATATGAGTGAAAGTTTACACATTGATGGGTGAGGTCCCCGCCAAGCCCACCTGTTTTCTTACCTCTGTCAGCCACTAGACCATGGTCAGTTTGGCTCTGTGTCCTCCTCCAACCCCCTGACCATCTGGACCCCACCCAACACACACCTTCCAGCAGGATAGTGGTGGACTTTTCTTTGGAAATACTGAGGAGCACCAAACAGACCTCATGATCTTGACTTTCAGGAATCTCCTAAGAAAATACTGGGTATCCATAGAAAAGACCACTGGTCAATAAATCCCACCTAAGGACAAAGAATTCCCAATATGCATTTTAGTGCCTTACTCTGAAGTATAACAGCAAGCTTATACTTAGGTTTAAGTAATAGAAAAGGCTTAAGTAATAGCCAAGGGTCATCAGGAATTAAGGAAAGCCTCTATCATGAAAGACAGAAACCATTAAAATGAAACAATAAAGGAAACAGTGCAGAAAAGTATAGTAAAAAGTGTATATATGGTATATACTTAGTATATACAGTATATATATATAGTAAATAATATAAAATTAGTATATATGTAGAATATATATGCTATATACTATAAATATATAACATACTATAAAATATAAATATTTATAGCATATTATATGTAAATATATTTACATTTATATATTCTATATAGCATATATAAATATATATACACTATACATTAGTATATATAATATACAAATATAGTATACTATATACTATATAGTATATATACAGTCAATAGTATAAAATATATACAATAATATAATCAGTAGCCTCAGAGAACTAAAGAAGACCCAAGCATGAAAGAAGAGAGACTATAACACAGGACATTTTTAAAACAAGAAGAGAGTATTAGAAAGTTAAGAGACATAACAGGAAAAACAAAAACCTAAATAGAAGATAAAGGTGAGGAAGACAAAGGTGAGGCTATCTCTTAGAAGACAGAACAAAGAGAAAACAGGAGCAAAAAATATATGTTAGAGACTCAGTAATAAATGTTTCCAGCAAAAGAGAACAGAGAACACCAAAAGAGAAAATTATCAAAAAAATTGATATAAGAAAAACTTCCAGAATTGCAGAACATAAATTTCCAAATTGAAGGGGTCACTGTGAGTGGCCATTGGAGTAGATGAAGATAGACTTCCACCAAAGAATAACGCTGTAGAATTTTTTTTTTTTTTTTTTTTTTTTTTTTTTTTTTTAAAAATGGGGGGATGAAGTTAAGGCATAGAGTTTTTTTTTTTGTTTGTTTTTGTTTTTATTTATTTATTTTTTTTTATTATACTTTAGGGTTTTAGGGTACATGTGCACAATGTGCAGTTTTGTTACATATGTATCCATGTGCCATGTTGATTTCCTGCACCCATTAACTCGTCATTTAGCATTAGGTGTATCTCCTAATGCTGTCCCTCCCCCCTCCCCCCACCCCACAACAGTCCCCGGAGTGTGATGTTCCCCTTCCTGTGTCCATGAGTTCTCATTGTTCAATTCCCACCTATGAGTGAGAACATGCGGTGTTTGGTTTTTTGTCCTTGTGATAGTTTACTGAGAATGATGTTTTCCAGTTTCATCCATGTCCCTACAAAGGACACGAACTCATCATTTTTTATGGCTGCATAGTATTCCATGGTGTATATGTGCCACATTTTCTTAATCCAGTCTATCGTTGTTGGACATTTGGGTTGGTTCCAACTCTTTGCTATTGTGAATAGTGCCGCAATAAACATACGTGTGCATGTGTCTTTATAGCAGCATGATTTATAGTCCTTTGGGTATATACCCAGTAATGGGATGGCTGGGTCAAATGGTATTTCTAGTTCGAGATCCCTGAGGAATCGCCACACTGACTTCCACAATGGTTGAACTAGTTTACAGTCCCACCAACAGTGTAAAAGTGTTCCTATTTCTCCACATCCTCTCCAGCACCTGTTGTTTCCTGATTTTTTGATGATGGCCATTCTAACTGGTGTGAGATGGTATCTCACTGTGGTTTTGATTTGCATTTCTCTGATGGCCAGTGATGATGAGCATTTCTTCATGTGTTTTTTGGCTGCATAAATGTCTTCTTTTGAGAAGTGTCTGTTCATGTCCTCTGCCCACTTTTTGATGGGGTTGTTTGTTTTTTTCTTGTAAATTTGTTTGAGTTCATTGTAGATTCTGGATATTAGCCCTTTGTCAGATGAGTAGGTTGCAAAAATTTTCTCCCATTCTGTAGGTTGCCTGTTCACTCTGATGATAGTTTCTTTTGCTGTGCAGAAGCTCTTTAGTTTAATGAGATCCCATTTGTCGATTTTGGCTTTTGTTGCCATTGCTTTTGGTGTTTTAGACATGAAGTCCTTGCCCACGCCTATGTCCTGAATGGTATTGCCTAGGTTTTCTTGTAGGATTTTAATGGTTTTAGGTCTAACATATAAGTCTTTAATCCATCTTGAATTAATTTTTGTATAAGGTGTAAGGAAGGGATCCAGTTGCAGCTTTCTACATATGGCTAGCCAGTTTTCCCAGCACCATTTATTAAATAGGGAATCCTTTCCCCATTTCTTGTTTTTGTCAGGTTTGTCAAAGATCAGAAAAATCACAAGCATTCTTGTACACCAATAACAGACAAACAGAGAGCCAAATCATGAGTGAACTCCCATTCACAATTGCTTCAAAGAGAATAAAATACCTAGGAATCCAACTTACAAGGGATGTGAAGGACCTCTTCAAGGAGAACTACAAACCACTGCTCAATGAAATAAAAGAGGATACAAACAAATGGAAGAACATTCCATGCTCATGGGTTGGAAGAATCAATATCGTGAAAATGGCCATACTGCCCAAGGTAATTTATAGATTCAATGCCATCCCCATCAAGCTACCAATGACTTTCTTCACAGAATTGGAAAAAACTACTTTAAAGTTCATATGGAACCAAAAAAGAGCCCGCATCGCCAAGTCAATCCTAAGCCAAAAGAACAAAGCTGGAGGCATCACGCTACCTGACTTTAAACTATACTACAAGGCTACAGTAACCAAAACAGCATGGTACTGGTACCACAACAGAGACATAGATCAATGGAACAGAACAGAGCCCTCAGAAATGATGCCGCATAGCTACAACTATCTGATCTTTGACAAACGCTGTAGAATTTTTAAAGACCAAGACAAACATAAGATTCTATAGGCTTCTAGACAGAAGAAAACATGTTTCGTAAATAAGATCAAGATTCAAGGAAATCTAGAATGCAATGGAGATATCTTGAAATTATGAGGAAAAGATTTTTAATCAAGGGTGAGAATAAAATAAATAAATGTTAGTTCCTAAAATAGTTCAAAATTTAACCCCACATGCTGCAACATTTCATGGGATGCTATTGGAAAATATGCTCCGTAAACAGGAAAAAACATGGTATCTAAAAACAGGGAATGAAGCACAGGACAGAGGCAGAGCGAATTCATAGAAGGATAGAAAAGCAAAGTGCCAGAGGATAAGACAGCTCTGCAGCAGAGCTGGGAACAGCCGCTCAAGGCTGGAATGTACGCATGAAAACAATAACAAACACAAACACAACTAACCTAAAGAATTGTTCAGCAATGAGAACACTTGGACACAGGAAGGGGAACATCACACACCAGGGCCTGTCGTGGGGGGAGCAGGGAGGGATAGCATTAGGAGATATATACCTAATGTCAATGACGAGTTAATGGGTGCAGCACACCAACATGGTACATGTATACATATGTAACAAACCTGCACGTTGTGCACATGTACCCTAGAACTTAAAGTATAATAAAAAAATTAGAATTGTTCAGAAAAGGAGATTGAATAATTTTATATACAGTGAAGAAAATTTGCATAGTCATAGAAAATAAAAACACTGAATACTGAAAAATTGAAAAAAATAATTGCTAACTGTATGGAGAGTGAGGGAAAAGATGAAGTATATGCTGGGAAAGGGAATAAAATAGCTAAATCCCATTTTTCAAAGTAAAATTATCAAACATGCAAAATGAAAAAAGTAGAATTATAAGCATGCTGCTTATAAACATAGAGTTGATTGCCAGAAAAAGATGCCTTTAGAGTTGGAAGCAGATGTGAAAGCAGATATGTGGGGTGAGAAGTGTCAAGCAAGGGACCCTGTTTTTTGTGTGAAACTCCTTGTAGCACTATTTGACTTTTTAAGCTCTATCATAAAACTATGTAATAAAAATGAATAGCAATAGCAAAATTTGGAAAAACAAACACTTAAATGGAAGTACTGGAAGATAAAGGTTTCAAATGAATGAAATTGTTTCCTTAGTTATCTCTCCAGCTCCTCTTGGGTTGTTGTATAAAATGAACATGTATTATGTACCGTTGAGCCACTGTTAGGAGGTTTCTTATGCATCATCTCATTTAATCCTAATGACAACTCTCTAAGTTGTCATTTTTGTCCCCACATCCCAGATAAGAAAACTGAGGCTCATAGTTCTGAAGATTTGCGGAAGACCTCAGGGCTGGCAAAGTCAGACCCAAACTTAAGCCTTTCTCACCATGCGTCTTAGGCGCCTACTATATCCCAGAGTTTCATTTTATTATATAAGAAAGTTTATTTCAAAACTTATGGACTACCAAGCTTCTCCCAGCCTACAGATCCACAGCAGGGTTAATACCTGGAATAATAACTAGAATTCCGTGGTTGGAGCAGGAGGGATTTACAAGGAAAAAAAGGGAAAAAGGAAAGAGATACTGAGAGGATTTTTAATTCTCAGAATGAATTGCCCATGTTATTTTAACATTTTGTGCCTTAACGTTTTGGAAGACTATATAGAGAAATTAATTATTCATGGGGTAAGATAATTTACTTTTTTTAGCCACAAGTGAATTATACAGTACCAAAAGTGAAATGAGTTAATATGTAATATCATTCAGAAAAAGAGGCCTTTATGGAGTCTGAACATAAAAACAGGCATCTGTAAATTGGTAGAAATACATAGAAATAGGGTGATTCCTCTAGATCAGCACTTCTTTGCCTTTAAATAAATGAAGTCAGATCCTGAATTTTGAGATTACAAATAATATCAAAATTATTTTCACAGCTGTGCAACATTTATTAACTTGAAAGAATAATGTGGTTTAACTCAATTTAATTTTAATTATTTTAATATTTTATACTTTTGGAGAGAAAAAAGTCTCAAATCAATACATTGCTACTTCTTTAGATTCAAGTTTCAAATTTACCAGTTTGACCTCAAAAAACAAACAAACAAACAAATTAGCCAATCTGAAAGCATTTATGAGAATCTATCACGTTCATGGATGGTTAAGACCAGTTCTAAATAAATATATTTCTGCATGTAGCTCAAGAGTTTTCAATTAAAGAGGCTATTCTAATTCTCAATCAATACTTTAATGTATGTGGTTAAAATGTAAGTGGTTAAAATCAGTAATTATTATTACAACCATAGTATGTGGTGAAATAGAAAATCAGTTGAACAACAAAATAATATTACAGGTTTCTTGTTCTGATTGTTACCTTCATATATCTAGGAAGGTCACTTAATTTCTACATGACCAACCATAACCACAAATAAAACTGAGAAAATACCATCTACTCTACTTTGCAAGGTTGTTAATATGCTGCAACATGAGATAGCATTTTAAGCAAGCACAAAGCACTATCTATCTAAAACATATTCTGAAAAAGAGGCAATGTTGATGACATATTTCCCCAAAGCAGAGTCTCCTGCGCTGGACTGCTATTATTAACATTATATGTAGGGGAAGATATTTTCTGAGACACAATAATGCTTTTTCTAATGAAACCATTCCCCACAGGTCCTCCAGATTGGAAGGGCTGCATAACCATGCTAGGGAGGTTTGCTGGGTGAAATCACATGGACCATGCCAGGGGCTTGGGTTAGAGAACTGCCTTTGTCATAAGAAAACTTGGGCAATTCACTTAAATGCTCTTAGCCCTAGTTTTCTTGTCCATAAAAAGGAAGCCCTAATATGCTTTATAGGGCTCTCATTAGGTTCAAGTGAATAAAGAATATGAATGGCTAGAGTGTAAGAAGCTCTTTATAAATGATAAAGCACTATATAAATATGTTATAATGATGCTAGTACTAATAGAAATATCAGTATAACATAAATATCCAATCGTCCCATGGTGACTATGAATGGTTTATGGAATACTACATATATTTCTAGTAGTAATTTTGATGGCTTTGGGATTGAAAGTGTGCCTCCTAGATCTGGAAACATTAGGGCCCTATACTCTTATCCACCGAAAGGGTAAACGGTAATCATGGAACCACATTACTGTGGAAGCAAAGTGCCCTCCTCCTGAAATCCCACACGTGGCCAGATTAAAGGACTAACGGTAATTAAAGATTGACACAGAGTGAATAAGATTAATATTAGAAAAGGATTACATCAGAAAAGATTTACATCAAAGGATTCTTTCTCTTTTCTCCCATAGAAGGACTAAGACACAAAAGAAGTCTTATGCAAAACGTTCTAAGCCTCTCAGTTATTTTAAAAGAAGCTGAAAAGAATGATGAGGTAAGCACAAATTTCTTCTACTGGAAAATACCAAGAGTTATAATATGCTTAAGGATTTACTCCACATATGGGAAATAGCAATATATTGGAGGACAAAATGGGTCACGGATGTCCAGGAACTTGGAAAAATGTTTGGAACATTGTTGGAGGAGAGCGTATATAATAGAATGAAAAGGTGCCCATAAGCCATCCCACAAAATTTTAATACCATCACGTGCTCCTTGTTGAGCTACAAAGATGCAAGGATTTTGTTTGTTTGTTTGGTGTTAGATACAAATGCACTGGATATGTGTCTATGAAATGAACATATAGAATAACATTATATGAACAAACAAAAAGGAATATCTTCAGTGGGGTTGCTCAGGACACTACCAGCTAGGAGCATAGCCAGGCTTAGGACCTGGCAGAGGTCTGCTCTGGCCTATGAGGTCAGCGGTTACCTGGGCCCGAGGGACCATGGAGCATTACTTGGGTTTCCTGGGACTGTACCACACTGGTTTGCTACATTCAGCATTTGTATCTCGTGGATACAAATGCATTTCTTTAAATATAAAGATCCATGCTGTTGGTACAAAGGCTAGGGATATTCCTATTAAACACATGTTTCTTGAGCACCTACCATGTACCAGGCACTGCTTTAGGAACTTGGGAGTACAGTATTGACTAGGACAGCATTGAACTTTAGGATAAAATACAAGATTGTGTGCAGTTGAGAATTTTCTAAGGAAAAGTGAATGCAAGATTGGGCTTCTCCAGGACTCAGATCTACATCTATTTGGGCTGTCATACAGAACTGCCGTAATATTACCAAAATATATATAGCACTCAACAGTTTGCTATGTAAATTTTAGTAGTATCATAACAACATCACTTAGTTATATAATAGACCTTCTTGAGGATCTGTGTCTTCAAGAAGCTTACATTTTAGTGCCACGCTGATTCTAACAGGACCCATTGCGGTGCCGAAGCCCTACTGCTAAGATTGTGAATACAAAACGGGAAAAAAGTTTTGCCGTCAGGCAACATTGGCTTGAATGCTGACTGTATTGAGTGCTAGTGCCATGGCTTGGGAAGATACCTTATCTTTTAAGAGCTTGTATTTCTTCATCAGCCCAAAGAAGATGATAATAGTATCTATCATCATCAAATGTGATATTGGACATGAAGGCACTTTGCAAAATGCGAAGTGCTACATAAATGTTAGTGCTATTATGACGATTCTGTATGCCAGTCCAGATAGGTATGGATCTGGGTTCTGAAGAGAGCCAGCGCTGCATTTTCTTTTCTTTACACAATTCTCAAATATACACAGCTTTGTATTTTATTCTTATGTTTAGTGATTATTAACTTTTAACAAGATTCTTAAAATTCTTAGTATTTTCTACAACTGGGTAGGACCTCCTGGACCATTCTGAATAGGCACGTCTCTGGAAGATAGCTTACACTCTGCTGAAATCTAAAGGGACACAATAATTGTGCACACTATATGAAATAAAACTATGTAATATCTGGATTGAATCCCTAATTTTTCTTTTTCTTCACATCTGATATTTTGATTAGAATTGTCTGATACAATGAACCAATCAATTACAGATGACCTATGATAACTTCCATATTTTATGAAAAGATAAATGGATTATAGAAAATTCCCAGTATTTATGAGCAAATTCCCAGTATTATGAGCAAAGGGAATTCTTTTATACAATTACCTACTTGATATTATATTAGAAATACCATTTTCAATGAATTTCAATGAATAATACCATTTCAATGAATTTACAAACTATCTGGGGGGAACTGAGAATATATTTCACAGATAGAGAAGGACCTTAGAAAGTTATGATCTTTATAACTTACAAAAAAAAGAGACCACAGACTCACCCTCAAAACAACCCAGAAACTACAGAGGTGATCTCATAAGGAACACACCTGGAAGAAATAGCAAGTTCGACTAGAGATGTCAAAACTATTAGATAACCCTAAATTAGGAATGGGAGAGTGATTAACCAGAGGTGACTCCAGTGAAATCTCACCACATAGGGAAAATGTCCCCTCTTATAAAAAGCAATACTTGGATCAAATGGGCCAGACAACAGATGCCCTAAAAGGTCTAAAAAGGAACTAAAAATATAAAATTGATGGGTCACAAGACAGACCATTAGAGATTAAGAGTACTTTTAGAAAAAACATGAGATGAAGGCCAATCCCTAGAAAAAAACATAGAAACCAGAACAGTAACAATTCATAAAAAATACGTTTGTTTGTTTTTGGTGCAGGCTGTTGTTATTTATTATATGTTGACACAGTGGCAGAACAGCTCAAAAATTTTGGAGATGTTCATTTCCATCTTCTATCTGCCTGTGCTCCCTTTCTAGAGCAGGCTAACACAGTATAGCCTTGTAGACCAGTATAAAGTGGTGCTTTAATCTTATAGACTTACTTGGCCAAATTAATCACTGAAGGGCTACAACTCTTGAAAACATATTGGGATCTGGATGAATTTTCTACTTCAGCTGCACATATTGATTACATTAAGCAGATAAGTGCCATATCTTCAATTTATTTTACTCAGTACAGACGGCCACAGAAAATAAAGAACCAGATGCTGCAAGACAAAAGAATTCAAAAGTGAATGTGTGTGAATTATTGTACAAAAAAAGGACTAGTCAATTTGTGAACAGATAGAGACAATGAGTACTTTCAATAACAAAAGAAACAAAAACTATGGAGGTACTTAATCACAACTGGTATTCATTATGCAATTAAGATATTTTAACATTTATTAATAAAAGCCTAACGTGTTCATTGTATATCACTCTTGGATCGAATTAGGCAGATTTTAATTAAAAGATTACTACTAACAAATAACAATGATGAGATTTGCAGGGGCTAATGCTTAAACCAGGAGATTTATGCCTTATTAAAATGAATTCCTCTAGTTTACAATCATTTTCTACGTGTCAGAGCAGCACAAAGAACTGCCTAAGATCACAGAACATTTCGGATCTAAGCAGACCTTATGACCAATCTTTTCTTTTTATTGACACATAAGAGTCATACATATTTATGGGGCACATGTGATATTTTGATACATGTATATACTGTGTAATGATCAAATGAGAATAATTGGGATATTCATCACCTCAAACATTTATCATTTCTTTGTGTTGAGAACATTCCCAATTTTTTCTTTTAGCTATTTTGAAATATACAATAAATTCTTGTTAACTGTAGTTGCCCCACTCTGCTACAGAAGACTAGAACTTATTCCTTCTATCTAACTGTATTTTTGTACCAATTAACCAACCTCTCTTTATCTCTCCCTCCCTGCTCCCCTTCCCAGCCTCTGGTAACCACTATTTTACTCACTGTCTCCATGAGATCAATTTTTTATTACTCAGCCGTAAAAAAGAATGAGATCCTGTCATTCGCAGCAACATGAGTGGAACTGGAGGACTTTCAGTGAAATAAGCCAAGCACAGAAAGAGCAATACTGTACATTCTTACTCATATGATCATTCTTTTTGGTAACTGTGAAAACTGAGATGCATAAGGGTAGCGAATATCAGCGGTAGAATTAGATCTCAATTTCCAATTTCCCAACAATTCTGTTTGGAGGTTCTTTTATTACATCAAACAGTTGTAACAGCCCACAAGGTCTAGGCTGAGTTTTGAAGAGAAAATTGTTTTCTCAGAGGCAAATTTCTAGAAAACTGATAAAGTCAATAGTAGCTCTCTCCAACTAGGAGAAGAAACTGATGGCATCTAGTGGAGGGAACACTTGGAGTATGCTAAAGGCTTGAAAGATTAAAGAGACAATGGCTTCTAAATTATGCTGATAACCTATTAGTTGGTGCAAAAATAATTACTTTTGCACCAACCTAATAGAAGAAATTCTCTTTATTGTTGTAATAGCACATTGGCCATTAATAGCATTTGTGGTGAAGTTCAAGAAGGGTCAGACTGGTAAATTATAGCAAGGCTCATGTTGTGTAGGGAGTTGTTATTAAACAACAGATAATTAACAGCTCAAGACCAACTAAAGCATTAACTCCAATTTCTGGAGCTTGCCTAGCTCTGCAGATCCTCTTGCTTGAACAACATCCCTGACCAGTGATACAATAAATGACTCATTAGGACGGTCTTCATGTTGGTTTTGCAGGCACCTACATTCTCACTAAGCAGCTCACAATAAATTGTTTTTTTCTTTCGTTGTTTTTTTTTGGGGGGGGGACGGAGTTTGGCTCTGTCGCCCAGGCTGGAAAGCAGTGGCGCGATCTCAGCTCACTGCAAGCTCCACCTCCCGGGTTCACGCAATTCTCCTGCCTCAGCCTCCCGAGTAGCTAGGACTACAGGCCCCTGCCACCTCGCCCGGCTAATTTTTTGTATTTTTAGTAGAGACGGGGTTTCACCGTGTTAGCCAGGATGGTCTCGATCTCCTGATCTCGTGATCCACCCGCCTCAGCCTCCCAAAGTGCTGAGATTACAGGCGTGAGCCAACACGCCTGGCCACAATAAATTTAAAAGTAAATGTTTTTGAAAAATGTATTGGTTTCCGGCCGGGCACGGTGGCTCATGCCTGTAATCCCAGCACTTTGGGAGGCCAAGGCGGGTGGATCACGAGGCCAGGAGTTCAAGACCAGCCTGGCCAACATAATGAAACTCCGTCTCTACTAAAAATACAAAAATTAGCCAGGCATGTTTGTGCGTGCCTGTAGTCCCAGTTACTTGGGAGGCCGAGGCAGGAGAATCTCTTGAACCCGGGAGGTAGAGGTTGCACTGAGCTGAGATCATGCCATTGCACTCCAGCTTGGGCAAAAGAGTGAGACTTCATCTCAAAAAAAAAAAAAAAAAAGGAAAAAAAAGAAAAGAAAGAAAAATTTACTGGTTTCCTTCTACTTCTGCAAATTTAAAAGCAGCCTGAAGATAGCAGAAGCTGCTGATAAAACGTGGGCTGAACTAGTCTTTTGAATCTGAACCCTTTCTGGGAATGAGGGTGGTTCAAATGCAACCTTTTTGAAAACTTTGCTTAGTTTGGAAAACTTTGCTTAGTTGGTAAGTTTGTTACCAATATGAAGCTTGGACAACAGAAATCATACACTATCCATAGGAGACAATGAGTGAAAGGAACTGAAGCCAAGGCCCGTGCCTGCATAAAGTGTTTGGAGAATCTGAAATTTATGTTCCTAGAGGAGGAAGGAGGACATGGAAGGCTGGGAGATATCTTTGGAACCGAAATGGAAAACCAATAGGGTAAACCAAAATTTAGAGGGAAAGAGAGATTTCAGTTTGTAGAGTAATACAGTTACAAACTACACTCACTGATTGTACACATGTCACCACAGCTTCGTGGTAGCCTTAAAAGATGACTTGTTATTCCTGGAAGTGATCTTACAGTTACTGTTTATTTTATTAAAACAAGGTCTTTCTGGCAAACCTGATCATATCCTTCAGCTGCTCCCCATTGCCTAAGAGTTTGTGTCCAAACTTCTTATGGCATTCTGAACCCTTCTCCATCTCTTTTCCTTACTCGTCTCTCATTACGTCCTTCCTTCAGATCTTACACTTGAGCTACAGGACCACTTGCAAGTCTCTAAACGTTATGTCATAATGGTTTGTGTTCATTGTTTTTTCTTGTGCTGCTTCCTTTGCCTAAATTGCTCTTTTTGTTCCTTCCCTTGACCCCTTATGACTCTGC
This sequence comes from Symphalangus syndactylus, assembly GCF_028878055.3. Classification (NCBI taxonomy): domain Eukaryota; kingdom Metazoa; phylum Chordata; class Mammalia; order Primates; family Hylobatidae; genus Symphalangus; species Symphalangus syndactylus. The sequence goes on along the minus strand of NC_072425.2, from coordinate 73,586,108 downwards.
TGTCTTGCAAAACTTTTAATTGATGAAACTATTCCTAACCTACATCTCAGGGAGAACTGACCATTCACTCATTTGTGCCCCAATGCATCCCACAGATGCTTAGATCATAGTAAGGATTCTATCTTAAGGCATTTGCTTGTTTGAGAGTTGGTCTCAAATAGACTGTGAACAACACTGGGTTAGGAACCCTCTCTGCTTTATTGCTATAGACGTAGTTCTTAGCATCATGCTTGCATAGAGAAGATACTTGATATTTGAAGAATGAATGAATGGACCAATCAACCAATCACTGGGTAAACATATACTTGATGAAACTGGTCTTAATTATACTATTGCAGCATTATCATTGCTTTAAAATGTTTGTAAAAATATATAAGAATAAGCACTGCACAAACTCTCATTATCTTTTTCCTTCTTGGGCAGAAGAAACATTTTAGAGAATCTCAAGGTTAGAAAGGACCTTAAAAATAAATTCACTGGAAAAGAAAAATCAAGTTCCAAGTATAAGAATTATAACTGATGACATAGATACAATCATACTTATTACGGGACAAGAAATACAGCTCTAGAAAATCAAGCAAATAAGGAACAGAATAAACACAGCTCATGGTTTAAAAAGACTTATTACACTCAGCTACTTGGAAGGCTGAGGCATGAGAATCGCTTGAACCCGGGAGGCAGAGGTTGCAGTGAGCCGAGATCACGCCACTGCACTCCAGCATGGGTGACAGAGTGAGACTCTGTCTCAAAAACAAAACAAAACCAACAAACAACAAAAAAACAACTTATTACAGAGATTAAGAAAGTAAAAAAAAAAATGTAGTGACATTTGGAATTCAAGGCACAAATAAGGAATAACAGAAGAAAATAGACCAGAGCATTATAGGAGTAGACTAAAATTTTAAAATAATCAAAATAATTAAATGCTTTCTTTCCAAAGGCATATTCTGTAAGGTATAGCACAAAACTAGACAGTATTCACAAATACTTTGTAATCATAATTTCTAGTTTTTTTTCCCAATATAAGCAATTGGTTCACTTGGATCAATCTTTAGGCACCTCCTCGTCTCCTCTTACTTTTTTCCTGGCCAAAGTTACTACACAACCTGACTATAAGACAGGACTTCTGATGCTGACCTAAATCATGGTGACGGTCCAGCATAACCTTTGGTTTCAGGCTTATAAGACTGATAAGGAGACTGGAAGGGCTAGGCTAGAGGAAAGAGGCCTATATCTGGCCTCTACTAGGCAGGCAGTCACAATACTATTATAAGGGCAATATCTTCCTTCTGGGTCAGAGACACTATGAAGGACTATGTCTTTGAGGTTTACAAAGTGCTTTCAAAACTATTTTCCATGATATGCCCAGTGGGATGTAGAAGGCAACTTTTTCTCTCATTTGTTTTCAACAGAAATCACTGATTGATTTGCCTTAACACTATCCTTTGCTTCAGTGTTATTTGTAAACTGCCTTGTTCCAGGAGAAATAGGATAGCCTAAAATGAAAGTGACATGAAAAAAGAAAGAAACAATGGGTGGGGACCTAACATGTAGCCAGGAGTCAGGTAAAAATGCATAAAGTAATGACCTACACAGTTGTTATTGGGTGTGGCTAAGATAACACAAATCTGAGCCAAAGGAAACACCTTTGATCATTGACTTCCTTGGACACAAGTAGATTAATGGCCTTTTAAGCATTAGGTAATATAGGGTCAGTCCTTGGAGAGAAAACTTCCTTGAGGAAGCTCCAAACACTGTCAAGTAATAGAAAGGCACACATTCTAAAGGCATATTTAAATCCAGTGGCTTACTTTGCATAAGTGAAATTATTAAGATGTAACATTTAACTTTTTTTTTTTTTTTTTAACAAGGTTGGTTAAATGTAACTTTGGTCATCAGCATAATAGGCTTTGTATCCATGGTGGTAAAACATTTGATGGAATTTGAAATATATGGTGGAAAAATATACTCAGGAGATTTTTAATATCCAGAAATAAATTCAATAAATATATTTCCAAATCAATTACAAATAAAATTTAAGCATTCAAAAATCAAAAATGTATAATGGGAGAGGAGCAGCAATATGTGGAGATGTGAATGATCAATTGACTTTGAAAATTTGAAGCATGTGAAAGCACTGAAGTTTTGATGCTACTCAATGGCACAAAAGAATAGAAAGGAGGCAGATTTTGTTTCCAAGTTATTAATTTCCAAGTTATTAATGATTGATTAATGACCCAGAGAATGACTAATGATATGAGACTGCATGACAGCACATATGTGAAAATGCTTTGTAAGCTTTAACCAGCTGATGATGTTCATCATCATCATTAGGCTTCTGTTACATGTCACATATTGTGCTTGTTGCCGCAGTTAGGATAAGATAACACAGGCAGACAGCTGTGGCCACACAAGGCAAGCTTTATGCACTGATGTTCTTTGGTAGTTGGGGGTGGGGTCACATAGAATGTGAGAGTCAACCTTACAGGTCTAGTCAGTAACACACAGAAATTTTTATGTAGTGTCATTCTCCTTTACCAAACCTGCTTCTGTCCCCATGTCTAGCTGTCAATGAACCAAATTAACCATCTTTGCAAGCAAATGACATCTAGCAAGGGCAGTTTCAGAGAAGTCCAAGCTTCAAATAGTATAATCTTGCAAAGTCAGTCATGGCTCCAGCCCCAGTTGGGGCATGCCCCTTTATGTATTCACATAACAAAGCTGAGGTTATGCTTGACTCTGTTGTACTCAGGATCTGGGATGTCTTATTTCCTTTTTGCCCGGCACTGTACATATGTGATAAATGCTGATGACTGAATGGGAACTGCTTAAGATTTATCTTATCACTCTGAAGGCAATTTATTTTCATCTGGGGAGGATAAAGGAAGGATTTTGGATTTTGCAAGAGAGACACACATTTGTTGCATTTCTATGAGACAAGTTAAAGTCAGTTTGGTTTTTCTTCCAATTTTTTTACCTATTATTTGAATAAGAGTCATGTCAACTGCTTTCCTCCCCTTCTTCCAAAGAAACTACAATGAGCAAAAAAAAAACAAGCCATTCTCATTCATTGATTTAGTTCTTAAGGACATATCCAGTCCCAGGCACTGCATTAGGTACTGGGGAACTCTGATGAATAAGTTACAGTTCCTGCTGCCTAATGCATCCCTCATGAATGAATGAATGAATAACTTGTGACTCACACATAGTAATGTTTTAGGGAAAGAGAAAGTTGTTGGCTTGAATCGCCTTAGAATAAGCCACAGAACCTATCTTAAGGGCTCACAGTGTTGTGTCATAAATAGCAGAGCAGATGTAACCCTCGGCCTGCCTCCAGTTCACAGTCTGGTGCAGGGCTTGCCACAAGTACATAAGGTTCCACAATACAAGGCATCGTGTGTTTTGCTGTGAAAGAGGAGGTGAAGCAGATGGGGGATGTAAAGATGTTATCCACTAGGCTGGTGAGGGAAAAATTACAGCCGGAACTCTTTCCCAGGAAGGAATTCAGAAACTAAATCCAGCACAAAGGAAAGATGACCCCGTGTTGGTTTGTACCTTACTGTCCTTTCCTGTGTTGAAACGTTAACATTTTCAGATATAATAGGTCTTTTTTTCCAGTTCACTCAGCACAGACAATGTGCTAGAGGCCTGGATGAAGTTGGCCCATCAGCAGGGCTTTGCACTTAAAACAAAGATCTGAGCTTTCCTGACTGTGTAAATGAGAGTTGGGACATTAATACACAGAGAAATGAGTGACACATTTGGTTGTGGGGATTAGTGCCACTATGGAAATGCCACGTTGGCGCCCCGACATGAACATTCTAGACCTCTTAAAGTGTGAACGGAGCTTTCATCCACCTCCCCAAAAAGAAAATTTCCCTTTAAGTGGCACTCCATTCAAAGTGTTTTTGGGGTTATTTTTTTAATCCTGTAAAAAGAAGGGAATTACAATTAGGAAATATACTTTTTCCTTCACAAGAGAACTGAAAGATAAGAAGTTTGCCTTTTTGTTGAGTTTATCAAAAGGAAATGTAAAAGCAAAATGCCTAATATGAAACACTAATGAGAATTATTCAATTTAAACATTATCTATAGATTATTCAATTTTATTAGCTAGAGCCAGTAGACAAGAGGTTTAATTTACCATACTTTTACTTACAATGCCTACATATAGCAGGGTTCCTCATATATAAGAGATGTACAATGAATGAGTTTACGTAAATGTTCATTTAACAATCCATTGTGTATCCTCAAGAATACAAAAAAGACAATGTCTTCTCTGGAATGTAGAATTGTATAGGATTTTAAATTGTCAGATAATTTTTCTTTTGCTGATTTTTTTTAAAATAAAAAAAAATTACTGTAATTCCATCATTTTGGGAGACCAAGGCAGGAGGATCTCTTGAGCCTAGGAGTTTGAGACCAGCCTCGGCAACATGGCGAAACGTATCTCTACAAGAAACACAAGAATTAGCAAGGCATGGTGGTGCACACCTGTAGTCCCAGCTACTCGGGCAGCTGAGGTGAGAGGATCACCTGAGTCCCTGGAGCTCAAGGCTACAGTGAGTCGTGACTGTGTCATTGACCTCCCGCCTGGGTGACAGAGTGAGACCCTGTCTCAAAAAATAAAATAAAATACAAAAACACCTCACTCTTTTGGCGAACTTGACTATCCAAAAAGCAGCCCCAAATCATAATGATATTTGTTAACTAAATACTTGCCTGATAAGAAAAAAAAAACTCTTCTGTGAAGTTACTTATTTTTAATTAAAGAAACACGACTCAGGTGCTCATTCTGCTTCCACTTTCTCTAATTCACTGCCTGCACCAATAAGTATATTAACGTAGTTTCCAAGAGCTCAGCAGGTTAGAAACAGCTTGGGGAAGAGTGTAAAGAAGGAGGAGGGATAAGAAGGCAAGGACCTCAGAGGCGGATAAGTAGGAAGTAACCAGAAAACAAAGCATGCTGCGGCCAACACATATGAACAAGCCTGGAACAGCCCAACTTTCAGCACTATACAGACCCCGATGGCCACAAAATGACACAGTCCTCAAGGAAGGGCTAAACTGGGTTTGTTATACTTAGTTTAAGAAGACAGTAATCACTGAGAATATATATTTTTCAGAGGTGTTGAAGTTTTGCTGTAGAGACAGGCCAACAAGATTTATAGCTATAAATAGAAAATATTTTAAAAGAGGGCTTCAGGGAGAGTCTTCATTGAACGATGGTTTCTTTTGATATCAGTAAAATCTGAAAGGAGCTTTTCTAACAATTTTGTTTATATGTCGGAGCTTAAAGTTTTCTTATGGCTGGGGAAGCTTTCCTTATAATGATCCCTGAGTCTCATAACATCTGCTTTGTTGATGGTGCTGTTTAATGAAGTAGGTAAGCAAAAACTCAACTGTTTTGGCAAGTTTCAAGATATCCTGGGCAGATGCCAGTAATCTTGAAGAGCCACCTCCAGAGCGTCAGTAACAATTAGACTCCCGTCAATCGTGGATTATCTGCTTTCCTCCAGTTGCATTTCTGAGCCTACAAATGCAATGTGGGTCATATTCTAGAGGGGTATTTCCCCAATCTATGCCTTTTATAGCACATTCCTGCATGATGTTGCTTTAAAAGTTTCTGAAGTTAAGTATGTTTGAGATTGCGGTACATTGTAATCCTCTCCTGGAGACACCAAATACACATTGACACATTAAAGAACACAAGTGCTGCAGTAAAGAAAGCTGTTTAATTTTGTTGAAACCAATATTCCCTAAACGAATGTAATGAAAAGTCTCTCTCTTCTTTGTTTAGAGATCAGCAGCAACTGTTAACATCTTACAGAAGATACCAAAGGTCCTATGTTAGAATTTTCACAAACCAACTGAGGGTGATGGCCTCCATTTAGTTGTAACTACACAATTATATTATTTCATATTTTTCTAAATAAAATATATTTAGTTATTCTGAAGAGTAACATACTACTGTATAGACAGGCCAACAAGATTTATATCCATAAATGGAAGCATCAACATTTTAGAAATACCTAGAAATGTGATGAATAACCTTTTGTCATCTCTATAACTAATAAAAATGCTCCAGTGACCAATATACAGACATCATTATCCTCTCTGTCTGGGATCTGGATTCTAATAAGAAGTTGTTTCTTTTTTTTTTCTTTTGAGACAGCGCCTTGCTGTGTCACCCAGGCTGGAGTGCGGTGGTGCAATCGCAGCTCACTGTTTGCCTCAAAAACCTGGGCTCGAGTGATCCTCCCACTTCCCGGGTAGCTGGGAATACAGATGTATGTCAAAATGCCTGGCTATTTTTTACTTCTTTTGTAGTGACAGGGTCTCGCTATGTCACCAAGTCTGGCCTGCAATCCTCCTGCCTCAGCCTCTCAAAGTGTTGAGATTACAGGTGGGAGCCACCTAGGCCAGCAGAGATTCGTTTCTTGTTTGAGAATCCTGACTTTTCTGTTCTCAAACAAACAATAATAGCTCATAAACTATGAGCTATTAAATAAAAGTATGATTTTGTTCTTCCTTGACAACTTAAAAAAATCTTAATTTTGCTAAATTTTTATTTCTTTTATAAACAGGGGAAGAAATTTTGTGAATTTATCAGCTATTTCCTATTGTTAAATAAAAAGAATTCTAGGTAGTAGCCAGGGATTTTAGAGATTACATATGTTACAGAAAATAAATGAGAAGGGATGAAAAGAAAATCTCGAAATGGAAATGACATATAGGTTTCATTTTCTGCAATTAGCCTCGAACAGGAGCCAACTGAATGATCCTTCACTGGGCCTGAGCACTGAAAGAGAGGGCCGAAATCAAAGGCAGATAGGGCTGGTGACCTCCTGCTTGCTAAATCAGTGCCATCTTTTTGTTAAATTTCAGGGAAGTAAATGCCGAGAGTGTTTTGGGAGTCCTTGGAAGTTTGGGAAAGGCTTCTCCAGGACTAGAGAATAATATGTAGATATGGATTTTCAATCTTGTTAGTTAAAGTGAATAAAAATGATCTTTTAAAAAAGTACAGGCTGGGCACAGTTGCTCATGCCTGTAATCCCAGCACTTTGAGAGACCAAGGCAGGCGGATCACCTGAGGTCAGGAGTTCGAGACCAGCCTGGCCAACGTGGTGAAACCCGCTATCTACTAAAAATACAAAAAATAGCTGGGCATGGTGGCAGGTGCCTGTAATCCCAGCTACTTGGGAGGCTGAGGCAGGAGAATTGGTTGAACCCAGGAGGCACAGGTGGCAGTGAGCCGAGATTGTGCCATTACACTCCAGCCTGGGCAACACGAGTGAAACTCCATCTAGAAAAATAATAATAAGATAAAAAATAAATAAAAATAAAGTCCAGATGCAGAACAGGAAAGGTGGAGAAACTCTGAGATAAATTAAGCTAAATTGAAAAAGGACAAACCCAAGTATATGAGAGCTGTATATATTTGTTATCTACTCTTGAGATTTATATTACCTTACTTTATAGCACAGTTTATTGAAAACAGTATAATTTTACTTAAAAATACAGTTTATGTATGTTATCCACTGATTCTATATGTTTAAACATGCCTACTTGCTGAAATGTATTTGTGACTCTGAAATCAACACTGGCAGGGCTTGCACCATCCTCTGTGGAAATATGTAGAGTCACAAACAATTAGAGTCACCTCATGTGCATGTTGCATGTTCCCAGCTGAGGCAGGACAAGGTGACACTCTGCCTCCTCGTTTCAGTTGCATGCTGTGAACTTTTTACGGTCTATGTAGTGCCAGTTTTTACATTTTAATACTTTTTGTTGATTTTGCTCTTAAAATGTCCCCCAAGTAAGTGCTGAAGTGCTGTGTAGTGTTCCCAAGTATAAAAAGGCTGTGATGTGCTTTAGGGAGGAAATATATGTTAGACGAATTTCATTTAGGCATCAATTGCAGCAGCATAGATGCAGCTGTTGGCCCTGAACTCAAATTTCTGTATGTATGTCTTTATTTTAGATTCAAGGGTACAGGTAGAGTTTTATTACATGAGTGTGTTGCATGACACTGAGGTTTGAGTTTCTACTGATCCCATTGCCCCAGTAATGAACGTCGTACCCAATAGGTAGTTTTCCAACCCTTCATTACCTTTCCCCATCCCCTCTTTTTGGGATCCTCAGTGTCCACTGTTTCCATCTTTGTGTCTGTGCGTACCCAATGTTTACCTCCCACTTATAAGTGGGAACGTACGGTATTTGGTTTTCTGTTTCTGCATTAATTCACTTAGGGTAATAGCCTCCAGCTGCATCTATGCTGCTGCAAAGGGCATGATTTCATTCTTTTTAATTGCTGCCTAGTATTCTATTGTGTATATGTACCACATATTCTTTATCCAGTCCACCACTAATGGGTACCTGGTTTGATTCCATGTCTTTGCTATTGGGAATAGTGCTTCAATAAACATACTAGTGCAGGTAGACTTTTGGGAGAACAATTTATTTTCCTTTGGGCATCTATCTAGTAAAGGGATTTAAGCTCAATGCCAATGAGTCAACAATATATATTAAATAAAGTGTCTTTGAACAGACATACACATAAATCAATGTCATGTATCAGTTAGTTGTCAAAAATCACATGAGCAGAGGCTCCCAGGAAACTGTGTATTTCCCTTAGGAGCAGTGGTTCCATATTTGCTAATTCAGTGTTCATGGTGACTTTATAGAACATAATTACTACAGATAATGAGAATCAACCATTCAATTAAATAATATTAAATCATTTCAATAGAAAGGTAGAGAGTTTCACCTCGGACAGACTAGTTGGTTTCAGACCAATGTTTGCATTACAACAACCATATGAGCTGGACAAAATATATATCAAGTTTTGAAAACATTGTGAGCTATGAAAGCACAAGAAATGTGGGGCCAAAATCCAGGAGGCAAGGGAGCCCATATAGCTAAGGAAAACAATACTGAAAGAAACTAAATAAGACCTAAACAAATGGGGGCATACAGCATATTCATGGATTCCAAGATTGAATCTTATAGAAATGTCAAGCCTCCCCAAATTCATCTAGATTCAATGTAATTTTAACTTAAATCCCAGGGAGAGATTCAAATAGCAGATGCAAGCTTGAAGACAAATTTGGAGTATCCACACTCACACATATGAACAATTATTAGAAAGCTACAGTAATTAAGACAGTGTGGCAGAGTCACAAAAATAGACTAATAGACCAATGGAACAGAATACAGAGTCCAGAAGCAGACCTATGCATATATTGATACTTGATATGTGAGCAAAGTGACACTTCAGAGCAGAAGGTGAAGGACAAATGGTGCTGTGTTAACTGAATATCCATATAGGAAAACAACAAAACTACCGCATCTTATGTCATCAAATAATAATTCCAAGTACAGTGTAGATAGAAATGGGAAATAAAGTTTCTAGAAGGTAATAAAGCATCTTTATTTCTTTGGAGTAGCAAAGATTTCTTAGACAAAACACAATAGCATGAACCACTGGTGAAAAAAGATTAATAGCAGTGCATTAAAAATGTGAACTTCTGTTCATCAAAAAACTCCATTGTAAGAAATAAAATGCGAGTCGCATAGCTGATTGCTTAGTTTCCAGACAGGACATAGAAAGCCATCTAATTTAGAAGAGTATCCTGAGGGCAGGGAAGAAAAAGGATTTGTAAGCTGGTTCTATCTAGCTCTTATCTGTCGTTGTCCAAGTACTCCACATAGGACCTTACATTTCTATGTCAAGTCAGCTGGCCTTTCCAGGTAGCCTCTAGGTAACTCCTAGAGGTGATGGGAGTGGCTAGACCCTTCATGGTGTGGTAGGGTTGGGCTTGAGAATCTGAACTGCTGCAGCTCCAGCCATGGTGGACATGAAGGGATCCATGCTGCAGCCCAGCCCTTACTCTGGGGAGCCCTAGGCAGCCAGTAGTGTCAGGGAAAGAGGCAACAGCATTAGAAGCTTGGGCTGTCCATTGAGCAGGTAGACAAAGGCCCAAAAGGTAGGGGTTAGAAGGAATTAGTTAACTGGGGGTGGAGGGGCATGAACATAAATTGGGTCCAATATACAATCTAATAGGAAAGTTGACAAATGACTTGATGAGGTTCTTTAAAGATTTTCAAGAGGCCAATAAACATATATAACAAGATCAAGATTATTCAACCTAATTCGTCATCAAGAAAATGATAATTATTTAGGTCAGTGCAAAAGCAATTGTGGTTTTTGCCATTAAAGGTGATGGCAATTACTTTTGCACTGACCTAAACTATAATGATATACCAGTGCATTCCCACCCTAATAGCTAAAAGTAAAAAGACTGACAATACAAAGTACTGATAAGGAAGGGGACTGAAACTTTTAAATACAGAGTGGAGTGTAAATTGCTACAATTTGGAGTGTCATTTGATAAGACTACTTGGAATTTGTCACTAATGTTGATTATGTACATCCTATAATCCAGCAATTCCAGTCCTAGGCAAATAACAAAAATGCATACATATGTTCACCAAAAGATATGTGTATAAGTGCTTATAGTACATTATTCATAATAGTCTCAAATTGGACAAAAATTTTTATCAATAATAGATCAATAAATTGTGGCATGCTTACACAATGGAATACTATGTAGCAGTGAACAAGAGCAAACAATTGTTACATACAAAAACTTGGGTGATTCTCATCAACATAATGTTAAGCAAAATAAGTCAGATGCAAAGGAACACATGATTCTTCTTTTATAAAGTTTGGAAACAAGTAAAATTAATTATGGTATTTGAAGTCAGGTTATGATTATTTTGGGGGAGGAGACTATGAATAGTGACTGGGAAGGGACAAGAGTAGGATATTTAAGGTGCTGTCTGAATGGACCTGACTAGTAGTCATATAAGTATATGCGCTTTGTGTTAATGTATTCTGTAATATGATTTATCTATTTTTCTAGTTGTTATATATATTTAGAAGTTTATAAAAATAAAAATAGTAAAACTTGGTAAACATATAAGATAAATAGGCATGCTATAGAAGCTGAATCTTTGATTATTGCATTATCACTTTCTATACCCTTCAGCTTCTAGAAATCAAGATTATGCTATAACATGCAACTGAAATGGCCAAACTGTGAATAAGAGTTACCAAATGGCAGCTAAAAGCACTTACTATGGGCCAGGCACTGCTCTAATCAGTTTGCATATAGTTACTATTTTCGTCCTGCTTTAATTACCCTATGAGGTCATTACTATTATTGTCTGAGTTCTTAATCATTGCTCAGCACTGCTAAAGGGCATATATGGCTTTCAACTCTAACCTGTCTTTGACTTTGCTGCAGCAATGAAAAGTGATGGTATCGCCTTCCTTGAAGTTCACATACCTTGACTTCTATTACAGCAGCACTCTTTCAAAGTGTGTATCAGAAATAGTAGTCTTATGGGATGTTATTCAGGTTTACTGAGTTTGAAAAGTGTTTTTGGCTCAATATGTTAGGAAATTCCTAGATTATATAACTTAAACAATTTTCCTTACCAGAGGACTTTTCATAAAAGAAAATCTTCAAGAAGAAATATCTTAATAACGTGCTGCATTTCTAAAACTTATTTGTGACCAATGAATCACATTCTAAAGATCAAAATCATAGAAGTATTGTCCTGTGGGTCACACTTTGGAAAGGATTTTATTATTTCAATTACTATTGGTGTTCCCCACCCTTTCTGGCCATTCTTCCTTGGTCTACATTACAAAAGGCCTGTTTTTTGAACAACTTTTTTTTTTGTTTTAAATTATACTTTAGTTTTTAGGGTACATGTGCACAATGTGCAGGTTTGTTACGTATGTATCCATGTGCCATGTTGATTTCCTGCACCCATAAACTCGTCATTTAGCATTAGGTATATCTCCTAATGCTGTCCCTCCCCCCTCCCCCAACCCCACAACAGTCCCTGGAGTACGATGTTCCCCTTCCTGTGTCCATGGGTTCTCATTGTTCAGTTCCCACCTATGAGTGAGAACATGCGGTGTTTGGTTTTTTGTCCTTGCGATAGTTTACTGAGAATGATGTTTTCCAGTTTCATCCATGTCCCTACAAAGGACATGAACTCATCATTTTTTATGGCTGCATAGTATTCCATGGTGTATATGTGCCACATTTTCTTAATCCAGTCTATCGTTGTTGGACATTTGGGTTGGTTCCAAGTCTTTGCTATTGTGAATAGTGCTGCAATAAACATAAGTGTGCATGTGTCTTTATAGCAGCATGATTTATAGTCCTTTGGGTATATACCCAGTAATGGGATGGCTGGGTCAAATGGTATTTCTAGTTCTAGATCCCTGAGGAATCGCCACACTGACTTCCACAATGGTTGAACTAGTTTACAGTCCCACCAACAGTGTAAAAGTGTTCCTATTTCTCCACATCCTCTCCAGCACCTGTTGTTTCCTGATTTTTTAATGATGGCCATTCTAACTGGTGTGAGATGATATCTCACTGTGGTTTTGATTTGCATTTCTCTGATGGCCAGTGATGATGAACATTTCTTCATGTGTTTTTTGGCTGCATAAATATCTTCTTTTGGGCCGGGCGTGGTGGCTCAAGCCTGTAATCCCAGCACTTTGGGAGGCCGAGGTGGGCGGATCACGAGGTCAGGAGATCGAGACCATCCTGGCTAACACGGTGAAACCCCGTCTCTACTAAAAATACAAAAAATTAGCCGGGCGTGTTGGTGGGCGCCTGTAGTCCCAGCTGCTCGGGAGGCTGAGGCAGGAGAATGGTGTGAACTTGGGAGGCGGAGCTTGCAGTGAGCTGAGATCGCGCCACTGCACTCCAGCCTGGGGGACAGAGAAAGACTCCGTCTCAAAATAAATAAATAAATAAATAAATAAATAAATAAATAAATAAATGTCTTCTTTTGAGAAGTGTCTGTTCATGTCCTTTGCCCACTTTTTGATGGGGTTGTTTGTTTTTTTCTTGTAAATTTGTTTGAGTTCATTGTAGATTCTGGATATTAGCCCTTTGTCAGATGAGTAGGTTGCAAAAATTTTCTCCCATTCTGTAGGTTGCCTGTTCACTCTGATGATAGTTTCTTTTGCTGTGCAGAAGCTCTTTAGTTTAATGAGATCCCATTTGTCAATTTTGGCTTTTGTTGCCATTGCTTTTGGTGTTTTAGACATGAAGTCCTTGCCCACGCCTATGTCCTGAATGGTATTGCCTAGGTTTTCTTGTAGGATTTTAATGGTTTTAGCTCTAACATTTAAGTCTTTAATCCATCTTGAATTAATTTTTGTATAAGGTGTAAGGAAGGGATCCAGTTGCAGCTTTCTACATATGGCTAGCCAGTTTTCCCAGCACCATTTATTAAATAGGGAATCCTTTCCCCATTGCTTGTTTTTGTCAGGTTTGTCAAAGATCAGATAGTTGTAGATATGCGGCATCATTTCTGAGGGCTCTGTTCTGTTCCATTGATCTATGTCTCTGTTGTGGTACCAGTACCATGCTGTTTTGGTTACTGTAGCCTTGTAGTATAGTTTGAAGTCAGGTAGCGGGATGCCTCCAGCTTTGTTCTTTTGGCTTAGGATTGACTTGGCGATGTGGGCTCTTTTTTGGTTCCATATGAACTTTAAAGTAGTTTTTTTCCAATTCTGTGAAGAAAGTCATTGGTAGCTTGATGGGGATGGCATTGAATCTATAAATTACCTTGGGCAGTATGGCCATTTTCACGATATTGATTCTTCCAACCCATGAGCATGGAATGTTCTTCCATTTGTTTGTATCCTCTTTTATTTCATTCAGCAGTGGTTTGTAGTTCTCCTTGAAGAGGTCCTTCACATCCCTTGTAAGTTGGATTTCTAGGTATTTTATTCTCTTTGAAGCCATTGTGAATGTGTGTTCACTCATGATTTGGCTCTCTGTTTGTCTGTGATTGGTGTACAAGAATGCTTGTGATTTTTGTACATTGATTTTGTATCCTGAGACTTTGCTGAAGTTGCTAATCAGCTTAAGGAGATTTTGGGCTGAGACAATGGGGTTTTCTAGATATACAATCATGTCATCTGCAAACAGGGACAATTTGACTTCCTCTTTTCCTAATTGAATGCCCTTTATTTCCTTCCCCTGCCTGATTGCTCTGGCCAGAACTTCCAGCACTATGTTGAATAGGAGCGGTGAAAGAGGGCATCCCTGTCTTGTGCCAGTTTTCAGAGGGAATGCTTCCAGTTTCTGCCCATTCAGTATGATATTGGCTGTGGGGTTGTCATAGATAGCTCTTATGATTTTGAGATACGTCCCATCAATACCTAATTTATTGAGAGTTTTTAGCATGAAGGGTTGTTGAATTTTGTCAAAGGCCTTTTCTGCATCTATTGAGATAATCATTTGGTTTTTGTCTTTGGTTCTGTTTATATGCTGGATTACATTTATTGATTTGCGTATGTTGAACCTGCCTTGCATCCCAGGGATGAAGCCCACTTGATTATGTTGGATAAGCTTTTTGATGTGCTGCTGGATTTGGTTTGCCAGTATTTTATTGAGGATTTTTGCATCAATGTTCATCAAGGATATTGGTCTGAAATTCTCTTTTTTGGTTATGTCTCTGCCAGGCTTTGGTATCAGGACGATGCTGGCTTCATAAAATGTGTTAGGGAGGATTCCCTCTTTTTCTATCAATTGGAATAGTTTCAGAAGGAATGGTAACAGTTCCTCCTTGTACCTCTGGTAGAATTCGGCTGTGAATCCATCAGGTCCTGGACTCTTTTTGGTTGGTAAGCTATTGATTATTGCAACAATTTCAGAACCTGTTATTGGTCTATTCAGAGATTCAACTTCTTCTTGATTTAGTCTTGGGAGGGTGTATTTGTCGAGGAATTTATCCATTTCTTCTAGATTTTCTAGTTTATTTGCATAGAGGTGTTTGTAGTATTCTCTGATGGTAGATTGTATTTCTGTGGGATTGGTGGTGATATCCCCTTTTTCATTTTTTATTGCATGTATTTTATTCTTCTCTCTTTTCTTCTTTATTAGTCTTGCTAGCAGTCTATCAATTTTGTTGATCCTTTCAAAAAACCAGCTCCTGGATTCATTAATTTTTTGAAGGGCTTTTTGTGTCTCTGTTTCCTTCCGTTCTGCTCTGATTTTAGTTATTTCTAGCCTTCTGCTAGCCTTTGAATGTGTTTGCTCTTGCTTTTCTAGTTCTTTTAATTGTGATGTTAGGGTGTCAGTTTTGGATCTTTCCTGCTTTCTCTTGTGGGCTACAAATTTCCCTCTACACACTGCTTTGAAAGTGTCCCAGAGATTCTGGTATGTTGTGTCTTTGTTCTCGTTGGTTTCAAAGAACATCTTTATTTCTGCCTTCATTTCATTATGTACCCAATAGTCATTCAGGAGCAGGTTGTTCAGTTTCCATGTAGTTGAGCAATTTTGAGTGAGTTTCTTAATCCTGAGTTCTAGTTTGATTGCACTGTGGTCTGAGAGACAGTTTGTTATAATTTCTGTTCTTTTACATTTGCTGAGGAGAGCTTTACTTCCAACTCTGTGGTCAATTTTGGAATAGGTGTGGTGTGGTGCTGAAAAAAATGTATATTCTGCTGATTTGGAGTGGAGAGTTCTGTAGATGTCTATTAGGTCCACTTTGTGTAGAGCTGAGTTCAATTCCTGGATATCCTTGTTAACTTTCTGTCTTGTTGATCTGTCTAATGTTGACAGTGGGGTGTTAAAATCTCCCATTATTATTGTGTGGGAGTTTAAGTCCCTTTGTAGGTCACTCAGGACTTGCTTTATGAATCTGGGTGCTCCTTTGTTGGGTGCATATATATTTAGGATAGTTAGCTCTTCTTGTTGAATTGACCCCTTTACCATTATGTAATGGCCTTCTTTGTCTTTTTTGATCTTTGTTGGTTTAAATTCTATTGTATCAGAGACTAGGATTGCAACCCCTGCCTTTTTTTGTTTTCCATTTGCTTGATAGATCTTCCTCCATCCCTTTATTTTGAGTCTATGTGTGTCTCTGCACGTGAGATGGGTTTCCTGAATACAGCACACTGATGGGTCCTGACTCCTTATCCAGTTTGCCAGTCTGTGTCTTTTGATTGGAGCATTTAGCTAATTTACATTTAATGTTAATATTGTTATGTGTGAATGTGATCCTGTCATTATGATGTTAGTTGGTTATTTTGCTCATTAGTTGATGCAGTTTCTTCCTAGCCTCAATGGTCTTTACAATTTGGCATGTTTTTGCAGTGGCTGGTACCGGTTGTTCCTTTCCATGTTTAGTGCTTCCTTCAGGAGCTCTTTTAGGGCAGGCCTGGTGGTGACAAAATCACTCAGCATTTGCTTGTCTGTAAAGTATTTTGTTTCTCCTTCACTTATGAAGCTTAGTTTGGCTGGATATGAAATTCTACGTTGAAAATTCTTTTCTTTAAGAATGTTGAATATCAGCCCCCACTCTCTTCTGGCTTGTAGAGTTTCTGCCGAGAGATCAGCTGTTAGTCCGATGGGCTTCCCTTTGTGGGTAACCCGACCTTTCTCTCTGGCTGCCCTTAACATTTTTTCCTTCATTTCAACTTTGGTGAATCTGACAATTATGTGTCTTGGAGTTGCTCTTCTCGAGGAGTATCTTTTTGGCGTTCTCTGTATTTCCTGAATCTGCATGTTGGCCTGCCTTGCTAGATTGGGGAAGTTCTCCTGGATAATATCTTGCAGAGTGTTTTCCAACTTGGTTCCATTCTCCCTGTCATTTTCAGGTACACCAATCAGACGTAGGTTTGGTCTTTTCACATAGTCCCAAATTTCTTGGAGGCTTTGTTCATTTCTTTTTATTCCTTTTTCTCTAAACTTCCCTTCTCGCTTCATTTCATTCATTTCATCTTCCATCAGCGATACCCTTTCTTCCAGTTGATCGCGTCTGCTACTGAGGCTTCTGCAATCTTCACGTAGTTCTTGAAACTTGGCTTTCAGCTCCATCAGCTCCTTTAAGCCCTTCTCTCCATTGGTTATTCTTGTTAGCCATTCTTCTAATTTTTTTCAAAGTTTTTGACTTCTTTGCTATTGTTTTGAATTTCCTCCCGTAGCTCAGAGTAGTTTGATCGTCTGAAGCCTTCTTCTCTCAACTCGTCAAAGTCATCCTCCATCCAGCTTTGTTCCGTTGCTGGTGAGGAACTGCGTTCCTTTGGAGGAGGAGAGGTGCTCTGCTTTTTAGAGTTTCCAGTTTTTCTGCTCTGTTTTTTCCCCATCTTTGTGGTTTTATCTACTTTTGGTCTTTGATGATGGTGATGTACAGATGGGTTTTTGGTGTGGATGTCCTTTCTGTTTGTTAGTTTTCCTTCTACCAGACAGGACCCTCAGCTGCAGGTCTGTTGGAGTTTACTAGAGGTCCACTCCAGACCCTGTTTGGCTGGGTGTCAGCAGCGGTGGCTGCAGAACAGCTGATTTTCGTGAGACCACAAATTCAGCTGTCTGATAGTTCCTCTGGAAGTTTTGTCTCAGAGGAGTACCTGGCTGAGTGAGGTGTCAGTCTTTCCCTACTGGGGGGTTGCCTCCCAGTTAGGCTCCTTGGGGGTGAGGGACCCACTTTAGGAGGCAGTCTGTCCGTTCTCAGATCTCCAGCTGCATGCTGGGAGAACCACTACTCTCTTCAAAGCTGTCAGTCAGACAGGGACATTTAAGTCTGTGGAGGTTCCTGCTGGCTTTTTATCTGTGCCCTGCCCCCAGAGGTGGAGCCTACAGAGGCAGGCAGGCCTCCTTGAGCTGTGGTGGGCTCCACCCAGTTGGGGCTTCCTGGCTGCTTTGTTTACCTAAGCAAGCCTGGGCAATGGCGGGCACTCCTCCCCCAGCCTCGCTGCCGCCTTGCAGCTTGATCTCAGACTGCTGTGCTAGCAATCAGCGAGACTCCGTGGGCATAGGACCCTCTGAGCCAGCTGCGGGACAATCCTAGTGTGCCGTTTTTCAGGCCCATTGGAAAAACGCAGTATTAGGGTGGGACTGACCGGATATTCCAGGTGCCATCTGTTACCCCTTTCTTTGACTAGGAAAGGGAACTCCCTGACCTCTTGCGCTTCCCGAGTGTCCTGCACCCACTGTTTGGCACTCCCTAGTGAGATGGAACCGGTACCTCAAACAGAAATGCAGAAATCACCCGTCTTCTGTGCCACTCACGCTGGGAGCTGTAGACCGGAGCTGTTCCTATTTGGCCATCTTGGCTCCAACGCCTTGAACAACTTTTAAACAGTGGTCTTCCCCAAGGCTCCATTTAGGTGATCCTTTCATTTATCTTATTCTATACTCCCTTCCAGAGTAATTTCATACAAAATCATGCCTCGAATACGATCTAAAACTTGATAACACTAAAATGAGCCCTCTTACAAATTTTCTATTTCTATATTCGACCATGTGCTAATAGACTCCAATTAGATGCTTCAATGGCATCTTTAATTTATATGTTTAAACATGAACTCATGACATTCTGCTAAAACCTGCCTCATGTATATTCTTTATCAATGAACACCACCATCATGAATTTATCAGTGATTAAAATAGAAATCTGTATGTCAGTAGCCTCCCCTCTGATACTCATTTCCCCACTGATTATCTAAAGGTCACCTAGTCCTGCTGATTCTAGTTTCTAAATATGTCTCAAATCTGTTTTCTCCTGTTTGTCCCTGTTACCAACTGTTTTAGTTCATGCCTTGATTTTTTCTTGCTGCATTACAACAGCATCCTTCTAATAAGCCTCATCACACCCAATCACATCTTCCCATTTGCCTCCCTAGAATTAATGCAAACTTTCCCCTATACCATTGTCGCTTCTCTCCTTCTGGCAATGGCTGGACTTGACCTGGATAAAGAGTGGCTCAGTAGCCAGGAATGAGGATTGAGGGCCTGGAGGGAGGTAGCTGGCTGCTACCTTAGGCAACAGAAGGATGTCTAAAGAAAGAAAAGAGTAACTATGGGTCAAAATAATTGGTGTGGATTCCTTCATGACTGTCTCAATCTGTGGATAGTTTTGAAGACAGTTTTGTGGCCAGTATAGACAGGAAAAGTCAAAGAAAAGAAAGAAGGGGGCAAATAAATATTTAAAAGGATAAATGTAATCTTCTCTAAAAATCATTATATTGATTTTTAGTGTTCCAGGCAGTTTATAATTCTCACTTAGTGTTTTTCCCCCCAAAGGTATGAAGTTAAGAATGTTGGCTAAAGGCTAAACAATTTCTCAGTTAAAAATTGCAGAACAAAACAGCCCTTTTATGGATCAAACACTATGTTTGGGAAAAATCCTTTTGACATCTGATAAAGAAGTAAAAACAACTCTCCTAAGATGATGTTCTGAGTAGGTGCCTCATGGACTTCATAAAGTGAGGTAAGCATAAGCAGTTAAATTAGAATTATTCTTAGCCTAGCTTCTCAGATAGTGCAGATAGTAGGTAAGGAAAGTGAGGAGAGTAAGGAAATGTGAAAACATGTTTGGGTAGCTCATCTTAAAATCAAACATATTTAGGAAAGGAGCAGCCTATGAGAAGTCAAAACAAATGTGGATATTGATCCTTAACAAGTGCTTGAGAAAACAGACTTGAAGAGAAAGCCTGGGAAACACAATAAATGATGAGAAGAGAAGCAAACTAAAATATATTGGAAACCAACACTCTGGCAGGCACATTTCGTGGTATTTTAGATTTGTCTCTCTCTTTCTCTCTCTCACCATTTACAATGCTATTGAGATACAATTGACATTCAATAAACTACACATATTCAAAATATATAATTTGATGAGGCTTAACATGCATATATAAGCATGACATTATCACTATAATGATGATAATGTGCATTTACATCATTCCCAAAAGTTTTCTCCTTCTCTGAAATCCATTCTTTCCAAGGAACTCACTTAGATACATAAGTATCCAACCTATGAGATGTATGCTTGTAAAATAAAATTAATTAGGCAATCTATAAATGTAGAATAGGGCTTGTATGTACCACCTCTAATAGCGAAATTGCTGAACCCAATTCTACCCAAAATAGTAGATACAACATTTTGTTTTCTTTTCCAAATTTGTGATGAATTGTCTTCCATAATATTTGATTTTGCTTTCCTGGGCTCTGTCCCTCTGACATCATTCTGAGGTATAAACTTTCAATTCTATCTGTACACAGAGGTATGCTAATGGTCTTATTTAGTTCACCCAGAAAAGCTTTACAGCATATTCATAGTCCCTGGGGGTCAAAAATCAGCACTCTAATCAGTGCAGTGTAGTGACCTCTTTTTCATTGCATTGGCCAGGATCATTGTTCCCCTAGGTTTCACACTTATCATATCACTGCCAAAACTGAAAGAAGTTTAGAGATAGATATTAAACAGAAAGAAAGGCCATCGAGTTCACATATATTTGTTTACAATGTCCAAGTTCAAAACTAGCAGAGGGAAAAGCTGCTGCTAAAATGTGCAAGAGTTTCTACAGCAGCAAAAGACAAAAACAACCAACAATTATTTAAATGAATAAATGTCTTACTATTATCAAGTACTAAATGTTCTAGAGGAACATTTGTGATGCCCAGTCGTACCAGAAAAAAAGCACCAGACTGGACTTGACTAATGGATGAATTTTTTTTTTTTTTTTTGGTCTTAAATCTAAATTTCTAAGTCTCTGTGATACTCTGAGCAACTCAATGTCTCTCTCTGTGTGTTCTTCCAGGAGTAAAATACTGGCTTGTTCATTAGTCTTGAAAACATAAAAAAATGCTAAGCATACAGGTTCTTCCTTTCCTCTATATGATGGCCACAGACCACACCTAAACTCCATTGCACTGAAATATTCTACTGGTTATAGAAAAGATCAGGTCAAAGAATAAAGAAATGAAGGTACTGACCCCTTTCCCTGTTTTCCAGGCAAAATAACTTAGATCACAGCCTTCAACGACAGCCGATAAACACCATACTATGGTTTGAACGTATGTGTCCCTTCAAAATTCATATGGTGAAATCTAACCCTCAATGCAACAGTATTAAGAGGTGGGTCCTCTTGGAGGTAATATTTAGGTCATGAGAGCTCCTGCCTCATGAATGGAGTTAATGCCCATATAAAAGAGGCTTCACATAGCATTCATC
Organism: Symphalangus syndactylus; assembly: GCF_028878055.3. Classification (NCBI taxonomy): domain Eukaryota; kingdom Metazoa; phylum Chordata; class Mammalia; order Primates; family Hylobatidae; genus Symphalangus; species Symphalangus syndactylus. Next base: position 73,565,039 of record NC_072425.2, on the reverse strand, counting down.
CCTTTTTCTTTTCCACCATGTGAGGACACAGCATTTGCCCCTTCTGTCATGTGAGAACACAGGAAAACGGGCTATTTTGGAAGCAGAGTTTCCTCACTATACACTGAACTTTCTGGCACTGTGATCTTGGACTTCCCAGCCTCCAGAACTGTGAGAAATAAGTTGTTTATAAATTATTCATTCTAAGGTATTTTCTTAAAGCAGCAGGAAAACACTAAGACACACCATGATACGTATTTCTTAGTCATTGGAGGGACAATGAGAGATCATATGATGTGCCAAAATAAACTCCCTGCAGTGATGGATGCTGAAGCAGAACAGATGTGTAGTGTGATAATTAAAGGGCATGGAGTTACCACTGAATAATGACAATGCAGAGTCCAGTGTCCTTGAGCAAACATAGGAGACAGCTAGGGAGTGGTTACAGCAGGCCTTGAGTGAGACTCAGTGCTGAATGGGCTTCAGGTCTGACCCAGCACAGTCCTAGTGGTGGTGATCACAGGGGTGCTTGTGTCAAGTCACCCTCAGCTCTAGGCGACTCAGAACGGAGAAAGACTCTGTTTGGGAAAAAGTAAGGGAAGAGAACAAGTGTCTCTGCCTAGTAATCCAGGTAATTTTTCCAGATCTTATCCAAGACCATCAAGACAGTACCTCCATGAGTCTGCAAGAACTACAGTGTTACTGGGCTTTGTTACTGGGTGCCTCCCAATGCAGATATAGCTTAGATTACAACACCCAAGTCCTTTTGAATATCTGGAAAGCATTCCCAAAAAGGATGGGTACAAATAAGCCCAGACTCTGAAGACTACAATAAATACTTACCTCTTCAATGCTCAGATACATACACACATCCACAAATATCAAGGCCATCCCACAAAACATGACCTCACGAAATGAACCAAATAAGGTACCAGAGACCAATCCTAGAGAAACAGAGATATGTGACCTTACAGACAAATAATTCAAAATAGCTGTTTTGAGGAAACTCATATAAATTCAAGATAACACAGAGAAAGAATTCAGAATTCTATCAAATTTAACAAAGAGATTGAAATAATTTTTAAAAATCAAGCAGAAATTCTGGAGCTGAAAAATGCATAAGAGTCTTTTTTTTTTTTTTTTTTTTTTGAGACAGAGTCTCACTCTGTCACCGAGGCTGGAGTGCACTGGCCCAATCTTGGCTCACTGCAAGCTCCGCCTCCTTGGTTCACACCATTCTCCTGCCTCAGCCTCCCAAGTAGCTGAGACTACACGCACCCACCACCACGCCCAGCTAATTTTTTTGTGTTTTAGTAGAGACGGGGTTTCACCGTGTTAGCCAGGATGGTCTTGATCTCCTGACTTTGTGATACGCCCACCTAGGTCCCTCACAGTGCTGGGATCACCTGAGCCACTGCGCCCAGCCACATCAGAGTCTTTTAATAGCAGACTTGATCAAGTAGAAGAAAGAATTAGTGAGCTTGAAGGCAAGCTATTTGAAAATACATGTCAGATGAGAGAAAAGAAAAAAAACAATAAAGCAAGCCTACAGGATCTAGAAAATATCTTCAAAAAGGCAAATCTAAGAGTTATTGGCCTTAAAGAGGAAGTAGACAAAGAGATGGGGTAGAAAGTTTGTTGAAAGGGATAATAACATAGAACTTCCCAAACCTACAGAATGATATCAATCAATATCCAAGTACAAGAAGGTTACAGAACACCAAGCACATTTGATCCAAAGAAGACTACTCCAAGGCATTTAATAATCAAACTCCCAAATGTAAAGGATAAAGAAAGCACACTAAAAGCAGCAAGAGAAAAGAAACAAATAATATATAATGGAGCTCCAATATGTCTAGCAGGAGACTTCTTAGTGGAAAACTTACAGGCCAGGAGAGAGTGGCATGGCATATTTAAAGTGCCAAAGGAAGAAAAAACTTTTACCCTAGAATAGTATGTCCAGCAAAAATATCCTTCAAACATGAAGGGGAAATAGACTTTCTCAGACAAATGAAAGCTGAGGGATTTCATCAACACCACACCTGTTCTACAAGAAATGCCAGGGGAATAAGTCAATCAGAAAGAAAGGGACATTAATGAGAAATAAGAAATCATCTGAAGGTACAAAACTCATTGGCAATAGTAAGTACACAGAAAAAATAGAACATTATAAGACTTGTAACTGTGGTATATAAACTCTTGTGTAGAAAGACTAAATGATAAATCAATCAAAAATAATAACTACAACAACTTTTCAAGACAAAAACAGTACAGTAAGATACAAACAGAAACAACAAAAAGTTAAAAAGTGGGGGGAGAAAGTTAAGGTGTAGAGTTTCTATTAATTTTTGCTTCTTTGTTTTTTTTTTGAAACCATTTTTATTTACTTATTAATTTTTTGCAGGTTGGATAAGCTCAGAAACCATTTTTAAATTTCTGGTCCATTCATGTGTATGAATAAATACATTATATTATTTATTTGATACATAGTTGTATAAAAAGTCTGGCTATATATATTCTTAGTGCTTAGACTTTCTAAAGAATAAGCCATAAATAGGAAATAAAAAAGAAAATACAAGCAGCACATTGTTATATGGAAAAATGCTTCAACTCAGCAAGAATACAGAAAAAAATCAAAGCAAAATAACTTCACAGTATGGTGATACATTTACTGAACTGGCAATCATAAATCAAACTTGAAAAGTCAGTGCTGGCAGATGGGAAGGCAAGTGGTTCACTTCACTTGAGATGCTGATGGTGGCACTGAAAATTGGCTCAGACTTTCTAGTGAACAATCTGGTATAATTGCCTGGAGGAGATAGGAGTCCTGGGACAAACAAGGTGAGTAGGTATAGAGACTGGTATGTCGCTAAGGCAAGAAAAATAGCACTGAGAAAAGCACTGCAACAGGGCCACTTTCAGAGGGATGTAACACGTTTCCATAAGGGTTCGGATGAGTTCAGCCACATCTGGGGCATACTGGTCCAGTTCTAGGAGGAGTTTCTGCTTTTTAAACACAACTTCATTGAAGTCCTAGATTGCAAAATACAGGGCAATAGCAGTGAGTGCATCAGTTATCATAAACACCAATTCAGCATAGTCAATTAGGAAGTGAAAGTGGTATATTATTAATGGAGTTTCATGAAATACTGCTCCAGAATATGGAGATACTCCCAAGTCCAACAGTGAAAGGCCTTCAACCACTCTCTTCCAAGAGCTCAGTGGGGACACCACCTCCACCTGCCCGGAAATGAACTCGGCCAGACTGGAGTGGAACAAGGCTGTCTGCACTGTCACCGCCACCACCAGCACAAGGGCCAAGGAAGCTGCCACAACGACGGGGGTGGGCATGCAGCTTTGTTTGTTTCTTTATGCAAACAGTGTTAAGTTGTTATATCAGCTTAAAATAATGGCTTATACTACAGTATTCACAAGTCTCATGGTAGCCTCAAATCCAAAACAGAGTAAATACACAAAAATAAAAAGCAAGAAATTAAATCACATCGCCAGAGAAAATCACCTTTATTAAGACGAAAACAGGAATGAAGAAAAGAAGGCAGAGAAGAGTACAAAACAAGCAGAAAACAAATAATAAAGTGGTAGGAGTAAGTCCTTGCTCATCAATAACAACATTGAATGTAAATGGACTAAACTCTCCAGTCAAAAGACATAGAGTCACTCAATGGTTAAAAAAACAAGATCGAATGATCTGTTGCCTACAAGAAACACACTTCACCTATAAAGACACACACAGACTAAAAATAAAGGGATGGAAAAAGATATTTCATGCCAAAGGAAATAAAAAGAGAGCAGGAGTAGCTATACTTAGATAAAATAGATTTCAAGACAAAAGCTATAAGAAGAGACAAAGTAGGTAACTATGTAACCATTGTAAATATATTTGCACCCAACACTGCAGCACCCAGATATATAAAGCAATAATTATTAGATCCAAGGAGATAGACCCCAATACAATAATAGCTGGAGATTCCAACACCCTACTTTTAGCATTAGACAGGTCACTCAGAAAGAAGATCAGCAAAGAAACACAGAACTTAGTCTGCACTATAGACCAAATAGATCTAATAGATACTTACAGAACATTTCATCCAATGGATGTAGAATACACATTCTTCTCCTCAGCACATGGATCATTCTCAAGAATAAACTATATGTTGGATCACAAAACAAGTCTTAAGACGTTAAAAAAAGTTGAGATAATATCAAGCATCTTCTCTGACCACAATGAAATAAAACCGGAAACCAATAACAGGAGGAATTTTGGAAACTATACAAATTCATGGAAATTAAATAATATGCATGACCAGTGGGTCAATGAAGAAATTAAGAAGGAAGTTGAAAAATTTCTTGAAACAAATTATAATGCAACACAATATACCAAAAACTGTGGGATACAGCAAAAGCAGTACTAACGGGGAAATTTATCGCTTTAAACGCCTATGTCAAAAAAGAAGAAAAACTGCAAATAAACAACCTAACAATGCATCTTAAAGCAATAGAAAAGTAAGAGCAAAGCAAACCCAAAATTAGTAGAAGAAAAGAAATAATAAATATCAGAGCAGAAATAACTGATCTTGAAATGAACGATACAAAAGTTCAATGGAATAGAAACTTAGTTTTCTTGAAAAAAATAAACATAATAGGCCCAATAGCCTACTCCATTTGGAAAAGCCAAAGTCAGAAAGATCAATCATTTTTTCTCTTGGTGGCCATTATTTTTGATAAGTGGGTCAATTGCACTGTTTCAGATGATCTCATAGCAGGTAAGTTTTGCAGAACATGTTTACAGAGTCTCTTCTCTTTCCTCAGACCTCATTACCCATTACTCATTATATCCTAATAGAGGTGTCTGTGCCCCTCTCCCTGTCTCCCCTCTTTCCAATTCATCCTATTCCCTGTCCTGTTAATAGTTTTCCTAAAGCACCAGATTATCACCCTCAGTAAAAAAAATCTAATAGATGTTCGTTTGTTAAGAAACAAAGTCCCAACTGCCTAGCACGGAACTCAAGGCTCTCCTCTGTCACCTGGTTAGAATCCCCTTTCTAGTTGAACTTTCATTTCTCTTCTTTGGCACCTGATGGTACAGTCAGTCAAACTGAGCCTTGTCCTGGAAATGTGCCCTGCCTCAGCAAGTGACTTTGCCATTGGGAATACTCTGTCCCAGCCTGGAAGGGCTTTCTCCACAACCCCAATCTCTTAATGTGTATTTGTTACCTTCTTGAAGGTTAGCTCAAACATAATCATTTTCATCACTTTCCTCAGCAGAATTCATTTTGCATCCCAGCCAGGCACAGTGGTTCACACCTGTAATCCTAGCACTTTGGGAAGCCAAGGTGGGTGGATCACCTGAGGTCAGGAGTTTGAGACCAGCCTGGCCAACATGGTGAAACCCTGTCTCTATTAAAAATACAAAAATTAGCTGGGTGTGGTGGTGGGTGCCTATAATCCCAGCTACTTGGGAGGCTGAGGCAGGAGAATCTCTTGAACCTGGGAGGCGGAGATTGCAGTGAGCCAAGATCACGCCATTGCACTTCAGCCTGGGTGACAAGAGTGAAACTCTATTTCAAAAAAAAAAAAAAAAAATCTTGCATCCCACCATACTCTCATGATATTTTGTTCATTCCCTTACTATATTCTACCTTATATTTTATTTATGTATGCTCATGACTGATATTTATTTGGGAAAGTCTAACTTGGGGCCCATCTGTCCATCAACCAATGCAGATATTCCCACATAAATGTGGTCAAAAGTAGGGAATAGACCCACCCTACAGGTTACTAAATTGATCTTCGAGAATATAGGTAGTTTTCTCTTATTTAGGCATCAAGTCCAATGGGGAGCCTAGGGAAAGAAAACTGACAGAACAAAGACATTTACTGTAGATAATGTTCAGCATTTTATGATTACCTCAAAAGGCTAAGGACCAGTCTTTTTTTATTACTTCATCTTCAATATTTGATATGCAGTAGGAATTCAGCAAACCATTTTTGGAATAAAAGTCTTTCTTCTTCATTTGACTAGAAGCTTCTTGAAGGCAACAACTGTGCCCTGTTTGTATTTGCACTCCTCACAATGTCTGTGTGCCTTGCTTCATAAAATTTTGTTTCATTGCTTAGTGGATGGGTCAGTGCTTTGAAAAGTCTATTAGGTTTTTGCTGTGGTAATGACATAGAAATAATGAAATGTGATAATAAAATAAGAAGAAAAGAAATTGTGGAAAATGACAGACCATTTTAAAATGTCAACAACTTTGGCACTTTAGTCCCCTCTACCAAACTTCTAATCAGAACTCTTTAACATGGAGCTTAAATAACAGATTTTGGTCACTCTATATTCTCCCCAAACGACATACTCATTATTATGAAAAAGTGATGGAATGCACCATCAAAAAGAATCCTTGAGGATTAAGAGGAAGTCACATGAAACTCCCAGCATGAATAATGAGACATCTACCCTTCACATTATCTTATAAATAAAAGGAAATATTAAAACTCACAAGTAGGAAAGATATAACGCCAAAAGAATATAGTACTTTAAATTGAATCAATATGAAAAGCTTACTATATTATCCTTATTTCTTATTTTGTCCTAAACTGATCATAATTTTGTTGTAGACCAATATTCGGCATTCATTTTTAGCAGAATCTTCAAATACCGGTTGCATACTCTCAATTAAATATTCCTAGTCACTACTGACCAGAGAAATGTTGCCAAACAAATATACATCATTTTCCTTTGGTGTCTATATATCTTTTTTACTCTAAAACTTCCTAGTTATAAACTGCCTGCTGTTGGTCCCTCTAAAAATGTTTGATTGCTCCCACTCTGGTTTTTGGTTAACAAGCAGATTCATTTATCTCATGCTCACGTCCTCTTCATCCCTTGCCGATTTTGTTCTTCATCAAACAAATGTCTGTTCTTCTCTACACAGGTTGTTCTGTTCTCTCCCTTCCAGTTTTACCACAGTTCTCATTTTTACTTATGTTTTCCACAGCACATTTAAATAAAATTTTATAACCTGCTTCTCTGTTCTGTACTGCCTTTAGATTAAAGGGTAATAGGATATTCAAACAGAATGCTTTGTGTCTCGGCTTTGCTGAGGCCTAAAGGCTGAACCATACCTAATTGCTTACTCCCTTCACATTGTATAGCAAAATGCTAACTCATCCATGTGAGATTCACAAAGAGGAAAACTACAAACTAGTGCTATTAGCATTAGCCAGGCCTTTCACTTCCACAACCTTGAATAGTCCAGGAGACAGAATATTTGGTGAGAAGTGCTGAAGTGCTATGACATTTCTCCACTGGGGAGAAGAGGTTGCTACTCCCTTGTGAAGTTTTAGACTCAAGTGAGTCTCTAAGTAGCTCAAAGAGTTTGATATGTGTCTCTAGGAGGGAAGGTTGTACAGAGAGTGACTACACTTCTAACACAAAGACCCATTTCTCTGTTCTTCTGCACGTTATCTCTCTCTCTGGTTCTTTTCTGTTGTTCACTTTGATGAAGCAAGCCACCATGTCATGGGTTGCCATACAGAGAGGCCCACATGTCAGAGAATGGAGAGTGGCCTCTTCTCAACAGTCCTCAAGGAACAGAATCCTGCCAACAACCACATGAATTAGCTTAGAAGAAGATAATTTCCCAACGGAGCTTTAAGATGGGTTGGCAGCCCCAGCTAATGCCTTGATTGCAGTTTTCTGAGAGGTCCTGAGCCAGAGGATTCAGCTGAGCCATACCTAGATTCCTAAACCACAGAAACTGTGAGATAATAAATGTTGTTGTTTTAAACAACTCAGTTTTGGGAAATTTGTCACACAGCCATTGATAACAAATACACCTGGGAACCATGAATAAAGAGATGGCCTGAGGATGTCTTAAAAGGGATCTCCTGGCAGAGGAATGCCTGGATTGGTGCGTGAGAGCTCCTTAAGGGAAGGGTGGTCACTGGAAGGGGAAGGGTGGTCACTGGAAGGGCAAGGGTTCAAATGGGGTGTCTTAGATAGGCAGCCAGAGAAGGAGAGACATTGTCCAAATCAAAAGACTTGGAGAAGGTCTTGGGGAGCAGCGGTGAAGAGTGGGTAAGAGAATCTCTGAGCAAACAGCTACAGTGTCCCATGAAATAAAAAGTCTATATTGTCCATCCATTATTCCCACACTGATACCAAATTACAACCTTACGGGTCATGTAATTCCCTGGGCCCTCTGGGCTAGGCCTTAAAGAGATTGGATGTAACAGCTCAGGGGCCAGGGAACAAGGCAAGATAGGAAGGAAGGATTAGCTCCCCATGCCCTGTCTTGCATGCTGCAGGTTTCTCACAGGCCTGGGCTAAATGAGCAGAAAAATGGTCCCTCTGAATACGTTTGTAGTTTCAATATTTGACTACATGAGACTGGAATTATTTGATTATTTTCTTAAAGTGACCCTTAGATGCTTGAAAGGAACCACAGTCCTTTTTATTGTCTTGAAATGACTAGAGAAAATATTAATATGAATCCTGCCAGACACTTTGTCCATAGTGGGGCCTCGCAGAAGCATGAAGTGAGTTTAAAGTAGGGTATCTCAACCTCAGCACTGTTGATATTTTGGGCTGGATAATTTTTGTTGTATGTATGTATTGCAATATCCCATGCATTGAAGTAGTATCTTGGCTTCTACCCACTAGATACTATTAGCATCTCCCTAGTTTCAACAATCAAAATATGTACAGAAACCGCCAAATATTCTCTAGGGTAGGGTGGAGGATACACACACACACACACACACACACACACACACACACACACCACTTTTATAGTACTACACACACACACACACACACACACATATATAGTTATTTTTTTGCTTCTACTTTACTAAGCCAAGCTGGATCAATAAGCCGGTAATAAGAATCAAATGTAGAACTTTGAGAGTAACTCACTCTCTTTCTAGGGTCTTGCCTGAAAGAAGTTCTTGGGAAGTGGATTTGACAGCTGATAAGAATAATTCATAGGAGACACATATCTGTGCATAGATTGAACAACCATTTTTCTGACATATGACCCTCAGAAATGTAGGCGTTTTCCACTTTTGTACTAACTACATTCGTTTTTTATCATTTCTTGGCCAAAGAGATTCAACTCTGAACAATATCACCCCACCCCACAAATCCTGTCCTCAGCCACACACATATGTTCCCATGCATTATGTCATTAAGGTTTGACTTGGACCGTCAAATATACCAGGCCTCAAAAAGAAGTTCGACTGTTGTGCCGATTGCATATTCTGTAAATTTCCTAAACATTATTGAATTGCACACTCAAAATGAACTAATTTAATGTTATATAATTTATATCTTCATAAAGCTGTTAAAAATGGACTTTAAATAGCAGAAAGGCAGCCTTGACATTTTTGTACCTCTGCAGGTCTTCTGCAGATATCCTTTCTGTCACTATTTGAAGATACAGAATACTTTTCTTTGATTACCATTTTCCTACTAAATCATTTCTTTCAGAACTTATTACAGTTCCTTTGACTTGGCTTGTGGCTAAACCTTCATACACTGATACTCCACTGGTAAGAAAATTTCATTTCAAAAAATTGGAAAGAGAAAGAGCTTACTCATTTTTATTTGATTTCAGTTATTGTAGTGCAGCTAAGTGGTCTCAGTCTCGTTTTCTTTCCACATATTGAGCTTGGGTCTCCAAAGAGGTTATTTTTCAAAAGGAGATTTTGCAGGTAACCAGCATGTTATATAGAATGTAATATTTGGGGCCTGAGGAAAGAGAAGAGACTCTGTAAACATGTTCCACAAAAGCTCATCTGCTATGAGATCATCTGAAACAGTGTAATTGATCCACTTATCAAAAGTAATGGCCACCAAGAGAAAAAGCCATTGATCTTTCTGACTTTAGTTTTTCCAAATGGAGTGGACTATTGGGCCTATTATAAAAGATAGCACCTATCCAGGGGCAATGAAGTGGAACCCATAAATTACCTGGTTTATTAATTTTTGTAAACATTTAGATAAACTTGTTAATGAAAACAAAAAAAAGCCTACAATCCTGAAAGCAATTGTTGCTTAAAATAACTGTGTGTTCATCTTCATGGCATTTTACACTTTCTAATACATGTTCATGTTCACGTTTTACACTTTTTAATACCTGTTCACAAAATTGCAATTTTGCAGGTTTTGTCCTATTTCGGGATGATGGGAGGATATAGAGAGAGGTTAAAATCCGTCAAGATTACAACAGAACACTAGACAGGATTACATAATTTGCTTTGTAGCCTGTCCCACGGGGATTCTTAAAATGCATTTAATTTTTTTGACAACAAATGAATTCATGGTAATCGTAGAAAAATCCAAAAATATAGAAATTACAAAGAAGAAAAAAAGTATTTTACCAAGAATTGGATATAAAGTAATGCCATTAATACAAGGAGAAAACTGCCTAGATTCCTAAGGGTCATGTGTCAGAAAATCTTTGTATTTCCTATGAATTTTTCTTGCCAGTTGTCAAATCTGTTTCCTAAGAACTTGCTTTAGGCAAGACCCTGGAGAGCCAGTGCGTTACTCTGAAAGCTCTCCATTTGATTCCTATTAACTAGCTTATTCATCCAGCTTGGTGGAGTAATACTGGCAACAGAAATAACACACACATACACACATACACACACTACATATGTATATACACACACACACACACATATATATACACACACACTGTCTGTCTGTCTGTCTATCTATCTATCTATCTATCTATCTATCTATCTATCTATCATCTATCTATATCTTTGTGCTATTTTCCTTTAGAACATTGGTTCTCAACTGAGGGCAATTTTGCTGTCTCCCCTCTAGGACATTTGGCAATGTCTGGAGACATTTTTGGTTGTTCTTTGTGGGTGAAATGGTGCTACTGACATTTGGCTAGAGGCCAGAGATGCTGCTAAACACCATCTAATGCACAGGAAAGCCCCCACCTACCCAACAAAGACTTATATGGCCCCAAATAGCAACAAGGCTTATATAATATCAATACCCATTTCCTTCCTTGATTCCTCTTTCCTCCCAAAATTATAGTCACACTGGTCATCTGCTTTCATATACTATTTATTTTTTACTTACAATTATATTGTGAATATTTCTTCATATCATTATTCTTCAAGGCATGAATTTAATGCTGTACAATAGTTTATCATGTGACTTATTTAATACGCCTTACTGATGATAATCAGTTCCATTTCCAGTATTTCAACATCATAAATAATGTTGGTATGAACATTCTTGATCATAAATCTATTTTCATTTCTCTAATGATTTTCTTTGGATGGATTCCTAGAAGTACAATGACTGAGTCAACCCAAATGAATGTTTTTAAAACTCTTCGTCTTGTTGCCAAATTGCTTTTGCGATTAACAGTCTCTCTGGCAGCATATTAGAATACTCATCAGGCCAGCTCGGTTTCTACCATATTCTTGTGCTAAGCTAAAATTTGACATGCTAACACTAATACATAAGCCTTATAGTCCTGATATGATTTGTGAATATTAAGTACTTTAATAACCATTCTCTAGCTGACTAATGCAAGGTAGAAAGTTCAGGTGCTATACTCACCTTACCCCCAACAACCATCTAAGAACTCTGATTTTCAAGAAGTAATTTCTGCAAGTTTACACAGATTTCAAGATGAAGGAGAAAGAAAAGGAGAAGGAGAAGATGATGATCACTGAACCTAGGTCAGAAGCCAGCTTTCATTCTGTGCTCTTTCCATGAACTGTACACAACTGCCATTTCATAACGTGAATTGCACGAACATGGATATGCACGGACTCACTTGAGTCAGTCAAGAGTTTTGGCCTTCACATTCTCCAATACTTGGCTAACATGTATAGCCCTACCTGCCCCTTTCCAGCAGATGGTGCTGTTTTTCCAACATTTAAATGCTACACAGCAAATGATAACTTTTGATTGATTTGAGCCGGGTTGCTTAAGGGTGTTCAACGAAGTCTACTTTGCACATTGGTGTTATTTAAATTGCTCAAACATAAAACCAATCTTTGCTCAGTATTGGTGGAAACAATGTGTGTTCGAGAGTACTGAGAACAAATAAATAATCAATCACCACCCTACAGCAATGATGTATTAAACTAGACTTTTCCTGGAGATACAGGAGCAAATGTTTTAGGGAGGCTGTGGGAGTCAGAGGTGGGTCTTAAACAAGGTAGTTATAAAAGATTATGAGTCATCATACAAATTCTGTGTTGCTTCTACAGTAAATATCATGGAACAAATGTTGGTAGAATGTGGAAAATATATATATATATATATATATATATCTCCTCCTATTCACAGAATATGGACTATATATATCTATATATCTATATATATATCTCCTCCTGTCTATTCACAGCTCCAATGCAGCTTTCTTATTTCCCACCAATTAAGTTTCTAATAACACCTATAGGCAATCTTTATATATATATGCTGGGGTATCAGCAGTGACTCATTTTCCAAAATAATTTGATATTAATATAGAAGAGGAAACACAATATCTCCTTTCAGCCAGCCTGGGAGAGATAAATTTCTCACTGTCAATACAGGTTAGTAGTTCCCTCATACACAGTTAGGACTTAGACGAGAACACCCTCTTTCCTGGGTTAAGAATATGTTTACAACGAGAAAACAAGGCCAATCCAACTTTTCTGGAAACAGCATCAGTCCAGGTGAGGACTGATTCAGTAAGGTACATTGTGATTCACTCATGACTGGAGAAGAAAAAGATTGGCTTGAGAAAACAAAGAAACGAACAAACAAACAAAAGCCACCTTTAAAATCAATCCACAATCTGCAAGTCTCAAACAACTATCACTCATCCACATAGAAAAGTCATCCATGTTTCAAAAAGGCCATAAACAAAGCATAGGCTGCTGGTCAAGAGACTGATTATACCGGCAAGGAGAGGACCTACAATAGTTGTCCTCTCAAATTAGTAAAACTTGATGAGAAATGGGAATAAATTATAAATCTCAGCTTGGAGGCTTGTGTGATCTTCAGAGCAAAGTGTCCCCCAAACCAAAGTTAGAATAAGCAATATTTGTAAAATATTTCAGGTCCAGCCCAAACTGACACACTTATCTGTGAAGTTATCTGTATTTATCTGTAAAAATTTGTGGCCATATAATGCAGAGATACTAATGCATGAACCCTTTTGTATAAATCACGAGTACATGTGATTTCATAGAGAGACGCACACAAAAATTAAAAGTGGCTCTCTCAAAAGGAAGTGTTTGGCATTTGAAAAAGAGGCAGGTATATAACAAAGGATGAACTACTTTAGATCTTAAAACATCTCAGAAAAAAAACACAACTTTTTCTTCACCTAATAGAGCTTTAAAGAAATATAATTTAACTCACATCCCAGTCTTGGCTACCAATTATAGAAGTTAACAAACAGAACAATTTCTCTGTAACGTATTGTTTTAAAGCAGGCCTTGAGATTTGTTTTAATTATTTAGAATTCTGCATAGATGCATCTGATGGACTTGGCTGTTTTGCTCCTTGAACATATCAGAGCTACATGTGCTCAAAGAAGGCATTTTAAAAACTAAATTTTCAAAAGTGTCAGCAACCTTGCCGATTTAAGATTGTAAATATCCACACTGCAGAACATGTCCACTAAATTTTCCAATCAGAGGAGGCCTGTGTTGACAGCTCATCCCATGGCAGGCATTAAATTTAATCAGGAAATTTCTAGTTTAAAGGTTAAATTCTAACCTGAAAATGCACCATATCTAAGGAAATTCCATTTCAAGTAACATGAAAATTCATTCCAGAAGTTTTCATGACTGTCATGGTTGAAGAGCTAAGTCTTATTTATCAAGGTTTTATACTATATGTCACTACCAACATATTGAAATGTTTTCCCATTTACCATCACTTTGAATCTGAATTTATTGTACTCTAGTTCTCTTTTCATGGGAAGCTGAGGAAGCTACAGAGATTTTATCTTATATAGAAGCTTTGGAGAGTATGTCTCCTTAAATTCTTATGGAAATTCAAATTTACTTTCACACTTTCATGTTCTGAACATAGAGGGTCAAAATACATTAAGCCATGGATAAGACACAATTGAACGTTATTTGAATGGCATTGGTAAATGCCATCACGAAGCTACTGTCAGACAGCTATGAGTAAAATCTCAGGAAATTCACAGCATAAGAAAAGGTAAAAGAATTTCAATGCCACTAGCAAAGACTTAAAGATGTCCAAATCTTCCAATGTAATTTTATAAATTAGAAAAGCACATTAAGGTGTTCTCATGGAGAAAGAGAGAAAAAAATGTTCTTTCAACTCTCTTGGATTGCCAGTTTCCAACAGTTGGCAGTCTTTGCTATTTGCAAAGACTTTCTGAATGATTTTCTCCTGTATTTTCTCTTCCAGCATTTCTCTTAGGCCTGGGCACAGAGTCTGCCGTGCCCTGTTTTGTACCCCACAAAAGAGAGATTTGGCAAAGTCACAGCATCTGGTAGGTCCTGCCAGCTGGGTGATTTATGGCAAAACTAAGAGGCAAGCACAATTGATCTGGGTCTCTCTTTTCCTGTTTAAATGTTGTCCATTCTCCCCAGTTTAAGCTGCCTCCTGTCTGTTCACAGCTCCAATGCAGCTTTCTTACTTCCCACCAATTAAGTTTCTAATAACACCTTTAGGCCATCTTTACTTTTTATTAAAACCTTTCCTAAGACATGTCTTATTTCCAAGACAATAAATATGCTGCTTGGAAGTATGGGGGCTATTTTGGAAATTTTACTTCTTTCTTAGTTTGTATTACTTCCAACTAATTGTTCCCATATTTGTAGGCCATCTGGATATTTCGGTAGTAGGGAAAAATGGAAGGAGCACGGGCTTGGAGTCAGAGAGACAGATCTAGGGCCAAATGCCACTTCTGTGACTTATGAAGTATGTGACATTGGGCAGGACCTTTAATATCTTGGAGTCTCAGTTTCCTCATCTGTGAAATGCAGGTAACAAGCTCTAGTTTACACACTGTAGGACTGCATTTGTAGGGATGCATTCTATTACAGGCAATTAGACTTGTCTGAACAGACTATGTCCCCTAATTCCTTTCTAAAAATTGCCTTCTCTTTCCAGTTCTTGCTAAAAGGGTGACCCTGGGGACAGTCAGATTTTATACAGGTGATCTGGACCCTCTGGCCACAATGTTAGATCAATGTGGAAACCTGATCCCAAGAGAACCCATCTGCAGGTTGAGCACAGCCAATTATGGTGTCTTTCTTGAGAATTTAATCTAAGCACACACACACAAAATAGTTGAGACAATATGGAGCACCTGGAACTCTTGTGACATTGACAATAAACATGGGATGACCTCTCCGTTGACTTCATTGTGGCTGGCACCTGAACATTTTCGACTAGATTCAAAAGAAACATCATGACCAACCTGAGCCACTGATGGCATGGAGGAGAAGAAATCAGGAGGCCCTGAGAAACATGATGTATGGAGAGGTGTGGTTGAATAACGTGGGCGTATGAACAGAAGATGAAGTGGGGATCATGCAACCTCATGAGAGGCCTGGCTGATCTTGGCCCTTGCTCTTGGTTGTCTGGAAGGTTGTGCTGACAATCAGCCACCACCTAGAGTCTAGTCTGAATGGGTTTCTGTGGCTTACAACCAATCTGGAACTACAAAAGGCCCTTGGTTCCTGTCCTGACATAGCATAAAGTTTGATGTGCAATGAGAACTATTATGATTCCCAGTCTGCCAGCTACTGTCTTCCTCCATGGCTTTCTCCACTATCCAGGGAAGACTCAGCACATGTTCAAGGCAGAAAGGATTCTATATTACCCTGGTTATTCTAGCCATCCTCATAAATGGTGAAAAGTAGTCTCTTGGTTTATTTAGTTGCTGGCTAATTACAATAGACCTTAAACATTGACTTCGTTTTGTTTTTTTTTTTTGCCTCATCTCTTAAATATAATTTTTTCTTTTTCCTTTTTGAGACTGAGTCTCACTCTATTACCCAGGCTGGAGTGCAGTGGTGCAATCTCAGCTCACTGCAACTTCTGTCTCCCAGGTTCAAGCAATTGTCCTGCTTCAGCCTCCTGAGTAGCTGGGATTACAGGTGACTGCCACCACGCCCAGCTGATTTTTGTGTTTTTATTAGAGATGGAGTTTCACCATGTTGGCCAGGCTGGTCTTGAACTCCTGACCTCAAGTGATCTGCCAACCTCGGCCTCCCAAAGTGCTGGGATTACAGGCGTGACCCACCGGCCTTTTTTTAAATTATTTTATTTATTTATTTATTTATTTTTACATCTTTGGAGCGTTAAGCCACATGAATTGTGTTTTCCAGTTACATGTTCTGGATAGTCCTTGAGGATGGTGCTATCTAAAATCACATGTCCTGCTGGATCCTAGTTGAGCCTGGCTGACAGTGGCAACAGTAAACTCTATCCTTAACATGGTCAGGGAAAAATTACTTCTCCATACTTTCTAGTATTGATGTTAACCAGGACTGTGATCTGAACCAAGAGCTCAGTAAGTGCTTGAACATATTTAAAAAGGTTTTTGTTTGTTTGTTTTTACTTTTTTAGAGCACTTTGGCTATCCTCCTCCTTACCCCTGCCTCTCTTCCCTATACAAAATTAGAATTAGGCCTCAGAATTTCAGCTCTTCAGCCTGTTAGAAGACAGCAAAATTGAGGAATCTTATGTATCAACCAGTGGATGTACATAATATGTTCTTCACAACAGTTGTTATGAGATAGATATTTTTATTCCCAATTTACTTATGAGGTTCAGAGACTGGAAAAAGAGAAAGCACAAATCCTAATGGTAGTGAATAGTGGAGTTGGGGTGCAAGGTTTTGAGTTTCTCACTCTTTCAGTTTTTACATCTATCTGTTTGGGGGTGGTAGGAGAAATAAAGAGGTCCACAGGAGACAGTGGAAGGCAGAGGTAGGGTGGGAAAAGCTCAGTTTATAGTTAGAAATACAGTCACATTTGTAAAGTGCCTAGCATATTGCCTTACACTAAGAGCATGCAGTAAATGATGGCTATTTATTATTATCTTTCTCAAAATAGTAATTCAAGAAATTATCTTGTTAACTTAATGCGGATTACATAATAATCTATGTGTGGGCAACTGTTAGTAGGATTAAGCATGTCATAAAAATTATTTATCTGGGCGAATTTTTATACTTCCTTTCATCACCTTTCATTATCTTTTTCTTACAATTGACTTTTGATCATAAAAATGTAATATGCATATTATTGACCTACTTTGTTTAAACCTTAACATTTAAGTCACAGCATCTTAGTATTTGGGCTCACAATAAGTAAAATGTTAAGGATAGAGCAGTACACTGCATCTGTGGTCTTATTAATGATACATTAGCAGGCATTATGGCACAAGATGTAGGGTTATCAAGAAGCAATGGATGTCTTGGAACATGATTGCATGGCTGATTTCTTGTAACAAAATTATGATCCAAATTCAATTATCTTCAGTATCAAAAGTGATATCCTTAAATACTTTTGGTAAAGGCAAGAACACTGTTTATTTTAAATGTCCATTGAAAAGAAGACAAAACCTTGCAGCATGTTTAGTTGAGAACAGGAAGAACAGGGCAAATGAAAGTGGCTGAGAAAAAAATAAAAATATATATATTGACATTCATCAAATGTAATAATCAAGGCTGGAAAAATGCAGATAAAAATTAGAAAATGAGGTGGAGCCAAGATGGCCGAATAGGAACAGCTCCGGTCTCCAGCTCCCAGCCCCAGCGACACAGAAGACGGGTGATTTCTGCATTTCTGCTTGAGGTACCGGTTTCATCTCACTAGGGAGTGCCTAACAGTGGGTTCAGGACAGTCGGTGAAGCGCACTGTGTGCGAGCCGAAGCAGGGCGAGGCATTGCCTCACTCGGGAAGTGCAAGGGCTCAGGGAGTTCCCTTTCCTAGTCAAAGAAAGGGGAAACAGACGGCACCTGGAATATCGGGTCAGTCCCATCCTAATACTGCGCTTTTCCAACGGGCCTGGAAAACGGCACACTGGGAGATTGTGTCCCGCACCTGGCTCGGAGGGTCCTATGCCCACAGAGTCTTGCTGATTGCTAGCACAGCAGTCTGAGATCACGCTGCAAGGCGGCAACGAGGCTGGGGGAGGGGCGCCCGCCATTGCCCAGGCTTGCTTAGGTAAACAAAGCAGCCAGGAAGCTCGAACTGGGTGGAGCCCACCACAGCTCAAGGAGGACTGCCTGCCTCTGTAGGCTCCACCTCTGGGGGCAGGGCACAGACAAACAAAAACTCAGCGAGAACCTCCACAGCCTTAAATGTCCCTGTCTGACTGACAGCTTTGAAGAGAGTAGTGGTTCTCCCAGCACGCAGCTGGAGATCTGAGAACGGACAGACTGCCTCCTAAAGTGGGTCTCTCACCCCTGAGCAGCCTAACTGGGAGGCACCCCCCCAGTAGGGACAGACTGACACCTCATTCAACCGGGTACTCCTCTGAGACAAAACTTTCAGAGGAACTATCAGACAGCTGAATTTGTGGTCTCACGAAAAACTGCTGTTCTGCAGCCACCGCTGCTGACACCCAGCCAAACAGGGTCTGGAGTGGACCTCTAGTAAACTC
Source organism: Symphalangus syndactylus (assembly GCF_028878055.3). Lineage (NCBI taxonomy): Eukaryota > Metazoa > Chordata > Mammalia > Primates > Hylobatidae > Symphalangus > Symphalangus syndactylus. Next base: position 73,546,408 of record NC_072425.2, on the reverse strand, counting down.
CAACAGACCTGCAGCTGAGGGTCTTGTCTGGTAGAAGGAAAATTAACAAACAGAAAGGACATCCACACCAAAAACCCATCTGTACATCATCATCATCGAAGATAAAAAGTAGACAAAACCACAAAGATGGGGAAAAAACAGACCAAAAAAACTGGAAACTCTAAAAAACAGAGCACCTCTCCTCCTCCAAAGGAACGCAGTTCCTCACCAGCAACGGAACAAAGCTGGATGGAGGATGACTTTGATGAGTTGAGAGAAGAAGGCTTCAGACGATCAAACTACTCTGAGCTACGAGAGGAAATTCAAAACAATAGCAAAGAAGTTAAAAACTTTGAAAAAAAATTAGAAGAATGGATAACTAGAATAACCAATGGAGAGAAGGGCTTCAAGGAGATGATGGAGCTGAAAGCCAAGTTTCGAGAACTACGCGAAGAATGCAGAAGCCTCAGTAGCAGATGCGATCAACTGGAAGAAAGGGTATCGCTGATAGAAGATGAAATGAATGAAATGAAGAGAGAAGGGAAGTTTAGAGAAAAAAGAATAAAAAGAAATGAACAAAGCCTCCAAGAAATTTGGGACTATGTGAAAAGACCAAACCTACGTCTGATTGGTGTACCTGAAAATGATGGGGAGAATGGAACCAAGTTGGAAAACACTCTGCAAGATATTATCCAGGAGAACTTCCCCAATCTAGCAAGGCAGGCCAGCATTCAGATTCAGGAAATACAGAGAACGCCACAAAGATACTCCTCGAGAAGGGCAACTCCAAGACACATAATTGTCAGATTCACCAAAGTGGAAATGAAGGAAAAAATGTTAAGGGCAGCCAGAGAGAAAGGTCGGGTTACCCACAAAGGGAAGCCCATCAGACTAACAGCTGATCTCTCAGCAGAAACTCTACAAGCCAGAAGAGAGTGGGGGCCGATATTCAACATTCTTAAAGAAAAGAATTTTCAACCCAGAATTTCCTATCCCACCAAACTAAGCTTCATAAGTGAAGGAGAAATGAAATACTTTACAGACAAGCAAACGCTGAGTGATTTTGTCACCACCAGGCCTGCCCTAAAAGAGCTCCTGAAGGAAGCACTAAACATGGAAAGGAACAATCGGTACCAGCCCCTGCAAAAACATGCCAAATTGTAAAGACCATCGAGGCTAAGAAGAAACTATAGCAACTAACGAGCAAAATAACCAACTAACATCATAATGACAGGATCAGATTCACACATAACAATATTCACGTTAAATGTAAATGGGCTAAATGCTCCAATCAAAAGACACAGACTGGCAAACTGGATAAGGAGTCAGGACCCATCAGTGTGCTGTATTCAGGAAACCCATCTCACGTGCAGAGACACACATAGACTCAAAATAAAGGGATGGAGGAAGATCTATCAAGCAACTGGAAAACAAAAAAAGGCAGGGGTTGCAATCCTAGTCTCTGATAAAATAGACTTTAAACCAACAAAGATCAAAAGAGACAAAGAAGGCCATTACATAATGGTAAAGGGATCAATTCAACAAGAAGAGCTAACTATCCTAAATATATATGCACCCAACACAGGAGCACCCAGATTCATAAAGCAAGTCCTCAGTGACCTACAAAGGGACTTAAACTCCCACACAATAATAATGGGAGATTTTAACACCCCACTGTCAGCATTAGACAGATCAACGAGACAGAAAGTTAACAAGGATATCCAGGAATTGAACTCAGCTCTACATAAAGTGGACCTAATAGACATCTACAGAACTCTCCACCCCACATCAACAGAATATACATTTTTTTCAGCACCACACCACACCTATTCCAAAATTGACCACATAGTTGGAAGTAAAGCTCTTCTCAGCAAATGTAAAAGAACAGAGATTATAACAAACTGTCTCTCAGACCACAGTGCAATCAAACTAGAACTCAGGATTAAGAAACTCACTCAAAACCGCTCAACTACATGGAAACTGAACAACCTGCTCCTGAATGACTATTGGGTACATAATGAAATGAAGGCAGAAATAAAGATGTTCTTTGAAACCAACGAGAACAAAGACACAACATACCAGAATCTCTGGGACACGTTCAAAGCAGTGTGTAGAGGGAAATTTATAGCACTAAATGCCCACAAGAGAAAGCAGGAAAGATCCAAAATTGACACCCTAACATCACAATTAAAAGAACTAGAAAAGCAAGAGCAAACACATTCAAAAGCTAGCAGAAGGCTAGAAATAACTAAAATCAGAGCAGAACTGAAGGAAATAGAGACACAAAAAACCCTTAAAAAATTAATGAATCCAGGAGCTGGTTTTTTGAAAAGATCAACAAAATTGATGGACCTCTAGCAAGACTAATAAAGAAGAAAAGAGAGAAGAATCAAATAGATGCAATAAAAAACGAAAAAGGGGATATCACCACCGATCCCACAGAAATACAATCTACCATCAGAGAATACTACAAACACCTCTATGCAAATAAACTAGAAAATCTAGAAGAAATGGATAAATTCCTCGGCAAATACACCCTCCCAAGACTAAACCAGGAAGAAGTTGAATCTCTGAATAGACCAATAACAGGTTCTGAAATTGTGGCAATAATCAATAGCTTACCAACCAAAAAGAGCCCAGGACCTGATGGATTCACAGCTGAATTCTACCAGAGGTACAAGGAGGAACTGGTACCATTCCTTCTGAAACTATTCCAATCGATAGAAAAAGAGGGAATCCTCCCTAACACATTTTACGAAGCCAGCATCGTCCTGATACCAAAACCTGGCAGAGACATAACCAAAAAAGAGAATTTCAGACCAATATCCTTGATGAACATTGATGCAAAAATCCTCAATAAAATACTGGCAAACCGAATCCAGCAGCACATCAAAAAGCTTATCCACCATGATCAAGTGGGCTTCATCCCTGGGATGCAAGGCTGGTTCAACATACGCAAATCAATAAATGTAATCCAGCATATAAACAGAACCAAAGACAAAAACCACATGATTATCTCAATAGATGCAGAAAAGGCCTTTGACAAAATTCAACAACCCTTCATGCTAAAAACTCTCAATAAATTAGGTATTGATGGGACGTATCTCAAAATAATAAGAGCTATCTACAACAAACCCACAGCCAATATCATACTGAATGGGCAAAAACTGGAAGCATTCCCTCTGAAAACTGGCACAAGACAGGGATGCCCTCTCTCACCGCTCCTATTCAACATAGTGCTGGAAGTTCTGGCCAGAGCAATCAGGCAGGAGAAGGAAATAAAGGGTATTCAATTAGGAAAAGAGGAAGTCAAATTGTCCCTGTTTGCAGATGACATGATTGTATATCTAGAAAACCCCATTGTCTCAGCCCAAAATCTCCTTAAGCTGATTAGCAACTTCAGCAAAGTCTCAGGATATAAAATTAATGTACAAAAATCACAAGCATTCTTGTACACCAATCACAGACAAACAGAGAGCCAAATCATGAGTGAACTCCCATTCACAATTGCTTCAAAGAGAATAAAATACCTAGGAATCCAACTTACAAGGGATGTGAAGGACCTCTTCAAGGAGAACTACAAACCACTGCTCAATGAAATAAAAGAGGATACAAACAAATGGAAGAACATTCCATGCTCATGGGTTGGAAGAATCAATATCGTGAAAATGGCCATACTGCCCAAGGTAATTTATAGATTCAATGCCATCCCCATCAAGCTACCAATGACTTTCTTCACAGAATTGGAAAAAACTACTTTAAAGTTCATATGGAACCAAAAAAGAGCCCGCATCGCCAAGTCAATCCTAAGCCAAAAGAACAAAGCTGGAGGCATCACGCTACCTGACTTTAAACTGTACTACAAGGCTACAGTAACCAAAACAGCATGGTACTGGTATCACAACAGAGACATAGATCAATGGAACAGAACAGAGCCCTCAGAAATGATGCCGCATAGCTACAACTATCTGATCTTTGACAAACCTGACAAAAACAAGAAATGGGGAAAGGATTCCCTATTTAATAAATGGTGCTGGGAAAACTGGCTAGCCATATGTAGAAAGCTGCAACTGGATCCCTTCCTTACACCTTATACAAAAATTAATTCAAGATGGATTAAAGACTTATATGTTAGACCTAAAACCATTAAAATCCTACAAGAAAACCTAGGCAATACCATTCAGGACATAGGCGTGGGCAAGGACTTCATGTCTAAAACACCAAAAGCAATGGCAACAAAAGCCAAAATTGACAAATGGGATCTCATTAAACTAAAGAGCTTCTGCACAGCAAAAGAAACTGTCATCAGAGTGAACAGGCAACCTACAGAATGGGGAAAATTTTTGCAACCTACTCATCTGACAAAGGGCTAATATCCAGAATCTACAATGAACTCAAACAAATTTACAAGAAAAAAACAAACAACCCCATCAAAAAGTGGGCAGAGGACATGAACAGACACTTCTCAAAAGAAGACATTTATGCAGCCAAAAAACACATGAAGAAATGCTCCTCATCACTGGCCATCAGAGAAATGCAAATCAAAACCACAGTGAGATACCATCTCACACCAGTTAGAATGGCCATCATTAAAAAATCAGGAAACAACAGGTGCTGGAGAGGATGTGGAGAAATAGGAACACTTCTACACTGTTGGTGGGACTGTAAACTAGTTCAACCATTGTGGAAGTCAGTGTGGCGATTCCTCAGGGATCTAGAACTAGAAATACCATTTGACCCAGCCATCCCATTACTGGGTATATACCCAAAGGACTATAAATCATGCTGCTATAAAGACACATGCACACGTATGTTTATTGCGGCACTATTCACAATAGCAAAGAGTTGGAACCAACCCAAATGTCCAACAACGATAGACTGGATTAAGAAAATGTGGCACATATACACCATGGAATACTATGCAGCCATAAAAAATGATGAGTTCGTGTCCTTTGTAGGGACATGGATGAAACTGGAAAACATCATTCTCAGTAAACTATCGCAAGGACAAAAAACCAAACACCGCATGTTCTCACTCGTAGGTGGGAATTGAACAATGAGAACTCATGGACACAGGAAGGGGAACATCACGCTCCAGGGACTGTTGTGGGGTGGGGGGAGGGGGGAGGGACAGCATTAGGAGATACACCTAATGCTAAATAACGAGTTAATGGGTGCAGGAAATCAACATGGCACATGGATACATATGTAACAAACCTGCACATTGTGCACATGTACCCTAAAACCCTAAAGTATAATAAAAAAAAAAAAAATTAAAAAAAAAAAAAAAAAAAAAAATTAGAAAATGAGACCTCCAATAACTGTATTCTCCAAACTCTGCATTAGCTAAAGGAGTATAATATTTATTTTTCTCTAAAGAGTGGCTTTTTTTGTTTGTTTTGAAAAGTGAAAAGTTTTTTTCTTACTTTTTAAGAGTTACATAAGGATAGCAGTAAATAACGCAACTTTGAAGAGACAATGTTCAGGCTCTGCACAGATTTATGTTTGGTAGGGTTTCTGGCATAATGGTAATTATCCTTATAGTGAATGCATTTATATGTATGTATAAATCATAAGTTTTAAGAATAACTTGGAATGTGTAATTTGAATTTGGAGAAAATGCAAGAGTGAATTTGAAAAACTTTTGTTTTCTGAGTGCAGTCAAGAAACAAGAATAAAAATTACAAAGGTTATATAATTTTGAGAGCAGTGTATTCAGGATGCATTTCAAGCAAAGTATCTTCAAAATTAAGAAATAAGAAGGGTCTTACAAATGTGACCTCTTGATGGCTGAAGTTGATTGGAGACAGAACCCAGAAAATAGAGTTGTATACAAAGATATATACTCACTAGCTTCCTAATAAAAACAATAAAATGAAGTTTGAATAAAATATTTCATTTAAAGAAGTAAAAGTTAGAATTGATCACCATTTGACTCTTTTTTTGTGTGCTATAATTCTTTTGCAGCATAGAAAAGTAATCAGAGAAAGAAAGAAAAAATTGCTCTCTGGAGAAAGATATTTTCTCCAAATGACACATCTTTTAGTATTCTACTCATACTTTTTGGATTAGTGCAAAACTTTAAAATCAAAGTTGATAATCAATCTTGAAGTTTTACTTTTACTTATGTTTGGGTGTTTCTAGAATATGAGCATATAATTGATGATTGGTGTATAAAGACTTTCTAAACTCAGTCCCTGAAGTTAAGGAAGTCACGTAACTGCATTCTCTTGCATTTGTTGCTTTACCAGCATGTCGAATGCTAAAGGATTTTTCTCTCGGCTGTTCAAAACACATGTTTATCAAAATCTATTCATGAGTGTACTAACATTCTTGGAAGGTACAAGACAACAGCAGTGTGTGGTGAGTCCCAGGTAGACTCAGAAATAGCAAAGGAGGACACAGACGATAAATCTACAATATGGAGGGATTATGGGAGGATTTGGCAAGAAAACCGTAACATTTGATGACTCTAGGATTAGACCTGGGGGAAAACCGAGAGCATTTTAGATTTGCTTTATATGCCTCTCTACCCTTGCTTTATCATTACATTATTGCCAGCCTTCCTCTTGGAGCTACTGTTTTTTCTTTAGACTGATTGTGATGGAAAGTGAGAGAGTGGGGAAGAGGGCCTTCGTAAACAGTCTCCAATCCCTTCCTGCGTGCCTGCTTGCCTGTCCACCTGCCTGTCTGCCTTCCTCGAGTTTCTATTGAGTAGTTTTATCTTCTAGGCACTGTACTACTCACTGGAAATACAATAATGAATAAAAACAGGCACATTCCCTGCTTACTTTGGGGCTTAAGGTCTCATGATGGAGACAGACATCATGTAAATATTCATGTATTTGAATGAATAATTAAAGTCTGAGCTAAAATTCTCTGAAGGAAGAGAATAGGCCCAGAAAGCACAATGCATCTTGACCTAGACTAATGCTCACTATTCCAAAGAAGAGTTATATCAATAGCAGTGGTAAGAGATTGACAGGCTGAGGGAAACAGCATGTGCGCAGGTCCTGTAGCAGGTAGGAGCAAGATCTTGAAGAAGTCGCGTTAACTCTACGGGAGTAGAAAGCCGGAAATGCAGACCCATATTAAGGTCTCAGATCTCTCTAATGGAACTAACTACAGGATGCCTCTGAAGTGCTTTTTTTGTAGTGGAAAGTGGAGGTGTTACACTATGGCTGCTGAGTGTAGAACATCTTAGGCAAAACTATGGTGAATGTACTTTAGGCTGGAGGCACTTTGATGACAGAAGAGACGGTGAGAAATGGGTGCGTTTTAGGTATATTTTAGAGGTAATTTCAGTAAGATTTGATGATGTGTTGATGTATGAGGTGCAAAAGAGAGGGTGGTTTCAAAAAGGACCCTGATTCTCGTTTCTACATCAAGGTAAAAGATGAAACCATTTAATGAGATAGACAAGATTAGAAGAGACCAAGATTCAGTTGAGAACATCATGCATTCAGTCTGGGTTTGCAACATTTGTGGTTCCTCTGAGATATTAAGGTAGAGATATCTAGGAGACAGTTGGATGTGTGATATGGACCTAGAAAATTGGTGGGTATAGATGTGATTACCCAGACAGAGAGTAAAGCGTAAGAGGAGAACAGGATCTTGGTTGAGACTTGAAGCACTCTAACATTTAAGGATTAGCCTTCAAAAATGCTTAAGTGTCCAGAGAACTGGGAAGAAAACCAGATAAGTGGAAAAAATAGAAGCCAAGAAAACAGAGCATTCCAAGAAGGTGAAGTGAGGGCTGAAAACATCCAGCAAGTTCAGTGACACGGAGATTTAGGCAAAGAGCCATCTATGGAGTGGAATGAAACCAGATTGGAATGAGTTAAGGAGACAGTAGAGGTGTGGAAAAGGAGATGTCAAGAACAGACAAGGATTTCAAAAGTTTTGTTACAAAGGAAAAGGCAGGGATAAAGTTATAGCTGAAGGGGGATATAAGACCTAAGAAGAGATTTTTTTTAATGGGTTTGTTTGAAGATGTGTGAAGCTGGAGCATACTTAGATATCGAAGGGAAGAACACTGATTGGGAAAGACAAGTTGAATCTAGTACAGAGAAAAGGCATAACTTACAGTGTTGGGTTCCTGAGAAGGGCAAAAGTATAGAACTTAAAACCCAGGCACAGGATTGGACTTCGATAGGAGGAAGGGAACTTCCTATGACAGAAAAGAAAGGAAAAGGTAGGAGCAAAGGAAGGCAGGGTTTTTGGTGGTGTGGTGGAAAGCTGAGAAAGTTACCATCTTAGGGGTTCAATTTTCTCTTGGAAGAATTGGTGACCTCACCTAGACTTATCCTCTTCACGTGCACCAACCATGCCAAGGACATTCTTTAACCTTACTCCATCAACATTTAGTAGTTCTGTATCCTGTAATCTCAAGGCTCTATTCTTTAAGTATGATACATGAATTAGGAATGAATGGCTGATAATAATTTAAGTGGCCATCCACATCATGTTGCATTTTAATATCTTCAGAGTTACAGCCCAGAGAAGCAATTTCCATAGAAAATTTGGGCATGTTGGTAGGAAGAAGAAAAAAATGGTGTGGCCTAAGAGTTGTGGCATTGTTAAAAGATGAAATGAAGGCAAACTCTCATCCTGTGATATGGGAAGGTCAGTCTGACGATGCCACAGGAGAGATTTTCATGGGACTTTTCTTTGGTAAAACCTGAGTATGGGAACTCTACTGCTCCCTGACTGAAATGGAAAAAAGATGGTAGCTGCATATCCATTGTAATCTGGAGAATATGAGCATATGTGGGAGTTATAGGGAAAAAACATAAGCTTGGGAATCAGCTAGACATAGGTTCATATTCCAGTTTTGCCATAAGCAGTTCTTAGCCTCAGTTTCCTCACCATGAAATGGGAACAAAATATGATCTCACAGGGTTATGAAGATTAAGCAGAAAATACATAAAATATATATTAGGTTGATTCAAAAGTAATCATGATTTTGCCATTATGGCAAAAAACATGTATAACTACATTTCCTTTACTTCTCAGGCTAAAAGTTGAATATCTTTGCTTCTGTTGTCCATGTGTTTTCACTGAGAAGGTGTACAGTTGAGGCATGAATATGGGAAATTTAGCAAAATATGCCAAGGCTTTTCTCAGGACCTGTGATTTAATGAATTGTGCAATGGAATGACCCCCCCCCCCCAAAAAAAAAAAATAATAAAAACAAGGAGCCACAAAAAAATGATTGGGTATTCTTGTTCTGCTACAAATTCCACAGGTGAGATATTTGCAGTCTAGAGGGCCTTTTCCATAGTAGCAAGTTCTTAGAGAATAAAATGTAAATTCCTACAAATGCTCTTCATAGTCCAACACTAACCCACTTCCCAGCCTCATCTTCCATCACTTCCCCATGCCCTACTTTGCAAACCCACTGACTACTTCTCTTTCCACCTCACGAATGCCCACGCACCCAGGGGAAACAGTCCTTTCTGCAAGGACTTCCCCACTTCTCTGGGCAGTGGTTTTTTCTTTCTTCTCTAGACTTACAGCTCCCTGAAATTTTTGAATCATGCCTCCCTGTAATACTTACTGGGTTGTGTTTAACGAGTCTGTTAGTCAGTTTGTCTCCCCTACCAGGCTTTAAGTAACTCAGGGGCAAGGGACCCAATTCACTCTTGGAAGCATGTACCCCTACTATGGTGTGAGAGTATCATGGCATTTGATGAATGCTGTTGGATGAAGTAAAGAATGAATGCTGGGGATATTGTAAATAACAAGGCTGACCTGCATAATTACCTAACAGGTTTTTCTCTCACAGAATAGTACCATCTAAACAGGAAGCTGGTCTCACACTATAGGTTGCCTGCAAATTTACCTAACCTTTTGCTTGTACACACCCAAAATGTATGATGTTATCTATGACCTTTTGGTATCTACCTTGCTCTCTTTACTCACTGAGGTGTGTCCCATATACTTGTCTGGGTTGCTGAGCACCTGGAACTCTGACAAATTAGCTGGATCTAATAATTTGATTCCAAGAGTAAGTAGACACCTAAATTTGTTTTCTGGATAAGGCTTAGACAAAATCTTGTTAATATTTGTGAACCTTTAAAAAAGAAGTGGCAGATTTTTGCCCCCAAGCGCAATCAGTGCCCCACATCAAAATATCCTTCGGAATGCTGTTCACTCCAATCAGTTACCAATTCCCAAATTTGCTCTAGTGTGCTTTACAGCTTCAAGGCTTAGGAAAAGGAGTATTAATGGTTTAGTTACTGACAGTGCAAAAAGGCCTGTGAATGTGGAGTATTAATACACTTTCCTCCCTTCAAACACTTAATGACAAAGACCCCTGGCATTGCCTATGCAATGGAATTAACTTTGGCTGCAAAACCCAGGAGAGAGAGCATTCTTGGGGATGATTGCTCCACGAAAATAACTTTATAATTTACTGCATTCAGCCTCCAAAGTTTTAAAACTTGATTGCATAACAAATGTACTGTAAGCTTAATAAATGCAGTAAATGAATAAGTAAATAGATGACTAAATCTACCCGTCTTAAAATATGAACAATAGTGTTGCTTTGCCTTGATTGAACTTTCAAGGATTTTTAAAGCAAAACAACAAAACAAAAACTTCATTCAGTTCCATGTATGAAGACCTGACAGCCATAGAATTTTCCTTGAAGGGTGAGATTTCCATCCTCTGCAAAATTTTAGCTAATGATAGAGTTCCATACTCTAAAGCTTTTGATAGGGTGTTTCATTATTAACCCTTTGGAATAAGATAAAAAAATTTAGACTGCATTGCTAAAAATGGGAAACCTTGGCAGAAGAGCAATCAATTTATTAGGAGACCGCCAACGAGTTAGAAGAGGAGTGGAAATCAGAATTGATAATGGTTTGATCACTACCAGTTTGCTGGATGTTTTGGATATGGTTCAGAGAAACTGCAAGCTACAGTCTATCTCTCTAATGCTCCAGGGGCTTTTGTTTCACATAAGCCGCCTCTGCCTAGAGTTCTCTTCACCCAGTAAACAGATTTTTATGACTCAGTGGAATATACTCTCTTCACTCCAGAAGAGAGCTGTCCCTGTAGGTAAAGTGAAATAAGATCAAATTCATTCGAACACAGCTTAGTTGATTCCAGGCTTGGGCATTGAAGAAGAAATTTAAATAACATTTCTCTGCTATATCTCTTGTCTGTCAAGGTCTTCTAGGCTCTTAGCTCCAAAGACCATACAAAGAACACACAGCTTATCACCAATTTTTAATCTCCGCTAGCTCAAAAACTTTCCAAAGCAAACTTAGCCTACTGCATAAATGATTGTATACTTTTGTTCAACATTAACACAGTGAAGAAAAGTGCCATGAGCTGAAAATAGTCTTATAGAAATTAATGACCTTGTTTTGTTACGCATTTTGACACAGCTTCACCACATGGCAAGAGTTGATAACTTCTTTTCATAATTGTACATTTCAAAATAAAATAAGTCTTTCAAAGTAGCTAGTCAAAATGGATAAGACAGGCAGGTAGCATAGAAACAGACAGTGAGGTTGGAATTAAATTTAGGTTCCATTCTATTCTCTGGTTTCCCTTCACAGCTGGGTACAAACTAGCAACTTCAGGCAAATCTTTCATCTCCCTCTTCGGCAGTGTACCATCCATAAGTTAGAAGATTTTCTTACGATTCTAAATGCAGTCCTTTCAAGTTCTGAACTGTAAGATGCTACACTGGAAAGCAGTAACTCTAATAATGTTTTAGAATATTTCATTTCATTCTTGCTGAGATAATTTTGCAAGATATTACAGAAAAGAGTATCCAAAATTACTGAGTCAATGCAAATTTTATTGTGGGCAAAATCAGATTCCATTTGTAAATCGGCTGCCATTCGTGAGTCAAAAGAAATTAAACCTGTAGGTAAGTAGCTTGTATTTCATTGACTCTTTTGTGTGTAAACCTCACCAGAAAAGCAGCTTCAAAATGTGACTGACTGAAATTGTAGCCCTATGGAAGCAGAGAAGTGGATGTTTAACTGGGTGGACTGAACTCCTTTTTCAAACAAAGCTCCTGGGTCTAGAGAGTTCTACCAATGACACTCATAGTCCTGTGTGATTCCTGGAGGTGCTGCACAAGTCAACTGAGACCCTGACAAGATTCTCATACTAAAAGCTAGCATTTGGGGTGGGGGGAGGGTGTAGCTTCTAAAATTTAATACAATTCTGAATGTTGACCACTTAGTTGAATTCTGAGGATTTGTTCTCTCTTTTGCCCCTCTCCTTTGAGAACCGTGGTCTCCTATTACAGTTCCTCAGTATATCCTGGCCAATAAGCAAGCAGCAGTTTGCTAACCATTTTTCAGGACTTCGAAATCTGCTAGGATGTGGAATAGGACATGGGTCTGTATCACTATTACTGTGCAAGGGAGTGTTAAGTCCTTGTGGCTGGGGCAGAGGGAGCTAGAGTGTTCAAGAATTTTTGACCTGAGTTTGGAGTTGTTGGACAAAGTTGCTTCAAAAGCTAGAGCCCTGGACAGGTTCCACAGAACAGAGTCAAACCATGTAGAAACCATGTAATCTCTACTTCTTCTATTCCCTTCTCAGTTCCCTGAGTCCTAGGCCTGCCCTCTTTAAGGTCACCAATAAGTCACTGTCACCAACTCCACTGGATAATTTATGGTCATCATCTTCTTTGAGCCCTTTGTATATCTGCTAATGCTAAGCCACCTTCCTCCTAGATACCCTTTCTACATTTGGTGAATATGTCTCTATTTAATCCTGTCTCTTTTTTTCTATCTCTCTGCTTATTCTTTCTCAGTCCTCTTTGCAGATTTCTTGTCCTCCAACATTCTTTAAACGGTGATATCCATTTTCAGCCCCCTTCTCGGCATGAAACATTACCAATTATTAGTAGTATTATTTATGTCTCCCTCTACCAAGGTGTCTCAGTAACTGAAATTCCATCATTAGACATTCATTTCTGCTGGGTGCGGTGGCTCACGCCTGTAATCCCAGCACTTTGGGAGGCCGAGGTGGGTGGATCACGAGGTCAGGAGATCGAGACCATCCTGGCTAACACGGTGAAACCCCGTCTCCAATAAAAAATACAAAAAAAAAAAAAAAAAAAAAATTAGCCAGGCGTGGTGGCGGGCGCCTGTAGTCCCAGCTACTAGGGAAGCTGAAGCAGAAGAATGGCGTGAACCTGGGAGGCGGAGCTTGCAGTGAGCCGAGATCGCGCCACTGCACTCTAGCCTGGGGGACAGAGCGAGACTCCGTCTCAAAACAACAACAAAAAAGACATTCATTTCTTTAAAGTTCACCTTGCATAATATAATATCCTGTGCAAGGGATACCTTGCTAAATGCATCTGGTTTTCAGAGCCACTCTCCTCCTCTGTGAAAGGTGGGGCATAGCAGGTGATGCCTCTCTATTTCCAAGCATCTAGGGAAGGAGGAAAAGAGTGCACTACAAGGGTATTAAGAAACAAGAATGAGCTTTGTTTCCTTTACAGTTTTGCTTAAGGTTGTTACTCTTCACTATAATTCTTACCAAAGTTATCGTCTTTATTTATGACAGAACTTTTCAAGGTGAGCAAGAAGTTCTACCCAGTATGGGTGTTAATTACCCGACAGTCCCTGAAACTTCTCTCAGATGTCAATAGTACTTTCTCCCTTTTTCTCATATATGTTAATTATTCAGAAGGATTAATGACTTATCACTCTGACTTCCGCAGTACGACGAATATTAGTCAGCCTAACTGCTTAGAGCAACATAGGATCTGAATAGCAATAGCGAGATTTACCTTATTGCTTCAAGGAACAGTTTCTTGAGATAAATCAACAAATCCCTAATTGGGTTACAGTAATCAGATGTGCCCACAAGGGTTGATTTTGCAAGTGAAAGATTGAAAAGAGGAATATCCTAAGATGAATCCAATTAAAATTTTTATTGAGCAATAGAACAGGAAATCTAAAGGAGAGATAGCTCAGTCTTTTGAATTGAGTGCTGAATTAGGAAATAGGGTTGCTACAGCTTTTTCCAAGCATCTTTGTTTACTCATTCTCTAGCCCTGGGAAAGTCCCTTCTAATTGGCATTCGCATCTATTGGTGAAATTAAATAATCCTGTTGATAACATAAGATGTTGCTCCTTGAAGTTTGAAGGTGGCGTGTAAATAAATTGCTTAAAGCCTTTTGGAATTGCATTCAATAAGACAGATTCTCCATAGTTACAATAAGCTACTTCCTAGCTAAAGGTAAGAAGCTAAAGTGAGGAATCTGGATGATGTCTCCATATTTAAAACAAACAACTTTGGTTCTTGTTTGGGTGGCTTTAACCACTTTGTAGTGGGCTTAGGGTTCCTGCAGGTGCTGGAGCCCTTCTTTGTATGGAGCTTTTTATGTATTAAACCATTTCCTGAGGAACAATAATCAGAATTTATGTGCCAGCCTCTGTCAGAAGCACAAAATATGTGTTAAATTATTTCAGCCTCGTTAAAACCTTTTATGGTAGATAGTTAATATCTCCGATTTGTCGAGAAGGAAACTTAACACAAAAAAAGGTAAAACATTTTTCCCCCATTTACTAACCTACAAAGTGGTAAAGCTGGGATTTGAGCCTTTGTTCTTCATCATCAGGCTGTTTTATCTCTTTACAGTTCTTTGAAAGTGTGTTAGGACTTCATTAGAATATAAAGACAGCATGAGTGCAAGTATCAGGAGAATCAAGAAAGTGGCTCTTTCAATTTCTTGCTCTTGCTGGTTCATCGATTCAAATATTCCTGGAGCATCTATTATATGCTAAGTGCCACGCTAGGTGATGGAGTGTTCCTTGCCCTTATGGGGCTTACAGTATGGTGGGGAAATGGACACTAAGGAAGTAAGAAAAGAAATATATAAGAGCAATATAAATAGTGTGAAAAAAATAATCATGAAGTGGAATGAATATCAAGGTACAGACCTGTTCCCATAAGGTGGTCAGGAAAGACTTCTCTGAGGAGATGGCATTGGAACTAACACTGAAGGATGAGGAGTCAGCAATGAGAAATTTCGGGACAGGGATGGAGAGTGGAGGGAAGGAGAAGGTTTTATGCTGAGGGAGCACCTGGTTAAATGCCTTGAGGAGAGAAAGAACTTGTCTGCATTTGAATAACTGAAGCAAGGCTAGAGCGGTTATGTCTTAATGAGGAAAAAAAACTGGCTCTGTTTTTAGATGTATTTGCAGCTGAAGTATTAAGATTTCTCTTTAAAATAATGAACATTTTATGATTTCTAGTACTTTGCATATGAATTACGTAAGCGTGGGATTTGAAAATCACTGCGTAGTGTGGAGGAAAATCTGAGCAGGTATCAGTGTGTGTGATGGTTAATACTGATTGTCAACTCGATTGGATTGAAGGATGCAAAGTATTGTTCCAGGGTATGTCTGAGAGGGTGTTGCCAAAGTAGATAAACATTTGAGTCAGTGGACTGGGAGAGACAGACCCACCCTTAATCTGGGTGGGCACCACCTAATCAACTACCAGCATGGCTAGCATAAAGCAGGCAGGCAGAAGATGGAAGAGCAGACTTGCTGAGTCTTCCAGCTTTCATCCTTTTTTTCATGCTAGATGCTTCCTGTCCTTGAATGTCAGGCTCCAAGTTCTTCAGCTTTTGGACTCTTGGACTTACACCAGTGATTTGCCAGGGGCTCTCAGGCCGTCAGCCACAGACTGAAGGCTGCACTATCAGCTTTTCTACTTTTGAGGTTTGGGGACTCAGACTGGCTTCCTTGCTCCTCAACATGCAGACGGCCTATCATGGGGCTTCACTTTGTTACTGTGTGAGTCAATACTCCTTAATAAACCCCTATTCCTATATACATATACATCTATCCTATTAGTTCTGTCCCTCTAGAGAACCCTGACTAATATAGTGTGGTATCTGCTCTGGGATGGGGTACTCCCATGGCCAGCAGATTTTGTTGATACATACATGGAGGTAGAAAGGCAAGAGGCATTTTATTAGAGGTGACGAACTGTTGGCTTTCTATTCAGACTATGAAAGACCCAGAGGGGTTGGACTGTACCAAATGAACATCTGGATCAGATTTTGTTCCCCTGAATCTCAGGCACCTTCTGAAAACTTATTGGACTCTTTGGATAATAGATATGATTACTCTTTGGCTTGATTCCTCAATTCAGCAAGTAGTTTCCATCCCCAAATCTATTTCTTGAAAAAAAATTAACTTGTCTATTTGTTTCAAAAAGAATCAGACAGAGGCCCTTGGAAATATTATATCTTGCTCTAAATTCATAGGGTTTTTTCCCCTCTAAAATTGTACTACATACTCTTCAACTTCCTTTTGAATGCCATTTGATTTTTTATCTATGAGACAAATGTATCATACAGTTTGGGTTAGCAAGAACTTGCAGGAACAATTAGCCACCTTTCAACTAAGATATTTTCCAGAAACAGGGCTTTAAAAAGTAGAGACAATCTTCCTTCCTAAAAGTCTAATCTAGGACCATTTCCTCTTACATTCTTTTTAGGGCTAAACTTAGGACTCTCAAACAAACAGTTATGTATGTACACACACACATACATGCAAACACACACCGTTGAATTAATCTTTCAGGTGCAGCACGGAATCTCAGGCAAAGAAGAGATTCCTATAAACATATCCAGCCCAAAATGCATGGAGTTCAAGAGAAGAGGAAAAAGCAAAGAATTGTAAGATTCAGAAAGAAGAGGTGAGCATCTCAGCCATCAACAATCACATTGGTACATTGCACAAGTTATTTACAACTCAACTCCTGCTCTTGGTGAATCAAAACCTTGTTTGGAAATTTCACTGTACAAGGCTTCTTGTCTTCTTTACCAGTGGTCATACTGTTTTTTCCAACTTCTCCAGTAATGAAGGCTGGTCCCATATAGCATATGCTTTCCGTGCCTTTTATCTCCACTAGCATGGCTCTTCAAGTTCAGAAGCAAAGACTTTGGGATAAGATTGGATTGAATCCTGGCTCCACCATTATTAGTGTTGTGCTACTGGGCAAACTATTAACCTCTGTAGATCATCCATAAATGGATGGCTTTGACCAGGGGTTCTCAAATTTTGGTGGAAAGCTAATAAAGAACACAAAGGACAAGTTCATTAAAGGAGGACAAGGCCTGGGACATTTTTCTTTTTACCAAATTCCCCAGGTGATTCTGATACCCACCAAATTTCAAAAACCACTGGCTTTGGAGATTAAAGATAAACTAATTCAACAAGCACCTGGCCATCAAGAAAGGTTTCCTAACTGGGGTCCTGTGGTAAAATGGAAAGGATTTTTGTCTTTGGCATTCGAGATGTGAATTTCTATGTAAGTTCCATTGCTTAATAACTGTGGCAGTTTGGCAATGTCATTTAATTTGTGTGACACATGGTGTCCTTATTTGTTACATAGGAATAATGCCCACATCTAGGGGTTATGGGCTTAATGAATTAGGTGACTCACAGCAGGTGATTGATGAATATTGGCTGAAGTAGAATCTCTTGCTACATTTAGATATAAGTATTTGTATAGAACCTTCTACACACAGAACTTGTATGAATTTGACTCAGTAAAAACTCTCTGAAAACTTGGCTGATTACGTATTTATTGAACATAGAATTGAATGTATGAATGCCATTGCATTTACCCATGACATACAATAAAAATTTTGACACAAAGTGTTTTGATTGCATAACATATAGTTCCTATATATGCCCTCACTTTTAAACTCTCCATCCAATTTCTCACATCCATTCAATAACCCGAGTTGACTGTTCCAAAGTACTAGGGAAATCTTTTGCTTTACTGAGTTAGAAATAATTTTTATTGACTATGTGCAAATCCTCTTAACTCATGACTAACATCTCAGCTAATGGCAAACATAGGTCACAGTCATTAAGCCATGCTCTCAAATTTAGCCATTCTCTCACTTTATGAAACTCAAAATCCTTCCCATGTTGTTAAAAGATTTTATACAGACCTCATAGTCTTCAAACTCTCTGAAGCTGAATAACCTGAATAACAATTTTAATATGTATTAGTCATTATGATTTCTTTCTTTATTTTTTCTTTATTATTATTATTTTTTTATGAGGTGCAGCCTCACTCTGTTGCCCAGGCTAGAGGGAAGTGGCATGATCTCAGCATCTTGGCTCACTGCAATCTCCGTCTCCCGGGTTCAAGCAATTCTCTTGCCTCAGCCTCCCAAGTAGCTGGAATTACAGGAGCCCACCACCACGCCTGGCCAATTTTTGTATTTTTAGTAGAGACGGGGTTTCACCATATTGGTCAGGCTGGTCTTGAACTGCTGACCTCAAGTGGTCCGCCCCCCGACCTCGGCCTCCCAAAGTGCTGGAACTACAGGCGTAAGCCCACTCCTGGCTAAAATAATTTCTTATCACAAGAAAACTCCATAGGGTTATACAAGTGACAGAGAAGCAAATTCAGTCTGGCCTCTGATCTTGGTGGCAGAACAAAGAAGGAAATCACTGGAGGGCTGGAGGTGGATGAATGAAAGCCAGAGAATAGAAAATGAGCAGCAGCATCCTTAATGACCACCCTGCTTGAACACTCCCGCTTCCAATAAACACAAAGCAATCCACAAGCTCCAATGAGAAACAGTCTTGAAGCAAGGATGAGTTTCTCTTGTATCGCATTGTTTTCTGTATTCTGAGTGGGTTCAACCGCTTTAGACCGCAGAGCCTATATCCCTCTCCTTAATTTCCACAGCCCCACTTTTCTCTCATTTTCTTGTTCCACTCCTTTCTACTCGCTCTCCTTTTCTGTGATCTCTTTTGTCCTCTAACGAATGAGGTTGTAAAGGAAGAGTTATTCCATATTGTCCCTTTAAGACTTCCTCTCCTACTCAACAAGCCCCTTTCTAGACTTAATGGGCAAAGAGTGGACCATAATACTATTTGAAACCAATTCAAAATCCTCCAAGCTGACAGCTTACACCAGGAGATTTAGGGACATTCATTATAAAAATATATAATAGAACTACAAATTTCCGTTCAGTTTTTCCAAAGATTTCTTTATTAAAATGGCCAGAAGGACAACATTTATGTCATGACTAAATTTTAAGAGTGATCTCTTGTGGTTTACAAGAAGATGTTTATGCTTACTTATATTTTGAATGTTTTATCTTCTCCCATTGCATAGAGACAGACTACTCTGCTCACAAGTGAAAAAAAAAAAAAAAAAAAAAAAAAAAAAAACCCAGCATAAAAGCCTCAATAAAACCAAGTGACTGAAGAGAATCCATGGAAGTTTGTTTACGTTTTACATTAAGTATAAGGCTTCAACAGAAGCAAGTGGTGTCATTCTTTGAGCCACATTCATTTTTTGCCTTTAAAGGCATCATGACTAATTAAGAAGTCCTTCTAGGGGTGAAGCCTGGGCATAGGTAGGTTTTCAAAGCTCCCCAGGTAATTCCAATGTGCAGCCAGTGTGAAGAAAACAGTGAAATGGTAAGAAGGCACAGGAGATTCTAACTTCCATTTCTCAGGACAAAATAGAGCTCATGCCCCTGCCCAGCCAGTCACTGTCTCATCATCTTGTCTTATTACTTTTTCATAACATTAACTACCATGTAAAATTATCTTTATATACTTTATGTGTTATTTGCATATAGCCAGTCTCTTCTTTTGGAAATGTAAGCTCCAGTGAACCCAGAACAGTATTCGCTATAAGGTAGTTGGTCTGTTATATATTTGTCAAATAAATGAACTAAAAACTGTTAAACATCAGCTTTCTTGTCTGTACAATGAGCAAAATACTACCACCACCTTCCTTGCTAGACTGCTGTGATGACTCAATGTAATCATGTTCATATAAACTAGTGGGTAATGTGAAATCTTAGGAAATGTTAGTCTTACTACTACAGGACATTAACCAACTCCCCAAATTTCCCACAATAGCTCACAGGTTGAAATTTCCAACATCAGATTCCCTTCTTTGGATTTCAGTTGACTATTGTTAAAATAGCTGAAACCCTGACTATTGTAGCTTCATTACTTTGGTGGAATAATATTAATTAGATGAGTTCTTGTCAGTTAGCAACCCTAAAATATAGAACAAGTTAATTTTGAGTTAAGTTCAAAATGTAGGGAAGTTCTGTACTATTCAGGCAGGGCAGCCCCAAGTTGTAAGAACTGGCTGTGGGGAGAGAAGGGGAAAAGGGGATAGAAAACCTGCAGGGTGTTGAGGACATTGGGTTTCACTGGGACCTGAAAAGGGAGAAGGAAGTATAGTACATGAATAACAAACTCTGCTGACTCTGAACTAGGGAGATCTATAGTCAGCTTTGGTCAGAAAAGTGAAGCAGACATACTTTTAGTCAACAATAGTTAAATACCTTGTGGATAGTAAAATTATCAAATATGTCTTCTGATCCTATGTCAACTCTTGATGTGTTATTATGCTGATTTTATAAAAGGGAAAATGGTACTCAAAGAAGTGGTATTTTTAGAGACAGGGTCTAGCTATGTCATCTAGGCTGGGGTACAGTGGCACCATCATTGCTCACTGCAGTCTTGAACTCCTGGACTCAAGTGATCCTCCCACCTCAGCATCCCAAAGTGCTGGGATTAAAGATGTTGAGTTTTTAAGGAAGCAGCATGTTATACTGGTTAAGGACCTTGAATCCTTAGGCAGGCTGAGTTAAAATTCCATCTCCAACATGTACCAGCCATGGGAGCTTGGGCAAGTTAGGAGTCTGTATCAGTTTCCTCCTCTGTTAAATGGTAATGGTAATAATAATAATAACAACAACAACAGCAGCAATATTCTAGAGTTGTTATGATAATTAAATGCATTAATATTTATAAGGTACTCAGAATACTGGTACAGAGTGGGCACCATATAATCATACATAGGATATATACAGCTAGTAGGCAGCAGGACTTTTTAAAGCTTTTAAAATTTATGTAACTATATCAATGAATTTTCACACATTAAACATATTCAGGTAACAAGCATCTAGACCACGAAACAAAATATTACCAGCACCCGAAATCTCTCCTCATCCTCCCTTCCAGTCATGTAATGCCCCCCACCTGGTCCCCCAACCAAAGTATTCAACATCTTAACTTGCAATACACAGAATAGTCTTTCCTGTTTTTGTGTTTGCATAAAAAGGATCATCCAATGTATAATCTATTGTGTCTTGCCTCTTCCACTCAACATTATATAGATGAAATTCATTTATGTTGCTGTATGGTATACAGTGCTATACAGCATCCACCTGTAAACTGACCACAATTTGTGTATCCATTCTGTTGTTGATACACTTTTGAATAGTTCCTAGATTTAAGCTATTACAAATAGTGCTGCTATAAACATTCCACTAAAATTTTTTGGTGAACACGTATACACATTTTATTTGGTATATATCCATGAGTGAAATTTCTGGCTCATAATGTATAAATACAGTCAGCTTTAGAATAAACTGAAAAAAGAAAGTAGTTGTACAATCAATACTACCATCAGTAGAGTGTGAGAATTCTACTTTATCTTTTTCATTGTAGTTATTCTGGTGGCTGCAGAGTTGCATCTCATTGTGGTTTCACTTTGCTTTTCCCTGATGACTAATGAAATTGAACACCTATTTACTGGATACCTAGATGTCTTCTTCTGTGAAGTAACACGATTTAAACTTAGGTTTTTCTAGGTCAAAGCCTGTGCTCTATCTCCACTTTTTGTTTTTAAGAACTGCCTCCCTTCAAAGCTTTCCAGAGAAATATAAGTACGAATTTAGAAACCAAGGGTATCCACTATTTTTATTTTGTGTTCACTTTTTTTTTTCCTTTTGGAATTTAGAGAATTATCCTCTAGTAATGGAGAATGGAGAGAGGGGTCTTCCATACAACGCATTTTTGCTCTTCCTTTTGTTGTTATTCAAAGTGGAATTAAAAATTATCTTAGCTCTGCAGGCTGGCTGAGAGCTCAGAGCTCAGAGAAGGTGGGGGGATGGGGAGACAATAAGGAAAGCTGCCCTACTTCTGGAGGCTCCAAGACACCATTTTCAGTGACAGCAACGCGCTTTCAAGAGCCAGGTATGTGTGGGTGGGGTGAAGAAGGTTGGACTTATGTATGAGAATAATGACAATACAGAAAGCCTCTGGGTATTTTCCAGGGAAATGCAGATTGTAGCTTTGGATTTTAAGTTTTACTTTCACTGTTAACACATGAATGGGTATTCCTAGGTTTCTTGCACTTCCCCCAAATCTTTCTGTAGCAAAACTAAGTAGGAGAAAGTTACTATTATAAGATGTATCACTTGTAAAACATTTAAATCGTTCCTGTTTTTCTGTGTATTTATGAGAGTGCGCAGGAATACCACGATTCCTTAACTTGATTTTATACACACCAGCCTTAGTATCATCCAAAATACAGCTCCTATATTTTTATTCTCATATTGAAAAGCCAATTTTTTTTTTCCTTTCAGATAGAGCACTAAAAAGCTCTTCCTTTTCATTAAAGTATACCAGCTAAATAATATATCATTTTGGCTTATGTTTTGATCACAGTTTTTCTTCTCCTGGACTTGAAAGAAGCTTCTTCCTTAAGAACCCCTTCACAAATATAAATTATTATTATTTTTTAGCCTGGAAAAGTTGGGTGGGGAGGTACATTGTGAGTCACCTATGTCAATCTGAACATTGCCGAAAACAAAATATACTTTAATAGTTCCAATGGTATCCATTCAGCCCTATTCTGACCTTTCCTTGTCTTTCACTCTAATTAAACATTAATCTTGAAAAACAAAGAGCCCTTTGATGACTATAATACATTTTTGTACTGTGACATGCCCTCTCGCTTAAGGTGTATCTATAAAGAACTGAGACTGTGACTAGCAGACTTGGCTTCAGGTTAAAGATGAATGGACCTACTAACAATTGGAGAGACTGTCTTCAAAAGCATGGTCATTGGAAACCTATTAAACATCTTTGTCATTAGGAATTTAGAAGCAGCAAACATAATTTTTGCTTTTCCAGGAGTTGGTATTCTGGCCAGCATTTATGCTCTCCAGAACCACACTGGTGAGCCCAAATGGTGGTCTTTAGCTTCCCAAGAACTTACAACATGACATTGGACCTGGAGGCTCTTTTGATATGGATTTGCTTGAACTACTTAAACCGTTTGTCTATTGCCAAGAATAGTAATTAATGCAGGAAGAAGCTAAGTTTTTCACTTCAAAGGTTTCATCATATTGTATCCTTACTACAGACAGGCCTGCTGTTTTGCTGATCCTGGCATTTTTCTTGATGTTGTGTTTTTAGGGAGAGAAAGTCAATGACTTCTTTTTGACTCAACAATTAGACTTAAATGTCTGTATTCATTCAATTAGTATTTAAATCCCTATTACAGGCTGTGCATGGAAATAGCCCTGGACAAGCAGTATTCTATAGGAGAGACCAAATTCATAGAGCTCACAGGATACTGGGGTGAGGGAGGCAGCAGTCAATAGGCAGAAATTAATGAAATGGTGTAGGTCGGGTGGAACAGTAGTCTTTTTTATTTTTTTAATTTTTAAAAATAATTTTTAGTAGAGATGAGGTCTCACTATGTTGCCCAGGCTGTTCTCAAACTCCTGGCTCAAGTGATCCTCCTACCTCAGCCTCCCAAAGTGCTGAAATGACAGGCATGAGCCACCATGCCTTGTCAGTGGCACAGTATTCTAAGCAGATGTAGCTGTGTTTGGACAGCACGGAGGGCAGGAGACAACATGGAGACCCACAAGGACTTTCATATGGCCACACCTTCCAGTAAAAGGAGGAAGTGAAACCGAAGAGACTGGCAAGGGCAAGATCCCAGAAGGACTTCTCCCCCATGCCAGGGAGTTTGAATGTAATTTTTTTTTTAGTGATGGGGTTTTGGTCTGTCAGCCAGGCTGGTACAATCATAACTCATCATTTGCCAAAGTCTTGAACTCCTGGGCTCAAGTGATCCTTCCTCCTTAGCCTCCCAAGTAGCTGGGACTACAGGTGTGTTCCACCATGCCCAACCTGAATGTAATCTCAAAGGCAATAAATGGGGAGTCAATGAAGAATTTTAAGAAAAAATAACGGGATGAGCATAAGATACACATTTATATGAGTTAGTAAAAACTTGGTGAAGGTTTCTGGAGGAAATTTAACATTCATTCTTTTCTAGTGGTGGAAATCACCTCCTTCATCTGAGACATGGGAGTCACTGCCTGGACAAGATAGATCTGTATTTCTTTCCCATGCCTAACCTACAGGCATGTTGATAGAGTCCATGTGAAACTTGGATGCTAATTTGGCACTGCAGTTTGGAAGAATGCTAATGCAATTCACTTTGGCATGACTAATGATATGTTCCTACCTTGTTTATACTAAAATTGAAAAAAAAATCATTTGAAGCCTCCCTTCACAGTCATGATACTTCTTTCAAATTGAGATGGCAAAGTCTGTACAGTATTGCAATTTCTAGCAAAATCTTTTAAAGCTGTCTTATTTAAACAATTTAGAAAATATTTAATATGCAAAATGACTTTCTTTTTTAGGTAATACCACAATAGAGTTGCATTTACATTCAGAGCAGAACTTGACTTGAGGCCTTAAAAAACCTTTTACAGAAATCTCTATTGGCTTTTAATAAAGAGCTGTCAAAAGCTCATGATGGTATTATTTTTCAAGTGGCTATAATGCATTTTTGACTTGATGCATTAAACGTAGACAGGCAAACCTCCACAATAGTTTTCATGGATTAGGGCGACATATTACGTGCTCCTGACAGTATCGCAGAAGGAAAAAGTAAGGTGATTAGGAACAAATAAATTGAGACTACCTAGTATTACATGGATTGCATAGGAATCCTAGTGAATCTTTTGGGAAAATGCAGCCCTGTTGAGGAACAGGGTTCTTTGTGTGGAAGCACTGAGAATGGGCCACTCCACAGTGAATGGGCAGAGACAGGTTTGGAAGCAAATGGAATTAAGCAAAATGAAGGAAAGAGGAGAAAACCAACATTAGAACCTATGAATTCACTGAAATTAAGAAGCCAAAAAGACCTGTTAAATCTTATCTGACTTCTTCAGCTTGCACTGAGGCCTCTTTTCTCAGAGCACATCTACCTTGCTGTTTTATTTAATTTGTTTTTCAATTATTTAGGCTTCAAGGTTTCCTGATCTCTTACAGGAAAATTTTCCAATTTAATCAACTTAGCTTGTGGGAAACCACTGCTAGATTTTGCATTTCAGGATGCATACTTGGTAGATGCTTTAATAAATAATTATGTTTGAATGGGTGAATAGATAGAAATGTCAAGAAATAATAAAGATAAACATTTTGAATATTTTTTTAGTTCAACACAAGTAACTCTAAATCTGCAAACTATGTGACTATGGTAATTTTTTTAAGTGTGTAGTGACAGAATTCTATTATTCTGCAAGTAATCAAATTATGGTTTAGAAGAGTTTGATATAAATTCATACTTAAAATATGAATTCATATTTAAAATACGAATTAGGAATGTAAAAGATCCAGGAAAATATCGCTATAATATTAAGATGTAAATAACATTCCTTTTAAAATTATGACATTTTATTCAATTTTATTCTAGTACATTGCTACCTCTCCCTCATTCAACATACACTGTAAATCAGGAATACTGTACAATTTTGATTTTTTGTTTTTGTTTTTGAGATGAAGTATTGCTTTGTTGCCTGGGCTGGAGTGAAGTGGTGCAGTCTTGGCTCACTGCAACCTCCACCTCCCAGGTTCTAACGATCCATCTGCCTCAGCCTCCCAAGCAGCTGGGACTACAGGCATGCACAATCACACTCGGCTAATTTTAGTATTTTTAGTAGAGACGCAGTTTCACTATGTTAGCCAGACTGGTCTTGAACTCCTTACCTCAGGTGATCTGCCTGCCTTGGCCTCCCAAATTACTGGGATTACAGGCATGAGCCACCATGCCTGGCCAGAATTATGATTCCTTAAGAATTTGAGAAACAGGACAGGATGTAAGTATTGTTGCTTACATAACCCAGGAGGAGTAAAGCTCATTGATAATATTTCTGTTACAGTAAATGCTTGAGTTTCTGTACTAACTTCCAGGGAAATATGGATTTTGCAGAGCTAAAGGAATGCCTCAACTAACAAACATTCAAACAAAAAAGCCATATCGAGTCACTGCATTTAAGCTCTCTAGAATTTCTGATCAATTGAACAGAGCTTTGCTCTGAACCTCAAGGCTGACTCTGCCAACAATGGCTGCTCTGAGGCAGACAATAATACAGATGAAAATGATTTAGGGGAAGAACAAGGTCAAGATGCTCCCTGGGATTTATAATCCAAGAATCTTGGATTTCACCTCCAGAATGCAAATGCAATGCCCTGGTTTGAAAAGCACCATTTTCCTAACCATAAATGAACCCACATTTCTGCCCTAAAAAGATCTCCTCACTCTTTTTCAGCTAAGACTAATATTTGATGAACCCATGGCATTAATGAAAACAGATTTTTCTTTAGCAGCACGTTTTTATTGCTCATTTTACAGCCTGATTCCATAGCCTGGGAATGGTCTTGCTACTATAACTGCAATTATGTCTGAATTCTTAAGTGGTGTGTTAGGGCATGTTTTTATATTTGGAATTCATAATACTGTTCTTAATAGGGACTTTGGTAATGACCAAAAGACCCTTGCTAGTGAGAAGTCACAAAAAGTTGTTCATATTACATAAGCAGAAGACTCCTTACATTGGAATAAAAGTAATATTGAAAATGCACAATTATGTAGCTCATTTCAGGCATACCAACATACTGACTTGTTTTGAGTTATCAAAACTCAGTGTAGCAGCCTTTCTGATAGGCACCAGGAATTTGGAGATTAATAAAACCTGGTCAGTTTTTGGAGGAGCTTAAAGTCCAGTCTTCTGAAAGTTAAGTAAAAATTCATCTGGAAGATTTGATAAGGGATTGAAGGAAAGAGTGAAAAATGGGAAGTTTGACAGAGGGATTAACAGCTGAGCATGGGTGTTGGGAAAATGAGAGTTCATTGAGGCTGTACTGACAAAATCTTGTGTGGGATTGTAGGGAGACGAGACTGGATAGGTAAGTAGGAACCAGTTGCTGAAGGGCCTAATAATGCACGTGAAATATTCTGGATTTAATCCAGAAAATCAGGGAGAGCCTCTGAAGGAATATTTACACAGGGAAGTGACAAAATTGAATCTGATCATCAAAAAAATGATAAAGCATTCAAACTATTTTTCTGCAGCTATGCCAAATATTGAGAAAACAATTTCTCCTGGCCAAATAACATAGAAATGGCCTCAAAAATAGGCACTTCTACCTTTCTGGTTAAAATGCTATACTGCTAAAGCTGGATGGTCATCTACAGCACTGGGATCCAACATGCTTCATGCTTCATTGCTACTCAACAGAACTTCTATGGCACAAGGGAAAGACAAGTCTGTGACACATCTCAAATCTTCTCTTTTCTTTCCCCATAGTGGAGAGTTTTGCCTGAAAATGTTTAATGTAGTGGCTGTATGGTTTCAAAGTGCTTTTGTTTTTCACAGTTACTTAGCCATTTGAAGCCCTGAAGATAATGGTGTTGTGTTGGCATTGATGATTGGGAGACTGTGTCCATGAACATTCTTTCAAATCCAACTTAGTTCGAATGAACCAGTCAGCCTTAGGGAAGATTACTGTGGCTAATATATTTCTGCTGGTCTCAAACAAACAAGCAAAAAGAAAAATAAATACAGTTAAAGTAAGGACATGACATCATTTTCTGAAAAATGTGACATTGTCCTGCGTTTTAAAATGTCTCCTGGAGCACACACATACTCTTTCTGGAAACCAAAAAACATATTTTTTGAGAATCTTGATTATATGTTAAAATTTTTGAAGTTAATTTGTAGGCCATAAAAATGGTATTATTTAATATGAGGTGAGATTACTACAGAATTTGGTTACAAATCCAAGAATTTGGGTTCTAAACTGACTATCCCTCCCCACCAGGTTCCAAAGGTAATGTATGTACATATAAGCCACAAGCTCTAATGCAGAACACTCCAGTGAGTTGGGAGGTATCCTGTGTAAAACTCCTGTTACCTAAACAAGGTAGGCTGGAAAGACCAAGAGCCAAAGCAGGTTGACGGAGCTGCCCTAACCTTGTGCCTCTTGGCCAAATCCAGATCTCAGACCGCACCATGCACAGGCTCTCATCCAGTGCCAGCCTCAGAGAACTCAAAGAGGGAGATGAAGGGAACATTTCTGTAATGCCTGCTGCAGATCTGGCCTCAAGAAACTTCAGTGGGTCTTCTCAGGCTGGGGCATCAGAAACATCCCTGAAGAAATTACATCTGCCTCCAAAAATACAGAGAGAAGACAATGATTTTTCCAGGAAGAAACAGGACTCCTCCACTCTGATCATTTTGGGACAAAGATCAGACAAAAGCAGAAGGAAACCAAAGAGAAGGAGGGAGAACCAACTACTTCTCTAGTGTTCTGTGAGGAAGTCCATGTAGAGAGAGACTATGACCACCTCTCTCCCTCTTCCTTCCCTGTTCAGGACAATAAAACATCTCCATTATTCCTCCAGCCCAGTGGCCAGTGAAATATGCTTCAGCACGTCCCGCAGGCCTCTTTGGTGGTGCAGTGAAATGCCTTAATCCTGCCTCAACTTGGTGATAAGCTTGGATTAAGTATGTAGAGGAATGTGAGAAGCAATGTGAGAAGGAATGAAGACTCCCAACTTCCTACTACAAGAGTCCTCTAAATTGCAGTCATATCCTATTTCCTTGTCTCTAAGACTCATTTTCATAGTATTAACATCAGTGATTTGGGGGCATGTCTCATTTATTTGATGTGTAGATTTTACATTGCTTTTTCTTTGAAAACTTCTTATCAATAGTGCAACCCCTAATCAGTGGAATCTTAGGATTATAATAGTATACATATGACAGTATAAGAATAAAATCTAGTTTCACACTTTAAAAAACTCTGATTTAGCATTTAAAATCTGTGGCTCATAACTTTAGTCTTTTCATGCAAATATTTTTAGGGAAATGGTTTCGAAGAGCAACACTGCACCAGCTTGTCTGTTGTCAACTGCACATCACCACACATCCTCGGGGAGAAGCCCGGGCCCTACGCTTCCTGGGGTCCCTTGCCAGCTACATTCCAATATGAATTATGCCAAAGAGAGTCGTTTCCAGGGGATGTGGAAAGCAGAAGAAAAGCAGCCTTCAATCTCCAGCAGCAGCCAGGTGAACAGTGACAGATGCCTATGGAAGATTTTGCCAGGGGCTTTCTAGGTGAGTGCCTGCGAGTTACTTACTTAGGTGTTGCACGCAATTAAGATAATCAGCTATAGCTTCTGTGTATTTCCTGCGTTTTCAGAGTTCTTGAAACTTGAAGCATTTTTTTCCCCCTGACCTTTGTTTCTACAGCCCATCCAACAGTTATATCAGCCTCTAAGTGTCTGGATTAGAGTCTTTTATGCTCGAGGTTCTTTGAGTGATGAAAAAAAAGTGGCAATCACATTCTTCTTTTTCCTCTGATACTCCTCTGCCAATAGCAGACAAAAGTTTTAAACAGCTTAGGGACACTTGTTGGAGGCTGTTTCCATGTTAAAGAAGAGACTACAGGAAGACTGAAGGCTATTCTTTGATCTTATTTAGTTCCCTTGTCTCATCCAATTATTTTTACTTTAATTTATACTTCATGCTCCTGTCTTTAGATATTCTCTGTTCCACATGACTGTATAACAATAATATCAGTAGAAGTTAACATGTCTCTAGTTCTGAATACTTTTAAGTTCATGCTTATGTACATTATCTCACTTGATCTTCACAGCAATTTTATAACTCAAGTGGATTGACATTATTATTTTTTATTTTACAGGTAGAGAATTTGAGACCCAGATATTTAAGTGGTTTATTCAAGGTCACATGCAAAATCAACGAAAGTGCTAGAACTAGAATCCAAAATCTTTGACCACTATTCTAGGGTGTCTGATAGTACTACATTAGCTCTCCAAGTAAGATAGTAACCCCCTGCTTATAATACTTTTGATCTGGGCAAATTACCTATAGTATAAGCCCCATGAACTCTAGGTAATTATCTCTTTCCCTGTGGGATAGAATCCAAGTCTTTGTCAATGTTTTGAACTCCACCCATCAAATTAATCTAACAAGCTCAGTGGTAACCACAAGCTCACAGGGGGCAGCACTATTATTGTTATTTGGCACACGATATACTTGGTATGCTGAAAAAGTATAATAATGAGAGTGACAGGATATCATTATCTCTGACAACCTTTCAGTGGCCAATATCAATTAGTTAGTGGTCTCATACCTACTGAATGAGTTTTTATATCAGAGGAACTCCCAATATTCTAATTGGGCTATTTAGCACTATCATTTGAAGGGTGCCCGATTGAGAATCACATGTACCTAAATGTTTGTTTACTCAAAGATAAGTGTTTCAGAATAAGAATTAAGGAATTGGGCAATGTTGGGCGTAACAGACCACAAGCTATACTTATATGAATAAATGGAGAGCTTGGACAGTTCTTAGGACCAATCTTTCTTTAAGAAATCAAATAAATAAATATAGCCTCATCTCTACCAGGAGAAATATACTTTTTTTTTTTTTTTTGCCTTAGAAAGCACTGGCTTCTGTTAATTAAACATTTCCACCCAAAGATAGTAAATGTTAAATAGAAAAAAACAGGAAATATATATAATCTACTATAAGTCTGCAAGGTAAATAGAATAGTTGTAGCAAGCTCTTAAAGCAAAGGTAAAGATGTTGAAAATATATTAAAATTTACTGTTGACTAAACTAGGAATTTGTGGATATATGTGCATATATTTATATGCATATCCTATCCAAATGAATAAAGGTCTTAATGGTTTACTTCTTAGATTAAAAAATTCTTAGGCTGGGCATGGTAATACGCCTGTAATCCCAGCATTCTGGGAGGCCAGGGTGGGAGGATTTCTTTGAGGCTGGGACTTTGAGAGCAGCCTGGGCAACATAGCAAGACCCCATCATTACAAAAAGTTTAAAAAGTAGCCAGGTGAAGTTGCATGCACCTATAGCCCCAGCTGCTCGGAAGGCTGAGGCAGGAGGATCACTTGAGCCCAGGAGATCAAGGCTGTAGTGAGCTGTGATCACACCACTGCACTGCAGCCTGGGCGACAGAGAAAGACCATATCTCCCCCACAAAAAAAATTCTTCTAAATTTTGACATTTAAAAAAAAATTTAATTAAATTTCTTTTTTTTTTTTTTTTTTGATACCAAGTCTCACTCTGTCACCCAGGCTGGAGTGCAGTGGCGTGATCTTGGCTGACTGCAACCTCTGCTTCTCGGGTTCAAGTGATTCTCCTGCCTCAGCCTCCCGAGTAGCTGGGACTACAGGCGCGTGCCACCGCACCTGGCTAATTTTGTTTTGTATTTTTAGTACAGATGGGGTTTCACCATGTTGGTCAGGGTGGTCTCAAACTCCTGACCTCAAATGATCCACCCGCTTCAGCCTCCCAAAGTGTTGGGATTACAGGCATGAGCCACCGTGCCTGGCCAACATTTTATTTTTAAAGCAAATGCTTTTTCACTAGACTTGTGTACAACAGCAACAACAAAGTCATCTTAGAAGGAGAACTCATGAACTGTGAAATTTAGGCCCACTGAGCACTTATGAAGCATCAACTACTTGTTACCCACTGCTCCAGGTACCATCACTGCTGAGAGGGGAGGTGCTCTGGGGTTAAAAGGACTGAATTACCCAAGCTTTGTCACACAGGGGTTGCGAAACAATCATGTATCTTTTCTTTTAAATCCTTAGTTTTCACACCTATACCTCATATTTTTTTTGAAGATGACATCCAATAAAATAGGTACTTAAACTATTTAGCAGCATGCTTGGCTGCATTCGGTTCATAAATACTCATTCCTCTGTTTTTCAAAAGTCTCATAATTCAAGTACTTTGCCCAAAGCCCTCAAACTCAGCAGCTGTGCTGCTTCCCTTTCCTCCAACTTTCCCAAATTTCATCTGTTCTGTGGCATCTACTATCGAACGTCAGAAAGAAGAGGCAGAACTGAACAGTTAGGAAACAGACTTTCCTCTACTATAATATGAAAGTCCTCTTCTAGATTTTTAGCAATCCTTCCAAGCTTTGGCCTTTGTAAAAGGATGTTATGTAAAAAAACAAAACAAAACAAAAAAACAAAAAAAAACCCGTGCTTTGCTTTTGGAACCCACTTCCCTGGACATACGCTCTGAGTACAGAAAGAAGAGGCTTTAGCAACCAGAATATTAGGAATAGCATGTATGAAATTAGACATGGAACCTTGCAACTTTGAGATAGGCACAGAAAGGAACATGGGCTGACAAGAGATGGATGATCTAAGGTCACCTTTCCCTTGGGAGCGCTCCCTGTTAATGGCTGTGGCTACTATGTGATATCAGCAACCCCAGGGCAGTGATCCCTTTCCATTCTATACCGCAAGCATGGGAAACAGGTTCAAAAAGGGTAGGCTATTTTTGCTAGCGAAGTTTGTATGGTTCTGTGCTACATGAACATATCAACATAAATTCACTAGAGGTCCTTCCTTTGATGATAATAATGATTATAATAATAATACTATGCTCATAGTACTTTTAAAGTACAAATGGCTTATTATAATGTATAGCAAATATTTGCTTGTGTATATTCTTCTCTCAATTTTGCACATCCCTAATGCCTACTATCCTGAGTCTTAATGGATGCTTATTACAATTTAATACAATAATACAACAATAAACATGATAATAATAAACACAGTCTTTGAAGTGTCCTCTGTGGGCCCCAACATTCTGATGTCCAAGTACTGGATGATGGCTGAAGGGCAAGATGTTTTTGAATGAAAGAAATGGAAAGTATCACTTTGACAAAAAGAAAAAATGAAGGAAAAAGCACCAAAAAAGAAAGAAAGGCAGGCTCATTTGGCAGTCAAGGAACACAGTCCTTTTAAAAAGCAACCCTCTGCCAAGTTTTTGGCTTCTGTTTGTTGTTGTTTTAAAGGTAAACACAATTAAGAAAGAAAATAGCAAGTTGTTAAAAGCACAGCTGAATATTTATGTTTTCCTTCTGAGACTTCTGGGCCTATTTCTGGGGATCTTTCTTCGCTACTGAACATCAAAACTCAAACCACCACCAAAATAACTCTTCCGCACCATTTTGCCTTGGAAAAGTGGTAAGTTTCATTTTCCCGTCCCTTTTAGATTGCGTTATAATTTCTCAAAGTGAGCACCAACGTTATAATTTTCTCTTCCATTTCAGAAAACACACACTTTTGTGTTCTGAAAATTTCACGTTATCAAGCCTTAGCAGGCAGTAGGGTAGAGCTATCTGATCTCATCTTAATTGCTTTAGCCTAGATAAGCAACCATACTGATGATAAGACCCCCAAACGAGTTAATAATCATTAGGGCTTATTCTCTTCTGAACTCTTTGAATTTGTTTTGCCAGAGAGGCAACTTCAGCTCTTGCCTGTGTGTTTGCGGGAACTCCCAACAATCTCTTAGTCCATTGCAAATCTGCTAATTCATTCAAGTCTCGGTCTTTTTTTTTTTTTTTAACACCTGTGTGGAGACATAGCTACAGTTAATTCCAATAAAGTAAGTGTCTGAATCAAAACTCACTGTACGTGAACACTCATTTCAAACTGTGGACATTATGATGGGATGAAGAAAACGACAGAGAGGAGAGTTAGTGAACAGCATCTCAGCTCTGCTGTGAATGCCACTCAAGCTTGCTTGTTATTAAGTCCCTTCTCCTGGCTGCCTCCAGGTGATAGTCTCTCCCATTCATGGAAAAAGGTCTCTCTGAAAGATATTGCAGCTTGCATAATTACTTGCTCATCACAGACTACCTTTTTTCATCTTCTTACGATTGGAAAACCTTCTGGGACACCTGGGAGATTGTTTGGAGAAGTACTTCCCATCCCTCTGAATATTGGTATTTTGAAGCGTGATGATAATTCCTCAGAATACAAAATGCTTAAAGAGGGATGTTGTAGCAGGAATACTGGGAGGCAGGAAAGTCTGAGGCCTCCTCAGTTGGCTGCTTTCCCATGACGAAGCAAATATCACATGAAACAAGCGGAGGCTGTATTTACAAAGCATAGCATGGGTGGGCACGTGGGTACTTTCTCATTCTCACATGCAACATACCAGAGACATGCAAACGTGCCGTGTGTACACTGTTCAGTGATGGCTTCAACACTCTCCACATCAGTCTCGTCGTCTCCATGTTTCTCTGGCCACCACTCTGCCTTTCACTCCATGCTGTGCTCATGTCTCCCCCCAGATGGAGATGTTCAATGATCTTGTGCTGTGTAGGATCAACTTCAAAGCCTATCACTGAAAGTGTTCCTTAATATGGGGTTAACAGCCTGGAGTAGACAGAATAATGCCCGTACAGATGTCCACACCTATCTTAATCCCTGAAACCTGGGAATATGTTATCTTACATGGCAAGAGGGATTTTGCAGCTGTGATGAAGTTAATTACGACATAAGGAGAAGATCCGGGTGAGCCCAGTGTAATCACAAAGGCCCTTACAGAGGAAGGCAGGAGAGTAGGAGTCAGAGAGGAGATGTGATGATGTAGACAGAGGTTGGAGCAATGTGCTTTGAAGATGGAGGAAGGGGACACAAGCCAAAGAATGCAGGTGGTCTCTAGAAGCTGGAAAGGCAGAGAACAGATTCTCCCCTAGAGTCTCCGGAAGACATACAGCTCTACCAACACCTTGATTTTAACCTGTACAACCCATTTTGGACTTCTGATCTATGGAACGGCTATATAATAAACTTGTGCCATGTTAAGCTGTTAAGTTTGCAGTCATTTGTTACAGCAGCAATAGGAAACAATAGGAAACTCATCTTCTACCTGTCTCTCCTCATCTCCCTGAAGCCTCAGGTAAAGCCATACTTGTTCAGCCAGGGTGTTTTACAGAGCCTGACTCTGCAGCTTGTATTCGTCCTGAAGTCACTTCTGTTTTCTCTGAACATCTCTAGGAATTATTCTGAGACTACCTTAGATGTCCTCTTACTCATATGCAGTATTATAACATTTCTACTATCACTTTAAACTAAATTTAATTTTTTGTGACTATTTTTGTTTTCTCCTTTAACTAAATTTTAACTTCTCTGGGGATGGGGCTTATGTCATATTATTTTCTTGTTTTACCCAGAATCCCTAGCATGATATCATGCACAAAGAAAGCATTAAATTGGTATTTATAAGTTTGGTTTTTGTAAACTGAGACATATTATGTAATGCCATAAGGGGATTTATTATAAAATGCCCAAGTAGACTCTCTTTTTAACTACTTCATAGAATTAAAACTGGCAGGTTTTCATAGAGACTCTAATTTTTTGAATTAGCATCACAGAATGACTCTATAGGACTGTGATTACTGGTCAATAATAGAAAATTAAGAAATAGACAACAAACTATAAAGATGATAGAAAGGAAATGGTAGGAGAACTAGAGAAGGCACTAAAATTCTCAAAGACACTTTCCCAGGTAAATCATGACATGCCTTAGTGCAGATGTAACACACAAAATGGACTGATTTAGACTTTAAACTTTAGGACTTATATTGAGGCATTTATGTGGCCTCCAAGCTCCTCTTCAATGCCAGGTAGTGAGGGTGTTTCCCAGTAAGGTTATAGGGGAGAGTGTCATAGGCTCCCATTAGTTTTTCCACCAAGACGCTCTCCAGTGATGAGTTAAAATCCACAGATGATAATCTTTCCTAAAGGATTGTAGTAAAATATTATAGGATCTGCCTGTATCACGGGCCTGTACATCAGCAGTTAAAAGCCAGGCTCACAATCAACTGCCTAGATGGAAGTCCTAACTCCATTTCTTAGTGGTTGAGTAAGCTTTCAAGTCTCTCTGGTCTCAGTACTTCAGCTCTGCAATGGGGATATTACGAATACCTCTCTCATTCACCTATGGTAAGGATGGAATGAGATGCAGTAGTTTCCCCTTATCCATGAAAGATACATTCCAAGACTCCCAGTGGATGCCTGAAATCACGGATAGTACCAAATCCTATGCAACATGAACTATGTTTTCTTTTATTCATACATATCTATGATAAAGTTTAACTTATAAATTACAAACAGTAAGAGATAACAATATAATATACTCTAATAAATGTTATATGAATGTGGTCTCTCTTTCTCTCTCTCAAAATATCTTACTGTATGGTACCTTGCGTAACTGAAAGTATGGAAAGAGAAACTGCAAAAAGTGATTTTGAATACCAAATCACCGGGGGCACAAGGGGACTGTCATGTATGTAGAGTGCTCAGCGGAATGTCTGGAACATAATATGTCCTTATGAAAGATAAATTGCAGTTACTGTTATCTCTGAAAATCTTTTTGGGTCATTTTTGTAATCTTCCGAAACACAAACCAGTTGAGCCTGTTTCTAGATGAATGGAGAAGAAACAGCTGCTCCATAGGAAGAAAAGGCACAGAGAAAAGGAGAATTAAGTGGTAGGATGAAGACCAGTGTTTAAACAGTAGACCTCAAGGCAAGGTAAGCTCTAGCAAATTGTTTCCAAATCAATCCACCGTTATCATTAGCATTTCTGTATTTGTATGCACTGCTAGTGAAAACAACTGGGAAGGATAAAACAGTCATCTTTTCTGGCAACTGGCTGGAAGCCAAGCACCTTACAGGCTGCACAACTTCAACAGCATTATCATAATGACACAATAAGGAAGACATCATTTCTCCCATTTTACAGCTTCAGAAATGTGGTTCAGTAAAAGCAGCTAGATGCACCAAACAATACATACCATTTTATTCCATACAAATACAGTTTTTAAAGAGGGGGTACAACATCAAATTTCAATGTTAGAATTCAAGAGAGTGGCTAATCTGGAGAGGAGAGAGGACTAGAGATTGGAGGGGCCCAAGAGGAGATTTTGAGGGGCTGGCAATGGTCCATGTCTTGGCTTGGGTGGTGGCTACACAGACTTGTTTGGTGAGAATACTTCGAGGTACACATTGATATTTTGTGCACTTTTTGCAAGTGTGCTGTATTTTGACTAAAATGTTTACAAAAATGAGGCTTGGAAGGGGTAAATAACCTGTTCAAGTTCACATTGGAAACCTCCAGAAGAGTATGTATTCATACTCATGTTCCTCAGACTGGGC
Organism: Symphalangus syndactylus; assembly: GCF_028878055.3. Classification (NCBI taxonomy): domain Eukaryota; kingdom Metazoa; phylum Chordata; class Mammalia; order Primates; family Hylobatidae; genus Symphalangus; species Symphalangus syndactylus. The sequence goes on along the minus strand of NC_072425.2, from coordinate 73,509,241 downwards.
ACCAAATTCTACGGACTTTGCCAAGCTCTGCTGTCTTGAAAGTGGGTGAATAAACAAATGCATCTTCTGCATCAACAGTAGCCTAAGCTTTGGTCTTGAAAACTTCTCTCTGGGGTCAGAAAGAAATCTTTCAAAGCAAGACTTTAAAATTAAAACTAATAAAGGCCAATTATAACATTAAAGATTCTATCACCTTTATATTTTTATCTTACAAAATGTGTTTTCTCTGGTGGTTTCTTCTTTTGGCTAGGGAGGTTTCTAACCTCAGTTTTAAATTTCATGGAGTTTTCTTGGCAAATCAGTGACTACAAATCAATTTAATGAGTGATTTCTCAAAGGAAAGTTCAAATTTCATTTAGAACTGCTATTCTGAAGTAGTATACGCTGCCTGGGTATTTGTCAGCATTATTTTTATTCTTATTATTTATCCCAGTTATGATTAAGATATATTTTCTACTTATTGTCTGTCTTTCCTAAATTAGATCATAAACTCCAAAAGGGCAAGGACCAAGCTTTTTTATTTTACAGTATATAACCCATGCCTACAATAAGCTCAAAGCTGAGGTTTTGAGTGAATGAATGGATACTTAATGAGTTAATTAACAGAGAGGTAACAGAAGAACCAGAGCTTAAAAACTATGAGACATTTTGTTAAGTGGCAGAAATGTGTTACTGAAGTGAAGGCAACAATCTCAGTATCATTGCTGTTTTTTCCTTGTGGTTCATCATTCTGTTTCATTTCCCTAGATGACTGGTTGGGACAGCAAGCATTCACTGAGAAGTAACTAATTTCCAGGCTCTGTCATCGGGCCAGGAAGAATCTACAATCCCCGTGGTTGAGGAACTCACAGAGAAATTTCCAGTTGTATTCTGAGCTGATGTGAATTATTATAAATAACAAGTTTCAAGCAGAGCCTTAGGTATGACTCCTGTCCTTGACTGATTTTCATAAATCACAACCTGTATTTGAATAATAGATATTTTCATTAACCACAGGGTTTCAAATAAATCACCTTTTGCTTTCCAAAGATTCTGCTTAGGTGTCTAGTTCTATTTCAGCAACCAGAAGCATTTTCTAAATCTGACCTTTTCTGACTCTTTTCTGTTACATGAGACAATAAAAGTTGAGATCAGTCTGTATTTCTCTGCCTCATTTTAATTTTCTTTGTATAATATAATGTGCAGCACATTTAGCTTGTGGTTTTTAATTTAGTATAGTAAGCCAGTATCTGAACAGAATCTCATTGTTATCTACATCCTGTTGTTCCTAATCTTATCATGCCCTAGTTCTCTAACTCACTCACTCTCCCCCATCTGACTTCTCCCAGAATAGCTACAGTGTCATGCTCTCAAATTATCCTTTATTTATTTATTTTTTTAAAATTCACAGTAAAAGCAACTCATGGGCATTTTCCTTTGGCACACAGAATAATTCCATTGGTGCATCAGTCAGAAGGCCAAAGGATTTCTTGATTTCAAGGATAGCACTGAACATATTTATGACATTTTAAACTCAGTAATTATTGTACTTTGATTTTACAACTTCAAAAAAGGTGGTCCCAGTAATAAGTAATGTGCTAAGTTTAAATTAGAACTGTTGTATTTTATCCCCCCTTTTTTTTTTTAACAAAAGTGATTTTGAAGACTAAATCACAGATTTCAGTATAGTCAGGAAGTACTAAAATTTTATAACAATCAAGTCACACAGAGAAAAGAATCATTAGTTTTGTTACTGTATTTTCAAAAGAAGACATCAAAAACCTCTTCTGCATTTATTGAGACAATCATGTGGTTTTTGTCTTTAGTTCTGTTTATGTGAGGAATCACATTTATTGATTTGTGTATGTTGAACCAACTTTGCATCCCAGGTATAAGGCCTACTTGATCGTTGTGGATAAGCTTTTTGATATGCTGCTGGATTCTATTTGCCAGTATTTTGTTGAGGATTTTTGCAATCAATGTTCAATATCCTATGAGGCCAAGGATATTGGCCTGAGGTTTTCTTTTTTCATTGTATCTCTCTCAGGTTTTGGTATCAGGATGATGCTGGACTCATAAAGTGGGTTGTGGACAAGTCTGTCCCCCTCAATTTCTTAGGATAGTACCAGTAGGAAGTGGCAACAAAAGCAAAAACTGACAAATGGGATCTCTTTAAACTAAAGAGCTTCTATACAGTAAACAAAACTATCAACAGAGTAAACAGATGCTACAGAATGTGAGAAAACTTTTGAAAACTATGCATGTGACAAAGGTCTAATATCCAGCATCTAAAAAAACAAACGAATTTACCAAAAAAAAAAAAAAAAAAAAAACAACAAAGAAACAACCCCATTAAAAAGTGGGCAAATAGCATGAACAGATAATTTCCAAAAGAAGACATACATGCGGCCAACAAGCACATGAAAAAAAGCTCAACATTACTGATTAGAAAAATGCAAATCAAAACCACAATGAGATAACATCTCACACCAGTCAGAAAGGCTATTATTAAAAAAATCAAGAAATAACAGGTGCTGGCAAGGTTACAGAGAAAAGGGAACACTTTTACACCATTGGTGGGAGTGTAAATTCATTCAACCATTGTGGAAAGCAGTGTGGCAATTCCTCAAAGGCCTAGAAACAGAATTACCATTTGACCAGCATTCCATTACTGGGTATTTATCCAAAGGAATATAAATCATTCCATCATAAAGATACATGCATACTTATGTTCATTGTAGTGCTATTCACAAAAGCAAAGATGTGGAATCAACCTAAATGCCCATAAATGGTCGACTAGATAAATAAAATGTGGTACCTATACACCATGGAATACTATACAGCCATAAAAAACAATGAGATCATATTCTTTGTAGAAACATGGATGGAGCTGGAGGCCATTATCCTTAGCAAACTAACAAAGGAATAGAAAACCAAATACCGCATGTTCTCACTTATAAGTGAGAGCTAAATGATGAGAACAAATGAACACATAGAGGGGAACACCACACACTGGGGTTTATTGGAGGGTGGGAGGAGGGAAAGGATCAGGAAAAATATCTTATGGGTACTCGACTTAATACCTGGGTGATAAAATAATCTGTACAACAAACCTCCACATCAAAGGTTTACCTATATAACAAACCTGCACATGTATCCCTGAACTTCAAGTAAGAGTTTAAAAATGATATTTTAAAAGTTTAAATGTAAATCCATGTCCAAGTTCAGAAGATTTAAATTTAATATGTTTAATATATAAATGAAATGTTTGTAATTGTGAACTTAGAATTGGGTAACAAAGCAAAAACAAAACAACACAAAAAGAAATAAAAACAATAACAGAAAAGACGCAGTTTTCCCTTGTGAAATTCTTCTGGAACTTCTGGAACTCTAATGAGGAAATGCTACCTTTTCTTTTAAAATTGTGGTTTTCTCACAAATTTCATTCTAATGCTATTCAACTCTACCAAACGTGGAACATTTTAATTCTGCATAATTCCAGTTTCTTAGAGACGACTCTAAAGTCCCAGTTCCTTGGGGACAGTCAGTGCTAAGAAAGATCAGAGAATAGAGGAATCCCTGTGGGTGGGAGGGGAGGGAAGGTTGGAAAGATTTTGTGAAAAAGGGAAATCTTGACTGGGATTTGAGTGGGTTGAATTTGGACGGTAAGACATAAACTCTAAATATGTTTTTTTTAAAATTTTTTAAAAATGTAAGCAGAAAAAGCCCATGCATACAGTGAGAGATAAAGTTAGATACATTTTCTGATCCAAAGAAATTCTGTGTTTACTTTGTGAACTTATACCACAGATAGTCGCATAAAATAATATGAATCACAATGTCACTTTATGCAAGTACACAAAGAACTTTTCATGTATATTAGCATTCTCAAAGTGTGTCCCATGGAACACATAAGATGTTAATAGATGATCTCTGAATAAAGGGCTTCTGTGATCAAATTATTTGGGATCCCTCTCCTCTGAGTAAAACAAGACTCAACAATTTCTTTTTAGCCTTCCATAATTCTTAGCATCATTATGATGTGAATATTGAGAAACTCTAAGAGGGTGATTTATATAGGGTTTTGCAAATTTACCTTATCATAAAACCTTTCTCTTGGGACATTTCAAGGGTTTAATGGTCGCCACAATACACTGTGGATAAAGCTAATTCATACTATCTCATGTGACCTCCATAGAAACCAAGCTGGAATTATTATCTCCATTTTATAGATGAGAATTGTGAGACTGATAAGTCCTTTAGGGCCCTGTTCAAGTCTCATCTCTTTTATGAAATTTCTCCAGGCCATCCAAGTCCTGGGTCCTTGCATTCATTTTAATAATGGTCATATTTACTCTTTATCCTTTTTCCATAAGAAATTGCATTGCTTAACTCTTTCCCTGAGTATCCTGTCTTCTCACTGTGCTAAGGTGCTCTTTAAGAGCTAGTATTGTGTATTGCATACTTTGCAACCCTCATTGAGCCATATAATAGGTATACAATGTGCTTATATTGATAAATTAAGGGCTTCTTTACAGAAAGCAAAAACAAAGATTAATGTCACTCAAGATATGTTCCTACAATGGGCAGGGCTCTGTGTTGGTTTTTCATCCCATTTGACAACGAATAGGTACTGAAGACTCTCTGGGAATAGACTGCATCAGATGGTGATTGTTATATACTCAAGTGGATTCCTTCCTTCCCTTATCATGCAGTCAGTGCAGATTCTCAGTTCATATCTGTCCCTGGAGTCTTACTCCACCAGCTTGTATGAATCTGAGAGCCCCTCTTATGCTGGGATTCAGTTTTATTCCAAGAGTTCATATTGCACATTGTATTGCTCCAGATCACTCTGACTTTTAAAAGTGATCCAGGTCACCAGTGTAGCAAATATTAAATACTGTCTGTGAAATTGTTGTACTGGCTTCAGAGAAAAGGAGAAGAAAATGAACATTGTGGGATGGTTTTTTTGTGTGTGTATGTGTCGGGGCTGTGATAAGTTCTTTGCATATATTTTCTCATTTGATCCTTATAACAATTATATAAGGTAGATAGTATTCTATTTTATAGATAAATGGTGTTGGGAAAACTGGCTAGCCATATGCAGAAAACTGAAACTGGACCCCTCCCTTACACCTTATACAAAAATCAACTCAAGATGGATTAACGACTTAAACATAAGACCTAAAACCATAAAAATCCTAGAAGAAAACCTAGGCAATACCATTCAGGACATAGGCATGAGCAAAGACTTCATGTCTAAAAAACCAAGAGCAATGGCAACAAAAGCCAAAATTGACAAACAGGATCTAATTAAACTAAAGAGCTTCTGCACAGCAAAAGAAACTATCATCAGCGTGATCAGGCAACCTACAGAATGGGAGAAAATTTTTGCAATCTATCCATCTGACAAACGACTAATATCCAGAATCTACAAAGAACTTAAACACATTTACAAGAAAAAAACAACCCCATCAAAAAGTGGGTGACGGATATGAACAGACACTTCTCAAAAGAAGTCATTTACGTGGCCAACAAACATATGAAAAAAAGCTCATCATCACTGGTCATTACAGAAATGCAAATCAAAACCACAATGACACAACATCCCACACTAGTTAGAATGGTGATCATTAAAAAGTCAGGAAACGACAGATACTGGAGAGGATGTGGAGAAATAGGAATGCTTTTACACTGTTGATGAGAGTGTAAATTAGTTCAACCATGTGGAAGACAGTGTGGTGATTCCTCAAGGATCTAGAACTAGAAATACCATTTGATCCAGCAATCCCATTACTGAGTATATACCCAAAGGATTATAAATCATTCAACTATAAAGACACATGCACATGTATCTTTATTGTGGCACTGTTCACAATAGCAAAGACTTGGAACCAACCCAAATGTCCATCAATGATAGACTGGATAAAGAAAATGTGGCACATATACACCATGGAATACTACGCAGCCATATAAAAGGATGAGTTCATGTCTTTTGCAGGAACATGGATGAAGCTGGAAACTATCATTCTCAGCAAATGATTACAAGAACAGAAAACCAAACACTGCATGTTCTCACTCATAAATGGGAGTTGAACAATAAGAACACATGTGATAAGCCTCTCCCTGGGAAAGGAACATCACACACCGGAGCCTCTCAGTGGGTGGGGGGCTAGGGGAGGGATAGCATTAGGAGAAATACCTAATGCAGGTGACAGGTTGATGGGTGCAGCAAACCACCATGGCACGTGTACATCTACATAATAAAACTGCACATTCTGCACATGTACCCCAGAACTTAAAGTAAAAAAAAATAATAATAATAAGACATTAGGTAAAAACTAAGGAAATCTGAATAAAATATGAATGTTGTTAAATAATAATGTGTTGGTCATGAATAGCCAATATTAATATTAATTATTAATAAATAATGTTAATAAATAGGAAATGTAATCTCAAAGAGTTTAACTTCTTAGGCTTTATAGTGAAATAGTTGAAATCATGAATTCTGCAGATAGAATATTGTGTTGAAATCTCCCATCTCTTATAAATTGTGTGATTTAACCACTTTTGGTTTCAGTTTCCTCATCTGTAAACAGCATAATAATCCTACATACCTGTAGGATCGTTGTGAAGATTGAATGATTTTATATATATATATATGTACACACACACACACACACACACACACTAAGGAATTATATAATTATATGTATGTAATATATATATTTAAGAATAGGGCTTGATACATACTGAATGGTAACTCTTATTACCACTACTATCATTACTATTCCAAGGCCATACAGTCAGTATATGGTAAAGCTTAGATTTGAAACCAGGTCTGTAGGTCTCTACACTATACAGCAAAATCAGTATCCCTGTGGACAGTGACAAAACAGGGTATCAATTAAAGAGGCATCATAAGCAGCAGAAAGAGCAAGAGCTTTATCATCAGACAGAGCTGTGTCTGAATCCCAATGCAACAAATTATTTACTGTACAACTTGTATAAATTAGCTAACCTCTCCAAACCTCATTTTTTTTTGTTTTTATGGGTATGTTAGAATCTGTACTTCAAGGTTATGAATTTTAGAGTTAATGTATGTAAAATATTCCCACCAGAGTGACTCTAACAAAATGAAAACCTTTATAATGAAAATAAACGATGCCTCTTAGGGTCATTCTGACAAGGAGATTGGGTAAATCAAGAGCATTTTCCGCTAGACCAAACCTGCATCAGAGTCCCTTTAAAGTCATTCAAAAACAAAAGGCAAATTAAGGCTAATTCCTCAATTAAATCCATACAAAGGCTGTCAGTCACTCCTTCTAGATCTCTGTGCTCATTTATTACCATTCAAGATTTTCCAAGGACAGAGTTGGTACAGCAATGGGCCTTCTGGGGGGAGTATTTTCCTAACATTGTTTTTATCTACTGTCTTCTTTCCTGCTACTCTCCTCTCTGTGGTGGTTTTTCTTTCTGGGGCTTCACATCATTGTCCTGAATAACATTTGCCCATTATCTTGTGTTTCAACTATATTCACTGCAATAAACTGTAAAAGACTGAAGTTGAAACAAAAGCTGGTGATGAGGCCAAAGTGAATGCTTCTAAGCAGCAGAGCTTATCTGTGCGTTGTGTTGACCACTGACCTAATAACCAGCTGGAAAGAAGACTGGCACTTGGGAAACATCATTTTCATCCTCATTCTCATCCTCAATAACCTTGCTGAGTGGTCTCCCCAAAAGAGAACGTTTGAAGAATGGCTTATCACCTACACATTTTTTCATTTGAAAGATACAGGTCCATGATATGACATTCAGAATTAAAAAGTAAAAAACCCGAACTGAAAGAAAATAGAAAAGTTTTTGCCTAACTTGTCTGGCAACCAATCCAAGCCTAAACTGGTATAAAGCTATTTAGATTTCTTATCCCACTTGGTGTTATACACAATTAATGCTGTGTATGATTATGGGATGCTGCCTTAGACTCTACTAGGGTGCCATGTAATATATGTTATGTCTATTGTATCACTTTTCTAAAATCTGAAAAACGCTGAATTATAAAATGCTGACTGTAAAGGATTATGGGGCTGTATAATAAAAAATCCAAAGTTTTGTATACTTAACCAATGGTTTCTTTTCCCTGTCTACTGAGTAATCTTCACCCTGCCCCCATACTCAGCTAACCTATAAGATACTTTCTGCTCCCTCAGCCACTCACAGCATATTGAAATAGCTAACACCCATCATCATAAGTGTTATTTTCTCTGCTTTTTAAATGCATTTCATTTATCCCTTTGGTGATCCTTATTTTTTCACTGCTCAGGTAGCCAGGCTCTCTACTCGCTGCTAGGAACACTCTCTACCCACTACCCTATCAAAACTTGCTGAGAACAATGGCATGAAAAATGGCACCAGAATCCCTATTAGGGATGAATTGTCTTTTAGCGGGGAAATGCATTCTCGTGAAAAAGAAAGTGAGAAGCCCTAAAAATATGAGTATCAGTAAAAACTCAAGAAAGAAAATAAGAAAGTTAAGCTGTGCTCTATGAAAAAATGAGATAAATTTGTGTTTTGGTTCTTAGGAACCAAAGAACCCCATTCTAGAGGGAAGAATGGGGAATATATAGGACTGAGAAAAGGTAAGGAACCGTTTGAGAAGTAGATTGTACTGGGGACACTTCTGGTGAAATATTACAAAGACCCAAAGCAGATATACAAATGGACAATAAGCACAGGAAACAATGCTCAATATCATTAGTCATTAGGGAAGTGCAAATCAAAACCACAATGAGATACAACTTCACACCCACCAGGATGACTATAATGAAAAAGATAACACTAACAATTGATGGTGAGGATATGGAGACACTGCAACCTTCATACACTGTTAGTGGGAATGCATCATGGTTTAGCTGCTTTGGAGAACAGTCTAGCAGTTCCTCAAAATGTTAACCAGAGTTATATGACCTGGCAATTCTTTTCCGAGTCATATATCTAAAAGAACTGAAAACGTATGTTCATGTCTAAACTTGTACATAGATACTCATAGCAGCATCATTCATAATAAAAAATGTAAACTATCCAAATGTCTGTCACTTGATATGGTATACAATACAATGAAATATTATTCAGCCATAAAAAGGACTACAGTTGTGATTCATCCTGCAACATGGAAGAGCCTTGAAAACATTATGCTAAGTGAAACATTATGCAAAGTGAAAGAGCGTAATGTTTTCCAAGATTCATCTATGTTGTCAGATAAATCACAATTTTATACACAAAAGGCCACATAGAGTAAGACTCCACTTATATTAAATGTTCAGAATAGGCAAATCTAGATATAGGATGTAGATTAGTGTTTGCCAGGGACTGGGATGAGTGGAAATGGGGAGTGATTGCTAATGGGTAAAGAGTTTCTTTTTGAGAGAATGAAAGTGTTCTGGAATTAGATAGTGATGAGGGATGCACAACTTGCAGTCTACAAAAATCCACTAAATTATAAAAACTTTATGGTATGTAAATTATAACTCAAAAAATCTCTTCTTTTATTTTTTTAAAAAAAGGAGGAAGTGCTTCAGGACGTTTTTAAGATCTTAAATAAGTCTCCGGACTTGAATCAGTGCAGATGTTACTTTTCTACGTCTCAATGGACAAAGAGAATCCAGGCTGGTAATACTTGTAAGGCTTTGTTCAGTAAGAATTATTCAGGTTAGTGTCCACTTTGATCCACCAATATTTATTATTTTCTGGGGACGCTGGTATATCTAAAGGTCAGAACCATGGATTGACATTACCCACAATTTCTGCCTTCTCATGTTCTGACTTTGGAATCTAACCCCTACATAAGACACATCTTATTATTTATATATGATATCTGTATAATGCCTTTGACTTTTAAGGCATTGTGACACTTATACTTTCAACTATTATTAATATTTCCAATATAAAGATGAAACGGGTGAGACAACCTAAGATTTTAAGTGACGCAGATAGGAGGCAGCCCTGGAATTTGTTTCTGGTGAATTGCAGTGCTCTCCTCTTTAACGCTTACCATGTACAACCATTTATTCCACTGACTTTCTTATCACAATAATTACAGGTTGTGGGTGGTTAATATTAGTAGGGGCCTCTTTTTATCAGTCTTCATTATCATACTGACAAGGCCACTGCTTATCCTGCTTACTTTAGCTGAGCTAGCCTGAATACAAGAAGGTCTCATTCACTTGTGACTACATTTAATTTCTAGTAAAAATGACTCATGTAAGTATATTAATTCTTATGAAGTCTTCCTATTGGTTTGTATATGAGATTTCAAATCTTATCAACTATACCAATATAGGAAAGTTAGGCCATTAATATCCTACACTTTATGAGACATGTGCTTTTTTTCTGAGTTTGTCTAGGTATCTAAATCATTCTCACTAAACCCAAATGTACAGCTTCTTTAAGTTAAAGAATGAAAAAGACGACTCATGGGAGCTGACTGTTAGGATCTCTTCCCAACTCCACGTTGTGGCATCACGTCGGTAGCATCAAATCAGCTATTTACTCCACAGAAATTGGCAAATACTACAAATCATCATCTTCATTCCCTCCTCTGACCTGGCTATTAAACATCACTCACCTAGAACTTTCATCGGAAAGAAATAAAAAATTCAGACTAACATCAATGGAAAGGGACTAATAATTATAACAAAGATTATACAAAATACATTTTTACACTTGATCTTGGCCAAAAGGCCAAGAAGCGATACAAAATACATTTTTAATAAAGTTCTGCAAATCACACAGCATGGAATTTGTCAGTTTCAAAGGCATGATACAACTTCTTACCAACAGACAGAGGATATTATAATGCAATGGATGTCTAAAAGGACAATCTTCCTAATAAATTAAATGAGTTGCTATTTATAAAATGCCTGCACATAGTAATCGTAGTATATGTATGCACTATATAAATGAAAAGGAATTATACCTACAAATGTTATTAACTACCTACTAACTAAAGAAACCAACAGGCTAATCCTGAAAAGTAATTCAGTCATTATAGTTTGAAGGAATTCTTTCTTTTTGTATGGCATAGTAAACTTACTGAAGCATTATACATGCTTTTTTTTTCTTCTTGATACAACAGTTTCCAGATATAAATGAGAAAGGTATTTTGTTTGTTTTTAAACAGAGGAGAAATGTGTTTAAATAATTTACGTGGCCAGGCACAGTGGTTCACGCCTGTAATACCAACACTTTGGCAGGCCAAGGCGGGGGGATCACGAGGTCAGGAGATCGAGACCAGCCTGGCTAACATGGTGAAACCCCATCTCTACTAAAAATACAAAAAATTAGCCGGGCGTGGTGGCGGGCACCTGTAGTCCCAGCTACTCGGGAGGCTGAGGCAGGAGAATGGCATGAACCCGGGAGGCGGAGTTTGCAGTGAGCTGAGATCGCACCACTGCGATCTCAGAGTCTTGACTCTGTCTCAAAAAAAAAAAAAAAAAAAAATTACAAAAAATTAGCTGGGCATGGTGGTGCACACCTGTAGTCCTAGCTACTCAGGAGGATGAGGCCAGAGAATCGCTAGAACCCGGGAGGTGGGGTTTGCAGTGAGTGGAGATCACAGGACTGCACTCCAGTCTGGGTGACAGAGCGAGACTCCATCTCAAAAAATAAAATAAAATAACTTATGCAAGGACAAAATTTAAGTAATTTACACAAAATTGGAGTTATTTACAGAAAGACAGCAATTCAATATTGATTACAGTTCCACAGGAGTGATGGAACATCAATTTTTTTTTTTTTTTTTTTTTTTGAGGCAGAGTCTTGCTTGGTCATGCCCAGGCTGGAGTGCAGTGGCATGATCTCGGCTCACTGCAACCTCCAATTCCTGGGTTTAAGCTATCCTCCTGCCTCAGTCTCCCAAGTAGCTGGGATTACGGGTGCCCATGACCACATCTGGCTAATTTTTTGTATTTTTAGTGGAGAAGAGGTTTCACCATGTTGGCAAGGCTGGTCTCGAACTCCTGACCTCAGGTGATCCGCTCATCTCAGCCTTTCAAAGTGCTGGGATTACAGGTGTCAGTCACCGCACCCAGCCTGGAACATCAGTTTCTTTGGGAAGCTAAAGACAATTTTAGTGAAGGAGTTGTTGAACGGAGTCATTTTATAGTATCATGTTAGTCCTGTATCTTCAAATTATATCTTTAAGAGTAAAAAAATAAAAGGCTAGTTTAGGATTCTTGAAAGGAAAAGGAGCTTGTTACTTGTACCACAGCCATTTCAAGGAAATACCTAGTGGAAAATCATTTTGACCATCTCTAATGTTATGAAGACCTCCATGTGACTCTTGAAACACAAATATAATACAGCCTAGGGCTGGCTTCAAGTCACACTATATTTTATTCATATCAGTAAAAAAATAGACGTTTATATGTACAGTTACCTAACACTCTGTAGCCACAATTTCTGAAGAAGTTTCCTAATTAGTTGCAATGGATAAAACCCATGCAAGCCCTTAAACCTTGGGAACCTCTCAGGGAAACCTCTATTAGCTCACCACTTGCTAGAAGGCAGCTACAGCTCAAAGGTTAAAGATTTGCATTCTGCAGTGTTAGAGTCACCTAGGGGCTCACTCCAGCTAGCCCCTGTCCTGTCTTGGCCAGCCTTCCTCTCAAGAGGCAGCATGGTATTATGGAAGGAACATACTCGTTGGAACCAGATAAGGTGGAATAAAATGTCAAATCTGTCATCTATTAGCTGTGCAAACTTCGGCACATTACCTAACTCCTCAAAGCCCAAGTCCCTCATCTGTAAGAAGGTGGATAATACGCTCCTTGAATGGCTGCTGTGAGAATTCAATTAATTTACCCAAAGCATCAAGCATAGTGGCTACGGCACATTTTAATTCCCCTTCTTTCTATCCTTCCTCCCCCAGCCCCTATCTCCATTCCCAGCATAAGAGAATTCATAGGTAATCTCATTTAATTACATCTAGCACGTATTTTCAGTGTAATCACTTAGTGCGAAATGAGTCTCCTCCCAGTGTGGTGAAGATTATCCATGGTGAGATTCACTGGACAGTAAGAGGAAGGAGAACACAGATATGCTCTCATTCCCGGTGCAGAACAACTCAGCATCACACATGGGTCAAGAAGGAGCAAGGTGGATTGAGCATCCTCTCATGAGCCAAAACCTCAGGAAATGAAGGATTTAATCACTGTGAAGGAAACCAGAACAGGGAAACTCAACTTCTCCTACCAGAAGGTCACACAGCTAGTGATTTTTTTACTCCATTCAACAACATCCACACATGGAAGGTGAGTGTTCCCTGGACACCAGGCTACTAGGCAGAATGTCCAAAGCATATGCCGGAGTAAAGAGATGCAAAAGAATCCTAGCCCATCTCAACTATAACGTCTAGACAGTAGAGGTGTTCTCAAAGTCTGGGCCCCAGCCCAGATCTACTGAATACATGGTTCCCAGAAATTTTTATGTACACTACAATTTAAGAACGTATTCTAAGTGTTCATGTCTTTAAAATGGCAGTATGATGCAGCGGTTAAAGGCCTGGAATCTGAGAGCCAGACCGCCTACAGGAAACGCCTGGCTCCTCATTTCAGTAGCTGTGCAAACTTGGGCAAGGTTAACATCTCTATGCCTCAATCCCCTCATCTGTTAAAATGTGCAAAATAATAGTCCCTATCTCACTGAATTATTGAGAAGGTTAAACGAAATAATGTACCACCAAACTGGCGTCTAGTGACTGCTTCAAAAGTGGTAGTTATTAATAGAGTCCTTGCCTGAGAACAAAGGACACCAGGTGCTGCCACTGATGGACAGTGGGCAGGTTTCTGAATGACCCCTTAGAGTCTCCATTTCCTCATTTGTGAATCACCGCAGTGCAATTCCTCTCTCATTCTGCGGATTTTACTTTTAGGAGAGAAAGCCACAGCAGAACTTTACGAAGGGTAAAAATACTTAAGAAATATATGTGATACAAAGACTATAAACCATGTTTTTGCCATATGTTGGTGGGGAAAGGGGTGCATCAGTCTGAACTGTTTTTATTTATTTATTTATTTGAGATGGAGTCTTGCTCTGTCACCCAGGCTGCAGTGCAGTGGCACAATCTCGGCTCACTGCCACCTCCACCTCCTGGGTTCAAGTGATTCTCCTGCGTCAGCCTCCCGAGTAGCTGGGACTACAGGCACTCACCACCATGCCTGGCTAATTTTTTGTATTTTTAGTAGAGACGGGGTTTCATCGTGTTAGCCAGGATGGTTTCCATCTCCTGACCTCGTGATCCCCCCGCCTCGGCCTCCCAAAGTGCTGGGATTACAGGCTTGAGCCACCGCGCCCGGCCCAGTCTGAACTGTTCTTTACCCACACCACTTCTGACACCAAATAAGTGGTTTTTGTCCCACACCAACCAATTCTCCAACTCTCTGGATACCAACTGGGCGTCCTGTAATTCCTTTTGATTCTGACACTATCTGAAGTTAGCACAGACCCCACACATTAAGGGCTCGGTCCCACAAGACTATCTCCATTTCAGACACCAACAGCCAGTCTGGGTCAGTTTTATTTCTGAGTGACCAGCTGTAAAGTTGGGAACTCTCACAGCTTCTTCCTTAGGTTCAATAATTTGCTAGAACAGCTCATGGAACTCCGGAAGCCACCTTACTTCTTATTGCCGGTTTATTAGAAAGAATACAACTCAGGAACAGCCAGATGGAAGTGATGTATAGGGCGAGGTACGTGGGAAGTGGCACAAAGCTTCCATGCACTTTCCAGGTGTGCCACCCTCCCAGCACTTTGTTGTGTTTACCAACCCAGAAGCTTTCTGAATCTCTTTGTTTAGGGGCTTTATGAAGGTCTGTTATATAAGCATGATTGGTTAAATCATTGGGTGTTTGTAATTAACTTAATCTCCAGCCCCCTCCCCTCCCCAGAGGTTAAGGAGTGGGGCTGAAAGTCCCAACTCTCTAATCATGCCTCGGTCTTTCTGGTAATTAGCTCCTATCCTGAAGCTACCTAGGGGCCCTCTAACAGTGGCCTCATTAAGATGAGAGATGCTCCTGTCATCAAGGAAATTCCAAGGGTTTTAGAAGCTTTGTATTAGGAACCAGGAACACAGACCAAATATGTATTTCTTATAATTACATCTAGCCACTGCTAGCCGTAGTGCAGCTATGACTAACCTGCACATACAAAATGAAAAATGTTTTGATGCTTCTTAGGGCCATTGACTGCTTATATATTTATGTCCAGTGAGCAAAGCACATGCAATTCAGCCAGTTAAGTGTAAGAAAAACCAGCCCATGACTACTCCACTCGCCTTTAATATAGTATACTTTACTCTTTTCCAGTCAGCTAACATTACTCAGAAAAATCCCCCAGGGGTTTTTTTCTTTTCTCAAAACTTACGCTCTTTCTCTTCCAGCAACGATCCTAATTATTTAGTGCATCCACAACAGAGATGCCTTTAGTGCTTCAGAGATATCAGCCATTGAAGTTATTTCCGGTGCTTTCATTTGCCACATAAATTTCTGAAACACTGCCTCCATGAGGAAACGTACTGTTGTTCCCGTCACGGGGTAAGACATTTCGCTTGGTGTTAATGCGCCATCGGCATAATTTAAATTGTTTCGTAAAACACAAATATATGAAATGGAAATGCATTTGTTCTGTTGGCAGATGGCTGTTTTATGTGGGGAAGTGGGCCTCATGGCTACACACTCACTGATGCCCTGCCAGTGTCTTTAACAAAAAGCATCGAGCTTAGACACCACCTGTATTACAGGAAAATGAGCAAAATTGCTTCAAACTATTTGCACTGATACTTTTCCCACAAATGTTAGAGAGAAGCATGCGAAAAAGAGATTTTATTTGTTTCCCAGAGAAGAAAGGAAATCAGAAGATTGAGTGTTACTGCCCTGGAAGACATCTTGAGATGAGCTATCTCAAGGAAACACTTTTCTAGGGGAGGAACTAATTTTCAACAACTACAACTACTTTCAGGGTTCACTTGTGTACCGCTTCGTGATCCTAGTGACAGGTCAATGTATATACAAAGTCCCCGTTGGGCTAAAATGATTCGTCCTTTCTAGCCCATACCTCCTGATTGGTTCTCCTTATCCTGTTACACCTCTCCATTTGCCATTCCATTGCCCGTTAACCTACAGACCTGGCCAGACATGGGGCACGGAGATTTCATTCAGATATTTATTGTTTCCCTATATGTGACACAGATATGGGAAAAGTGGATGATTCACTCGTGCTGAGTACAAAGATGAATATAATGCATTGTTAGATTTCTAATTTTCATTTGTCATTCTACTGCATTAGAGGAGGCAGAGGGGAACATGAAAGGGGGAGCCAACTGTATACATAAAAGGAAAACAGGCAGAAGTCATTTGTCACCCCCAAATTAAAAGAAACAGCAGAATTTACCAGTATTTATTAGATACTTGCCATACATAAATACTGTGTTCCTTGGTGTAAGTTAAATTGACAATCCTTGCCTTGTGGGAGTTTTATTCTAACATAAGTGACCTAAATTCAACCAACACTCTTCACAACTGCAGCCGCCCCCTACCCACACAAACTGTCATAGTCTGTTCAAGGCTATCATAATAAAATATCAAAGACTGGGTGGCTTAAACAACAGAAATTTATTTTCTCACAGTTCTGGATGCTGAAAAGTCTAAGATCAAAGTTCTGGTAGGGTTTTGTTTCTCATGGGGGCTATTCTCCTTTGGCTTGCAGATGCCACCTTCTCACTGTGTCCTCACTCGGTGGGGAGGGCTTAGAGAGGAAGGGGTAGGGACACAGTCCTATGGGATTAGGGCCCCACACTTATGCTTATGACCTCATTAGCCTTAATGATCTCTTAAAGACCCTATTTCCAGCTGGTCACATTAGGGTCTAGGGCTTCAACACATGGATTTTGGCAGGACCCAATCAGTCCACAGCATGTGTGGCCGTGCATGCGCGTACACACACAGACACACACAAACACACAGACACACACACAGAGTACACTAAGCCAAGAGCTAATGCTGTGGTGGGAGCCCTGTTTATGAAATATTGACATTGAGGATAACCTGAGTCAGGCTCTGTGGTGCCAATCGTCTGCTACCAGGAGGAGGGATCAGCATCACCTCTTTTCATTTAGCTAGAAAAGGCTTTCTGGAGGAATTGGGGTTTCCAGAGATCTTTGCAGGGCAAAAAAGAAAGATCTGAGTGATAGCAGATAGGATGGGAAGAGCAGAGGAAGCAGCAGCATGATCACAGTCAGAAGAGAGAGAGAGACACACACACACACAGAGAGAGAGAGAGAGAGAGAAAGGAGGCCAGCTGGGAGGGTTCTTGTTTTCCTTTTGCTTTTCTCAGATGGTTTCTGAAGTGGTTTTCCTTTGTGTTCCTGACATAGTGAGCTAATCAATGTTGGCTGTGTGTAGGTGTTCATTTTCCCTACTTCTGCTCACTTCTGGAGGCTGCTCCCCGGGGTTCTGAGGCATCTGCTTCTTGTTCTTATTTTGCTCCAGTCTCTACCCAGTCTGACTGATTTACTCATTCTTCTCTACTCCTCCTGTTTCCATCTCCTTTACTTACCACCCCTAATTTATTCGCTCAGTAGCGCCCTGGCCCCTGCCAACACATACTGCCTTTAACTACTTTACCTTGAACTTCTCTCTGAAAATGGGACAGAGGGGATTAATTGAAACATTCTTTAAATGTGGGAACCCAGTCTTTGGGTGCTTTGTGCTGTTTTTGCCTCAACTTCCAAGCTTGTTTTGCCCTATAGACAGGCATACGGTTATTGACTCTTTTCCCCACCTTTCCATCCTCTCCTATGTTTTAGGACCTGAGAAGTGTATTATATTTATTTAAGGAATTGAAAGCAATTCCAATACATATGTACACATGCATGTGAGTATGCATACACACTCACACAAACATACAAGAACGTGTTTTCTTGGGTGATGGGGAAGCTTGAGTCACATTAAAGTGGTTGATTTTTAAATTACCGTGAGCTTTGATTCATTTATAGCCTGTGTCAACTCTTCATTCCCCCATCCCCACAGAGCTGCTCACTTCTAGTGAGAAAGGTGACAATGTGATTTGGTCCAGAGTTTCAGAGGTTTTGATTTTAGAGCCATAATTTGTGAAAACTGTTCTGTTTATTTCTTCTTCAGTTTTTATAGTGTAAAAGAGCTTGAAAATAGAGTAAAAGCATCATTAGTGCAATCCCTTTGACTTAGGCCACTGTCTGCAGAAAATTTCCTAATAAATTATGAATCTGATGTCTGGAAGCACATGATTAGCTTATTAGCAAAGATTGTTTTATTGCCTCAGTTGGAAAGGATATAGAAGATATGTCGTCTTGAAAAGGTGAGAGTGTCAGGCAAGGTCTGAGTGTGAAAGGAGACATTTGCACAATGAATTGGGAAGTGCCTAAATACTTTTGCTGACATCACAATGTTGCCTGAGGAGGTCTTGGGTTTTAGTCCTGGCTCCATCACTTTAGGTACCTTCATCAAGTCATCAGTCTCTCTGCATCTTGGTTTTCTTGACTGTAATATGATGATAATAATAGTTCCTAAATTATATGGGTATTGGGAGGATGAAATGAGGTAATGTAGGCAAACATTTGGCAGAGTCTGGCTCATTGTAAGTACTCAATTAATGCTAATAACTATTATCATGCAAGGATGATAACATCTTTTCCCCCCATTTCATTTTGAAGCTCATCCTTCTAAGACACACATAATAGAAATTTCAAGAAAGCAATAGAAAAAAACCTTAGACTCTTAGGAAATATTATCTTTGTATTATCCTCAAACAAATTGGACTCCATCCAATAAAACACTAACAGTGTTCTTAAGAGGTTTAGAAAATGTTCTCAAGCAGATGGATTCTAAAGTGCCTTGATATACTGGTGTAACTCAAGCAAACCTTACAAAGTTTCCTGACATTTCTCAAACCTTGAAACACTGGGCCTATGGCCTATGTCATCACCTAAATCTCACCCGACTTCACTCCTGGGTTATAGTCTCCCTATCTACTCTCCAAAACGAATTTCACCTCATTACAAGTATTTTCTTTTCCTTCTCAGTCTCAGCTGACTTATTTCTCCAAGTCAGATATAATGTACAATCTAACATTCTTGGGTCAATTTACTGATATCTTATACCAATAAATTCAATATGTAAATCTCAAATGGGCTTTCAGCTCTGCCTGGTAATCTTTGCATCACTTCCCTGGTACACTACCTCTCCTAATTTCTACGGTGACTATTTGAAACGTCACCAATCTCACATCAGAAAACCAAAGCTTTTTAAAGGGACCCTCTTGAAAATGACAAATCCACTGACCTAGACAACAGTCTTCA
Organism: Symphalangus syndactylus; assembly: GCF_028878055.3. Taxonomy (NCBI): domain Eukaryota; kingdom Metazoa; phylum Chordata; class Mammalia; order Primates; family Hylobatidae; genus Symphalangus; species Symphalangus syndactylus. Next base: position 73,489,872 of record NC_072425.2, on the reverse strand, counting down.
TCTTCTTCTCTCCTGGTAGATTAAAACAGCTGTTCCTTCTATTATCTAAGATTTCCGTCCCTCTCCTCCAGTCTCCTCAAAACCCTGAGGTAGATTACCCACTTTCTTCTCCTATGAATCAACTAACCCCTTTCAAATGGATCCTTCCTGTCAACGTTTAAATATGTGCAGACCTCAGTCACCTTTAAGTAAGTCTCTCTCATCTTCACATCCTAGTTCATCTTCCAGCACATATTCATCCTCCTCTCTTCAAAGACAAACTCGTTGAAAGTTCTCTAATTATTTTGTTGTTGTTGTTGAGATAGAGTTTCCCTCTGTCACCCAGGCTGGAGTGCAGTGGTGCAATCTCGGCTCACTGCAACCTTCACTTCCCAGTTTCAAGTGGTTCTTGTGCCTCAGCCTCCTGAGTAGCTGGGATTACAGGTGCCCGCCACCACACTTGGCTAATTTTTGTATTTTTAGTAAAGATGGGGTTTCGCCACGTTGGCCAGGCTGGTCTCAAACTCCTGACCTCGTGTTCCACCTGCCTCGGCCTCCCAAAGTGCTGGGACTATAGGGGCGAGCCACCGCACCTGGCCCAGTTCTCTAAATTTTAAGTCTTTCTTTCCTGACCCCTCGTCCTACTCAACCCCGTGAGTCTGGAATCTGTGCCATCATGATAGCATTTGTCTAGGTAACCACAGACCTCTATATTGCCAAATCCACTGAACTCTCCACCACATCAGACACTGTGAATCACTTCCATCTACAACCTCTCTTCCCTTGATGTTCATGGCCCCACTGCTCTAGTTTTTTTCCTATCACCCCCATCATACTTCACACTCTTTTGTAGGCTGATGCTGCTCTTCCCAGCCATTAAATACAGGAGCTTCTCCAGGATCAGTTCTAATACCTCATATATTCTCACTTTTTACTACTTTATCCACTCTTCACAGCTTAGACCCTTCAAACCAATATATCCAAGTGCTTACTAGATATACAGACTTAGATACTTCAAAGGCATCAAACTCATTCTATTCACGATCAATTTTTCTCTTGTGCCAGCATTTTCTCTCTCTTTACTAGACACCTCTGTGGAAATAAACATACAGCATGCAAATAAGAATAGGAAAAGGCCACTGATTCAGAGCGTGCTAGAGCAAAGGAGTCAGCCACCATCACTTGTGTCTGGCAGAGATTTGTGGGAAGGCAGAGGAATGAGAAAGCTTTACCATAAAAAACAGAAAGGCTTTAGAGGTAGCCTGATTATAGGCTGTTAGAATGGGGAAGCTGTAGACAGGATAGCTAGAAATGGACACCCTGTGTTATTGGTTAGGGGCATATATTTGACTTTTCAAAGTTGATCCTATCTTGAAAATGGGGGAAAAAAATAGAGATGCTGCCAGTTACTAATCAAGTCCTGGCTGTTTAGAGCCTATTGTTATAAAGATATTGTTTGGCTTCCTGGACTGGTTGCCAGAGATAGTAGTTTGACTTCCTGGACTGGTTACTATACATAGCAGGTTGGCTTCCTGGTGTAGTTACTGCAGATTGTGGGTCAGAGTTCATTTTTATCGATGGTCTGGCTGTGGTTCCTTTGTATATTCAGTTTCTCACCTCCCTCAGTCCAGCTATGTAAGCCAGAAATGGAGGAGGCACTAGAACATGCTAAGAAGAATGTGAGCTCTGGAATCACACTGTGTTTATTTCACAGGTCCTTCACATATTTTCTGTGTGACTTTCAACAAGCTACATAAATTTTAACTTTATTTTACTTACAATAAACATGAGAAGAATGAATACTTATCTGAGGCAGATACAGTCATTGCCCGCTACATAACAGCCACTACCCCCACTTGTTTTCTGAGGGTGTTAAAAGCATTTCCCATTCTAAAGTTCTTTCTGCCAATAGCCTGAAATTTAAATTAACAGAAGTTCTATAATTTGAAGGCTGGCAGTGTTATAATAATGGAATTATTTGGTTAAATTTGTGTAAACACTGAGGGAGAGGCAGGAAGCTCTGCTGAGAAAACAGTGTGGCCCCTGGCATCTTCCTGGCATCTTCCAAGCACTTTCTCTTAATCACAAAATTAAAAAAAAGTGACTGTCTTCTAGTCACTGGCCCATTTCACTGGCTAATCCCAGTAGGTTTTATTTTAATGAATCCAGTTAGAACTATATAAAATAGTTACAGAAGACACAATTTTATATAGTCTTCCCATAACACAGAAGACACTATTTTATATGGTTCCAACTGGATTCATTAAAATAAAAGCTACTGGGATTAGCAGGTGAAATGAGCCAGTGACTAGAAGACAGATATTCTCAAGGATTATGCACAAGAGGGGAGAAAGTGATGTAACAACAGAAGCAGAAATTGGAGTGATGTGGCCAGGGGACAAGGAATGCTGTCCCACTCCAAAGCTGGAAGAAGCAAGGAACAGATTCTCGCCTGGAGCCTCCAGAAGGAACAAGCCCTGCTGATACCTTCATTTTAGCCACTCAAGACTCTTCTTGGGTGTTTGACTTTCAAAATTATAAGAGAACAAATTAATGTTGTTTTAAGCCACTACATTTGTGGTAATTTGTCTAGCAGCAGTAGAAAACTAGTATGTCATCCGTATTTTCTTTACCTTGCAGAATATGAGGTCATTCGTTCAGGGTTTCCTAAATCTTTGTCCTAGGTTCTAGCTTTTTGCTGTTGGGTTATCTCAGATTAAATGCATTTTAACATGCAGATGTGAACAATACCCAGCAAATGATATGGAGTACCAAAGAAACAGAACAGAGAAACGGAGAAAGTAAAAGAACACAATATCACAAAGAAGGCCTGTTACCTATGGGGGTTAGGGATACCTGTACTGCAGCAGAGGCAATTGGGACCAATACTACACAGTCCTTAAGCTAAAAATGCCAGAGGTAAGCCTGAGACCCAGTGCCGACTAAATTAATTAAGAAGATCTCTGCTGGAGGGTGTCTGGGAAGGAATTTTCTTCTTAAAGAGAGATGGATGAAGATAAGACTTTTCCCTCCCTCCCTTCTTGTTTGGTATGTTTGGCATGAAGACATGCCATACAGATCTGCTGCACCTACTTGGGGACCATGAGGAAGAGGCCAAGAAAATTCTAGAGACGTCAACCCAGTACTCTGGCAGTATTGAGGCTCCAAACCAGCCCTGGGGATGTATATTTCCAAGCTTCTTGTTATGCAGGAAATGAAATGTCTGTATCAACCAAGACATTTTTTAGTTAGGTATTTATTATTTGTGGCCAAAAGCATTATAATTAAATGCTGTGTTTCTTTTTTAAATAAAAATTGTCTTCTAAATTCATCTAAAGTACTTGTTGATAATCTCAATTCAACAGACAAGTGATTTCTGAGACCCGACTTTGTGCCAGCACTGTGCTGGGCCCTTTTGGGAGGTATAAAAATGAACCAGATATAATCTCTGCACTCAAGCAATCTATAATCTAACAAGGGAAGGGAAACATATTACAGGCAGAATATAATAAATCTTTTTAAAAAAGACTAACAAAGCCGTGAGTTTGGAGCGAGAATGAGGCACTGGGTGGAGTATACTCAATACCCTGATATACCAAGGACAGGATGGAGGGAGAACATTTAAAACAAAAATAAAGTCAACCAAAAATTCAGTCTGCTTTTTATTGTTATCACACTCTGGCAGTTCCGAACAAAGTTAATGATAAAATATTCCTTCCAGGAAAATACACTTTGTGGGTCTAACTTCTAGACAATTCTGTGGTTGCTGTTGGGTTTTAATGATATATATGTATGTGGCCAGGCACAGTGGTTTATGCCTGTAATACCAGCATTTTGGGAGGCCAAGGCAGGAGGATCCCTTGAGGCTAAGGGTTTGGAGCCAGCCTGGGCAAGACCCCCATCTTTACCAAAATAAGTAAATAAATAAATAAATAAATAAATAAAACAAGCCAGCCATGGTGGTGCAAGACTGCTGCCCTAGCTGCTGGGGAGGCTGAGGCAGGAAGATCACTTGAATCCAGAAGTTCAACGTTGCACTGAGCTATGGTAGTGCCACTGCACTTGACCTGGGCAACAGGGGAACACCTTGTCTCTAAAATTAATAACAATAATATACATATACTTTAACTTCATACATCTTTATTACTTACACTTTAATAAATATGCAAACTTGGTTACATGTAGTCATTTCAAGAGGAAGTTTGTAATAATTCAGAATTATTTGATGCTTTGAGATATTTCCCCTTGAATTATCTAAGTCAAGCAGACAGTTCCCATGTGAGGTGGATATTATTATTTCCATTTCACAGACAAGGAAACAAAGACCCAGAGACCTATGGGGACTGGCTTTTGGTAGTTAAATTAGTAAGTGAATTAGCCGGTTTGGGAAACAGAGCTATTTCACCTCCATCATAGTAATCTACCTCTTTAGCATTTATGATTTCCCCAAAATATGTGTGAGTGAAATGCGAATGTGCAAAAACAGATGTATAATCTAGTGGAGCCTCTTTAGATCTCTGGTATGAGAAAAGATTAACACCTCAGAGAAGGACAGAGTATATCAGTCTCTTATTATCATAGTCATCCCTCAAGGAGTATCATTTAACCAAAAGTGGATCAGTGTCTTCTGATAGAACTTTCTAGGTGATGGAAATTTTCCATATCTGTGCTGTATCTGTCCAATACGGTAGCTTTCAGTCATGGGTGGCTTTTGAGTACTTGACATGTATCTAGTGTGACTGAGAAACTGAATTTTTCATTTTACTTGATTTTAATTAATTTACATTTACATTTAAAGTAAATGTATTCAGCAGCACAGGAATGCATAATGTGTTATTTATCTCTTCCAGAAAGTTCTATAGTGGAACTCTATCATATGTGCATTAAACTGAATTGAAATCATACGGACTCAGCAAAATCAACATAACAACTATGACAACAAAAACGGCCATATAAACAAAAACTGATGTGCATTTAAAAAATACAGAATGGCTCAAAACTTAAATGCTTGATCTAGTGCTTAAGTGAAGAGAGTAATGTCTATTCTATCCCTTTATTCAATTTTCAAAAACAATTTTGATTTTATGTAATTTTTGTATTTCCTGCTGAATTTTGAACACAGGCTCTGAGTAAGATGCAACTTCTATGTGGTCTATCTGATGTAGATGGTAATTGAAACATATGAAGCATTTAGACAATTCTGCTTCATTCTTCTATTTCTTATGTCTTTTTCCTAAGGTCTCTAAAATCTATTTTATTCCCCAATATTCCATGAATCAATATGCCATTACTTTCAATGGCAGAAACCACAATTAATTTTGCACCAACCTAATAGAACTTGTGAAAACAAGTTCAAAGAGGTTCTTTCTGTCATTTTTATCATTCTGAGAATACAGTCATATACATACTATAAGATATTGTTAATCTAGTAATCGATTGACTAGGAGTTTCCATTAAGTAGTACTACTGCACACCAGTAGAACAATGATTAATTCTCTGTTGGATCTTGGAATGTCTTTGGAGGTTTCAAAACTTGTAACATTGTATTAAAGTATTCATATATTTAAAATTATTTAAAAATCTTATTTTATGGATAATTAATAAATCATGCATGTCATGTAAATAATTAAAAACATTCCAACTATAGTATACAACAGTGGTTCCCAAATGCCAGACCTTGGATTAGTGCACTCCTTATAATTTATTATCATTGCATAGAAAAGTGAGAAACAAAGAGATAAAAGATGGTCTTATATTCTGTAATCACGTTCCTCTAAATTTTTTGGTGTTAAAATATCTGTTGTTAAAGTAAGCAAGCTTATGTAAGTCACTGAAATTCTTTGGAATCTCTTGGAAACATTGCTATTGAACAAGATTTCTTAAATTTAAGATTTCTTAAATTTTTTGAGATTCTCAGGCTGTGGTCTAGTGAATCAGAGCCTAGAAATGAACACAAAGCTTGCCACTGATTAAAATACATACTAATGTTTGAGAACCACAGATATAGAGCTAAGCATACAGGCTTCGAATCCAGATACGCTTAAGTTTGAAATCTTGCCTGGTTGTTTTCTAGCTGTGTAACCTAAGAAGCCTTCATTGTCTCACCTGTAAAATGGAAGGGCTAAGAGCATAAACACACTAATCAATGTGAAGTTTCTAACAGCCATTCGTCTAGAATAGAAACCTAAGACAGTTAGTTCTCTACCACTGCCCTTTCCCTGACTATGCTAGGTGAGTGTCCACTGTATAGTTTCATATGTGTATTTTTGTAGGCAGAATTTTAAGATGGGCCTCCAAGATTCCCAGCCAGTGATTATTCAATGACGTGAATCTAGGTACTGCTGTGAAGAAATTTTGCTCATGTAATTAAATTCCTCAAATCAGTTGATCTTAAAATATGATTATTCTTGTGGGCCTAATCTAATCACATGAGCCCTGTAAAAGTAGAGTTTTCTCTTGCTTGTTGCACAAGAGGATGTCAGAGAGATGCTCTTGGACAGGCAAGTCTTGAAGAAAGGCAGCATCTGTGTTGTAAACTGCCCCTGGGCACTACATGGGAAGGACCTGAGGGTGGCCTCTAGTTGCTGAGATCAGTCCCTCACTGAAAGCCAGCAAGACAAAAGGATTTCCTTCCCACACTACTTGGAAATGAATTTTGCACTAATGTGAAAGGGTTTAGAGGGAGATCTTTCCTGAGTTGAGCCTCCAGATGAGTATGCAGCTGGCTGACTTGATTTCAACTCTGTGATACCCTGAGCAGAACCCGATCATGCTGTGCCAGACTTCCAACCTACTGAACTGTGAGATAACAGATGGGCATTGTCTTAAGTTTCTGTCTGTGATAACTTGTTATGTGGTGATAGGACACATACGCTATATACATATCATGGAATCATTTGTTTATACTTTAAAAAGATGATATTCTTTGAAAAAAAAATTCCTCCTGTTGTCTTTTTCACAACACACCTAAGCTTATACCTATAACATAAATAGGAAATGACAGTTTTTATTTTCCAAGGGACAAATGGAAAGAAAAACAGCATATCCACTATTTTGACATATCACCAAGGACTACATAAATGTATGCCTCTTTCACTCCATCTCCTTTAATTTGTAATAAATCCCCCACAGTGAAACAACCTTCCTATCTTGCCCACAGGCTTAGCTAAACAATCTAGAAGCAACAGCAACTGAACTTTTAACTTGGTGAAACAGCAAGTCCCAAAGGTTTACAACTGTAAACAGCTTTCTCCCTTATTACTGTTGTTGACTTTTCATTGTCTTAGTCCTTCTGTAGGGTTTGGGGTGGGGGTAGGATGGAGATTAGGGTGTTGGCATTTTCCACCCTTCTGACCTGGACCAAGATCAAAATTTTCTTTGAAAAAGGAACATTAAGCTTTATATGTTGTTCAAGGTAAATCCCAATGGGTTTGGACTGTTTCGATTAGGAACTCGGACATTCATCCTAATTATATCTTCTAATGTACTTCAAACAAAAAGAAATCTTGTCTCTAGGCTCAATGAAGTTAGATATAATAGAAGCATGATGATCTCTTTTACGACCTGAAGCAACTATTCATGGGAATCTCTATTTCCATAGAAAGCATGTGATCATTCTCCCATGTAAACAGTGGTAATAACACCTAACATTTATTAAACACTTCCTTAGCCAGACCCTATTGAGGGCACTTTATGTGTGTTAGTTTGTTTAACTGTCATAATATTTCTCTGAGAAAGGTACTGTAAATTCTAAACTTATGCCTTTTGTACAATGAGGAAACTACAGAGTATTTAAATAACTTGCCCCAAATCACATAGCTAATAAGTGGAGGAGTTCAGAACCTAGGAATTCCGGCCTTCAAGCTGTGTATTTAATACCTATTCTATTCTGAGACAAGATGCACTACTTCTCTCAGTCTCAAAATCTGTTGCATGCAAAATGCAGTGTTTGGTGGCAGATGCAGGGCCCTCGTGTCAAAGAATGTTGTCTCTACTTGGAGTGGTAAAATGTACAGGCATGGAACAACAATACATCTAAAACCAGTAACTGAGTCCAAACATTCCCTCTCCTTCACCACTGTTATTGGCAATAAAAATGAACGGGATTGCCTGCTTTAAAACTTCTGCCTAGAGCCTAGACAATTCAATAAGTCACGATAAAACAAACAGTACAGTTTAAGAGTTTATAACAAGATAGAAGCTTTCAGTTCAAGTTATGAGATAAAAAGGTCTTGAAAGGTGATTCCCTAGATCCCTGTTCCTTTATCATATGTGCTTGGATCCAAAACACCCTGAGTTTGAAATGTTTGCGTTAAAATGAAGGAAGGCAAAATTCACTTCTTTCAGTCCTGGGCTATTTTATTATTATTTGTTGTTTATTATTACTGGTGTCACGATTTTAAAGTGTGTGTGTGTGTGAGTGCACACATAAGACTGCACATTCATGTGGTTAAAAATAAACAAAATAAAGGCATAAAATGCACAAAAGGGATGTTCCCCATCCCTCTGGCAGAATAAATTTTAGAACTAGTAAGTTTTCTTCTTGCCGTGTTCCAAATGGGCTTTGAAAATACAACCAGTACAACTGTTTAACTCCTGACATAGGCTTCCTGAAGCTTGCATACTCAAAGTTCTGTAAATTACATAATATCTTAAATAAAGAGGGTACCTATTTATAGATACATGTAATGAATCCTTTCTTTTTTTTTTTTTTTTTTTTTTTTTTTTTTTGAGACAGAGTCTCACTCTGTCGCCCAGGCTGGAGTGCAGTGGCGCAATCTCGCCTCACTGCAAGCTCCGCCTCCCGGGTTCACGCCATTCTCCTGCCTCAGCCTCTCCGAGTAGCTGGGACTACAGGCGCCCGCCACCACGCCCAGCTAATTTTTTGTATTTTTAGTAGAGACGGGGTTTCACCGTGGTCTCGATCTCCTGACCTCGTGATCCACCCGCCTCGGCCTCCCAAAGTGCTGGGATTACAAGCGTGAGCCACCGCGCCCGGCCATGAATCCTTTCTAATACAAATAACTGTTGTTGCAAGGATCCATTTTGGAAGTTAATACGTGTTATATTGGGTTTAAAGGAACTGCTCAGTTGTAGGCTTTCTCATCTCTCACCTGAACCACAGTGAAATCTTTCTAATTGCTTGCCCTTCCTTCAGCCTCAAAATATCCACCTCTACTCTTTCTCACTCCCAACTTCACTCATAAACATTATCTTTATTTTCACTAATTTATTATTGAAATTTATTGTTTACCTATGTTATGAATTGAGACAACAATCCTCAGTATAACATTAACAGTAGTTGTGACTTTGTCACCAAACAAAATCACAGATGCTTTTATACCTCATTATAGTTGCAGCAAATATTCCCACATATCATGTAAGTCACCACCGTTCAAAATTATGATAGTTATTAGACTTGCTGCTAGATCTTGGTATTTAGTGTACTAATAAAGAAGCACATATTTGCTGTATTATAATTTTTTAGGAACTTGATAGCTGGATTTCCATGCAATTGGTCTCCTTTGAAATCCTATGTGTCGTTTGTTTGTTTGTTTTGAATACTGATAAGGGATCCATAGGCTTTCCCAGAGTGTTAAAGAAGTCCATGGCACAGAATTAAGAAGTTCCGTCTGGAAAGATATTTCTAAAACAAAGTTCACCTTAAGCTACTCCCTTAACTTAAATTTCTTCAGTTGCTCTAAGTCCACACCAATTAGCATCCAAATCCTTTGTGGCTCATAGAAGGCCTTCCACGATCTCCAAGTCTCCCTCAGCTACCTCATCACTGGTGTGTTCATTCTTGTACTCTACATTCCATCTGCTTCAAACTGTTTCAAGTTCCCAGATACACTGAGCCATCTCAGCTTTCTTATGTTCTGGGCATGCTGTTCCTTCTGATAAAAATGTCTTTCCTCCCTTTACTGCTAGTAAATCCTACTTATCCTTTGAGGCCCAGCTCCGGGTAGCCTCCTTGTGACACTCTGTCTGACATACTGAGTCTTTATTCTTTTCAGACTCAGGACAATCACTCATTTCTTTGCTCCACTCCGGTACACTCTGCCTGGGCACAGAGTGTCACAGTTATGCATTTACAAGTCACTTCCTTTAAAAGTGAGTATGGGAGCTCCTTGTACCACTTGTGCTACAGTGATGCCCAGCACATTGTGGTCCTTTTGTGCATATGGGCTTGACTCTTGTCTACAACTGTTAAATGAAGAAACAAATTTTGAGTTGGCCTATAAGCTGGTGTTCTAGTCAGTGCAGGGCTCTCTACTGTGTAGGATGTGGGACTACCTAATTTGCCTTGCTGATAGCTTCTTTGTGAAGCAGGGCTTCTACACTCCAAATATTAGTGCTGAATTCTCCTGGTCCCTCTGGGTAGATTAATTCTGCCCCCAGCCTATTCATTCAGCAAATATTTCTGAGAGTCTACCATGTGCTGGGCACTGTCTGGGGATTCAGCAGTGAATGAGCCCTGTTCCTGTTCTCATGAAGCTTATAATGTAGAGCAACACTGTCTAACAAAACTTTCTGTGGTGATGGAAATGATCTATAATATCTGCACTGTACAATACAGTAGCTACTAGCCATATGTGTGTATTGAGCACATGAAATGTGACTAGTATGACAGGAGAACTGAATTTTTAATTCTATTTAATTTTAGCTAATTTAACTTAAATAACCATATGCTGGCAGTGGATACCATATTGACAAAGCTATTCTAGAGGGTGTGTGGTAGAAATGAGTAAGTGAATAGGAGTGTGAATAAATAAATCAGAAACCAACCAAAAATAAATTTTAAGAAAACCTTGGATATTGAAAAGTGCCAACACAACACTGATGTTGAGTCACTGAGGTGTCAGGAAGGTGTTACCTTCCTTTGAGGAGGTGACATTTGGGCTGACACTTGAGTATCAGAAACATTCTGCAATGGGAAGAAATGATAGGAGAACTCTAGGCAGAGAGAACAGAAACAAGTGCAAGCCCCCAAGAGAGTTATGTGCTTGGTTGAGGGACAAAAAGACCAATGTACCTGGCGTGCAGTAAGTAAGGGGTTGCAGCAGGACCTGAGGGCATAGAGGAGCTGGTGCCATATTGTAGGACTCTGTAAACCAATGTAAGGAGTTTGGATTTTTTCCAAGTACAATGGGAAGTCATCGGAGGGTTTTAAGTGAGGTGACATCATAAGTTTATCTGTATTTCATAAAGCCCATGCTGATGGCTGAATGAAGAATGGACTGTGGAATGGAAACCAGGAGTCTGGTCAGAATAATTATAGTACAGGTGTGAGGTGGTGGCAGTTTTACATTAGGGTCATGGTAATAGCCATGTATAGAATCAATATGTATTCTAGAGGTAGAGTTAACAATATTTTCTAATGGGCTAACTGGGAGGGGGTAGCAAGAAAAAGAGGAATCAAGAACAACTCATAGAATGGGGGCTTTAGCATTGGATGATCCTGCTATTGACTGGGATAATAATTGGAAGAGGGGCAGGCTGAAAAATCAAAAGGTTCAGTTTCGGATATGTCAAGTTTAAAATACCAATTAGCCATCCAAATGGAAATGCCAAGTCTGGAGTTCTGAGTAAAGGTCAGAACTGGAAATGCAGATTTGAGAGTTACCAAGTCGAGATGGTCTTTGACACCAAAGGGGTTCATGAGATTATCTGTGGAAGGAGCACAGGCAGAAAGAAAACGCTCCATTGCAGTGAGCCGAGATCGCGCCACTGCACTCCAGCCTGGGCGACAGAGTGAGACTTCGTCTCAAAAAAAAAAAAAAAAAGAAAAAAAGAAAGCACTCCAGGGGGATTGAGGATGCTGACCAGCATCTGGGTAGGGTAGCAATTCCCTTCTGATTAAGATTCCTCTCTCCTGGGGGAAAAACAGGCAAATTGCAAGAACCTGGCCATCAGAGTCCCAATGACATTCATGTCACAGAGGCATACTGTGATTGTTGCACTGAGCAAAATGGGTACAACTAGGGAGCGAGAAAATGACCAGTTATTAACTGTCACTATGTTCACCCACAAGCACTGGGAGACTAGTAATAGCATCTCTATTTCACAGAGAACATATTTGGAATATAAATAAATAGTCATGGAGGCCTGAGTCCTGATTCCATTCTTTACTGGCTGTATAACCTTGAACAAGATACCTAATCTCAAACTTCATTGATAAAATAAAGCTACAGAGAGAATGAACTAAATATTGTATAAAATCCCAATACCTAACACATAAAAAAATGCCCAAAATATGTTAGCTGTTGATACAAAATACCTTGGCTAGTGTTAGTAATCCCAGTTGCTATGTGACAGGCCTAGGAAGCTTACCCAGGCGTATGTAACTCCAAAGCCTGTGATCTTTCCACCACTCACTCCATGACTCCTGGGCTTGAAAACTACCTGACTTTGACTCTATTCCTTATTTTTCTTATTTGCTTCTCTAAAGCTCCTTACAAATAATTTTTAAATTTAATTCACTTTTTTTTTTCAAAATTGGAAGTTAACCTATGTGGTTTCCTGAAGCTGGCTCTGCCTTCTGCTCTATGGCAGGCAAGTATACACATTGATACGTATGCCCAGAGAAATTTTCCCCCTTCAATATTTTTCCCTTTCTGACCCCTGCCCGTCTTACTCTCCAGGGGAACCTCACCAGCTTACTCAGCATCTAGTGCTCTACAGCAAAACACAAATCACTGCTCTTTTCAAAACCTGCCATTAAACATGTGCATCAACTAAATTCCTGCTGACTCTGCTTTTGTTGTGCATTCTATTTAATAAACTCTCAGCCTCTTTGGATGTCAGAAACAAAGAAATGGAATACAATTTATTTATCCCTGCTGATCAACTGGAAACATGAAGCTGGCCTGGGATGGTCACCTCTAAAACTCTTTTCCTTGTTTCCTGCAGAGCATGTTCTCCATCTTTGTTTTGTATTTGCACAGATGATTCATTGGATCCATGGGGATGCTCCTGGATCAACAACCACAAGGCACAAAGGCAACTTTTGCAAAAATCAGCGCATGTAGGTCTTCATGATTCCTGCTGTGTCTTCTGTGTGTGTGTGTGTGTGTGTGTGTGCGCATGTAATCTCATCAGCATTTTCTTGCCTTACACTAGGCTGAAAATTAGTCTACAAGTCTCTACAGTATAACACGTGGGTGCTGACTAGTTTTTAAGATGTCGGCATTTCCTAAGGTTAGAAGACCTAATTAACTCTCTCTGAACTTCCTCATCAGGGTTTCCTAAAGGGCTTTATTCAAGAATATGTTATAATCAGCAGTTCAACAAATTTTCTCTACTTCAGGGGAGATAAAAAGTGGAAGACAGACGGATTACTTGCTGCTTTTAAGTCTTATCTTTCCTAAAAGTGTGAATGTTAGGTGATTACTTAAAAAAAAATCTCATCATTTTGATTTCCAAACCCAAACACACTGGATCTTTTTTTTTTTTTTAACTGTGTTATGTTTTGGCATTTGTCATCCCTGCACATCTAGAGTCCTTGTAACAATTAGGGAAGGTATCTGGTGAGATTTTTTGACATTTTTTCTCCCATGAGGCTGTGGCACAATCTAGTAAAGAAGAGTGAGATATTGCTTGCCTCGTCATTTGTCACACCAGAACAAGAGCCGTTTGTTTCAATTAGCTATGTCAGTTCCTAGCATCTTTCCAGACGTATGGGCAAGATGACAAATAAACTCAGCATGCCAGGCTCTTAAAAAATAATTGCTCAAAATGAAGCCATTCAAAACCCAGTTGCTGTCTGACCCATACATACAGATTCACACAAACGCTTATTTACTTAACTGTCCTGTCTTGGTGTCTCAACTTTGGTCCCTAATTGCCATTTCTGACAATTCTAGGAAGAAACTTTAATCTTGTCACTTTTCCCTCTATAAGTCCCTGGAGGCTTAGGCTTTATGTGTCTCTTTATACTGTAATGTGGAATGCATTTTTGAAATTGGCTTGGGTTTATTTTCCCCAGTGGACTGAGAACAGCTGAAGGGCAATTACTGTGTCTTACTCACTTTTATAATCACAGAATCTAGAGTTTTACACATTGAAGGTACTATGTGGTTGAAATAATAAAAGGTCTTTCTTAACCTTTTCAGGCTACTGTGAATAATCAATGATATCTTCATCTCAGAAAAACTGAACACATATTTGTAGAACCAGAATTCTGCAGATTATATAAAGCGGTTAAGAACTTTGATCTTCAGACAGGGGCTCATTTTGCTCAGTTTATCTAGAGGATAAAGGCATAGGTGGTGAAAGGCATGGGCTTAATATTGTAGCTGGGTATCATGGGGAATCTGATAAAGAAACAATCTCCACTTTTCCCTACTCTACAGCAGTGACACCAAGGTGTCACTATGCCCATCTCTGTCCACTGCTAGCAAATCTGGACAGTCAAACCAAGTGAACAAGACACGGGAGAACACTTGTTTTATTGGCTTGTGAAGGATTAAGCAAGCTAGGATGCTAAAAATATGGTTCCACCTCACCTTTACATCCCATAGCCATGGCACTCAGGTTATGTCCAAGGCCAACAGTGAATTGTTGGCCAAATCACAATGTTAAAGTGCACTGACTTCTTACCTTTAGATCAGCCTCTGTCTAATTTCTATTGTACTGACTGCTCTCTGGTTTGAGAGTTTATTTGAATTTTTTTCTTTTCACTTTAACAGTAGCTTCAAGTTTTCTTTTTTGGTTTTCTGTCTGCTTAAATTATTCCCAAAGCTTTAACATTATTATCTAGGATTTTAAATTAACTAGAAATAAGGATTAAAATTTCTTCAGATGTTATTTGGCTCCTATGAACAGGTAGATGTGGGGAATACATTTTGGATCACAGGAAGTTTTGGAAGGTTTGCCATTCTGTGTCACAAATGAGAGCAAACTTCTAAACAAACATGAATATATCCTTTTAATAGGAGTTTATGACTCCTGTTTCTCCTGTTTAGGGGCTTCTTCTTTGACCAACATCAGTATATTCTCTTTAATAAATGGAATATGGTTTGTTGCTCGCATCTTGAGAAGTACCTAGATGGACAATATACTTTTCAATGACAGAGGTAAAACTGATTTATAACTTCAGAAATGCACTTCATTTTTTTTAAATCTCTCTCCTCCTATCCCCACGTCACATTTTTATACTTACTATCTTAATACTTTTTTTTTTTTTTTGAGACAGAGTCTCACTCTGTCATCTAGGCTGGAGTGCAGTGGCGCGATCTCGGCTCACTGCAAGCTGCACCTCCCGGGTTCATGCTATTCTCCTGCCTCAGCCTCCTGAGTAGCTGGGACTACAGGCTCCCACCACCATGCCCGGGTAATTTTTTGTATTTTTAGTAGAGACAGGGTTTCACCATGTTAGCCAGGATGGTCTCGAACTCCTGACCTCGTGATCCACCTGCCTCGGCCTCCCAAAGTGCTAGGATTACAGGCTTGAGCCACCGCACCCGGCCCTATCTTAATACTTTTTTTTGGTTTCCTTTCACCTTTTCAAAATATGACTTTTCCACATTCTTTCCTAGGACTACCATCTTCATTTTTGTTTTCACTCTAGCAAATCAGAGTACAGGAATACCTAAACTGTTCTCCTTCCCCTAAGATGGGAGACTGGCATGTTTTGCAGGGCGCCTAATTGATGTCTCCACATGATCTTTGTAGGCCACACTCTGTAGTTAATTTCACCAGTTCCTCAGTGTACAAGGTTCCTGGGTATCAGCGTTAATTATAATTGACTGTGGATTTCTACTAGAAATTTCACCTTTTTTTGCATTTTTGGGGGGTGAACTGTTGTATCCTTCCGGATCTTCTTGTGTGCCTACCTTCTCTGAATCCATAGTAATATACAAAGTTTCAACACTCCTCTGATATTCACTTACATAGCATCCAACAGGATCACTCAAAGCCTCACAATAGAATGTCCCACATCCCACAGCACACAGCCCACACAGTAACAAGAAATACCTTGTCCATATGCTTTCAAGCCTGTTCCGATTGTTCTTGGGTTACGGGTGTTGCTGAGAATTTCTGTTTTTAATTTTATTCTTTCTTTATACACACCATATATAATGCTCTAATTGTATATATTTTTTTCAGTGTTTTCCTTACCTGACATAACCTCTTTTACCAAATTTTCTTTGGATCACTGTCACTATTTTTTAAGTAAAAATGTTACTTTTTAGAACAATTTCAGGTTTGCAGCAAAATGGAGAGGAAGGTACAGAGATTTCCCATGTATGTCCTGCCCTGACACGTGCCTTTCTATTATGAACATCCCCCGAGAGAGGTGAATTTTGTTACAACTGATGAACCTATATTGATAAATCATCATCGCCCAAAGTCCGTAGGGTTCATTGGTGGTGGTGTACATTCTGTGGGTTTAGACAACTCTAGAATGGCATGTGTCAACCATTACTGTATCATACAGGGTAGTTTTACTGCCTTAAAAATTGTCTGTGCCCAACCTACTTGTCCTCCCCCATCACTACTTTTTAGTTGTTTTCTAGTCCATTCTTCCTCTCCCTCTCCCTCCTGCTGTTTACATTATTCACATGAGAGGGATGTATTATTTACTCCTGGAACCCGGATTACAGCACCATGAAAATGCACGATTTCACTATTGTGGTCTGGAAGCCCTAGAATTACATTTACATTTATTTAGTAATAATGGTCTTTATGTCCTCTTTAAACTTTTACTTTCCCCTCACTTATCTCCTGCTCACTCATCATTTTTATACTTTCCATAATTTGTGCTGCATCCCTGCTCTATACAAGGCACTGTGATGGAGGGTAGACAGAGTTACCAGGCATGGTTCTAGCAAACCTCCTATTTCTGCTTAGCTGATAATCACTACCTTCTTTAAGCTCCTTGGTTCCTTTCAATTTTACCTCAAGATGAGTTTCTCATTTTTCTTCAGTTCCAGTTGCCTTTCAGAGAAGAGGGCACACTGGGATGAAAGCACACAGCAAAGATGAGTCAGAGTATCTGGCCTACTTCCCCACAGGGCCTCACTAGAAAAGAAAGAACTATGAAGGCTAGTAATATACTGTCTATCCCATCTGAAGTAGATCATAGGTGTGCTTTTAACTGAATTGATTTCTCCAGTCTGGTAAATGGGGTAGTCTCCAGACATTCACAATTTCTTGTTCAACCTCCTTCAGGTCGTAACTCAGGCCAGAATTTAGCATCATTCTTAGAATTTACTAGGACAGGGCACAGTTGTACCTGGGCCTGAAAATGATCTGAAATAATAAGCAGAACTGGTGGTATCACCTTGGTTGGATTCAGAGGAGGAAAACAAACCTTCACGTTTTATCGAATACAGAAGGGTAAAGAGTTCAGTAGACACCATCATAGGAACTGAAAGACTGGAAACTCCAGTGTAATTAGTTCTCTGTAATGATGCTTCCGGAGAGCACTTGGCTACCATGCATAGTGTCATGGAGCTGCAATACTTTAATTGCCGTTATTTTCGGCAAGGTGGCATTTTAAGTTTTTGTTCCCTAACTGCAGAATGGATAAATACAGCATTTGACTCATATGTTGATCCAAGGTTATTTTTATTCTCCATCACCTTTCAGTGTCACGCCAGAAAAAGGTGCAGCTCTTTCTGGGCAGTCCTCCTACAGGCTATCTAAAATATCCACACAAGGAGCATTCCTACGGCTTTCAGGAGCATCTGAAACAATCCACAGTGTGTTTAGTAAAAGTCAGTTGGGGGAAAGTGTGCTGTCTGTCTTCAGCATTCAGGCTGTTTTTAAAGTCAGAATGCTTTGCAAAGGGAAGAACTGTGCCAAGTCTTTATTTTCATATAATGCCATAACCTAGTGTTTTGGGGATCTCACTTATCCCAAGAAAGCTGTTGGGGATGGCCCCTGCAGAGACAGCTGACCCAAATTGTGACTTCTCTGAGGGAAGGGAAACCCCTCTAGGACAAACAGGAAGCGATCTTTCAGCATAATGTATCCCATTGGGAGCAAGTAAACAGTTTGGCTTTTCAGTTCAAAGCAGTGAATTCAAGACACATACATTGGTTTTGGCTCAATGTGACTCTAAAATCAAGTCAAATGGAAGGAGTTTACAATTCAGAACCTTAAGATTCTATTTGGCTGAACACTGAGGTTGAAGTGTTGAATTCCAAGTCATTTTTGTTATTATTTTTTCTTCAGTCATTTCCAAAGTACTGCTAAGTTTTGGAAATAAAATAAAGTGCTAAAGTGGTTTTCAGATCCACGGCCTGGCCTCTGTGGTATAAAAATAATTCCCCAAGGTATGGTGTTAAATGAAAATTAAGTGTTAACATATATATAAGCAACAAAAAGAAATCTTTCTTAAGTTGGGGTCTGGAGAAATTTAGATTTCCCTTTTTAATTTATTTGACTTTTCTCTGAAAGATAATAGTTAAATTTATCTAGTTTTATTACCTTTAGAACTAATGAAACACAGTTCACTGGTTAAATAACATGATCATCTGTCAACATAAAGGAGAAGGACCTTACCCTTTACTTCATTAACCAAGACCCTTCACATAGTTAACAAGAAGCTGGCAATACAATGTACATATGCTATTTAGTCTATAGAGTTGACACTGAAAAGTGAGATGGAGTCATTTTCTAATTTTTTCATTAGTATGCATAAAATAAAAATCCTCACAGAATCAAGATAAATCACAATTATGCCATTTTCCAGTCTATTAGTCCTGCCATTCCCATAGAAGAAACTGATATTAGTCTGATAAGTTTTGTTCCCATAAAATATAATGCCAGCTACATAACAACCAAAACACCTTTTCTATTAGAAGAGTCTCAACAAATTACATGCAGAATACAAAATGATAGTTTGGCCTACTAAATTTCCTCAGTACTAACGAATTGTCTTCCATTCTCATACGGGAGAGATTGGTGTAGCACTTGTTCAAGTGGTAGTTCGTGGGTGGGTAATTAAGTTAATTCTGATTTTTAATGCTGTTTGAACCCAAAGCCACTTCCAAATAGCTCCAGTCCTGAGGACCAGAGTCTAGGCTGGGGCAGGTGGTATGTGACCCAGGAACCCTTGGGTCTGCCCAACAGTAAGCCTACATGGGGCTCATGTCTATAACCAATTCAGTAGTCATATACCTTCTGATTCAGTTTATAAACTCTGGAATAACGAATAAATATAAAGATATAGAAAGAGACATACACATGTATCATTTTCCCTCAGGTTTTTACATGTTTGTTCTTTCTACTAAGGTCATTTTAAACATCTTAATGTAACAGTGAACCTGATAGTTCTGGTATCTCATGATTTGAGCACCAGAAGTTACTTTTCCTACTGATCCAAATGCATTCTGCACAAGCTTGCTGAATTACCTATGCATGCCTTGGTACCACACAATGTCCATTAAGGGAAAAAAGCCAGGAACAACAGAGACATTGTGAAAAAGAAAACCACTCCTTAGTTTTCCTCCTGTAAAAACATTAAGTCCCTAGCCTTGAAAAATGAGCCTTTCTGATGTTGAATCCAAAGAGAAAATCATTGTAACTGAAGAAAGATAGTACTGTTGACACACCTGTGTCCAGACAGCTGTTTGGATTTCTAAACCTAAAGGGAGCATGAGACACATATGGCATCCATTGTGTGGTGGTAGCAACTTGGAACTTCTGTCACTTTTGTTTTTGCCTTTGTTGCTTAGTTGGCAGATGCAAATGTGAAAGAGATAGAGGCTACACAAAATAGTTTTGTATAACCCCAAGGAACAAAGGAAATGCACTTGGGATGGCAGGCGTGCCAGACACCAGGTATTTGGTCTTGTGTGCCCCCTTGTGGTTGACATGTCAATACAGACAGAGGAACTACACTCAGCAATAAGTTAAATGAAAAATTTGGGGCCTACCTTTCTAGCCTTGTTTCTTGCTATTCTGCTATTGCTTCCCTTTCTGTACTCCAGCCATACTGGCTTTCTTTCGTTCTCAAATTTGCAATATTCTCTTTTTGTTTCTGCTCCTATGTCCTTAGAATACTCTCTCAATCCATCTGTTTGCCTAGTTAACTCTGACTCATCCTTCAGAGTTCACCTTTGAAATCACTTCATCATGGAAGCATACCCTGACTTCATGTACTAGGTCACTGTTGTTTATGCTGTAAGCAATGATCAGTTGCTAGAAACACTTCTTTAGATTGAAATTGGAGCCAGTGGTCTTAGCTTTTGAATGTTGAAAATAAGTATCTGTCTCAGGAAACCGTCTAATACAAGTGGCCACCTTTCTTTTTGAGAGTTCTCAGAAGAAATGAAAGACCGACTTTAATATGCACAACACAATTATTTTACATTGATGTTGTTCCTAAAACTTCATCCAGTATATTGATCATTTTTATCCTTTGACTCTTTTCTAGTAACACCCCTAGACTCCTTTTCCCCATCATACCTATAGTATCACAGGCATTCAATTAACATTTGGTTAGGATAATTTATTATTTTTAACATTATTGAAATCGAAATCCAAATTCTAATGAATTACAAGTAAGTAAAACGCATAGCTCTAACTTAAATAATCTTTATTTTTCTGAATGATTTGAATGCAAGTTGTAGATAAGATGATACTTCATTCCTAAATATTAAAGTATGTACCTCTTAAGAATAAGAATATTCTCCCATAAAACCACAATGCTAACATCTCAACCAAGAAATATAATATTGATAAGTATGATCCAACATTCAATATTCAATCCATATTCATATTTTGCAAAAAGGTTTGTAATAATTGTCATTGTTATTGATGTTGGATCCAGCACTCTATCAAGAATTACTTACTGTATTTAGTTGGCAAGGCTCTTTAATCTCTTTAAAGATAAAACTAATCCACTGCCTTTTACATTTATGTCGTTCTCGTCATTTGTTACATTGACATTTTAAAAGGGTCTTGGTTTCAGGTAGTTTTGCACAATCTTACTTGTCTGATTGTTGCTCCAAGACTAGATTCAGTTTAAACATTTTGAATCCTTTTCCCTTGCTTTAAAAAAAAAAAACTTAACAGTATATCCTATAAGTCACTGCACAGCAGTTCAAGGATCTTTTCCCCATTTTCTGTGTGCCTCTGTGCATATGGCACTTTATCATGCAAAGTTATGAATTCTTCGACACATACAATCTATCAAGATTAAATAATGAAAAAATAGAAAACTTGAACAGACCAATAACGAGTAACAAGAATGAAGCAGTAATATACTGGAATTGAAGAAAAGCCCAGAACCTGATGGCTTCACTGCTGAATTCTACCAAACATTTAAAGAAGAACTATATTAATTCTTCTCAAACTGTTAAAAAAAAATGGAAAATGCTTACTTTCTAAGTCATTCTATGAGGTCAGCATTACCCTAATTCCAAAATCACACAATGACACAACAAAAACCTAAAACTTTAGGCCAATATCCCAGATGAACATAGATGCAAAAATCTTCAACAAAATACTAGCAAACTGAATTCAACAACACATAAAAAGATCATTCATGGCCAGGTGTGGTGGCTCACGCTTGTAATCCCAGCACTTTGGGAGGCTGAGGCAGGTATATCACTTGAGCTCAGGAGTTTAAGACCAACCTGGCCAACCTGGTGAAACCCTGTCTCTACTAAAAGTACAAAAAAATAGCTGGGCATGGTGAGGGGTGCCTGTAATCCAAGCTATTCAGGAGACTGAGGCAGGAGAATCAGTTAAACCCAGGAAGTGGAGGTTGCAGTGGGCCAAGATCACACCACTGAACTCCAGCCTGGGCGACAGAGACTCCATCTCAAAAAAAAAAAAAAAAAAAAAAAACAACCATTTACCATTTTACTATGTCAACTGGGATTCATCCCAAAGATGCAAGGATGGTTCAAAATATGCAACTCAGTAAATGTGATACATCACATTAACAGAATAAAAAAATGATTATTTCAATAGAATTGTTTTTATTGAAAAAGCATTCCATAAATTCAACATCCTTTCATGATAAAAACTCTGAGCAAACTGAGTATAGAAGGAACATACTTTAACAAAATAAAGGCCATATATAACACACCCACAGTTATAAATGGGAGAAAGTTGAAAGCTTCTTCTCTAAGATCTGGAACAAGACAAGGATATCCACTTTCACCACTTTTTATGCAACAGAGTACTGAAAGCTCTAGCCAGAGAAAGGAATAAAGGGCACCCAAATCAGAAAAGAAGTTGAATGATGCCAATTTGAAGATGACATGATCATATATATAGGAAACTCTAAAATCTTCACCAAAAAACTGGTATAACTCTTTTTTTTTTGATGATGTTTTTTATTGTTTTGTTTTATTTTTTATTATTATACTTTAGGTTTTAGGGTACATGTGCACAATGTGCAGGTTTGTTACATATGTATCCATGTGCCATGTTGTTTTGCTGCACCCATTAACTCGTCATTTAGCATTAGGTATATCTCCTAATGCTGTCCCTCCCCCCTCCCCCCACCCCACAACAGTCCCCCGAGTGTGATGTTCCCCTTCCTGTGTCCATGAGTTCTCATTGTTCAATTCCCACCTATGAGTGAGAACATGCGGTGTTTGGTTTTTTGTCCTTGCGATAGTTTACTGAGAATGATGTTTTCCAGTTTCATCCATGTCCCTACAAAGGACATGAACTCATCATTTTTTATAAAAAATTCCAGTAAAGTTGTAGGCTACAAAATCAACATAAAAATCATTAAAATTTCTATATGCCAATAGCGAACTATCTGAAAAAATTAAGAAAATTTTATTTACAATAGCTACAAAAGATATCTGTGAATAAACAACCAAGGAGGTGAAAGATCTCTATGATAAAAACTATAAAACACTAATGAAAGAAATTAAAGAGGAGGCAGTTAAATGCAAATATACCTCATGTTCATGGACTGGATGAATTAATATTGTTAAAATGTTCCTATTACCCACAGTGATGTAAGGATTTAATGAAGTCTCTATCAAAATATGAAAGACATTCTTCACAGAAATAGAAAAAAATTAAATTCATATGGGAATACAAAAGACCCCAGAGAGCCAAAGCAATCTTGAACATAATTAACAAAGCGGGAGGCATCCTATTACCTTTCTTCCAAATATATTACAAAGCTATAGTAAGCAAAAAAGCATAGTACTGTCATAAAAACAGACACACATAGACCAATAGAAAAGAATAGAGAACGCAGAAATAAATTCACGCATTTACAACCAACTGATTTTTGACAAAGGTGCCAGGAACACACATTGGGGAAAAGACAGTCTCTTCAATAAATGATGCTGGGAAAATTGGATATCCACATGCAGAAGAATTAAACTAGATACTTATTTCTCACCATGTGCAAAAATCAACTCTACATGTATAGAAGACTTAAATAAAAGATCTGAAACTAGGAAAGTACTAGAAGCAAAAATAGGAAAAATGCTTCATGAAATTGGACTGGTCAAGGATTTTTGGAATAAGACCTCAAAAACGTAGGCAACAAATGCAAAAAAAGACAAATGGGGTTACATGAAACTAAAAGACTTCTGCACAGCAAAGGAAATGAGTAATAGAATGAATAAACAACCTACAGAATGGGAGAAAGAACTTGCAAACCATGCATCTGACAAGGGATTAATATCCAGAATATATAAGAAACTCAAATCAGCTCAATAGCAAACAAACAAAAAAACCAAAACAACAAAAAACTCCAAATAATTCATTTGAAAAATGGGCAAAATACCTGACTAGACATTTCTGAAAAGAAGACAATAAATAGCTAACAGGTACATGAAAACAAATGCTCAACATCACTCATCATCAGGGCAATGCAAATCACACCCATAATGAGATAGCACCTCATCCCAATTAGAAAGGCTGTTTTTAAAAAGACGAAACGTATATAATAACAAATGCTAGGGAGAATCCGAAGAAAGAGGAACTCTTATGAACTGTTGGTGGGAACGTAAATTAGTACGGTCATATGGAAAACAATATGAGCATTCTACAAAAAGTTAAAAATAGAACTACCATATGATCCAGCAATCCCATTACTGAGTATGTATCCAAAGGAAATGAAATCAATTATGTCAAAGAGGTATCTGTACTCCCACGTTTATTGCAGCACTATTTGCAATAGCCAAGATATGGAATCAGCCTAAGTGCCCATCAACAGATGAATTTATAAAGAAAATGACACACACACACACGAATAGTATTCAGCCATAAAACAGAATAAAATCCTGTCATTTGTGGCATCATGAATGAATTTGTAGCTTTTAAGTGAAATAGCCAGGCACAGAAAGACAAACAATACATGTTCTCACTCATATGTGGAATCTAAAATAGTTGATTTCATAGAAGTACAGAGTAGACGAGTGCTTACCAGAGGCTGGGGAGAGTATAGAAGAGGGGCAATGGGAGAGAATGGTCAACAGGTACAAGGTTACAAGTTTCTGGTGTTCTATTACACAGTAGGGTAACTATAGCAAACAACAATATATTATGTATTTCAAGATAGCTAGAAGAGAAGACTTTTGAATGTTATTACTACAAAGAAATAAATGTTTAAACTGATGGATATGGTAATTACCCTGAGTTAAACATTACATTATACATACATTGAAAAAGCACACTGTACCCCATAAATATGTAGTTTTGCCAATTATAAATAAAAGATCATTTTTTAAATTATAAAATAAAAGATACTATTTGCACAGTATTTTCTGTTAACTTTTTCCCCAATTTTATCAAATTTTTGTTATTTCATTTCCTATAATTTTTAAGAAGTTCTTTATTAGGAAGATTAGTCATTCATCTTTGTTATATCTGCAAATATTTTCTCCAAATTTTTAATTTGATTTTGAATTGTGTATCATATTTTTAAGTAAGAGATTTTATTTTATGCAAAATTTATAAATTTCTTTACTTAATTGCATCTTGATTTTGAATAATAATAATAAGGCTTTACCCATATGGGGGTCATACAGGAATTCATCCACGTTTTCTTTTTTTTTTTTTTTTTTTTTTGAGACAGTATCTTGTTCCTGTTATGCAGGCTAGAGTGCAGTGATGTGATTGTGGCTCACTGCAGCCTAAACTTTCCAGGTTCAAGCAATCCTTCCACCTCAGCCGCCTGAGCAACTGGGACTACAGGTGCACACCACCATGCCTGGCTAATTTTTTTATATTTTTAGTAGAGATGGGGTTTTGCCATGTTGCCCAGGTTGGTCTCGAATTCCTGGGCTCAAGCAATCTGCCCGCATTGGCCTCCCAAAGTGCTGGGATTACAGGCATGAGCCACTGCTGCTGGCCTATGTTTTCTTTTAGTACCTGTATGTTCCTCTTTTTGTTTTGTGCTTAGATCTTTGACCCATTTCAAGTTTATTCTGGTACACGGTATGAGGTATGGATTCAACTTCATCATTTTGCAAATAGGTATTGTGTTTTCCCAACGTAACTTATTAAAAAGGTCATTTTTATTTTTATTTATTTATTTTTTTTGAGATGGAGTCTTGCTCTATCACCCAGGCTGGAGTGCAGTGGCACAATCTCGGCTCACTGCAAGCTCCGCCTCCCGGTTTCACGCCATTCTCCTGCCTCAGCCTCCCTAGTTGCTGGGACTACAGGCACCCGCCACCATGCCCAGCTAATTTTTTTTTTTTTGTATTTTTAGTAGAGGCGGGGTTTCACCATGTTAGCCAGGATGGTCTCGATCTCCTGACCTCGTGGTCCGCCCGCCTCGGCCTCCCAAAGTACTGGGATTACAGGCGTGAGCCACCGCGCCCGGCTGGAAGAAGGTCATTTTTAGAGATTAGAGATATTCCAATGATTAGAGATACCACCTTTTCAGATATTACATTTCCATATACATGTGAGTTTATTTTTTTATTTTTTATTTCATTCTTTGGTTCACCTGTCTATGTGCCAGTCCTGCACCGTTTCAAATATAGGAGCTTTATAGTTTTTTTTTTTTTTTTTTTAACATCTGGCAGGGTTAACCTTCCCTTACGGCTATCTCTTTTAGTATTTTCCTAGCTATTATCAGATGTTTATTTTTCCATGTGAACTTTACAGTAAACTTGTCTATGTCCAGGAAGAATAAAATTTAATGTATTTATTAGGAAATTATTACATTTATAAATTAATTTGCTCACCTCTATTTTTGTGTCTTTTGTGAAAAGTGCTTTAAAGTTTTCCTCATACAGAGCTGGCACCTTTCATGACATGAAATTTTATCATATTATTCCTTTTAATTCCTTTTGTTTTGTACCCATGAAAGCTAATACTTTTTATATATTTATTTTATATTCTAATATTTCACTGAAATGTTTTATGGTTTGTGTTGGTTTCTTTATTGAGTCTCTAAGATTTTTTAGATATTATGTTATCAGTCAATACAGACAATTTTATTTCTTTCCAGATTTCTTTAGTACATTTGCTCTTGTTTGATCTCATTGGCTAATACATCCAACACAATATTAAATGATAGTAAGATACTGGCCATTCTTGCCTTGTTCCCAATCTTAATGTGAATACTTTGTGTGTCTTCACTGATACTGGTATTTGGAGACACACATACACAGATATAGATATGTACACATACATGCATATTTGTACAGATGCTACACATACACACACCAGTCTATATATGAGAGAGAGAGACAGTTATGTTAAGGAGGGATACATTAATTCCTATTTTGTTGATTTTGGTTTTAAATCAGGAATGGGTGGTAAATTTTATTAAATGCATTTTTTTTCTTTGGAGATAATATGATTTTTTTCCTCAGATTTATAACTATAGTAAATTATACTGGTGGATTTCCTGTTATTGAACCATCCTTGCATTTCTGAAATAAATCTTTCTTAGTCATAAGATGTTTTTTGATGTGGTGTTAGATTTTATTTATTATTTTTACACTTACATCAATATATGAGACCAGGTTAATGTTTTCTTTTTTATGTTCTCTTTATAATATTTAGGAATTGATGCCATGCTTATTTAGTGAGAATACTTTGGAAGCTTTTGGTTTTTTTTTTTTTTTTGTAATTCTGTGCTGTGAAACAATTTTTGTACATTTGGGATGATCAAGTCTTTGAAGGTTTGGTAGTATTTATGCATGAGACTATCTGAAGAAGTGTCATTTGGTGAGGTGATTCTTTGATAACTATCTCTGTGGAAACCAGTTTAAGTCTTTTATCTCTTAAGTCCAATTTTGATAAATCACATTATCCTAAGAAATTACCCATTTCAGTTAGATTTTAAAGTTTATTTACATAGAGTAGTATAAGGTGGCTTTAATGATTTTTAAATTTTCATTCTTCCTTGGTGTTTATCCATTGCCATCTCTTGTTTTGTACATTTGTAATTTTCCCCACAAATGTATACATTTTCCCCTTAGTTTTGATAATCATTCATCTAATTGATGACCTGTATTTTTAAGAACTGGCTTTTCACTTATTTCTTAATTCTGTTGTTCTATTTTCCTCCACATTCATTCCTGCTGTTATAGTTATTATTTTCTTCCTTCTGCTTTCTTTTGATTTATTCCCAACACCCTTACGGAGTGTTTTGGGGTTGGAAATTTGTTCATTTATTTATAATTTTTTTTTCTGGCACAAGTATTGGAGGCTCTAAACTCTTCCTTAATCACTACTTTAGTTATATTAACAGATTCAGATAGTGTTTTTAACATCATTATTTTGTAAAAATTCTGAAATTTTGGTTTATAATTATTATTTCAAGACTAGTTTAATAGTGAGTTTTATATTTAAATTTCCAAGTGGGACATTTTTGTTATTTCTTGTTCTATGAATTGTAATCAGAAAATATTACTTATTATTTTATATTTTTGCATTTTTCCACTTTATTTCTGAGAATGTCATGACCTAATATATAACCTAATACATGATTATTTTTGTGAATGTCCTATGTATATTCTCTATTACTGTAAACTTTGGTAAACAAAAAAAATCCACCTTGTTATGTTATATAGAACTTTTATATCTTATTTTTTATCTGTTTGACCTGTTTGTGTCTGAGAGTGGAAAATCTCCTATCATTCCTATTTCTACTTCTTCTTGCATCTCTCTGAATTTCTGCTTTACAAAGTGGCTTACTTTTTGATAGATATTAATTACTAAGGGCCTTCACTGTGTATCGTGGCCTTTAGCATTATAAAGCATCCTTCTTTGTTTCATTTGGGCCCTGAATTCTATGCTGACTAATATCAGGATGGCAATTGCTGATTCCCTATGGCTTGGAATTGCCTAGTATACCTCTATCTATTTATTTTTAGCCTTTGGAATCACTTTTAGGCATATATTGTATACAACATTGAGTTGGGTTTTGCACTGTGAGCTAATACGAAAATCTTTTTTTCCTCTATAATTTGTGAGTTTAATTCATTTACATTTATGGGGATAGCTTACATGTTTTGTCTTGACTTTGTAATATTATTTTATGCTATATTTATTTGTAATTTGTAATTTACTATGTTTCTTTCTCCATATAATCAGCTATCTGTTTTCTTTTACTTCTTTTGTTATTTAAGAAAGTTTCCTTTTTTTAGAATTTTTCTTTGCACTAATGCCTTTTATAACGCCTTTATGCACCTGGCCAATTCTTTTAAAAAATAATGTGATATGTATTATTCTTTCCAGTTACATTTCCTCAGACTAACATGAGTCAAATGGGCTCACTCTCCCGTTGCATTTGATACCTGAACCACAGACGGGCTACTGTTTTAAATATTGACTCACTCTATTTAAAAATATTGTACATTTAAGACTCAAATTGCATGCAGATTGGTCCTTCAGTTGAATGCTCTCAGTTTGGTCACTTTGACAACTTCTCATAAATGTTGAGACACTGAGCACCTACCTTGTACCTTGGTAGCTACTCAAAAGAGAATTTTCTATCTTCCTATTAGTTGTAGGTAATGCCACTGTGGAGGCTGAAATTCTAAGCAGTGAATTATAATTAACACTTTAGCCAGGGGTTGGAATAATTTCCCATGTTCCAGATAACCAGACTTACTTAAAGTCATGGAACTCTGATGGAATAAATGGTTTGGACAAGATAAAAATCAGTCTACATTGACCTAAGAATGTGCTATAAGCAAGTAATGGCATAAACACATTTATTCAAGTGGTTGTAAACTGCTATACTTAGAAGAATTATTCTGTTTTGATGACATTTAAAGAGGGTTTCCCTTATCATTTCACTTTGAATTTTATTAATTGGGTTCTCTCACATTCATTCTGTGTTCTCAATTGATAATCCAAAACGTTCTTTTTTATAATAGGGTAAATGAAAACAAACTCAACGAACCGGAGTTCTTTAATAATTTTATTCATTAAAGATTTTGGATAGATTTTTGTTTTGAATGGAATATTCATGTGTCACACTGAGGATCAGGTATTGGGCAGTTCCCTTGACAGAGTTTCCTTTAGCCTAATAATAATAATTCACAAGAGAGGTAAAAGAATTCTAGGCCGGGCACAGTGGCTCACACCTGTAATCCCAGCACTTTGGGAGGCCAAGGCGGGCGGATCATGAGGTCAAGAGATTGAGACCATCCTGTTCAACACGGTGAAACCCCATCTCTACTAAAAATACAAAAATTAGCTGGGTGTGGTGGTGCATGCCTGTAGACCCAGCTACTTGGGAGGCTGAGGCAGGAGAATCGCTTGAACCCAGGAGAGGAGACTCTCTCTCAAAAAAAAAAAAAAAAAAAAAGTTGTGATTATACATGTGCGTGGTGTGTGTGTGTGTATGTGTGTGTGTGTGTACAATGTAATGTTTTCCATTTTCCATTTTAACCATTTTTAAGTGTACAGTTTGCTGGCATTAAGTACATTGACATCATTGTGCAACCATCACAAAAATCCATCTCCAGAACTTTTTTCGTCTCCCTAAGTAAAATAATGTACCCAACAGTAAGTCCTCATTCTTCCCTCCCCACTCCCAGACCCTGGCAACCACCATCTTACTTTCTGTCAAATTTGATGATTCTCATATAAGTGAAACCATATACAATTTGTCCTTTTATGACTGACTTAATTTACTTAACATAACATCTTTGTGATCCATCCATGTTATAACATATGTCACAATTTCCTTCCTTTTTAAGGCTGAATAATATTCCATTATGTGTATATTCCACATTTTGTTTATCCATTTATCTGCCCATGGACACTTGGGTTGATTCCATCTTCTGGCTACTGTGAATAATATTACTGTGAAGATTATGATACAGTTTTTTTTTTCCTGTTTTCAATTCTTTTTGGTATATACCCAGACGTGGAATTGGTAATTCTATTTTTAATTTTTTGAGGAACACGTTCTGTTTTCTACAGTGGTTACATCATTTTATATTTCCACCAACAGTGTACAAGTGTTCCAATTTATCTACATAATCACCAACACTTGTTATTTTCTGTTTTTATTTTTTAAATAGACATCTAATATGTAGAAAGTGGTATCTCACTGCAGAACATGACTTTTTGTGCTTGTATTTATACTACACAGTTGTAAATGTAAGATTCAGATTTAATCAATTGAGCATTGTGCTATGTGCCAGATATGTCTATACACTCTTAAAAATATTCTCACATTTACTGCACATAAGAAGCTCAGCTAGTCTACTTCTTACATAAATTCATCAGAGAAACTTTTCAAAATGTTCCCAAGAAGACATGTATAGGACAGCCATGATATATTTCTGCTTCGCTCGGTTTTCTGATCTCTTTGGAGAAACTGATTAACCTTTTAAATAAAAGAGGGCAAGAAAGGAGAGAAAAAGGAACTTAAAAGATACAGAATGAACAGAAAACAAATAGTATGGTGGCCTATTTGAACCAAAATATACAAATAATTACATAAAATATAAATGGACAAAAATTAAAAGACCAATATGGGCATGATGGATGGTAAAAACAAATAAGAAAACAACTAAAAATCCCCCACAAAATGAAAAAATGACTATATGCTGATTATAAGAAACGCATAGTAAATATAAGCATGTAAAATGTTTAAAATAGGAAGATGGAAAATATATTCCATATACATATGACGCAAAGAAAGACATGCTAATATCAGACAAAATAGGATTTAAGGCAAGAAACATTGTTACAAATAAACAAGGTTATTTAATAATAACAAAAGGCCAATTCACATAAGAAAATTAATGTGCATATACTTAATTATATAATCTTAAAATTTATAAAGCAAAAATTGATAGACCCCACAAAAGATAGAAATTCCATAATAATCATCAAAATATATAACACACCTTTCTCGAAATTGATAGAATACGTAGGAAAAATGTCAAAAAAAAACCATAAAAAATAAGGAACAGACTTGACCTAACTGACATACATAGAACTCTATACCCAGCAATGGTTGCATATATGTTCTTTCCAAGTAAAAAATAATACTTGCAAAAATATTTCATATTCTGGGCCATAAAACGAATCTAAATAAAATTTTCAACATAAAATCATGTAAACGTTATGATCACAGAGTAACTAGCAAGGACTTCAAATAACAAAAAGATAACTGAATGATCCCCCACTGTTTAAGATCTGAAAACTGTATTTCTAAATAACCCATTGTTCAAATACAAAATCAAAATGGAAGTTAAAAAGTGTTTCAGAATGAATTGTAATGAAAATATGACATATTATAACTTGAAGAATATCTCTAAAGCTGTACTTCCAGAGAAAATTTATAGCTTTGGTTGAACATATTAGAAAAGCAAAAAAAATGCCTGGAAATCAATACTCCAAGATCTATCTCAAGAAGCTAGGGGAAAAAAAGTTAAATCAAAATAAAAAAGAAAAAAGGAAATAATGAAGACAAAAGTAAAGATTAATGAAGTAAACAAATAGACACAACAGAATGAAAGAAGCAAAAGGTGGTTTTTAGAAAAGACTGATGAAACTGATAAAATCCTAGCAGGACTGATTGGAAAAACAGAAAAGTCACAAAAAAACAATATTATAAATGTAAAAATGGTCATCGTCATAGAGCCAGCAGACATTAAAAATAGATTTCATAATTATTTGTATGCCAATAACTTAAAAACTCAGATGCAAAGGGAAAATCCTTAGAAAAATAAGACTCAATGAAGCTAACAAAATAAAAAACAGTAAAATATGAAAATCCTACACCTTTTTAAGAAATTTCAGCCATAATTTAAAATGTGATAAAGAAAACTCTAGGCCTAGATAGAATTTCTTCCACATATTTAAGGAAAATATAATACCAAACCTAACTAAATACTTCAGAGGACAGAAAAAGGGAGAACATTTCCCAAGTCACTATGAAGCCAACAAGCCTTGATACTAAATCCTGACAAGAACTTTATGAGAAGATAAATTACAAGCCAATATCTTAAAATCTTAGGTAAAATGTCCTAAACAAAATGTAAGTAAATAAAACTCAGTGATATATAAAAAGAATAGTACATTATAACCAAGTCAGGTTCATTTCAGGAGTGTAAGAATGGTTTAATATTCAAAATTATATTAATTCACCACATTAACTAAAATAAAAAGATGAGGATGATAATATTAATATGCTTATGTCAAAAATAGATATAAACAACTAGGAATAAGAGAAAATTTCTTTCAAATGATAAAGTTTATCTACAAAACAAACAATTAAACCCTACAGCAAATATTATCTTTAATAATAAATATTAAAAGCTTTCCTCCAGAGACCTGGAAAAAGATAGAGATGCTTGTTATCACCACTTTTGTTCAATATTTATTGGAGGTCCTGGTCAGTGCAATAAAATAATAAAATATAATAAAAAGAATATTAGGAACTAATAAAGCTGTTATACGACTAAATATAGAAAAAAATTATAGCAGTACAAAAAGAATCTAAATAAATTATAAAAATTAATACATGAATCTGCTAACATCATTATCTAAAAGGTCAATATATAAAAATCACTTTATTTCTGTATATCATCAATTACTGAGTAAAATTTTTTAAAGTTCCTGTTTGCATCAAAAATCTTTAAATGCCTAATAAAAATTTTAACAAAAGCCATGGAAGTACCCAGAAAAATACAAAAATATTGAGAGGAGATTTTTAAAGACTTAAATAATTGGGGGGAATATATACTAGATTCATGGATTGGAATATTGATATTGTAATGATGCCAAATCTTTGCAAATTGACCTATAGATTCAATGCAATCAGAATCCCATTCCCAAGACGATTTTTACAAACTGGCAATCTGATTCTAGAACTTAAATGAAAGTTTAAAGGCCCACAAATAGCCAAAACAATGATAAACTAGAATACTTACACAACCATATTTCAAGCATTCATATAAAGCTAGAG
The DNA here is from genome assembly GCF_028878055.3 of Symphalangus syndactylus. NCBI lineage: Eukaryota > Metazoa > Chordata > Mammalia > Primates > Hylobatidae > Symphalangus > Symphalangus syndactylus. The sequence continues at coordinate 73,456,550 of NC_072425.2, read as the reverse complement.
TGTGGCAGTGCAAATAGAACAATGCAACAGAATAGAAGGTTCAGAAATAGACCCATTCATATATGGAAACTTGCTTTATGACTAAAGTTTCACTGTAGAACTGTAGGGAAGGGATAATATTTTAAAGAATTAGAACCAAATTAGTCGGATACTCACACGGGAAAAATATATTTTGACTACTACTTCACAATATGCATAATTAATTTCAGGTCATCTTTGATTTAAATATAAAAGGCAAAACAAACTTCTAGGTGAAAAATTAGACAATATGTCTATAACCTTGGGAGAGTAAGATATGTTTTAAATGGGGGTGATAAAAAAAAAACCAAGCCAAAACAGAAAAGTTGATACATTAGACAACATTAAGAATGTCTGCCTGTAATCCCAACACTTTGGGAGGCTGAGGTGGGAGGATCACTTGAGCCCAGAAGTTCAAGACTAGCCTGGGCAAGAAAATGAGACCCTGTCTCTACAAAAAATAAAAATAAAATGAAATAAAATTAACCATGCGTGGTGGTGCACACCTGTGGTCCCAGCTATACAAGAAGCTGGGCAGCAAGATCACTCGAGCCCAGGAGATTGAGGCTATAGTGAACCATGTCTACGCCACTGCACTCAGCCTAGGTGACAGAGCAAGACCCTGTCTTGAAAAAAAAAAAAAATCTGCTCACTTAGACAGTTTTAAGAAAATAGAAACACAAATAATGGGATGATTTATTTGCAAAACACATAACCAGTAAATGGATTTACATCCAGAATATACAAAGAACTAGCTGGAAAACATATGAAAATATATTCAATCTCATTAGTCATCAGGAAAATGCAAATTACACCCACAATGAGATAAAAACACCTACTCTCAAACTGGCTAAAATTAAAACAACTGCCTAGACCAAGTTTTGGTGAGTTAATTGATCAAGTAGAGTTCTCATACACTTTGGTGAGACTATAGAACAGGAAAACTTAGGAATACTGTTCAATAGTATCTACTAAACTTGAAAATACTCATAGTCTATAGTAATTTGCACGGTAATTGCACTTCTAGCATATGCCCAATGGGAAGTTTATATCTGTGTACTCAAATAGAGGTATAAGAATGTTTATAGCAATATATTCACAATAACCTAACTGGTAAAAAACACGCAAATGGCCATCAGAGTTTGAATAAAACACTGTGTTATTTTAATACAAAAGGCTACTTTGCAACAAAAAAAGAATTACTGCTGAATGCAACTATATCAATATCTTTCACTAACCTAATGTTAAGTAAAAGAATCCAGACTAAAAGACTAATATTGTATCTCTCAATTCATATAAAGTTCATAGCCAGGTAAAACAAATATATACTGTTTGAAGTCAGAATAATGGTTACCTTTGGGAAAGAACAAACGGTGACTGAGGTACCGCATATGAGATTTTGGGAGGTGCTGGTATTGTTTTATTTATTGTGAAAACTTATTAAGCTATGCAGATGTAATTTGTGCTTTTTAAGTATGCATGTGCTTCACTAAAAAAATTCTGAAAATATCGAGAATTTATAATTCAATAAAAACTGTGTTAACTCAAGTGTGAAGTAATCTGAAATGTGACATAATTTTGAGCAATCCATGGGGATAATCGATTTTAACTTGGTATTAGGAAACTTTGTATTGAAATAGACAAGGGGTTGTTACTTAGCACACTAGGGAAATGGGTAATTAGATATTTTCAATTTTAAAAATCTAGTAATGCCTATTGACTTTCAACTTTTAAAATCAAACTATAAATAAACAAGACAATTTTCATTACAAAACAATGTAAATGTTGAAAAGTTTCACCAGGTATAAGACAAAATATTTGAGGTCAGATTTGGGGAAGCAGTAATGTCATACAAAGTCAGGAGATCAAGAGATGAATCTTCCAGGATTCCTTGAAGGTGCACAGGTGACCAGTGAACAAACTGGAAATCACAGTTTAACCAGAGGGGAAGGAAGGAGAAGGAATAGGGGTGAACTGATTTCAGTAAGACCTTATATATCACAGCAGAAGGTAAATGCATAATATTCAAAGTTGATAAACCAAGAGGTAGCAATATATCATTGACAGATAAATAGGCAAAAAACAAAAGAAGCTAAAATGTAAACAAGTAAAAGGTGTTGCTTACAGGAGGTTGGAATGAAGATGGCAACTGGGGCCAAGGCTGTTGCTTTTCATTATAAATTAAAAATCTATAGGATAGAAAGGTGCAGGTTTCAAAGCAGCTAAAGCAAACCTGAGAAAGATTTAAGTGGGAGGATTCATTCTACCTGGTAGCAAGTCTTACTATACAGCTACATTAATCATGAAAATATGGTGTCAGCAGAGATTGATACACACATGGATTAATGGAACAGAATAAAGAACCCAGAAATAGACCTGCACAAAAATGCCTAACCAATTTTTGACAAAGGTGCAAAAGCAATTCATTGGAGGAGTGGATGGCTTTTTCATGAAATGATGCTAGAGTAATAGGACATCTGTAAGAAAATAAATACATGAACTTCAACCTAAACCTCATGTGTCATACAAAAAAATAATTTAAAATAGATCACAGCTGGTCATGGTGGCTCACACCTGCAATCCTAGCACTTTGGGAGGCTGAGGAGGAAGGATCACTTGAGGCTAGGAGTTAGAGACCTGCTTGGGAAACACAGTAAGACTCTATCTCTACAAAAACAATTTTAAAAATTAGCCAAGTGTGGTGGCCAGTACCTGTAGTCCCAGCTACTCAGGAGACAGAGGTGGGAGGATATTTTGAGCGCAGGAATTTGAGGCTACAGTGAGCCATGATGTCACCATTGCATACCAGCCTGTGTGACAGAGCAAGACTCTGTCTCAAAAGTAATAAACATAATAAAATAATTAAATATGGTACAGCATAATAAAAATGGTGCAGCAAACTACCATGGCACACGTAACATACCTGTGTAACATACCTGTATGTTCTGCACATGTATCCCAGAGCTTAAAGTATAATTAAAAAATCAATAAAATAAAATGGATTACAGATATATATGTAAAATTTAAAACCATAAAAGTTTTAGGGAAAAATGAGAGAAATCTTTGAGGTCTTGGGCTAGGCAATGAATTGTAGCCTTGACACCAAAAGCATAACCGATGAAAGAAAAAATTGATCAATCGAATCTTATCAAAATTAAACATTTTTCTTCTTTTAAAAAAACCCTGTGAAGCTATAAAGCAGACTTGGCAAAAATATTTGCAAGCCTCGTATCTGACAAATAACTGTTACTGAGAATATATAAAGAACTCTCAAAAACCCCCAAGTAAAAAAAAATATAAACAATCCAATTAGAAAATCTGCAAAGACACAGACATTTTACTAAAGAAGAAATAGAGGTGGCAGATAAGCACATGAAAAGATGTTCAAACATAATTCGCCATCAGGGAAATGCAAATTAAAAACCACAATGAGCTGCCACTACACATCTGTCAGGATGGCAAAAATAAATAATAGCAATAATACTAAATGCTAGTGAGAATGGAGAAAAACCTGGATTCATTGCAGATGGGAATATAAAAGTGCACAGTTACTCTGGAAAATAGTTTGTCAATGTCTCATAGAACTAAACGTCAGCTATTATATAGACTAACAATTGCATTACTAGGTCCTTATCCTAGAGAAATTAAAACAAGTTCACCCACAAAAACCTGTGCATGAATATTCACGGCAACTTTATTCATAAAAGCCCCAAAGTGGAAACAACCCAGATGTCCTTCAACAGGTGGAGTGTTAAGCCAGCTGTGGAATACTACTTAGCAATGAAAAAGAAACAAATGTTTGATGCATGCAACAATTTGGAAATGTCTCCAGGGGATGATGCTGAGTAAAAAAAAAAAAGTCAAACTCAAAAGATTACATTCTGTATGACTTCATTTATATTAAACATTTGGAAAGACAAAACTTTAGAAATGGAGAACAGATTAGTGGCCGCTAGGGCTTAAGGGCAGGGAAGGGGAGATGCAGGAGGGAGAGAAGGCATAGTTATAAAAAGGGTGACCCAAAAGGTCCTTGTGGGGATGGAACTCCTCTGCTTCTTGACTGTGGTGTGGTTACATGAACATACACATGATAAAATTGTATAAAATTAAACGCACACACAAATGAATGTAAGTAAAACTTGGGAAATATGAATGAGAGTGGTGGATTGTACAATGTCAATGTCCCGGTTGTGAAATTATACTATGATTTTGCAAGACGCAACATGGGGGAAATCAGGGAAAGAATACATGAGATCTTTTCATATTATTTCTCACAATTGTATGTAAATGTACAATTAGCTCAAAAATATGAAAAAACGTATAAATAAAAACACAAAATACCTTCTCAATAAATTTGTAAAAAAGATATGTGTGTGTATATACACATGTATATGTATATATACCCACGCATACACACTGGGACAGAGGGGCAAAGTGTCAAGAACTGAGTCATTATCAGAATCTGGAAAAGAAATAATAAAGTAGACGCAAAGAATAAAGTAGATCAGAGGGGTAGAAATAGTACTGGGTGAGGCAAAGGGAGATTTGAAGGAGGCGTTAACAAGCTTTTACTTAAGCAGGGATAAAAATCAGGCTAGGTGCATCATGATGTCTTCTTGAGCAGAATACATCACTACCCAAAATATGCAGTAGAGTATAATTGTTATGAGTGTGAGCTCTAAAACTGACTTGCTGAGATTCAACATCAGCTGTGTTTACTCTTAGCAGTATTACTTTGGGCAAGTTATCAAAACTTCTCTATGCCTCAGGTCTTCCTAATACATGAATCACCTGGGGTTTTGTTAGGAGGGTTAAATAAGTTAATGCTTATAAAAAGCTTAGAAAATTTCTTGGCATTCAGTCAGTCTTAGCCAACTGTATTATCTGCCAGCAGCTCATTTATCAGAGATGACAGCGTAACGATAAGTTTCCTGTTTTTTCCTTGTTATTTATTGTGCTCTGATGCTTTGACTATCTGAAATCATCCCACAGTGTCTGGAGGACCTGATCCTCTGTATCTCTGATTTCTAAAGCTGCTTGAAAAAAGGGAAAGGAGCACAGTATTGTGTAGGTGGCTGCTTACCCATCCAGGTACACACAATGCTGCTTGGAGAGGGAAACTGGTTCACCAGTACCTCTCACCGAACCCTGTCTCTTTGTAGCCTTGATTTACAACATACCATTGTAATGTGAATCTAACACAAGTTGCTAATGATTCTGTAGTTTCTTCACCTCCTTGGCAATGTATTTATTCCTTACCAAAGTAAAAATGTACCATAGGTAATGCAATACTCATTCCCCCAAATAGAAGCTATAATAATCATTTCTAGCCTCCTTGATTAAATTTCATCTTATTTTGCAATTCTCTTTACTAAGGAAGATTGACAGACAGTAATGATCTAGACAGATGTTGTCAGCTCTAAAACATCTACAGACTCGTTCTGCTTCTCCGAGTGGTGCAGAAGTAGCTAGCTACTGAAGTAGCCCTGACGTCTATATAACAACAGCTGTGAAGAACTCTACTGTGCAAGAGCCTGAGCTTCACTGGCAAGGAACACGTGATTCATTGAAAAGAAGTAATTTCCGTAAATGTATGGGCATGAAATATGTAAGACTCATACTTCAGAATGAACTATAATATGATCTCTCCTAGGGAAAATGCCATTTCTGTAATACTGTACATTTCTTATTAATAAAGACAAGCATTGACTTAGCAGCCATCACTGTTGGTATGATATACATAATATGTAGTGCACAGAATCAAAAAGCCAGATGGTGGGCAGGTAACTCTGTTCTGGAATTTCATCTTGCATCCAACAGACAAAATGAGTTTGGGTTTTTTCCCTGCTTCTAAGATGGTAGAGAGCAGTCCTGAGCCTGGGCCCTGTTCCTAAGAGCCTGCTCCAAGATGTCCAACTAAACACAGCAGGAGGAACATCTCCCACTGAGGGAACAGGACACCAGGAAGACTGGTGCACTCAGAGGAAAGGCATTGGGAGCAGATGAAGGGAAGACATAGAGGCTGGGCTGAAGACGGAGGCTGCTGGGAACTGAAACTCACTGCTGGTCCCCAATGACTACTGCAGAAGGGGTGAGCTGAACAGGCAAGGAGCAACCTGCTCTCACCATGGCCCTCTGGAATCCCAGCAGGAGGAGACCTCTAATCTGCCATGGACACTTGTATTGGCAGGGAAAGCTGCCTAGAAAAGTAGTCGGGGCAGAACTGCAGCCAGTGCAGAGCCCAGAAGGTTTGGTGTGGGAGTATCTATAGTGGGGCATGGCCAGGAGTGCCCATTCCCTTAGGCGCAACTTGCTCCCAGAGGAGACTTTAGCCCTAGGGGATCTGTCAGTCCTGCACTCTGCAGGGCAGTCTTGCCTATCAGATGGGGCAGGTCTGACCTGAGCGCCCCTCCATCTGCTGGCCTCTCCCAGGGCCCCAGCCTGGCTGCGCCTGCATGCAGTGCAGCCACCTGGTACCTCCTGGGGGCTCACATCATAGCTCCTGTGTTGGCAGATCGTGCTTGACCAGCAGAGTGCTCCAGCAGAGCAGCCCCCATGAACACGCACTAGCCTGCCCATTCCCTCTGCCGCCTTTGCCTTCATGCACTCGCCCATGGCCACCACCCACATTGTTTTCCTGGCAGACATGTTTGCAGAGGAACTCTTCCTTCCCTTGCCTGCCATCATATGTGTGCGTGTGCACTCTGCCATGCCACTGCTGGGCATAAATGAACCCCACCACTCCTCCTCTCACCTCATAGCCATTGCCATGGGAGCATTGGTGGGCTTGAAGCCCACCAGCCCTGCTCCCTCCAGTGCTCTGCCCCTGTGCTGATGCTGACACTGGTGCAAAGAAAACAGTGGACTCCCCCGCACCCTAAGCAGCCACCACTGCCAGTGTGAATGTGCACAGAGGGAGCACAAAATCCTGTGCCCATCAGTGTCCCGCCATCATTCTAACACCACCACTGGCACCAACACACACACAGTTGCTGGTGGGGGACCCTGGCCCCCCAAGTTGTACTGCCACCACAGATACTGCATGGTGGCTGGGGCTCCAGCACCTACTAGCACCCTGCTGCACTGCCGCTGCCACTGCTTGTGGTACATGCAAACAAGGATGGATCCTGCTGCCACCACCCTATGAAGTACTTTGGCTGCCACCACCCATCAGAGTGTTGTGACCAGCTGTCTGGGAGCACCTCAGCCCCTCCAGTGGAGCAGGTTCCTAACCTCAAGGAGCTAGATAACAAAGCCAGGGCCCAATATCAGTTCCCCAGAGTTACAGCATACTGACTAGGAGCCCCGAGCTGAGCCTTGGCCCCCTCAAATCTTCCACTAGTGAAGCTAGTCCACTGACCACCTTACACCAACATCACACCCCCAAGGTCATGGACTAGGGTAAAAGAAAAAAAAAATCCATCCAAAGGACAGCCACTTCAAAGACTGAAGGAACGTCTGCCTACAAAGATAAGAAAGAACCACCACAAGAACTGTGACAACTCAAAAAGCCAGAGTGTCTTCCTTTCTCCAGACAAACATACTAGTTCTCTAGCAAGGGTTCTTAACTGGGCTGAGACAGATGAAATGACAGAAATAGAACTCAGAATATGGATAGGAACGAAGATAATTGAGATTCAGGAGAATACTGAAATCCAATGTAAGGAAGCTAAGAATCACAATAAAATGATACGAGAGCTGACAGACAAAGTAGCCAGGATCAAAATCAACATAATCAACCTGACAGAGCTGAAAGACACTCTACAAGAATTTCATAATGCAACTGCAAGTATTAGCAGCAGAATAGACCAAGCTGGGGAAAGAATCTCAGAGCCTTGAAGACTAGCTTTTGGAAATAAGACAGTCAGACAAGAAGAAAGAAGAAAGAATGAAAAGAAATAAACAAAAACTCTGAGAAATATGGGATTATGTAAAGAGACCAAATCTATGAATCACTGGAATCCCTGAAAGAGATGGAGAGAATGGAAGCAACTTGGAAAACATATTTCAGGATTTCAGCCATGAAAACTTCCCCAGCTAGCTAGAGAGGCCAACATTCAAATTCAAGAAATGCAGAAAACTTCTGCAAAATATGTCCCAAGAGGATTATCCCCAAGACATAATCATCAGATTCTCCAAGGTAGAAAAGAAAGAAAAATTGTTAAAGGCAGCTAGAGAGAAAGGACAGGTCACCTACAAAGGGAAGTCTATTAGACTAACAGCAGACATCTTAGCAAAAACTCTACAAGCCAGAATAGATTGGGGGCCTATAGTAAACATGCTTAAAGAAAAGAAGTTCCAACCAAGAATTTCATATTCTACCAAAGTAAGCTTTACAAGTGAAGGAGAGAAATAAGATCCTTTTCAGACAAGCAAATGCTGAGGGAATTCCACACCACCAGACCTGCCTTATAAGATTCCCTGAAAGAAGCACTAAATATGGAAAGAAAAGATTGTTGCCAGCCACTACAAAAACACATGTACACACATCAGTGATACTATAAAGCAACCACACACAAACAAATTAGCATGACAAACAGCTAACAGCATGCTGACTTTATCAAATCCACATGTATCAATACTAACCTTGAATGCAAATGGGCTAAATGCCCCAATTAAATGGCACAGAGCAGCAAGTTACATAAATAACCAAAACCCAGTGATATGCTGTCTTCAAGAGACCCATCTTAAATGCAATGACACACATAGGCTCAAAATAAAGGGACTGTGAAAAATCTACCAAGCAAATGAAAAACAAAACAAAACAAAAAGCAGGAGTTACAATCCTTACTTCAGACAAAACAGACTTTAAACCAACAAAGATCAAAAACGGTTAAAAAGGGCATTACATAATGGTAAAGGGTTCAATTGAGCAAGAAGAACTAACTATTCTATATATATATGCACCCACCACATGAGCACCCAGATTCATAAAGCAAGTTCTTAGAGACCTTGAAAGAGAGACTTAAACAGCCCACTGACAGTGTTAGACAGATCATTAAGGGAGAAAACTAACAAAAGTATTCAGGACCTGAGCTCAACACTAAACCAGATAGACCTGATAGACATCTACAGAACTCTCTATTCCAAAACAACAGAATATACATTTTTCTCATTGCCACATGGCATATATTCTAAAATTGACCACACAATCGGACATAAAACAATGTTCAGCAAATGCAAAATATTTGAAATTATACCAACCACTCTCAGACCACAGTAAAAAATATATACTTTTTGGTTAATTATGAAATTAAGGCAGTAAACGAGAAGTCCTTTGAAACTAATGAGAACAAGGATGCCTCATACCAGAATCTCTGGGATATAGCTAAGGCAGTGTTAAGAGGGAAATTTATAACACTAACCACCCACATTAAAGAGTTAGAAAAATCTCAAATTAACAACCTACCACCACAACCAGAGAACTAGAGAATCAGGAGTAAACCAACTCAAAAACCAGCAGAATACGACAAATAACCATAATCAAAGCTGAACTGAAGGAGACTGAGACATGAAAAACCATTCAAAAGATTAAAGAAGCGAGGGGCTGTTTTTTAAAAAATTAATAAGATAGATAGACCACTAGCTAAACTAATAAAGAAGAAAAGAGAGAAGATCCAAATAAATACAATCAGAAATGACAAAGGGGACATTACCACTGACCCCACAGAAATATAAATAGCCACCAGAGACTATTATGAACTCCTCTATGCACACAAAGTAACAAATCTGGAAGAAATTGATAAATCCCTGGACACATACACCCTCCCAAGACTGAAGCAGGAAGAAATTGAATCCCTGAACAGACCAGTAATGAGCTCTGAAATTGAATCACTAATAAATGGCCTATCAATCAAAAAAAGCTCTGGACCATGAGGATGCACAGCTGAGTTCTACTAGATGTACAAAGATGAACTGGTACCTTTCCTACCAAAACTATTCCAAAAAATTGAGGAGGGACTCCTCTCCGACTGATTCTATGAGGCCAGCATCATCCTGATACCAAAATCTGGCAGAGACACAACAAAAAAAGAAAACTTCAGGCCAATACCCTTGATGAACATTGATGTAAAAATCCTCAATGAAATACTGGCAAACTGAATCCAGCAACACATCAAAAAGCTTATCTACCACAATCAAGCAGGCTTTATGCCTGGGATGCAAGTTTGGTTCAACATATGCAAATCACTAGACATGATCCATCACATACACAGTGCTAAAGACAAAAACCACATGAGCATCTCAATAGATGCAGAAAAGTCTTGATAAAATTCAACACCCCTTCATGGTAAAAACTCTTAACAAACAGATATTGAAGAAATATACTTCAAAATAATAAGAGTCGCCTTGACAAATCCACAGTCAACATCATACCAAGTCGCCAAAAATCCGCCTTTCCCTTGAAAACCAGCACTAGAAAAGGATGCCTTCTCTCACCACTCCTATTTAACATAGTATATTGGAAGTCCTGGCCAGAGCAATCAGGCAAGAGAAAGAAATAAAGCACATCCATATAGGAAGAGAAGAAGTTGAACTATCCCCGTTTGCAGATGACATAATTCTATATCTAGAAAACCGCACAGTCTCGGGCCAAAAGCTCTTTCAGCTGATAAACAACTTCAGCAAAGTTTCAGGATACAAAATCACTGTACAAAAAATCCCTAGCATTCCTATACACCAACAGCAGCCAAGCCAAGAAAAATTAGGAAGGTAATCCCATTCACAATTGCCACAAAAGGAATAAAACACCTAGAAATACAGCTAATGAGGGAGGTGAAAGATCCCTATAACGAGAATTACAAAACACTGCTCCAAGATATCAGAGATGACACAAATTGAAAATCATTCCATGCTCGAGGATAGGAAGAATCAATATTGTTAAAATGGCCATACTTCCCAAAGCAATTTACAGATTCAATGCTATTTCTAGCAAACTACCAATGACATTCTTCACAGAACTAGAAAAAAACTATTTTAAAATTCATATGGAACCAAAAAAAAAAAAAAGAACTCAAATAGCCAAGGCAATCCTAAGCAAAAAACAAGGCAGGAAGCATCACACTATGTAACTTCAAACTATATTGCAGGGCTACAGTAACCAAAATAGCATGGTACTGTTACAAAAACAGACACATAGAGCCCATAGATCATGTTCCATTGGAAACCTAACCCTAATCCTAACCCTAACTATGTTCCATTGGTCTATGGGTCTGTTTTTGTACCAGTACGATGAAATAAGGCCAGAATTAAGGTGTCACACCTACAACCATCTGATCTTTGACAGAACTGACAAAAACAAGCAATGGGAAAAGGACTGCTTACTCAATAAATAGTGCTGGGATAACTAGCTAGCCATATGCAGAAAATGGAAACTGAATTCTTCCTTTACATCATATACAAAAATCAACTCAAGATGGATTAAAGACATGTAAAACCCAAAACTTTAAAAAGACTGTAATACAACCTAGGCAATACCATTCTGGATATAGGAACTGGTAAATATTTCATGATGAAGATGCCAAAAGCTATTGCAAAGAAGCGAAAATTGACAAGTCAGATCTAACTCAACTAAAGAGTTTTTGCATAGCAAAAGAAACTATCAATCAACGGAGTAAACAGACAACCTACAGCATGGGAGAAATTTTTTGCAGACTATGCATCTGACAAAGGTCAAATGTCCAGAATCTATAAGAAACATGAATTTACAAGAAAAAACAACCCCATTAAAAAGTGGGCAATGGGCATGAACAGATCCTTTCCAAAAGAAGACATACATGTGGTGAACAAGCATATGAAGAAAAGCTCATTATCACTGATGACTAGAGAAATGCAAATCAAAACCACAATGAGATACCATCTCACACCAGTCAGAATGGTTATTATTGCAAAGTCAAGAAATAACAGGTGCTGGCGAGGTTGCAGAGAAAAGGGAACACTTATACTGTTGGTGGGAGTATAAATTAGTTTAACCGTTTTGAAAAGCAGTGTGCAATTTCTCAAACAGATAAAAACAGAAATATCATTCGACACAACAATCTTATTACTGGGTATATATACAAAGGAATATAAATCATTCTGTCACAAGCACACATGCACACATACATTCATTGCAGCACTATTCACAATAACAAAGACATGGTATCAACCTAAATGGCAAAGATTGGATAATGAAAATATGATACCCATACACTATAGAATACTATGCAGCCATGAATAAAGAACTAGATCATGTCCTTTGCAGGAACATGGATGGAGCTAGAGGCTACTATCTTTAGCAAACTAGCAAGGGAAGAGAAAACCAAATACTGCATGTTCTCACTTCTAAGTGAGAGCTAAATGATAAGAACACATGGACACAAAGAGGGAACAACACACACTGGGGCCTATTTGAGGGTGGAGGGTTGGGGGATTGAGAGAGGCAGGAAAAATAACTATTGGGTACTAGGCTTAAGTACTTGGGTGACAAAATCATCTGCACACAAATCTCCATGACATGAGTTTACCTATAGAACAAACCTGAACATGTACTCTTGAACCTAAAATAAAAGTTTATTTTTTAAAAAGCCATATGGTGAGAACTCTAGATTCCAGGTCATTGTGTGGCTCCTGTTAATGCCACTAAAGGACATTTTGTCATAGGCAGTAGTTGTCCTCCCCAACAGTACCTTCAGAAGTTTAGATATGTAGGTTTACCATTTTTATTTCTCCTTAGTGAAATCCCTTTAGAAAGCCATCATCCACAGACTTCACTGTTTTGAATCCCTCTTTGGGTGAAATTGACAACAATATCACCTTCAGAGATAATCAGTTTCATTTGGTTATTACTTGTGGTGTATGATGATTCCACCATTTATTTTTATGGAATTTCTTAAACTCCTTTTAAGACAAGTTCTGTAATTCCAGAATTTGACTAACTTAGCTTCATTTTCACCTTATATACCCTTCAAAATTACATAGGTCCTGAGTTTGTTCAATCCTCACCTCAAATGAAGGCATGCGTCTCTCCCCTGATCATTTTAGTTACTTCTCACTGGATGTCCTCATTATTCTTCATTCTTTTTGTGGAAGTACAGGAACAAGAAACATACCACTGACACAGTCAGTCATACAATAACTGGATATCTAATCAGAACAAGATTTTCATTTCTTTTCTGGGACTTTTCCTGAAGATGGTCAGGTCTGCAGGGGTGGAAATGGGTGAAAAGAGAAGCACTTCTGGTTGCAGGACCCTGTACTTTGGGAAACAGCTAACAACAGCTTCTAGGTCCAAATGTTCTCTTTCCAGAATTGCTTTTTTTGTGAATTTACTACCTCTCCTTATGAAAGCTCATCTTCCAAGTCTTACTAGGTCTTTTTGAAATTATCCACATTAATCTGGCAACTCATTCCCTAGGCAAAATTAGCACCATCTACAAACAAAAATTGGAAGCTTCCTCTTCCAGATTTAGAATCATCCTTGTTGACTCTTATCTACCCATTTTTAATCCTTTCATTTTGTTTTGAAGTTCATTTTCTATCCGGTTCTTCCAGATTCTCTAGTCATTTTTTTAAAAGCAAAGTACAGAAACTAGTAAGGAGATATTTTTAAAGTCAAAGTATTAAGAGATATTGGCTCTGTATGATACATCTATACAGTGAAATATTACTTAGCCATTAAGATAATGTACAAAAATTAATAAGGCAGGATTGTTCTGATATATTGTTAACAGAAAAAACAGATTATAAAACTCTTTGCATGCTATTATTCTATTTTAAAAATGTAATGAAGTACCTAAGAAAAAGACAAGAATATACATTAAATAATAACAAGTTATGGCATTTCTGAGTGGGAAACATAGTCAATATCTATAAATCAAAGAAAAATAGGTTGAAATCAGTATGGCTTAAAGTATGCATTTTAAAATAATGTGCCCTAAATAAAAAGATCTAACTACTGAATTGGATCTTAAAGGTTATCTAGTCTTATTCTTAGAAAATTCTTTATGTTTACATCTGTGACATTATTATTGTTGTATGTTGGTATATTATCCTAATCTTCGGGATACTAAAATAGATAAATGATCACCTTATTCTCAGAGCAGTTTTATGCATAAACTATGTCTGCTTACAGAGAAAACCAATTCTAGTTAAATACAGTTGTGGAAATATTAAAAATAGAAATTGGCAACAAAATAAAATATTCAATGGTTTATTAATACATTACATACCAAGATCTAGCAGTAAGCCTAACAACTATCATAAATTCAAAGTAGAGATAAATATAGATGATATTTTAACATATCTATAACAACCTTAAGGTAATATGAAAATATCCATGAATTCTATTAAAGACAAAGTCATGGATGTTACTAATACTATTGTAGTTTGTTCTCTACTTTTCTAATAGAAAAAACTGCTAAATATTAGGTATAAATGAGTGCATATAAAGATGTATTTTTATTGCTATCCAAATTCACAGACCTAAACTTAATGCTTAAAATATTTGAGTGTCTGAGGATTCCAGATAAAGAACTCTTAACCTGTAATAAGACCAAAGTACTCACATGAAGAGAGAATAAAAGATAAGATACTAATAAAAATAAACTTAAATGGAGGAATTATTGAATATGTTCTGTGTATGCTCGGATTTCTAGTGCCAAAGATGTACCCAATTCAGTGTGTAGGAAAAGCTACATCTTGAAAGATGACCAAAAAATAAAATAACACCAAATTAAGATATAAATATTTTTCTCAATAAGAAGCTGGAGATTTATTTGTTCCAAATTTAAATGTTACATGAAATATGATAAAGGAAAGGAAATACCATGATAATGTATAGACAATCTAAGCTTATGAGAGAAAGAAGAAAATCAATAGATATTTCAGTACATATGTTCTTGAGAATAGTCCTTCAGGCATTATAAAATCTTTATGAATCAACATTTATAATGATGTAATATGAGAGACCTTCAGCAAAAAGCTATATCAAGTCACTCTAGGTCCTTATATAGATATGGGTTCAAATGCCAATATTACAGATATTAATAACAAACAATAAACAGATAACTGGAATTTCGGAAAAGAATATTTCACAGGAAAATTATAGTAGAATTAGGGCAATGACATTGCTTTGGTGGACTGCTCTTATGTGAGTCATGTACCAGTACACAGACTGACCCCTGAGCTAAAAGGAGCTACTCAAGGGGTCCAAGTACATGAAATCACATATTGAGGATTTCTATAAAGACAAAATGTCAGATTCGCATTCTCTTTCAACTGACTCACATACCTTTAAATAAAGTAAAAGATCTCTAAGTATACACAGACAAATGTTAATATATATTCATCGTGGTTATCTTAGGCTCAGGAGATATATTTCATTTCTTACTTTTGCTTATATTTTCTAAAGTTTGTTTAATAAACATACGCTACTTTTATAGTTAGAGAAAGTTGTTTAAATTATTTAAAAATATTTTGCCGTTGCAAATTATTTCAATCCTAAATTTTAATGAAGTTTAAAGATTGCAGACTGGGCGCTGTGGCTCACGCCTGTAATCCCAGCACTTTGGTGGGATTAAATGTCTGAAAAATTAACATTTTTAATATTATAATTCTCACTTTAAAGATGAAAAAACAAGATAGTTAGCGAGAGTTTAGGAAAGATGTTTATTCATTCTTTCAACTCACACATATACATTGAATGCCAAACAAATTATTAGGTGCTAGATATAGTCCGATGAGCAAGACCAACATGGTCTCTGCCCTTTCAGTGCTTAAAATCAGATTGCTATGGTAGTAAGACAGCAGAATTATGGTTAGCCTAATTTGAGTTTGAATATTGGTTCTACCTCATAATTCTCACTAAACTTTTCTAAGCATCAACTTCTTCATTTATAATAAGATAGTGACAACTCCTTGGTCAGGTTGCTATCAAGAATGGATGCATTATAGACGAGATATATAACATAGTAATCAGCATGCAGTGATACTTAAGAAAGCCAGGTACCTGACATAAAGTAGATATTTAAGAAAGCATACCCACTATTACTAGGTTTGTGTTTTCTGCTGGTAATATTTTTAGTAATATTAAAAAATATCATGACAATTTATATTTCACTAAGACCACAGAATTTCCCACTTCTAAGATCATGGGAGATTTATACATTCCCTTTTTATATGTAAAAATCTCAACTTCAGGGTCAAGGCTGGAGCCATTGGGGTAATCCTACCCTAAATGTGTTTGGCCACTAATACTTTCACAAAATATGTTTCATGAATCATAATTTGAAAGCCTTTAAAATTTGTCACTTCCTACTCATTGTCCTAGAGGGAATAATACAATATTGGGACACATCCACCATGTATTCACTAATATCTGGTTCTATTTGCAAATATCAAGCTATAAATCCACTATAAAGCTTAATATATTAATGAAATACAGTCTGAATATTGCAGAAGTAAAGCAAGCTAATAGGACAAAAGAAAGCAGCAGAAACACTGCAGAAGTGAAGAGCAAAATAAGATGCTAGTCATTCTAAATCTACATGCATGTAATAACACTTTATTAACTAGAGATGATATAAAAGTGAGCATGATGAAAAGATCTGGATCGATAGGTTAAAAAAGTGATTTCCTGTGTCCAATTAACCTTAAGCCTGAAAATGTATACATTTATTTTTTCTGCCACTACACTGAGCTGTATGTGTCTATGTGTGTTTCAAATCTGTTTTATAACAGTTTTTCAGTGAGGATCCTTACTATTAGTTTTAGCATTTTACTAACATATTTTGAGGTAGTGAGGTATTTCATTTCTTAATACGCAAAAAACATGCTAGATTACTTAATCATTGAGTTTGCATTATAAAATTCCATCGGGAATAAACACACATCTAAGTTTTAAATTGTTTCAATAAGAACTAAACTGGGGAGGCTTGGGGATATATTTGTTGATTAGAGGTAGACAATTTCTAGTGTGTCAGAATATTGTCCTTTGGTATGTTATTTTGTGTAGTAAGGCTATGCATACCGTCATGGGTTCTCAACAAATATTCATTAGCCGAATTTCTAGAATCTGCAAGGAAGTAACCTTTCTTTCTGTCAGATGTATTTTATATATTTGGATTAAATGTCACCTTTCTTTCTGAATTGCACTCTATTATTTCCTGGACTCTATTTAGCTAGCTACCTATTCATCACAGTTCCATTTACCTTGATTAAAACTCCCTGCTTTACTTAGTGCCAATTATTGATTATAAGCAGTTATCAGATTCTATTTCCATCTGACTCTTTTGGCACCTATCTGATAGTTCACTGACAAGTCATCTCTCCATCCTAAGTGGCCTGGACTTGTAGCCCTTGAAGCAAGAGGAAATGTGGTATTTAAAAAGAATGTGTCCTAGATGGTTGGGGCTTGTAGCCCTTAAAGCAAAAGGGAATGTGGTACTTAGGGAGAAGGGATCCTAGACTATCAGAAAGTCAAACAGCCAGACTAAGGTGTCCTAAGTAAGATACAAGTTGTACTTAGAGCAAGGTCCCTGGGACATGGCTGCCTTTAATATACACAAGCCAGCACAGTACTTCTTCACTTAATGTCATAGATAAGTTCTTGGAAACTTAGTTTAAGCAAGATGACGTATATAAAAATCAATTTTACCACAGGCAAATTGATAGAAATAAGAGTTAAGTTCCTATGGTATATTTCTGGTCACAAAAACATCACCAGACTTCTAAACAAAGACTCAAAACACTTGTAATAATAGACATTGAAATAAATGTGAACTGTACATACATTTAAGATTAATAAAAACAAGTAAGAGGATTATTTACCCAAGTTTTGGTGAATAAGTGAGTGACGACGGTCACAGCGGTAATGGATTAAATAAAAGAATAAATGTTTGCAAAGTCAGAATTGCACCTTCTCCCAACATGCAGTTCAAAAACGAGAACCAATATGGCAGGCTTGCTGAGAGCTTTGGGGTTGCATGGCTTATTGTATATTTCTATGATTATCATATACTTGATGAATTTTTATTTGATAATAATTTGCATGCATTCATTTGTTCAGTTTCTAACTCACTTATTCTGGCTCAGGGTCATGGGTGGCCAGAGCCTGTCCCAGCAGCTCAGGGCACAAGTCAGAAACCCACAGTGGTCAGGCTGCCACACCATCACAGGGCACATTCACATACACCCACACTCACTCACACTGGGACTCTGTAGACATGCTAATGAAACTAACACGCACATCTTAGGGATGTGGGAAGAAACTGGAGTACTCAGAGAAAACCCATGCAGACATGGAGAGAATGTGCAAACTCCACATAGACAGTGACCCCAGCTGGGAATCAATTTCCTTTTCTTGTCAATGTTACAACAAATTGACATGGAACAAAACAATGTTATTTGAAGACCTGCTGTACTTCGAAGCTGCAATCTCTGACTGCCATGATAGCCTCATCTCAGCCCTGGCATAGTAGAGATCCAGGCAGTACTGAACTTGGTCAGGAAGTCTGGGTCATTGGCTAAATGACAAAAGGATTGGTGGGGAGTTCACATTTATTGACAATATTTATTAACTGAATATGTTTCTTTAAATTGAGCTTATTCCCAAGAAGTGGTAAGTCTTATTGTTCTATTGAGTTGACTGAAACATGGGAAAAAAGAGAGGTGAATATTTCATTCACACAATTTTAGGTGATTCTATACTGGGTTTGGGGTCACTTCTATGTGTGATATATAGGATTCAATCTCTGAGATGTTAGAGGCATCCCATACCTCTAATATCTAGGGGTGTAAGGGTGGGGTGTGCAGCAGCTAAATGATATATTTGGGGGTGGAGGTGGGCAGTGGTTTCCTTGAGCTGGCTCGATTCAGTTTGACAGCTGACTGTGTGCATTTCTTCCCAATTCTGTGCTCAGTAACATCATCTTGGTAGCTTGAAATCAGTCATGGTGGGAGTATTTACATCATGGAAATCAACAATGCTACCAATCAGCGGTCTTTACTATTTTTTTTTTTAGAGAGAGCTGTTGGGTTGTCGAATGCTGTTGGGTTGTTGAATGCTTATCAACACATCATTCAGTGTGATGTATGTATGTATGTCCATATATATGTATACATGTATACATTCTAGAAATTTAATTTCTGAAAAATTAATTCAAAATAACTTTAAATTTTGTTCTACCTCACACATGCATTTAAAAAATGGTCAAAATATATATATTTTTTGCTACAAAGTATCTTAACACTGTTTCCTCGAGCTTATTCCTTGTTTACAGTGGCAATTTGTAACTAATCCCATCCTATTGGAAATTCCAGCCCAATTCTTTCCTTTAACAGGCCAACTCTTTTGTTGTAGTTAATTAGAATTATTCCAAAACCTTTCTTCCCTAAGTTCATTGCTTTTTCTTAATTAGTAAAAACATGACTGACAACCATTCAGCCAACTACACTCATCAAGTAACCAGCAATTTATAGAGTTTAGATTGTTAAAAAAGAAAAAGATGAAACTACCAAGAAGACCAACGGATGCAAACTTTACAATCTTCCCAGAAATTCTTCTAATAACAACTCCCACAATCTAGAAGCTACTTTTAGAGACTTAACATATGTTAAGAAGAGACACTAGAAGGCATAAATTTAGTTATTCATATATTGTATAAAAACACAATTAATGTACTCTGTGGCAGTGTGCGGCGGCTCATGCCTGTAATCCCAGCACTTCTGGAAGGCCAAGGCAGGCGGATCACTTGAGGCCAGGAGTTTGAGACCTACCTGGCCAACATGGCAAAACCCTGTCTCTGCTACAAATACAAAAATTAGCCAGGCTTGATAGCGCATGCCTGTAATCCCAGCTATTCAGGAGGCTGAGGCATGAGAATCTCTTGAACCCGGGAGGCAGAGGTTGCAGTGAGCTGAGATTGTGCTAATGCACTGCAGCCTGGGTGATAGAGCAAGACTGTCTCACAAAAATAAATAAATAAATAAAATAAAAAATAAAACAAAAAATGTACTCCTTTATCAAACTTTTACTGGGGACTTGCTGTAGTAAGGACCTCTCAGAGAAAAATTTTACAGTCACTACCCTTGAAGAACTTATCATTCGAGTGAAGGCTATAAAATATATGGTACAAACTATTAAATAGAGACAAGTAGAGGATGTTATATAAAGAAATCTAGTGTAACTGAATTTATTGTACACCATATGAAACTTAACTTGGTGATGCAAACATAGGCTTTTTTTTCTTTACAATTTTGGGATTTTTTTTTCAGTTGTAGTAAGAAAACAAATATTACCATCAGCCCTAACTTTATGATCTGGAAATGGAAGATTACAGATTGGAGTTTTAAAGTCTCTATCTTCTGAGCATTTAAGAGGTTTCTCCTTTGTCATACTACATTTTCACAATTATGGGCATTAATTTATTAACCCTCAGTTGATTGGAATAGTCAGCTAAATACAATACCTTATTCCCTGATGGAACCAGCAACCTGAAGTGTGACTGTAATTGCTTCTTATCCAGATGACAGAAAGCAATTTCAGTGACTGCTTTACTTAATTAGGATGCATGAAGCATGAGCCTCCAGGTCACCTATGTCTGTAAATTCTGCCTCTTCAATTTTCTTGAGAAAGCGCTTATGTGTCCAGCACCTTGACGTGGTTTTTAGCAAGCACATACAAACTCAGCACAACCAAATTTCACTTATTCCTGGATATACTATCTACACTGCCTTCCGGTTTTGCCACAGACCCCGGTTCATTTAATTACCCATTTTCACTTTCTGGGCATTCACTGAAAAGTTAACAGTGAAAAAGCTTCATTACCCATTTGTTGGCACAATATTTTTGAAGGAATAGGGGAACCCATTGTGTTAATTTTGCATGAGGAGAACTCTTTGAAACAAAAGCTTTCGGTCTTTTGCCCAGATTAAGGGAAGATTTGAAAGACGGCTAAGTTTGCATTAGTCTGAAGTAGCTGCCTACCATCATGAAGCAATGTGCAACACAGACTTGTGCAAAATGACAGCATGGAAAACTGGACAACTGCTTTGCACCTTGGAGATGTCAACTAGGTGGTTCAATGGGAGGTGCAGATCAAGAGACACATGTACTCAAATATGAGTAAAAACACATTTCAAAGATACAAATCAGAGATTTTTAAATTATGTGATATTTTGGACAACCCACTACAACATGATTGTAGGCATTTATCAAGCATCTACAATGATACAAAGCTATTATTGAGATAATAAAATATACGAGAGATAGTTGCCACACTCAAACAGCTTATGACCAAGAACAGTGGCAACAGTGAAAGTAACAGTAGCAAAACTATAAAAAGCATCTCATATGAAGTGTGTGTACTATATTACATAAAAATTCATTTATTTCCTTTTAGGGTTATTAATTGAGAATTAACTGTATCTTGATCATCCAGTCTTGATCTATTCTTATTATGATTATTTCCAACTTACAGCAGCGAGGAAAGTTTCCACATATGGGTGCTTAGGCATATAAGACCAGTCTACTTTAACCAATTAGTAATTAGTCCATACACCTCAGAGTTAGTCTTGGTATCTCCGGAAATACTAAATTTAAAGTTTGAATATATAACACCAATCCAACATCTTGACTAGATTTAATTTTACTGGGTTACATCCAAGAGTTTCCTAAAACTCAGTAGGGTTACAAGTGCTCCATGAATATTTTTCTGTAAATATGTGATATGTGTGCATATAATATATGGCTTCAAAAGGAAGACACTTATACGTGTGTGTGTGTGCGCAAGCGTGTGTGCGCATCCTTTGCCCATCCATTCAGCACAGCTCCTCCAAAATTGAGTTACAAGACTGCACTTCTTGCTTACTGCAATCTTACCCATTGTAGCTGACTGTGTGGTTCACTTCACTTGTTGGCTAACAGCCTGCAGAACGTCGGCATGATGAAGAAGACATGCACAGAAACCACTCAATGAAACGTATCACAGCAGATGTAATCAGCAATGTGCAAGAGCCTATGAGCTGTATAATACCTGTCCATCTGCCGTTCTTCCTTCCTGTCTACTCACAGTTCTATCAAGTATGGATGCCACAGATAAGAGTCCTAATCAAGAAAAACCTGGTTAATAACATCAGTCTTAGAAAATGACATTTGTGCATTCAAATAAATGACACACCCATTGTTGCTGTGCAGTTCTTGCTGCTAAGGCTTTTATATGCTTTTATTGTCTTCTTCAGTCAAAACACAGTAGTGCTTACTGATTACAAGGAAGCAGAGGTCTAAGTATTGATTTTAATGATCCTACTGAATTTTCAACAGTCTTAGCTTAGTAAGGTAAAAGATGGAGTGACAGAGTCTTAAGTGTTTTCAAACAAAATTGCATTGTTCAGGCCATGGACTGCTTTGCACTTTAGAGAGTTGGAGAATAAGTGAAGAAGTGCATATTAGGCATTTGAGAACACTTCTCCAGTAATGAATGTAGATCCGGAGCATGATAGAATTTGAAGAGATCTGAGATGCCTCTTGTCTTTAAGTTCAAACCTTAATTTTACTAGTAAGGAAACAGAAGTCCAGACAGGAAAAATAAGTTATTCAAGGCCATAGAAAAGGTAAATGCAAGGGCTAAAATCATTTTTACTGGCTTTAGTTAGATCCAGTAATCGTTTTCATTATGATGTGTGTATTATATAACTTGGCTGAGAATGTTTCGTTTCTTCCCTCTCTTCCTTTCTCCCTCTCTTCCTTCCTGTCCTCTTTTCTCTTTCTCCCTAACAATACCTTTCCCTATTTCTCTTCCTCTTCTTCCCTCTCTCTTTATTGTCTTCCCTTTCTTCTTTCATTTTCCTCTTTTGCTTTCATTCACTCATTCATTCATATATTTCACAATTATTTACTGAGTATCTATTATGTGTCAGGTACAGTGTTAGAAGCCAGATTGAGATGGGGCCTGGCCTTATGGAACTTACAGTCCATTAGGGCACATGGACACTGAGCAGGTCAGGGAAGGCTTTCTGCAGAAGTCCTATTTATAACTGAGATCTGAAGGATGGGTAGGAGATAGCTAGTTACAGAATGAGGGGTGGGGATCACATTCCAAGCAGAGGAAACAGTACCTGCTAATGTCCCACAGCAGAAAGATGCTCAGTCAGTTCTAAGGCTAGAAGAGGCAGAACTGACACACGAGGCACTGGTAAAACAGTATCACTATTTGACCTTGTCCTCACTGCATTAATAAATTAGGAAGAAACATTCTAAAGTAAACTTAAAAACAAAAAACAAATAGCGGGAAATGTATCGCGTATCTTGCTAAGACAATGTTACCACGACCCATGACCTTGCACCTTTTTACCCACCGACTCTGGCACTCTCATGGAAGCCAGTGTGGTCAGCGTGGTATATGGACAGGGGACTCTGAAATCAGACAAATCACGGAATTGAACCTTCCCTCTGAACTTTCTGATGCTTTGGTCTTGAGCAAATCTTTCTGTCTCTAAGCTTCAGCTTTCTCATGTGCAGAATCAAGAATTTAAAACTACTATACAGAAGGCTACACAGAACACATGTAAAGAACCCAATAGGATGCCAAGCACATTAAGTACTTAAATATCCAATAAGCAGGTTAAAAGGTCTATGACATTTGAGTTTTAAGTCATAGTATCAGTAGATGCTTTTTAATAGGAGCAATGGATTTTTCAGAAATATAAAATCTATACTCTACCTAGATACTGCCAGAGATGGAAAATGCACATTTTCAAGAGAACATATTGGGTCTGGAAATGCCATATGTAACCTTCTCACAAAAGTAGAGAAGGCTAATAAGCCCTTGGGCCATCAACATGGTCAACTCAGTCTCAAGATTATTCTTACTAATTGCAGATAGACATAAACAGGTTCCAATTCTCAGCATTAATGGATGGAACAGGACTCACAAACATTGGAAATAAAATGAAGGGCATTTAACTTTTCTCTGTCTCAGTTGTGTCTTCTGTAAATGGAGGCAATACCTCACAGGGTGACTTTGGACTATAATTATCATTATACCCTGTATCATTATCGTTATGTATCATTATACACTATAGTTATTAGTATTACACCCCGTATCTGGGGCATAATACATGCTCACCTTTTGTATTCATGGAATATGATGGTCACATTTTATAATATAGGTTCAAAATTATAATATTTGATAATTTGATTATAAGGGAAAGAGTTTTTAAAAACTAAACTGTTTCCTTGTTCAATAAATTTCATAGGCGCTATGAAAAATCAATTTTTGTCATAATTTTTACATAATGGGAATGAGAATTAGAGTCCCTACGCAGGGAAAAGAAAGCCTGCGGCTCTTTCAAACAAGGCTTTACTGGTTTCAAATCTGTTTTCAATCTTACACAAACAAGTTTATTGCTTAAGTGAAAGCAAAAACCAAAATCTCTTATGTCTTTAAGCAGAAAGAGCTCCTGGTAGCTAGAGCTGGAATTTTTTATAAAAATAGTTTATTGCGAAGCACATAGTATTTCTCAATATTTTTAAAGGTAAATATTAGTGAATGAAGCTGTCTCTATAACAGAAGTTTTGAAATTCATAGCTGTTCATCAACCTGGTATTGCTTTCCATACTTTCTCAGCAGTGCCAGCCCCCAGGGCATTAACAGTCACAGTGGGATGTTAGAGATATTTTCTCATGCTGTATATAAAACATTTTAAAACATTTTACTTTCAGAGTGGTGTTTGGTAAACTAGACTAATTAACATAGAGTAGCATCTCTCTGAATAAACACTTTTTAAAAATTGCCTTTGATTGGAATTAAAAACATCACCATTTGGCAACCATCATGGTTATAATTGATTCAGAAACAAACATCAATGGATGCCAAAACAAGAGGAATAGGATATTTACATCATTGCAAAATAAAGCAGAGAAGAACAGTAGAGAAATCTAGCAAGCATCACCTCAACTTAGGGATGAAAACTGACATCAGCAGGAATGAGAAACAGACATCAGGTGTCTTCAGATGCAAGCCACTGGGACACACACCATGCCACTTCTGGGGCAAAAATGCATCACCTGAATATAATCATGAGGAGGCATCAGACAAACTCAAATATTGACAGAGTGGACCAAAAAACTGTCCAGTACTCTTTAAAAGTGTCAAGGTCATGAAAGATAAGGGAAGACTAAGCACTTTCCCAGACTGAAGGAAACGGAGGGGACGTGATGACTGGAGGCAACATGGGACCTAGGAATTTCCTTTGCTAGAAAGACATTTTGGGACGATGGCAAAATCTGAATAAGACCTTTAGATTAGATAATATTGTATTCATGTTAATTTCCTGAATTTGATCACTGTACTAGTGTTAGGAAAGAGAATATCCTTGTTTTGGTGAAAGTCTAAGTATTTTAGGGTAGAGGTATAGTATGTCTGAAACAGTTCTTAAGCAGTACAGAAGAAAATTGGGTGTGCATGTATGGTGTATGTGTAGAGAGAGAGAAGGAAAGAGGGGAAGTAAAAATGGAAACATGAGAAAGTTTGGTGAATCCAAGTAAAGTGTATGGTGATTCTTTATAATATTTTGCTAGTATTTGGGAATTCTGAAATGATGTCAAAATGTAAAAACTTAAAACAAGTATTTTTCCTTCAAACCACAATAACCCTCTCTGTTATGACATGGTTTCTTTCTGGTACTGGGTTTGATTATGATCAGCTTGGTGGAGAGGTACAACATATCAGTGATGGTGGAAAAGAAGAGTAAATATATAAGCATAAGTATGTTCTTCTGACTAACTCCATTTGATGGTTTCTTGGCAATGTCCAAATCAGTGCATAGAAAAAGGCTGTTATTTCCCACTTGACCCAGCTCAGAGAAAAGACCAGACTCAGGTACGAGCCATTCACAAGAAGGTTTAGTTGCTGACCTTAGGTTGGATGAGGGCCAACTGCTACTGTCTTTGATATCTATACTTCTAGGCAGCCTTTATTTTCCCAGTTTCTTCTCCTTTGTCCTTAATTTTCCTCTCTCCTCTGAATTAAGTCCCAAACCTATTCAGGTAGGATTTAGCCAATCTAATCCCCTCTGTATTCAAAACAGAACACTTTCCCCTGGACAGGTCAGTCTCCTCGTTGCCCTCAAATGATACTCAATCCTGCCTCAATATTTTCTCTTATATTGTCCCCTCTGTATAAAATAAAGATAATTAAAAATAATAATAATAGCTACTAATTATTGAATACCAATTTCATGTGAGGTACTGTTCTAGATGCTAATTAATACATACACGCACACAGAACCTAATTTAATCCATCCATCTTCCATGAGATAGACATTATTATTCCTAGTTTTGGAGCTCAGAAATCTGAGGATAAAAAGTTTAGACAACTTTATTTTTAGCATCTGGCTTTGTCCTTTCCATAACCACTTACTAAAGTATGTACCTTAGAATAATGAAGTTGTTATTTGAAAAAAAAGGTGAGGGAAAGGGCAATGGCCAAATATGTTTGGGAAATGCTGCATTGAATTAATTTATCAACTGAGCCTCTGCTGTACTAATTTGTGTTGCTATTCTTCAATGTTTACATATTACATAGATTTCCCACTTCATGTATATCATGCCATTCAACAACTGCTTTAAAAAATTATTTGTTGCTGTTTTACGTCATTTTGTCTTGTCACCCAAATAGATGGCATTTACATGAAGAATGGGATGTATCTTATACTTGTTTCCTTCCTATGTTAAGCATATAGTGGGTGTTCGATAAATGTCCCGTAAGTGGCAGGAACACGCTAAGCTCCCTACACTATCTCTTTTCTTCTTACAACATTCTTTAGCAGTTCTCCTTGAATTTCCATGCCTCCAATTTCCTATGTCCAAGCTAATATTTACATGTAAAAGAAGTAACCTTTGGATGTTCTGAAGTTGACTTCTAATCAGTAATAGAAGTTTCTGCCCTCTGACAGTATTTGATTGCATTTGGGTAACTGTTCGTTCTCTTTTTACCCAGGTAAGAGTCAATTTTTCAAACAGCAGAGTCCTTAAAAGGTTTTGAATAAGAAAGGAAAAATTTAATTTAAATAAGCATTCCATACCTGGCAGCTGGGAAGAATAAAAGGGCCATAAACAGTTCATCAGAAAGCACCATGGTGTGTTAAATTATAGGTAATAAAATCATAGTATCATTAAAAAAAAAAGCACTATAGAGACTTCGAAATGACTTTTCTAAACTGCAAGAGTTGCATTAATTCCTGTTTCCTGGGATTACACATGAGCATGACTGCATTTGGAGGAAAGCAGTCACACTATTTCTGTCAAGTCCTTGCAGATTTATGTGAAAATTGGAAATTTCTGTGTCTCTGCAAAACTGATCTTCAGCTTTTAAGGGTCTAAATGTAAGAATGTACACATTGTTGCATTTTCGAGGCTAAAAGGCTGTCTGACATATTCTCTCTGGATTCCTTAGTAGCCATCTACCTTCCAGAGAGCTTCAAACCTTGCTATATTCCAACTTTGGTAGTTAGTGGGTGATTGATACACAGCTGCTATATTTTGGATATGAGGTTGAAATTGGGGGCAGTTTCTGGGAAGAAAAGATAGAGGAACCTGGAAGAGTTTACCACATTTAAAGCTATATTTAAGAAGTCTCAGCTATCAGAGCAAGTAGCAAGAAATGACTAGTGATTATCTTTAATGTACAGAAAATCCTGAGTACATAAAATATAAAAGCTACAGTGCTGGGTACAATAGGAAGGAAAACTAGGCCCCAGAACTACAGCTTTTTCTCATCTTCTCTTCATAGGCAAATATTTTGGACTTCCCTCCATCTGCTGCATAGACCTCTTGATTATCACGTATTCCTATATCCTCCCACAGCTATTACAACCCTCCATCATTCTATTGAAGTGATTTTCAAAATTTGCTGCCTGGACTAGCAACATCACCATCAGCTGGAAATTTTTTAGAAGTAGAAATTTTCTGGCTTCACTGCAAATCTGTGAAATCAGAATCTTGGGGTGAGAGAATGGGGACTGACCAGCGAATCTATGCTTAACAAGCCCTCCTAGGAATTTCAGTGCAGTATACAGTCTGAACACCTCTGCCCTCTTGGATACTCTCTCAAGGTTCAGTCATTACCTCTGATTCACAAAGTCTAGTAGTCTTTCCTTAGACCTGGTCCTTTTTCATCTCTTCATCATGTCACATCACTCCTTGAGACTTCCCCTGCTTATTTTCTATAATTTTGTACTACCCCAACTGATTCTCTTTTTATCTCACAATATTCCATTATCTTTTTCATGAACTCCCCTCCCACCTTCTAGACTTTTCCATAATTAAATCTCACCTTTTTCCACTGTGTACTTTCTCTCATGAGCATCTGATTCATCTCTATGATCTCAATTATTAAGTTTAGTCACAAGACTTTTAAAATTTTATTTTTTATCCAAGCCCCTCTATTAATCTCCAAGTTTGTGTTTCCAATTGCTTGCATAGAAATGGCATCTCTATGTTCCATGGACTCTTAAAAGAATAACATCAAAACCCAAACACCCGGTCCTCACCACCCCCAAGCAGCTGCTCCCATTTCTGTCACCAGACTCTCAGAGAAGAAAACCCAAAGACTCAGGCTCATCTTTGGTTTTCATTCCCTCCATGATCAATTACTTGCCAAGTCTCACTGAGTCTGTTTATATTCTTTGCTTTTCCACCAATTTTCTTGTATGTTCAGCTTCCAGTCATCTTTCACTTTAGTTCTTTCTAGTAATTTCTACTAAGTTAATATTCTGAGCATTAATACAACATTTTTATTGTATCATTATGAAGACATTCAATTATTCAATGTCTGCCACCATTTCCTACAAAAAAGTCCTACTTCATTAGCCTGACATTTAAGATGATCTATTATCTATGATGTGACTCCAAACTTCCTTTCCAGCATTTTTTTTTTTTTGAGATGGAGTCTCGCTCTGTCACCCAGGCTGGAGTGCAGTGGCGCAGCCTCGGCTCACTGCAAGCTCTGCCTCCAGGGTTCACGCCATTCTCCTGCCTCAGCCTCCTAAGTAGCTGGGACTACAAGCGCCCGCCACCCCGCCCGGCTAATTTTTTATATTTTTAGTGGAGACGGGGTTTCACCATGTTAGCCAGGATGGTCTCGATCTCCTGACCTCGTGATCCACCCACCTCGGCCTCCCAAAGTGCTGGGATTACAGGCGTGAGCCACCGCGCCCAGCCGTTTCCAACCTTAACTGTTGTTGCTCTCTGTTGTATTTCGGTCAATCCAGGAGACACTCCATTGAAGAGTCTCTAGGATTTATTATCACTTTAAATACTCCTGTAGTTTTATTATTATTATTATTATTATTATTATTATTATTATTTTTTTTTTTTTTTTTTTTTTTGGAGATGGAGTCTTGCCCTGTCACCCAGGCTGGAGTGCAGTGGTGCGATCTCGGCTCACTGCAACCTCCACCTCCTGGGTTCAGGTGATTCTTCCGCCTCAGCCTCCCAAGTAGCTGGGACTACAGGGTTTTATTTTTTAAATGCTTTCACCCAATCTGGAATACCATCTCAATCCTCCTTCCATGTCACCTTCTTATGTTGTCCCCATCTGAATATTATCTTTCCCTTATTTTCACCTCCTTAGTATTTTTCTTACGGCAGGCAACACATCACAAGTTATTATAA
Source organism: Symphalangus syndactylus (assembly GCF_028878055.3). Taxonomy (NCBI): domain Eukaryota; kingdom Metazoa; phylum Chordata; class Mammalia; order Primates; family Hylobatidae; genus Symphalangus; species Symphalangus syndactylus. The sequence continues at coordinate 73,426,882 of NC_072425.2, read as the reverse complement.
TAAAATGATTTCTCGGCTATACTGTAAACTCCTGAAGACAGATACTGTGCTGGCCTCTAAGTTTTCTTTCTCACATGAGTACCCAGTGTACAATTTGTTATATCACAGATGCTTAATAAATATTTGTGTACTGAGTAAACTCTGCCTGCAAGTTGCTTATGAGATAGTTGATGGATCTCATCAAAGAAGCAGCAATGAGGATGGGGCAGGGGGACAGATGAGGCATAAAAAATGCAGACAAGAAATTTTTGACTGGGAGAAAAGAAGAATAGAGTTTTCCTAAAGGAGAGACTTGGGAAAGTAATGCAGATTTGTTTTCAAATTATGAAGAGTTCTAAACACAGGCTAAGAGACTCAGAGAAGACTACTCAACCCGGTGCTTCCCACAGAGTTTAGCGTACTGTGTAACATTAGTTCTGATGAAAATGTTCAGGTTCTAACCCACAAAATTGGGGGTTCAATAGCCAAATAATTTTGGAAAATTAGGCAAACAAAAATAAATAGGATTATTTACTGTAACACCTCCTAGACCTTTCCATTTGCTAATGTGTGACTTTCCAGGAGTATCTACAGCCAGTGGTATTGCCCACACTTTTTTTTTTTTTTTTTTTTTTTGAGATGGAGTCTCGCTCTGTCACCCAGGCTGGAGTGCAGTGGCGCAATCTTGGCTCACGATCTTGGCTTGAATCCACCTCCCAGATTCAAGCAATTGTCTGCCTCAGCCTCCCAAGTAGCTGCAATTACAAGCGCCCCACGCCCAGCTAATTTTTTGTACTTTTAGTAGAGATGGGGTTTCGCTGTCCTGGCCAGGCTGGTCTTGAACTCCTAACCTTGTGATCCACCCGCCTCGGCCTCCCAAAGTGCTGGGATTATAGGTGTGAACCACCGCGCCCGGACTTTTCTACACTTTTATGACCACTAAACTCTTTTATCTCAGAGCATTCTGTGAGAATAACATTTCTAAGGAATTCATGCTGGGAAACATTGCATGAATAACTCTTTGCAACTCAATATTTTGTGAACTTTTAAATAAGTAAAGGCAATTTTAATATTCAGTGTCTTGGAAATGGAAGAAATAAATTAGCAGGCCCATAAAGTATCAAGGGAAAGGGCACTTCCATTTTCAGTATCTAAATATTGTTATCTGCTTCAGATAGCCCTCCACAAGGATTTCCAGGTTATCAGCTATTTGCTGCCTGTCTCCGGATCTATCCTCCCCGACCTATCACCCACCCTCCTTCCCTATTGTCACTTATTGAGATATTTTTTTCCTAGAGGAATCTTCTTAACAATTAAAGGAAGGTAGGAAAAAAGAAATTAATTATACACACAGACCCTTGAGGCCCTTATAATCTAAAATGGATTTACTATGACTTGAAAATGTTGCAAAAGCAACATATATATTGAACAGGTGTTTGTATAGGAGAACAGAATGAAAAACTGAGCGGGAGGAAATGGAGTCTACCTGGTCTTTGGCCTTTCATAGTTGTGTTCCATTGTTTGTTTCTAAATGCCATAAAGTTCACTTAAGGAATGTTCAACGTAATAAGCACCAAATACCATATACCTATTCCAGAGTTACACATATGCCAAAATAGTCTTACCTTTGTAATCCCTAAGAACTTGACCCTTGAAATATCTTGAGGGAGAAACACAAGGTTTTCTTACAATTTTATAAAGATGAATTCCTCCAGATCATAAGGGAAATAAAAGAGTGTGTGTGTGTACATGTAAGTGTGTAGAAAATGAATTTAATGAAATGTTTTTCCAGTAGATGGAGAAGGTCCCAAATTAATCAGAGAAAGGAGTTCATATGTGAATATCTTCTTGCCCAATTTGGAATTATTACCACCAGAGAGTATTAGGAATTACTATATTCTAAGTTTGTAGATGTATAATAAATAGAGTATAGTCATTAATATGGCTCTTCAATTTTTTAATATGATCCTACTTTTTCATGATTTTCTTCTAAGCACTCATATCCTCTAGCCTGCATTTATCATCAGGTAAGAAAATTTTAATAATTTTTTTTCTGAAATTCTTATGAAGTATTTTACTTGAATGTCCCAGAATTAGAATCCATCATTAAGAATGTACGCATGTCACAAATAATGTTTAAAGGGATTCCATCAATAGGTTGATTTCACACAGGGATTGAAATATGGCTGAAGCAAGGCTGTGGACAGCCCCTGTAACTTAGGCTATCCTCTGGATAAAATGAACATGTTGCTCATTTTATTATTTCCCTTGACATGATCGGATCTACTCCTTTACCATAAGCAAGAACTCATTCCTTCGTCATCAGCAAAAGCTAGACCGGCTAAATATGTTCCATAGTAGAAACTACAAAACTATAAGAAGATACATATGCAATTGCCACAGAAAATCATTGCTTTCAAGATACAAGACTACTGGCTGCATCTCACACACACACACACACACACACACACACACACACACTCACACAACAAACAAATGAAAAACGGTATGGTAAGAGCAGAGTCTTTGATTCTCTCATTTACCAGTGACTCACCAATGCTTTGTAGAGTGTCTGAGGTATTAGGTACTTAATAATTATTTGTTCAATGAATGAATGAATGTAGGAATGTGTGATTTTATTTTGTACTCTGGTCATATCATGATTCAACTTTAGATATATACTCTAGCATATTACTAGGTTGGTACAAAAGTTATCACGGTTTTTGCCATGACTTTTAATTACTCTTAATGGCAAAACCACAATTACTTTTGCACCAACCAAATATTAACACTTTTATTAAAGGAAGAAGAGTATACATCTTCATCATTCCATCCCCTACACAGCCAAGACTGGTATCCTGTTGGGAACAGGTACTCAATATATCTGTTAAACAGAAGATTGGTTAAAAAACTATCTCTTAATTTTTTAGAGTACTTAGGTATTTGATCACCTACCTCATTTTATGTCAAAGAATTCAGTAACCCCTCTAATCTACACTGCCCAGCAGGTAGCCTTTCACTAAGTTACAGGCTGAATGGCCACAAATCTTTATGTCCTTGTAAACACTTGACTCACTGGCCATGCATGAATAGTCCAATCCATCTTCCCCAAGCAAGCATGCTGGGTGGTATGCGCTTTCAGCAACAATACTGTTATTCTCACTTACTATCTAAATCAGGAGAATTCTTGACTGGTTCTGTTCCCTCTCTAGGCACTTCGTCTATTGCTCCGGCCAGAAGGTAGAACCATGTTCCACTCACCCCATTTGATTCTATGATTCGAATCTACTCTGTTTGATGTGCTGGTTAGGTTGGAGTCTTGCATGAGAAAGGACATGAAAAATTGCAGGAAATCACAATCAAGCTTAGCAACATCAGGTGAGTGAAAAGCAGTGTCCAATTTTTGAGACTACCTCAGAAAGCAAAACCTCACCTGGATACTGATGTGAGAGGAATATCAGGATGTATTTCTGTGAGATATTAAACAACTCAAGGTACTAGAAATCACTTAATGGAAAAGGGACATATGATTTCTCATGAGGAGCTTGAGCTATGGCTACATTCTTGCCCACATTAGCTATTATGAGATGAAAGCAGGTGGAAATTATTCATTCCCTTAAAACTCACATTCTTAAATGCTATCTTATAAAATAGCTTTATCCTAATCTACTGCTTCCAGGGAAATATGACAAATGACTCCTCCCCCAGAGAAGGCTGAGGACCCTCACATACTTCAGCACTTCTTTGCTACTCTATCATCTTAGGTACAATCATTGCTCCAGAGTCAACAGGCATTACACATGACTCCATTGACTTACCTTTATTATTATGAGGCACAACCCGACTCCCTCACCCCAAGGCTGTTCTAACATGCCTTAGCAATATGATCCCCTCCACACACACAGCTCCACATCAGCCCAAATTCTCAGGCTCAGGCTTGTAAGTACTCATCTTTCAGAGTGTGAGGAAAACTCTCCAAAATATATGGTATGCATATATACTCCAAATCCTAGAACACATACACTAAAATATAGTATATAATATCAATACTCTCCAAAATATATTGTATTAACACTACTCTCACATTATCCATATCCGAAGTGAGTTTTAGATCTTAAAGCATCATTTTATAATTGTACTTAAACCAAATTAACCAAGTTCATGAGAGGAAAGGGGGAAAAGGGTAGCCTAAGGAGCCCAAGCCAGTAGGGAGGCCTGTATGTTGCCTGGGTTTGCAGGGGAAGAGAAGACATGGCCAGATGAGAAGGTCCCTGGAAGCAGTTGACACTTGGCCATTTCTACCTTGCCTGGTCATTGTGGGTAGTTTGTGTTGGCTCTGCTGGGCTGCAACTCTTTGAGGGCAGAGGAGGTACTGAGGTGTAATGGAGGATGGGCTCCAGAGTCTTGGGAGACTAGATTAAAATCCCATTTCCTCTGTTTTCTAGTTCTGTGAGTTTGAGAAATTTCCCTTACTTTCGGAGGCTCAGTTCCCTCACCTGTGACCCAAACGCTAATAATAACCTGCTTCCAAATCTGCCATACAACATTGTTCTGATAGTCAACAATAATGTATTGTACACTTAAAAACTTGTTGAGAGGGTAGGTCCTATGTTCAGTGTCTTACCATTCACACACACATGATATAATAATAACAACCTTCTTGCAGGTTATTCTGGAATAATGTGAAATGAAATAACAACTGAACCCAGAAGACAGAAGGCGCTCAAAAGCCTTATTGTCTTCTATGAAGTGCTCCCCTCAGTATCATGAACATAGCAGGAATCAATACATAGAGAAAATTGTTAAATGGGGATTATGACTTATTCGCCATTGTTTTGTAGGTATGGAATATGATGCTGGGGATGGAGGAGACTCCCAATTTTTCTGCATATAAATAAAATGTACCAATTATTTACTGAGAGATTCATGTAGATCTCCGATACACCTTGGTAATAGAGAATTTAACAAATAAATATTAAAAAGTACAATTTGTATCTTTAACTAAGGCAGATATAAGATACAGTTTTGCTTACAGAAATAAAAGTGTTTCCTAGACTAGTTTTAAAGTCCCTGCCAGATCAGACAGAAATCACAAGAAAACCAAAGTAATGAGTGGGCATCTCTCAGATTATTGAAATATATTTCATAATTATCTAATAAGAAATATTATATCTTATTTGATGTTATGTATATTTTTCCACAAAAAATAACATCTTTATATGCTACTTGTTGGATAGAAGTGTCACTTTTAGAAGTGTTAATTTTCTTAAACACACTTCTGTTTATATATTAATAACATACCTGTACATTCGAAACTCTGGTGCACACCCATTCTTCAGAGAAGTTTTACTCATCTGCAAATGGGCCCAAGCCCACGGAATGCAGGTCATCCACATTGAATGAACTAACAGTAATCACAGCCCTCATCTTGGTTGGTCTCTCTTCAAATATCTCTGGACCTCACTTCAGAGAAGAGGGCTCCCCTTAGTCCAGATGCATTTATAATACGGTGAGGGCACCTGATTAATGGGAAGGGAGAAGGACTGACTTATAGATTGACTAGCAGTTGCCAAAGAAGACATTGACTTTGGCTCACAAGAAATAACTCTCCTTCATCCATAAACTTTAGTTTACTCATCTGTAAAACTTGTCACTGTTTTGAAAACTGTGTCTCCCGGTTCCTGAGGAGTTCTAGGGGAAAAGAGGAAGATGACTGGGCTTAACATTGGGTTTCTTCTTCAACTTGAGCAGCTTGTTTTTTTCATGCATTTTAAACTTTCCATTGCAGAACTTTCTTTGAACAAAGTATTACTCTATAAAGAATCTACTAGATTTGTGGCCTCAGTCTATACTTCTTAACTGGTTGGCATTCATTCAAAATGTTTTTAAACATCTCTTTTAGGACTCAAAAACATGTTTAAGTGCTAAACAGTTTACTGCAATTTACTAAATCCATTACTAAACACACTAAATCACATTCATTATCTCATTTCAACATTACTGTGAGTTCAATATTATCATGCTCCTTCATTTCAAAGAGAAGGACGCTGAGTCTCATAGAGGTAGCCACGTATCCAAGGTGCGCAAGTAGTCAGTTATGGAGCTGACACATGAGCACGTGTCTCAAGTCCAATCATCCTCCCCCCACACCATGCCACTTCACTCATATTAGGGGCTCCAGGCTAGGCTACGCAAAATATGGACAGAAAGTGAAAATGGCGGGGGGGGGGGGGTGTTATATAGTCTTATTGTACATTCCAAATGTGCTCTGAATATTCAGGCCAAAATATTATTTAGCTGTTTCTCTTTATGTCACCATAGAGTATTGCAGAACATAGTTTTGGTGTTCATTTCAGTTTCATTATCTAGAGGAATATGAGGAAAAAAATATTATTTAATTTTATGCCAACTAATGTTGAATTCTGGCATGCCTTATCTACTTCTATACAACATCTTCTGATCAAATATATACCTGAAATCAGAATAGCCAAGTCAGAGGGAAAGGAAACTGGGAGGGGGGGTGGGGGGTGAAGGGTGAAGAACGTACAAAAGCAGCATTATGTTAGCTCTAGGGGGTTGTTTCCGTATCTCGAATAAAAGAAAATTTGGCACAGAATTTGGCTTCATGTTAAGGGGATCATTGTACATATTATTATCTGCACTTCATATTAGAGAAATATGAAGTTCAGGTAAGTTAACGAAATTGGTAAAGTTCACACAGGTGGTTAATGTGTATGATCAAAGATTCATACCCTAGTGTCCCCAAAAATAGTTTTAAGAGATGCAGTTAAAATTAAACCACAGTAAAGAGATATAATCTCATTAAACCAAATAAAGCAAAATAAATGTATTATATTTAGACACCATATATTTTCCAGAGTAAATGTTTGTCAAAGGCTATTATAAAAGGGCTGGACTTTTATTGAATTCTAGAGCTTGGTGAAAAGAGTCTGGAAGACAGCTGTATCTAGAAAACCCACAAGGGAAGAAATGTGGGATGGCAGTTGGGTTTTGAGTATTAGTTCTCATTAGCTGGCTGTAGCTTCCTGAATTGCTGTGTTGAGAAAGTATTCTGAGGCCTTGACCCAAGTCAGCAGGAAAGAATACCATATTCAATTAGCTATGTCTGCAAGAGGTGTGGAACCACAGAAGTGGTGGCATGAGTGCTGCATGTTTCATGACCTTTGCTCTACCTATTGAAACCAGAAACTCACTTATGCTTCTTGCAAACACTTTATAATCATTTTTAACGATGAAAGGCATTTTGAGACTTGCTGCCACCTCCATTCAAACAAACCAGATAACCATTCAAAAAACCCTACATCTCTAGGTATCATTCCAAAACAAACAAACCAGACAACCATTCAAAAAACCCTATATCTCTAGGTATCTAGGAGTTTGCTGAAAATGGCCAAAGTACCATCATCTACTATCTTCAGTGCACAAGCAAAGCGTATCTCACTTTCACCAAATAAAATTAACTTCCTGAAAGTCAAAGAACAGGAGTCCATGTGAGATGATTAATTATTCCTCTTTTTGACTGAAATGGCCACTGGAAGCTATATTTTTACGGCAAATAAAATATTATACTACTATCAAGAAAATATAATAAAAAACACGTTTAAAACCACCTAAAGTGGATCTCAGTAACTCTTTTGTCACCAATAGTGCATATGGAGTTTCCTAACCAGTGAATAAGTATACCTCTTTTTTAGAACCATCCTATGAAAAAAAAAAAAAAAGCAGCAGGGAGAGAAATTGTCTCTTAAACAAGTCTTGCAATTCACAACCTGGAATGGACCTCAGGATTATGAATTTCACTTTCCTGCTAAACAAGAATGTGGTTGAAGCCAGAACTAGCCTGACTGGTGTAGACGATGATGCCATGCTGGGCTCTACTGAGCTAACTCACCCTGCCTCAGTATCCTCACCTGTGCAGTGCTAGTCGTCTAGTTTCCCAGCACCTTCTTAAAAGTGCCTCTTGTGTCATTTCAGCTCCATGCAGATTTTGAAGGGAAAGTGTCCCAGAAATGAAAAGCTATATTATTAAACACACACAGAGTTTGTGGCCCTGAGAAGTTAAGGTCTTCTCTCCACGTCATCCAGAAAAGCAGTGGCAGAGAATGAGTGTCAACCCGCTCAGTGTGTGTGAAACACAAGACAATGAAAGAGGTACAGATGCCACCTAAAATTCCACTGCCCAATTTTGACAATTGTGTTATTTTTCAGCTCTGTTGGAGGTTAGAGAGGTTTTCAGAAATTTTAAAAATATTGTAAAATGTCTAAGGGTCTAACTGTCTCCTGGTGACACGGACTTGGCAGCAGATGCTTCTTTCCGGTTCCTGGTCTGCCTCCTCACACTCGTTTGCCAGCATACTTCCAACAGGTATGAGCCAGACCAGCTGATGCAATGACTGAGATTTTCCTAGAAGTTACTCTAAAGGCTAGCAGCATGAACATCATTAATACATATTATTTGCCAACTATCACAAAACTGGGTCGGGATTCTTCAGACAGTGGAGTATAAAAGCCTCCAGGCAACTCAAGAGCTTCAATGTAAAAGGGAACTTGTAGGAGAATCACTGGAACACAGAGCTGGAAGAGGCCTTACGTGGTATGGTGAAGGCTTTAAATTCAGCACGACTTTGCAGGTTTAGATCCTGGCTTTGCCTTATTACTAACTGTGCTATCCACCATTGATATATGTACGCCTTTAGCATGACGTGTGGTACATGGAAAACTGTAGCTGGCATTGGGGCAGAAAGATGACTTTTCAGCTTCCTCAGATTAAAGATAAGGAACTTGGTCCAAAGAGGAAGCAGCTTACCCAAAGAGGAAGCAGCTTACCCAAGACCACCCATTGGTTGTACTGATGCTAAGCAATCAGAAGGTTCCAAGAAGGCTGATTTTGTGGACTGGCTTGAGATGCTTCCCACGTGCAGGGGTGTGCATCTTTGATTATCATTCAGGATGCTTGCTATGAAACTCTATTCCCCCCTTTAGAAGGCCACACATCAGCAATTTTCCTTCATAGGTATGAACTCATAAAGTTCATAGAATCTGTTGATGCTGCCCTTGAGATAGATTATTGAGGTAGTTATGAAGCAAAATAAAATTTAATGCAGCTCAGCTTTTGTTTATCTAAGTCAGTCCATCCAGTAGTCCAGTAACACTAGGTGCCACTTTTGTTTTTACTTTCACTGTCTGGTTTATCTGAAATGACCTGTTTCATCTATTAATTCATCAAACATTTATTGAATATCAACTGAAGGCTAAAACCACGCTGTATCTTTTAAGGAATAAAAATATATAGTTGGCATTGCCATGGTTGTAATAACAAAGGAGCTTGCAATTTCACTAGAGAAGTTGCTTTGGATAAACCTGAAGGACTGGCAAATCTGAAGGGGCAGGATTGGGGCAGAAGGGTTGTCTGGAATCAGGTAAACCTAACCTCGTCACTAGGGCTTTGATGACCTTGGGAAAGCCCCTTAACATCTTCAGTACCCATTTCCAGTCTATAAAATGAAGACAATAACAGTAGCTTATAATAACGTCAGGGTTATCGTGATCATTTTAAAAAATGATGCATATAAAGCCTTCTGCACAATGACTGGCTGCTAGGCAGCACTCAAGAAATGTTAACTATGTTTGTAGTTTAAGCAGTGGGTTCAGAGTAGATTTGGAGATTGTTTCCTTGGGAGGAAGTGAGGCATTATTAAGTCATGTTAAGGTTAGAGCTTAGGTTGTATTTAGACCATTTGGGAGGCAGCTTACTGACTGAATATTTGTGATTTCAAGAGGTGGTTTGGACAGGGTACATTTTAAGATATTTAATCAGGCAAGTGAGGTGGATCAAAGAGGAGAGCAAATCAAGTCAGGGAGACTGGTTATAAAAATAATAATCTGGGTAAGAGTTAGTAGAAACTTAAAGATAGTGCAGTAGATAATAGAAATAATGAAGAGGCTGTCTGAAGATAATTAGACATCACTGGAGATAGATAATAAGATGGAGGAAATTATAGGTGTCTTCAAGATTTCATACAGAGTTTGGAAAAGTAAAGAATGATGAGTAATAGAATCAAGAGGGCAAAAACAAGGTGTCCAGCTTCCTAGTTCTCAGCATATATTTTTATAGCCAGAGCTTGTGAGTGGCAGGAAAATATTCAACACACGTCATTTCTTATATTCAATTGGAACAATTTTTAAGAAGAGTAGCCTCAGCTCTCAGAATTCAAATATGTACCTATTATAGAATCTCCAGCCTTGCTGCTTGCTCTATTAAAGGAATTGGTGATGTAGACCGAAGTCATAAGAGTTCAGATCTTTATGCCAGTTCCTTAAAGACAATATTATATGTGCCGAGGTTGCTACAGTTCAGTTAGTGTATCTTTCTGAGTTCATAAATAAATGTTGTTTTGAATGAACGACTTGGGAGTAAACCAGAAGAATTTCTGCTTTTGACAGAGAATATAGTTTTAAGGGGACCACCCCTTTCTCTCTGTTGCTTTCCCAGCCCAGCATCTAGAAATCTAGTCTCTTTCCCATATAGTCTGTATACAAATAACCTAATAGCTTTACCTACCATGTATTGGGCACCTGCTGTATGTCAGGCCTTGTATAAAGTATTTTAGGGCCATTATCTCCTCTAAGACACCCCTATCAGGTAATTATCATCCCAATTTTACACATGAATGGACTAGACCTAGAGCAAATTTATCCAAGGACATTCAAGTATCTGATGGCAGAGCATGATTCACAACAAGTTTAAAGGAGTATCAAAACAACATCCTTGAGGGTATAATTGGGACTAGAAAAATTGAGGGAGAATATATTAATATTATATTCTAGTGTTTATAAAGCACTCATTGTCTGTGAATGGAAATTAACACACCAATCACAGTATGCTACCTCTTGTTCTAATCTTTTCATATTATGTTCAAAAGAAATCTAGTTTTATTAACTTTGAAACTTCAGAGAAAGATGATTTGACTCTGATCCTTAGAATACACTGCAGAGATAAGGATAATGAGACACTCTTCATAAATATAAAGATTAGGCTTCTTATGTCCAGTTAGAGGGTCACACTGTGAATTCTACCTTTCCAGGAGTGGTCAATAGGCATGTGTTGTGGGCTGAGTTTTGTCTGCCAAAATTCATGTTGAAGTCTTAACCCTAGTACTGCAGAATGTGACTGTATTTGGAGATAGGGTCTTATAAAAATTATTAAGTTAAAATTAAGTCTTTAGTGTGAGCCCTAAACCAATATGACTGGTATCCCTACAAGAAGAAAAAATTAGGACACAGACAGGCATAGAGGGAAGACTATAAGACATAGAGAGAAGATGGTCGTCTACAAACCAACGAGAGAAGCCTCAGAAGAAACCAGTGCTCTGACATCTTGATCTTGAAATTCTAGTCTCCAGAACTGCGAGAAAATAAATTTCTGTTGTTTAGACCACCCAATGTATGTTACTTTGTTATGGCAGCCCTAGCAAAGCATTGTAGCCTGCTTGGATTCATCCACACTCTGGAACTTGTTTGGTCTTGAGAGGAAAATCGTATCAATGTACTGACTAAGATGGACAAAACAATGAGAAGAAATGTTTTGGGGGCTCCTGGCGTTTGATGACAAGCATGGGTGCTCTCTTTGAGAATTCAACAAAATAGAGAAAGAGGATAAAAGATTTGGTCTGTAGTGTTGCTTTCATTTTGTTAAGTCTTCAGACACCCATGCCATCTACTCGTGACCCCCTTGACACAGAGTTGGATTTCTATGCCTTTCTTACTGCTTCTCCACTTGCCAAGGAGATCCTATGGTCATTTTTTCCCTTTCCGCTGAAGGGCCAGCGGGGGCAGTCCATTGCTCTTCTGTGCACATTTAACTGAAACTCTCGGGACACTTCTCTACCATTGAGTCTATTTTTGTGTAGCCCTAGCCTGGGCTTGGCTTGGTTGTTGTCTTCTCATTCTGCTTCTGTATTTGAAGCTAGTGTCAGATAACAGAGTGCTCTCAACAGCATTAGCTAGACTGCTGTTTAGTTAGACTGATGCGGCATCATGGATTTAAATCATTTTCTGTTTTTATTTCTTGATGCTAGGTCTCTACCTTTCATTCTCATCTTTTCTATACGTGTGCCATTGTGTTCTAAGATATCTAAAGTACTAAAAGCAATGATTGCTATTTAGAGAGTGCCTATGATGTGTCTGGCACTTCATATTATTAGCTCTAATCCTCAGACCTATCCTAAAGGTTAAGTGTTATCATTTGCCTTTTACAGGTGAGAAATGTAAGACCTTAAGGAGATCATAATGAAGCCAAAATCTGAACCAAGTTCTGATGATAAAGTACAACATTTTCCAATTGATCATGTGTTTTCCAATTTTAGTCATTCTCATGGCAGTTTTCAACTTTTCCATACCTGTAATATTGTCTGTACTGTTACTTTTTAACATTTGATTTAAAATAGACTCAAATTTTTACCTTTACATGTTTTAAGCAACAGGCAGTTACATGTCTGATGCAATAATTATGCTTTTAAAATATGCATTCAAATGAATAAAATCTTACACCTCATTTTATAAGAATATGCATTAAAATACATAAACATACAAGTCTAGAATTAAAAAGGTCATCCATGGAGTACCTAACATTATCTTGTGTGTTATCAATGGTACAGATAGTATCCCTGTAAAAGAATGCACTAGAAATTGCTACCACTTCAGCAACAGAAAGAACCCAGGGCATAGTCCAACACAAGACTTGATATTTCCCAAATAATATTAGATACATGTTTTAAGCAAGTTGTGCAGCCACACAGAAGTAGCTTTGTATATACAATAAAATCTATAGCTCTGGCTGATGGATATAAGGCTGCATACTATAAGCCTGCATGGCTTATACCATTTTTGAAGTGACACGCTCCATTCTCTTGTTTTCTCCTGCTGATTCTTCAGCTGCCCAGGCCCTCTTGATATTAATACGGGAATTAGGAAGCCAAACCAGGGACAGAGACTGCACAGCTGCACAGCTGCAGAAGGGTTGGCTCTGAAGGTTAATCAAATGGATACAGTGCTTGGTGAAGTCAGTCTCTTGATGGAGACAGTGGACAGATTTCAGAAATGGAGAGTAGGATTATAGCTGGTCTCCCTGATGAATCTTGTACCAGTTTCCAAAAATATCTCCTTCCCTGCCTATCTTTGGAGTCAGAAGTTCTGCTGCAATGAATGCATTTCTATGACACGCTTTTCAAATTTCTAGAGTCATCTATTAGGCTGTAAATAACCTGTAATAGACATAACGCCATAAGTCATGTTAGATTAACTTAAATTAGGCCTGAGGCTGCCTCTGTACCTCAAGTCCCTATATAGCAAACTGTAACCTCACACGCTATGTAAATAAGCCAAAACCTAACTTGGACTATAACAAACAGTTGAGTTTCAGCCAATCACAGGTAGCCAATTTATCACACCATGGTAGTCACTCAGAAGATTTACTTTGCTTCTGTATCCAGACTACAAATCTCACTGCTAACACTGCTGGGTGGTGCTTTCTAAACCTCCACTGGTTTAAGATGTTGCTCCATTCATGAATTGTTCTTTGCTCAAATAAACTCTATAATTTGTCTGAAGTTTTTGTTTGTTCATTTTTTCTTAACCAGTCACTATTAATCCATACTATGCTAGCAGCTCTAGGTGGCAGGGACCATTGAAGAGAAGGGCTGGAGGAGAAAGACTTGTTAAAGGTTACCAAAACCAAAGAAGGAATGTGTTAAACATAATCGTCTCCACTCCCTCCAGGCTTCTTGAAAGCATCTCTTCCTCACCCTCTTCCCTGCAATCTCAGGATTTCCCTTGTCACCAGGCTCCCTCTGCCTGAACTTCTCTAGGAGATTCCAGGCCTCCTGCTTGCAAGAGTAGTATATATGCTCAATGCAAACAAGTCAGTATAGTCTGGCTATTTATTAAAAAGTTAATAAAACCTTAAAACACACTCATACTAGTTTCCAGACCAAAGGAGCTAACAGTCTCTCTGGGTTGGACCCCGATCAGAGTAAATGTTTCCTGTTTAGTTCTGAGTACCATACTTTAAGGATACAGCCCGTGACAGCTAATGTTATATCAACTTGGCTGGGCTATCGTACCCAGTTATTTAATCATATTAATTTTGCTATTGCTGGGAAGATGTTTTATAAATGTGATCAACATCTATAATCAGTTGACTTTAAATAAAGAAGCTTATCCTTGATAATGTATGTGGGGCTTATCCAATCAAGTGAAGGCCTTTAAAGCAAAAACTGCTTCCCTGGAAGAAGAAATTCTGCCCCAGGACTGGAACATCAATTCCTGCCTCAGTCTCCAGCCTGTCAACCTGCCCGACATATTTTGGACTTGCCAACAACATATAAGCCAATACTTTAAAAAAAATATAGGAGCCAATCCCTTAAAATAAACCTTTACACACACACACACCCTATTGATTCTGTATTTCTGAAGCAACCTAATAACTAGAGCAGCCAAGACTACAAGGGGTCTGGAAACCAGGAGGGTATGAAACCTATAGTATGAGGAATGGTTGAAGATGTTACAGATATATACTCTGAAGGAAAGAAGTCTGGGTTTGACCTGACAGCTGTCTTCATATATTTGAAGGTCTGAAATGTAGAAGAGAATCAGACTTGCTCTGTATTGCCCAAGAAAACAGAATTGTAGTCCAAGGTTAGAAGTTATAGCAGGCATATCTGGGATCAATGCAAGCAAGAGCTTGCTAATCGTCACAGCTGAATAGGGTTCCTTTTGAAGCAATGAGCTCCCAGGGACCAGCTTTCTACCATAACTGTGTTCTGTGGAAGAAAGTTAGAAAAGGGACTCCTTGACTGGGTGAGAGGAAAGACACTGTAGCCTCAAAGCTCCTATCCAGCTGGACAGTTTCAAGACCACAGCTAACATTTCTCAGCATTTCCTATGCATCAGGCACTGTGCTCAGCACCTTATGTTCAACTACTGAGGTTGGACAGATGATGCTGTAAGATCAAATGTATAACATGCTAAGGAAAAATATGATTCTTGGAAGTTCAGTAACATATCCAACATCATTCAACAAGTAGAAGCACTATGTCTCAAATCCAGGCCTGTCAGACTCTCAATGCTCCCCTACAGCTATTAAGGGGTAACCCTATGTGGAAACATTTTATTTACTGTGTAATTGTAAGATTCAAAATCACAAGCATGGGCCATGAGTTGTGGTCTCTTCAATCTTTAGCATGTGTCCTGATCATCTGTTTGCTTGACTCCTTTCTATCCAATGTGACAAATCCATCTGGGACAGGGCAAGCCCTTATTTGTCAAAGCATTGATAGTACTCTTTGAAAGCATTCAATGTATTCTTTCATTAAACTAACACTGGTTGACCACAGGTACTAGTCATCTAGGGATATGGCTGCAAACAACATAAGCATGGTCCCTGCCTAGTCAAGCTACCTTATACTTACCTGTGAGGGCAAATATTAAAATATATTTAAAACATTAATTTTGTGCCTTCATTAATTGCAATTGTCATCAATACTGAGGAGAAGAAAAGCAGAGTACTCTGAAATTGAGTAAAAAGTGGGTCTTTATCTCATCTGGGTCTTTATCCCTCTAAAAAGAGGGTCAGGGAAGATATTTCTTAACAAGTGTTGGCCAGGGTGAGAGCTGAAGAATGCATAGTGCTCAGCCAGGTGCCATGTACAATAAGACTCTGAAATAGAAAGCCACCTGGAGCACTGGAAGAATCGACAGGAGGTCAATGTGGCTGACTTGTTACAAACAAAGAGGTCAGTAGCTTACTATATGGCTGAAGAGGTGGACAGAGGCCACTTCCTGCACTGCCATGGGGGAATATGTAATCTTTTTAAATGAATGGATAAAAGATGGAGATAACTTACTGGCTTGGGACACCCCAATCATACAGTCCTCAAATGCAGTTGCACATGGGGCTTGCATGGTGTGGAATCAATAGAGGTGGCCGGAGACTGTTACTCCTAGAAAGTCCTGTCTGCAAAATTGACCCCTGGCTGGTGTCAGGAAAGTTGGATATTGGGAAGTTCCCCACAATTCCCAGGACAGATAAGAGTGACTTACTGTGCCTAAAATGTTTGAAAAGAACACGGTTTATGATAAACATATAAATTCCTCCTGGGAGTCTGGAATTTTCGTATGTATTAGGTAGAGAGTGGCCAATTTTTACTGTAACCAGTCCCAATAAAAATTGAGGTACTCAGTCTCTAGTGAGCATCCCTGGTAGACAGCATTTCATATGTGCTGCCATACCTCATTGCTGGAGCAATTAAGCACATCCTGTGGGACTCAGAAGGGAGATCTCATGGAAGCTTGTGCTTAGTGTCCTTGAACTTCACCCCTTGCATCATTTTCCTTTGCTGATTTTACATTGTATCCTTACTGTGTAATAAACCTCAGCCATGAATATGACTGTAGGAATCTTGTGAGTCTTCCTAGTGCATCTCTGGACCCAAGGGGAGAGGGGTAATGGGGACCCCTGACACAGGTCCTGTGACCCCAATGACCTAAAAGCCCATAGTGACCATGGAATCAAATCTTCCCCTTTGACCACAGAAGGCCCCAGAAATGTGGATTGGAATGGCCTCACTGCTTCCAGGAAACTCTAGCCTCTGCAGTTGCTATACTACCCTAGAGCCTAGAAATACCTTTCATGGTCCACAGCTGGGTAATAAAAATGTAAAGATATATAGCAACTTTCAATGAAGATTCATAATAAGTATTAAATAACCACCTGCAACCCCCAATGCTACTTCCCTAGATTTTCCAGGAATATGTCATCTTACCTCCAGGAGTTCAGAAAGCCAATTGTTTAATGCTCTGTGGTTTTAATCCACATTCCCTTTACTAAAATGCAAGATATGCCAATGAGTCTTCAGGGCATTTCAGTTTTATGTCTTTATACGAAGCCAGTCAATGTGATGGTCTAAATAACCTCCTTTCTATGCCTTCAATTTGTTATTCAAGAGCAAGAAAAATTTTATATTCTGCTCATTGCAGGAACATCAATACAAACACAGTATAAAACCATACAAAAACAGATTTTTCAAAACATATGCCAACTTCACTACAGCCAGTGGAGTGATGCTTAAAACTGCTGATTTGCTTTCTAAATACTTTTGTTTCTTTGAGCAAATGCAAATTCAATATACTTACTGCTGTGAATTTAATGCATCCCCAAAATTCATGTGTAGGAAATTTAATCCTCAATCCAACAGTGGTGAAAGAGGGACCTTTAAGAGGTTATTAGGTCATAAGGGCTCTACGTTCATGAATGAATTAATGCCGCTATCATGGGAGTGGATTAGTTATCTCAGGAGTTGGTTCCTGATAAAAGGATGAGTTCAGTTCCCCTCCCCTCTCACTCACATCCTCTCTTGGCCTTCTGCCTTCTACCACGGATAATACAGCAAGAAGACTCTCATCAAATGTAGGCCCCTCCACCTTTGACTTAAAACTTTCAGAACTATAAAGAAATAAGTTGCTTTTCTTTTTAAGTTACCCAATTTGTGATATTGTGTTATAACAACACAAAATGGACTAAGACACTCTTGCATTCTCAGGAGAGAAAAATGGCAATAAAATATTGATGAGACAAGAACTGACATGGAAGACAAACCTTGCTTTCTGAAGTAACAACTAAATAATACTGTATCTCCTATCTGTAGAATCCAGCCATACTGGTCACATCATCAAAGCAATCATCAAAGCAGGTCTTGATTGATGTCTATCACAGCACTCACCTTCCTCTCATGAGCCATTTGGGAAAGTCACAAAGCCCTTAAACCTGACATCCCTGAGGAGCCTGGAATGCTGCTCCTATGCAGGTGCTCCTCGATGGTGATCAATAGCTTAGCTGAGTACAGTTAGAATTCTTTTATGAAATCAGTGAATATTTATTGGGTACCTAATTCACACAAGGCATGTGCTGTGTGTTGAAAGTGACATGGTCCTTCATGTTTAGAAACTGTCAGGCCTGGATGTGTAATCGCATGTTACAATATAATGAAATGGCAGGACTGTGTTGTTAAGTAACAAATGTAAATTAATGTTATAAGGTCAGTGAAGGCAGAATGCCCTGTGGACTGTGAAAATCTTCGTGGGAGGAATCTATCCTGAAAGATGAGGATTGGAGGGATTCAATAGTCAGAGGTAGGACAGCATAGCTAACGGAGTTAATAATGAGCATAAATGCATATTCAGGAGACATCCAGTAGACAAAGATGGCTGAGGGGGCTGAGGGGAGGGTGGCTTTAGGGACTATGGCTAGATAAAGCTGGAAATGCAGACTGAGAACACCTGAGAATGCAGTATAAAAAGACTGGTATTCCTCTTGCTGATAAAGAAACACCACCAAAGGTGTCTGTGGAGAAGTGGACCTTTTTTTCCAGGTGACATTTCCAGAGTTAAGGTGTAAGAAGAGAGATGTGGAAGAGACTGAAAGTCATTGAATAGAGATCTAGAAAGGACCCAGAACTAAAGGGCACCATGGCATGCCTATTAGAGTGAGTCAAATTAGGTTGGAAACATAGGAAGGCAAAAAACAAGAAATGTATGTGATAGGCAACATGAGTAAACAGCCAATAAGAATTCGAAACTCATGATATGGAGTTCCCATTAAAGAAGTTTCTAAAATATGATTTTAATACTACCCTCTCATATTATGCTGAACTTCTAGCTCATAACCTTCATCCTAACTGTAATAAAGTAATTTTTTTTTGTAAATCCTTTTACCTGGGAATTTATTCTCTCTTTTGTATTTTTGATAGTGATTACAAAGTTTTTCAGATTTTTATGTTGGCAAGTTAACCCTGGAGGTCCAATAGTTTGGTGAAGTTGTTTTGAGTCTCTTGCTAACGGTTTAGGAAATAGAAATGCTTGGAGATAAAATTGACTTCAATACATTACCAATAAATCTAGATGTACTTTAAAGAGCTTAAAAAATTGTTTACATTACACAAGGTAAGTATCACTATGTTTTTTTTTTTTTTTTTTAGCCAAAGTTTTACTTAATAGAGAGTTTTCAGTAGACCAGTAGACTATCAAGGGATGCATGATAAAGACATTTCCCCAGGTAGTTTTCAAATTTTATACTCAAGTTCTTATATTTGATTATAGGCATGAGCCACTACACCCAGCCTCAAGGGTTTAAAATTCAGTTTTCTTTACCTAAAGACATGAATGTATGAATTGTAAGAGTGTTTATTTAGGAGGAAAAGCATGTAAAGGTAAGTTTTTAGAATTTAGACTGTTCGAAACTTTGAATTCATGTCAGTCAGTAGCCATTTTAAAACCCTACAATGACTTCATGTTCCTTGCTTTAATGTTTCCATTGTAGTGACTAAATATTTGAGCCAAAATTCCATTAGTTCAATTGTAATAAAGTAATTTTTACAGACATTATTGGTTTATTGCTATCTTCTTATTAGCCCAGAAACTCTTGCAGGCTGAGATTATGTTCAAGTGTCTGGGGTAGGTCGTGGCACATTCCATTTATTCAAAAAGTTGAATTAATATATAGGCACATTAGGAGGAGGCATATTGGAAGGAATTAGTTTTGAACAAGGTAAATTAGAGGTGAATGTCTAGCAGGAGTTGATTATTTATAACACACTTTACTGTAGCTATGGGATAGGGCTTGTAAGCAATGAGTATATCAGAGCTTCCGTAATATTTTATGAGTGAAACTTGTCCAAATCTCTGTACAGTGAACAATGCCACAAAGTTGAGTTTTATTGTAGAAGGTAATAGACACTTAAGAATCTCAAAGCTAACAGATGAAGAAAACATGTTCAATCAAGTGGGACTGTCAAGTAAAGATGACTTTTCACGCTAAGTTATTAAAAATGCCTCTAATTGGTTTAAAGTTCTTTTGGTGTTATATTTCTATGAAGCTCTGCTCTTTCTTAATACTGAAATCATTATGCATACAAGAACAAAATTATTCCTTCTTAAATACCACTTTAATGAGTGAATCAATGAATTAGCACTCTGAACACTGGGAGATTTAAGTGACCATCTGTGCTGCTACTGACCAGCTAATATAGTCAAATCACAATCACAGAATTCTGTGACTCAGTTGCTCATCCTACATTTCTAAACAATGGGGCCAAAATGTATTCTAAGTATTTTTAGGGCATATTATTAAGTGAATTTATTAAAAACATCTATTGATGATTACAGCAAAACATAACTTACCTAAAATATCACTCATCAAATCACCTCAATTATCTGAAGCAATCCTGGTAACCAGGAGATTAAGGAAAGCAAACAAAATTTACATCACATGTCTGTGCACTGAAACTCATGCATTTTATACACAAGAACACACTCCACTCTTCATACACAGTCTAATTTGCACACACTTTCTTATCAGCTTTCTAAGTCCACAGTAGGAGAGCAGCAACACAATACGTGTGAGTCTGGGCATTTCTAGAGACTGATATGCTAGAAAAACAAGCGATGACATATGGCAGTGGGATACTAAGAGAAGAGATCAAAAATCCAACAAATGCAGACATAAAACTGAACCAGCACAGCCATCTGGGACTTAACTGCAGGGGAAAACTGCTGTCGATGCATCAGTACTTCTCAAGAATGAGGCATTGTTTATGTACTGATGGCCTCTAGTCACCCAGATTGCCTTGCTTCAGAAAGGACAGAAACGTATCACATATTTGAGAAATGTTCCTACCTATATGTTTAAAGTTAGAAAAAAACAAGCTTCAAAACTTTACAGTTATAAATTTTATCTTCTGAAACATTCACTAAAGTGAAATACTTCATATCTTGATGACAATAATACCTAAACAAGATTTGGCTTAGTGACCTTTATTATTCAAATATTGGCAAACTTGGCTACGGCATAGTTTGACACCTGGGAAATGCTAAGTTTCCTGAGAAACTGAGATGTGGTCTGATTTTCATACCAAGAGATAAAATCATAAGAAATGGATTCTGTGCAGACTTTCCAAGAAATTGTCCATTAACTTGATATTTGAAATTGTAATAAATTCCATAACACAGGTCCTCCCGGTCATAAATAATGGATTCTATAAATGTTTGTGAATGGGGTCATGGCAGATGGGATGCAGTCGTTAAGTTGTTTTAATACTGTTTTGTAACAGCTTAGAACAGAGAGGGCCTCTGATGGTCTTATATGCAGAGTGGGGTCACATTTCATGTTGCGGTATAATTAACAACTCTGAGTTTTGGCATATCAAGATGTACACTGATAAATTATTGTTGACTAGCACTGAAGGCTGTTGAATATTATTCTCTTTTTTATGAGATGTAGAATCATGGCTGAATGTAGTTTATTCTTCAGATCACCTTTTCCTATGTGGTCTATCCACAGGTTTTACCCCTGTCAGTCTCTCTT
The DNA here is from genome assembly GCF_028878055.3 of Symphalangus syndactylus. Taxonomy (NCBI): domain Eukaryota; kingdom Metazoa; phylum Chordata; class Mammalia; order Primates; family Hylobatidae; genus Symphalangus; species Symphalangus syndactylus. Next base: position 73,405,467 of record NC_072425.2, on the reverse strand, counting down.
GGCCCCCGTTCCCTCTTTATATCTAGTCTCACTAGTGTCCACTCTTTGTTCATCTCTCTGAAATCAAAAGTTAACACCTTATAAACTACACATTCATAACCCACATCAGTTATCATTCTTTTTGTTCTACAGATAGAGGTTTGGGAAAAAAAACTGTTTCCTTCTGTTGATTTTAGGGTTAGTGCCATGGGACCACATTTCAACCCATGAAGGCATTAATACAGTTCTGTCAGCTCTTGAAACTCCCACATGCATAAAAGCACTCCAACGATAGGCAAGAATATACCCCCAGAGGCCTAAAACCTGACAGTGAATGTGTACAGAAGTCAAGATGGCTTCAGACAAAACAAGGAGGCAATTAACTTCTAGGTTCCTTAAACTGTGTATAGTATTTTAAAAGAACTTTTTTTTTTTTTTTTTTTTAACTAGCAAGGCAGCAGATATACTTTGTAGAAAATTTGGAAAGTAGAAAGTACCAAGCAAAAATTAAATTCCACTATCGCATGATCCAGAGATAACTGCTGTTGATCTTTTAGTATATAACCATCTAGTCTTTTATCATTGAAAAACATATGAGTGGTGTTTCTTCATTTGAGAACTCATGCTGAAGTGCAGAAGTTACCAGGAAAACACTCCATAGAAAGAAACAGCATGGCACAATGATGAAGAATATGGGCTATGCAGCCAGAATAAAAATCCTGGCAAATAAATCATCTCTTTGTACTTTAAAAAAAGTACATAAAAAGGATGAAGATAACAATGACAATAATAAAATTTAACAATAATATCACTTACTTTCTGGGGAAATTAGGAAAATCAAATGAGTTAATATATAAAGTACTTAGGACAGTGGTTAGCATAAATTAAATGCTCAGTTAATATTTCCTAATATGAAGATTGCAGTTCCTGGCAACTGCATGTTTCTTATCAAGGGCTCTTACTGGGTCACCTTCATGTACTATTTTTAAAGTCCTTGGAGATATCAATGACCACATATTAAGATCTCCATATTTTGGCCCTGTCTCTGCCACTAATTATGATGTAACTTTGGCAAGTCATTAGATTGTTGTTCCATCACTGGTAAAACCAGGGTGCTAGGCAATGTTGGTGATTCTTAATTGTTTTGAGGAGCTCAGAAACTCTTGATGCAACACTTTGTTCATGATTTCAGGGCTTCCGCTGACACCTGGAAGCCATTCTGGGGTGTTACGTTAAGAATCTCCATCTTACATGCTCTCTGATGGTTCTTCTGGTTCTGATTGTCTATGGTGTTTAGTTTCATGGAAATGGCCCCATTCTTATGATTCCTGACCTATCAAAAAGGGAAAAGATAAGTTCAGGAAGCGACTCTTCTTCATGGAAGATTTCCCTGTTTTCCATCTTTCTGGAGACTGAGTTTCCTAATTAAATGTCTTGCACATACTTTCAATTCTTGGTGCACTCAGCAATTGGGAATTCAACAGAACTTATTTATATGCTAATTTGCCACAGAGAACTGTACTCTTTCTCAATTCCAAAGGAACAAGAGATACTCAGCTTCCTGCTTTCCTGCATCCACTGTGAGTCTAAGGTGGCCCCAAACACAGCCAGGGTGCCAAGTGCCCTGGAAAACAAAGCCTGGCCCAGAGCACCACATTGAACCAGGTGGCACTGGGACCAGGATGGTGCTAACTACCAAACATGATGTCCTACACAAATAGTATGTGCTTCTAGAAACTACTTACAGCTGTGTGTCTTAGCGTGTGGCCCGGGGATTACTGCCCCCAGATCATCTGGGTGTATGCTCAAAATAATGATTGCCAAACAGGACCTCTGTGTTGCATGCTATGTGAGTGGCCATGCTGAAGTTGGGCAACCTGGGATAAGAGTGTTCTGGTGACTGACTCTAAGCATACTAGTGAGAATTTTTGAGTGTGGAGCCTAGGAATCTGCATTTTCAAAGGCATCAAATGATTCTCATGTGTTCTTAAGTTTAGAACCTTTGGTATTCAAAACCTTGCTTGTGAACATATGGAGAAAGGAGACGTTACTAAGAACACCCAATATTTTAGAACTTACGGTATTGCTTCCATCATGGTGGTATAATATGATCCAATCTATCAGATCTGAAAGATAGAGATGATCATGGAAGCATGACAGAAAGTCTCAGAGCTTTGGTTTTCTCTACAAATTGAGAATAATATGCCTATCTTTCAGGGTAGTTGAAAGTTTAATTAAACAATGCCCCTTAGACTGGTTAAATAAACTTTGCCACATTCATACAGCAGAAAAATATATAGTTCTATGAAAGAATGAGGAAGCTGCCTATGTACTCATATTGAAAGCTAAGATATATTATGTGAGAAAAACAAAGTGGGCAGCGGTATATGTAGCACCAGGTAAGATGGAGTCTCGCTGTATTGACAGGCTGGAGTGCAGTGGCGCCATCTCGGCCCACCTCTGCCTCGTGGGTTCAAGTGATTCTCCTGTCTCAGCCTCCCGAGTAGCTGGGACTACAGGCACGTGCCACCGCATCTGGCTAATTTTTTTATATTTTTAGTAGAGTCGGGGTTTTATCATGTTGGCCAGGATGGTCTTAATCTCTGGACCTCATGATCCACCTGCCTTGGCCTCCCAAAGTGCTGGGATCACAGGCATGAGCCACCGTGCCTGGCCAAGAATGTGTAATTGTGTTTATATGAAAGTGCAAAAAGAAATGAATACAAACGGTTACTATGGGGGTGGCATGATGGGGATAGATAGGTTGGGTAGGAATAGGAGGGCCTATATGCCAAAATTCATTTTTTCTTTTTTTTTTGAGATGGAGTCTCACTCTGTTGCCCAGGTTGGAGTGCAGTGGCACAATCTCGGCTCACCACAACCCCTGCCTCCCAGGTTCAGGCAATTCTCCTGCCTCAGCCTCCCAAGTGGCTGGGATTACAGGTACACACCACCACACCTAGCTAATTTTGTATTTTTAATAGAGATGGGGTTTTGCCATGTTAGTCAGGCTGGTCTTGAACTCCTGACCTCAGGTGATCCATCCACCTTGGCCTCCCAAAGTGCTGGGATTACAGGCGTGAGCCACAGTGCCCAGTGAAAATTAATTTTTTAAAAAAAGTTACTTTAGTGACTTCCCTCAACACCAATCTATTCTGAGCAAGAAAAAGTAGGTTTAAAGCCACCAGTCTAATACTTTAATATGCCAAGTTATCATTCTGCTTAATTTTTATTTTAATGAGTATTGACCACGAAATTCTATTTCACTAGAACAGTTGCCAAAACTCTCATCACCCAAATCAGCATATAAATCAGAGGAGAAATATCTGGTCAAAGTGTCATTATCAAAATATATCAGTAATTTGTTTCTGAAATGGGAGGAGGAAATATCCTTGATCAGCAGAAAACAAAATCAGAGAAGTCTGTAACCTACTGGTGAACTTTTTCACGCGGCAGGGTTTCTGCATCGATTGTTATGCACTTTGTCTACTCCATCAGGTCATGAATGATGCATGCTGCAACAAGAAATTCAGCTATACAGCTCTCTGCTGCTGATTGAAACAGAGAGGACTGTTCAAGAGAGCAGAGAAACATGTCTTTACTTTGCTTTTAGCTCTGCACCAGGTTGTGGAACAAATCCACTGCAATTTCTGTAAGCTTTGTTCTCTAAATTCTCTTGGGCCAGATTTCTTATCAGATGTATTTTCCTTTAAAAAAAAATCAAAACAACACAAAATCATAGCAAGATATTTTAGAAGAACAACATTTGCAAAATTCTGAGTTGTTGAATATTCACTGTCAACTGATATCCATGCAAATAAAAACGTATTCACTTTTTTTAAAAATGATGAGGTTTGGAGAGGTTGACAGGATAAAAAGAGATATTTAATTTCTGAAATTATCTTTTTAGTGTGGTGATTATGTTTTTATAATATAAACATAAATCTTTGTCTCTATAGCTAGTCTGAACAGAAATCTAATTTTTCTCATCCTATCTGCAGCACTCTATCCTGGAGTGGGGCTGGAGCTTTTTTCAACACAACTGATGGGCTTAAAATATACAGACTATTATATAGTATATGTCAAAACCATAACTGTTGCTTTAAAAGATTTCTTATCAGCTCTAAGATTGTTACAACCCTGTATTAGTGAGTCTCTAGAGAAAAAATGGAATGGAATGAGTCCAATGGGACCTCATCATAGAGGGCATGGGAGCCTGGTGACCTTCAATCTAGCAGACAGCAAGGAGCCTTACAGGGCTTTAGTTTTTAGTCTTCAGGGGTGGTGAGTCAAAGAGCACTGATTGTCCCCCAGGATGTAGGTATGAGTTAGTTTGAGCCAATGAGATGTGAGTGGAAGTCACATGTACATTTCTGGGCCATCTCCTTGCCTTGGTCTCCCTGTTTCTCCCTTCCTTGGGAAACAAGCCAGCTAAGAAGCCATGTTTTGAGGGTAACGGAACCTCCTGCAAGCCCTAGACTGTTCCTCAAGCGAGAGATAAACCATTCTTTTATTTGAGCCCCTGTATTTTGGAATCTTTTGATTACAAAAGTATAGCCTGCACCTTAACTAATAAAAATGGCTTCGGCCGGGCGCGGTGGCTCACGCTTGTAATCCCAGCACTTTGGGAGGCCGAGGCGGGCGGATCACGAGGTCAGGAGATCGAGACCACGGTGAAACCCTGTCTCTACTAAAAATACAAAAAAAAAAAAATTAGCCGGGCGTGGTGGCGGGTGCCTGTAGTCCCAGCTACTCGGAGAGGCTGAGGCCGGAGAATGGCGTGAACCCGGGAGGCGGAGCTTGCAGTGAGCCGAGATTGCACCACTGCACTCCAGCCTGGGCGACTGAGTGAGACTCCGTCTCAAAAAAATAAATAAATAAATAAAAATAAAAATAAATAAAAATAAAATAAAAAAATAAAAATGGCTTCATATGAGATAGTGTTTAGGAAATGAGCTTCGCTGTGAGTAATTAAGAATGTCTGGGGCCATAAACAGTAAATGATGAGAGATTGTTAGAAGGCTATCTACATGAGACTACAATCTTGACAATGAAATGAATGATATTAAACTGCCCAGAAAATCAAGAAATTTACAACAGGGAATTGTAATCCACACCCCGCATCCTTTGCTAAAGATTCCTAATTATGCAAGACCAAATTAATGCATTCTAGCAATCTTTGTCCACTGACTTGGTATTAGAGTGATTAGAGATATGGAACAGAAAGAGAATTGACTTTAGTGCCAAATAGAGCTGGGTTTGAATCCAACTCTGCCACTTAGTAAATATAGGGTGCTGAGAGATTCATTTAACGCTCCTGAACCTGCGATGTAAGTGGAGATACTAACAACCGCCTGTGACAGGAGGATGCAGGTGGAGCCTCTAGAACAGGATGTGGTTCACATGGAGGGAGTCAATACATTTCAGGTCTGTCTATCTCTCCTTTACTCCTTCAAAGAGACATCACAGAAGTCCTCTTAGTGCCAGGAAAGTAAAAAAGAAATGGGTAAGAGGAACAAGTAGGAAATGGGATTCAGATGTTTTTGATACTGGATCTCTTGATTAGGTATTGGGTGGTAGAACTCATAGGCCCAGACCTGTAAGAGATATTTTCAGAGAGAAGCTAATTGAAACTAAAGTCATAAAACATATGTCCATCTGATTTCTTTATATAGGAAAGCCCAAACATTTCAGATCTAGTTTCCAGGAGTTTACGGAACACCTTCATTGATGGCAAATTCTACATTTTTGAGATTTCTCTATTTGTCGTTACAGTTGGTCAGCATCAGGGCCACAGTTTGCTTTTAGGGTGGTCATCAATTAATTTTTTTTAAGTTAAGATAGCTAAACCTATCATTATTTCTACAAAGCATTTTGTCTTAGATTTGCCTATTTATATTTCCCTGTGAGCATGTCTTTCCATTCATCTCTTCGATAGTTAACACTTATTAAGCACTTACCATGTGCCAGATCCCCCATTTAAATCACCTAATAAATACAATATTAACTCACTTAATCCTCCCAATAATCCAAGAGGCAGGTACCATTACTGCCCCATTCAATAGACAGGAAAATGCAGGATAGATGGATTCGGTTGTGGGTCCAATATCACACAGTTCTTGGGTTGCAGAATCAAGAGCTGGACCCAAACTGGCTCCAGAGCTTGTGCAGTAATAGTGTCTAAAACAAGGCACAATATCATGTATTGTTGAAGGCCAAAAGAGTGAGGGTCGTGATCAACTCAGTATACCACTGGAGGCTATGTGAGTAAACAGCAAACTGTTCTCATGAAAGCAGGATGTTGGAAAACTGACAAACTGCATCTGCTGCCCACAAGGAATGCTGAGGGCAGTCACGACCAACGCACAAGTGTTTCTTTCTTGTGATTAGGCACATCTGAAGCCTGTTAGCAATAATGGGAACTTTTGATCAATTACGCAGCTGACCAATCATTACCTCCTCCTCCCTACTCTTTCTACCCAATAAAAAAGAAGGGCTGAAGAAGCTCGAGGTGGCTGCCTTTGCTCACTAGAAGCAGGGAGCCCTCTTCTCTTCCCCTGGCCTTTCCTTTAGAACAGTTTCTTTTGTCTTAAGTTTTCATTTCTACGTTCATTCCCCTTTGTTCAGTCTCATAACAACAGTCTCAAGTAGTAACATGAGTAACTGTCATAGTGATGGTCTCAAGTAGTAATTGTGGCAGTCAGACATAGTGCATGAAAACAAAAATAATACTAAAACTTTGAACAGAAGACTATAAAAGGGGAAATCAAGTCGTAAAGATGAGAATGAAGGGGAAGAGGAGAGGTGAGACTTGGAAAAACAGGCTTAATGCAAGACCCTAAATTTGAGCAAAGTCTTACTTTTGAACTTCTTGGCTATCAAGACCAAAAGGAAAGTAGGACATGTGACGGTTCAAACTACATAGTAAAAGGAAGACCAGTAGTCTTCAGAGAAAAACATATTGTATCCTTCTTAGCCCTTTATTTAATTTGCCAGTTCTGCGCTTGAGAAAGTGTAGAAGTCTCATCAGTGATTAGTTCCTGACACTATCTAATTACTGTAATTTTGCTGGCCAGAGATGTAGCTTCAGCTACTGCTGATGTTCCAAAATGCCCATTGATATTTTCTTGAGTAAGAAAAGCAAGCTGTAATATCCTTCCCTGTTCCATTCCACAGGTTATCAATAAAAAATAAACCAATTTATTTAGAAAATATTATTTTTTGCATTGCATAATATTAAAACACAGAGCTTTGCTTTTCAAGCTGGCAGCTTATATATGACAGGAACGCCATGATGCACAAATTAATTACTTAAAAAAAAAAAAACAGAAAAATATTGCCGAGATAATGCCAAAAAAAGAATACTGAATTTTACAGTGGTAGAAAGGCATTTATGATTGTCTTACTTTATTTCTCTAGGTAGCTATAAAAAAGCTGGAAAAGCACCAATCTCAGGAAAAGGATATACTTCTATCATATAAAATTATTCGAATTTCAACTTTCATTGCTGGATTATTTTTTTCTGTATAAAGAATACATCTTTTGATTCTATTAAATTGGGGCTTTTCAGTAATAATAAGTAACTTCAAGAGTTACAACACGCTTTTTTTCTCTGACTAAAAGAGGCTAGCGGAACCATGATTATTGTTAACAATATAATTCACCAGCCCGCAATTAATTCCATTTTAGTAACTACCAGAACAGGTAAGGCATATATGGTTAGCTCTTATTTAAATTATTGTCCAAATATTTTACTATTTTCCGTGCATAAGGCAAGCAGTCTGTGCAGCTGTTTCTCATAGTCTTTTACTCTGATAGGTATCTGAATAAACCAGTTACTAAGGAGAGAATTTCCTGTTAAAGATCTTTGCTTATTCCTGTTCATCTAATATTTATGTTTTAAAGGAGAAAAGAATATGACTTGGGGTCATTTTACTCTCTGACTTTGACGAGTTGACAGTTTTGGTTTTCCTGGGCCCTATTATGTTAATGGAACCATGGGCAGCAGACTTCAGCATCAGATTCCCAGTGTCCACATCCTGCTCTCTCTTTAGCGAGGTATTAGGCTGCTGCAAAAGTAATTGTGGTTTTTGCCATTACTTTTAAGGGCAAAAGTACTTAACACTCTCCTGCTTCAGGTACTTTTCTATCTAAAATAATGATGATAGAAGTTTCTTCCTCACAGGGTGGTTGTAAGCATTAAAAGAGATGACACCTGTAAAGTACTCAGAGGAGTGCATAGTCATAGTGAAATGTTAAATAGTACATTCTCAGTAATTATTCTTGTTGTGCTTATTACCAAAAACACAGAGACCTGGCAATTCTGGACGCAAACAGAATTCATCAGTAGGTCACTGTGTTCGTTTAAGGATAACTGTTCCTGGGAAAGGCTAACTTGAAATAACCCTTAAGGAGAAAAAAACATTTTATCATAAAAAATGAGGGTGAAAAGTTTGAATGAGACTTTAATCAATAATAAAGAAATTCAAATTATGGAAATAATTTATTTTATGTTATATGTCAGAAATTTAAATTATAATTACATCATATGCTGACTTCTAGAATTCAACAATTCTAGAAGTCACTGTCATTCTGGAAGTCATTGACTTCTAGTCATTCCACAATGACTATATTGTGCTTGTTTTGTTTTATGATTTGTTTTTGGTTTTTGTTTCTGGTTGGTTGCATCAAGATTATTGATATTCAAATAATTCAATTTTGAAGAATCTATCCTTAGATTTCTTTTCTCCTTCAATTCTTGACTCAGCTAACTCAAACGGATTATCATTTGTTTATGGCTTTGCACAAGATTCGAGCCTTTCACCAACAACACTGCCATCAGTGAAATTTCACATATTGAAGCATTTCCAATTTAACTCTGAAATTTGTTTGCATTGCATTTTGTTCTGTGTTTAAGTAGATAAGATGTCAAGTGGAGGGGGCTGAGTAGGGGCTAATGTTAGAAGTGGTCAGCTCATTTTTGAATATTTGTACATATCTTTACTTCTCTATACAAACTTGTTCCCATGTGGATTTCTATAATAATTCCTCAGAAAACAACTATCCCCTCTCCTATATACTATTTGGTAGACTTAATTTAAATATACACCTGTTGTTATCTTTAAAAACCTATAAACATTTGCACATCATAAGTCAAGCTTTACCTGAAAAAGCCATCTAATGAGCAGCTTGTGAGTCATAAGTAAATTATAAATAATAGATACCTGGGCCATTTATCTAAATAATATTTGAACAAAAGTAAATATTAAAGCAAAATGTTTTCTTTTTCCAATTTAGGGAAAACTGTAACTCCATTGGCATAAGGTTTATAATAAGATCTTGATGAACAGAAATACTGTACACTATTCTTAATTGTAATGTTCATGTCAACGGAGTGCATTAAGAGTAAATATTAGCTAGAAACATGGTAAGTTGTTCCTCTACATGAAACACGAACAGGACAGAGATGGAAATCACTCGTCATAGCAAAAGAAACAAAACTTTAGTCCCAATACTTGATTCTTTTTTTTTTGTTTTATGGTTTCATTGAGATATATTTAAGATACAGTTAAGTACCAACTGTATGTGTACGTAAAATAAACTATTGAAAATGAAGAATGATTAGAATGTGGGTGGGGGGGACAAAAAGACATAACTAGTGGTGGGCTGGAGTCTGCTCACACAGGCTCAGGAGAACAAATTTTTCAGTTTTCGGAAATTTTGCAAGACGGCTGTTTGTTAAACTGTAGTCAGCTCGAAATCAGACACAGGAGAGTATTTACACCATGAAACTAGAAAAACGTTATGAATCAGGGATTTTGTATTTTTCAGAGCAGGCTGTCAAACATTTACTAGCATATTACTGAATTTTGTAATAAAAACAATGAACTAATGTGCCATAGAATGAAACTGCCATCCCTAGGAAGAGAAAAGCTTTCCTCTGCTCTTGGGTTCCTGGATTGGGTGGAGAGTTCTTGGCAGCAGCCATCAGCTGGGAAAGGGAGGGCTGCCACGCACGCAGGAATATACCTCTGCCAGTCACTGAAGATCAGTGTTCCGCTGCTCTTAGCATTCGCCGCTTAGCACGATGAACAACACCCTCCCTCTCCATCTCAAAAGTGTTTGACAAGATTGTACCTTTCTCTGCACCAGAAATCAGGGGAGAAAGGGAGCTGAGTTGGGAGAGGAGAAAAGCTGGGGAAAAGCTAATGTCCTTTTCTCAACCTCATACAAATCTAGACAGGGTTCTCAATATCACAGCTCTTAAGCTTTAAAAAGACAACAATGCTCACGGCCCATCTTGGAAATGTAAATTGTATCTGTGGCTGGATCCCAGGCATTAGGTACAGTGTGATTGAGAATCCCTCACAAAGATCACTGAATAGAGCAAAAACTAGACTACAGACTAAAAGGCATCAGGGACCTGCCTTGTTTACCATGCTTTCTCTAATAACAGTTTCCAGGGCATACACTTTTTCAAAAACAGGAGAATCAATTTCCCTGAGATTCAAACACACATTTTCTACACTACAAACACTTGGCCTAAACAAGGGTTTCTTACACCATTAACAGGTTATAGTCTTTCTTCCCTTTCAACTCCAGGCTGTAGAGCCCTCTCCTGTAGAGGTTCTAAATCCTGGCCATGCACCAGGATCACCCAAATAAATTCATACACCTGAACAGGAAAATACAGATTCCTGGGCTCCTTCTCTAACTTCCTGAATCAAAATCTGGCATTAGTGCCCAGGAATCCAGGAATCTACGTTTCAAAGTTTCCAAATGACTCGGAAGTACTTCTAGGTTTGGAAATCACTGGTTTAAAACACCAAACACTAACAAAGCCCATCCTCCCTCCAAAGATTACTGAAGGGTTAGGGACAAACATTATTACCTGTTGGCCAGTTTGCAAAACTCTTTCTGTAAGCTTCATCACTTGACTCATGATCACGCTCTCCTCAATCCCATTTCAGGTCATCTCTTTCTCACATAGATATACATATCCTATGTGAATACATTTTTCTTTCCACTCTTTCTTTCAGGAAACAGTGGGTATATCACTCTGTTCTGAATTGTACATAAATGCTATAGGCTAAAGCTGCAAGATGTTTGAAGTTTGAGGTACCAAAAAGTACTACAAACATGAGTTCCTCTTTATCAACACCATACCTAACTGAAAGCTTCTTACCCACACTCTGCCTGCACTAGTGGACGGTGGAGACCGTGAAGACAGAGAGATAGGCATGCAGCCACACTCACCTGTGCACACCGCAGGTGTACACAATAGGCACTATAGGCACTCCATATGTGTTTGATAAACTGAACTACTTATTGTTGCTAGATTCTATGTAAGTCAGTTTCCTTTATACTTTCAATATGTTATAATATATTAATTCAACTCAAAATCACTTGTTTTGTTTTTGTCTTTTTTTTTTTTTTCCTATCTTAGCACAGTTTTTCAAATGGTAGCCAACCACACAAGCTTCTTGGTGTACAGCTGGCTGGAGTATACTGATCAAAAATTTTAAATGCAGATATCTTTTGAGCTGGCAACTCCATCTCTAGAAAATCATCTTACACATATATGTGCGCTTGTGGGCAAAAACATACTTGGGAGGAATTTTTCTATTGGGGAATTCTTAAAACAATATTGTTTTCAAAATAGTATAGATAAATTGCAAACATCTAGAAACCATCCTCTTTAGATGATTTGTTACATAATTAAGAAACATCTTTGAAATGAAAATATATAGATATGCTAAAAAATGAGACAGAGAAGGATTTCTTTGTGCTGATATGAAATTTTCTCCTAGATATAATTTTATGTGAAAATAAAGGAAGATGCAGAATATGTAAAGTATCTTCCCATGTGTATAAATACACACTTTTGTTTATACATAGTAAAGTTTCTAGAAAGATATGAAAGGAATTAATAGTAATTGCTTCTTGGGAGAAAGCATTTGGAATTAATTATTGGTGATAGATGCTACAATATTTTTCATGGAATGCTTTCGTATCCTCTAAAATTTTTGTCATGGCCTGTATTACTTCTTCAATTAATTATGTTACAAAAATTTTAGAACTCACCATAACTAAAAACAGAGTTTTAAAGTAGTCAGTCTTGTATGCATAGATGTAGGTATAACATTTTGTTAAATAAGTATTTTCAATGTTAAAGGGATCACAAAAAGCATCTTCCCCTAATAATCTTGCTTTTTAAATAGTATAAGAGTCTTTCTGCCGGCAAGGCCTAATGAGTATAAAATTTAGACTATGTGCCTAGAATTTTAGCTAAAATATTCTCCAATATCATTTCAATTTAGAGCATAATAAATGCAGAAAGAAATCAAGAGCAAGAAGCTAAGCAGATACAAAGGTAACAAGTGCCATGACTGTCACCCTTTCTGCCCTGGCATCCTAGGAAGCTAGTGCCAGTGGTCACAGCCTGCTTTCCCCACTGAGCCTGGACGCAACCTCAGAATCCTTCTCAAGGAACTCACCACCAGTTAAATAGAATGAGCACCTTTTTTTTTTTCATATCAGACCTAAACTCTCTACCTTCACACCTGCCTTGAATTCTTGGGGAGGCAGGGGTGACGAGCTGCTGCGTTGAGGCTAGCTGTTGCGCTGAAGATTGTTCTGTTTGCACAATCCAAACATCTCAAAGGAGAGAGAATGTTTGACTATGTCTATCAGAGTTGGTGGCTGGAACTTGGGTAAACCACTAGAGTAATGCACAAGATGAAAAAACAAGAGTGCTCTCTATGGGAACAAAGTACATCAGTTTGATCTATGGACGGTGGCAAGTTGCAGTTTAGAGTGAAGGAATGATTGTGAGGGTAGCATTCTGTGCTGTTCCCTCAGGATGGCTTCTGTCCTAAGGAACTTGTGCCAATCTTTAAAGGAAACGTGTGCTGTAATAAAGTCCAGGCCAAATCAAAACTGTATCTCTGGAGGTGTGTGATCTCAGTTAAGTCAAGTTACCAGTGACTTCCAGGAGATTCATTTATTTCTTTGGTAAAGTACCTGGGTGTGAAGCGGTGATATCTAAAGTCCCTTTCATCTTGCATATTCAGAACTGTACCCTCTGGTTGGAGATAAGCTGGAAAGTAAATAGTTCTTTATTAATAATGCATATGAGTCTTCCCAATGGAATGTAGTGCTTGGTTGTGCAAATTGCATACATCTGCTTCCCTCCCTCTGGCTTAATAGCCAACAGGGTTTGTCAGTGAGTCCAGGGGATGTGCTTACCAAGTGGTGCAAGTCCTCTTTCTGGGGTTGGATTAGAAAGGCTCCTATATCCTGAAATGGACTTTCCACACTGCCCACATTACCCCCAGTGGTCTTCTGGTCACCTTAGGAGAGCTCAGAAGGACTTAAAGGAGAATCTTTGGGCCAGGCATGGTGGCACATGCCTGTAATCCCAGGACTTTGGGAGGCCAAGGCGGGCAGATCACCTGAGGTTGGGAGTTCAAGACCAGCCTAGCCAACATGGAGAAACCCCATCTCTATTAAAAATACAAAATTAGCTGGGCATGTTGGTGGATACCTGTAATTCCAGCTACTTGAGAGGCTTGGCAGGAGAATCGCTTGAACCCGGGAGGCAGAGGTTGCAGTAAGCCAAGATCGCACTATTACACTCCAACCTGGACAACAAGAGTCAAACTCCACCTCAAAAAAAAAAAAAAAAAAAAAGGGAGACTTTGTTCTCTACGATTCCCAGTCTAGTAATTGGAACAAGACAATAGTAACACTAAAGGATGCTAGAACCCTAATGGTGGCAGGAGCCACAGATAACTCGGAGAAGTTTTAGCTATAGCTTCCGTAAGCTCCCCAACCCCCAACCAAACCAAATAAGTATTACAAAGGGCCAGTTTCAAGGGTGTGCCACCTATGCATTGCAAAGATCCTCAAACTAAGAAGGGAAGCCTTGTTCTTGGGCTTTAATACACTGTAGTAGCCATATTGACATTCTTAGTAAGTTTATTTTGTGATGTGGATTCTGTGTTTGAGGGATGATAGGACAATGAGGTAAATGCCAGGTCCTTGGAGCCTAGGTTCAGTGGCAGTCTTATCTCCCACTGCCTCCTTGGGATGAATTCTTGGTCATCTCCAACTCCAACTCTACCCAGCAACAGCCATCTCCCCAAGTCTCTCCTTCAGGGTCCTAGGTGCACTTAGCTAGTAAGTATTCCCATGCTTGAGGAAGTGCAACATTAAATAGCAAATAAGAAACACCATGACATGTTGAGGGAGATACTACAGAAGAAAGAAACTTTTTTTTCCTGCTTTTTGAATAAGGGACCTGAATTTTTGTTTTGCACCAGGCCTGGTAAATTATGTAGTTGGTCTTGTGTGTACACAGTAAGCATGAAAGTCCATAAGTCCCTCCTTCCACTGGGATGGCTAACGCTAAACTCCTTCTATATGCACATTCTGGAATCAACTGTGTGGACAGTACCAAAAAGCAGAGAAGGTGAGGGGAGAGAATAGAAATACCTGGCTTGTTGGAGGTAGGAATGTCCCTCTCAGCTCTCATCTTGGCAAGTCCAAGACCCCCCTCTCCTCGCTCCCACCTCAGCTTCCTGGATGTGATGCTAAATTGACATTTATCAAATTGAAATGTACTCTGCCTTTACAAGTATAAAGAGGAACAATGGCTATGTCAACAGACTACCTGGAAAGACAGGATATAGTCACAGAGAATGGTAATGAATAGTGAACATGCAAGGCAATCTGTGGACATAATTAGGGCTCTCAAGGAAGACTGCCTGGATTCCACTCCTGGCTCATTTCTCACAAATTGTGTGACCTTGTGCAAGCTGACCTCAGTTTCTTAGTGTGCTCATTATTAAAAAATGGGATAATAAGAGTGGTTCCCTTAGTAATTGCTGAGAGGATTAAATTCTTACATTGGTTCCCAGTATGTAAAAGTGCTTATTCAATGTCAGACATAAAGGCCCAAACAAGGGAAGTTTTTTGAGAGACATAGAACAATCAGGAAAAGATTTGCAAGATGCCAAGACAAGAATCCTTTATAGAAGATTTTTATGGCATTACTAAGAAAATGTGACTTTAATTTTGGCAGAATACCTAAATAAAAATGCTTTATGCCATTGTTTGAAATTACACACACACAAACGTACACACAATAGGAGCCCTTAGAAATAAGAAATTTGGTTTAACTACATGCTTTGTATCCTATTTCTGAAATGATTACCCTTTGCTTTTCAAATCTCACTGAGTCTTGTTTTGGCATTAAGCAATTCTAATGAAAGCGTACAAACATCTGTCTTACATTCTGGCTTTTTTCTTAGCAACATTGCCACTTGGATTCATTGGACTTACAATTTATGATAATTACAAATAAGATAAAAGCCACATTTACCTACCCACCAATCTTTTTATTTTTTTTTTTTACTAGCAGAACTGTATGTCCTTGCACAGATGTAACAACCTCAATGTGTTTTTAAACAAATCCATATTGAAAAGAAAGTAGAAAAAGTGAATCTGACTACAAATGTTTACATGTAGCAAATAGAGTTTTTAAAATATCAATTTAGTTAAGTGTGTGTTCAGTTATCAGTCGAATACTCTCAACTGACCCCAGTGCCAATCTCAAATCTTGTAGGACTATATCAGATGTATGAAGTGCATTTTCCTTGGTAGTTACTGAAGATAATTTGTTTGCTTTAGATTTAATTATGTAGTGGTCATTGCTAGGAGTAAATGCACAGATGGCCAAATAGCTGATGTCGAAAATAAAAGTTAGGAAACACTTCTCATGATGCCAATTTTCCTGACACTCACGACGTTTTCTTTTTAGCAAGACTGTTATCATTTTACTGTTCTGTAATGTCTTCTCATGTAATACCTACTAACATAAGGAATAAAGGGAGGATCCCCCTAAGGTAAGTTAGAGCTGTGTTCTAACTTCCTTCTGGGTAAATAAAGGGAATCTATGTTTGATGTTAAGACATAAGTCACAAACACTGTTAAATGATAGTTCACAAGGTACCTTAACTTCTCAGAACTTTTTGTGTAAAGAAAGAAGTGAACTACACACTCTATAAAATGCCTTCTATTCTAATTCTCTATGATCCTATCATTAGTGGACTAAATTATCTCACACAGCCTTATATCCTGTCAAATCAAGGTTGTTACTGAAGTTAAAGTGATCGACATCAGGGAAAACAAATCAAATGGTTAATGATGTAACCAAGGGGTTGGTTTTACTTGGTGGTGATAGAGACACAACACAAGGAGAATCATGTAAAAACACAATAGATATTAAGTTTTACTTAAACTGTAAGAGACTTTGGAATAGCAAAAAGGAATTGTACAGGCAGGAACAGAACAGATAACATCTTAGAAGACAATTTGAAAAAGTCTTTACATAGAGATTTAATATGGAGATTTCTAGCATGTCCCAAAATAGAGAAATATTTTAAATATTTCTATGTGTGTGTGTTCCAAGGAATAGCCTTCGTTTAAATGATACAATGTGATAGGTAATGCATTTAACAGAACCCACTGAGAGCTTAAAGACGTATGAGTCTGAATTCCAAGTGAATCTCTTGGAACATACAGAGATTGAAATGGCTGAGTGATTGTGTGAGATGAAAATAATTTCATAAAATGTAATTATTTTCAGTCTCATAATGATAACTACCATTTATTGAGTGCTTATCATGGATCAGGAACTACCCTGGATGATTTACAGACATCATCTCATGAAATGCTTACAACATCACAGTGGGAAAATTTAATATCTGAAACAAATGTTCAGAAAGGCAAGCAACTTGCCCAAGGTTACAAGGCTGGTAAATGGGGAATTAAAACCCAAGTATGACTGATTTCAAGCCAGTCCTCTTTCCGATCCTTCATCCTGCCTCTCTCTGCATTTTATTGGATGAGCCAGTCTTAAGAGCCACTTATTCTGAAATTGCAAATTTCACAATGCTCTGACTATATACTAAAATGTTTTGATGGATGGGAAAGTATGAAAAAAGGGGTGAATATATTCCTTATTTTTAATGACTATTACTTTATGCATTAATTATTTTTTTGCTGTAATTAGTAGGCTCGTACATTAAAGGGCATTTGTTGTAACCAGTGTTGCATAAAAGTCCCCAAAATGTATTATTATGTACGCGCACACACACACACACACACACATACACACACTGCACATATGTATGCTAATGTTGTGCCAGGTACTTTCTGAATATCTCCCATGATTCTCATGGCAACCTTAAGAAACTGGCAGCCTGCGTATATATGCAGTGTGTATATATATCTGTCTATGTATATATAGATACATATATATAGTTTTTAACCAACTTTTTCTTCCAAGTAGTAGTGAAATATATTAAAGTCAGTAAATTTCCTGGCATAGGGCATCCAAACATACTTTAGAAGATTTATCTTAGCATTGAAATCTTGAAGTGAAATGATGTGTACTCAGTCTATGTGGGAGACAGGGAGTCTACAGAAGAAGGAGACTTTTGAAAGAAGGGAAGAAGGCAAGCCAGTCTTTGGCTCCAAGGACCTACAATGTGCTAATGTTGTGACAGGTACTTCCTGAATATTTCCTGTGATTCTCGTGGCATCCTTGAGAAACTGGCTGGCTGTTGGTAGTTGAATAGATATGCTTGGTCCGGTATATACTAATTTTAACAATGAGCCACGTAGTATATTTATAAAATAAAAACTGCTCTAAGAATCTGTCATTGCACATGGCTTCACATAGCCAATAGGGAATGAATTAGTAATAGCATGAAATGATCTTGGGCATGAATGAGTAAATGTTCTGTGACACCTACTTCTTGGCTTTAAAAAGATTTATTCTGACTTTGGTAAAGTTTCAGGATACAAAATCAATGTACAAAAACCAGTAGCATTTCTATACAACAATAATGTTCAAGCTGAGAGCCAAATCAAGAATGCAATCTCATGTACAATAGCCACACACACAAAACAAATACCTAGAACTACATGTAACCAAGGAGGTGAAAGATCTCTACAAGAAGAACTGTAGAACACTAATAAAAGAAATTCTAGATGATACAAATAGAAAAATATTTCATGCTCATGGATTGGAAGAATCAATATCATTAAAATGGCCATGCTGCTTAAAGTGATCTACAAACACTATTCCTATCAAACTGTTGATGTCATTTTTTGCAGAACTGGGAAAAAAAACTATTCTACAGTTCATATGGAACCAGAAAAGAGCCTGAACAGTGAAAGCAGTCCTAGGCAATAAGAACAAAGCCAGTGGCATCACATTACCCAACTTCAAACTATGCTACAAGTCTATAGTAACCAAAACAGCATGGTACTGGTACAAAAACAGATATGTAGACCCATGCAGCAGAATAGAGGACCCAGAAGTAAAGCCACACACCTTTAGCCATCTGATCATTGACAAAATAAACAAAAATAAGCAATAGGGAAGGGACTCCCTAGTCAACAAAATGGTGCTGAGATAACTGGCTAGCCATATGCAGTAGAATGAAACTGAACCCCTACTTTTCACCATATACAAAAATTAACTCAAGATGGATTACAGATTTAAATGTAAGACCTCAAACTACAAGAATCCTAGAAGAAAGCCTAGGAAACATCATTCTGGACGTCGGACTTAGGAACTAATTTATGACTAAGTCCTTGAAAGCAACTGCAATAAAACCAAAAACTGGCAAGTGGGACCTAACTAAACTATAGAGCTTTTGCACAGCAAAAGAAACTATCAACAGAGTAAACAGGCAACCTACAGAATAGAAGAAAATATTCACAAACAGTGCATTCAGCAAAGTTCCAATATCCAAAATCTATAAGCAAATGAAACTATTGAACAAGCAAAAAACAAATAACCCCATAAAAACCTGGGCAAAAGACATGAACAGGTACTTCTCAAAATAAGATACACAAGTGACCATGAAACTAGGCAAAAGACATGACAGATACTTCTCAACAAAGAGCCAACAAACCATGAAAAGCAGCCAACAAACATGAACAGTGCTCCACATCACTAATCACCAGAGAAATGTAAATGAAAACCACAATGAGATACCATCTCACACCCATCAGAATGGCTATTACTAAAAAGTCAACCAACAACAGATGCTGGCAAGGCTGCAGAGAAAAGGAAACACTTATACACTGTTGATGCAAATGTAAATTAATTCAACCCCCGTGGAAAGTAGTTTGAAGATTTGTCAAAGAACTTAAAATAGGACTACCATTCAACTAAGCAATTCCATTGCTGGTTATATATCCAAAAGAAAACAAATTGTTCAACCAAAAAAACACATGCACTTGCATTTTCATTGCAGCACTATTCACAAGAGCAAAGACATGAAATTGACCTAGGTGCCCATCAACAGTGGACTAAATAAAGTAAATGTGGTACATATACACCATAGAATACCACACAGCCACATAAAAACAACAAAATCATCTCCTTTGCAGCAACATGGACGCAGCTACAGGACATTATCCTAAGCAAATTAATGCAGGAACAGAAAACCAAATACTGAATGTTCTCATTCGTAAGTGGAAACTAAACATTACATACTCAAGGACATAAAGATGGCAATAATAAACAGTGGGGACTACTAGGTGGGGGAGGGAGGGAGGAGGGCAAGGTTTGAAAAACTAACTATTGGGTCCTATGCTCAGTAGCTAGGTGATGGGATTATTAGTATCGCAAACCTCAGTATCATGTAATATACTCATAGGAAAAACTAAACCTAAAATAAGAGCTGAAAAAAAAGAAAGCAATTTTTTTAAAAGATTCATTCTCATTTTTTCTCCTCTTCTCAGCAACCTTAAAAATGAGATAAGTCTAGATTATCATAATGGATCACTGACATAAATCCATTGCTTAGATTTAGATGCTCATCATCAACCAGTTGAAGATGTCTTTTTCTCCATTCATACTGAAAATCTAACCAAAAGAGGTCAAAGTAACAAAGACCTGCATATCCTGTCAGGGTAAGTGGGAGCTTCAGGTCGATGGAGAGTAAAGTCATCTTTTTCTAATTGGCCTGGTTCTCTGTTGTTATTTCATTGCAGTGCAAACTTTCTATGCAATTCAGCTCTTCCTCTCCCCTTGCAGAAGCTGAAAACTGTGTCTCTGCCTAAGGAAAGAATCTAATCTGCCACTTCACTACTCATAGGAAGAGATGGGAAATGTGATGAATATTTTTCAGGGTGATGCTAACTTATTATTCTAGGCAGAGCTAGGAGTAGGTTAGGATGAGTGAGGCACTATTTCGTGTACTTTTCACTGAGAATTAGTGCCTCTTGAAATTTACACTCTCGGCACTTCACATGCCTTTCTCTAGTCCTGGCCCTGATTTGAGAAGATGAGAATTATGCCTGAGCATTTATTTCCTTATGAAACTACCGAATTTCCTGCTGCTTATGATCTCAATAGCCATTGACTCCAAAGTCTCTGATTCTTGAAAATTTTTGAACACCATAGCTTGTCTCTTCTTGGCCGCAAAAACTTTTATGTATCTCTGGTGACTGGGAAATTAAAGCCAGACCCTCACCCCTCAGCAAGAACTTTTTACCCAAATGTTACTTTTCAGCCTTATCTCATATCCTATTGCTATTCCCCAATCCCAGCTATGCCCATAGAAAAGCTTTTCGCCTTGCTACTTCTAGCCTTGCGTCCGAGTTGTGATTTCCTCTTGGAAGTTTTATTCTCTTTATGCTTATACTGTGCTTATACAGGAAAGTTCAAAGCTGAATTCAAATCCCATTTCCTGGGAAAGATCTTTTCATATCCCACCAATACAAATTAATTTTTTTCCTCTTGTTCTATCACCGCCTTTTGTTTATGACATTGAGTGAGCATAAATCTTACTGTGCCTTTTATTTTTAAAAAATTATTTCCATTTATGTCTGTTCTGTGACCGCCCTTTGAACTCATGGAGGGAAGATTCTATTTTATTTATCTTGATACCCTTGTAGAACCCAGCAGTAAAACTGCATTTGGTGGGCCCTCAATATATTTGTACCTCACTGCATGACTGGGTACATTCTTTATTAATGTAAAGTGTACTTGGCTTAACAAGCTTTTGGCAAGAGACAGAAAGAATCAGTACAAGCTTATTTCCTTATTTTAATCAGCAAAGTAGATTTTAAACATAGGCTGTTGCATGTTTAGACCAACTCTACTGGGTAGAAAGACAAAACACTTCTAACTAATAAACGACTTCAGCAAGAATACATGGTATAATTGTACTTTGAAAATTATAATCTGCATGAATACAAAGCAATTAAGTATTAGAAGTTCAAATATTTGAAAAGCTCAAAATATGTGGACATGATGTTCCTTGAATTCAAATGTTGATAGGAAGAAACTGCATCTATTCATCCACCTTAACCCTTACATTGTTATTTATGCTTTAATGAAGTGTTTATTGTGAGTCCCCGTTGTGCTTGATATTGGGCTAGGTGCTAGAAATACAAAGAGGATGAAAAACTCTGTTCTTTAATGAGCTCTTGTCAACAATCAGCTACAGTAACAAACATGTCGGGTTACAGTGATTCCTCAGCCTACTATGGAAGACGAGACACTTGAGACAAGCACTGAGAGCAGTATTTATGAACTAATATTACACAGAGTACAGAACACTTGATTATATCCAAAACGAGAAAATGGATTTTGGGATGGAAGCTGCTCAAATAGATTTTGAAAGTTGACTGGGGCATTTGCAGATGGCAAGGAAGGAACTGCATTTTATGAAATGGCAACAGTATAGAGAAATACATGGAAGCCTGAATTAGCTTGTTGTATCCTCAAATCTAGTATATCATATTTTAAAAGATTGACACAAAATACACTTGGAAACCAACATAATCTTTAGACATAATCTAATGACACTTTACCATACAAACTAAACTACTTGGTTAACAAAATATTTCCAAATATACAGATGTTGCTTCTCTCTGGCTCTAGACTCAAGCTAAATAACATTACTTAATTGTAGAAAGTCCAAAACTGTCTGTGCCGACCAAGAAGCCAATTGACATTACTAGGTATAAGAAACAGAATTTCAAAAGCATAATGAGGTTTCCTCATTTTTATCTAGTTCAAGGTAACATAATTAGTATGTGGATATACATGAGGTCATTTCCAGCTTTAAAATTCTGTAAAACTGCTTCATTAAACTTTTCTCTTTTTGAAAGACTTTTCATGATCCATTGGTTTTGGATGTCACTTCATCCAAACTTTTTATTCACACTTGTACATCGAGTTGAGATGATAATCTACTTAGGCAGAGAGGTGGAAAGAGAGTGAGAAAAGGGTATAATGGAAACTTGGGGTGGTGAGGAAAGAGGAGACAGCTTCTGATAGAAGCTCTCTGTTTTCTTCTTTCTCTAGTACATATCTCTGAAAAATAATCATGGTACTATATTAGCTGCTCTCCAGGGCAGAAGGCAACCTCAAATACCAGGCCAAGCTTGTAAACTACATATATGATTTACATTATTATATATATGATATATACTTTATATATCATATATATGAATACATATTTTATGTATGATATATGAATATGTATTTTCATATATATTCATATATAACATTATATTTGCCTATAGTGTTAATTTGCTATATAGTCTCTATGTCACTATAAAATAAAACAACTTTTGCAAAAGTGTTTTATAAGCTCCAAACATGCTATACAAAGAGCATACATGGCAATATATACAATACATATTTTTCTTTAAATAGCATTTCTACCTCCATATAAGTAGCCTAGTTAAGGAGAGATAAAAGACAATAACAGACTGTGTCTATATTATCTGTATCTTCCTTTTTAACTCTTGAAAGTGTTTCTCTGTAGCTAGAGGCATCTAGGTACTACAGAGCCAGAAATTGACTTAGAATTTTTTGTCAGATGTATAAAATAATATTTGGACAATGATGTGAAAAGAAAACACCAAAGAATCATAAAATTATGCGATAAATATCAGACATTTAGAACAAAATTGGGTCTTGGAAATCATATAATATACTTTCCATTCGGTCCAAGAGTTAGCAACCATAACCATGGTCTTCAGTTCTCTGATGAAGACACCCAGAGATAGAAGAAGCTCAGTGTCTCGTGAGGAAGGCCACTCAGCAGATGTCCTGAGCATCCTGGTGTTTGCATCTTTGAGGTCGTATCCTGAAAGCTTATAGGCTGCCATCAGAGAGAGGAGCTCTACATCAGGGGTGTCCAATCTTTTAGCCTCCCTGGACCATACTGGAAAAGAAGAATTGTCTTGGGCCATGCATAAAATACACTAACACTTAAGATAGCTGATGAGCTAAAAAAGAATGGCAAAAAAAGTAATAATGTTTTAAGAAAGTTTACGAATTTGTGTTCGGCCACATTCAAAGCCACCCTGGACTGTGTGCAGCCTGCAAGCTGTGGATTAGACAAGCTTGCCCTACATTAATACAGGACAGCATAGGGCAGGGGTGGTGTCTGTGGCACAGTAGAGTCTTAGCACTCTGGGGAGTTACTGGGAAGAGATAAACCTACCTTGATGGTGAGGGGATTCAACAAGGTCTTGTGGAGTAAGAGGCATTTCAAGCTTTCAAGGACAGGTTGAATTTAGACATGTAAAGTAGTGGAGAAGCATTCTGGACAGAAGGAATGGCATGTGCCAACGGACAGTTGCTAAGAAGACTTTCCTTGGCTGCAAACTGTCTCTCTGAAACATGCAGCAACTATTCTACCATGCAACAAAATATAATTCTGTATCTTTAAGCCAGTTCTCACAAGCAGATGAAGTTGTTATATCTCTTTTCCTTGATATAAATCTTCTCATCCAACAATTTCCAGATCCACCACCAACCTGGTCACCCTCCACATCATGCCCTCATCTGTATCAAGGTGTCCCCTAAGAGATGATTCCCAGACTGTTGCAGTGCTCTTTTCTTTCGCCTTGGCTAGTACAAAAGCAGTGGGGACAACAGCTTTTCTTGCTTTGGGTTATTTCTGTTCATGGAGCAGTCTGGCGGCACAGGCTAAGTCACTGTCTCTCAAACTGCACTTAAGTTCAAAGCTGGCTCTAGTATTCATCCATTCTATCATCTTAGACAAGTTATTTAACTTCTCCAAGCCTCAAAATTCTCATCTGTAAAATAAGAATAATGACTACCTACTCCATGGGATTACTTTCAGGATTAAATGGACATTTACAACTATTTAGTACTGTGCCGGGCATATAGGAAGTACTTAAAAAATGTTAGGTACTATTAGTAATACAATCAGTCATATGTAGCGATTTTTAAGGCTTCAATAAAATTTTTAGACTCTTGATTTATATCCACAGTAGGAAATTTTTCAACTCCTCCCCCACCATTTATTTTTAACATGCTTCATAAAATTTACTGCCTTTTTTTCTGTTCTAAATTAAATTGTACTTAATATTGCTGGGGTCAGCAGCATTACTACCTTTGGACTTTGGCTTGACAAGGAACAACTTGAGATCTCAAAGCTTAAACACAACATGCTTACCATTCTCTTACAGACAAGACATTTTATTCTTTGGTATGCTGACAGCTTTTATTAACAGAAGTTGTATTGATTATGTTAAAGGATAAAGAAGATCAAATTTCTCTTTATGGTCTTTGTGGTGGTTATCTATTTTTCTGCTACCCAAAATTCCTTTCACCCACTGCTGGTAAATGAAACCCAAACTTTTAAAGAACCACCCTTCTCTCAGTCTTAGTCATTCCTTAGCTGGGGAATCCATCCCAGTTCAGGGTTGCAGCAGGTAATATAGATGTAAGGGGTCAGGGCACTGCCTACCCCTTGCAACAGTGACTGTTTGGATTTGCCATGGGACCTTTGATCAGAACCTTTGAAATACAACGATATGAACCTGGAGTTGTCGCCATTACCTTGAGCCACAAGAGGGGATCTTGCCGAGAATTAATACAAACCAGAGGAAGTGTAATAAAAAGATCCAGGGAGAGAAACCCAATATTTAGCAACATCATGTACCTGAAGCCAAACAACTCCTGGGGTTTCCAGTTACAGGACAATAAATTTCTTCTGTGCTTTTAAATTGGTTGAGATTGAATTTACTGTCATTTTCAGCTTGCAACCAGTCATGCCTAATACAAATGAAATCACCAGTTACATGTATTGATAAAGAAAATCAAGGATATAAACCCTAGAAAAGATCGGTTTTCGAGCATCATCTAGTATTTGAAAGCCCATAGAGAAAGGCAGCTTTGACGATTGTGAATGGTTAAGGTATATATGAGAATTCTGTTTGGGTGCCCCAAATTTAAAATATCATAATAGTCTTGGTTTCTAGCTATCAAAGCACAAGCATGTATTATTTATATCTATTATCTTTGTATCTATATCACTACATCATCAGTCACATGTCTATATATAAAGAAACAGTCACATGAGTTTAGTATTTTTCATTCTAATGGATAGTGAGTCTATTTTAGGGGTCATGTCTTATACATTTGCAAGCTTCTAGCCCAGCATCTGACAGAGGTATTTAATAAGTGCTAAAATGAAACAAATAGGAATCTGTTGCTTTGGCCTAAATTGTCTTTATAGAGAAAAGAAAAGGCAGAGGTGTTGATGGCTGTGAAATGGGAGCACCCCTAATCCCAGAGCTCTATTCAAATAGATTCACAACACTATGAATGGCGCCCTCTGGAACTCTGCAGTGGAGCAACCTGAATAAAGTTTTTAAACTATAAAAAAGAAAACTCACTTATTACCAATTTTTGTAAGTATAAGGAAACATGAATTTATTGAAATTTAATTGTGATTTCTTGTAAATTTCTTTTTTCTAATAGCAATAATACTAACTTCTTCAATTTACTAAGCATTTTTTTTTAGCTTTTCTTTCTTAATACTTAATAAATTGTAAAATTAACTCAATTTGAAATTTTGGGATCTGGTTAGGAAGGTATTTACCAATAATAACAATTAGATTTCTTAGGAATTGTTAAGAATAACAGAGACAGAGTGCCTTAGGTATTCAATTTATTCCTGCTGTGATTCTAAATTTCTGATTCCTTAAGCCCAATATGGCAACATTCATTTAAATTGACAAAATTAATATCCTCTACTTTTTGGTCATTATTATAATGTAGCTCTTACATTAAATGTTGTGATAAATTTATGAATGGCACGACATAGACATTCATTGGTTTAAAAATATTTGGTTGCCTCCCATCATGCTACCTGACTTCAAACTACACTAAAAAGCTACAGTAACCAAACAGAATGGTACTGGTACCAAAACAGATATATAGACCAACGGAATAGAAACAGAGGGCTCAGAAATACCACCACACATCTACAATCATCTGATATTTGACAAACCTGATATGGGGAAAGGATTCTCTATTTAATAAATAGTGTTGTGAAAACTGGCTAGTCATATGCAGAAAACAGAAACTGGACCCCTTTCTTACACCTTTACAAAAATTAACTCAAGGTGGATTAAAGACTTAATTGTAAAATCCAAAACCATAAAAACCCTAGAAGAAAACCTAGGCAATACCTTTCAGGACATAGGCATGGGCAAAGGCTTCATGACTAAAACACCAAAAGCAATGGCAACAGAAGCCAAAATTGACAAATGGAATCTAATCAAACTAAAGAGCTTCTACACAACAAAAGAAACTGTCATCACAGTGAATAGGCAACCTACAGAATGGGAGAAAATTTTCACAATCTACCCATCAGACAAAGGTCTAACATCAAGAATCTACAAAGAACTTAAACAAATTTACAAGATAAAAAAACAAACAACCAATCAAAAAGTGGGCAAAGGATATGAACAGACACTTCTCAAAAGAAAACATTTATGCGGCCAACAGACATATTAAAAAAAGGCTTATCATCACTGGTCATTAGTGAAATGCAAATCAAAACCACAGTGACATACTGTCTCACACCAGTTAGAATGGCGATCATTAAAAAGTCAGGAAACAATAGATGCTGGAGAGGATGTGGAGAAATAGGAACGCTTTTACGCTGTTGGTGAGAATGTAAATTAGTTTGACCACTGTGGAAGACAGTGTGGTGATTCCTCAGGGATCTAGAACCAGAAATACCATTTGAACCAGCAGTCCCATTACTGGGTATATACCCAAAGCATTATAAATCATTCTACTATGAAGACACATGCACACACATGTTTATTGCAGCACTATTTACAATAGCAAAGACTTGGAACCAACCCGAATGCCCATCAATGGTAGACTGGATAAAGAAAATGTGGCACATATACACCATGGAATACTATGCAGCCATAAAAAAGAATGAGTTTATGTCCTTTGCAGGGACATGGATGAAGCTGGAAGCCATCAATCTCAGCAAACTAACACAGAAACAGAAAAACAAACACCACATGTTCTTGCTCCTAAGTGGGAGTTGAACAACGAGAATACATGAACACAGGGAGGGGAACATCACACACTGGGGCCTGTCAGGGGGTGGGGGGCAAGAGGAGGGACAGCATTAGGACAAATACCTAATGCATTCATGGCTTAAAACCTAGATGATCAGTTGATAAGTGCAGCAAACCACCATGACACTCGTATACCTGTATAACAAACTCGCACATTGTGCGCAGGCATCCCAGAGCTTAAAGTAAAATTTTAAAAATAAAATAAATTTAAAAAAAAACTTAAAAAAATACTTGGTTGCCTCCATTTGCTAACCATTGTGCTGCATGCTAGGGATGTAAGAATGAAAAGAAAAGACAAAGTCCTTCCTCTTGTAGAAATTATTTCTGACAGAATTTAGGATTGAAAATTTGAATCGTCTTCTAGTCCTGCATATTCTCATTTTATTGCCTTGGCTGCTTCTCTACTTCTTTTCTATTTCTATATGTTGTGTTCTGTTTTAGAGAATCCCTATAATTCCAAGAGAAATAGAAGAGGAATATAGGAGGAGAAAATTATTGGGTAAGGGCACAGATTAGGTTCAAACCTCAGCTCTACAATTTACTAGCAGTGTAAGATCCAGCTCTATAAACTTAATTTTCTTATAGGGAAAGAGGGCAATCTTATATATGTCTGTTGGGATAATTAAATGCATTTGGTGCATAAAAGTACCACACACAGTGCCTGGCACAGTGACTACTCTGTGGTACATTAGATATTATTATAAAGGTAGGTACTAAAAATCAAACTGTGCCTCTGGTTTAATCATTTACACCATTAAAGAAAAAAAAATCCATCCTCTATGATCACAGAATACACACACTCGACTTGGCAATATAATGTTGATCTTATGGGATACAGTTAAGGTTTACAGCAACGGTGAGAAAAAAGACAGTCATAAGGCTCTCCAGTTTTGAAAGCACGCATAGCTCTAGAAAGGTCTAAGTCCTCTTAGCATACTCCATCCAAAACAACTCCTTTGTATTCAGAAGAGGAGCCATATCATCCCCACAGATGACTATCTACAAAATGGACTGTAATCCAAGCCCTGGGAAATGCCTTGGTTTTTAACTGGAATAGGGATCACAAGGCATATTACTATTTCCCTTTTTGCTTCTTGGACTTCTGAGTGTCTGATTACATTTGGCTGTTAAAATTTAAGTGAACAAAAACTCTCCTGTTTTTACTAACGAAAGATTTACTCATTAAATCAACACAGAAGGGGTAAAACT
Source organism: Symphalangus syndactylus (assembly GCF_028878055.3). NCBI lineage: Eukaryota > Metazoa > Chordata > Mammalia > Primates > Hylobatidae > Symphalangus > Symphalangus syndactylus. The sequence continues at coordinate 73,376,811 of NC_072425.2, read as the reverse complement.
GACTCTGTCATCATGTATGAAAGATGAAACCATTTGTTAGATTCCCTTCTTTTTCTTCTGTCATGAAAGAACATGAGATTGAGGGGTGAGGTGGGGCACGACGGGAGATGCCTCTATTTAAGATCTTGCACAGTTTCTTATCAGCTCTCACCACAAATCTTAAACAGGTAGAAGACTAAATTACCTCTTAAAGAATTTGAGGCCAGGTGCGGTGGCTTACGCCTATAATCCCAGCACTTTGGAAGGCCAAGGTGGGTGGATCAGCTGAGGTCAGGAGTTCGAGACCAGCCTGGCCAACATAGCAAAACCTTGTCCCTACTAAAAATACAAAAATTAGCTGGGCATGGTGGCATGCGCCTGTAATACCAGCTACTAGGGAGGCTGAGGCAGAAGAATTGCTTGAACCCAGGAGGCAGAGGTTACAGTGAGCTGAGATTGTGTGACTGCACTCCAGCCTGGGCAGCCGAATGAGACTCTGTGTCAAAAAAAAAAAAAAAAAAGAGAGAGAGAGAGACAGAATTTCCATTTACCTGTATTATCTTCTAATAGCTGTGAAGATTTATCCCTTCTTCACCCAGATAGCTACCAGAGAGACACAGAGTGGACATGGAGTTTTCATCAGAATAACTTATAAAATCACAGTTCTCTTCATCTATGATCACATAGGTCAATTGTAAAAATCGAAGTGAGTCCGTGGTTTTGTGGAGACCACCTTGGCTTTATCTATTTAAGGGTTAAACAAAGGTGTTTATTCAAATAAGATACTTTCCAAAATTAGTTTTTCTTGTTTCTGGAGGACCAAGTGTGATTTTAAGTGAAGTTAGCGTTTCAAAACTAAGTTCATTTGCTCCCGTCTTAAAATAGACCAGTGATCAGAAAAAAAATGTAAATTCAGAACAATGTTGCAAATGCTATACTTCTACCCAGAATTGAAACAGCATAGACTGTGAGTCCTCTTATTTCAATCAATTTTGATATCTAGTTGCCTTAAAAAAAAAAAAAAAAACTACTAAAAATTGCTGAAACTACCCTTCTAGGACCTGAAGGAACAAGGTAATCATGTCCATGGTTAAATTTTTAATTGAAAGTCATTAGAATAATGTGATTCAGGAAATCAGAGAGAAAACAAATACCACATACTATGTTGCCTCTGGGTGCTATGGAGCTCTTCCAGAGGCTTAGAGAGAAAATGAGACCCAGTCGGTGACAAGCTTAGAGGACCTCCCAATGACTGTTGGAAACCCCATCCTCTGTGAGCACGCACACACTCTCTCTCTCTCGCTCTCTCTCTCTCCCTCAAATAAAATGGTGAAGGAGGTACAAGAACCTAGCATGGCACTGGCAGATTTTATTTATCTGGGGTGTTGCAATCATTATCTGTAAACAAACAGTCCTTCATAATTAAACATTAACTTCCACATCAACTCAACAGTGGTGGTCAAGTAAATTTATGTTTCTGAAACTTCTGTGAGTGAATGGGAACAGACTATTTGGCACTATTTGCGAGAACGCAAAAATTCAGCATTCAAAAATAATCAGAATTTACCTCTAGAACAGCTGCTGGAGTCTATCTGATCATCCCATGGCAGTCATTTCATTGATCACATGTATCACCCTGGCTCAGAATTGCTGGTGCTTCAGAGAAGAAGGTGGGGGAAGAAACCAATTCCTGTGACCTATTTGGCCAGTGCCCAGGCAACACTAACAGTTTCCTATGTCCTTCCTGACTCTGGCAGCTTTCATGGTTTGCTGTCAGAAAGACTCTAGGATGGGTTGCTTTATAAGGTTTGTTTGTTCCTTTTTATAAAAAATGCTCTATGCTTATTAAAAAAAAAAGAGAAAACTCAGAAAACATATAAAACAATAGAAATTGTTTGTAACTGTGTCTTGTAGTGATATTCTGAACACTTAGGATATATGGTATATATATTAGGATATACAGTACATGGATATCCTAACTTTGGGATATATACTGTATATACAACTGGCAAACATTTTATGTATATATACACATGTACATACACATATATATGTAGTATATATTAAGAGCATGTTTAATTTATGTTTGCACAGTATTTACACTTAATATTATGTGCATTTAACATATTTATATGTGAATATATATGTACATTTTTTAGCTTAAAGGTTCTTCCAAACTTCTCTTAGCTTAAAACTTACTTATCACAGAGAACTTTCTGATACTTCCAATCCTGTATTCCTTTCTCATTGACACCAGTGAATTTCTCCTAAAACCAAATATATACCATATAGGACCAAAAAAAAAAGTCCCACTATTCCAGCTTATGTGCTCTCTGCAATTTACGACTTAAAAATAGCTGTAAATTGAATTCCAAGTGCTCAACAGTGCCATACAGAAGAGAGATGATTATCTCAACATCCTAGGTGACAAAATCACCAATCAGTGGTTTTAAAAGACATTGCCAACAGATGAAATACTTCCAGTTTCATCCAAACCAATAGATGTTGGGGCCAAGAGGAACTTGGGATGTAACCAGCAGCTGCCAAATATCACAGATGGCACAAAGTTACAGACATGTGGAAAGGACAGGATCTATGATTAAATCTGTCCAGCAAGGGAAAGATGTAGATAAGAAGGTTCCTAAAACCATCCAGGACTCTCAAGTACATGCTGCCATGAAGAGGAAAAGAAAAGGACGCAAAAATTCACACAATACCAGCATGTATTTGATACATGCTCAGGCCATGGGAATTTCACTGTGTGACAATAGCTGTGCAGTCAACACTGGGACATGTGCAACCTATTTACTTATCTCTTATTAGCCCCTTTATTAGGACCATAGGTTACTCTGATGTCCACTATTGACACAACCCCAAACAGAAAAGTAACAAAAAGAAAATGAAAGCAACCACTGAGAAATAAGCAGTAAAATCCAACAGTTCTTAGTGTGAACCCAGTGGCACCTCAACATTAATTTATTTAGTGCGTAGGAATTAATGAAGCCTATTTTTACATCATCTGTTAGCTGGAGACCAAACTCGAAGAGAGGTAAAGGAGCAGATATGCGTGGGGAAACAGAGCAAGCCAGGCTGCTGGGATGTTCCTACCGATGTTTTCTGGTTTAACGTAACTACTTTGCCACACTATTCAGCTGAGTCGCAATTTACACAATGCTAGTAAGTAGTGAGTATATGCAGTGGTGAATGCTCCCCTATCATCCAAGCTTTGTTAAACAGATCATGTTATATGTGGTCTTGCACAATCACTTAGCTTCTCTAGACCTCAGGATAACGAATAAAATTGGACCAGATGACCAGTTACATTCTTTTCAGTTCTAAAATTCTAGATAATTCCCATTCCCCTGACCACACTGGCCTGGAAGTGGTAAATGTATGGATATAATTGTAGCATAATTCTGTTTATAACCTCAAAAACCGGAAGATTACTCCTCCCCCTCAAGTGTTCTCCAAAGGTTTCTTGGAGCCCCCTGGAAATTTCAGTGGCCAGTGAAACCGATGACAGCATTTCGCAAATGTCACTACATCCAGACCCGCCATTGAGGGACTGATACTCATGCCTGCCTAGGCATCGCCACATTTCCTTCTCTCCCAGAGCCATCAGTATGGTGCCATTGCCAGACTGGGCTGCTCACACGAGGAGGAAATGCTTGTTCCCTAATACTTAGGCCTCACACCATGACACTGAAGCCAAAGCAATATTAGCTGATGTCTTAGTCCATCTGGGCTGCTACAACAAAATATTGTAAACTAGGTGGCTTATAAAAATTTATTTCTCACATTTCTGAAGCCTGGGAAGTTCAAGATCGAGGCACTGACAGATTTGGAATCTGGTGACGGTCCATTTTCTGGTTCATAGATAGTGCCTTCTCACTCTGTCTTCACATAGTGGAAGATGAAAGGCAGCTTTCCGGAGCCTCTTTTATAAGGGCACTAATATCATTCAGGAGGGCTCTTTCTTTATGACCTGGTTACCTCCCCAAAGATTCCACCTTCTAATATCAACACCTTAGGAATTAGAATTTCAACACATAAATTTTGGGGGGATATAAACATTCAGACCATATCAGTCAGTACTTGCAGTATCTTAGGCACTTTATAGAAAAAGAGCTCTCTCACCTCTCACCATTATCCTCACCTCCTTGAAGTGTACAGGGTAGGTACAATGTTATATGCCAGCTCATCCCTCCTCTCTATTGTGAGACTTTTTAAATGATTCAATAGCTTGTTTGTGATTTTACCTTTAGATGGGTTTCCCCACTCAAAAAACCTGGGGCGAGGCCATTATGCCAGCCATCCACATGCCAGGATAGAAAATAAGAAATTACAACTTATGCTCAACCTGAGATCCATTCTACACTTGTGTTATAATGCTAAGCTTTCTTTTATTCATTCAAAGTTAAGCTCTTTATGTTACTTTATTTGATCTTAACAACCCTAGAAAGGAGGTGATGAGGAAACTGAGGTTTAAAGAGAGTAAATCCTTTACCCAAAGTCATCAGTTATTGAGATGAGACTGGAATATGCAGTGTAACCCCAATGACTATGATATCCTATCTCCCTATTGATGTATACTGATTTACGTGTTTGACAGTGTGCTGTAGTCTCTTATTTTTTACAATGAAAGAAGTTGTACATGCCTTTATTTTAGAAGTTTTTCCTGACACAGTCTGACTTCAGATCTTATTGGTCACATCTCAAGGGATAGATATATTTCTGTTTCATCATGTTTTACAAAAATAAGTTCTTTTCTGATTTTTGATTCCTGATTTTTAGATCTCAAATTTTAACTCCATTAACAAGTAATTTAATAAACAAATATTCAATCAACTACAATGACTCAGGAAAATTTTGTTAGTCTCTGAGGGAGATTCAAAGATGCCAAGTCAATGTCTTTACCCTAAATGAGTATACAATCCATCTAGCAATAAAGATGTAAGCATGAGAAGATAAGAAACCATTGAAAAATTAGAAGTAAAGGATGCTCAAACATCTAGCCTCATTCCTTCACTCTCAGGAAGTGATAGCCTCTGGAGGCAGAAACTCTAATTTTAAATCCTAGCTCGTCACAATAGATCCTTCAGTCTAATTAACTCTAGGAATAATTCTAGTTCCCTTAACTATGAATTATGAGGATACTAACCCACACTCACCAGGGAGGTATATATGAAGTAATATAAGTAAAATGTATAACATACTACCTGGCATACAGTAATCATTTCCTAAATCTTAACTATGATTATCTTAAAATGATTAAAGCATAAGAGTCTCCACTTCCCTTCCTTCCCCATCAGAATCCTTGTGCCTCTAACTGCTCTTCCTTTTGTCTTTGAAGATGAAGTTCACTCCTCACCCACTGACTTACTCAACGAATATTTATATTGTGCTTCCCATTAGACTTCTCCTTTGCAAGAAAACCCCTTTGCCTTACACATAGTAAATGCTTAATAAATAGTAGCTATTATTAAATTTGAATGAATGAAAGGAAGCTTAGAGTCGTAACACAAATGCATCGTGGATCTCAGGGTAAGTTACATTTTCTATCCTGGCAAGTGACATGACTTATTCTTTCTTCTTCCCAAATAATGCTAGCATTTAAAATCTCTCTTTCTCTACTTGCTTTTTCTCATGTATCTAAAACCTAAATTAACCTTTCTTCTGGGCCATGCCACACCAGTTGCCCACCTGCTAGGTTATCTCTCCTCCACTGCTTATTCTCTTGAAATAATACACTTACTGCCTCTACTTCTGACTAACTCATCTACTCATTCATTCAGGAAACAAATAAGCATCAGTGATTTCAGGATTGATATTGCGGAATAAACCATAAATAAGAGATGATCCCTTCTCTTGAGATGGTTGTGGACTTTTTTTCTCTCTTAAACACCCACAGTACCTCCACAGTCAGTCACTCTTGATCAACCAAATCACCCAACCCAAGTCTTCTCTTAGTCCTCACTGATTTCCTTCTTCCCTGGAAACTAATGTAGGAAAATGTGCCAGAGCAATCTGAAATTATTATTAAGACTGTTTCTAATGACCGAAGGGAAGGCTGAATGTTGTGTGTATGTGTAAATGAAGAAAGGGCTAGGAGAGTACAGGGAGTACAGGTAGGATGGAATGATTAATTCCCAAGGACTTAGTTCAAACTCAGTTAAGGAACTCTAAAAATTGGCACATAGCTATGTTGTCAAAGGTGAATTATTACACAAAAAATCTTTCATTGGAAGCAATTTGCACAGGAAATAAACTTAATTTCTTCAAGGTAATGAAAACCAAAGACGACACTTTCTATGCTGTAAATGCACTCTTTGTAGGCCTTCTGACCCAGTTTAGTGACTAGTTTAATATTCAAAGAGCAGATGTGTCCTCTTCACTTTAGAAAGTTTGATGTTTGTAGACAATTTAGGTCATTGGCTCCTGTGACAGCATTTCCCCTGTGAGAAAGCTACATTTAAGCATCCATCTCTTGTATTATTGATAGCAAAACTGGTAAAGGCCATGAAGTCCAACAGCTTTGTCTCTGGGCCATTCAGAAGAAGCAATTAAATCAAAACTATTCCAGCTTTCCTTTTAGAGGAGTACATCTGTGCTTTGAACACCAAATCTGTGAAGGTGGAGTTCCAGCATGCTTTTTTCTTTTCAAATATATTTTAATTATCTTCTCCATACCAAAACAAAATCAGAAATGACATGACAGATACATTAATTTTTGGCTAGGCACATAATCACTATTACCTTGGTAGTGAATAAAATGTGTTCTTTCAGATGCAGAGCAAACACAGCCTTCCTTCATGCTTCTTACTCCCATCATATTGAAACCACCTGTCCTGGAATCACCATTGTTTCTATGTTAGTCTAGCTCCACTTGGGATTTCTAAGGGCTGAGAATGAATTTCTACTTGTCATTGAGTTTCTAGTTCCTAGTCCAGACTTTGTCACACAGCTGATTTCTGTAGATATTTGTTGAACACATTTTCCCCAAAGAACATTTCAAAATGTTAAAATGTAAAAGTTCGAACTACTGAGCATTGCACGTGAAGTCCTTCCTGTTTCTGGTCCTAGCTTATGCTACACTGCCTACTTTTCCCTCATGCCTACTTTACTCAGCTACCCTGATCAACATGCCATGCTTCTTCACACCACACTGCTTCTGCACATACTCTTTCCTCTCCTTGGAATGCCTTTTATCTCTTTCTTTCCTTATTGAAATCTTAATCATCTTTTAGATTTGCCCAACTCAAATACAATCCCTTTTAAAGTTAACTTTTTCCTCAAGCAAAATTCGTTGCTTCACACATTGCTTTCTTAAATATCTGGTATGTTCTTCTATTACATTTTTATTAGAAAGCATTATGATTAATTGTTCATGTCAATTTCCTCCCATTAGTTGGTCAGATCCTAGACTGTAAAGATTATGCTATTTTCATCTTTGTATTGCTAACATAACACATGGAGCTTGAAACATGAGACATGGTCAAAAACATTTATTGGATTGATTTCTAGTTCTGAGTCCATTACATATATATGCTTTGCCATTTCCTGATAAACCAGATGTATTTACCTTCTTTCAATATTTGTTTTTGAACAGAATTTGCAGGGATAAAATTTTTTTTTTAGTTAATCAAAGAAGTTGCTTTTTAGTTTAAAAACATCACTATCTCAAAACCTTTTTGGCATAAGATTTATGTAAATAAATAAAATGGATAGTCGCTGTGGTCATTTTAAAAGGCCCATCCTCAATAAATCACATGCTGAATTGCAGTGTTTGAAACTGTCTCAAACACTTGTATTATTTTTCTCCCTTGAATTCTGATTACAACCAAAGTAAATACCCGTACTATGCTTTCTTATTGATAAAAGGAAAGAAAGTTATTAAAAATAGAAAAGGAAAAATTGAAAGAGGAACCTTAGAACAAAGTAATGAGTGCCTGCTCTCCTATTACCTGAGTATCCTGTGAAAGCTAGTCTCTCAACCTGCTGAGGTCAAAATACGATTATTTGAAAACTCTACCAAGTAAGGTCTGAGATTTTAGAAGTCAAAGTTGAAGAAAAAATTAATATTAAATATTGGTAAACTGTGTCATTGTGATATTTAAAGTTTATTTAGAAGAGACAAAAAATATCTTGCTGACTACAGAGTCCTGGAACAAAGATGGCAGAACAATGACCCAGTAAGTCTTCAAAATCACTCAAGGTGGTCTAAATATAACTGATTAAAGAAGTAAATGTGGATGGATAGGGAGATAAAGCATGTTCCCAAAGACTATTTTTTCTTCCTATAACTCCACAGAGGATAATCACAATTACATACAAGTTTTCATCTCCAGCATGCAGTATGGCATCTCATGCATAGCAGGCACCTGGGACATTTTGTTGAAGGCATGAATTCATCAATCAACTAATGACAGACTATGCCCTCTTTCTGAAATGTGGACACTTCTCCTCAAAACCAAGCTCTGTGAAATAATGGAGCAGATAATCTGGCCCATTTAGCAATCCCTTTTTTTTTTTTTTTTTTTTTTTTTTTTTTTTTTTGAGACAGAGTCTCATTTTGTTGCCCAGGCTGGAGTGCAATGGTGCAATCTTGGCTCACTGCAACATCTGCCTCCCGGGTTCAAACAATTCTCCTGCCTCAGCCTCCTGAGTAGCTGGGACTACAGGAGTGTGCCACAACGCCCAGCTAATTTTGCATTTTTTAGTAGAGATGGGGCTATACCAGGTTGGCCAGGCTGGCCTTGAACTCCTGACCTCAAGTGATCCACCTGCCTTGGGCTCCCAAAGTGCTGGGATTACAGGTGTGAATCACCATGCCCACCCCATTTAGCAACTCTTCATAAGCGACCACTACTACTAATATAAACACATTCCTAGTGGCACAGCCAACATTTTTAAAACTTCCTGATGTTAACTTCAGATAGTTAAATGTATAGCCTACTTTAGACTGATTTTCCTTAAAATCCATGAGCTAATTTGCTTTTATTTACAATTTGTAGCATTATGTTTCAAAACAGCAAAAACATATGGAATGCTTCTCATGTGTTAGGGCATATTCTCAGAACTATAGGTGCATTCACTTATTTCACCACAATGAAAAGTAATTAATATTATTAAACTGTTCCTGCTTTATGCAAACTGTGTCAATCACAAATTCCTCATCTGAAAACCAGAGATAAGAAGGCTTTACTACTGAAGATAAAACAACATATAAATCATGCATCTCAGTCTCCAACCACAATAGCAACTCAATAAAAGTTCATTTTCTTCCTCTCTTTGCTCAACTTTACCCATTAAGTTTTTTTGCTGTTGTTATTGCTTTTAAAGGTATTTCTGTGTGAGAAATTTAACATCACATTACTCATTAGGGAAATGTGAATTATAATCACAATGAGAAAAAGCTATACAGAATGGCTAAAACTAAAAAAAGAAAAAGACAATGCCAATTGGTGAGAACGTGTGACAGCTGAAACGCTTATATTTTACGTTAAAGGGAGTAGGAAATGGTATGATCATTTTGACAAACTCTTCGGCAGTTCCTACTAGGGTCAAAGATATACCTACTCTATAATCCAGCAATTCTATTCCTAGGTATATAACAAGACAAATGAGTGCTTTGTCCAACAAGAATGTTCACAGCAGCTTTATTCATAGGAGCCCCAAATGAGAAATAACCCAAATGTCTACTAACAGGAAAAAAGATACATCAGCTAAGCTGTATTCATACAACATATGCACAGAATGACAGACAAAAGAAAATGAACAAATTTTAGGAGCTTGTTGAGTGGAAGAAGGCAGACACAGGAGTACATATTGTATGACTTGACTTACACAAAGTTCTAGACAGGCAAAACTAATATAGAGTGTGTTTTGTATACTTCAATGTGATGGCCAGTCAGATGTGGCCATGAGAGGAGGCACAGGAGAGATTCAGGAAAACAAAGGTTATTATCTTCCCAAGTCCTAGAGACAGGAGGCACTGTATGCCACGCAGGGTCACATGGGAAAAACACCAGGGTGGTTAGGAGGCAGAAGACAGCAGCTACAGGACAGCTTAGACCCCAGCCTTTGCTGGGGTTTCCTAGGGAATGGTAAGGCAGGCAGGGTAATCATGTTAGGACTGGCTATTCTGAATAATTTCAGTGGACTGTAAGCTATAGGGGTGGTCCCTAGTTGCCTGGTACCTGGCCTTGGGAAGATTAAGGCAGAGGAATATTGTGTCCTGGGGTGTAAGGGCCAGATAGAGGAGGCATGGCTCTGGATTGTTTGTGTATCAAAGCCATGCTCCTGGCTAAACCTTGCTATCTCTAAGAACTGGCTAGCCCTAGGAGGGGCATTCTCTTCTGAGCCAGAAAAGTCTTTTAAAGATGGCAAACCAGTAAAATATGCAGAACATAGTACGTGTGTACACACACACATACAATACAGTGATGGAAATCTGACAGTGGTTACCTTGGGTGGTAGTGATTGCTGTGGTATTAACTGGGAAAGGTCACTAAAGAACTTTCTAGGATGATGCCAATTAATATGTCTTGATATGGGTTGTGGTCACATGGCGGATTTCTTTTATAAAATATTATTGAGCTTATAGAAAAAATTCACAAATTCTACTGTAAGTTATACTCAATTCAAGAAGGTTTTCTTGATGATGTTCCACTGTTCACTTAAGTAGGATACCTGTTAGCAGCTTTTACAGGATGGTGGAGGATGACTATGCCAGAAAAGTCAGTTTAGATGTAAAGAGCAGATATCCAGAATTCAACTTTGTATTTATTCAGGACACATTTGAAAACACATGCTTTCCTTTTGCTCAGTGATATGCCACTATTGACAACTGCAAAGTAATGCTCATGATATGATTTGGATATTTGTTCCTTCCAAATCTCCTGTTGAAATATGATCCCCAGAGTTGGAAATGGGGCCGGGTGGGAGGTGTTTTGGTCATGAGGGCAGATCCTTCGTGAATGGCTTGGTGCCCTCCCCATGGTAATGAAGGAGTTCTTGTTCTCCATCCACAGATCTGGTTGTTTAAACATCCTGGCACCTCCTCCCTCACTTTCTTGCTCCCTCTCTTTCCTTTGACAGGCCTGCTTCCCCTTCACCTTCTGCTATGATTGTAAGCTTCCTGAGGCCTCCACAAGAAGCACATGCTGGCCCCAAGCTTCCTATATAGCCTGCAGAACCATAAGCCAAAATAAACCTCTTCTCTTTATAAATTACCCACCCTCAGGTATTCCTTTACAGCAATGAAAATGGACTAACACTGCTCACTATTCCCTTTGCCTAACATTTTATAGCTGTCCAGAGCAAAAGAAAGATGTTCTTGCCATAGCTCTTGTTTACTATAATTCTCTTAAGGCTGTTATCATTCTGGATGAAAACATTTTAAAATGTATAAAACAGGATAAAATGTTTCTCCACAATGAGACAGTTTGCAAAGTTGTTTGGATATGGAAAATGAGTTTGCCAGGGGGTACAAAAAAAGGAAAGAAAAGTGAAGATCCCTCCTACAGTGTAACCCTCTTAATAGAGCATCCTGCAGTGGCTGAGCAATTCCCACATTTAATGACTAACGAATTTGGGTTCGCCTCTGCATTTGCACAGCTGGGGACAATGGTGCTGTCTATGGAGCTTCTTCGAGGCAGAGGGTGAGGAGGTGGCCACATTGCACTTCAACTTGAGCAACGTAAACTAGGCAGACTGTTAAACAAGTATGAGCTGTACATCAAAGCAGTATAAATTATAAATATGCCCCCAACCCTGCACAGATGCAGTCCCTATGCTGCACGCCACTCTCTTCAGCCCACTCCACCCACGACGTGCCCCTCTACTTCATGCTTCATTCCCTTCAAGGGAGTTCCCACCATGAGCAATAATCTCTAGCATGCGCCCTTGCCTTTGCCTGTACTGCAGCACTCTACTTAATCCAGAATAGTTTTTCTGCCCCTTCTTCTGGTTGGTATCTCCTTCAGTACTCAGCTCAAGGGTTATCTTTTCAAGGAAACCTTGCCCATCTTCCCAGCCTGTATTTGGTGTTTCTATCCCTGCTTACCAATATGAAAACATGTATCAAGTTATATTGTTATTTCCAATTTCTTTGTCTCCTCAATTCCAATATCAGCTCCTTTGGATCAAAGGCCTGTTCTTTTCATCTTTGAATTTCTAATACCTAGTACAGTTTCTGACACTTAGCAATAGATGATTGTAGAATGAATAAGTATGTGAAGAGTAAATCAATTGGGGGTGAAATGTTAATTTTATACTGCTGTTTTGATGTATGAATTGCCATACACTTAAAAACAAAACAGTGCTCATTTGACTGTTTTACATTTGTATGCACTATTATCCTTCAGAAAAACTTCAATGGAAGCAGGAACATTCTGTTGAAATATTAATAATCTCTTATTCTGAACTCCTTTAAACATGGTTAATTTTTCAAAAATCATAAAAATTTTTTAACCCGTATTTAGTCTACTGTGACATTACTTCCAAACAATGTGCTATTTTCTTTCTTTTTTCAAGGACATAAATTTGGGATGTTGCAATTTCAGTCAACCAGAAGAATTGACAAAGCTTGTGGAACCTTTTGTCAGTGGTGAAACCATGAACAATGGGAGCAACTCAAGAAGGCATTTACGGGGACATCTGAACACATCCTGCCATCTCAGGGTGGAACTCTAAAAGCATTTCTTCATGATTTCAATATGTTCCTCCAGTGAAGGAGAGTCTACTACTTATTCCAGACTCTCTAAGCCTCTTAATCAGAAATACTGTCTTTATAGTATACCTAAAATCAGATTCTGTAGTTGAACTCCATTTCCTCTTGTTATATATTAGCAAAAGGTATAGAAAAATTGTTTATCATTACTTGCAGAGTGAAATCATAGTTTTGGATCGCTTGCCATGCCTTCTAGGTCTGGGTAGATTCCAGAGCCATTAAGCTATTATGTGTGTAGGAAGTTCATGCTAATTGAGTTAGTGAAGCACTGTGCCTGCATCCTTGCTAAGAGAGGCTGCTTCCCCGCCACATCACCTGCTAGATGAATGGGTCTAGGCAGCCATTTTAAAATCTTGTGACTCTATTTCTCTGACCAGAGCTAAATAAACAAGGGTAGACATCTCATCATACCTTGGTTAATGAGATTTTCCATAGGAGAAGGGGAGAGATAAACTGAGGAGACAGAAGGAAGGCAACTTTGAGATTACAAGGAACTAGGCACTATACCAAGTGTTAGCAGAATACAGAATAATAGACGAAGCTAACTTACAAAGAAAAGTATAAAGCAGATGGGCCAAGAGAGGCAGAAATGAGAGACTCCAGGGCCCCATAACAAAGAAGTCTGAGTCCCTGTGGCTGTACTTCATTTCAGTCATTGTTATTTTAGAGGTTAACTTTAGAGGAAAATTTTTATTTAAGTTATCATGAGTTGATTAACAATTATCTATGTGATAGTTAATGTTATATGTCAACTTCTCTGGGCTGTGGTGCCTAGAGATTTGGTCAAACATTATTCTGAGTGTTTCTATGAGGGTATTTTTGGATGAGGCTTACATTTAAATTGGCAGACACTGAGTAAAGCAGATTACTCTCCATTATGTGGGTGGGCCTCATCTAATAAGCTGAAGGCCTGAAAAGAACAAAAGGCTCACCTCCTCCAAGCAAGAAGGAATGCCAGCAGACTGTCTTCAGATTTTATCTGCAACATCAGCTGTTCCTGGTTCTACAGCAGACTCGAGCTAAAATTTTCTGGCTCTCCAGCAGACTTAAGCTGCAATTCTCTCCTGAGTTTTCAGCCTGCTGGCCTCCCTCATCAGCTTTTGGACTTGTCAAGTCTCCACCACTGCATAAGCCAATTCCTTAAAATAATCTCTTTCAATATATATATATATACATCCTACTGCTGTTTTTTTTTTTTTTTTCTGGAGAATCCTGACTAACACAATCTACAATAACTCTGAAGTGAAAGCAGTTGCACATAGATAACATGCATTCCCTGATTTATTACAAAAGACACCTTGAATTCTGTTAATCTGCATCGCATCACTTTTGTTTTATTAGGTTGAAAGGAATGGAATTCATATAAACTGCATACCAACTATATGCAAACACATATTTACTCATATTTATTCATATATTAATATAAACATTAATTTATGAATAAAACAAAACAGCATTCTTATTATTTCAATTTATAATGAAGGACACTAAGACTCAAAGAAGTTTTCTATCTTGTCAATAATCATTTTGAGAATTAGCCATTTCATTCTTTTTGTAGTCAAGTTTATTATTAATGCAATCTACCAATGTTTATTATTAATGCATGATATAACTCTACAATCTAGTTGGGCCTAGACAATCTACCAATGTTTATTATTAATGCATGATATAACTCCACAATCTAGTTGGGCCTCAGATGAAGAGAGACGGTAACAGGGGCAAACACAAGATGCAGAGGACTGCAGGGAAGGAGTTTGGAATTAGAAAAGTCCTTAATATGTGGCTTAACCTATTTGGGCCAGAATCTTTTCAGCTATAAAGAGGAGTAACTGAACCCACCACATTTGTTCACAGTGTTGCTATGAAGCTCATTTCATTTGATGTAAAGGAAAGTACCCTGCAAATTGAAAAGCACCTTTCGAATGTTAAGCTTTTATTATCATTTCATTTTCAGTCCCTGTACATTTCAATATATATATTTTTGTGAGTCATGACATATTTTGAAGAACTGAGACTGCATCAATTTTTTTTAGAGGGAGAACAAGTATTCTCCTACCCCTCATAAGATAGCCCACCACACACTGCTCCCCAGTAAGCACAAATGATTTAGTCTCAATTTCCCTCAGACACTGAGCAGTTTTAAGACAAATAGGAACATCCAAATGGCTTTTCCGTCATTCCTAAGTAAATTCAAGAATGTTAAAGGTGGAAAGAACCTTAAGGATCATCTCATAGTTGGCAAACTGTGGAGCACAGGCCAAGTACCACCTGCCTCTCTTGTGTACAGCTGTTAAGCTAAAAATAGTTCTTACATTTTAGAATGGTTGAAAGCAATGAAAATAAGAATATTCTATGACATTTGACAATTATATGTAATTCAAATTTCAGGGTTCATAAATAAGTTTTTTTAGAAAACAACTATGCTTCTTTGTTGTGTATTGTCTGTTGCTGTTTTCATGCTTCAATGTAACATGAACTGAGTATGGCAGTAGAGGCTGCATGACCCACAGAGTAGTTACAATAGACTACATGAGCAGTTGCAACAGAGGGTGTATGACCCACAAAGCCTAAATCATTTACATTCTGGCCTTTTATACAAACCTTGCCTACCCTGATCTAACCTTATTCTCTCATTTTATAGATGAGAAAGCTGAAGCATTGAAAGATAAAACTACTTATTCTAGGTAACTCAGCTAGGATATTAATTACTGCAGAATCAATTAAGAGCTGAAATTCCATTTTTTTGTCCATTTGATCATGCTGAAATTAATGACTGAAATTAGCTATAGTTATACTCATCTTTAAATTATATAGCTTGCTTGTATAAATGACTAGATTTTTATCCCAAAATCTTTGATTGCTCACATGAGCTAATGTCACATAAAAAATTTGTCTTGAGAAAGTGAAATATTTTCTTCACTTATTCATTGAAATGAAATGTATATTGCATTGTTCTTAAGCAGTTCTAAGTAGAAGTTATTACAGAACAAAATAATGGTAAAAATTAAACATTTCACTGGATAACCATCAATCAAACTGAAAAATATGCTCTGCTTTTGATAACAAAACAACATATATGGAACATTCAAACACTTTCAGACAAATTGGTTACATTCAATTTTCTTACAAGAGATGATTGACAATAAGATGAGAAAATGATTTCTTAGTCTGTGTTTAGTGAATAAAACTGGACCAGTTAATTTCCCAAATGTAAGCTAAATTTCAATTTCTTGTAAAATGAAAAAGAAAGTGTGTCTAAAGTTAAAGCATTCCCTTCCTATCACTAGGAAGTATCTCTTGGGATTCCAGAAAAATCAATTAATGTACCCACCCGTTAATATCTATTTTCAAGGGGAAATGTTTAAACAGTGTTGCCAGCTGGGGGTGATTTTGCCCCTCACCCCCAAAGGATATTTGGCAATATCTGGCACATTTTGGTTTTCACAATGGGGATGGCGGGTGGTGGTGCAGTGCTCCTGGTTTGTTTCAATAGAAACCTAAGATACCAATAAATGGTCTTACAAAGCACAGGACAGATGTCCCCCACAACAAAGACTTATTCAGCCCCAAATGTCAGTAGTGTTGAGGCTGAGAAATCCTGTTTTAACGAAACATCATTAGGCTAGCCCAAAGCTTTCAACAATCCTGCAAATTTATCTGCCAGGTCCTAGATGTTCAAGTGATCCTTTATTTGTGGACTAGCACAATAGAGCAAATATTTCTTATGGAAGCCTGTGTCATAGCTCATTCTTTCCAATATTTTCTTCTAGCGAGATTATCACAGAGATTATGCCAGCAAATAGTTATTTACCTTCTTTCCAGCCACATGTATTATTGATCTTAACCAACAAACAGTAGCATAATTTTCTAATAATTCTGATCCCTTCCATAAGCAAGTTATTTTGACTCTGATTTATTTTTCCCTGTAGGAATCTGATAAGCTAAGATTTCTATTTGACCTTGACCCATGACACATGATATAGTAAAATAATCTATGACTAACAGAAAAATAAATCCTAAGTCACATTTACCTTCAAACGGAAACACCAAAATATTTCAGTTGGGTAGAGCCTACACAGTTATCTCTAGACATTTTCCAAAGGCATATTTAGAGGATAAAGCAGGGGTGGCCCCAGCAAGTTTAACAGTACAGTTTTTCTTCTAATAGTATTTTATCTATTTTACAATGTAACCCAGTCAATAATATTAAAGGAAATATATTAACATATGTTAGATCACCAAATTAAGAAATGCCTTTTCTCCAACACGATCAATAGACGAGATAATTTTTATCTCTCACTTTCTCTTTAAGTGTATATTATCAAAGCAGATAGCTGGTGCTACCTACATAGATTCTTCCTCGAGTACATATTTTATTCTGGGTCGCTTTCACTGAGCACGAAGTATTGGTTCAACTCCCTAACTAATCTTCCAACTTGGGGAATCTATGAACGAAATCATCTCAAGCTCAAGGTATTCTTTAATCACAAAAAAATTACCAAGACCCTATAATACCATTTGGTTCCTCTAAGTAGCAACTTCAGAACACTAATCAAAAGCACAGTTACTCATTTTCTCCAATATTTACCTATTCAAATTTAATTCATCTAGCACCCAAGATATCCTAGGCTCTCTGCTAAATGCTACACACACCAAATTGAACAAGATATGATTCTCAACTTCAAGAAGATTTTCATAATGAGTTGGAAGAGCTAATAATACCACAACATGCTAAAAGTAAAGCTAGAAATACCCACTGATGTTTATGGACATGCAGGAGAGGAGAGCTTTATCTAGCTTAGAGGATTCAGGGAAATTTTTCTGAACTCATCCTACTTACCCGTGTTGAGCATTAAAATATGGGCAGGAGTTAGCTAGGAGAAGGTCTGGTGCAGGTTTTCCAGGCAGTAGAAATAAGTCGTGCAAAAACCCCAGCTATACGGAATTCCATGATTTGAGGAGGGGAAAAACAAGGTAAGGAGGCAGCAAAGTAGAGAGAGGCCAGATCACCTTGGGTCTTGTATTCCATGCCAAAGAGCTTAGGTTTTATTCTGCAAGAGATGAGGAATCACTGAAGAATGTCAAACACAGCAGCACCCTGGTCTTACTTGCATTTTAAATGGACCATTCTGGTGGCTGTGGGAAGGATGGATTTGAAGTAGACAACACTGGAGGCAGCTGTAGTATTTTGGGCCCAAGAAAAAGAGAGACTGATTTTGGGAACTAGGAATAGACAGAAGGGGGTGGAACAGAGATATATTTATGAGGAAATCTGGCAGAACTGATTGGCTAATTACATAAGGTTGGGAGAAAACAAGGCAAAAGGCACAAACCGAGGTTTTCCAGTTTGGGCAATGTGGTGAATGGGTGATCCTAGCAGTTGGGAGATAGTATAGAGGAAAAGAAGCAGATGAGAGGGAGCTTGCTTGATTCAGCAATGGCCACTTGATTAGGGCAGCAGTTAGACTTAATGTGCTTTCTCTGCTGCAAAGTTTTTCTGCCTCTAATCATGAAAGTGTACAGTCTCCTAAAGTAAACAAAGAATGAGTCCGACATGCCATATTTTCTTTGAATCTGGAATACAACCTATCGACTACACATTTTTGGTATCTAAATTAGGTTTCCTGCATGATCCCTTAAAAATAATTATAAAAGTCATTCAATGCTCTGTGAGCATGAGAACTTTAAGGATGTGGATACATTGTGAGTCTATATAAACGTATAGAGAGATACTGAGTGCTCAATTTTTAACAATAAAAATGAGATACTGAGGCCTGGTCATGCCACAGCCTAATTTTAATGAGCCAACATCTCTTCACTAAAGCACTACACTTTAGAAGCAGATTCTCAAATGTTAAGTGCATAACATTCATCTAGGTTGTTTGTGAAATGAAAGTTTGCAAGGTCCACCCAGAGGTTTAACTTAGTAGGTCTATGTGAAGTCATTGTCATCTGATTCTATCATAGACAGTCTTGGATCACACTTTGAGAAACACTGCTTCAAGTACTCATTGTGCTGGATAAAACTTTCTTCAAGTAAGACAATTCAGTATGTAAAATGTAGGAATTCTTCCTACCTTCCTTATCAGTTATCTATTTTATCTATTTATCTATCTATCTATCTATCTATCTATCATCTATCTACCTACCTACCTACCTACCTACCTATGCATTAAACCTTGAAGAATCTTTACTTATTTGGGAGAAAAGAAATAAAACTAATCAATGCTACCCCTAAACTACAACTCCTATGCATGTCCCTCTGAAAATGAAGTACAGAAGAACCAATGGTTAGATCAGAATTCCCAAAGGCTGTTAAACACAAATCTTCTGTGTGATAAACATAAAAATTAAGTGTGCCCTTCCTAGAGATTTTGTTATACCTGAACCACCCCACCCCAGCAGTCACAGCACTGTATCTTTGCCACATGCTCAAGAGCCAAGAAAATTGTGTTCACTCTATTTTTTCATATTAAATATTTAATATTAAGCAGAATTTAAAAAATTTTCCAAGTATAAAATTAATTGTAAATATAATTATCCTTTTCCAAATGAAAGCCGTAAATGTTCTCTTCCTCCTCCTTTCCGTCCAGAATCGTTGGTTAGTTTTTGAAGGTTGTGGGGTAGAGGTGGTTGGGTTGGGGAATCTAGAATTATGGGCATCAGTTATGGCCACTTCAGACTTTGCCCCAGAGTGAACTGGCCACTACTCACTTGGTCCTATCACATACCTTGGAATCTGAGGGACATGCCTTTGAGTGACCACTGCAAGCCCAAGGGCCATTCATTATAGCAGAATAAAGAAAGGGGGCATATGTAGGATGTTCCAGAATCTTGACCATGAAAGACTATTTTTAGGAGCTCTCGTTCACAACCATATCTCCGTCTAAGTTCAATAGCATAGAAAATTCTGAAATTTCACATCATGTGACTAAAAATTTTCATGAAAAAAATGCAGAGAAATGATCATATAAACAAACAGAAAATAAAAAGAAATAGGGAAAAACACTTCTTCAGATTTATATATATCATCTAGAACTCAGAGCAGGGCAGCTGAACTCAATTTACTTCTCTTTCTGTCAATGATCTTTCATGATTACATTTTGAAAACCTGACAACTGTTTACTTAAAACCTTTTGCTCCCACTGTTGACTAACACAAAATCTGTTCTTCCCAGATACCAGCATCAGAAGGGCCGCTGAATTAAGTTTCCATCCAGCTTAGCTGAATCTATGGCAGCTTTTTTCAATGTGGGGTCCTTCCAAGAGCTCTGGACTTCAGAATCACTGGCACAACAGTGAAAATGCAAATTCCTGAACCCACCACCTACCTACTCAGTCAACACCTCCGAGAGTGGGCCCGATTTGCTTTTCTCACAAGCTCCCCAAGTGGTTCTAAGCATTCTTGGGATTTCATATATCTTTCATGTGTTTGTTCATTTGTTTGTTCATTCATCAAACATTTGTTGAATACATTTTGTTGGTCACAGCCTGTAAAACTCTTTTTCATGCTAGATAATGGAAAGGGAGAAAAAATATGATCTGAAAATTAACTTGGAGCCAGTTGAGGTTACACCAACAGAAGAGCAGAGGGGAGGGTGTGGAACCACTAGAGGGTAGGCAGAGTCCTGGCTCCCTGCAGGAAGTCATCTGCCAGGACGGCAGGGCCCTTTCCCTTGAGACAGACCTTGCCAGGGGCGTTACTGTGCCTCCAAGCATCCCAGAGTGCAGTGGCCCCTGGACTTGGATGTCCCAGCCATTTCCTCCTCACTCCCCAGTGACCACACATTTTCATTCTTGCCTCCACAAAAAAGGTCATCAGGAGACAGAACTCTCCAGAGAGACAGGAGGGTTTCTTGTTGCCTCAGGAATTTTCCTTAGGCTGCCTGAAGAACATTTCACAGA
Source organism: Symphalangus syndactylus (assembly GCF_028878055.3). Lineage (NCBI taxonomy): Eukaryota > Metazoa > Chordata > Mammalia > Primates > Hylobatidae > Symphalangus > Symphalangus syndactylus. Next base: position 73,356,195 of record NC_072425.2, on the reverse strand, counting down.
AAGGCAAGTCACATGGTTCACTGTTCAGCAGCCTGAGTCAAAGCCACCATTTGATACACACCAGACCATTTTCCCTCTCTCCTGGGTTTTAGTTTGGTCCCATTTTCTTTTATTCTTTTCTCACTTTTTTTCTTAAGGGAATCTGAGGCTGGCAGGCTGAGATGGAAAGATGGAAGTTTCTTTTATTTGTAGCCATTAAAATTCTGCCTAACAATACATCATGTTTTTCTAAAAGCAGTTTATTCTTCAAGTTTCCCATCTTCAAGGCACTTCATGGAATTACTCCATTACAAATATCCTGGCCTTGCTTGCCAGGATTCGCCGATATATTCACCTAGACATAATGGGTGTGTATTTCCTCTCTAGTGGTGGAAATGTAACTGTTGGTCCCTAGCATGTGGCTGAGTACCCTGTCTAGGCTAAGCAAAGTTTCTGGTTTATTGACATTATTCTACCTCCTTTGTAAAGATTCAGAATTTTAGATGTGAATGGGGCAAATTAAAGGTCATAAATTTAAAACACAATGGAAACAAATTTCAACGTAATCGTTCCTTGAAGAGTTTGAGAACACCAGAGGGAAGTCAGTTCCCGGAATGCCTGAAATCAACTACAGAAGACAGACCAAATACATTTGGTTATTTGGATCTTACTTTGCTTCAGAGACAATAGAATGAACATTGGTTACCATTATATGGAATTATAGAAGTGTAAAACATTAGCACTTGGGCAGAATTTGTGCTGATCTGATAACCTAACCTGATCGTTACTCCTTCAATTAATTCCCTTGTGTTACCTACTTGAAGTAATACTTCTGCATCAAAAAGAGAAAGGATAAAAAATAAGAGTTTGGGCTTTTTACTAGATTCCAAAATAATTAAAAAGGGAATGTACTATGTAAAACTCTGCATAGTTTTATCAGAAGGCACGGTATATAACAAAAATACAGTGACATTACTGTTTGAATAGTATTTGCATCAAAGAATTCTGCTATCAGACACTCCATGAGGCTCATCCTCATTAATGAGATGAGTGAGATAAGGAATAATATTCTCTACTTTTGTCAGTCCTACTAGAGTCAATAACTGAAATACCCTTTCTAGCCTGGGAAAGAGGAACTGCAAAGTGAGAATCGCCATACTTCCTTCTCAGGATCTTAATTCTTAGATGCTGGGACCACCAGCCAACCCTACAGCAAAGATAGAAACTCAGAAGTTATCCTAGATTCCTCTCTCTACCACAACTAGTCCATTTAGCAAGGCCCGGTTTATATTACCTTCATTACTTTTGCCTTAGCCAGGTTCTCATCAATTCCCCAGGCCTCTAATCTAATCTTTCAGCTTCCAGTTGCATCATCTCACCCATTTTAGACATTACAGCCAGAGCAACTATATAATACCTAAATCTGGTGATCACCTCGCTGCAAAAATTATTTTAAATTGCCTCCCCCTTCCGCCTAGTTTCAAGACAATGGTCAAATGCTGTAGCTTAGCAGACAAGGCATTCTATTAGGTGGGTGAAAATGTAATTGTGGTTTTTGCCATTAAAAACTTTTTGCACCAACCTAATATGATTTAAACACTGTTGTTTACCCGTTTCCTTCTTCCATTTTAATATTCAATTCTTTCAGTCCAAATAGACAACGTTCTTCAATGCCCAAGAAGCATAGCAAGCTTCGGACATTGGATCTAAATCCAGTCAAGACCCAAACCCTTCATTTTAAAGAAGACATCAAGTTACAGAAAGATTGAGTAATTTGCCCAAGGTCACACAGCTGGTTAGGAACATGGTGGAATTAGGACCCAGTGTCTAGGCTGACTTTTCCAGAATATAAGTTCTTTATTCTATTTCTGACATTGCTTAAAGTGAGCAAAGTCATATGATTTCTCAATATAAAAATTAGAAAGTCTTAAAAATGATACTAATCATTTGGTCTTCATTAACACACTGACTTAAATGTCTTTCCAAAATCTGTCACAAATACAGTGTTCCCTTTCTCCCAATGCAACCCATTTTTCAGAAGCCTTCCCTTCAGTAAGTTCGCCAAGACTTCAATACACAGAAAGCTCTCTGCCCTAAAAATAATCTTCAAATTCAACATGTTACCAAAATAAAATCTTCCAAATAAAACAATGGCAAAGATAGACCTGATAATGAATATGAAATATGCTAAGAACATTCTGTCACTGAAATAAACTTGATTTTTTTTGTGATTAATAGTAAGATGCAATCTTGAAACACATAAGAATAAAGCAAATGACAACAGAAGAGAAATGATTTGGAAAGGGTCCCATTTGAAATTTTCCCGTTTGAAAACAGGCTCTGTCTTTTGGCTATCATCATTGTGTGCCTGTCCAGAAATTCATTTCCAAGTTTTATTTCCAAATGCAACCCCAAATTCAAAATGTGAGTTTGTTGGCATGTTCAAAATTTGCTCTGAGATGGACAAAACAACAAATGAGATGCTTTCAGGAGGAATAATAAGTATTTTCCAACGCTCATTGGGTTTAATTCATACTTCAGATACCGGCCTTCCCCTTCTAATTCTTTAGTATCCTGTTTCTATTAGGAAATGGAAAATAAGGAAATAGGATTATGAAGCCATTTCTAAATATTAACATGATACCAAAGGAAGTTAGCAAAGATACACACATTTGCAAGGAAAAGGATAGAAAGGGAAATTGGCTTGAGTCCAGTCTGTCAGAAATGGTGACTGATCAGAGTTTAGCTAAATCCAATCAAGCCATCAGGACCTACACTGCATTTACTGACAGGTAGGGGCACTGAAAGAGGGCAGGTCATATCAGAATAATGCTTGGAAGATGAATAAAAATTACCTGTTGAATAGGAGAATTGGCTTTGTTACCTTAAGTTTCAATAATCTACTGGATTCCCAGAGAATCCATTCATCAAATTAACATAGTGGTGGTGGTATGGAGGGAGGTGGAACAAGAGAGAGAAGGGGGAGGAAGAGACGGAGGAGAAAGAAAGTAAGGGACATAAGAAATACTGTTATGAAATATTTCATTTCTAGATTAAGCCAGGAAGAGCATTTACCAAAACATGCAAATTATTATTCATGAACTTACATTTTACTCAAAAGATAAAATGGCAAGAATACATAGGAACTAGCAAAGCAAACACAGGAGAAACACAATCCATAGGAAAAAAATACATAGCATTCACAGCCAGAGAGTGGACAATACAACTGTTCATATACCAAAGCAGCTTTTATTTCTTTCTAAGTATTGCTGAAAGAACTTGGTATGACTTTATTTCTTTAAGAGTTTGAAATGTGCTCAATATCTGAAGTCTCAGAGGATAGCTATGATCTTTCAAAATTACAGATGTCATTTGGGAAAAAAGTCCTCCAGTAAGGTTCCATCCTGTCTTTTAGATATTGAAAATATGGGAAGGACACACAGTAATGCACTTTATTCAATAAATTATTACAAAGCATCACTTTAATAAAGGATGATAAGATTGAGCTGTATGCCAATGAAAGTATTGCTATAGCATTAACAATGTCTCCTGAAAGTATGGACAGTACTTTCAGTTACAAAAGATGACAGAGCTCACTCGCCTAAAAAGACAGAGCTTCTTCTAAAAGAAGTACCTCAGGTAGGTACTTCTCTGCTGGTTTTTTGACTAGTAAATGAATAACATTCTCCATTTTAAAAAACTAGTGTACTAATTAATAATATATGGAGAGTGATAGTCACGTATCTGTCAAGAAGAGTTAAAAAGCATTATCTTGGGTTAAAGCTGATAATACATGACTTTAATTGAAAAAATATTTCTCATTGCACACTGAATTACTGGAGTTGAATTCTTTCAGTGAGACTTAGATTTGCCCATTCTTTGCCCCGACTCTTGATTCACTAGTGATTCTGGAGAAAATGTACACCGATTTGTTAATTCTCTGGCCTCATTCTTTTTCTTGCCCTACCACACATGTTGTTCCAACACAGCAAAAACACACATATCCAAGGAAGAATCTCTTCTACTACCCATACCCAAACCTGCCTTTCCTCCTAAATGGTCCCTAGGGAAGCAAGCCATCGCCATGACAACCATATGATGGGAGTTTGAACAGCACTTGGGGCAGCCTTTGTTGAAAGTTAATACCAGTTGGTGTTTAGCAAGAAAAGGAAAACTCAGGCAAGGGGTAATACTCTGTTGTGAGGCACCACTTAGCCGTATGGAACTAACTGTCCACATCAAACCTTACCTAACCAGAACACACCCTCAGAACAAAATTCTCCAAGTGTAATGTATTCAGGGCTAATTCATTAATTCTCCATTGTAGCCACTGGAATCAATGCTCAGTGGTCACTAAATCAAAAGAGCATATATACTCAGGAAAAGAGAATTAAGAACTTTGCCTTTTGTAACTTCAAATGGATATAGAACGTCAGAGATATTTATTTTTCCCTATTAAGTATTACCACCTTCTATTGGCTGGGCAAAAATGCTTGTTTCCTGCACCTTTAAATCTAATTTGTGTTTTCCTCCCTACAAGAAAGATCGTGAAGGTGGATCAGTACAGAGTTGTATGGACTTTTTCAGTATCTTTAATGCATTTGCTTCTGGAAAGAGAAGCGCTGCAGACACACGGTGGCAATTCCTGCTCAGGTGTAGTGCCATTCTTTTGTGTGACTCACAGCTAGAGAGAGAGCTGACATTCAATATATGTTTAACAATACTTTTCCACTACTGATCCCACTCAGGAGACTCACATTTTTATGCCTTTTCTAAAAACAAGGGCACCAAAAAAGTCACTGTCTGAGGAGGCTCATTCTTTGTTCGTCTTCACCTGACTGGCCACCTAACTACACAAAGCTTTTAAACTAATGAGGAGAATCCTTTGTTCTCTCAGGTTCCATTTAAAGGGAAAGTGGGTCGAAGGGCTTCCCCAGGGAGAGAGAAAGAAAAGCCAGGAGCCAAACACAAGGGAGTAAGAGATTTCACTCCCACTACTATTCCCACCCTCCCAAAGAAGTTAATTAATTCTGTTTTAGGAATGGTTAAAAGGGGTGGGGGAGCACCAGGTAGCCCATTCTCTGAGACCAAAATCTCCTTCTCAAGTGTGGTTCGCACCAGCCTCTTGTCTCTGACACCACGGGGTGTGGGTGGGGGGCGTGGGGGGAGGGCAAGAGTACTGAGAACCTCTCTCCAGCCACAGACCGCAGAGCCAGTACTGCATGCATTTAGGCTCCCCTAAAGGTGCGTCCCAGCCCAAGTCCCCAAGTTGGGTATTTAAACCTGAAAAGCACAATTAGCGCCATTCAAAGCTGCAAGTTACAGTACCTTCAGAAGTCTGACAGATGGAAGAAAGGCTGCGTGGCACAGCTTCCGGATGGTCCAGTTTAGGGGTCGAGGAGCATCAGCCTGATTCATGACCCCTTCCAAATTCCACCGGGAAAACAAGAAACTGAAAACCTGAGCAATGCCTAGAAAATAAACGGTCACCCACGGCTCTGGCATCCCATGGTCATCTTCACACCTGCAAATTCCATTAGGGCAGAGGCTTCCTGGAACTTGGAAGACGAGTCAAGTAGCCTTGCCTGAGCCCCTGAACCTTCTTAAGAAAGCCACCTCCTCTCTCTATGCAGCCGTGCTCATGCATACCAAATGTGGCTGAATGGAGGCACACTGCCTGCTGCTTCGGGGAGGGGATGCACGTTTTTGAAGGAGAGGGACAGCCTGCACAAAACAGCCTGTGGTCGGAGTCAAAGCAGCCTGCTCCGGAATGCGCGCTCCCTCTCCCGCTCTCCTCCCAGTAAACGCAGGTCAGGCGTTGGGGGGGAACCGGGGCCATTGCTTTGCTAGCTTGGTTTGGGGGGGAGCCAGGAGGATCGCAAAAGGGAACAAAAATGAAGCCAGAACGGGAAACTTGCACTTTCTTGCACAAAGCATCTTTGAGGGACTGGGAACTGGTACGGGGGGAGGGGCAAGGACACAGGGAGAGAAGGGGTGCCTCCGAATGATGAGATAAATGCTTCCCTTTTGATTTATGTGACATAATAAAGTGAGGCTATCATCAAATACATCTGTAGTAAAAGAGATCTTTGTCGTGTTCTGAGGTTTTTATTATCCGTGATTGACAGTCTTCATCCTGATAATCCGTTGTATAGATGATAGACACTGAGACAGAAGCAAACTCAAACACACTGGGTTGTCCCTTTCATAGAAAGCAGTGCAAACTAATGGGCATTTGGCTCACCATTTAGAGAAGGCAGTTTTTAAATGGGGGTTATCTCCTGGAAAGCCACTTGATACCCTTTCTCTGCAACACAAGTTTAACCCATAAAGTGCCACGTGGGATGCTGTCTACAAAGAATGGACTTTCCTCAAGTGGGGTGTCCACCCCCATCATTTTCTAAGGAGGCTTTATGAAATAGTTGCTGAGTTGGAATATATAGTCTTTAGGACTCCTGTGGTGAGAGAGAGAATTAAAGGACAGCTTTTCAATTTGAGGGTAGAAATTGGATAATTTCGCATAGAGAAGGTAAGTTGGGAGGGTGAGAGGAGAAAGGAGTTCCTGACACAACCCCCCTTCAGCTCCCACGTTCCCCCTGGCATCCGGCCTCAGTAGGAGCGGTTGACCTGATAACTCCTATTGGGGAGAATCCTCACATCCTTGGAGCATCGCCATCTTATTTATTTTTTCCTCTGTGACTATGCTCATTTTCCATTTCTAATTAACTTGAAGAGATTGGTAAATCCCGGCTCCATGACTATTACACAGTCAGAAGCTGAACTGGGAGCGGTGCAAGCAGAGGTGATACACTGTTGTGATTCAGAACTGGGACAACACAGGCCCACTCCAGCACGAAATCAATACGTGACACACTGCGCTACAACACCATTTCACTCACAATGGTCTTGTGTCAAAAATTTAAGAATGATATTGCAGAAAACTAGTCCACCAGTGGAAGACAGACCATTGACCTACCTTGTATAGTAAAATTTATGTCTCTAATTATCTTCTATCAAACAATATCACTTTAATAGATCTCATACACAGTTGATTCATTTTCTGTTACTATTCTATTTCCACAAAGGATTGAAGGCAGTATTAAAATAATAACGGCTCACATGTATCACCTAGCACAATGCATTGCAGAGGTTTATGCCCATGGCAACCTTATGGAGTAGGTGTTATGGTCATATCCTTATCTCACAGATTAAGCAAGTGAGGTCCACAGAAATTATTAACAAGTCTTACATACTAGTGTAACTGGAGTCTGGATTGAAACCAGTCTACTAGGCTGTAAAGACAAGCTTTCTCTTGTCTCCTATTTCTTTCAAAAGGGACTCTAGGAATAAAACCACTGCGTCTGTTTTTTGGTAATTTAATCTTACATAAGAGTTAAAGACTTTAAAGAAGAAACGCTCAGCATTTCTTTCAGATTATTACTTTGGTCTGATGTTGATGTATTAGTTAACAGCATGAATTCTGGAATCAAGCTGCATGGTTCAAATTCCAATTTTGAAGGTAGTCTAGGGAGATTTACCTACCTTCTTTGTGTCTTGTAGTCCTTATCCGTACAATGGAGATTAAAATAAACCCACATGCCTACGGTTGTTGTGAGGACTAACTGAGCTAATATCGGCAAAGCACTTAGAATAGTGCCTGGCATATACTAAATACCTGTACCATGGTCCATCTTCTGGGTAGCATGTGCTGATTCTGAGCTGGAAACCCACTGACAATTTTCATTAAGCATGCATACATATGGTAGTAGGTAATGAAGTCAAGCAAGACAAATTAAAACTGAATGCATCTTGTGAGTTAACCATGAGTTTAATAAATGGGGTAAAGAGGAAGGTGGGAGACTGTAAGGGCAGCGTGGGTTTCCTCATGCAGTGTGGTATTCATCAGGTTGTGAGATGCTGCCTTTAGTGGGGAAGGCTCCAGCCTTTCTAAGCTTTTAAATGAATGCCCTTAAGTGGTTCTGTTGAGGCGGTGAGATCCCTGCTCCACGAAAATGCTGGAAAAACTGCAATTGCCTACCCCCTGCCCTGCACTATTTCAAAATGGTAAGGATCCCACAAAAATGACCGCATCATTCTGAAAACACATGGCCTTTGATCCTCCTATCCCCTTTAATTTTACTGAATAATTTTGGTCAAAGAGAACTGTTAGAAACTATGCAGAATGAGGAAGTAGGAGGATTCACAGCCCTCTCTAATGGCAATCAGCGGAGAAAAGCACAAAATCTTCAGGGAATTGATTTGGAGATTACACTGCAAAAGAGGTAAAGATCAAAGAAGGATGACAGTGCATGAGAGGCAGTTTTTCTTCCATCACTGGGGACGCTTTGTGCCAGAATTGTTTGCTATCAAAACATCTAAAGAAGGATTTTCAAGAACCTCCTCTCTACTTTCAAGAAATTATATTTTCACATAGAAGATGCCTTCCCCAGTTTTAGAGAAGTCTAATGAGAAAAAAAAAGCAGAGAGGAGCAAGCCCAGCCCCAGATATTAGCATCTCACAAATTCAAAGTGCTTACTTATAAATCTTATGAATGTAGATGTCTACATACCTGCAGAACAAATTCTAGCAGGCTTAAAGCTCTGAAATAATCATACTAGCTTTCAGTATCCTAAAAAATGGCAAGCAGGGCATATCAGATTTCTGTATTCCAAAGCCTGCCTTTCAACCAACTCTAATTCTCTCCCGTGCTACAGAAAAGCCCACTTCCCACTGATTATCTTCCCTTTTTATTTTCTGTGTAAATGATACTAAACCAAAGAATCATGATGAAATTTGAGCTCATTCTCAATACTGACAAGGGGGCCATTGTATAGACCTTCTGAATTCTTTCTTTTGAAGACCACGTTCCTTCTCTTCAAAAAAGTCATAGCACCCTCAATATAGTATTGTACCACTTTGCACCCTGTCTTCTTTATATCTTTTGGATATAAAAGGAGCTGAGCCACGAAAACCTAAGAAAACAGAAAGGAAATGACACAGTGACCAGGTAGTACAGAGAACTCAAAAGCCTCCCTCTGAAATGTGTTTTCTGCAAATGACACTAAAAAAACAGCGCTGCAATGTAATTTTTCAGAGTTTATTATTACAACATTAAAATTCATAGGTATCTGGACATCAATTGTACATATATTTTCAGGCTCTAATATACGGATGTAGTGCACCTAGTGCAGAGGGATGATATTTAAGCATCCAGGGGAAAAACCAGGAACAAGCCCGGTGGTGAGCCTTTGTAGACACCTTCATTTGCTTCAGTGTTTTGTAGTCTTAATACCAACGTCTTGCTTGCTTAATGATTGGCCTCTTTTATTAATTTGGTTGTGCTTTGAATTTTCTTTGTTAAACATTTTATTTTACTTTAAGTTCCAGTATACATGTGCAGGATGTGCAGGTTTGTTACACAGGTAAATGTGTACCATGGGGGTTTTCTGCACTGTCACCCATCAACTAGGTATTAAGCCCCACATGCATTAGCTATTTATCCTAATGCTCTCCTCTTGCAACAGGCCCCCCCCGTATGTGTTGTTCCCCTCCCTGTGTCCATGTGTTCTCATTGTTTAGCTCCCACTTATGAATGAGAACATAACGGTGTTTGGTTTTCTGTTCCTGTGTCAGTTTGCTGAGGATAATGGTTTCCACCTCCATCCATGTCACTGCAAAGGACATGATCTCGTTCCTTTTTATTGCTGCATAGTATTCCATGGTGTATATGTACCACATTTTATCTAGTCCATCATTGATGTGCATTTTGGTTGATTCCATGTCTTTGCTATTGTGAGTAGTGCTGCAATGAACATATGCATATATTATCTTTAAAATAGAATGATTTATATTTTGGGGGATACATACCAGTAATGGGATTATGGTAGATTAAATACATAAATGTAAAACCCCAAACTATAAAAACCCTAGAATATAATCTAGGCAATACCATTTAGGACATAGGCACAGGCTAAGATTTCATGACAAACATGTCAAAAGCAATTGCAACAAAAGCAAAAATTGACAAATGGGATCTAATTAAACTAAAGAGCTTCTGCACAGCAAAAGAAACTATCATCAGAGTGAACAGAATGGGAGAAAATTTTTGCAATCCATCTGACAAAGGTCTAAGATCCAGAATCTACAACGAACTTAAGCAAATTTATAAGAAAAAAGCAAACAACCCCATTAAAAAGAGGGCAAAGGACATGCACAGACACTTCTCCAAAGAAGACATTTATGCAGCCAACAAACATGGAAAAAAGCTCAACATCACTGATGAATAGAAAGATGCAAATCAAAACCACAGTGAGGTACCATCTCACAACATTCAGAATGACAATTATTAAAAAGTCAAGAAACAACAGATGCTGGTGAGGCCGTGGAGAAACAGGAACGCTTTTACACTGTTGGTGGGAATGTAAATTAGTTCAGTCACTGTGGAAGACAGTGTGGTGATTCCTCAAAGACCTAGAACCATTATTTTTTTCAAAAAATCATTTGTCTCATGAACTTTATGGCAATTTATCATTTCTGTCAAAAAACATACTTTTCCTGTTTCTTCCTTTTAACTTCACTCAAATAGAGCTATAACATTTTTAGGCATTTTTTGATGCTTCTACAGTATTTTCCAAAATATTAGATCTCTTTATAGATTCCATTTACCTACAGAACAATCCTTAATGTATTTCCAAATATATGTTTATCAAACAGATTAACTTTTTTCCTTTCTTAAGGTATATTTCCCCTTTTGCCATCTTTTGTAGATAATAGATTCTAAAATACACTAAAATTTATTAAAATACATGGCTCACTTTGTTAAGTAGGTTAGGCAGCATTTATTCCATGTAAAATAAAAATATCTCATAACTGCAATTGTTATCTATTCATTTTCCCTCCGTTATTGGGTTCTCTCCCCTGGCATCTCTGACTGCTGTCCACCATCTGCACAAATGCCTATGGTGACAGGGAGTGGGTGAGTTTTTGAGACAGCCCATTCCATGATTGTACAGTTCTGGTTGACAGAAAATTCTACCTAAGACTGAGGTGAAATGTCCTTGCCTCTAACTTCCAAGTCAAGTTTTTCTCTCAGAGCATAGTTTTCCAAATGTATAAGGATACTTAACAAGCTCCACTCACACTTCCTCTTCTTTACACTGGGCATCTTGGGCCATTAATCTTTCTTCACGTGACGGTATAGAGTTTTTAGGAAAAAAAAAAAAACTCTCTTCAGGGTTATATTCAATATTATGTTATAGGGGTACTTTAAATATAGTAGTCTCTTAATCCTCTGGAATCTCTTGAATTACTTCTCATGAAGGTCCTTTAGGAAGCTTTGAGGGGAAACTCACTAATAATTTAGCTTCTTTTTAAACATTGTTTCCTGAATTAATTAGAATACTCAACACAGATTTTAAGTAATAGCTGACCAAAACACACACACACACACACACACACACACACACACACCCCTGAACTGATGTAATTTACTCTTTTTGACCCCGACTTGTAACAGAGGTGGTGGCGGGTAGTGATGGGCTAATGGAAAGCTCATGCTTGTTTCAAGAAATGAGGAGGGACTGGACTGTCTGTGTTTCATCCTCCCTATCTTTATCTGTAACTTTGGAAGTCAGACAGACTCGATCAAACCTAAGTGCCTCCTCTTACCCACTATGTGGCCTGGGGGCAGTTACACAACTTCTCAGAGGCTTAGTTTCCACACTGTAAGAATGGGGTCTACAACAGTTTCCACCTCCAGGTTTTTGTGAAGGTTAAAGCAATTAGCACAGTGCTAACATAGAGAAAAACACATTTAAATTCAATTACTTACGTTGTTGTTAATAATAGTATTGTTATCTTGTTCATGGATACCACTGGCAGTGTATGTAGCATAGTCCATAAGCGCACAGGCCATAGACCGAATGGCCTGAAGGTAAACCCAAGCTTTACCATTTACATGTCACTTTGGGGAAGTTATTTAATCTCATCATGCTTTAGTTCCTTCATCTGCAAACTGCGGATAATAATATTACCTTTGTCAAAGGGATAATGTGAAATTAATAAGCCAATATGGGCAGAAAACTTAGAAGTTTCCACACATGGTAAGAGCTAGAAAAATATTAGCAACTTATTATTACCAATATTGGAGTCATATGTGCCATCCTTCCCACAGCTAGTGATCTAGGAAAAGCAAAGCAAAACAAAACACCTTCATCTCCTCCTTTGTTTCTTCCAGTAAGAAAAGAAGCTGCAGAGAACACATGAGAAGAGAGCCACCTCTGACTCTCCTTACTGCTTTCCTCTGCAGTCCCATGAATCCTTACTTTTAAAATAGACAGTGGATATGACAGGGAATCATATATTCCAATAATGGGGTGTAAAACTTTAATACATAAAATGTCTCACTCTGGAAAACACAAAGGTATATAAGCAGCTTCCATCTTGCCCAAAATAGAAATCCTATATATACACCTACCAAAAAATGTATAACAGATATTCAAAGGCCTAGAGCTAAAATACAACCTTATTCAGCCTTGAAACCCTAAAATTTCCATTCACAAAGGGGATGGGGTTTTAGTATAATTCAAAAATTCTAATGAGTTCCCACAGGCTTGTTAAAAATAAAAGAATTTGAGATGTGCATTTCTGATCACTTAATATTCACTCTTCTAATATTTGCAAAGCTATTCATTACTGTAAATGTTCTAAGTTTAAATATCTGCAACACATACACACATGTAAGCATAAACACACACCCACACATAGAATGTAGGTATTTTAGATACATTTTCATTATGAAAGCCATAAATCTGATCAACCTGATAAATAACTTACGAATTAATATCTTTTAGGAGGAGAAATTTAAGCAGTGAATCTCCAATTACTACTAGAATAACTTGCATGAATTGGAGGGAAGCTCAGCATTCATCAACAGTGCAGCTTAAGTCAGATTTCTTGGCCAATGGATACCCAAATCAAACATAAGTTCAAGCTCACACCTCACATATAACTTCTCAAACACCTCTGACTTGCACCAATGAAAGCTGAGGGCCTGCCCCAGCCACACACCTTGCCTTGTGCATCTGGGCTTCTCACACTAATGGCCAGTCCTGGGTTGGACCATAAGGTCCGCTCACCTGGGAAACAGAGACATACTGTGATCTGGAAGATCCTCAAAGCAGTAACTCTGCTTGGTAGAGAATTTTAATAAAGAAAGCTAATGAAAACCGTACTTGCTATCTATTTTTGTCAGCCTTCCAAAAAATACAACATTGTTGATATTTATTCTGGTATCATATTTTTGACAAGCAGGAGCCTTTCATTTTATTTTTATTACTATTAATAGTAATGGGAGGGATTAAATGATTTTACTTTATGAGAGACAGTGGTCCAGTTTTTGTTCTTTCTCCTGATGAGGCATAAAATAAATGCAAATTACACGGATTTTGAAATCAGGGAGAAACAGATTTGAATCCACATTAAGTCACTGGGCAATTCATATAACTTTTATGAGTCCTTATTTTTAAAATAGATAGTGGCTATGTGATAATATTAAAATGATGATTAATAACTTTTTTCAAGCACTTACTATGTGTTAAAAAGGGTTAAGCACATAGCTCATTTAGTTATCATAACAAACCTGTAAGGTCTACAGTATTGTTATCCCAGTATTACAGATGAGGAAATAGCCTCAGAGAGGTTAAGACCCAGAGAGGTTAAGAAACATGCAGAAGGTCACATGGCTGGTAATTGGCCTTGAATTCAGGTCTATCTTATTCTATAACCCATGCTTTTACCGATTACAATATGCTGCTGCCAATTAAATAAAAATATTTATACAGGGTTCCTGTGGCTTCCCAAAAAGAAGCTAGTATTTGCTCTGACAAATCTGAACAAAGGAAAAACAACCCAATGACCCTAACTTATCTAACCTAACACCAGAATCCTGAAAAGCACAGAAGAAGCAGTGGTTCTTCCAGTAGCTCTGGGTTTCTTTTATTTGCATGGCTGACATCCATATCCCCTTTCCCTACCTTCTAGTTACATCTGGCTGACCTCTCTGTTGAGATAAGGATTGTCTGTACTCATTTGGTATGCTCCATATTTAACACAATGCCTGAAACACAGTATTTATTAAATGGAAAAAGGGATGTTTCTAAATAACTTATATGATTTTTTTTTGCAAATATTGGGTAAGTTTTTAAACATATACAAACTCACGTAATTATCAGTATTATCCAACTTTTATTCCTACCTGCATTTTCTAGTTGAGGAAACTAAAGCACAGCAAGATTAAATACCCACCCAAGTTTACACTGTAAGTTTCAGAGGTAGGTTTTGAATTCAAAGATAAACTCTTGATATATTATATAAGGTTCAAAAATGTATACATAAAAACTAAAATGTGTTTTTAAGGTAACTGATTAAGTTTCAGATACTCAAGTTGGGTATCTCAAAAAAACACCATGATCTATCATTATTCATGAGTGAAAGATAATATTCTAGAAACTTATGACAACAAGATGTTTGTTGCAATGACACAAAAGATGCACATGGCCAGAAACTTTATGCCTGTTATAGTAAATACAAACCAAACGTATCTCTGTAACAATATAAGTAAAATTATATGGTTACAGGGACTATTCACATTTACTTGGACTTCATATAAAATGTTCAGAGTATTTGGGGAGAAAATAAAACAATATTTTCAAGACTCTACTACTAACTTGAAGCTATTAAGTTAGAAAATGAAGGTACCAAAGATGAATTTGATTTATAGCAGCTTCTAAATTGGTTAATAAATCACATTCTGACTGCTTTTATTCAGCATCCAGCCAAAGCCATCCGCAGGTGCCTAAATGGTTCATGCGTTGGCAAAGGGTATCTGGTTGACTGCATGGGACACCCAGCTGTCTCTGGGAAGACTTCCTCAATAAGGAAGGAGAGAGATGATAATAGAGAAAGAATTATAATGTTCTGTAGTGCCTGATACTATCCCAAGGAAAAACTCATAATTATTGTTTTAGTAAAGAATAGGTAGACATAGCTTTAATGGGTATGTTTTTCTTTGTACTTTAATTAAATTCTTTGCAAGTAAACCTGTTGGCTTCAGATCAGATGAGAGCATGATGTATTTACTTTTATGAAAACACCACGATTAAAATAGATCAAGCCACTCCTATGACTAAAATCATCTAGTTCTCTCCATGGAGTTAAGAAAAACTCCAAACTCCTCATTTTTGATGATGTGACAAATTTGATCCTGCCTATCTCTCCAACCTCAACTCTTGAGGTTTCCAATTAATCATGCCTAACTACTTTTATTTCTTCTAGTTTTGTTTCCTGTCACAGGACATTTACATATGCTGTCCCCTCTTCTAAAGCTTTCTCCTCCAGCTCTTCATAAGATTAGCTCCTTCTCATGCTGTGAAACTCAGTTTCTCTGTGATCTCCCTAGAGAGTCCTTCCTTGATCTCTCGAGCCCTTCTTCAACATTCATTGCAGCTGTTTGTTTGAATTCTTCCTGTACTTTTCAGAATTGGTAGCTATTTAACTGATTGGTTTATTTACTTTTGGCCTTAATCTACGAATGGAATGTAATTTCTATAGGGCAACTGTCGACAGTATCCTAGATCCTTGCAGATTGTCTGGAACATAATGGAAACTCAATCAAAATCTGTTGACTATAGAATGAACAAATGAAGAATGAGTGAACTAGGCATGTTTGTTATAATCATTTCTTGCAAGTCATTTAGCATTCCTTATGGTGACTATTGCTTGTCTATAAACTGATTTGAATACATACTGACTCTACAGTGCCCTTTTGCTTCCCCAAATCTCAACTCCAGAGCCTTAAAAAGTCTAGGAATTGTTCATTCAACTCTCAAAAAATTAACAAAAGGAAAAGTTCTCAGACTCTAAACTGCAAGTAGAGACCAACATCTAAACACAGAGGAATTGGTTTTGGAAAAGAAAAGCAAAAGAGGAAAAGGAGTAAGTAAAGATATCAAAAATTCAATCTGAAGATAACTCAAGCTAGAGAATTCAATTGCCACTCATTAAAAATCTGGACAATTCATAAATATTTCCCATGATGGCAATTCATCAAAGGCTTAACTTGATGTCATAATATACCTTTATGAAGGCAACTCTCTATTTTATGTAAAGGCAAATCCCATTTTGAAGGAGACAGGAACACTGAATTACGTATCAGCCATTTTAATCAGGTTCACAATAATAATAAAAATAGAAACCGATGTTGATGCCTCACAAAGTGGTTCAACAAACATATTCTGATCCATTACCCATAATGATGCTGAGATAAGGGTAAGAAAGATATTATCATCCTAATTTTACATCTGAACAAACTGAGAATCTGAGAATATAGGTGACTTCCCCAAGATCTGAGTCTCGCTCTCTTGTTCTTTGCCTTATGCTCCATGGCCTCTTCCCTCTAACAGTTAATTCTTGCAGGGAACCACATACTGAGCATTCTTTCAAAATATATATTTTTAGAAGAAAATATTGACACAGCAACGTGAATGAATCTCAAAATTACATATGAAATTTTAGAAAAGACAAAAGTGACAGAAAGCAGAGCAATGGTTGCCAGGGATCATTCGGGAGATGAAATCAACTACAAAGGGACATGAGGAACACTTTCAGGGTGATAAAAATGCTCTATGTCTTGAATAAAGTGGCAGTTACGCAACTGTATAGAATTGCTGGAATTCACCAAACTATAAACTCAAAACTCATGATTGTTTTGTACATTAGGAAAATGTATTTATTGTCTTCCTTGACAATAAAAGAACAATTTTTTATGTCAAAAAATTTTAAAATTCATAAAAATATAAAGAATTAAAATGTATCTATCCTTTCATTATGCATCAATAACTGTTGATGTAATTTTTAGAAATATTACCAAGTATTTTAAAAATCATATTTCATATACAGTTTAATATACTTATACATGAATTGATGTCCATATTATCAAATATTCTTAGAAAATACAATACTTAATGGTTATATAGGATTTTATTATGTTAGTCAATGGAAGATAATCAGCTCACTTGCAATTTTAATGTTATAAATAATGCGATATGGATATACAATACAGTACTCAATCATGTATTTTTGTGCACATCTCTGATTATTTCCTTAAGATACAATTTAGGATGAAGGATGATTAGTTCATAAATAATGAATATATTTTCAGGCTCTTGATAGTTATTTCCAAATTGCTATCCAGCAGTGTTGAACTATTTTACGTGCCCCTCAGCAAAGTATAAGAACTTCCTTATTAGTGAATCATTGACAAAACTGGGCATATCATTAATTTAAATTAATTTTTGGCCAAGATGATCACAGAAAAAGAAATGTGTTATACATTTATCTGGTAACTTATAAAGCTCAATTTTTCCTGTGGCCATTTGTAATTCTTCTAGCAAACTGCTGCTGCTGCTTTTTTTTTTTTTTTTTTTGAGACAGAGTTTTGCTCTTCTTGCCCAGGCTGGAGTTCAGTGGCACAATCTCCGCTCACCGCAACCTCTGCCTCCCGGGTTCAATCAATTCTCCTACCTCAGCCTCCCGAGTGGCTGGAATTACAGGCATGCACCACCACACCCAGCTAATTTTGTATTTTTAGTAGAGACGGCGTTTCTCCATGTTGGTCAGGCTGGTCTAGAACTCCTAACCTCAGGTGATCTGCCCGCCTCGGCCTCCCAAAGTGCTGGGATTACAGGCGTGAGCCACTGCACCTGGCTGCTTCTTCTTTTATTAGAGTTTTATTTTTCTTATTAACTCATAAGAATTCTTTTTATATTAAGGACATTAATCCATTGTCATGTGAGTTGCTAGTATTTTTGTAGTTTTCCACATAGCTTTTAATTTTGATGATGTTATTTACAAGAAATTTTTAACATTTATACATTCACTCTAGCAGCCATTTTCTTTATAGCACACACAGTAGATGTCATGCTGAAGAAAGGTCATTTCCAATCTAAGCACAGACAAACACTTATTTATATATTCTTATAAGTGTTCTACGGTTAGTAAGCTGCTTTGAAAACCACCTCTGCTGCATTCTTCTTCCTTACTGGTCTCATTATTTTGCCTACTATCTAAACTGTGTGTGTGTGTGTGTGTGTGTGTGTGTGTGTGTGTGTGTTTGCATCTCAATCTCTCTCTCATTACATTTTAAAGACTGAATAAAATTTCCTTGCTGATATTTGACCAAACCACAATCCTTTATTATTCTTTTTTATTGTAGGCCTATCCAAATGGTGTGATAACATTTCTTAAGTAGCAATTGTGAATACAGGGATCTTCGGTTCCATAATATAATCCATAATCTGTTCTAAATGAGGCCTGTGGCTTCATATTTCCAAATATTCTTAAAAGATTTTTCAGCCAGGCACAGTGGCTCATGCCTGTAATCCCAGCACTTTGGGAGGCCAAGGCGGGAGGATCATGAAGTCAAGAGATAGAGACCATCCTGGCCAACACGGTGAAACCCCGTCTGTACTAAAAATACAAAAATTAGCTGGGTGTGATGGTGTGTACCTGTAGTCCCAGCTACTCAGGAGGCTGAGGCAGGAGAATGGCTTGAACCCAGGAGGCAGAGGTTGCAGTGAGCTAAGATTGCAACAGTGCACTATAGCCTGGTGACAGAGCAACACTCCATCTAAAAAAAAAAAAAAAATGTTGTGGGGTGGGGGGAGGGGGGAGGGATAGCATTAGGAGATATACCTAATGCTAAATGATGAGTTAATGGGTGCAGAACACCAACATGGCACATGTATACATATGTAACAAACCTGCACATTGTGCACATGTACCCTAAAACTTAAAGTATAATAACAATAAAATTAAAAAAAAGAAAAAGAAAATTCTTTCTCACAAACATTATCTCCATAAATGAAAGAATCCAAATGCCTTCAAATCCCTGTAATCTTAGTCTTACAAATTCAATCCTGCATAATTCAATGTGGCAGTGATCTCTGCCACAAAGTTGACTGGCAAAAGCAATGAGTGAATTGAATGCTATCTTATTGGTCTGTTACTGAATAAATGTAACATAGATTTCTTAGTTTTCTAGAATCTAAGCCACTAGAGACTTGGAAGCTCAGAGTCAATACCTTGAATTAAGGTCTGTGGACTTACAGCAAGAAAATAGGGAACATCTCTTTCTAGAGCTGTCCACCTGGTACTAAATCAGTTGGGGAAAAATTCAGTGTGAAAACTCATTTACCCCTTCAAATAGAAAAGACTGGGCAAGAGGTAAACAAAGAGAAAGTCAATGAGAGGAACTCTTACCATAAACACAGCCTCATAGGAACATACCTACCTAAATCCCAAATCACCAAAATATTCTTTATGACAATTTTCAGCATGCTCATATTATGTTAGTGACTCCTCAAGCATTCACCTAGAGCCAAAACTTATTTGGGTCTTAGGCAGGAATGCTCATAATGTCATCTTCCATTGGCATCTTACCCATATACTGGACTGCAAATTCTCAGTCACTCTTCAGCTCCCTATTCCTCTTTATTTAGCTTCCTCTTTATACAAATCCTTCTATCTGTCACTTCCAGTTCTGTTGGGGGGACACAGAGAAGAGTGAGAAGCAGAAGCCATGGAGATTCAATTACATATAACAGAATGGGAATAGTATGGAAGTCAAGGCAACTCTATTCTTTTCCAGGCTGTACCCAGAAGTAGCAATGTGAACTCTGTCAGAGCACCTTGCTAGTTTGGGTCTCGGAATAATGTATATAATAAGAGTGATGTTGATTCTCTGTTGAGTTCTTCCCAGGGCTGTTTAGATTTTAAGACTAGTTCCATTGAGTCTCAGATTGTTTCCATCAATTTCCAATAATCCACAAAATAAGGCATTTTCAGCACTACCTATTTTGAATAGAAAGCAAATATTACCTAATACTACAGGGCTCATGCAACAAGAAAACCTAGGAGGCTAAACTTACCTAAAACATTGTGGAATTATGGATATAAGTAGAGAGTTTTGCATGCTACTGAAGTTTATGCTGTGGAACATCTGGCTCAGATATATCTGAGCATATGCTTATCTTCAGGCCAAAAAAAAACCTCAGCAAATTATAGATCTGCTTCATTTTCTCAGTAGAATGAAAGAGTCATACTTCTAGTGTTATTAATACATAATACAAACATTATTTATTGTTTGCTGAGAAGTTATGTATATTTCTCTGGGTATAGGATTTGATGCCACACTTGCAGCATAACCATGAATTTAAGAGTTTAGTAAATGTATAAAGACACCATTTAAGTGTGATTTAATTAACATCAATTAGCTGGATGAATTTAATTCAATCAATTCCTCTACATGTCTGCTATGTGTGCAGCACTATGCCAGGTACTGAGGATACAAAGAGATTAATACATCGTCCACACAAGGATTGAACACACAGACAAACTACTATAGAAGACAGGAAGTTCACATAGCATGTTAAGTGCTAAACTAAAGGTAAGATCCAACTGGATATTCAACCTCTTAGATAAGCTGAAAACATCAATTATGTAGCTAGTGGCTCAAGAAGGTTTAATCCTTTAAAGTTGACTTTGGAGGAAGGACTGAGTGACACATGGGAAATGATGGCAGATTGCTAGGCTCAGCCTGCTCTCTGTAGCTTCAAGTCATTCAGCTCTGACATCAAACATGGACACTCCATCTAGTGAAGCCAAAGGTTGACACGCACCCAGGCTCATCCACCTGAGAAGGCAGTCCAGGGATAGGACCATATTGTGACTGGAACATACTTCTTAGGGATTTTCACTTATCAATCCTACTTCTTCTCAATCATGCATAACAAATTTAATATCCTCCTCCTGAACACATTTCCAGTGGTGTTATGGTGTGTCTAAGGAAATTCATATGCTCACTACAGAACAGGGACCAGGGAGCTGCTCCCAGGTGTGTTTCTTAATCCCGGTCCAGACAGAGAGATGCAAAGAATGCGAAGAGGGCACAGGAACAGGAGCCTCAGGGAGACGTGAGATTTCTGAGCTCCTTCTGGAAGCACAAACATTTAGCAAGTTCAGCCACGGAAGTAAGAGAAAGTCACTTTAAACAGTGAGAACAGCCATGGAAAAGGCAAGGAAGGAAGAAGGCCCATGGTACACTTTGAAGACAAGAAGTAGTTTTGTACAGCAAAAGAAGCTGGTGTGGACGACGACAGTTGCTAAGATGTTTAAACTGTACCATTAAAGTGGATGGAGTGAGGGTGGGGGAGTCACTGAGGTTTTTAACTGTGCAGTAAATGTAATCGGAATTGCATTTTAAAATGATTCTAGCATCTGTGTAGAAAATGGACTGAACCAAGACTAGTACAAGGAAAGCAAACCTGTCAATATTTATGTTTCATTTTTTAGTTGTTGAAACAGTTTTTCCTCAACCTCTAGACACTCCAAGGGTGTGCTTAATAATGCAAAAGTTAGTTTTTATTTTGTGGTTTTCCTTTAAAACTAATAAAAAGGTATTAAAATTCACACAAAACCGACAAAGAAAAAAGGTACTTCTTCAAAAAAATAAAGATTAAGTACCATCATTTTCATGACCTCAACCTAAGGCAAAAATCCATTATTTTTTGTATATCGCTTCTCCGTTTGTAGAAAGAACTAACATCAAATACAAATCTAATAGCTTAATAAATATCAAGTATACAAATTAACTTAAGTACTTAAGTCAATACACAAGACCAGCTCATCTAAGCATAACACAGTAACATGAAAAAATGAGTTCTGCAAACAGAATTTTGAAGATCCATTAGCGGGGTTATAGATAATCTATTTGGCAATTGTGTCAACATAAACTCTGGTAAATTGGCTGAGCAATTCTAATTATCTTAATCTTTTTCCTGGAAAAATATAGCTCTTATTCCTTTTTAATTTTCTAAATGGAAAAGCACATGACTTTGAACTTTAACCCTCATCAGTTTCTTATTTTGATATGCCACCAAAGGAGTCACATGCAAGAGAGTTCTGTAAAATGTCCAAAAGGAAGCTTCAGGCTTGGAGGATACATTTTAAGTATTTTTAGAAAGTAACATTTTTACATTATTTAAACAGTTGAAAATATATGTTAAGGTAAGTTTTGCAATTAAAAATAGGTTGGGTGCGGTGGCTCACACCTATAATCCCAGCACTTTTGGAGGCTGAGGTGGGCAGATTGCCTGAGGTCAGGAGTTCAAGATCATCCTGGCCAACATGGTGAAATCCCGTCTCTAAAAATACAAAAATTAGCCAGGTGCAGTGGCGGGCGCCTGTAATCCCAGCTACTCGGGAGGCTGAGGCAGGAGGATCACTTGAACTTGTGAGCCAGAGGTTGCAGTGAGACAAGATCTTGCCACTGCACTCCAGCCTGGACAACAGAGAAAGACTCTGTCTCAAAAAAAAAAAAAAGGAAAAAAAATAGACGATGATGCCTTGGGGAGAGGAAGTATTAGAAATCAAGAAAACATGAAAATGAAACATAATAATACTTGCTTTCTCAAACTCACACACTGGGGTCCATGTCAAAGCTCTCTATGGCCTCTTTCTGCACTCGACTTTCCCTCTATGCCTCTGTTTCTATTTGCTCCCATGCATTTCAGGAGAAACGCTGGAGCTTTTCCATCCCCAGGTAGAGATGATCCTGTGCATATGCTACGGGTGCCTGAACTCAGGACACAGAGAACAATGCAGTATATAAAATTACTTTTAATTTGCTTTTGGGTTTTAAATAAAAAATTTGTCCTCCAGGAGATTTTTCAGTATTTATACGAGTTTCTAATAGGAAATCAATCTCTTCTAAGCATTCTCTCCTTTTTCTTTTACTTTTTTTTCAGTTTGGTTTGCTTAAAAATAGGTCCAATTGTTGAACTCTACTCTTTAAATGGGTGAACTTTATGGCATGTAAATTATATTTCAATATGGTTGTTTAAAAAAAAAAGAACAGATTATAACATCATTCAATAATATGTCTAGATTATAATCCCATTTTTCCCAATAGTCAACTATTTATTAAACAGAAATCATATCAGGCTTCCTTGGGGATAACTTCTTTTTCTTTAACTGGCTCTTTGATCCCCTTGGTGTACTTACAACTTACATTTCAAATAGTTACGTATACTCTCCTTTCTTCAATATATAAATTGTTTTTTTAAGGTGACTATTTTTCCACTTACAAACATGAACACTACTGCTCAGGGCTACTGACTTTGCAAATTCTACTAATATATAGCTTGTGTAAAGAATGCCTCATGATTAGTATATTCAAAGGGGTCTCTTAATTTGGTAGGATAACTTACCTGTCTGTAGATTTTATTACCTTCATCCTTCTCTCCTCTAGAGGTTACTTTTCATTTTGTTAATTTTGTTTACCTCTTTGGTATTCTTACTAGAACCACTAAATACATGCTATTTTATCTTTCCAAATTGCTGTCCTCACTCACCACAATTCATGTTGTAACTGAAATAAGCAGTGTTCTCAAAGATTAAATTGATGGGAACAGCATATTAGACACTTTTTCCCACTAGCTAAAGAGTACACATAGAAACGGCTGTGTGGCAAGGTACTATCTCAGGAGGTTTTCTGCTATGAAAATTTTATCAGTTGTGAAGCTATGAGGTAAAACTCAATCTTAATTCCTGGAGATGTGTTCAAAATAATTAAAACAAAAATTTCCACTCATCTTAATTGGTATTTCAGAAAAACCACTGTTTACATTTCAGACTTAAAAATAGGAACAAATTATTTGTCATGTTTGGTAATTTTCACAAAAACAGTGGGGGTTGAATAAGAAAAGGATGGGGTGGAGATAATACTCAAAGGGTAATAAAAGTAATGTCTGAGCTCGTAAATAATTTATTTAAAAAATTTTGTTGGTAGGAATTAGCCGATTTCGCAATAGAAACTTTAACTTACATTAGAATTATTTTGTTCACTGCAGCACAGAATGGTTAATAATAAAAGTAGTAATACCTAACGAATACTTACCCTGTAGCCAGCCACAGTGCTAAGAAATAATAATAATCCTTATTCCAACAGGGACACGTACTCTTAGTTGGCTACCTAACTGACATTTTCAACCCCTTTCTTACTTGTGCTTCTGCTAGAGAAGCTAAAAAATAAGATGCCTGTTTCCAAGTATCCTTTATATACAGTCTGGTCAATGAGGGAAATAAATGACATGGAGATTTGGGAAAAGAGCTTCCCTTCCTGAAAAACGAAAAAAGCATCCAAGCTCTCTTGCAGCCCTTGCTATGCTACTTGCTGTCACTCTACTCGTTCCCTAACTCTGGAATGCTGTTATTTGAGGAGGTGATACCTAGAGCTATAGCAATCACCTTGAAATCATGAGGGAGAGGCCAAGAGAAAGAGATAGCAGGCTGGCATCCTGAAATGTTGAACTAAGCTAGAATCAACAGCCTCAGACTTCTACTAATAATTATGCAAGATAATCAAATGCCTTTATTATTTAAGAAACTAGTATGTTTTCTGTTACTTGCAGCTGAATGCTTCAACTTAAGCAGATATAGGAAGCAAATTCTGAAAGACACTGAAAGACAAAAAAAGTTCACCTCCTCAAAGTCACAAACCTAAGAAATGGCAGAGATGTGATCAGCCCAGTCATCATATCTCCGGTGTTTTAAATTCCTACTCAACATTGTCTTTCATTTCCAAAAGACATAGTGTGGGGTTTGAAAGCACAGCTATTTCCCTTCCCTTGTTCATTCTCTGAATCTGTTCCAATTCTACCTCTTCTTCTCTCCTCCCCATCTTCAATATGACATCCTGACACCTTCCCAAGTTTGGTCATTTATCCCATCCTAGAATAATATTTGAAAATATTTTTATGTTACAATATCTTTAAAGCAAATAGGCATATAACTTTCCTCAATGAATGCCCTAAATCAACATGTTTCTTCATTCATTCATTCATGCATTCATGCATTCAAACATTTATTGAGCTTTTGCTATGTGTCAGGTACTGAGATAAGGAGCAAGGGTACAGATAAGCAAGGCTAGTACTTCACTGTTAAGTCTTACATGTACTTATTCAGGCAAATACCATATAGTAATATACTTTATAAATTCATTAGAGTGAAAAGCACAATAATATAAATGTAAGCAAGGTACGATGTTAACAGAGAGGAGTAAGGAAACTGGATCTGCCTGGGGAGACCTGGGGTTTCAAAGGAGCATTCCTGAGCCAGACTCTCTTATATTCAAATGTAATTAGTTTCTATTTTCAAAAGTAGTCAGATAAGACACTTGATGCTCAGCTTGTTATGTGTTCATTCATGTTGAACTATAAAAAAGATTATGCATATCACATTTTTATATTTTTATGCTTACAAGAATTTAAATCAAGAACATTAAACAGGATGTATCTTTGACATATAAAATAAAAATTTCCACGAAGAAATAAGAAAGCTTGACTCTTCACATGTTTTAAAGTTTTTGATTCTTATTCTGATAATTTAATTAGTTGTACTAAGACTGTGTAACTTAATTTGAACAATAATCAATGTACTCAGCTTCAGAGATCTTTATTAATATCTCTAGCTGGATGTGGTGCTAATATTCCTACATGATTTACGCACATTTTGAGCTTTTCAGAAAAATATAAAAAACAATGAAATTCACATGTAAGCTGGATTTTAGTATTCAAAAACCACCCTTACAGTTCAAAATGATTATAACAAGCCATGGATGTAACTCGCCCTATCATCTATTAGATTTGATTTCATTCTTTTACTGATTATTTCAAAGTACTATAGACTTTTCTTAGCTACCTTCTGGTTCCAAAATATTCTTTTGTCTATGTATTATTTATTAAGTTAAAGGGGCTTTTCAAACACACACCTGAAATATTTTGAGCTAACGTGATTATCTGTACAACATCAGGTTGTCAGAATCTGCAACAAAACGTGTCAGTGTTTGAAGCAGATCTCTGAGACTTGAATGATGAGATTAATAATATCACTACCACTTAAAATAAATTTTTATTACATTTTATAAGCTGACTATATTTTTCTCATACCATTTTCACTCATGTCTGTCGTTCTGCTGGTTGTTGTCTTGCAAAATCTCAATTACTTTGGCATGACCTTTTGATTTCCTATGAAATGGAATTTCTTCTTCCACAAGAGCATCTTTAATATTTTTGTTGCTGTACTTGTTTTGATTTTTTCTGAAATTCCATTCACTGGGGCCATAATATATCCAAGTTTCTTCTCTACAGTAGACATTGTCCAAAACACCAGTATATAATGTCTGAATGTTTCCATAAGTAAGTAGAAAGAGTTTTGTCAAAACTGCAGTGTTTCTATCTTAATCTTTGCCTTTGTTATATAAAAACTTTGAAATGTTGAATAGGGTCAAGAATAACAAATCCATAGTCAAGAGGGTAAAATTTATCGAATCCCTTGTTTGTAACACTAGACTAAACTTCAAACTATCAAGATCTCTGGTTTCCTGTTTCTCAAGAGAGTGGCTTGAGCTGGTCAGTCTCTTGGCAGAGCATCTCCAAAACCCTTTTGCATGTGGTGGCCACTCTCTTTGCAATGGTTTTCATTTGTCTTAGGTTGAGTTACCTTCAAAACAAACCCTAAAGCAAGAGTTTGAGTGCAAATAGCTCATTTAGTAGTTATCTCAGAAAACACCAAAGGAAAGTGGAGAACTGAGACTGGAAAGGAGAAACAGACAATAAGAGAGGTTTTGACTTTTTAATAAGAGCCATTATTTTTTACATTTGCATGTATACACATATATACACACATGTATATACACACATACATATATATACACATATACACACATACACACACACATATACTTTTTTATTCATTTTAAAGTGAGATCAAATCTAATGTTTAAATTTTAATATTGAAACCAGGTTATTAAAAGAATCAACCATGCTAATTTGAACACATTAACTTCAACAAACGTAACATCCTCAGATTTACTTTATACTGATAATGTATATTAAAAAAGTTTGTGTGACAAATTATATTGAAGTTGTCTTTTCTGCTTATGTGAAGATGTATTTTTCATGCACTATCAGATTCTGTTACTGTACTGTAAATAGTACACAGTATTCAAAATAGTTTTGGTCAGGCATGGTGGCTCATGTCTGTAATCCCAGCACACTGGGAGGCCAAGGCAGCGAGGCAGGAGAATCACTTGAGCCCAGGAGTTTGAGACCATCCTGGGAACCACAGGGAAATAAAAAATAATGGAAAATATACAATTATTAAAAAGAAAATGTTAAAAAAAAAAAAAAAAGAAAGAAAAAACAGGCCTGGTTGCACATGCCTGTAGTTCCAGCTACTTGGGAGGCTGAGGCAGGAGGATCACTTGAGCCATGATGACATCACTGTACTCTAGCATGGGTAACAGAATGAGATCCTATCTCAAAAAAAAAAAAAGTTTTTTGTTTCCATTGGTAGAACTTTGTCCCATTAACTTTTTTTTTAACTTTTAAATTCAAGAGTACAAGTTTGTTACCTAGGTAAACTTGTGTCCTGGGGGTTTATTGTACAGATTATTTCATAATGCAAGTAATAAGCCTAGTACCCATTCATCATTTTTCCTGATCCTCTCCCTCCTCCCACCCTCCACTCTCTGAAAGGCCCCAGTGGGTGTTGTTTCTCTCTACGTGTCCATGTGTTTTCATCATTTAGCTCCCACTTTTAAGTAAAAATATGTGGTATTTGGTTTTCTGTTCCTGTGTTAGTTTACTAAGGATAATGGCCTCCAGCTCTATTCATGTCCCTGTAAGGGACATGAACTTATTCTTTTTTATGGCTGCATAGTATTCCATGGTGTATATGTACCACATTTTCTTTATCCATTCTATCATTGATAGGCATTTGGGTTGATTCTATGTGTTTGCTATTGTGAATAGTGCTGCAATGAACATACACATACATGTATCTTTATAATAGAATGATTTATATTCCTTTGGGTCTATACCCAGTAACAGGATTGCTGGGTCAAATGGTATTTCTGTCTTCAGGTCTTTCAGGAATTGCCACACTGTCTTCCACAATGGCTGAACTAATTTATACCCCACCAACAGTGTATAAGCATTTCTTTTTCTCCACAACCTCACCAGCATCTGTTATTTTTTGACTTTTTAATAAGAGCCATTCTGACTAGTATCTCTGATGGTATGTCATTGTGCTCTTGATTTGCAGTTCTCTAATGATCAGTGATGTTGAGCTTTCCATATGATTGTTGGCCACATATATGTCTTCCTATTCACTATAAATTTAGTTACTGGAGCTGCCTTTTAAAAAGAATATTCCAAGCAACATCTTTTCTTTTTGTATTGGTTAGTTCTCAAATCTAGTTTTTCTCTATGTCTTAACACAATCACTTCCTTACACCATAATATTCCTTACATTGTGGCCAACACTACGGATAAGAAAAAATAAATGAGAGCTCCAAATTTCATAAGGTACATGATTTTGAAACTTCTTATTACTCTGGTTTGACCTTGTGCCTCTAGAAGTAGTATGCTCTATCCAAGCAAGTTACTTTTAAAAGGCCCATCTGGTCACTGTAATTTACCCAATATTGGCATACTCAAAAAAACCTTTCCAAGCCTTTTTATCCTACTTTTTGCTCATGGACAACCTGACCTATCTCTGGTTCCACCACTCATCCCTTTCATTCTTTTCTCTTTCCTTCTTAAATATCAGTCAAGTCTTTCTTTGCTTCTAGACTATTCTAAAGAATTGTTATTGTACCCTTAAGATAGGAAGAATATCGTAAGATTTGGGACTTTGCTTAGGGGAAGCTAAGGTTTTATTTTTTTCCCTCATATGGGTCAATTACATTTCCCTCATCTGGGTCAATTACATGAGTTCCCTGGTAGGTTGGTCTAACTCATTATAACGAACATTACTCTGAGTTATATATAATCCTTACTTGACATATCAGCAAGAGAAAGGAAGACCTGCAAAAGTCAAGCCAGACTGCTGATCAGTCATTTTGACACACAGTTTAAACTGTGCCCTTTGGCGATAAAATGTCATTAAAAGAAAACATTAACAAGAAAGAAATTAAGCAGCAATATGCTTAATATAATAACCTTAATGGAAAAAAATGAACAGCATTGGTGTTTTGATTAAACTCTATTATATCCTAAAAATAAATAGTACGCTTTGTAATAATTTGATAAAATAAGCTTCGGCATGCATGTATCCATGACAACCCAGATTTATATTTTTGAGTTCTAAATAACCGTGTCACCAGAAATATGCAAATTATCTTTAAAGTTATAATGAGATAAAATTATTTGTTTCCATAAATATCTGTTGGCTAATAGTCCAACAAAAACTTGACAGTAAATAACAAATTATGAAATGTTTTTAGTATTATTCTTAGAGAAACTAGAACAGCTGTTTATCATCATAATTATAATGAAGAGCAAAGAGTCAACGGTCACATGCCCTTTAGTCTATTGTGAAGTCAAAAAGGATATGAAAAAAATGTACATGCTACCTTAAATATCAGACGGAACTCCATTTGGAAGTCTAATAGGGTAACTTCCCTGGAGCTAATACACACCAGAGGTTAAGTAACAACAGAAGAGAGTGAATGTGGGCATTCAGCCAAGGGCTTCTGCTGCCCTTTCCTTTTCCGGTACCAAATGTATGTTCCTTTAGATAAGAGACTTTGAGAATGGATTCTGAAAAACTCTGAGAGAATGCAGAAAATACCACACCATTGGACTGCATTTACTCAAGTGTGCTCTGAAAGTCCTATTAAGCTGTTACAAAACCTGGAGTTGTCCTGCAGACATAGATTGAATTTCTAGGAAAAGGAAATGCAGATAATATGAAGAATGGACAAAACAGGCATTTCCATTGTCTATTTTCTCATGGAAAATCCATTTTTCTTCTGTGCAATCAAAAAGGAAAGTATACTACTTCCTGTTAATATACTATTCTGAGTAATTATTGAGAAAAACAAAACATTGAAGGAAACATGTCTGAAAACATGGGAGTAAATTCCAGATTAAAGTTTTCCAAGTGTAACTAAAATTGTCTTTTAACAAAGGAAACTCTTATAAACTAATTAGAATAAAAGATTAAAATCAAGAAGGAAATTCCAAAGTACAAAATTAAACATTAAAATTCCCCCCTCATTATATTTTTCAGCTCATCAAATTTGGTAAAAAAAAAAAAAAAAAAAAATTCTAAAAAACTAAGAAAAATAATCTGCCTACTAACATCATTCTTTATGAAGTCATCTGAAGACAGAGGTTCTCTGTGATTCTGTTAGGTACATATTTGTTCTTTCAGGCATATTTCTACTGTTTAGATCAATTTTCCATTTACAGACAAAATGAATAACAAACACATATTATCTTTGTGTATTTGGAAGAATGGGAGAAGATGTTCCCAAACTATGTTTTATCTTGTAGATACTCCTTAGATGTTCCTTCGTTTTTAACGTGGGTACACAATGACACAGTGGTATAAAGTCAGCTTTTGTAAACCGTAGGTAAGGAGAATGATGCAGCTTTCGAATCACCGTGGTGCCATTTGCAGTTCCAGCCAAAGCCCCTAGCTTGCCAGGCTGCTACAATACATTCCAGAAGCTCCCCCTCTACCCAGCATAGTAAACAATCCACCAGATGTCAAAGATGAAATTTTGAAACCTCAAGAAGCAACTTGTTCCAATCTATGAGCCATTAACTTGAGATTCTGTTTCTTAACACTAGTATTTTTCTGCTACAATTGTCCTAAAACAGTACATTTCTTTTCTGTCCCATCAGTCTTTGGAGACATAGCAGGTTCCTCTTAGAGCTCAATTATGCTCCAGGGAGCACCTTAATAACAGTAGTGGGGACTGGTTGTTTTGTCCTAACCTACATCCTTCTTCTCCATTCTTCTGGAAATACAACCATTCTATCAGGTTGGTAACACACAGCACCTGACTTACATGTGCCCTAGAGGCCATTACTGGTTGTAGGAAATGGGTCAACACCCACGACCACAGCACGTTGAACAAACATGCTGCTTCTTGAAGATCTCAGCAGCTGGTAGCTCTTCATAATTTATTAATACCACTTACCTAAGTCCTCCAAACTTTGACCATAGTGATTGGTTCAGCAATAATCATGTGACACAAGCTGGGCCAACCAGAGTTCTCCTTTAATCAAAGGCAACAGCCATTTGCTACCTAAAGCACCAAGATGTGTTTGTGGCTGCTGGATGTCATCTTCTTGCCTCAAAAAGAAACCTGTCTACGAGGCAAACTAAGTAGGAGCTAGCCGAACTGAAAGACCTGACACCATTGCTTGAGCCCCTGGATCTAACCTTGTCCAAAAGCAGTAACACCAACGTGGTTGTCCCAGCCTAGGAGCCACATGTCCCCTTTTTTGCTTAAGCTAGTTTGAGTAGGGTTTTTGTCACTTGCAATCTACAGTGAAAAAATAGAGTATTTTCATCAAGGAGATAGCTTCGTGGATTTCTTATTTAGTATTAGCTGTAGCTTAATATTCCTTCATTGAACAAACATTTGCTAAAATACTGTCTTATGCAGAGCATTATCCCTAAACCCCAGATAGAAAAATTTAATGGACTTGCTTCTTGCCTTTAAGGAGTTCACCATTTATTTACTGAGACACACACTATCACTGAACATCTGCCCTCTTGCCTGCAACACAGAGACACACACACACACACACACAGCCAGCCAGGCAACAGAATTTCTACTGGCTAAGAAAAGGCTAATGGAAACTAAACTCAACTGTTCTTCCTTATAAGGGAACTCTGACCCAGAGCCTCCTGAAGTCCTATGCATACGCTTGACAAAAACCCTCAAGAGATGTGTGTTGAATACTGACTGATTCTTTTAAACCAATCTCTAGTCTGAATGGAAATCAGGTTAAGATAACATTTCGGAATTTATCCCATTTCAAGTGTTCTAATCACATAACAGACTGAAGAAGTAACTTTATTTGCTGCCCAGCCTGCTGATTCAAGGTCTCAGAAATAGAAAATGCTGCCTCTGGACAAAGGTATATGCACAACTCATATCTCAGACCTCCTGGGGAAAGCAACAATGCAATAAACAGGGGCCTTACAAGGGGTTCTAATTATGTGGCACTTTCTGACCAACATTTCATTTTCCAGAATCTAGAAATATTCTGTTTTCCTCTCTACCCCTACAAAAATCTATTCAGCTCAAAACCCACCTCACCAAGAAGCTCACCTTGAAAAATCCAGCCAGCAAGTCTCCTTCCTTCCTCTCATGGTACTCTATCCAGTTTGGTACTTAATTATTGATTCTCAAGTGGGGATGACAGAGAGTAGTGTAAAAGAATTTTCTGAAGTTAAAAAAAAAAAAATCTCAATTTATTACAGCTTACTTGTTCTCCTACCTGAGCAAAACTATGTACCTTAGTTTTGAGTCCTCAAGAAATAAAAAAAAAAATTCACATAAACTTTTTAAATCAGCTAAAGTTATCAATAGTGTTTAAAATATTAGAACATGTAAATAGTTCTCTAATTACTAGAAGGATATTTTTAAAACAAATTATACATTTGCTTGAATTTTTATAAATAACATTGAAAATAATTTACATTTTTCTTAACACCCTGGGATCTATCATTACCATGTGATTTGCTACAATAATACTTTCAACGTCTGAGGTGTGTTGGATGTTGTTTTGAAATGCTTTTTTTCTGAGGTCTTATTTTAGATGCTTATGTGTTTTTAATCTCCTCTCTTGTCTTCTGCCTACTGTTCACAGAATTCTCTGGAGCAGAATATACAGCCAGTGCATGAGAGACTGACACCTGGAAAATCTTAGGAAAAACATGAACTAAGAAAACATGAACTAAGAATTTTATACCCAGCCAAGTGATCACTAAAGTATAAAGGCCACAAAAAAGGCATTTTTCAACATACAAGACTCAGAGAATAACGTTCATAGAAAACTTTCTAAGGAGTTTAAAATTTCTTGAAAGTCATAGGATGAATTTCAGCTAAGGAAGAGAGTAAGAATAGCAAATGGCAGTGGCCATTGAAGCCATCTAGTTCTAGGCTAAGAAAACAAAAATCAAATCTGTGGCCATTATAGTAATAGTACTATAAAAAGTAGAAATAATATAAGTATCAAAACTTAAATGAGGAAGAAAGTGATGGTAGTGAATGTATGCTGATAGCCTCTCTTTTTAGAGCTGGGGATTCAGAAAGAATCATATAGCTGGTCAAATAGCATACGTAGAGATATATGCAAAGATAGAAATAAAAAGATTAGATCTAATAAAATGTAATCAACCAATTGTAAAGAGAAGGATGGCGGGAAAGCAAGTAAGAAGAAGTGAAAATATAGGCTGGAGTGGTGGCTCACACCTGTAATCCCAGTACCCTGGCAGGCCAAGGTGGGAAGATCGCTGTAGCCCAGAAGTTCAACACCAGCCTAAGCAAAATGGGGAGATCCAGTCTCTACAAAAAATCATTTAAAAACTTGTTGGACATGGTGGTCTGCACCTGTGCTCCCAGCTACTTGGGAAACTGAGGTGGGAGGATCACTTGGGCCCAGGAGGTGGAGGCTGCAGTGAGCCATGATCATGCCACTGAACTCCAGCCTGGGTGACAGAGTGAGACCCTGTCTCAAAAACAAACATACAAACAAACAAACAAAAAAAACAGCTATAACCTGAAAACAAAGACAATAACTTCTTCGAAGTAATTATGGAATGTCCACAAAAAAAATTAACCAAGTATTAGGCTACATAGCGAATCTCAATAGCCTCCCACCCCACCAAACTATGCACAGGTACATGTGAGTTAAAGAGGTAATAAAGATAAATAATGAAAATACACTTGGAAATGGTAAAAAGCAGCTAATACCAAGTTTAAGAGAAAATATATAGTTAAAATATTTATATTAATAAACAAAAAAGCCTGGGCATAATGTCTCATACCTGTAATCCCAGAACTTTGGGAGGCTGAGGCTGGTGGATCACTGGGGCCCAGGATCTTGAGGACAGCCTGAGCAATATAGCGAAACCCCATCTCTACAAAAAATACAACAATTAGCTGAGTGTGGTGGCATGCACCTGTGGTCCCAGCTACTTCGGAGGCTGAGGTGGGAGGATGGCTTGAGCCTGGGAGGTCAAAACTGTAGTGAGCTGAAATCTCAACATACAAGACTGTCACCCAGGCTCCACTTCAGCCTGGGTAACAGAGTAAGATCCTGTCTCAAATATATATAAACATATAAATGAAAACAAAACAAAATACTGAATAAGTATCCAAATTTACACAAGAAAGAAGCGCAAAATGAAACTAAGCAATATAAAATAAGAAATAACTGGAAAAGACAAACAAAAAAAATAATTAGAGGACAAAAATGTTGTGGAATTAAAAAATACCAGAGATTGTCATTTTTAAAAATAGGATAAATAACAAGCACAACTAATAAAGAATGGGAGATCCATATACACACATGCACATATACACAATGAGAAGGGGGAAATAACCTCAAAACAGAAAATGAAAATACACAAAAGGTTGCTATCATTCACATCACCTTGCAAATACATTTGAAAATCCGTAAGAAATTTTTTGGTTACTAAGAAAATGCAATTTATAAAAACTGACCCAGATGAGCAGAGTATATAAATATCTTAACGGGTAAAAATTAAATTAAGTGATGCCTCCCCTCACTCTCTTATACCTTTGAATAAGCACCAATCTTAGGTAATTCCCTGGTGAAATTGAATTGTAAAGAGTAAATAGCTTCAATACTATGTCAAATTTGGAAATTTGAAATTACAGATACCTCCAATACTACTGAGACAGATCAAAAGCATAGAAAAAGAACACAATCTTTCAAATTATTTATATGAAGTCAGTATAATATGGATGCCGAAATTCAATGAAATAGCCTTTTCCTACAACCACAAAGGGCTGGTACTTGAGAAAACTGATACTGGTGCACAACCTTCAATACTATCACAACATATTTCTTAGACCTATACAAATATGTTTATCTAAATCACATGGAAAAATAAATGTGCACAAATAGAAAATTCTTAGGAAAGAATTTAATGAAGAGGGAGTGAAGAATGGTTTTATTATAAGTCTACTGCAATTAAAATATTGTTGTTCTGTTGCACTAAAAGATCAATGGAACAGTGTAGAGTCTAGACACAAATCCAGATATATATAGGAGTTTGGTTTATGATATAAGTGGCATGTTGAATGAGCAGAAGAGAGATTAAATGGTGTTGAGATGACTGGGAAACCATCTGGCGAAAATTCAGATTTGATCTCTATCTATTCTCTATCAAAATAAATACCAGCTAAAAACACTAGAAATGAATAGGTGTGTGTGTGTGTGTGTGCGCGTGCGTGCGCACGCACGCACTGTGAGAATCCATAAAATGAAATATTCATAAGTTGAATAGGTAAAAATCTAAATTTTCTTCTTGGCAAAACATGTCACTAAAATGCCCTAAGATAAATGGCAAATGAGGAAAATAATATTTGCAAATTCGATCACAAAGGGATACATTTTCCAATATGGAAAGAGTTTCAGTGAATCAAAAGAATACCAACAATCCAAAAGAAAAATGGGCACAGAACACAATGAGAGTTCATAGAAAATGAAGTGTAAATGACTTCAAATGCTCCTATTTGTTACAAGAGATTTATAAATTCTAAAAGTACAGATACCATTGTTCATCTATCAGACTGGTAAAAATCTAAAAGTTTGACATACATATGTGAAGAATTGTGTATCTTCTTGCACTCCTGGTGGGAATACAAATTGATAGAACTTCTATGAAGGGCAATTTGGCCATCTTTATTTTAAAAAATGTTGACCCAAGGACCTAGCAATTTTACTGCTAGGAATTTATTCTACAGAGTACTCACCCATTAGTTCGATGAGACATGCACACAGATATTCTTTGCATCACTGTTTATATCAGTAAAAATTTAGAAACAACATAAATTTCCAGCCATAGAAGAATGGTTAACTACATTACATAAATCCAAATAAAGGACTATTAAGTAGCCACTAAAAAAGAATGAGGTGATTCTATAGGTACTAATACGGAATGAGCTCCAAGTGAAAAAGGCAAGGTGGATAACAGTGAATATTTTGTGTTTTTTATTTTGCCAAAGACATTCGCTGAGCTCTCATGTGAAGGTTCTGAGTTTTTTTACTTCAACTATCTGCCATCAACAAATGAAAAATGTATGTTATAAAAACCAGGGAAAGATATATCTACTTTTCCTTTTCAGAAAAGGTGTAAGAACTCTGGCTTGTTTTTCAATCGATTTATATGTCATGGCTGATTTTATGATAATGAGGGTTTTTAAAATCTGGACACATGTTATAAATAACAAGAAGTGCATGTCCTTAATCACATATAAAACTGTGAACTCCTTGTTGATAAGAATTTTATCACCTTCAACTTGCTCTGTAATAAACTGTAAGATAAATGATTCTGAGATTTACTGCATAGTAACTTAGAGATTTATTTTTCAAGTCAAAGCCACTGTTAAAAACCAAGTCACTTGAGAGGGTGTATGTTATGTATTTTCAAGAAAGGTGCTGAATGTTGGTTGCCTTGTACCTTGCTTATGAGGACTTAAGGACTTGACAAATGTCCTTATAATTATTATTATACCTATATGACTAAATCACCATGATTAAAAGGCTTCAACCTCAAAGAAATCTTTAAATTGGACTTCAAATACAGTTTGGATTTTATTTAAAAAAGAGTTCTATTTTCCATTTAACTAGATCATTTATACCCAATGAAAATAACACAAAGGATAATTTTATTTTAATTTATGAATTTCAACTTTTTATATTTCAAATGAACTGAAACTCAGAGGGGAGATCCAGTGAGAGATAATACATAGTCTGTCCTTGTACTGAGATAATCACCACTGGTGCTTCCTAGCCTTACTGCTGCCTAAGATAAGGACGTCAGTTTGAGGCCAAGGTTGTCCAAGGTCAAGGCCATCACAGGAGTAGGATACAAACTTAACTCTCCTTTATTAGTTCCCCTTTTCTATTAGGACAAAGATTTAGCTTTCAAAATGAAAACATGATTCCCAGTTAAGTAACTCTTGGATGACTGTGTACATTCATTTGAACTCGTTAAAGAAGATCTATTCCATTTCAGGTACTGCGTTTGGTAGACATAAAGGATAAAACAACAGTGGCCTTACCCTGCTGAAAGTCTAGTAGGAAAGATTGCAAGTTGATTAGTAAAGTCAGCATAATGTTAAACTGAGAGAACTGAGAAGCAGCCCCTGTCATAGTGGCCAATGGCTGTCATGCCATTACAGCATTTCATATGCTATTTCAATCTCCATAACACCCCCGTGAGGTTGGCATCATCAAAATCAGAGCAGTCATGGTAATACTGAGCCCAGGGAAAGAAGCACCATCAGATCATCTTGGTAATATACCATATAGGGTAGTATCAGTAACAGTACTTGTCACATGACAACTTTCTATTTTAATTATCTTTTTGCTAATTAGTTGCTAAGCTCAGTGTATATGTTGTCAACATGTACATTTCACACTATTTTAAATGGCGCCATTAATTTTTTTTTTTTTTTTTCTGAGACAGAGTCTTGCTCTGTCATCGAGGCTGGAGTGCAGTGGTGCAATCTCAGCCCACTGCAACCTCGCCTCCTGGGTTCAAGCAGTTCTCCTACCTCAGCCTCCTGAGTAGCTGGGATTACAGGCATCTACCACCAAACCCAGCTAATTTTTGTATTTTTAGTAGAGGTGGGGTTTTGCCATGTTGGCCAGGCTGGTCTCAAACTCAAGTGATTTGCATACCTCATCCTTCCAAAGTGCTGGGATTACATGTATGAGCCACCACGCCCAGCCAAAATTTTGTTTTTTTAAATGTCTATACTCCCTTAATGTTGATGATTTGGGACACATCCCTGCTTACTCTACTATTATCTCAGGATAATTTTGCAGCTGAGTCAAAGAGGGTCAGGATCGTTCTGTCACTTATCCTAAACCCTTTGCTCATAAATAGCAGAGTGATTTGCACCCTCATTGACTTGACCTAGAAGGCCATGCTTTTTCAAGACAACATCCCCCAACAGGGAAATGAAATTCTATAGGTCCAAGATGGGACCCAACAAGTACAGAAAAAAATGAGCATCTTCATTTTTTTCCTTTAACTTAGCAACCTTATTGCACATAGTCTAATTTAGGGTAATTCTTTCCAAGTGCCTTTACTGTTTTGCAACTTGAGGTGCATGTAGCCATCTTTATATAAACACCAAGAGTAAATTTGTTTTGGCACTGTGAGAGTGAACCTGTACAGAACTGCAATGGTATAGCCCAAACCTTAAATAAACAAATAACAACAACAACAAAAACTTTGGAGTTTATGATCTTGGAGTTCTTGAAATAAAAATAATTTTAATTTAGCTATATGCAAAAAACAACCTTAGTTTCAAATTGTTACTTCAAATAAACACTTATGCTTTAGATCTCTTACCCAATAACATTTAAAAATATAATATCCATAAGCACTTATTATATTTAAAACATGTAGTTTTAAGCTCTATAAGTACAAAGCAAAAACACTTCTAGAATAAACACCAAAATGTCACTGAACCATTCATTAATACTAGCTAGGAAGACATAGCATGTAGCTACGAGGCAAGTCTTTTTTCTGGGCTTCAGTTTCCTCAGATATAAAATGAGATAACTGAACTAAGTTATCTGTAAGCCCCCTTCACACTTAAGGGTTCCCTGAATCTACTGTTATTTAACACACCAGCAAACTCCAACTGGCAGCAGGTCAAAATATATTTGGGTAGAATAAAACACAACTTCCCCCTCCCTCCTTCAAAATAATCTACCTGAAGAAGGCTTCTCCATTCCACAATAAACACTAATCTGATTTCACTCCAGGTTTAGACTGTCCTTTGTGTTATACTAGGAATTTGTACAACACCTTGGCAGTCCTAGAAACTGCCATGTGAAATAAGCCAAAAACCTTTCTTATGAAATAATTTAATCATCCCCTACTACCCAACTTCCCATCTCTACAAAAGGAATTTTTCCCAACCAATTTGATCTTATTCAAAGAATGGAATGCCAAGATTGGAAAGCAGTGGCACCAAAGAACGATACAGTTTAAAATTTGAAACTCAAGATTCCCATTAAAATGGTATAAACTACAGAAATACATTTGGTATTACTAATGAAACAAACTCATGCAAAAAGCTTATCTTAAACTTTTTTCGATAGTCTAAAAATTAGCCTTGCTACATATCAAAGAAGTATTAGTATTGTCATATTAATGGAAAACATAGTATTCTTCAGAAACTGTTTTATCTTCAAATCTACAAATGAAGGCTTTATCAAGTAGTATTAATTTTAAACTGAATCCAGCCCACCCCTATTTGTACAACATCTGTATTCTCCTCCCAATCACCTAGGAAACGATACATGTAGACTTTGTGTCTACCGTTGGGAGAGCTGGCTTAGCAGATGAACTTAAACAGATGAACTAAACAAAAGTCTATCCTATCTTTGTCGTTAACACATTCATTCAACAGACATTTATTGAATAATTACTATATGCCAAAGTTCCTATCTTTTTTTTTTCTTTTTTTGAGACAGAATTTCACTCTTATCACCCAGGCTGGAGTGCAATGGTATGATCCCAGCTCACTGCAACCTCTGCCTCCTGGGTTCAAGTGAATTCTCCTGCCTCAGCCTCCCAAGTAGCTGAGATTACAGGTGTACACCACCATGCTTGTATTTATTTTATTTTATTTTATTTTTGTATAATTAGTAGAGATGGGTTTTCACCATGTTGGCCAGGCTGGTCTTGAACTCCTGACTTTAGGTGTTCCACCTGCCTTGGCCTCCCAAAGTGCTAGGATTACAGGCCTAAGCCACCGTGCCTGGCACAAAGTTCCTATCTTATACTAGAGATACATACATCTACAAGACAGACAAGATCTCTTTTCACATTATTTACATCTTAGCAAAGACACCAACAACACACAAGTAAAATAACACAATTTCATAAAATTAAAAATGTTTTAAAGAAAACTTGTAAAAGGAATGTAATCAAAAATTTTCAGGGGAGTTATGCTGGGAGACACTCATAGACTGTCACTCTGAAACAACTTAGGAATGGAAACCTGAATACAGAGAAGAAATCACCCAGGGCAAGTGTCAAGTATAGGCCAGTTACAAAGTTCTTGAGACTGAAGTGAGTTTGGCTCATCTG
The DNA here is from genome assembly GCF_028878055.3 of Symphalangus syndactylus. NCBI lineage: Eukaryota > Metazoa > Chordata > Mammalia > Primates > Hylobatidae > Symphalangus > Symphalangus syndactylus. The sequence continues at coordinate 73,315,919 of NC_072425.2, read as the reverse complement.
GTATTAAGCTTTTGTACCTAATACATCCAAATGTATTTTTATTATAATTGTTTTTTAAACTCCCCTTATAATCCTGATGCACAATGAAAGCTGAAAGCCATCACTCTAAATTAATCTATAAATTGCCATATTCTAGCAGTCACACTATGTTGGGGTTCTTTGACCTAATAGGTAGACTTAGTTCAGGTACAATGGAGTTTAAGAAAGGCCATTGAGTGGGTGTTTGAGGGTGTGAGTTCTGGTCAGATTATTTTCCTGGTTTGAATACTAATTCTCATCAGCTGTGTAGACTTGGGCACGTCATTAAATTCTTTAAACCTTTGCTTCTTTATATAAAAAATTAGGATACCACCAGCACCTATCTTATTGTTCATTAGGTATTATATATATATATACTACAGACAAACACACACACACACACACACACACACACACACGGCTTATCATCGTACCTAGTAAATAATAACTGATCAGCAAATTCCAGCTATGGTTATTAATTATTAAGTGAACAGCCTGGTCTTTTCATCTACTTCTTATAAACAAACAAATCTAATTTCTTGCTCTCAGAATTAACTTTTAATGCTTTAAATGAGAATAACTGATTGTGATTAGGTTGCTACCAATACAATCCCATATAATTTTTTTCAAGTTATTAATAAGATAAAATCTACTTATATTTCCTTATTCACCACCATACTTAGGAAAACTTGCTATAAACATTCTTTAAGATTCTTAAGAGGTATGTAGACTTATTTCTAATACATAACAGGAAAAATATTACCCTCTTGAAAATTTGCAAACTCTAATGGAAGAATATTCAATGTCACTAAGAATGCATTCCAAATTGGTTTGCAAAGGAAATGAAGACAGCTTGATGTGGCAGTGGGCATCCCCGTGACAACCATCCTCCAAGACCAAATAACTTGAGGTGATTTAAGTCATAACCTGTGTCACAATGGGACTTCCACAGGAATTGTGTCTTGGAATATCAATGTTCCAGTATAATTTCCGTAAAGCATACTTTATCAAAGATATAAATGCTCCACTTCTGCCTCCTTCCCACACACATGGATGAGTAAGGGCTTCCCTGACTGTAATGATCCACATTGGATACACACTGACTTTCTTAGAGTCTAGGTTTATTTTCCAAACATTAATAGAAAATGAATAACAGTACATTATCAAAAAAAGGCATAACACCTACACAATGTTGAAGGAATATTTTGGTTTGCTGATCTAACAAATGTTACAGTTCTGAAGGCAAAGACTATTTTTACTAAAATACCAAAGTCTCACAACTTTAAAAAAGTCAGAAGCAAATTACCATGAAGATGTCTATAATGCTATTATAACACATTTAAAAGTATTACTTTTTATTCCAAAAAGTTTCAAAGGCTATAGCTATCATTTTCAAAATATGTTAGTTTCTGTATATTTTTTTCATTCTAAAGTCACCTGAACATACAGGTAGTATCACTTGTCCAGTGCCTGCCTCTTTCACAGTAAGAGCAGGATGAGATTAAGCCAATGGCACTCTAAGGGATTCTATTACACCCACAAAGGTAATATCAATTAAATCCACAAATCAAAGCAAAGCTGTTCTGAGTTTCTATTACTATGTTTTAGAAACTAAAAACTCTGACAAAAATTCGGTTATTAGCTGTAAATCCTTTGCTAGTTCAATAATGTTTTTAAGCATTACAGGGAAACAAAAATGATAGAGCTTTAATGGTCTAACATTTAACTGACAATATTTGACTACAGATGGATGGTAAGTCATAAAAGAAATTGGGTTACAGATATGATATTTTTAGTCATTCTTTTCTAGGTAGGAGCAATCAAGTAGCTTAGCAAGAGAAGATATAAGCTCAGGAGCACACAGACAGATTGTTGAAACTGAAATAATTAAATTATGCAAAGATTAAGAGGACAGATTGTCAACAAATGTCTGCATTTGGCACTACAGAACAGTTGACTGGGTTAAATGAGGTTAATATAACTTGTCATGCAAGACTGGTAATGAACTTTTATTGAAAACCTAATTATAATATTGTACAGTAAGACATATTACATGCAATCTTAAAGTTGTGACATAGTTTAGACTATTAATCTTTGATACAGGAACATACTTTGCCAAGCACAAAAAGAAAAGATCCTATTATATTCAAGTAACAAAAACTGAAGCTTTACTTAGTCCAAAATATGCCCCTAGTTGATTCCCCCAACAACTCTGGAAGGTTAATGTGATTATCCTCATTTTATAGATCAGGAAGTAAAAGCTCAAAACTGAAAATAACTTGACCAAAGCTACACCATTCACAATAGACAAAGCTGTGATTTGATACAACACTTTTAAACCCATACTAACTAATTTAGTCATATCTAATTTACTGTCATATCCAGTAAGGATGAACACCCAGTAGCTGTAGATCTGTTAACAATTTATTTCTTCTACCAGATTCTAGTTACACAATGTTCAAAGAGAGTTAAAAAGAAAACAATTGAATAAAGTAGAAATTACAAAGGATTTTGAATCTGAGCAACATGAACTAATATTGAATAAGCAGTGCACCCGGGAAAAACTATTTAACCTTTGTAAGCTTCAGGTAATGCTTCTTTAAAATTAAAATAATGTCTCTCTTATAGAGCCTGTGATGGTTAACTTCATGTGTCGACTTGACCAAGCCATGGGGTGCCCAGATAGCTGTTCAAAAATTATTTCTGGTCCTGTCTATGAATATGATTCCAAAAGAGACTGGCATTTGAATTTGTGGACTGAGCAAAGCAGATTACCCTCCTCAATGTGGGCTGGCATCATCAATCCACTGAAAGCATGAATAGAACTAAAAGGAGGAGGAAGGTTGAATTTCCTTTTCTGCCTGACTGCTTGAGCTCTGAAACACTGACCTTCTCCTACCCTCAGCACTGGCTTTTAGAACCCAGCTGGAATCTACACCATCAGTGCTCTGGGCCTCAGGCCCTCAAACTATACCACTGGCTTTCTTGGGTCTCCCACTTGCAGGAAGCAGATGGTGGGATCTCTAAGCCTCCATAATGGTGTGAGCCAATATAATATATATATATATATATCTATATATATATATTTAGAGAGAGAGAGATAGAGATATGTCCATTCATCCATGTATCCAATTGGTTTTACGTGTGTGTGTGTGTGTGTGTGTCTGTGTGTGTCCAATTGGTTCTAATTGGTTCTTTGGAGAACGGTGACTACTACAGAGCTATTTGATAAGCTCTGAAAGCTTTTAAGAGAGACAGTATAGTGTAAACAGTATTGAACGCAATGATCTATAGAAGTCCATTAACACACTCAGGCACTAACAAACATATGCTTCTGTGTATCCCTGCTATAGATAGAATCATGTGGAAAAATAAGGCTCGACTATTCCATCTGTGTTAATTAAAAGAGGAAACTCATATGTCAATATGTTGAATCAAATATATCAAGAATACATACTTCAATGTTTGGCCAAAGAAAACACACATATGTTTAAAAAAATCCTAACAAACATAAAGCATATGAATATATCATTTTATCTCCCCATCTTTTGTTTTTAAGAAATTTATTATATAACTGCCTTCCTTTGACTAGCCTTGGAGTAAAAGAGTATGAGCCCTTTTTCAGTGAAAAAGGGCTCATACCTGTTGTATCTAATGCAACATGGGTATATGTCAATACAGAGAACACTTAGCAACTTGAAATATTGCTTCCTTACTATTTGAAGTCTACTAAGATCGTCTACATTTCAGAGATTTATGAGGTTGAATAAAAAATTTTAAAGCATGTGGAGATTATGTTGACTGTCTGCTGAGATGTGAATAGATGAATCACCACAGCCCTTCTAAGGGAAAGCTATGGGAAAACATTTACTCCATATTTTCTATGAGATTCCAAAACTAGGGAACTATTGAGTGTTTGGAGAAAGTGTTGGTGGAGGAAGCAAGAAAGCCCTTAAACCTTCTATCAGATCCTATAGGACTCATCTCCCTATGGACTCACCTCCCTACAACCCCACTACACATCTGTTTACTTCTCTGACTGTATTTCTGACTCCTCTTCTACCTATTCAGCTCTAGTTATACTGGCCTCCATGTTATTCTTTGAACACACCAGGAACACTTTGGCCTTGTAACTCTTTTCCTGGAGCATTCTCCCCTAAAATATCTTAAAGGTTCTGTCGTCCCTTTCAAGTCTTTGCTCAAATATCACTTGAATTCTCAATGAATTATTCTTGACCCATTCAAATTAAAGTGTTAGCTTTCATCTTACAACGCACTCCCAATCCCTTCATCTGCTCTTTAAAAAAATTTTATAGCACATCATCTTCTAAAATCATTTATGATTTTTCAACTATGATCATTGTTTATCATTTGTCTCTCTCTACTTACACATAGTAAGTGCTCAATATTTGTTGAGTGTTAAATGCAAAGTAAGTTATGCCATATAGAGTATTTCCTTAACCCATGTCATAACACCTCTGCCCCAACTCCAGAACACTACTTATCCTTCTCACTCTTTCTAATCTCCATGTTTTTGCTCAGAACATATTTGTATCTAAAATTGTCTCCACACTTTACTTCCACAAAATACAATCTGTCTTTAAAGCCTGCTCGAGTTCCATCTCCTCTGTGAGGCCTTCCTAGATTCTACTAGGTAGGATCAAATCTTCTTCATTCCCTTCATAACTGGACCTGAGTTATACCATTTAACAAAGTTCTTTCTGTGTCTCTTTCTCAAGCTATCCAAGAAGCTACAGTCTTTTAAACACATCTTTATTTTCTTTTTAGAAACTAGCACAGTGCCTGACACTTCTAAGGTTCCCAATTATATTTATGAGACTGGACTGGACATAATTTAATGGTTTTGTATTGCTGGTAGACAAAATATTAGATCTAAGCAAGCCTTATATTTTGTAGATAATACTACTTAAATCCTCCCAATTCAGTGTAAATCAATTCAGCCTAATTAAATTGGAAGTTTCCTCCTTGCTGTCATTCCACTGTGCACAGAGGTGACTATGGAAACCCAATATTCCCCTTGAAGCTTAGGGAAAATTATATCAAGCTTCTCCATCAAATAAATGAAAATTTTACTTTCTGATGTATTAGTCTTGGTTTTGTAAATATCCTTCAATTTACTTCTCACAGGTCTAATTGTTTCTTTAGGAGGAAACCCCAACTACTTTCATGAACTCCAAGCCCTTCTCTGTCTCTTGGTTACCTCTGGTTTGGCCACACCTTCTGTCACATCCCAACACAACATTCTTCACTGCAGTGATAACCAAACCTGACTCCAGAGCTCATCTGAGCCCCATGGACCCTAGAAGGTCAATGAAATTCTCTCTTTTTTTTTTTAAAGAATAATATCTTTTTAAAAATTTTATTATTATTATACTTTGAGTTTTAGGGTACATGTGCACAATGTGCAGGTTTGTTACATATGTATCCATGTGCCATGTTGGTGTGCTGTACCCATTAACTCGTCATTTAGCATTAGGTATATCTCCCAATGCTATCCCTCCCCCCTCCCCCCACCCCACAATAGTCCCCAGAGTGTGATGTTCCCCTTCCTGTGTCCATGTGTTCTCGGTCAACGAAATTCTTTTAGAGATCTATGATGCCCTGAACTTGCAGTCAACATTTGTGAATGTGTGAGTATGTGTACTTTCCTTGAGAAAGGACCTATATCAGATTATTAAGGGGTCTAGAACTCCAAGAAGATTAAGAAACATGCAACTTACTTCCTGTTATCTGTTGTTATGTCCTTGAATAAACCCTAAGCCTTGCAAATAATATAAGGGCTTTGCTGGGTTAAAACTCTTCTAAATGTGGCGTAACTGAAAGAAAAACACAGTTTCAGAAATGCAGATTCAAGATATAATTACTGGGTACCACCTCAGCGTACCATGCTAAGGAAACAGTGAATAGGAGTACCTCTGATTACTCAAACTCTAGAGAAAAATGGGATTATTTTTAAAAAGAGGCTTAGACTTTAAGATGCTACATTCTAGAAAAATTATGTTAAAAGGAGAGTCTTAATAATTTAATACACTGTATAGAGATAAGTGAAATACCTAAAAGTTTACTATAATCATATTACTGAGTTACTGCAGATGCCAGATAATCATTTAAAACAGCTTAATTAAAAGTAAATTGCAGCCTGGTACAGGGGGCTTGCACCTATAATTCCAACACTTTGGGAGGCTGAGGCGGGCGGATCACCTGAGGTCAGGAGTTCGAGACCAGCCTGGCCAACATGGTGAAACCCCGTCTCTACTAAAATAAAAAATTAGCCAGGTGTGGTGGTGTGTTCCTATAATTCCAGCTACTGAGGAGGCTGAGACACGAGAATCACTTGAACGCAGGAGGTGGAGGTTGCAGTGAGGTAAGATCGTGCAACTGCACTCCAAGCTCGGCGATAGAGCATAACACTGTCAAAAAAAAAAAAAAAAAAGTAAATACTTGCATTGTGGATTAGAGAAGGATGAGTTCATAATAAAATACAATGCTTCTGGCTTTTCTGGCTTTCTGGTAACCTGCAGGTCTCATACCTACTGTACAATAATAATTAACAGTCATCATGACAGACAGGATATGACAACAGACAAAGATGAGAAAAACTGTAGTTTCAATCATTTAGATCACTAGTTTTTCTGTATCATGCATTTTATTGTACTCTTATTCAAGAAAATAGGTATACTTTATTTTACATATATAGCTTCATGCAATATTACTAGAAGCATGTAGTTAGCAAGAATGCAACGGTCCTCAAAACTAAGAGGATTTGAGAATCAAAATTAAATTACATAATTGAAATCGTCCAGAGAACTTATTTGAATTTTTTAATTTAGGATATCCATGCTAGTATCTTTATTTATGATATTTCATTCATTTATATATTAATCATTTATTTAATAAACTTTCATTAGTTACCTACTATGTACTGGGCTGAGTTCTGGAGAGAGAAAGTGAATAGAATTTGGACTTCCGTGTAAGAGACAAGAAAGTAAACAGATTATTCCAGAAAAGTATGGTAAGTATTAAGGTAGAGATGTGCGTGTACAAGATGCTATAGGAACACAAAAGAGGAGCACTTAGGTTGGGTGAGAAGAGAAGGTTTCCTACGGGAGGTGAAGGTTTGCATGGGTGTTACAGAACAGGAACAATGGCTGAGGGTCACTAATTTACACAGTGCATGTGGGAAATGTTGCTGGAGTGATGAATACATCTCAGAAAGCCAAAGAATAAATGTTAGAGAGCTAAGCCAAGGCCAATTTATAAAGGTCTTATGTTCATGCTAATGAAATGGTCCTTGTGTTGAAGGGAGCGGACATCTAAGGACAACTTTTACCCAAAGAGGTGACATGATTAGAAATGCACCTTGGAAACTTCCTCCAGGGTCACAGTGTGAAGAATAGATTGGGAAGTGGTGAGATTGCAAAGAAAATAATCACTCAGGAGCAGATGTGGTGATTTGGATGAGAATAGATGTATGCCTGCATTAGGGCAGGATCAACAGTGATGAAGAGGGGAAATAAGATATAGGTAGGTAGGTAGGTAGATTGATGAGACTGATGTTGATTAGGGAGATGGAAATGGCAGGATTTAGTGACTGAATTGATATGGCAGAAGTGACTGAGATAGAGTCATGCTTTGGTATATTGAGTGGTTAACAGTGGTGCTATTTATTAGGGTAGACAATGTCAAAGAGGAAAATTTGGAAAAGAATGATGAGAGTTTGAAGTGCTTGTGAGATAATCAAATTGAGGTAACAAACAGAGAGCTGGACATGTGCCTAGAGATCAGCAGAAAGGCCAAAAACAAGAGATATACCTTGAGAATCATCAGTGTAGGTACATTAGTGGAGGCCATGGGCGAGGATAAGCACATCTAAGATGTAAAGTAAGATAACCAGAAGATCAAAGACTGAGTCCTGGAGAAAGACCTATTAAAGGAGTGGGTAGCTGAAGAGGGATTTGTAAAGGTGACAGAAATAGCAGGAGGCCACAGATCCTGGAAAGAGGGATTCTAGAAACCAAAGAAAGAAATTTTTAGTAGCAGAGAATGGTCAATAAGGAAAAAAGCATTAGAATTATCAAGAACTATGAAGATGGAAGTGTAGCCACTGGATTTGGCCCCATGGAAGTCAGTGGTCATTGTGGCCAGAAAATTTCAGCAGATAATCCAAAATCCAGCAGGTTCAGAAGTATTAGCTGGGACTCTTTCTATCAAGCAACAGATGCTAACGAGCATATGCACAAAGGATGCAAGGGCACCGCTTGGCACCCAAGGGGAGCTGTACAATGAAGAAGGCAGGAGCCTAGGCAGCCTCAAGGCCAATATCCCAAAAGATAATTCATCATGTCACCAGTTGGCTGGACAACCACTTCATTTAAAGCCAGTTTGCTGAAAGCTAATTTACCAACCAATTCAATGAATTTACTTGTTTGTTTTACAATTTGAAATGCTTCATGGCAATTTGTTTTAGATGGACAAGGTTTAACAGCTTTGGAAAACTCCTGCTGTGTTTGAATTGACCAGTTTTCTCTTTTTTTCTCTACAATAGCAGTGTCACGAGAGTTGAGTTTACCCCAGACAGTCACTGTTAGAGCCGACCGGAACTCCATGGCTGGAGGAGAGGCAAACAGGGGAGTCTGTACACCCTACAGCCTGCTTGCCCTGTTACTCCCAGAGAGGAAAAAATGGGTGGGTAGAGAATGAGGGGCAGAGGCAGAGGGTAAGAGAAGAGTGTGAGGGAGAGAGGAATATGGCCTGAAAAGTATCTGTATAAAGACAGGAGACAATTGTCAGTGATTTTAAAGAGAAGGAGAGTGAGAACAATGAATTTCATTGCTCTGATTGGAACTTTGACTAAATTTTATTTTCCTATCAACAAAAACAGAGGTACCAGATAGTATTTGAGATTAGATAACCATTATGTTTTGGAATTTTAAAAACTTACCTTTGTAAGCACTACTGATATATTCAGAGATGGTTATTCACTAGAAAACTGCTCTGACTCTTAGCTTTGGCAGGAATTGCTTTAATGTGCTCAATTCATTCATAAGTTATCTTTTTGATTCCATTTAATCCATAAGATTTTACATTCATTGGGTCCAATAATATAAAGTTTCATACATGAAAAATGTGTTTTTTTTCACTTAAATAATTAAAGTTTGATGTGTTTCTTCATATACTAAGTCTGACTGATCAAATAATCCTTGTGTCTTATTGTCTTTACACCTGGTCACAGTGTGCATATGTTTATGATAAGGACAATCAGTATAGACCAGCCCCTGAGCCAGGCTGACTGGGTCCAAATCTCAGCTTCACCTCTTATCAGCTGTATAAACCATGGGCAAGTTACTTAACTACCTATACCTATTTTCACAAGCCAAAATTACAACAATAATATCAACCTCATAAGGTTTGTGAGAATTAAAAGCATAAATATATATACAGCATTTAGAACAGTGCCTGGTCTATAGATAGTAAGCATCATTGAAGTGTTTGTTTATTATTACTGCTGTTTTGTTATGGGTTTTGTTGTTACAGGGTAATAAGTGGGGATGAAGAAAGCAGCGAGACATGGTTTCTGCCTCAAAGTAGCTTTAAATCCATAGAAGATAGGACATTGCACACGTGCGCACACACACTTCTAACAGCATGTTGAGTGGGACCTTTTATATTACAACTAGGGTCCAAAATGTATAACAAAATGCCACCAGGAGTGTTCCTCTTCTCAAGGGGTCTATCAAGAGGTGGCAGAACCAGTTTTCCACTCACCAGTCTTTCTCCCTGCCCTCTTTTCCCTCAATCTGTAGAATGAGGAATGTAAAGGGTAGCTCAGATTTCTTGAGTGTCCGCTATTTGTGTTGAAAGGTGACTCATCATTACCCTAATCATGAGAGACAGGCATAAATTATTTCTAAAGACAAGTATTTCAGAGGAGACTCATTTATAGCCATTGGTGAGAAAGCCTGGCTTGTTGATTCCTGAGCCAGAGTTGAGCATGGTAAAACAGTTTGTAGGTGAGGTTAATGTCTATCCCCAGGAATGTGGGGCAAACTATAGAACCTGGTAGTCTCCACCCATTCGAGGATAGAGTTGTCTGACAGCAGAAGGGCCTTCAGAGTAGCCTATGTCAGCAAGTCTCAGAAGGACAAAAGTTCAATACATTCGTGATGAAAATCAGTGAGGCAGCCCCTTCCAGTTTCCCACAGCATGTCAGTGGACACAGAAGAGGACTCCTGTGATTCCTGTGGTCCTCTATGAAGAATCAAGCAAGACAGAGGAAGGACACAGCCAAGTGAGGAGTATTCCATCATGAGAATGAACTGAAAACATGGTCTTCTGGAAGCACTCGAGGGAAACTAGCTGACCCACGCTGCAGGAGTCGACAGCCACAGAAGTCACCAAACGGAGGATGAACAAAGCTATCACCCTCTTTCCCCAAATATAAAGCATCTACTCAGAAAGCCACTCTCTCAGCAGAGCATGAGGTGGAACCAGAAGGAACCGAGCAGCCCAGTTATCTAGCAAGCTCTGCTTCCACAACTTCTCTCTCTCCCTAGAGCTTAGGCCTAGTCTCTCTAAGGGACTAGGCCTTGAAAAGGAAGAGGAAGTGAGGATCTAGAGACCATATTGTCCTACTGTCACCAAAGTCCAAGCAGCCAAGGCCATAGTCTACTCCTGGGAGAAAAGAAGAGAACTTCAAATCAGACACGACACTGGAGTATAAGCAGGAATGACCCGAGGTTACAGCATCTTGCCAAAATGGACTAGAAGGAAATTCAACATGGAAATTTTAAAGCTGTGACTGAAGAAATAAAAATATAGTGTTTTTGTCTCCGTGTATTTCATGGCTATGAAGTCTTTAAACAATGTTAGAAAGGAAGAATAAAAGGACTAATGGACTGTTAATGTAGAAGCTCAAATGTGAAACTTAAATACATTATATCTTTGATTACATAAAAGTAAATTTAGCTATCATATCAAACAGAAGTTATTTAGAAATAAGAGTGACAAAGTATAATAATGGGATGCATAAATTGAAATTTCATACAAATATCCTAGAATCATTCACTAGTAATTGATAAAAGGCATGATGAGAAATAATATGAAAATGTCCCAGGTACTGTCAACACCATTATAATTTCTTACTATCTTGTTTGAGAAAAATGAGGTATTGGCAGAAAGGATTCAAGAGCTCTGTTGAATGTTCCATTTTTGTACAAAAACAAACAGAAAAAGAGTTACCAAAAAAAAGTTTTAAAAATTCATTGAAACCAATATTTTGAAAATGTGCATCAAGTAAAATATGTGAGATATTTATTATTTAAAAGACCATTTGTGCTAGTCAATGGTTGGTTTAAAACCATAGAACAACATTCAGATCATTCTGAAAAGCATCTATTCATTTTAGCCAGACCTACCTAGATGATTTCTTTATTTATCTTATTTGCCTTATGTGATTTTCCTCAAGACCACTAGGTATGAAATGAAGACATTGTTATCTTTTATTTAAAATATACTGTTATTTTACTCTGGTACTCCAAAATTGTACACTAGAAGACATGAAGGACACAAGAGTGAACTTACCAGAATAATACCTGCTTCATTCACAAAACCAATCAAACAACAACATATCACACCCTTCTGCAAAAAAACACACTTCTTTCTTCCATGAGACATTTCATTTTCCATTATTTATTGGTATCCCTCTTCCACATAGTAATAACATTCCTAAATTCAACAATCTTCCACTCCTCACAGAAGTTAATTTAGAACCAAATTAGCAGCTTCCAGAATTCTGAGAGCCATAAGCTCATGGTGGAAGTTTCAATTAAAACTCCCTCTGACTTCAGCCCTTGCACAAGCTGATGACAGCTCTTTTTTAAAAAAAGGTTTTTCTTGCTAGGAGAGGTTTGCCCAGACTTTCCTAATAAACCAGTTATGGAAGGAATAATGACAGCACAATTTAAAAAATATCCAGCAGCATTCTAGTTGCATTCTACAGAAGAAAATTTCAAAAAGTTACAAAGGGTGAGTGGAGGGCAGGGTGTAGGAGAATAAAGAAAATAAAACTGTAATTTTTGTTTTATATTGCCAATAGCTGTATAATGTTATGACAAATAAACTGCTAAAGAATTATTTTTGCTGAATCTAAAAAAAAGTGCACTATGACATACCTCATTTAGAGGAAGAACTGTTACTAACTTAGAGAGAATACCAAAATGGCTTGCCAAATTTTTACTTTAATAGGTAAAGCAAATCAAGTTAAAAACTATTACCCATCATCATATCATGACATATTTAGTAGTAGTATTTGCATGATAACCTTGCCAAAATGGACTAGAAGGAAATTCTAGAAGGCTTTGAAGCCACCAGACACTTCTGTTTCAAAGTGGCATGCACAACTGGAATGACTTTCTGAACATGCATCTTATCTGCTATCTTCCTTTGTAATCTAGTTTTCACTCTTTTGTACTTGTTAGTATCAAAGAGAAAATTAGGACACATCCTATACCATCTGTTCTCTCTGAATCCAGCCCCTACCTTCCACTTGGGTAGAAAGGAAGACAGCAGTAAGTACTGAATGGAGATTTAGAATTACTGAGAGTTTAAATCAGAACCTCTCTTCACCATTCTTGGCAATGTCAGCATCACTAAGCACCCTTTTTTAGCCCTGACATTTTTCCACATGGATTACACTGTGTAACTGTAACTGACAGTGGATGCTTCCTAGGGGTGTTGCCATAATTTTAATAACATTATTATTTATATTTTTGAAGGTCAGAAACATAAATGCCTACCAAAAAGAAGTAACTTAAACGAGTGAGGATACCTGGGTAAAGATCCAGAGACACTTTTAAAAATTGCATTTGATATGTAAGAATATATTTCACTGATACAAAAGAAGAAGCTAGCTTCCAGATTTTGTTGAAATAAACTGTACTCTCCAGCTATGTTTCATTTCCTCAAAATTAACAAAGCCATGGATATAAAAAAGCATTTCCAATAAAACAATACAATGTAAGAGCACAGATGAAGGGCAAGTTGTATCAGGCATTCACATCAGGGAGAAAATAGGGAGTGGTGAGAACTGTGGTCTACTAGGGAGTGGATACCTGTATAAATGAAGTCATCGTTGCTAAGTTCCAGCTGATTCTTGCCATGTTGTAAAGTGAATCATCTGTTGCTCCTTGTTTTTGTGTGTGAAATCATCCAATCTTCATATGTTGACTAAAAAATAATTTTGTTTACAGGTAGTATGCATTCCAAATAAAACACATTTGCAGTTCAAATGTGACCCTCAGGCCTCCAGTCTGCAATACATGCTCTTTATATTCACCAACGGTTGGAAACAGGACTCTCAACATTGATTCTATATAAGAAGAGACTGAGAAATGCAGCCTTGGAAGGAGAGAGTATGTAGGTGAATGTTATTTATATGCAAAGACAAATTATGTACAGAATGTGGCTATGCATACAGATTAAGGGTAGATCAGGAAAGTCAATTGAAAACTATGTCTTGATAGAACCACAAAAAATATATTTCGAGGCAAGTGCTCTAATTAGTTGTTCTGTTTCATTTAGACAGATTTGAATCTTTATTGATGTTATTAAATCTATGGATATTTTTCTCATTAGGAAGAGAGGCAGGGAAGAAAAATATATACTGATATAAAAATCCAAATTCAGGGCCAGGCGCAGTGGCTCACACCTCTAATCCCAGCACTTTGGGAGGCCAAGGTGGGCAGATCACCTGAGGTAAGGAGTTTGAGACCAGCCTGGCCAACATGGCGAAACCCCTTCTTGGTTTAGTATAAAAATACAAATTTTTAAAAAATTTTTAAATATTTTTACATTTTTTATAAAAATTACCCGGGCATGGTGGTGTGTACCCCGTAGTTCCAGCTACTAGGGAGGCTGAGGCAGGAGAATCCCTAGAACCCAGAAGGAAGAGGTTCAGTGAGCCAAGATCACGCCACTGCACTCCAGCCTGGGTGACAGAGTGAGACTCTGTCTCAAAAAATAAATAAATAAATAAATAAAAATAAAAATCCAATTCAGCCTTTACTGCTTAATTTCTAATTTCCAGTGACAAGTAGGAAAGAAGATGGTGAGAGATGCACAACGGAAAATAAGAAGAAAGAAGCACAGGAGAAGAAATTGGAGGTGGAGAAGTTTGAAAGGATTCTCTAGTACTCTTTCTGTAAAATTAATGAGTCAGAGGGAGAAAGTATCAACGGCCAATGAACTAAGTTACAGCAGAATAGACAACACAAAGATGAAGGGAAGGGACAGGTAATGAGGTGAACAAGTCACTTACGAACCAGAAACCCCAGTATTTAGATCAGGAGTCAGTACTGGGAAGAACGTCTGGACTGCTAATCCTGTGAGTCAGGATAAGTAGCAACACTATGGATTAAGCTTAGGTCTTTAGAGCTTTCATCAAGGTATGAATTTTACCAAGAGGTTCCATTAAGTTTCATTTTTTAAAAAAATTAGTAAAACAAACCTTTACTATGTACTGAGTGTGGGTCAGAAATTAAGTCACAATTCCTGTCTCTAAAATACCTACAACGTGTTAAGGGATAGAAATATAAATAGAAACAATACGGTAATGAGGAAAAGCACAGGGTGCTGTTGGAGCTCAAAGAAGGCAACATGTACCCAAGGCTGCTATACAGCATTGCTCAGGCTGTGAACTGCATAAAACCAGGAGGTGTCATTCATGTAAGTTGGAAGTAAATGGCCCCTGGATCTGTGTTATGTGGCAGCTTCACGCATCTAAGACCAGATTGGCACCACATAAGGCTTTTTATTATTATTTATTTTGGAGGGGGAGGGTGTTAGGGTTTTTGTTGTTGTTGTTTTTGTTTTTAAGATAGGGTCTCGGCCGGGCGCGGTGGCTCACGCTTGTAATCCCAGCACTGTGGGAGGCCGAGGCGGGCGGATCACGAGGTCAGGAGATCGAGACCACGGTGAAAACCCCATCTCTACTAAAAATACAAAAAAAATTAGCCGGGCGTGGTGGCGGGCGCCTGTAATCCCAGCTACTGGGAGAGGCTGAGGCAGGAGAATGGCATGAACCCGGGAGGCGGAGCTTGCAGTGAGCCAAGATCGCGCCACTGCACTCCAGCCTGGGCGACAGAGCGAGACTCCGTCTCAAAAAATAAAAAAAAATAAATAAAAAATAAAAGACAGGGTCTCACTCTGTCACACAGGCTAGAGTGCAGTGGCATGATCATAGCTCACTGCAGCATCTACCTCCTGGGCTCAAGTCATCCTCCTGCCTCAGCCTCCCAAGTAACTGGGACCACAGATGCACACCACCATGCCTGGCCAGTTTTATTGTTTTTATTTTTGTAGGACATGTCTTGCTCTGTCGCCCAGGCTGATTTCAAACCCTGGGCTCAAGCAATCCTCCTGCCTCGGCCTCCCAAAGTGCTGGGATTACAGGAATGAGCCACTGTGCCCAGTGCATAGAAGCCTTTTTGGAGGAAGTGGCCCTGAACTAAGTCTTGAAACTATAAGAATTTAGCCAGATAGAGGTTGGTTGGGAGAGGGAAGATCTCATTCCTGATAGAGGAACTTGTTAAAACAAACAAACAAACAGAATAAATGTCTTTAATAGTTTTATCATTGTCATGTTCAAGGACATTTGCAGCCAAATAGCAAGTCATAATTTTTTTGTTTTTGAGACAGGGTCTTGCTCTTTCACCCAAGCTGGAGTGCAGTGCTGTGATCTCAGCACACTCCAGCCTCAACCTCCCTGGGCTCAAGCAGTCCTCCCACTTTAGCCTCTCGAGTAGCTGGGACCACAAGCAGGTACCAGCATGCCCGGCTAATTTTTTATTTTTTATAGAAACAGAGTCTCACTATGTTGCCTAGGCTTGTTTTGAACCCCTGGACTGAAGTGATCCTCCTGCCTTGACCTCATAATTTTTAACTGTGAGGTCTCAGAGAGAAATAATAAAAGCTCTCTCACTGGCACTCAGATTTACTGAACATGATATGCGTTAGAAAAATCTCCAAACAGAATATCTAAACAGAACTGAAATGAAGTGAATCAGAGTGGAGTGGAGGAAACACAAGAATTAAAGATGGTGTAACATATAGCAAGGACATCACACATGGAAAGCTGTTTGCTTATGCCCATTTACTTTAGAGGTATCTAAAGTGCAAAGGCATCTTGTAACTGGTGAAGAAAATGGGCATAAACACACAGAAAACCATAACAAACTAGAAGAGCCACATAGATCTGGAAAGGAAAGAAACACTAGAAGGGTTTTTTTCCCACAACTCCTAAAGTCTTCCTCCTCTGAACTGCTTTTTACTGAACAACTCAATTGTCAATGATGCCTTATCTGCCTAATTTTTTGTTCTTTCTTTACAACTAGACTATATGTGCCCTGTCACATAACTGCATTTTCCACAATGCCTTGACTATCCCATGCCATGAATGTATGTTAATGATAAGCATAAACAGAAAATAGGAAACTATATCACCAATTGCTTTATATAATATAATTATATATATTAATGATATGTGATTGTAACACCACTACCCGCAACTGCTACCATGTATGCAGTATTTATGACTGCTATCAGTATGAATTAGTTGCATATCACAGAATCTATTAATACACTGGAAAGGATTTGTGAGTAGAGAGAAACAAAGAAATCAAGTGGTAAATTGTAAACGTATGTGGAAAGGCAGTATATTTACCTTATATGTCTTACATTTGGTGGCGATGAAAGAAACAAGTTACACTTTGCTACTACATTTTGTTCCTTAAAATATAGGTGCAAGTGCTGCCACTGCATTTGGCAGAACCAAGATCTATGGCTGTGTATTGAGGGAGGTGCATGAATTCCTTATGGAAAATTTCACAAGGGGCCACGGGGAGAGGCAGATTGCTAACTGCCAGTAAAGCAGCTTTGGAGACAAGCACATTAGAAATGCCCACATTTCTTTGCTACATTCATCTAAGGTAAGAATGATATTGAAATGGCTGCAGGACACCTTGAATCAACTTTTAATTTGTTTTTAGATTTATTACCTAGGAACACCAATTTATTTCTTGAAACAACTGTTCTTACTTGTGAGCTTTTACTTGTTAAAGGACAATGAATTTGATTAGCAAATAATTGACAATCTGGGCATTGCTTTGCATTATAAATTGCTAAAAATAAAGTCATTCCACTTTCACTGCACTGAAAGATAAACCACTCATCTGCAATACAGTGTACTTTCTAAGAAGAAAAATACTCCAGAATCTGAAGTGATAGCCGACTCTGCATATGATTATCTTAGCACCAAGCCAAAGGCATATGTCTGTACAAGTATTTATATATTTCCTTCAAAAATTAAAATAAAGTTAGAAATAAAAAATCATTAGGGGGAGGCATGTCGAATGGGAAAGGTTTCAGACAAAGATAACTGATTAGACGAGCTAAAATGGAAGACATCGTAGGAAAATTAAGTTGAAATACCCAGCAGGCCATTGAAAATGGAGTTATGGCCGGGTACGGTGGCTCAGGCCTGTAATCCCAGCAATTTGGGAGGCCAACGCGGGTGGATCACCTGAGATCAGGAGTTCAAGACCAGCCTGGCCAACATGGCGAAACCCAGTCTCTACTAAAAATACAAAAATTAGCCAGGTGTAGTGGTGGGCACCTGTAATCCCAGCTATTTGGGAGGCTGAAGCAGGAGAATCAGTTGAATCTGGAGGTGGAGGTTGCAGTGAGCTGAGATCATGTCACTGTACTCTAGCCTGGGCAACAGAGTCAGACTCCATCTCCAAAAAAAAAAAAAAAGAAAATGAAGTTACAGTTTTGGAGAGAGTTCTGTGTGAAGGCATATTTTGGGGCATCATGAAAATATAGTTGAGTGTTGAAACTGGGGAATGCTAAGCAAAGAACCAGGAGTGAAAACCATGAAAAACTTTTAAAAACATTCACATTTAAAATCTGAGGGTGAAAAACAAGACATCAGGTAACTGGAGAAGAATCAGAAGTGTGAATTCAGTATGGTTCGAAGCCAAGGTCAAAGGACATAAGAGATCCTGATGATGAAAATGCAGCAATCAGGTGAGGGCCACACATTAGGTATGAGAGTTCTGAGAGAGGACAGCACACTTGACCAAAAGCTATTTGCTTGCTTTGTCTTCAGATAGTGAGAGCTAATCTTTAAAAGTAGAAGAGGAGGAGCTGGGGTTACTGGAAATGAATGAGAGACTGAGGGCCTTCCCACAGTTATAAGGACATGGTAGGCAGAGAGAAATTTCATGGAGGCATGAGGTGTAGGAAAAAGCAAGCTGGGAGGAAGGAAATGACAGATGGAGGTGAACATGACCAGAGATGCAGGGCAGTTCCTGCCAGACTGCCATGATCTTTGCTACACATTTGGAAGTGAGGGAAAGTAGGACAGAGAGACAGAAAAGAAAAATCAAATCATGTGTGGCCTCTGTGAGAGGGAGCTTAGGGTTGCACGAAAGAGAAGTAAATGGCTTGTGGAGCTGCATTAATGGGCAGACTGAATTTGTGTGAATCTGTAATAGGCCACAATAGGCCTAATTCTACCCTTTCCTCCCTTCAAAAGGAGCAGAAGGTGAGAGAACAAGAGCTGAGACAGGTCCAAGGATCATCAGTGCATATGGTTGACTCTGAGGTGGGCAAACAAGGGAACTGTGAGTGGGAAAAATAAATCCCTAACATCATAAAGACTAGAGGCCAAAGACCGGGATGTATGTGATAGCCAAAAGGCACCCAGTGATGTCAACGTGGAGGCAGGCTGGAGTGATGACTGGTCTTAGTGGTGGCAGGCAGTGTGGATAGTGTCAGAGGGAAAGATCCCCAAAGCAAAGTAACATCCATTGATCAGAGCTAGTTTCCAGGCTACTGGTGAGCGGCTGTGCCATCACAGAAGGCAGAAAGTCAGGTGACAGAAGGGTCACATAGGTTTTCAACATGGAGATCAAAATCATTAAATGAGAAAGGACATGGATAGATTAGGCATTAAAAAATAGAAGCCAGGAGCGGAAATGTTACCAGCTATGCAGTGTAGTAATTTTATGTCATGCAATGGCAAATCTTTCTCTAATAGAGTCATGTACTACATTACAGCATTTTGGTCAACAACAGACCACATATAAGATGGTCCCATAAGATTATAATGGAGCTGAAAATTTTCTATCACTTAATGATGTCATAGCCATCTTAATGTCATTGTGCAATGCATTACTCACATGTTTGTGGTGATCTTGGTGTAAACAGACCTACTACGCTGCCAGCTATATAAAAGGACAGACCCTATGATTACATACAGTACATAATACTTGATAAGAAATGATTATGTTACTAGTGTATGCATATACTGTACTTTTAATGGTTATTTCAGAGGTACTCCTTCTACTTATTTTAAAAATGTTAACTGTAAACAGCCTCAGGCAGGTCCTTCAGGAGGTATCCAGAAGAAGGCATTGTTATCACAGGAGATGACAGCTCCATGCATGTTATTGCCCCTGAAGACATTCCAGTGGGACAAGATGTGGAGGTAAAAGACAGTGATATTGATGATCCTGACCCTGTGCAGGCCTAGGCTAATGTGTGTGCCTGTGTCTTCGTTTTTAATTAAAACATTTAAGAAGTAAAATAACATACTTTTTAATTGAAAAGGCCTATAGAATAAGGATATAAGGAAAGAAAATATTTTTGTACAGCTAAATATTTTTGTTAGCTAAAATCTGTTAGTATTTTAAGCTAAGGTTTATTACAAAAGAGTCAGGAAGTCAAACAAAATTTAAAAGTTTATAATGTAAAAAAATTAAAGCTGATGTTAATTTATCATTGAAAAAATAAAATTTTATAAATTTAGTATAGCCTAAGTATGAAGTGTTTATGAGGTCTAAAGTCGTGTATACTAATGTCCTAGGCCTTCACATTCACTCACCACTCACCCACTGACTCACCCAGAGCAACTTCCAGTCCTGCGAGCTCCATTCATGGTACATGCCCTATACAGGTATATCATTTTTAATCTTGGATACAGGAGTTTTACTGTATATTTTCCATGTTTAAATACATTTAGATACACCAATATTTAACCACTGTGTTACAGTTGCCTACAATACCCAGGACTGTAACATGCTATACAGTTTTGTAGTCTAGGAAGAATAGGATAGACCAGGGGTCCCCAACCACTGGGCCATGGACCGGTACCAGTTCGTGGCCTGTTAGAACGTGGGCCACACAGCACAAGTTAAGTGGCAGGCAAGAGAGCGAAGCTTCTTCTGTATTTACAGCCACTTCCCATCACTTGCATTACCACCTGAGCTCCACCTCCTGTCACATCAGCATTGGCATTAAATTCTCACAGGAGCATGAACCCTGCTGTGAACTGTGCGTGCGAGGGATCTAGACTGTGCGCTCCTTATGAGAATCTAATGCCTTGTGATCGGTTGTTGTCTCCCAAAACCCCCAGATGGGACCTTCTAGTTGCAGGAAAACAAGTTCAGGGCTCCTACTGATTCTACATTATGATGAGTTGTATAATTATTTCATTATCTATTACAATGTAATGATAATATAAAGTGCACAATAAATGTAATGCTCTTGAATCATCCCAAAACCATCCCTGCCCCCCTACCCCGGTCTATGGAAAAATTGTCTCCCACAAAACCCATCCCTGGTACCAAAAAGGTTGGGGACCTCTGGGTTAAACAGCATAGCCTAGGCTATACCATCCAGGTTTGGGTAAGTATACTCTACGATGTTCGCACAACGACAAAATTGCCCAAGGATACATGCATTTCTCAGAATGTATTCTCATCGTTAAATGACCTATGCCTGCACATTAAAGACCTAAGTTTTCACACATGTAGACAGAATCTTGTGTTATTCATGTATTAGGAAAACCTATCTTTTCCCATACTCAAATATTCAACTTAAAGAAGGCCCAACTAATATTCTAAATATTCTAAAATATACTCAACCCAGGCCCCAAACTTCACTGGGTTCGTAGATTTTTAGCTTTTGTTTCCCCTACTTTTAGGACTAGCACACTAAGGCTTGGTTTTTAGTCTCTTGGAGCGTCACATAGGGTTATCTCACCTTCACTTTTATGAGGTTTTCATTTTCTGTTTACCTTACTTTCCTTAAACTATAGGGAGCTGTATTTTTGTATTGAACAGAAAGGATTGCTTAAAGCAAAAAAAAAAAAAAAAAGCTTCTAACAAAACTTCCTTTGCTAACATTTGCTAACAGATGTTTTATACTGAACCAAGATACGATCTTAAACTCAGTACAAGTAAAAGCATTATTCAAGCTTAGTAGGTTTTAGGATTTTTTTCCTTCTAGATAAGAATTTTATCATACAGTCCACTGTAGATAAAATATAATAAACCTATAAACCGTCACAATGGCAAGTGTAGCAATGTGTACAAGGTATCATTGTTTTTTTATCGACAAGACCACACTTCAAGGAGGAATTCTTATGCGTATGTCATAGTCTTTCACAACTTAAAATACAAGAGAATAGAGCATATTACAGAAAGCGGGTGCATAAACTCAGTATGTTTTGTTTTATTATAAACATAAATATTTTCTATAGTATAGTATAAAAGCATCGGAATAGAGTAAGTTATACAGTCAAGAAATTTAAAATGAAAGAGGGAGTAAAAACAAAATATAATTCTCTCACTTTTGTAAGATCTCAGGCAATTTAATTTTTTGTTCAAACTCATCATTGTTTATTATTATCTAATAAGATTCCTGTCAGGAATTTAGACTAGTCCACATCAAAGATGTTTAAGAGTTAAAAAATCTGACGTGACATTTGCAAATAATTACTTTAAAAATATATTTTCTACTGTGGAAACATCTTGAACCCTATTTCTTTAGCATATTATATTTATGGCACGAGTAGTTAGAAGCTATTTAAAGAAGTAATCACTAAAATGCAGGAAAATTCTGAGAAGATGAATAATATACCTGAGAGAAAATAGCAATTTTGTGAGATTCATTCCATTCTGAGAGTATATTCTAACTAAATGCGAGGCACAAATGTTACAGGATCCTTATCTATTTCATAGTCATGAGCTCACTGTTAAAAATGCCTGCCTCCACTCAGACAAGCAGGGATGGATGTTTCTTTTACTTCAGAGGAGTTTCTTCTACTAAGTAATTAATCTATTTTATTCCCACAGTGACTCTCCAGCCACCATAGAACTTGGATGCTACAAATTTACTTTTATCTCAAAATATTTTTAACATTTTAAAGAACAGTTTAAACTTTTATTAAATAAAAATTTCATGCATTATAATGATGAACTTGATTAATAGGGAATATTCAGAAGATATTAAACCTTGATTTTCCTTGGCTCTTTCCTATATGCTAGGTTTCTCCTGTTTTCAAGGAATTCACAGCCCAGTTTGGGAGAAAGAAGCAACACAACTGAAACAGAACAATTTGATGTGAAATGCAGTGTGCCAACTAAAAATGCATTACTGCTTCCAATATGGAAGACTGGGCTGGACCGGTCACACTGGGCCTAAAAGAATTGCTGGCACCAGTCAATTATTAAAACGGGCAGGGAAAAGAAAGGGGCCTCACCACTCACGATCGTAAAAGTTAATAGTCATCAAGCAGTCGTCCACTTGTCTGGCAAAACAGCAAGGTGTACACCACTTCCAAGGTCTCAGGCAGGGAGTGGCTCCTCATTCTCTCATCCCGGTCTGTGTTTGACTTTGCTTTGCTTTATTAGAAACCAAATTAAAATGCATACGATGTAAAATAAAATGGAAGAGTCACTATTTGCTGGTGAATTTGGACAGTTTAGGTAATTCTGAACAAATCAGATTTTTGAGAAATGAAATTTCCTCAGTAGAAACAAACTTTAAAACAGAATGCTAAAGAAATCACAGACTCCATGCTTTTTCTGAAGGGGCAGGCACTAACTTAGCCAGAGACTTTTGTGATTTGTAGGGGACCAGCAGTGCTTTACTTGTCGTAACAATTAAACATAACCTACATATATTCCCATCAGGAAATTTTCCATTTGGGGAATATTTTTCCACAAACATTCTGTTTAAACAAAATTTCAAAATCATAGTGAGACTTTGCTAATGAAATCTGCCTCCAAAAATAGGCAGTAAATTTTAGTGGTTCACATGACTGCAGGACCCACCATATGGCATTCACGTGCCTGAGATGCTGGTGTCCATCACTGGAGGAAACTGCTTAGTTGAAACTACCATGTTGGAAACCATCTACCAATAGAACATAATTGGTTTTACATTACACAATAAAAGGGGAGAACCTTAACATACATCCTTCTTTTTTTTTTTTTTTTTTTTGAGACAGTTTCACTCTCATCCTAGGCAGGAATGCAATAGCACAACCTCAGCTCACTGCAACCTCCACATCCTGGGTTCAAGTGATTCTCCTGTCTCAGCCTCCTGAGTAGCTGGGATTACAGGTGTGCACCACCACACCCAGCTAATTTTTGTACTTTTAATAGAGATGGGGTTTCACCATGTTGGTCAGGCTGGTCTCAAACTCCTGACCTCAGGTGATCCACCCACCTTGGCCTCCCAAAGTGCTGTGATTACGGGCATGAGCCACCGCACCCAGCCTATCATACATCTTTCTTAGAAAGGGCTATCATCCCCAATGTATTTCAAATTCAATTCACTTGAAAGGGAATTTAATCTAGACATAATTCCCTAAGAATCCATTTTTAGGAGGAAGCCTGTACTTTGTACGTACTCTATTTGAAAGACATGTGACTTGTAATACTTGACATGGGAATCCAAAACAAACACCCGAAGGTTAAATTAATTTCTCAAAGTGTGTCTTATTGGATACAAAGGAAGGAGATACCACGGATACACAGTTCCCACTAAAGTCATGAGTAGCTGTGAGGATGTGCAGATCCACCTAGGCCACATTCTCTGCCTGTTGCCAAAGAAATTCTTAATACTTTTTACTAAAAAGAAGAAAGCCTGTATCATATGAGATTTCTCTTTGTATAAATCTTGTAAGATTTGAAATTTTTTGACCCCAGTTAAACCTTCTAAGTATCAAGATTAGGCAGCTAGAGTACATAAAAAGGCTAATAGTTATTGAAGAGAGACTCCTCACCTCCCCTCAAAATTCTAGCATATTAGAGTCTCTAATTATAGAATACAGGTACTATTTGCTTGGCCTTTTAGTAGTAGAAGTAAGTTGCTAGGATAAAAGCAAATGGTTCCTGAAGGCTCTTGAGTGTTTATTTTCTTTATGATAATATAGTCACAAGGGATTGACAAGACTGCTCTAATTTGAGGACCCAGACACTTCACGAGTTGAATTCACTTCCATTAAGATAATTTAACTATGCCTTTAAAAAATATTCCTACTTTATAAAGCAAGGAAGATCTGTGCTCTTCCTGAGGACAAAGGGATTATCGCAGTCACTCGCCATTTGAACTGTCTGTCCATGCTCACTTTTAAGTTGTATGGAAACTGATCTTCTATTACCACAGCTCACTACAACTTTGAGCCCTATAAGGAAAAGTAGATGCCTTTTTAAACTTCAACTTCTGTTTTAACAAAAATATTTGTTTTTTTTTAAAAAAAAGAATAGAGTGGGAAACTGAAAATTTTTTTTTTTTTTTTTTTTTTGATTAGGAAAAAACTTTGCTCTTCAGCCACAAGATGATAAACAAAATGATAATCTGAGCCCTTAGGTCAACTCACTGTATTAAAGATAAAGCAGCAAATAGGAAATACATAGCTTAAATAATAATGAATGATAGAAGAAGGATGCATGACACCTATTAAATATTTTATCAGACACTGTGGAATACAACGAGAAGCATTTTACAGTCACTACCTTATTTAATCCTTACTATGAGATAAATAATATATTACATTCAACAGATGAAGTTTTTCTCTTTGAAACAAAAAAGTGATGTCAAATTTACCAGTGTCCTTTAGCAATAGAGAGGTTCTTTTCTACTTTTCTTTTCTTGTATCTGCCATACACACTCACATGGGATGTTATGGCTGAACTAACAGGTGAACAATCCTTAGACATAACTTTTCCTCAAATGTGTGACCCAAAGTAATACTCACCACATAAAGTTATCCTCTCAGTGTTTCCAGCACTACCTGTGTCATTAATCACCTCATATGTTCATTAAAACACAAATTCCTGGGCCACTCCATAAATGCAGACTCAGAATCACCAGGAGGGCCTGGGAATCTGCATGTTTACAAGCTCCATAGGTTATTGTTAGGCACATCAAATAATGGAAACCCCGGCCTCTACACTATTCATGCCCCATACTCTCTTTTGCACATAACTCAGATGTCTTATTTTTTATATGCACTACATCTTATGAGATGAACACAAGCATACAAAAGCACTTTATGTGCTAAATATATGATGCATTTTTTTTTTCTCAAACATGTATTTGGCACTAGAATTTCAGAGGCATTTCTTAAGTTGAAGTCATAGCATAGAATAGGAAAAAGAATTATTGGGGTATGTGTGTGTGCACATGACAAATATTGTTAATCCGCCAGCCCACATATCACTAGAGATGCACGCAGCTCCCTCTCCATGGAATTTTACTTCCCCAACAATAGCTTCAGAATGAAGAATGGCCCTCCAGGGTTTCAAACCAACGAAAGGAACCCAAGTTCCTTTAAGACCTCAAATGAGTGTACATGGCCAAGCAAAACCTGACAATTTCCTTTTCTTCCCCACTAACTTGGCAGGTAAATATCAAAGAAGAAAATGGCTCTAAACTTCATAAGTATCTATCAAAAACATAAAAGAGCCTATTTGTCCTAAAAGACACTTTTAGCATTTTTTAGTCTTACTTGATCAAATTCAACATAATAAAACATAAAATAGTATAATGGCTTACTTATGTTAGCAAAATGCTCATTATTAAATTTTATTTATTTATTTTTTTAGATGGAGTCTCGCTCTGTTGCCAGGCTGGAGTGCACTGGTGACATCTTGGCTCACTGCAACCTCCGACGCCCTGGTTCAAGGGATTCTCCTGCCTCAGCCTCCTGAGTAGCTGGGATTACAGGCATGCGTCACCACTCTCAGCTAATTTTTGTATTTTTAGTAGAGATGGGGTTTCACCATATTGGTCAGGATGGTCTCAAACTCCTGACCTCAGATTATCCACCTGCCTAGGCCTCCCAAAGTGCTGGGATTACAGGCATGAGCCACCGCGCCCGGCCTGTTGAAAATTTTTAAAGCACATCTGGGAATAAAATTATTTAACTCATTCCCCAAGTGGGGTAAAAAAAAAAAAAAAGAAAAAGATATTAAGTAATTTGGTGGTATATAGATAGAACATACCAGACAAGGTAGTAAATAGTCAGGGCTTTTTGTATATAAAAGAAGGCATTTTACGTTATTCAACATCCACCACTTAAGTAAGACTTAATATGGAAAAAATGTGATGCAAAACTTGTGTGTGTCCTACTGGATCTGCACAGTCAAACTCTGCAAGGTCAAGGCCATGGCATTTACTGTGCATTTTGTCCTCACCACCACCTGTTCGTCTCCTGCCAAGTTCTCTAAGGATAATGAATGTAGAGGAACAGAGAAGAAAACATCTCTCTTGAATCAGATCTTTTTCTTGGAAGTTCTCCTCAGTGTGGCAATGCTGGAGGCATTTCTCCTCTAGCCATCCAGCCCCTTTGAAAATCTTTCCTTTTCTGCTTTTTAATTTCCTGTCTTATTACAATTATTGGCTGCTTCTCCTGAAAATCACCCTGACAACAGTCCTAGCCAAGCACAGTTGCACTGCATAATATTTATTATTATGTACTAACATATTCTTTTCCAAGCTTTACTTATTAATTTCATGCTAATTTCCCAGTACGTATTAAAGATTTTTTATTTAGGTTACTTTTACATCTAAATACACACAGCTGGGAATATCTTCCCTTCTTGACTTTCTATCATATTCTTGCAGCTAATAACACTGCTCTCTGAACATACTAATAATATGAACAATATAGGTGGCATCATTTTCTCATTTTCCTCAATTCTTTAACAGGTATATCTATCACAGTTTAATCTATGGGGGCATTTGAAATAAAAAGGAAAAGCAGGTTTCCTCTGTGAGAATGTAGGCCAAAGAGTAGTAGAAGAAAGCACGGTTAAAATCTTTCAGGCCTCATTCATTTGCCTGTTACTATACAAGGTATAAAAAGTTCAGAAGCAATTCACTCAGGCCCCCACTGAATGAACACAGATCAACAGCACCACAGCTTTGCCACATCTCTCACACCCTTGCCAGGAGATATCAAGCCCCATCATCAGTTCAGCCAGAATCCAGACAGGCAGCCAGATTTTTAATGCAAATCTCCAGACACCGCTATTAGGGGTGCTCTTCGAGATGTTACCAGTGTGCGAGTATCAGAAAAAAAGGGAGGAATACCTCCCATGATGAGATATTGCTATTACCTAAGAGCAATGGCTCTCAAACATACCATATGGAACTGGGTCAAAGGATAACTAATGGTATCAATCAATGTCAGGGTCCGGCGTGGGGGTTGCAAGAACACCACTTTACCCAATGCTCATTCTTAGCAAGGGCCTCAAATCTAGACTTTCGGCTCTCTATAGGAAAGGAGTGGTAACTTGAAGGAAAACATGTAAACCATACTACAGTTTCATGACCTGGTTTTAACTTTTATTTTCTCCTTTTGTGTTCTCTTCTCTTTTTTTCTCTTCAATATTATCAAAGCCCCAAAAGTGGAAGTGACCTGGCCTTCTCCCAGTATCTGTTACTCCTTGATTCCTTCTGTAATTGGTCTCTATAATGACGCTATTGAGCAGATTCCACGTATGCATACAGCAGGTGGACTATTTTCTTGCTGTGAAGTGTTAACCTAGAACTAGCCTTCGGCAACATTATGAAGGAGGCAAAACATTCTCATGAGCAGTCCCCATTTTTGCTTTTTCTTCTGTCTTGTTGCCCCATTTTTTTCTCCTTATGCTCACTTCCATCTCTGACCCATTAAAGCTTGCTCTCAGGCAAGGGCCTGACAAGAGCTTTACATGCTCATCCAAATTTAATTTCATGTGTTGCTTAGGCCAGAGGAATGTGCACCTGAGTCTCATGTGTAACTGATAAAGATGTTTGTTTCACTCTTATAATAAAGGGAGGGAATGAGTAAGAAATAGGCTGTCAACACACATATACAAACACACACACAAATACACAAATTAGAACAGCAGATGCCAAGATGTAGGATGCCCAACCTAAGACTGGTCAGTCTTCTGTAACAAGCAAGCATGGACGCACATGCGTTGATGAGCTAAGTGCATGCTCAGAGAAACCAAGTGTCTTTTCAAAGATGGTTCTTCAGTGAACTGGAGAGAACTCTTTAGGGTAAAAAAGGTGCTGTGGGGGAAGCCACACACTCTAATGTAATAAAAATCCAGTGTGTAACTGATGCATGAAAGAAGAGAGGAGATATTAGGAAAAAAATCAGTTCAGAGCAATCCTGCGTATAAAACTAAGTATAACCACAGCTATTCATTTCCACACTTTTCTTCCCTGATTCTGACAATTGAAAAGCATGATCCCATCCCTTTATCTAAAGGAAAGACATTCACTTGTAGCAGTTCTACAAATATCTTTATTTTCATGTAGAGTAGCAAAAAAACAAAACAGAAACAGTAATAAGACAAAAACCAAAGAGGCTTACTTTGGAAGTAGATAGACCTTCTTTGTTTCTTTCTTGGCTGTTTAGGCCAGGTAAGAACTATACCCTGTTAGTGACATAGACCTGGCTTCTCTCACTCAAAGGCTAATTAGGACAGCCTTTGAACAAAGCTTCTCCTGGAGCAATCTGCTGCCTTGCACAATTTAAAGCAAGGTAATGTGCCAGAATTCGTGTTTATTTATTATGCATCTATTATATGCCAGGCTCTGTGCTATGTGTTTTATGTGTAGTCTCATTGCATATGACACTGCTTTGGGTAGTCATCTAAATATTTTACAGATCAGGAAAATGAAGAGAGGTAAGGCTTCTCATCCTTGAGCTCAATGGCCACTCTGATGAGCCGGAGCACCTTACAGAGAATGGACGTGTGCATGTGAAGAGCATCATAATCACATATTCATGGGGTATTCATCTCCTAGTACTGCATTAACAAAGTACTTCAAACTGGGTGGCTTAAAACAGCAGAAATTTATTGTCTCACAATATTGGAGGCTAAAAGTTCAGAATTAAGGCCATGCTGTCACTGAAACTGATAGGGGAATCCTTCTTTGCCTCTTCCTAGCATCTGGTGGTTTGCTGAAAATCTAGAACTCGTTGGTTTACAGCTACATAACTCTAACCTCTGCCTTCACGGCATCCTCCACATAGCATTCACCTTGTGCCTCTCAACCTTCACTATCTTTTTATAAAGATGCCAATCAGATTAGACTAGGAGCCCATCCTGCTCCAGTATGGCCTCATCTTACTTAATTATATTTGCAATTACCATATTTCCAAGAAAGGTCACATGCTAAACTATGGGAGGTTATGACTTCAACCTAGAAACTACGTTTAGTCCCTAGGTTATTTGCTATGTTAAACACATTTCAGAAATTAACTAGTAGCCAATGCATTTAAACTATCTGCAAACTACAAAATTTGAAAAATCTAAGTAATCATATTATTAAGGTCACCCACTTCTCTATTTCTTCTTAAATTCATGCCCTCTCTGCTCTGGTCTTATACTGTATGTTTTTTAAGGCAAATTCTATGTGTATCTTAGCTTGCTGTCTCCAAGGGCATTTAGTTCGTGAATTTGCCTCCAGAAAGATTGATGTCCAAAGATGCACTGTGTCTAAAAAAATACACAAATAAATCATGGCAATATGTGGTCAGCCGAGACCAAGATTAGGGATGAAACTTGATAGGATTTTATGAAAATGTGTGAGATTACTAATTAGAAATATATTAGAAACAATGTATAGAAAGTATTAGAAACATATTAGGAGCTATTGTTATACTTAGTTCCTGTAAAAAGAACAGATTTGACTGTCTATAAAATCTTCAAGTTTTTCTTACATATATTATTGTTGGACTGATGCTTTGTACATGAAGATGAGCTAGCAAAAAGTCTCTCGTTATGTCAACTCATCTATGAACAAATGGGAGCATGTCATGGAGTTTTAAACAGAATCTAACGAACATATTTTCCCTAATAATTAAAAACTCTTCTTAAAAATAATACATGATAGTATATAATACTTTATCACGTTGGCATAATAATTTTGGGCAAGTTTTAATTTGATTAAATCTTTTGAACATAAGTCTGATGTGTAATTACTAGCATGTTTGATACCAACAATGAGCTCACAAAATCTTTAATAGCAATTCTATAGAGCAGATTAAACAAGCCTTTGAATATCTTTTTAACAGTACTCAATTTCTTCATAGATTAGATCAAGTTAAACTTCAGTTCAAGTAAATTAAATTATCCCCTCATTTCTAATTGGTTCATCTACATTCAAGAGGAGGTAGACTGGCATCATAATTATTTTTTCTACATAGTTTGACCCAACTGAATTCTGTTTCAATACATAGTTTGAAGTTCTCTCTTCCCTCCAGGAAATTCCTAGTCACAATTCCAACAAAAGTCTACCCACTTCTTATTCCTCCACATCTTCCTGGGTGCTCAGCTCTAAGCAAAGGCCTCCAAAGCTAGAAAAAGGGATGAGAGAATAGAGAAGGATATGCTCTCTTTGTCTCTTACCCAGACAGATACCCCTTTTCCCACTGACTCCATCAAGAATTCTGGGGAAACTGGGATAGGACAATTGGCATTAACGAAACTGGAAAACACAGAACCATTTTAGGAATTAAAACAGTAACAGAGATTTATTTTAACCAAAGGTTTACTTTTGCTTAAAAAATATACACTCTTTATAAAATAACTCAAACAATACAGAAGATTACTAAACAAAATCTAAACGTCTCCTCTGTTTCCCCATTACCAAAAGCTGGCCACTCCTAATTTTGTTATTTCTTCAGACATATTCCAAGAATATATGATCATATATATGAACATAGTTTTCATAACACAAAAGGGAATATATTCTCCATATTCTTCTGCAACTCTTTGAACATATCTTCAAGACAGACAGGCAGACAGATAGATAGATAGATAGATCATCGCATTTTTTAAAAAAGTTAACCAGTATTCAATTCTATAGCTATATCATAATTTATTTAGCATTCCTCTTTTGATGAACATTTAGGTTCTTTCCACTTCTTTCTATTACAGACAACTTTAATAAACATCCTTGCACACCTTCCTATGGGCACAAGTGAAAGTCTGTCTATACAATACATTTCTGGAAGGAGATGTGCTAAGTAACACTTTTGCTTATGTTTAATTTTTGTGGTAAATGTCAAATTGCTTTCCTGAAAGACTGCACCAATTTATACTTCTGGCAGTGCTGTGTTAGAGTGCATGCTCCCCCACATCCTTGATAACACTAGGTACTATCAAGCATCTTCATATTTTCCAATGTGATTAGGAAAAGGAAAATTTTTATATTAAAAATATCAAACTGGCCTAATAACAGTGCTCATTTATAGAGTTGCTATCCATAGGCAGACCACGTGCCTGTAGAGGTTTATATCACTAGAATCATTGTGTACAAGCAATTTTATATTTCCCCTTCTTGTTTAATCTGTGGATAATATTTTGATGCCACCATATGGTATTTATTGTTATAAATACTATAATGATTATTATAATGTTGCATCATAGAAATAGTCAACCACTGAGTTTGAAGAGCCTTGGGAGACGGGGTTTTAGACTTCGCCCAGGAGCTGGGGAAAGAGTTCATGTCTCTCAAATACCTACTGCCCTAAGGCAGACCTCTCAGCACTGCCTCCCAGACACCCAAGTCTACCATGACCCAGAAGTCACTATGCTTTCTTACCTGCAAAGAGTCAAATTAGCTACTCACTAGCTTTGTGACAGTGAGCAAGTTACTCAACAACTCTTTTTCCTTTTTTGTTCTGTAAAAGGAAGAAATAATATCTATCTCTTAAAATTGAAACGAGGATAAATAAGAGGATGTATATAAAGTAATAAGCACAGTGGCATATACAGTAAATGCATAAAATTCATATTTTAATATTCTTGTGATATATTGTGGGCATGTCCATTGAGGAAAAAGGTCTATTTTACAAATTCAAGACAGACAGACACTGATTGTTCTCATTCCCAAGCCTTGAATATATAATTTTGGGACTGGTCATCAATATGTGCCGATACCACTTCAATAAGGATACTTCTGAACATCAGTCAATCAGGAATTGCCTCTCTATGATGTTTCAAATTTCTGGGATAAAGATCAGCCAGTCCCTAAACTCCTACTTCTAAAAGTCCTTCAAACTCAAACACCCAAAAAGAAAAAGACTTCCCCAAATTCTGCACAAGATCATCCACTTACTTTGGTCACTGTGCTTTAAGAGTAGAGCTTTCCCTTGCTTAATCAACAATATATTCAGCTTTTTGTTTCAAACACTGAGTGGTGGGCTTGTCCTTGAACAGCATATATGGTACATTTGTATATGTATGTTGTTTTAAACAAAATT
The DNA here is from genome assembly GCF_028878055.3 of Symphalangus syndactylus. Classification (NCBI taxonomy): domain Eukaryota; kingdom Metazoa; phylum Chordata; class Mammalia; order Primates; family Hylobatidae; genus Symphalangus; species Symphalangus syndactylus. The sequence continues at coordinate 73,283,254 of NC_072425.2, read as the reverse complement.
ACCTATATGTTACAATACTGGGTACTAACACACATGCATATACACCCATCCTTAAGCTGCTGTCTGTATTGTTCATTTATTGGATGTACAAATTCTTTTGCCCCAAAGATAGGATTATTTGCATGCTGAAACTATCTCAGCTTTTGTGTTTTAATCCCATCATTCCCATGCTCCATTCTACCTGGCCCTTCATGGCTTCCTGATGGCTATCATTTTTTCATGTCTTTGTACTTGTCACCAAGCTACTCCTTCTGTCTAGAACTACTACATCTTCCCCACACAACCACTCACTTATCAAATACCTGTTCATCCTTCAAGACCCAACTGAAATGTCTCTTCTACCCCTTAACCCTTATTCCTCCTTTTTCATTCCCATAACACTCTGTATATGTCTCAAGTCAGCTCTTGCTGTATATATTTTATTTGTGTATCTGTCCCCATCCAATGGGATTATATACTTCTTGATAACATATACCTCTAATGTGGTTTTCAAATCTTCTATCTCCAAGACTTTACATATCAACAGTCATATATAGTGTTTCCACTCACATGTGCTATTCATATTAAAATTTATCTGCAGCCTACAGCAAGTAGAGAAAAATCTGCCACATCAACAGAGGATTTGTTCTTGTTATCTTGATTTTTGTGTCACTTTTATATATTTCAAGTTACAAATTGATTTCCCCAATGGCCAGAGATGTGGAGATTTGAAAGAGCAAACCAAATACCTTTTGTCTAAAAGCATATGGGCTCAGTGGTGTTGACAGCTTAATACACAAGGCATGAGCAGATCCATGTCACTTCACATAGCTGCGCAATGTGGGCAAGGCAGCAATGATCTCCTTGATTGCTTGATTGCTTGATCAAAAACCCCATTTGAGTTGAGATCCGCAAGTATCTAACACACCGAACAATCCTACTGAACAAAGCAGATCAGTCCATCTGTTTTTAAAGAACTTGTACAAATACCTAAGTAAATAATAAGCATTAAATTGGTATTTGCTGAGTGAATACTAGCCCTTTTTATATCAATTAAAACTCCCATTAATATCCAAATATCATATTAAAACTTTTGCTACAGAGACTTAGTGTAATCAGTTCAATGACAACAATCTTTTCCCACATCCAATAATTTTATTTATAAAATATCTGAAAACATAGAAGTCTTTCAGGTATCTGGGGCTTCCTTATAATGAGGGATGGGAAGGATGATTAAGAGCAGGACAAAGGGAATGTTTAATTTTGTGTAAACATTTCAAAAACTCTTTAGGATCATGTTATAAATTGCCTAAATTCATGCTGTACATTTCTTCTTAAAATAGGGTCTCCACATCTTCCTAAAAACAGAAAACTATGATACAACTTATTTCAGGATGCCAAGGATTATTAGCCATCTGAATGCCATGTCCTCTGTTCTTTTTTTATTTATTTTTCTTTTTTTTTTTGGAGTTGGAGTCTCGCTCTGTCACCCAGGCTGGAGTGCAGTGGCGCCAACTCTGCTCACTGCAAGCTCCGCCTCCCGGGTTCATGCCATTCTCCTGACTCAGCCTCCGGAGTAGCGGGGACTACAGGCACACGCCACCAGGCCTGGCTAATTTTTTTGTATTTTTAGTAGAGACGGGGTTTCACCGTGTTAGCCAGGATGGTCTTGATCTCCTGACCTCGTGATCCGCCCACCTCCCCCTCCCAAAGTGCTGGGATTATAGGCGTGAGACACCACGCCCGGCCGCCATGTCCTCTGTTCTAATCCACCTGTTATGTAACCATTCTGATCATGATATTCACCTGGGCAATGTCCTGTAAGGACTCTACGACTTATGAAGAATGTGTTCAAATTTCCTAGACCAGCAATGAAGGCCATTCACAGGTTCCCTGCCAACAAAACACTCTAGTGAAATCTCCTTCTGTTTCACTAGACATAAGCTTCAATCCAAGCAAAGCAATATTCATTTTCTGAGCATTTACTATATAAACATCAGACACCGTTTAATAGTTTAGACATATTTTCCCATGTATTCCTTGCCATAGCCCCCCACCAGGGAGCCATTGTCTTAGATTTAGAAATAAGGAAAGTTAAACGCTACTGTAACTTTCCTAAGGCCACACACTGAGAATAATGTAGCCAGAATTTGAATACTGATTCTAAGCCCTCTTAAACATAAAGCTGTATTGAATGGGTCTGTAATTTCTGACCTCATCTCTTCTATATCCTCAATGGCCAGCGTGGTGCTGGGTACATAGTAGACAGTATAAATTTTTGTTTAATAAAACAAGACTCTGTGTCATTGTTTATTTGCTTTTTGTCTATAAAGACAAAGGCTGCCCACCCTTCTTTCAAATACCTTTTCAAGTTCACGTTCTTCCACAATGCTTTCCACAGCTAACCTCTCCAGCTCACTTCCATTTCTTCCTAGCTCATGGTCTGTGCTAGAAGCTTGCAACTAATGCTTTACTTCCTTCCAACACTTATGTATTTGTCATCCTTCTTTTTCATTTATTTTTATTCATGTGGTCTCATTAATTCTTAAACTTTGAGTTCTTTACACTACCCGAATGTCTGGACTCCAGTGACAGCCAATTTAAGCACTTCTGTACTAGACTGTCCTATACTCCCCTGCAAGCCTACAAGATAAAAACCATTTTTAAGCATTGCTGTTTTGCCAATTTGGAGCAGCTCTTTTTAAAATATAAACATTTTCTCTCATTGTGGAGTAAATTGTTATAACTTTAATCTGTACAGAGTGCCTTAAGAAACAACGGAACAGCATTAAAAAAAAAAAAAAAACATCACATCATCAAGGATCAGAAAACTGAAGTGTGACTTTCAGCCACTGGTAGCCTCTGCTTCGGGGTGATGTCGTATCTGTGAGGTGAATTACCTATGCCTTCCTGACCTGGAGAGTGAATGGGGAGGTAACTATGTGCTTTACTCCCTCACACAGCACTAAATGGAACATTCTAATAAACATGTTACTTTCTTGCTCTGCTTTTTCAGTCTTCAACTAAAGGAAGAAAAATGTATCTCATATACAGTAACCTTTATGTCTGAGCTTAAAGAAGGCAGTGGCTTAAATCTTTATGTAAATATACTATAGCAAAAGTACATATTATTGAATAAGACATCCAAAGGATATCATTGTGATACTTGCCTTTATATAGTGTTTTTAATGTTCTTCCAAATCTAGGCTTTTGAAGAGGGGAGATTTGGGAATTTGAATCAATTAAAGAATCTAAGCCTGAGAAGAGAGTTTGAATGAATAAAAGAGAGTAAAATCATGAGAATTATGAAAAGGCATGAAGTTTTGTTCTCTGAAAGCAATTTGGCAATTTACGTGTCCAGATTAAGGACACTAATAAATAAGTAAAAAATTTTTAAGAGAATTTATGACAGAGAATTGTATGTTATCTTGTGACATTTTGATAACAGCCATCCTAAAAGGTATGAGCTGATATCTCATTGTGGTTTTTATTTGCATTTCCCTGATGATTAGTGATGTTGAGCATGTTTTCAAATACTTGTTGGCTATTTGTATGCCTTCTTTAGAAAAGTGATTATTCATGTTCTTTGCCCATTTTTTAATTGAGTTATTTTATTTTGCTATTTAGTGTGACTTCCTTAAATATTTTGAATATTAACCCCTTATCAGACATATGGCTTGCAAATATTTTCTCCCATTCTCTAGGTTGCCTTTTCATTCTGTTGATTGTTTCTTTTGCTATGCATAACCTTTTTAGGTTGATGTAGTCCCAATTGTTTATTTTTGCTTCTGTTGCTTGTGCTTTTGGTGTCATATCCAAAAAAATCATTGCCAAGACCAGTGCTGTAGAATTTTCCCCCTATGTTTACTTCTAGTAGTTTTAGATGGACATATTAATCAGCTTGATTGTGGTAATTTCACAGTGTATAAATATGCCAAGACATCATGTTGTCAAATACATACCATTTTTGTCAATTAAATCTCAATAAAGCTGAGGGGAAATGAATTGTGTATACATGGTGTACATGGAACTTTAGCTTTAAATTACCTTTAAGGAGATGATATGAATGGGTATTTAAAAGCCATTTATAACACTAGAATCATCTCCCCAAAGCTGACAGGAAATTACTCTGGATTTTATCATGAATCTACTCAATTTTCAAAAGTCTTTCCTTCATCCCATTTTCTCTATAATGATGTGGAATCATCTCCATCTCTCATTTGCCCCATGTGCTCATCACTTCCGTTCACTCCCTGCTCTGCTTCTCAGTCCATTTAAGGTCTTCCATCTCCTTGACTCTCCTGTAAATATCTGAAAAAGTCACTAGTGTCCTGTGGGACTCCACTCAGTATTTGACACTGCTGTTCATCCTCTTTTCATAATTGTCATGACTTTACCCTCTTCTATTCATTCAAACTCTCTTCTCAAGCTTAGATTCTTTAATGAATTCAAATCCCCAAATCTCCCATTTCTCATCCTCCTTTTTCTCTACCAGCACCTCCTAAAACGTCTATTTTCCCCTATTCAATCCAAATGACACTATCATGCTGCTCACTCCCTTTATATCTCCAACCCTCAACTTTCTATTAATCTCCGAAACTGAAATTTAAATTATCTATTAAATCTGTCCACAAAATCTTGCTATTACTTCAAACTCTGTAAGTCCAAAACAAAACACAAAATTGTCCTTTTTGTTCTCCAAACTTAACTTTTTTATTCTCTTGTATTACCTGAGTCAGTGGATGATGTTGCCATCCACTGGATTCCAAGTAAGAAATCTAAACTGTAGAAAGGCAGTGTGGACTATGGAAAATACACTACTCACAAGTGGTTTGATATTGACACATCACTTCCTGTAACTGGAGTTCAATTCCTTATTATTATAACATTCTGTATGTATCTCACATTTTCGTCATTCATTAAAACACCAATTAATGATCACTCAGCGTGCACCCAAACCATCAAAGTTAGGTAAAGTTAAAATAAATGTGCATACACATATACAGATTTTAAAATGAAAAATAATCCTTTTTACAAGTATAGGTGATGTTGACATTTGTTTTACATTGTTTTACATGACACTGTTTACAATTTTTGTAATTTGTCATCATAATGGGTAGTTTGAATCAGATTCCCTCCATTCTCACCCTTTTCTACTAAATTAGGAAATCCAACTTAGAATTATAGATCACGGAAATTTTCATTAAGTGTTTGATGGCTCTTTCTAATAGTTTAGGGTTTCTCTTGGGAAGAGGTGAGTGTGCTCGTACGTGGGAGGAAGAGTTAAATAGGCATATGGCAGCTGGGAGGACTGATTGTGACCAAGACTATGTGTTCCATAAACGCTGTTTCCTCTTCTTCCTTGATACATAGCTACACTACGTTTCCTAACTTCTCTTTAAGTTAGATGTGGCCCTGTTGCTGAATTTTAGCCAACAGAACTGGGCAAAAGAAGGCATTCCACTTCTGGATCCCGTTGGTCCATGAAAGCTCCCACAGTTGATCCAGCTAGAGTCCCCAAAGTGAGTCTGGGAATCATAAAAAGATGACAGTAAAACTAGAAGATGGAAAGAGACTGGGTCCCTGAATCACTGTTTGTGGAGAGCCGCTCAACCAGGAACATACTGAACTCTGATGCAAGTGAGACGTGAATTCCTACCGTGTGAAATCACTGAATTTATCTGCCACAGCACCAAACTTTACCTTAAATAATACACATACATTGGAAAATATTTTTAGCCATAAACAACTGGTTCCACTACAGTACTAAAAGCCTACTCTACCATCGGGAGTATGCAACAGTTATTTTAAAAAGAAAAGAAAAGAAAAGAAAACCTTTAATTTCAGTTAGATCTAAGAACTTAGCTAAACTCAAAAAAGCAATCATACGTTACCAAAATCTATACTAAAAAAAACACCAAAAATAATCACTTTGAATCAATTTCTAAGTAAGTCCTTAAGGATAATGACATATACATCACAGAAAGAAACACTGACATAGCATCTCTCATTTCATTAAGTATAAAGAAGCAATTTAGAGATCATCACATTAAAGAATATTGTTTTAACTCTGAGAGACAACCTAGGAAATACCATTCTGGACATAGGAATTGGTACAGGTTTCATGACGAAGACAGCAAGATCAACTGCAGCAAAAGCAAAACCTAATAAATGGGATCTAATTTAACTGAAGAGCTTCTGCACAGCCAAAGAAACTATCAACAGAGTGAACAGACAACCTACAGAATGGGAGAACACTTTTGCAAATTATGCATCTGACAAAAGTCTAATATGTAGCATCTAGAAGGAACTTAAACACATTTACAAGAAAAAAAACAACCCCATAAAAAAGCAGGCAGAGAACATGGACAATTTTCCAAAGAAGACATACATGCGGCCAAGAAGCATATGAAGCAAAGCTCAATATCACTGTAAGATACCATCTCATACCAGTCAGAATGGCTATTATTAAAATGTCAAAAAATAACAGGTGCCGGTGAGGTTGTTAAGAAAAGGAAACACTTATACACTGTTGGTGGGAGTATAAATTAGTTCAATCATTGTGGAATGTAGTGTGGAGATTCCTCAAAGAGCTAAAAATAGAACTACCATTCAACCCAGCAATCCCATTACTGGGTATGTATCCAAAGGAATATAAACTGTTCTATCATAGAGATACACGCATGAATATGTTCTCTGTAGCACTATTCACAACAGCAAAGACATGGTACCAACCTAAACGCCCATCAGTGGAAGACTGGGATAAGAAAATGTGATACATATACACCATGGGATACTATGCAGTCATAAAAAAGAATGAGATCATGTCCTTTGCAGAAACATGGACAGAGCTAAGGGCCATTATCCTTAGCAAGCTAACACAGGAACAGAAAACCAAATGCCGCATGTTCTCACTTATAAGTGGAAGCTAAATTATTAGAACACATGGACACAAAGAGGGGAACAACACACACTGGGGCCTACCAGAGGGTGGAGAGGAGCCACGCTTTAGAGGAGGGAGAGGAGCACAAAAAATAAGTATTGGGTGATCTTTACGTCAAACCTCTGTGACATGAGTTTACTCATATAACAAACTTGCACGTGTACTCCTGAACCCAAAAGTTAATATTTTATGTCTATATGTGTGTGTGTGTGTTGTACTTATTTGCTCTACTTGTGGTATATTTATTTGATTTCCCAACCTCTAGGTCTTAATTATTTGTTTTTCTTTTTTCGTAATTTATTTCTGATAGTAATGAAATTATGGCCAAAAAAAGTCACACACATTCCATCACCAAACTCACTTTTTTTAATTTGGATTTTATCATGAATCTACCAGATTTTCAAAAGTCTTCCCTTCATCCCATTTTTTAAATTGTATTTATCTTTACTGTCCTGTGGTCCCTGTGCATGTGCATATTCAATATTTGCATATCTACCTTAACATCATGGAGTCTAATATCTGCATTTTCCATTATCATGATCCTGTGTATTTTGCCACATTTCCTACTTCTTCCCTGTGAATTGACCTGTTCTGCTTCTCTCCCCTCTCCTCCATCTCTGACCCCAAGCACCTTTCAGTGTTTCAATTTCTCCAGTCACTGACACCTGGCAGGTAAATTCCTGTTAAACTAAATTCAAATCTAGTAACAAGGAACTTCTTTTTCTTTCCTTTAAATGTTATTTAGCAGTATTTGTAGGACTTATATGTGTTTCCAAAGAAAACTAGGATACGAACAGGATTTTGAGCCATTTTTTATGAATGCAGTTGCTTCTTCACAAAACTGCTCTAAAGCAGGATGCAGTATAAGTTGGGCCTTTCTGTACCCCTCAGGAGAGGTCTTGGTCACTAATGCTTTAACAGGACTTTGTTATAGAGCTCTCTGGCGTGGACTTCATGGGCAGAATAAGAGAAATTTCAGGTTATTACTTTTAACACCTCCTGCCTTTTGGTTTATGTTTATTTTGAGCATCTTTCTAGGTATGAAGTGTCAGGTACACAAAAACCTCATGGGAAGATTAATGGATCCAGGTACTCGGACAATGCAGGGTGGTATGTCAGTTGGTAAACTTCAGTATTCCTCACTGTAACATTTTAGTGAAGTGTAATTTTTAAGAGCTCAGCCTCTGGAGCCAGGCTGCACAGGTCTGAACGCCAACTATGTCACTTATAAAACCCTTTGCTCCTCTGTATCCTTATCAGTAAGCTGAACCTAACAGTACAGCTTACCTCACAGAGGTGTTAGAAGGATTAAATGAGAAAACTTACGTACATAGCTTACAATAGAGTCTGCTCTGTCGTGGGTATTAGAAAAATGTCCTTTAAACAGCAACATTGTAAATATTGAATAATGACTTTCTTATAGCAAAAGAGAAGTCCCCAAATTGGCAAATAATACTATAGCATTCCCACAGCACTGACGGTATGAAAACAATGTCAATTACTCAAAGCCAGGTTGCAAATGGATGGCCTGCAGTTTGGCTCCTAGAAGTGTTTGGTTTGGCCAGCATACATTTGTAACTGGTTCTGCTTTTCTGGTTTACACTGACTGATACTGTCTAAGGAAGATCTAGTTCCAGAAAAACAGACATGCTTTGGAACAAGACAGAGCTGGTTAGAATGCTGGTTTTACCACTTATGTCACCTTGGGCATGTTTATTAACTTTTCTGGGCTTCATTCTCCCTTATCTGCATCTCTGGAAAATATCCCTTTCACAGGACCATTGTGCCTGGCTCACCATGCATATTCAATATTAGTGTTGTCTCTTTTTCCCTCTTAACATGTCTCAGTAAGTTGTAATCAAATCCACTGTGCTTAATTTTGTACTAAAACACAATATATATACAGTCCAGTCCGTTTTAAGCTTTCATTTGCTCACTTGTCTATTTAGCCAAAAATATGTCTTAAAGGCCCAATAGGGGATGGGTAAAACTGAGAAATATTAGAAAGAATAACTTTGGAGATTGCCCTTGTTGAAGTCCCAGTTATGCTACTGACTGGCTGTGTGACCTTAGGCATGTCACTTGACCTCTCTGTGTCTGAATTTCCTCATCTATAAAATGACGATTACAGTTATATCTACCTCTTAGGGCTGTTGTGAGTATTAAATGATTTAATAAGCATGGTACTCTGTACAGTGCCTGGCACAGTATGGGGAGCTTTATACAAGTGTTGACTCTCATTATTCTTCCTCCTTCTCTTCCTCCTCCACCTCCTTCTTTTCTGCTTCTCCTCCTCCTCCTCCATCACCATCATCATCATCATCATCATCATTATCATCATCATCATCATCATTATCATCTTTCAATTCAATGCCACATATAGTAGTACAATTGAAAGTAATCTCATTTCAACTATCTGATCTTTGACAAACCTGACAAAAACAAGCAATGGGGAAAGGATTCCCTATTTAATAAATGGTGCTGGGAAAACAGGCTAGCCATATGTAGAAAGCTGAAACTGGATCCCTTCCTTACACCTTATACAAAAATTAATTCAAGATGGATTAAAGACTTACATGTTAGACCCAAAACCATAAAAACCCTAGAAGAAAGCCTAGGCAATACCATTCAGGACATAGGCGTGGGCAAGGACTTCATGTCTAAAACACCAAAAGCAATAGCAACAGAAGTCAAAATTGACAAATGGGATCTAATTAAACTAAAGAGCTTCTGCACAGCAAAAGAAACTACCATCAGAGGGAACAGGCAACCTACAGAATGGGAGAAAATTTTTGCAACCTACTCATCTGACAAAGGGCTAATATCCAGAATCTACAATGAACTCGAACAAATTTACAAGAAAAAAACAAACTCATCAAAAAGTGGGCGAAGGACATGAACAGACACTTCTCAAAAGAAGACATTTATGCAGCCAAAAGACACATGAAGAAATGCTCATCATCACTGGCCATCAGAGAAATGCAAATCAAAACCACAGTGAGATACCATCTCACACCAGTTAGAATGGCCATCATTAAAAAATCAGGAAACAACAGGTGCTGGAGAGGATGTGGAGAAATAGGAACACTTTTACACTGTTGGTGGGACTGTAAACTAGTTCAACCATTGTGGAAGTCAGTGTGGCGATTCCTCAGGGATCTAGAACTAGAAATACCATTTGACCCAGCCATCCCATTACTGGGTATATACCCAAAGCATTATAAATCATGCTGCTATAAAGACACATGCACACATATGTTTATTGCGGCACTATTCACAATCGCAAAGACTTGGAACCAACCCAAATGTCCAACAACGACAGACTGGATTAAGAAAATGTGGCACATATACACCACGGAATACTATGCAGCCATAAAAAAGGATGAGTTCATGTCCTTTGTAGGGACATGGATGAAGCTGGAAACCATCATTCTCAGCAAGCTATCACAAGGACAAAAAACCAAACACTGCATGTTCTCACTCATAGGTGGGAATTGAACAATGAGAACACATGGACACAGGAAGGGGAACATCACACACTGGGGAATGTTGTGGGGTAGGGGGAGGGGGAAGGGATAGCATTAGGAGATATACCTAATGTTAAATGACGAGTTAATGGGTGCAGCACACCAACATGGCACATGTATACATATGTAACTAACCTGCACGTTGTGCACATGTACCCCAAAACTTAAAAAAAAAGGCAACACACGAATGTTTAAGCAAATCAAATAATTAAAAAAAAGGTAATCTCATTTCAAAGATCGAGTGTTAAAAGAGGAATAAGAACTATTATTTCTACGAAATAAGTACTATTTTTACTCTCAAAACTTCAAAAAACATCTTGTCATTCAGCCCAAAATGAATTTAACATGTTCTACTCTAAACTTTTGTTTGAGTTTTAAGAGTGGCAATGCCTAGGTGTGTTTCTTTTACCTAGTTGGGTAGAGAGTGCGTAAGAAGGAATGGACCTTGGAGGGAGGGTAAAGGAGATGAAATGGCATCCATGCCAAATTTGTTGGCTAAACATTTTTTTAATACAAGTATGTGCAATACTGTGTGAAGTGCTAAAACACATTAGGGGTAGTTTGAGGACACAGACAAAATAAAAGTTATACTAATTATACACTTTCCTAAAAACATATGCTGATACATTTTGAATTATCTACTAAAGATATCAGCTCAAGAATTACTCATTCTTCCCACATTTACATTTTGTGCAGTCTGTAAAGTGATTCATTCACACAAATTAATAAATGTTTCTGGCCTGAGACTGTCACCAGAATGAGCAAATTGAACTGTCTACTGATAGTTTCCATGAGAAATGACATAAATCCCTGTGTTTGCACACTGTGATTTCAGCACAAATGAAAAGTGTGAAAGAGTCACCTCAGAGGAAGAAAATAAGCAAATGAAACTCTGGCTCTTATTCTGAAAACACTTCAAAAATTTTAAAGGAAACCGGAGTTTTAAGATGAGAAATATTAGGTGACTTGGTTAAAAACAAAGCTTATCACATTTTATGAGGCCAGCATTTTCCTGATACCAAAGCCTGGCAGAGACATAACCAAAACAGAGAATTTCAGACCAATATCCTTGATGAACATTGATGCAAAAATCCTCAATAAAATACTGGCAAACCGAATCTAGCAGCACATCAAAAAGCTTATACACCATGATCAAGTGGGCTTCATCCCTGGGATGCAAGGCTGGTTCAACATATGCAAATCAATAAATGTAATCCAGCATATAAACAGAACCAAAGACAAAAACCACACGATTATCTCAACAGATGCAGAAAAGGCCTTTGACAAAATTCAGCAACCCTTCATGCTAAAAACTCTCAATAAATTAGGTATTGATGGGACATATCTCAAAATCATAAGAGCTATCTATGACAAACCCACAGCCAATATCATACTGAATGGGCAAAAACTGGAAGCATTCCCTCTGAAAACTGGCACAAGACAGGGATGCCCTCTCTCACCGCTCCTATTCAACATAGTGCTGGAAGTTCTGACCAGGGCAATCAGGCAGGAGAAGGAAATAAAGGATATTCAATTAGGAAAAGAGGAAGTCAAACTGTCCCTGTTTGCAGATGACATGATTGTATATCTAGAAAACCCCATTGTCTCAGCCCAAAATCTCCTTAAGCTGATGAGCAACTTCAGCAAAGTTTCAGGATACAAAATCAATGTACAAAAATCACAAGCATTCTTGTACACCAATCACACACAAACAGAGAGCCAAATCATGAGTGAACTCCCATTCACAATGGCTTCAAAGAGAATAAAATACCTAGGAATCCAACTTACAAGGGATGTGAAGGACCTCTTCAAGGAGAACTACAAACCACTGCTCAATGAAATAAAAGAGGATACAAACAAATGGAAGAACATTCCATGCTCATGGGTTGGAAGAATCAATATTGTGAAAATGGCCATACTGCCCAAGGTAATTTATAGATTCAATGCCATCCCCATCAAGCTACCAATGACTTTCTTCACAGAATTGGAAAAAACTACTTTAAAGTTCATATGGAACCAAAAAAGAGCCCGCATTGCCAAGTCAATCCTAAGCCAAAAGAACAAAGCTGGAGGCATCACGCTACCTGACTTCAAACTATACTACAAGGCTACAGTAACCAAAACAGCATGGTACTGGTACCACAACAGAGACATAGATCAATGGAACAGAACAGAGCCTTCAGAAATAATGCCGCATATCTACAACTATCTGATCTTTGACAAACCTGACAAAAACAAGCAACAGGGAAAGGATTCCCTATTTAATAAATGGTGCTGGGAAAACTGGCTAGCCATATGTAGAAAGCTGAAACTGGATCCCTTCCTTACACCTTATACAAACATTAATTCAAGATGGATTAAAGACTTATATGTTAGACCTAAAACCATAAAAACCCTAGAAGAAAGCCTAGGCAATGCCATTCAGGACACAGGCATGGGCAAGGACTTCATGTCTAAAACACCAAAAGCAATGACAACAAAAGCCAAAATTGACAAATGGGATCTAATTAAACTAAAGAGCTTCTGCACAGCAAAAGAGACTACCATCAGAGTGAACAGGCAACCTACAAAATGGGAGAAAATTTTTGCAACCTACTCATCTGACAAAGGGCTAATATCCAGAATCTACAATGAACTCAAGCAAATTTACAAGAAAAAAACAAACAACCCCATCAAAAAGTGGGCAAAGGACATCAACAGACACTTCTCAAAAGAAGGCATTTATGCAGCCAAAAAACACATGAAAAAAGCTCATCATCACTGGCCATCAGAGAAATGCAAATCAAAACCACAATGAGACACCATCTCACACCAGTTAGAATGGCCATCATTAAAAAGTCAGGAAACAACAGTTGCTGGAGAGGATGTGGAGAAATAGGAACACTTTTACACTGTTGGTGGGACTGTAAACTAGTTCAACCATTGTGGAAGTCAGTGTGGCGATTCCTCAGGGATCTAGAACTAGAAATACCATTTGACCCAGCCATCCCATTACTGGGTATATACCCAAAGGACTACAAATCGTGCTGCTATAAAGACACGTGCACACGTATGTTTGTTGCGGCACTATTCACAATAGCAAAGACTTGGAACCAACCCAAATGTCCAACAACAACAGACTGGATTAAGAAACTGTGGCACATATACACCATGGAATACTATGCAGCCATAAAAAATGATGAGTTCATGTCCTTTGTAGGGACATGGATGAAACTGGAAAACATCATTCTCAGTAAACCATCAAAAGGACAAAAAACCAAACACCACATGTTCTCACTCATAGGTGGGAATTGAACAATGAGAACTCATGGACACAGGATGGTGAACATCACACTCCGGGGACTGTTGTGGGTTGGGGGGAGTGGGGAGGGACAGCATTAGGAGATATACCTAATGCTAAATGACGAGTTAATGGGTGCGGCAAACCAACACGGCACATGGATACATATGTAATAAACCTGCACATTGTGCACATGTACCCTAAAACCTAAAGTATAATAATAAAAAATAAAAATAAAATAAAAAATAAAAACAAAGCTTATCAAGTAAGGAAAATATATAGACTTGCATGTGTCTTTACAGTAGAATGATTTATAATCCTTTGGGTATAAACCCAGAAATGGGATTGCTGGGTCAAATGGTATTTCTGGTTCTAGATCCTTGAGGAATCGCCACACTATCTTCTACAATGGTTGAACTAATTTACACTCCCACCGATAGTATAAAAGCGTTCCTATTTCTCCACATCCTCTCCAGCATCTGTTGTTTCCTACCTTTTTAGTGATCGCCATTCAAACTGGTGTGAGATGGTATCTCATTGTGGTTTTATTTGCATTTCTCTAATGACCAGTGATGATGAGCTGTTTTTCATATGTTTGTTGGCCACATGAAAGTCTTCTTTTGAAAAGTTTCTGTTCATATCCTTCACCCACTTTTTGATGGGGTTCTTTTTTCTTATAAATTTAAGCTCCTTGTAGATTCTGGATATTAGCCCTTTGTCAGATGGACAGTTGCAAAAATTTCCTGCCATTCTGTAGGTTGCCTCTTCACTCTGATGATAGTTTCTTTTGCTGTGCAGAAGTTCTTTAGTTTAATTAGATCCCATTTGTCAATTTTAGCTTGTGTTGCCATTGCTTTTCATGTTTTAGTCATGAAGACTTTGCCCATGCCTATGTCCTGAATGGTGTTGCCTAGGTTTTCTTCTAGGATTTTTATGGTTTTAGCTCTTACATTGAAGTCTTTAATCCATCCTGAGTTAATTTTTGTATAAGGAGTAAGGAAGGGGTCCAGTTTCAGTTTTCTGCATATGGCTAGCCAGTTTTCCCAATACCACTTACTAACCAGGGAATCATTTCCCCATTGCTTGTTTTGCAAAATGTTTTGTAGAAAAAAAATGACTTAAAATGTACAAAACCATTTCTCTAACTTACATCAAGGACTAATTCATGAACCTAAGGCTACCTTAGGCAGTTCTCATGGGATGTTCTCTTTATCAGTAGTTGAGTTGGGTGCAGAAACTAAGCAAGAAGACTGAAGGCATAGCTTCCAGTATAAAATAAAATGTTGATTTTTAAAACCCAGCTGTTTATCACAATGCTATACATCTGGTAACTAAGATTAGGATGAAAACGCTTTTCCTTAAAATTTTATAAATCAAACAGCCAGTTTCTATAAAAATTCATTTTTCTTAAATAAAAGGATTAAGACACCATAAAAACACCATGCTGCTAACAATTACAGACCTCATTTCTGAGATAAATACATCTCTTACATATTTCATCAGTTTAAATGAGAAAATATGTTTAATTTTAAAATAATTATGTTCAATTTTTTCATAAAAGTTATTTCTCACTGTAATTCCTAGTCATATTTAACTTTCTAATTTAACTCTACCAAAGATATAATTTAAATGTCATTGATGATCACTGTATAACAAAGTGATAGCCAAGTTCACAAACCAAAATTAAAGAACATCTTGAGGTCTTTGATAGTGTGTCCCATTAAATTGGTCATTATCTCCTAAAGTGATTTTTGGCACAAGAGATAAATGTGATATCCAGAATGTATCTTGTAACAGATATTGCATATCATTTGGCTAATTCATCAGTGGGAAATTTGGCACTGCATAGTATAGTACTATAAATTCTCCACACAGTAATGAATAATGTAATTACAGAAACTCTTTGAATCAGATATTGTTCAAAATGAAGATGAACTTTAAAGTATTTCTGAATATGTCATATAAAACCAGTTGGTCTTTTTAATGCTTTTCAACAGATCTTCCTTGCCCTTTTGAAAAATCAATATAAAAGAACATAGACAATTGCTGTAATTCAATCTCTTTTACTTTTATCCTTGGCCCCATACAGCTTAACTTCACTTTTATTTTTTCCTTAACTGCTCCATATTATGCTGAGCTATTCTTTGAGGAGAGTGGTTTCCTTGTCCCCGATATCCTTCTTAGTTCTACAGTTAACCCCTAGAGTGATGCATCCTCCATTATAGGAGCAAGGAAGGAGAGAAGTAGCTGACAGATAGAGAAGGGCCAGAATTATTTCAATTCTGTTCAATTTTTTCTTCCATCTCTAGCCCTGGAGGGGAAGAAGAAAGAGAACTGGAAAAGAAAATTAATGTTGTGCGGGTGTTTTGCCAAAGAACAGGGTAGACAGAACATTGTTTACCTATTCATCTGTATTTTTATCTAGCATACCTGCCTGATAACAATTGACACTCACCTTAGCTGGAACTGATTACTAAATAATAGTGTAAAACGGTACTTCTAGAGTAAAGGGAACAGCAAGAGTACAACTTGCTGCAGTTTTAAATTCTATTTTGAGCAAAACACTCACAAAAAATATCAATAATTTAGGTACTGAAAAGTATTTAAAACAATGAGTGGAATACTAGACTTTCATCCTTTACCCCAAGAAAACAGGAGTACAAGTCAATCGAAAATATTCCTGCAGTGGAACATTTATAAGCAGTTGTCGGTGTTGGTATTGTTAAGAATAAACAGTTCAAATTGCTCTGCAAAGGCCAAGTTTGGTTTGCGTTAATTAACATTGACTACTTGTGACACCAGCTTCCAAGAGTTTACTTAGATCTTTGAAGTCAATCAAAATAAAATATCCTACTTGCATTAATGTAATGAACATTTAGAAACAAAAGAATATGAATGTTTCCTAAATTCGTCAAAAGTAGTGCTATTAACACAAGGCCAAAATAGCATCTCTAAATAATTATATCATATCTGCTAAACTATATACTGTAATTCTCCCTTTTGTTGTCCCATTTTTCAAGTTAAAAATTGAGATGGTCAGGGACACATAAACATAAATGTAACCCTCTGTGCTTTTCAAATTATTATGAAGTTTTATCACATATTTTGAAAAACTAGAACCTAAAACATCTCCAGTTGCACAAACCTCAAGACTTTAATAGCAGTCCATGCAACTATTTACTTGTGATGAACTTAAGTGAATAGTGAAGTCTTAGCCCATCCAGACACAATGTAAATCATGAGACTTCGATCACTTTAATTATTCATATGCCATAGCTAGAAATGGAATTCTGGCCAATGGGAGAATGGGAAAGAGTAATTAGCAAATAGATGCCTCGTTTATATTATGTACCATAATTGCTAAAATTGCTTGCTTTTTAAGGAATAAGCTTTTCACTTCTATATAAGGAAGTGAATGTGTGTTGGCATTTTTATAAGCAAAATGATTTCTTAAATCTTAACACTCAGATGAGGAAACCAATTCCAAAAATGATTTTATGAGTTAAAACATAAAACCAAAGAAAGGAGCTTTACATGAAAAATGGAAGAAGTTGGGAGAGAGGCAATGAGGGGGTAGGGGGAAGAGACAGGAGGGTGGGGAGAGGGGGAAGGAGGGAGGGAGAGAGAGAGACTGACTTGTTTTCTTCTCTATCAAATCAATTGGACCAAAAGGAAATAAAAATTTCAAAGTCATCTCAAACAAAAAAATACCAGGTATTGGAGCCCATCGTATTTTCTCTGTAACATCTGCCAAATATTGGCACACCAAAAACAGCAGTAAGCTTGGCAAAATTTCAGAGAGAGGCAAAGAGCACCTGCTGATAGAGACAGAGGGGAAGTATCTGTGGCAGGCGCTGCAAACTACTGCCCACAGGCCAAATCCAGCCTGCTGCCTCTTTTTGTCTGGTCCATGAGCTAAGAATGGTTTTACATTATTAAACAGTTGGAAAAAATCAAAAGAAGAATGTTTCATGGTACATGAAAATTATATGACATTTAAATGTCAATGACCATCAATAAAGTTCCATTGGAATACAGCCATGCTCATTCATTTACATTTTGTCTATGGCTGCTTTTACATTATAATGGCAGAATTGAGACCTTGTAGCAGAGACCACATGGCACACAAAGCCTAAAATACTTCCCAGCTGGCCTGGTCCTCTACAGACAAAGTTTGCCAACTTCTCCTTTAGGGAATCCCGAGGGTACATTTCCCAGGACAGAGGTCCCCAACCCCCTGTTAGGAACTGGGCCGCAAAGCAGGAGGTGAGCGTCAGGGGACCCAGAGGAGCTTCACGCGTATTTACAGCCACTCCCCATGGCTCGCATTACTGCCTAAGCTCTGCCTCCTGTCACATCAGCTGCAGCATTAGGTTCTCATAGAAGTAGGAACCCTTTTGTGAACCATACATATGAGGGATCTAGGTTGTGCACTCTTTATGAGTATCTAATGCCTGATGATCTGTCACTGTCTCCCATCACCCCCGGATAGGGCTGCCTAGTTACAGGAAAACAAGCTCAGGGCTCTCACTGATTCTACATTCTGGTGAGTGGTATAATTATTTCATTATATATTACAATGTTATAATAAAAATAAAGTACACCATAAATGTCACGCACTTGAATCATCCATAAACCCCCCCTGACCCACTCCCTGGTCTGTGGGAAAACTATCTTCCACAAAATCGGTCCCTGGTGCCCAAAAGGACAAGGACCACTGCCGTGGAACACTTCTCAGTCCTATACTGACTCCTTCTGGTACCCTTCCTTACTTCCAAGAGGCCCCAGAGTTTTGACCCATTTAAAGTTCCTTTGTAAGAAGTTCTTTTTCCTATCAAACAACCTCAAGAGTAGGATACAGTTGCCCAAGAACAAGATATTGTTGTTCTCTACACAGTTGGCACATGGACTTTGTCTGAATGTGTTCTGGCTGCTATCACAAAACACCATGGATTGGATGGCTTACACAACAGAAATCTGCTTCTTACCATTCTGCAGGACGAAAAGGCAAAGTCTAAGGTCAAGGTGCCACCCAATTCAGTTTCCAGTGAGGGTTCTCTTACTGCTTTATAGAGGGACATCTTCTCGCCGTGTTCTCACATGGCAGAGACAGAGAGAGCGTAAGAAGGCATACACTCTGGCGTCTCTTCGTTTTTTTAAGAGGGAACCAGCTCAATTGGATTAGGGCTCCACCCTATGATCTCTTTTAAGTTTTATCACCTCCTGCAGGCCCTATTTCCAAATACAGTCACATTGAGGGTTAGGGCTTGAGCATACGAATTTTGGGGTAACACAGTCATTCTCTGGCAGACTTTTCCTTTTTGAGGGTGTTGCTTCTATTCATGATTAGAAATCAGACGGGTAGAAAAAAAATACAGTACATTCAAGCTAGTCACAGCTTTCCAAAGCCTTGCAGCGATCTCAGAGTCATTAACCATCTCTAAGCCTTGACTGTTTCTCAATGGTACCTAGAAGGTTCACTGATGTTCTGCTTCCTTTTTCTATTCCAGAAGGTAAAACCCTTTGAAATTCATTCTTTCTTTCATTTGTTACTGTTCTCTTATATGATTGTGTTTTTTTTTTTTAATAGGAAGAGTAGTAACTTTCTCCATGTGTTCTGTACTAAAGACAGTGATGCCAATTCAAAGTTTCAGTGTCCCATATATTCGTTTCCTAGGGCTGTGTAACAAAATGCCACATATTAGGCGGCTTAAAACAATAGAAATTTATTGTCTCATAGTTTGAGAGGCTGGAAGTCCAAGATCAGGGTGTTGTTGGGAGGGTTGATTCTTTCTGAAGGCTGTTTGAGAGAATCGGTTCTGGGCTTCTCTCCTATCTTCTGGCGATACGCTGGCAATCTTTGGCATGCCTTGGCTTGCAGAAGTATCGCCTTGATTTCTGCCTTCACATGACATTCTCCCTATATGTGTGTCTATGTTCAAATTTACCCTTTTTATAAGAACATCAGTTACTGGAATTAAGGGCCCATTCTACTTAGGTGTGACCTCATCATTTTTACTTCACTCATTGTATCTGCAATGATCCTATTTCCGAATAAGGTCACTTTCTGAGGTACTGTGGGTTAGGACTTCTTTTTGGGAGACACACTTCAACCCATAACATCCTTTATACAGAATATAGCTTGAAAGCCCATTTTATAAACTTACATTTGTAAATCATAGATCTTCAATTGTAATGGATTCCACAAGGCCCCAAGATGTTGGGGTAGGTTGGAGAGCTTAGCTGGGAAGACAGAAAGGTGGAGCTCATCCTCTGCCTCCATGCTTCAGCCTGAACAGAGCTGATTTCATAGTTTTTTTGTTTTGTTTTTGTTTGTTTTTCGTGAGAAAGGGTATCACCCTGTTGCTCAGGCTGGAGTACAGTGACATGATCATGGCTCACAGCAGCCTCAACCTCCCAGGCTCAAGCCATCCTCCCATCTCTGCCTGCTGAATAGCTGGGATTATAAGTGTGTACCACCCAGCCCACATAATTTTTATCTTTTGTAGAGACTCACTATGTTGCCCAGGGTTGTGATTTCATGTTCCTTATATTGAGGTTTGGTGTAATGTTTGGTTTTAATTTAGACTCCTGACTAAAACAAAATACAAAGAATCAGTGTATTATTGGTGTTTCCTTGAGTTTGTTAATCAGTATTATATGAAAAAAAAGTTTCCAAGGGAATATACTGAGTCAAACAAGTTAATCTCTTTATCACAGGAACTCAGAGTCTTTCATATGTAAATGTGCACCATGGATCAAGAACAGGCTGCACTGCTCTCCAAATGTATTTGATTGCTGAACCCATTAAGAAGGCACATGGCTGACACTAGCATTCCCCATAAATGCTCCTCTTAGAAAAAAGACACTTTCAAGATAAAACTTTCATGAAGAAAAACATGAATGTACATCGGGTGGTAATTGTCAGTGGAAGATTTTTCTTAAAGAAAAAGGGCTGAAAGTAAAACTCTATTTTAATATTAAAATGACTTGAATTTTTCCCCTTATAGAGATTTTACAATGTGCTAAGAGTGATCGCAGCCAGCTTTAGTATGTATGTATGTACGTATGTATTATAATACTTCACAGGAAAGACTGATGACACAAAGTTTATAGGCATACATTCTGGGCAGTGAAGAACAAAGGCAATGGTAAAGGTAAAGACAAACCAAGAAATCAAAAACAAAACAAATAATATACTTCTTTTTAATCAGCTACATAAGACCAGCGTGAGTTTTATGGTTGAATATATAGATCAGGTGTCCACAAATGTTTTCTCTCAATAACCAGCTAGGAACTATTTAAGCTTTACAGGCCATACAATCTCTGTTGCAACTATTCTACTATGGCACTGCAGCAGAATGCAGCCATAGATAATATGCATAGGAATGAGTGTGGCCATGTTTCAATAAAATTTTCTTTGAGGATACTAAAATTTAAATTTCATATAATTTTCATGTGTTACTAAATATTATTCTCCTTTTGTTTTTTTTTTCAATCATTAAAAAAATTTAAATACCATCCTCAGTTTGTGGGCTCTAAAAAAACAGCAGGCTAGATTTTGCCTATGGGCCTTAGTTTGCCAACGCTTGAACTAAACATTTGGCTTTAATTCTTTCTTTGGTTTATCATGTTTAGGCTTAGAACAAATAAGTTTGGAAAACATTTTATAGCCTTGGAATGATATCATAAATAGCAATACTACGTTTTTTTTTTTTGACTTCACCTTTTTAAGGAAGAGATATGACAGAAATGGAAAACAACAGCACTTTCACTTTATAGCCTTGGAATATCGTAAATAGAAATACTATGCTTTGTTTAGTTTTTTGACTTCATCTTTTTAAAAAAGAGATATGACAGGAATGGAAAACATTATTTATTTAGCATATTAGGAGGTGGTGATGTTCTCAACAGATTGTTACAAAGATCCCCAATTTTCAAATTCTGACCAGGCAGCTAAGACATGGCCCTTAAATTCCATTAGGTCTATAATTACTTCTTGTATAAATAAATAATATCATCCATTGACTTTTAAAAAGTCAAGAATAACCTATTTTTTCCTGGTACAACAAACATATAATAGAATCTGCTTACCACATCAGAGCTTGGTGCAGATTTATATTTACTTTGAAAATTTAAGTCTAAATCTTACATTGTGATAATTTTTATCTTTTCTTTAAATGCTTCGTTTTCTGCCTCCATGTTTCAAAGCAAAGTCATTTTATTTGAGGTATGAGATGCTTTCTCCAAACCACTGTGTAAAAACTCCTAATTTCTTAAAACATGCAGAAATGAGTAATTACAGTCTTTGTTGGAGAAAAATGCCTCCAACTCCCTTGACATTAATAAACAAGGTCTACCTTAAGCTGCCAGCATCCCCAGAATGAGAAGACTGAGAGGATGAGAAAAGGAGATTTGTTGGAAAAGCAGCCATAGTTGTAGGAAGGGAATATAAATCACAATTTAATATATCAGAATGTCCAGGCATTCCAAAAAATCTTAGTAGAAGGAGAATAGTTTGGAAGTTTCTTTAAGAATTAAATATTTATTTATCATACAACCCAGCATCTCCACTCCTGGGTATCTGCTTAAGAGTAACGAAAACATACGTCTGCACAAAGACTTGCATTCAAATATTTACAGCAGCATAATTGGTAGGAGCCAAAAAGGAGAAACAATCCAAGTGCTCACCAACTGCTCTAGACACACTAACTATAGCTATCAAATTGTACAGTTTTTTCTCTATGATGGCTCCATTCATCATTTTCAAATTTTATCATATTCTGTCACTTCCCTTTTAAATATTTGATGGCTCCTGAGTACTGGAAGGCTAAAGGCCAAACGGTTGAACATGATGCACTACCAAACCTTCTTTATAGGCATTATTATCTTCCACTTTCATGCACCCTGCATTCCAACCACATAGGACTAACAACATACTCCTGAATATTCCATGTATTCTTATAATTCCATATCTCTACTTCTGTTGATTTCTCTGCCTGTAACCTCCTTCCCCATCATGTTGACTTGGAAACTCATCTTTCAAGGTCAAATGAAATAGTCTCTCCTCTTTGATGCTTCCCTGAGTCCTTACACTTTTCCAGGTAAATTCTGCTATCATTTTGCACCTGACGCCTCTTCACTACTGTCGTAATTCTATCATTTTTTGTTTTTTTACTTCACTGCAGGTATCTGTTCACTCTCCCTCACGAAAAAAAAAAAAAAAAAAAAACCCCAAAACTGTAAGGTCCAGGAGGGCAGGGAAAATGTTCTACTCGTGTTTAACATAAACAGTGACAGAAAGTAATAGTTCATACATTTGTTAAATGATGAGTATCCTTCAACACTACTGCCATTTGCACTAGAAATCAAATATTTAAAAATGTACTTCTTAATGTATGTTAATAAGGCAGTGAATGGGGCTTATATATGGAGGAGATGTTGAAGAGTGTGCATTGCAAAACATGCAAATAAGCCAACTGTGAAAACAGAGTCTTCTTCACGGTGCTTCTGTATGTTTGTAACAGGCATTCCTGGTAGCCCTATCACCAAAAGCCTGCAAAGTGAAGTTAGACTTGGGGGCTCTGCTTTGCAATTCATTGGTGATCAGGATTACAAATTTAATTTTAGGATCCATGGAATGGATTACAGAGCTGCCTAAACTTCCCTTATGTTGTGTCTTAAGAGATTCCTTCCAGAAGAAACCAGAATTTAATAAGATTATCTCTGAACTTGTCTTAATTAAATGCATTCTTGGATTACTACTAATGAACACACTAAATTTTTTAGACCATGGTTAGGAAATTAGCCAATTTAGGAGGCAGATTCACTTAAGCGTAAAATAAAATTGAATGAAATCTCTAGAGAACTCAGTTCCACTTTTGTGAGGAATTGAAGATTTTCTTTGCTGGTGGTTTAATTGTGTAAGGCACTTGCTCATTTACTGCTTTAAAGAGTTTTCTATGACCATTCTGTTTGTGTTTAATGCCAGGATGAACAGACAGTTCAGGGCAGAACAAAGGCAGGAAGTTAATATCACTAAGTAGCAGAGAGACCCTCAAAGTTACTTACAATCCATGGGAATGTCTGCCCCTAGTCGGCTCACAGCATGGGAGGACAGAGGCACATGGCATAGCTAAAGATGGAACAGAAGTTAATAGCCTGGAACCTGCAGAGTTTCATGAAAAATGATTTAGTGTATGTCTACTGTGAAAGCTAAGCATTTGATGGCTTAAGTGAGAATCTACTCTTTGACTGTAACTGAAGTATGAAGTTGCTGACAGAATTTTGCTCTCAACTAAGGGATCTATAAAAATTCTTTGTTGCTTATGAACAACAAATTTATGTGAGTTTATTAAAAGCAATAGAATTGGTTCAAACAATTACTTTGTAAATAGGCTTCTAACTAATAGGAATACTAATTATTCTTCTAATTTGTGCATATATTAGAATGAATTGATCTCATAGGTACCTGTCAAACAGATAAAATGCATTAAAAGATCTTTATACTTATTTCTCTCTCATAGTTGTCTAGTTCGTGGTGAGAGGCAAAGGAATCAAAGATTGTAAGTCACTTTCACATTGCAATTGCCTAAAGGAGAAAATATTGTACTTTAATCTACACAAAATAATAAAGTATAGCTATTTGTGTAAAATGTTATGAATTTTACTTTGGGCCTTTGTGTTTACATGCCAGTACATATGTCCACAATAGCTTTTAGACACATACAGGAAATGAAAGGTACATAATTAGTTAATTGTTCTATAGGACTAAATGGAAAGTGAAATGCCAAGCAAAGAGCACATTTGCACTGAACTCAATATTCTTCCTGACATATTCATATCTAGCTAGATCCTCTTCCCTGTAAATTCTTTTAGAGAAGGGATGAACTTCTATCTTACTTATGATTCTGTATCTTAACAGCACAGGGCACATAACTAGGTGCTCAACACATGTTCATGGCATTGAATTGAATACAACCATAATAGAATCATCCCTAGGGAAACAGCAAATACTTTCATATTACCACCCAAGAAGACATCCTTTGTGAAAATACCATTGCTGTAATTTGTACAGCACAGGTTTTGCACAAGCATAGTCAGTGGCCCTTTCTTAAAACATTCTCTCTCCAATAAAATCTAGACAGTGTAACAGGGTTCATGGTCATATTTAGCAAACATATGCCATGCAACAGTCACCTTGTTACACTTTTGCAGGCACTAAAGTATGTGTGTGTCAGACAGAGGTTGGAGGAAAAGGAATGAAGGGATGTTTAGTGTTTGGCTTCCATAATCAAGTCGACAGGTAAGCATAGCAGTCCCCTGCCCAGACACTTTAATCACTTCTCTGTGAAGCCAGAATTTCTGTCCATGGTATTTAGTGCAGTACTGTGCTTATAATGTGCACAATAAAAAATGTGTGTTGATTAAAGCCATTTAATAAAATTCTGGGCCTAGGAGAAATGGAAAAACTTTGACATCTACAGGTTTAAAGCAATAGTTTTTAAGTCTGGATTGAAATCCAGCTGTCCTGATGAAGTCTGATGCTCTTTGAGACAGACCATTCTGCTCTGGGGAAAGTGAGGTAATCCACCAGGGAACCAAACAGACAAACAAACCTGGTATCTTGGGCATGAAGCTTAAACAACAGTGCATCCTGCCCACAGCATCCCCTCCAGAGCCCTTCTGCTGAGCTGTCCTTAACAGTGACCTGGAAGACTGGAAGAATTTGAGATCCTCTTCTAGGACTCAACTCACTACCTCAGAGTGATTGGGGCCTGGAAAAGACAGAATCACTGTTTCCATCCAAATATCTCCGTGCCAAGCTGCAAATCAATTCACCTGAATCACGAACTGCCAGGATTATCTATAAATAATTTTTTCCAATAATAAGATGGCTTTGCTTTACTGATTTTCATCATGTATTAAAGCAAGATTTGATTAAAGGCAAAAGAAGAAAAGGGACATGTGGTTATTTAAATTTTAATTAATGGCAGTCTGGGTCTTGCTCTAACTTTCCCTATCCACACAATCCCAGTGTATCCTGCACACAGAATTTTGGGAAGTGAAGCAGGCATACAGTTTGTTTATTCCTCTTTATCTCAGATATACAGACTCAAAAACAACAATGACAACACACTCTCATGTAGTACTCATTACATGTCCAGCACTCTCTATATATTAATTCAATCATAACAATAGCATAAAAAACATACTGTATTAGACAGATATATTTTTATAACCATTTTTAGATGAGTAAATTAAAGCACAGTTGATTAAATAACTTGCCCAAGGTAACATCGTAAACAGCAGTGTCAAGACTGCTAAAGTGTCAAGACTGCTAACATCGTAAACAGCAGTGTCAAGCTGCTAAAGTTCTTCATTACCTATGAAATTTGCCAAGGAATCTCACCAAGAGTGAATTTAATTTTCCATTACAGACATTGCATCCTTCATTTGGCTACCTGATATGACCATTCTCTTTTGGTCCTTCTTGTAGAAACTCATGCCTCATTCATCCAACACACACAACACATTTATTGACTACCTATTATGCACAAGTCACCATGCCTAAATCACTTTCACATGGCGATTGCCTAAAGAGCAAAACTTTATACTTTCATCTATGTAAAATAATAAAGCATAGCAATATTTTTTGGTAGCATGTTATGAATTTTACTTCGGGCCTTTGTGTTTACATATCAGTACATATGTCCACAATGGTTTATCCATCTTGTTGGGGATACAAAATGGACAAGGCCAAAGTTACAGTCTACTGGGAAGGGTAGGTCCACATTCCAATGAATGCTACATAATCTGTTCAAAGTCCTATATAATCTAGGAGCACAAAAGACTGGATGACTAAGTGCTTACCAGGCAAGGAAACTTTTACACAATGAATGCTAATTTAACCAAGTCTAAAGGAATGAGAAACATATCAACCAGTGGTTTCATGGCTGTGTAATGATTGTGCTCAAAATTTTCTAGTGAGAAAAGGCTGCATTTCCATTTCTTTGCAGTGGATCTATTTGGAATTACCAAACTTTTAAAGAAGGTTATGTGTGTGTGTTGGGGGTGGGGGTTGGGAGATGAGGGAAGGGCTTTTTTCCCAGGAGTCTCAATTGCTGTTAAAAACTTTCTAAAAATTTTAGTACATACATCACAGATTTGACAAGAAACAGCACCCATCAGCGTATGCTTTAATCTCTTAAATAGTATACATATTCTTGAACCTCTTAATGGTCAATTGTAGTAAGTTTTGGTGACAGTCTGTACTTTCTAAACCTGTATCTCAAATTTTTAAGTGATAGAATCAGCTAGTCTAGTCATTTAAAGATATTTGGATCATTGACAGGAAAAAGTAATTGCCATGCATACGCCAATAAAATTGTCCTGAACTCAGATAAAAAGAAACTGTTATAATTTGCTGCTAACTTGGGTTAACTAAAAATTGCACACTCTCCTACAGTTAACTTTCTACTGCACTTCTTGACACAAGTATTTAAGCATGTGCTACAGAATATCACAGACATTTTTCCAGAGTTTCAGAAACTGTTTTAGATACTGACAAGGTATGAACAACATTAATCTGGGAGTTCAGAACAAGGGCCAATCAGGGTGAACCCGGGCAAATCAGATTGCCCAACAGAGATTATAAAAGAGGATCAAGAGAACGTATGGGACAATGCATTCAGGTCAGGGGGTCACAGAATGGGTTTACGAGTGGCCTCGAAGGGTCTGGAAACTGCCTGATAGTGTGTACAAAATTGTGTGTGTGTGTTCAAAGCTACATTTTTCTGGGGAGATTTTTATTGTAATATCAAAATGGATTGTATTCCCCTTCCATGACCCCCACTCCTCACCAAGGAGGTTTAAAACCACCAGATTGAGTTTTCACTAGTGAGAAAGAAGTTGATATCAGGTTCCCATTGTTTTATCATTCACTGTTTATTGTATCTATTTCTGCCTGGTGAACTGTATAACAAAATGTTCCCTTAAAAATTACATGTTTAAAGCCCCTCTAGTGTTGGTTTTTAAATCACTGGACTCAAAAGAGTCGATCGTAGTTTATCCCATATTTGACACTAGCAACTCTGTGCAAAGGTGATATCTAGACTATTAGATTTTACAAAATCCTGCCATATGGGCATTAGAATAGTTAGTAGATGTCATTACTTTTCTGGTCACTGAATTTAGTATTAATACATAGTACTCTTTAATTTTGAAAAGTCTGATTTATTATTATTATTATTATGATGATCTGCTTACCAGTTGACCTAAATAGGTAAGTTAGGGAAGAAAAGCTAATTCCAGACCATGTACTTCCAATAGCCTTTATTAACTAATTTAAGGGCCAACTGAAATTTTCTTAGTTCTTGTCCTATTTTGAGATTTTGCTTTTACCTTCAGACATTCAGGACCTTCATGGGAAGCAGTACAACAACTTAGAAAAAAAAAGACTATGTGTAAATCTTGGTCTCAGATAGACCCCACTTCTAAACCCAGCTCCACTCCTTACAAGCTATGTTCCTTTGAACACATTACTCATCCTAAGTCATTGTCTCCTTCTAGAATGGATTTAATAAAATGGCACAGATTTTGAAGAGCAAATAAGAGAATATGTGCATCTGACAGATACAAAGTCTACACACGAAAATACGTGACCACCCTCCAAAGAGTGCTCCCGAGGAAAAAGGTGACCAACTATTTGACACCATCCCCTGCGCATCCAACAGCCTCCTGGGTTCCCACAGCACTCACTTTGCTTTAACACTAATCTTTTTCCATCTTGTATGCAAATCAGTTGTTTTCATGACTCTTTTGGAGCCCCTCACATACACCTTAATTCCAAGATAGTACAATGTGAGACGGGCCAATCAAGAGCGTTACTGGGATCACTGGTAGCTGTGTGAATGCATGTGTGAGCTAGTGAAAATGACTCATGTAGAAAGAGTAAGAGCTCCAAAAGCCAACTAAAACCAACATGTCTGAGGGAGTTCTTCACCCATTGCTTTAGGTACTAGATTAGGTTTCTGTAAATTATGGCCTTGGGCCAAATCCTGACTCTTCCCTGTTCTGTTCTACTCTCAGTGCAGTTGCTCTTGATCATTAGGTATTACCTACAAACCCCATGCCGAAAACATTTGCAATCTGGACATTTACTGGAAAAGTTTGCCGACCCTCATCCTACAGCAGAACTGTGCAGTAAAATATAGTGTAATTTTACATTTTAAATGTTATGAAATATACACATCACATAAATATATATGAGTTTAAATTTCCAAGAGCCATATTAAAAATAAAACAATAATTTTAATATTTTAATCTAATATATTTAAAAGCATTAAAAATTACTATTGATCAATTTTATATTCTTTTAAAATAATTCTTTTTAATTTTACATTCCATTTTAAATCATGAGAAATCTGCTATGTGTTTGGCACTTATCACGTATGTCTTTTGGGACCATCCACAGTTGTGATGCCCAGTAGCTAATAGTGGCTCATTGCTGGCATATTGCATGGGGCCTGTTCAGAGGTCCACATGTGGCTGCAGCATTTTGAGGAGAGAAGTGGTAATAAGATCAAGTCTTGGCCAGGTCACAGGAACAAACACAGGCCAATTACCTCTGGGGACCCCATCTGCCAATGGCTAATTCCAGAGCCTATGTGAGACAAACTGGGGAATAAAAACCAGGTAAGACAAAGAGTAGGAAATTTAGAATATACTTGAGGGAGGTGGATGAAGGGAAATGTCTGCCTCAGAAGAAGCAGCTACCCAGAGCTGCAATGAGTGAATGTGTGTGCCCAGTCGTTTTAAATTTAATAAGATAAATATCAATTTCCCTACCACTAAGATGTGGGTTAATTCTTACATTTTTTATATGCCCTTAAAGAATCACTAGCTCTTGAAAAGCAAGAATTATGTTTAATTCATCTTCATATGAGATCAAGGTACCTCCCACAGGTTTTGCCTTTAGGATGTGCTTCAAATATATTAGTTGAAGCTGATATTGAGCAGTACACTGCTGATAAATAGATAATGAACAGATGACTGACTGAATGAATGACTAAAAATATAATAATAAATCCATTTTTTCTATGGCTGATAACAGTTTCAATCTCCCCAGAATGCCTGGTGTTGAATAAGGATCTGAGTCCATAAGTTAAAGAAACAAAGTTCTACTGACAAACACCAAACATTCTTGTCACAGAAGAGTGATCATCACAGAAGAGGTGGTCCTTTGTTCATTTGGTAGTTTGTTTGTTGGGAAGGGGGAGTAAGGGCACTGAGCCTGACCACAAGTCATTCATATGTGTTCTTTCTGATGACTGAGATAGGCAATTTTAATAAATGAACACAGAAGCGCTTGTAGGATTGAGGAGGTGGAACAAGATGGCCAAATAGAAGCCTGCACTAATTGTCCTCCCTGCAGGAATACCAAATTTTACATCTACACAAAAAAGCACTCTCCTAAGAACCAACAATCAAGTGAGCAATCACAGTAAGTGGTTTTAACTTCCTATCACTGAAAGAGGGACTGAAGAGGGTGGATAAGACAGTCTTGAAATGACAACACCATCACTCCCCCATCCCCCAGCAGCAGCCATATGGTGTGGAAAGAGAATCTGTGTGCTTGGGGAAGGCAGAGCACAGTGATTGTGGGTTTAGCATTGGAACTCAGTGCTACCAACACCAGGCAGGACTCAGCTAATACCCACAGAGGGAACATTTAGACCAGCCCTAGCCAGAGAGGAATTGCCCATGGCAGAGGTTGGAACTTGAGTTTCAGCAAGCTTCACTACCATGGGATAAAGTGCTCTGGGGCTCCTAATAAACTTGAAAGGCAGTCTAGGCCACAAAGACTGCAACTTCTTGGCAAGACCTAGTACTGAACTGGGCTCAGAGCCAGTGGACTTGGGAGCTGGGGGGGTGGGTAGGTGACCTACTGAGACATCAGCCAGGGTAGCTAAGGGAATGCTTGTTCCATTCCTCCCCCCAAACCCAGGCAGCATAGCTTATAGCTCCAAAAGAGTCCCCTTCCTTCCTCTTGAGGGAAATGTAAGAGGACTTTGTCTTGAAACTTGGATACTGGCTCAGCTACAGAAGGACAGGGCACCAGTCAGAGTCATGAGGCCCCTGTTCCAGGTCCTAGCTTCTGGGCATTTCTAGACACATCCTCAGCCAGAACCCACTGACTTAAAGGGAAGGACCCATTCCTGGCAGGATCCATCATCTGCCGACATAAAAGCCTTGAGGCCCTGAATAATCAGCAGCAATAGCCAGGTAGTACACGTCATGGGCCTTCGGTGAGACTCTGAGATGTGTTGGCTTTAGGTGTGACCAAGTGTATTCACAACTGTGGTAGCTACCAGGAGAGACTTCTTCTGCTTCAGAAAAGGACAGGGAAAAATAAAAGAGACTTGTTTTTCAGCTTAGGTAATAGCACAGTCACAGTGAGGCAGAGCATCAAGCAGGCTCTTGCCGTCCCCAATTCCAGGACTTGGCTCTTGGACAGCAATTCTGGACTATCCTGGGCCAGAGGGGAGCCCACTTCCCTGAAAGGTGAGTCCTAGCCCTGGCAGAATTCACTACAATCTGACTGAAGAATCCTTGGCAGATACCCTGGCAGTACTCCCTGTAGGCCTGTGGTGGTGCTGGACATGGGGAGAGACTCCTCTGTCTATGGAAAGGGGAAGAAAGAATGGGAAACATTTTGTCTTGTGGGTTCAGTGCTAGCTTAGCTACAATATATTGGAGGAGCAGGTAGATTTCTAAGGTTTCTGACTCTAGGCCCAGACTCCTGGACAGCCTCTCTGGACCTGTCTGGGACTCAGGAGGAACTTGCCACCCTAAAGGGAAGAACACAAATTTGACTGGCTTCACCACCTGCTAATTGCAGAGTCCTAGGTCTTTAACTAAACATAGGCAATAGCCCAGTAGTGGCTACAGCAGGCCTTGGGCAAGACCCAGTGCTGCGCTGGCTCCAGGTCTGACCTAGTATAGTCCCAGTGGTGGGGCCACAGGAGTACTTGTGTCACTCCTCCTCCAGCTCCAGGCAGCTCAGCACATAGTGAGAAACTCCATTTGTTTGAGAGAAGAGAACAAGAATCTGCATCTGGTAACCCAGAGAATTCTTCCAGATCTTACCTAAGACCATCAAGACAGTATCTCTACAAGTTTGCAAGAACCACAGCACTACTGGGTTTGGGGTGCCCCGTAACGCAGATACAGCTAAAGTGACCACTGGATCGCAACACCCAAGTCTCTTTGAATACCTGGAAAGCCTTCCCAAGGACAGGTACAAACAAGCTCATACTGCAAAAACTACAATAAATATCTAATTTTTCAATGTCCAGACACTGACGAACATCCATAAGCATTAAAACTATCTAGGAAAATATGACCTCACCAAACAATCTAAATAAGGCACCAAGGGCCAATCCTGGAGAGAAAGAAATATGAGACCTTTCAGAGAATTCAGAATAGCTGATTTCAGGAAATTCAAAGAAATTTGAGATAACACAGAGAAGGAATTCAGAATCCTATCAGATATAGGTAACAAGAAAATTGAAGTAATTAAAAAGAATTAAGCAGAAAATCTGGAGTTGAAAAACGCAACTGGAGACAGAGCAAGACCCTGTCTCAAAAAGAAAAAGAAAAGAAAGAAAAGAAAAATGCAATTGGCATACTGAAGAATGCATCAGAGTCTCTTAACAGCAAAACTGATTCAGCAGAAAGAAAGAATTAGTGAGCTTAAAGACAGGTATCTGAAAATAAAAAGTCAGAGGAGACAAAATAAAAAAGAATAAAACATGCCTGTAAGATCTAGAAAATAGCCTCAAAAGAACAAATCTAAGAGTTATTGGCCTTAAAGAGGAGGTAGAGAGATAGGGGTAGAAAGTTTATGTAAAGGGATAACAACGGAGAATGTCCCAAACCTATACAAGGCTACCAATATTTAATATTGATACACTATATACAAGAGTGTTATAGAACACTAAGCAGATTTAACCCAAAGAACACTATCTTATGGTATCTAATAATAAAACTCCCAAAAGTCAAGAATGAAAAAGAATCCTAAAAGCAACAAGAGAAAAGAAACAAATAACATACAATAGAGCTCCAATATGTCTTGTCTTGCAGCAGACTTTTCAGTGGAAAGCTTACAGACCAGGAAAGAGTGGCATGACGTAAAGTGCTGAAGAAAAAAAAAACTTTTTTTTTTTTTTTTTTTTTGAGACAGAGTCTCGCTCTGTCGCCCAGGCTGGAGTGCAGTGGCGCAATCTCGGCTCACTGCAAGCTCCGCCTCCCGGGTTCACGCCATTCTCCTGCCTCAGCCTCTCTGAGTAGCTGGGACTACAGGCACCCGCCACCACGCCTGGCTAATTTTTTTGTATTTTTAGTAGAGACGGGGTTTCACCGTGGTCTCGATCTCCTGACCTCGTGATCCGCCCGCCTCGGCCTCCCAAAGTGCTGGGATTACAAGCGTAAGCCACTGCGCCCGGCCGGAAAAAAACTTTTACCCTAGAATAGTATATCTAGTAAATATATCCTTCAAACACGAAGGAAAAATAAAGACTTTTCCAGACAAACAAAAGCTAATGGATTCCATCAACACCAGAGCTGTCCTACAAGAAATACTAAAGTAGTTCAATCAGAAAGAAAAGGACACTAATGAGCAATAAGAAATCATTCAAATGTACAAAACTCACTGATAATAATAAGTACACACACAAAACTCAGAATAGTTTAACTCTGTAATTGTGGTATATAAACTATTCATATCTTAAGTAAAAAGGTGAAAAGATAAACAAATAAAAAGTAACTGTAACTTTTCTTTTTTTTGAGATGGAGTCTTGCTGTCACCCAAGTTGGAATGCAGTGGCACCATCTCAGCTCACTGCAACCTCCACCTCCTGGGTTCAAATGATCCTCCTGCCTCAGCCTCCCTAGTAGCTGGGATTACAGGCACCCACCACCATGCCCCACTGATTTTGTATTTTTAGTAGAGATGGGGTTTCACCATGTGGGCCAGGCTGGTCTCAAACTCCTGACCTCAGATTATCCACCCGCTTCAGCCTCCCAAAGTGCTGGATTACAGGCATGAGTTACTGCACCCAGCCTACTTTTCAAGACATAGACAGTACACTAAGATATGAATAGAAAGAAACAAAAGGTAAAAAAAGCGGGGAGATTAAGTTATAGAGTTTTATTAGTTTTTTTTGTGGTTTATGCAATCACTTAAATCATCATCAGTTTAAAATAATGGGTTATAAAATATTATTTGCAAGCCTCATGGTAATCTCAAATTTAAAAACATGCAATGGATACACAAAAAATAAAAAGCAAGAAATTAAAACATATCACCAGAGAAAATCACCTTCATTAAAAGGAAGGCAGAAAGGAAAAAAGAAGAGAAGGTGACAAAGCCACCTGAAAACAAATAACATCGCAGGAGTAAGTCCTTATTCATCAATAATAAGATTGAATATAAGTGGACTAAACTCTCCAATTGAAAGACATAGAGTGGCTGAATGGATTAAAAGAAGATACAACAATCTGTTGCCTACAAAAAACACACTTGGCCTTTAAAGACACATAGACTGAAAAAAAAAAGGATGGAAGAAGATATCCTATGCAAATGGAAACCAAAAAAGAACAGGAGTAGCTATACTTATATCAGACAAAAAATATCACAAGTCAAAAACTATAAAAAGAGACTAAGAAGGTTATTATATAATAATAAAGGAGTCAGTTCAGCAGAGGATATGATTGTGTGTCTGTGTATATACACATATATATATAGATATATACACACATATATATATACACATTATATATATGCATCCAACAATGGAGCACCCAGATATTTAGAGCAAATATTATTAGAGCTAGAGAGAGAGAGAGATAGACTCTAATGCTATAATAGCTGGAGACTTCAACATTCTACTTTCAGCGTTGAACAGATCTTCCAGATGGAAAATCAACAACAATAAGAAAAAAATCAAACTTAATCTGCACTATAGGCCATGTGGGCATATAAATATTTACAGAACATTTAATCCAATGACTGCAGAGTACACATTCTTCTTCTCAGTACATAGATCAGTCTCAAGTATAGACCATATGTTAAGCCACAAAACTCGGGAGACTGAGGCAAGAGAATCGTTTGAACCTGGGAAGGGGAGGTTGCAGTGAGCCGAGATCATGCCACTGCACTCCAGCCTGGGTGACAGTGTGATACTTCATCTCAAAAAAAAAAAAAAGAAAGAAAGAAATATATCAAGTAAATTCTCCGACCATAATGGAATAAAACTAGAAATCAATAACAAGAATTTTGGAAACCATACAAACACATGGAAATTAAACAGTATGTTTCTGAATTACCAGTGAATCAACGAAGAGATTAAGAAAAAATTGAAACGTCTCTTGAAACAAATGATAAAGGAGCCACACATACAAAACCTATGGGATACAGTGAAAGCAAAACTAAGAGGAAAGTTTATAGCTTTAAGTCCCTACATTGAAAAATACGAAAAACTTCAAACAAACAACCTAATGTTGCATTTTAAAGAACTAGAAAAGCAAGAGCAAACCAAACCCAAAGTTAGAAGAAAGAAATAATATAAGGGCAGAAATAAATGACATTGAAATGAATAAAAACACCGATGGAACAAAAACTGGATTTTTTGAAAAGATAAACAAAACTGACAAACCTTTAACCAGATTAACTAGGAAAAAAAGAAAGAGAGGATCCAAATAAAAAAATCAGAAATGAAAAAAAGACATTAGAACAAACACTGCAGAAATCCAAAGGATCATTAGAGACTACTATGAGCAACTATATGCCAATAAATTGGAAAATCTAGAAGAAATGAATGAATTCCTAGACATATTCACCCTACCAAGATTTAATCATAAATAAATCCAAAGCCTGAATAGACCAGTGACAAGTAACAAGACCAAGGCCATAATAAAAAATTTCCCAACAAAGTAAAGCCTGGGACCCAATGACTTCACTACTGAATTCTACCAAACATTTAGAGAACTAATAGAAACTCTATTCTAACTATTCCAAAAAAATAGAAGTGGAGGAAATATTTTCAAACTCATTCTATGAGGCCAGTATTACCCTGATCACCAAATCAGACAAAGACACATCAAAAAAACAAAACTACAGGCCAACATCTTTGATGAACACTGATGCAAAAATTCTCAGCAATATACTAGCAAACTGAATTCAACAATACACTAAAAAGATCATTCATCGTGACCAAGTAGGATTTATCTTAGGGATGCAAGGAGGGTTCAACATATGCACATCAATCAATGTGATGCATTATATCAACAGAAAGAAGGACAAAAATCTCATGATCATTTCAATTGATGCTGAAAACTTTTGCTAAAACTCAACATTGCTTCATGATAAAACTCCTCCAAAAATGGGTATAGAAGTAGTATACCTCAACACAATAAGAGCTACATACAGCAGACCCACAGTTAGTATCATACTGAATGGGGAAAAACAAACTTTTCCTCTAAGATCTGGAACATGACAAAGATGTCCACTTTCACCACTGTTATTCAACATAGTACTAGAAATCCTACCTAGAGCAATCAGACAAGAGAAAGAAATAAAGGGTATCCAAATTGGAAAGGAAGAAATCAAATTATCCTTGTTTGCAGATCATAAAATCTTCTATTTGGAAAAACTTAAAGACTTCACCAAAAAACTATTAGAGCTGATAAATTCAGTAAAGTTGCAGGATACAGAATCAACATACAGAAATCAGTAGCATTTCTATATGTCAATGGTGAACAATCTGAAAGAAATAAGAAAATAATCACATTTATAATAGCTACAAATAAAATTAAATACCTAGGAATTAACTGAACCAAAGAAGTGAAAGTTCTCTACAATAAAAACTATAAAACATTTGGTGAAAGAAATTGAAGAAGATACAAAAATTTGGAAAGATATTCCATGTTCATGGATTGGAAGAATCAATATTGTTAAAATGTCCAACTTCCAAACACAATCTAAAGATTCAATGTAATCCCTATAAAAATACCAATGACATTCTTCACAGAAGTAGAAAAAAAGATCAAAAAATTTGTATGGAATCACAGAAGACTCAGAATAGTCAAAGCTATTCCAAGCAAAAAGAACAAAACTGAAGGAATCACATTACCTATTTTCGAACTATAATACAGAGCTGTAGTAACCAAGACAGCATGGTACTGGCATAAAAACAGATTCATAGACCAGAAACAAATCCATATATCAAGAGTGAACTCATTTTTGACAAAGGTGCCAAATGCATGCATTGGGGAATGACACTCTCTTTCATCAATAGTGCTGGGAAAACTGGATTTCCATATGCAGAAGAATAAAACTAGGCCCCTATCTCTCACCATATACAAAAATCAAATTAAAATAGGTGAAGAACATAAATCAAAGACCTCAAACTATGAAACTACTCAAAGAAAACTTTCGAGAAACTCTCCAGGATATTAAACCTGGCAAAGGTTTCTTGAGTAATACCCCACAAGCACAGGCAACCAAAGAAAAAGTTTGAATCACATCACGTTAAAAAGCTTCTTCACAGTAAAGGAAATAATCAA
Organism: Symphalangus syndactylus; assembly: GCF_028878055.3. Classification (NCBI taxonomy): domain Eukaryota; kingdom Metazoa; phylum Chordata; class Mammalia; order Primates; family Hylobatidae; genus Symphalangus; species Symphalangus syndactylus. Next base: position 73,245,897 of record NC_072425.2, on the reverse strand, counting down.
CAAAATGAAGAAATAACCCACAGAATGTGAGGAAATATTTGCAAACTACCCACCTGATGAGATTAATAACCAGACTATATGAGGAACTCAAGCAACCCTATTAAAAATGGACAAAGGACCTGAATACACATTTCTCAAAAGAAGACAAATGACAAATAGGGATATGCAAACATGCTTAACATCATTGATCATCAGAGAAATGCAAATCAAAACTACAGTAAGGTATCACCTCACCCCAGTTAAAAGTGCTTATATCCAAAAGACAGGCAATAATAAATGCTGGCTTGAATGTGGAGTAAAGGAAACCCTTGTATGCTCTTGGTGGGAATGTAAATTAGTACAATCACTGTGGAAAACAGTTTGGAGGTTTCTCAAAAAACTAAAAATAGAACTACCATCTGATCCAGCAATCCTACTGTTAGGTATATACCCAGGAGAAAGGAAATAAAAGAGATAGCTGCACTTCCATGCTTACTGTTGCACTATTCAAAGTGGCCAAGATTTAGAAGCAATCTGTGTCCGTCAACAGGTGAATGCATAAAGAAAATGTGGTACACATATACAATGGAGTATTATTATACAATGGAGGCATAAAAAGAATGAGATTGAGCCATCAAAATATGCCATTAAAAAAATGAGATTCTGTCATTTGCAACAACATGGATAGAACTAAATGTCATTATGTTAAGTGAAATAAGCCAGGCAAAGAAAGACAAACTTTGCATATTCTCACTTAGTTGTGTGAGCTAAAAATTAAAACAATTGAACTTGTGCAGATTGAGAGTAGAAGGATGATTACCAGAGTCTGGGAAAAGTAGTGGGGGGAATGGGGCAGAAGTGGGGATAATAGGTACAAAAAAAATAGAAACTATGAATAAGATCTAGTATTTGATAGCACAACAGGGTAACTATAGTCAATAATTTAACGTACATTTTAAAATAACTAAAATAATATAACTGAATCATTTATAACACAAAGAATAAATGCTTGAGGTAGTGAATACTCCATTTACCCTGATGTAATTTTATACATTATATGCCTTTATTGAATATCCCTATACCCCATTAATATATATACCTACATGTACCCACAAAAATTAAAAATTAAAGTTCAAGAAGTGCTTGTAGGCCAACTCTGCAGCAGAACAATTTCTGCCCCAAATTCTACACTTGCAAAGTAGACTTGATTCAGATTGCTCATGCTTTTACTTTAAGTTAGGATCCTGATCTGCACAGGCTCCATGACAGTGAGATTCTAAATTGGCCATGAACTGAAGAGCACCTAAGGCTACAGTCAAGCTTACAAGACTTCAGTGTTGCAAATGCTGTTCTGTAGATTCCAAGCTCTGTGTTTCTAAGTAAATATTCCTGTTTTGGCTTCTTGGCTGTCTATCCTCCATATCTTAAAGGCAATCTTCAAATTTCTCATATCACAGGAAAGCAGAAAGGAAATATTACTATTTGTACTAGGTTTCAGAACCACAACTTAACCAGTTTTTCCTAGCTAAATAAAGGAATAAAGTAATGTTCTTCCATGGAATATGTCAAGCTACTTTGACATACAATATAGTCACAACATACATACTGATGTAGGCTGAATTATGATCCCCTCAAAGATAGTCATATCCTAATCCCCACAGCCCATTTATTAATTTAAATGGCAAAAAGGACTTTACAGTTGACTGTAAATTAAGGATCTTGAGGTGGGGAGATTATGCTGGATTATCTGGGTGGCCCAATTAAATCATGAGAGTCTTGTAAGAACTCCCTTATAAGAGAGAACTAAGAGAATCTGAGTCAAAGAGATGCGGACAATGGAAGCAAAGGGTAAAAGAGAGAGAGGGGGGAGACTGGAGGATGCTACATCACTGTTTTTGAATATGAAACCACACCAAGAATACTGGTGGCCTCTTGAAGCTAGAACATGAAAATACATGAGTTCTTCCATAGAGCCTTCAAAGAAATGTAGCCCTGCTGACCTACTTGAAGACTTTTGACCTCCAGAATTCTAAGAAGACAAATCTGTGCTCTTTTTTTGAGCCACTGAATTGGTGGCCATTTGTTACAGCGGCAATATGAAACTGTTATACGTACATGACACATACAAATGTTTCCCGTTTGCAGCAACATGATGCAGCTGGAGGCCATTATCCTAAGTAACAGAAAACTAAATACTGCGTGTTCTCACTTATAAGCAGGAGATAAACACTGGGTAAACATGGACATTAACATGGCAACAATAGACACTGGGGACTACTAGAGTGGGGAGGATGGTAAGGGGGTTTGGGTTAAAAAACTACCAATCAGGTACTACACTCACTGCCTGCGTGATGCGATCATTCATATGCCAAACTTCAGTGACGTGTAATAAACCTGAACATGAAACCCTTGAACCTAAAAGTCGGAAACAAACACATTTCTACTTGAATAAAAGATTTAAAAGTCAGTTTATTTAAATGTCACGTTTATATTAGTCCCTTTAAGGAGTTGAACTCAAAGTTCTCCAAAGACCTTATATTTCTTCCGAGATATTAAAGATGCCTTCTAGTTATAAACTACCATCTTTTACAAGTTAAAAATGACAGCTGGCTTTAGAGAGCAGTCTTTCACGAAGATGTTGATATCAAATGGACAGGTTCTAAGAAGGAAAAGGATATAGCAACTAGAGGGCATCCGAGCTTCCAATCTAGCAATGGGCTGGCACAAGCACTGTTTGTAACTACCTCAAGTTAGTCTGATCTGTGCTAGGAACCTTATCACACCATCTTAAAAACCTGCCAAGGCCACACTATTAATTAGTAAATTATAAAACCAGAAGTTAAACTGAAGCCGATATGATTCCAAGACACATGCTATCAATAATCTACCATTCAATTTCTGATCTATTCACTATAAAAATTGTGTGTTGATTTTCCTTGCTCTGCTCACTCCCTGATGCATACTCTAACGCACTTATAAATTGAATTCAGTGTCTTTTTTTTTTTTTTTTTTGAGACAGTCTTGCTCTGTCGCCAAGGCTAGAGTGCAGTGGAGCAACCTCCGCCTCCCAGGGTCAAGCAATTCTCCTGCCTCAGCCTCCTGAGTAGCTGGGACTACAGGTGCATGCCAGCACACCCAGCTCATTTTTGTATTTTTAACAGAAATGGGGTTTCACCATGTTGGCCAGGCTGGTCTTGAACTCCAGACCTCGTGATCTGCTTGCCTCGGCCTCCCAAAGTGCTAGGATTACAGGAGTCAGCCACCACACCTGACCGGTATTCATTCTGTAACTTGTATCCTTCTCCCTTACTGGTTCACACTTTAGTTTGTATCTCTTCTCCATACACCCTGCTACCTTCTGCACTGGTGCTATACTGAGCTAACGTTCCAGTCCCCATTATCACACTGCTTCACTGGGGTAATCCAGGGATCACCTTTCTTTTATGAACAGCTTTATATCTGCTCTGTCATCAGCCTTCATCCAGGAGAGACCTGCTTCAAGCCCCCGACTTCTGCTAGGGTTTGACATCTGAAAGTGCCATATGTAGCTAGAAAAAGGGCAAACCAGGGTCTTCATTTTACTGTCCTGACTTACTGTCCAACAATAAAACATTGTCCTAAGATCACATGAGACAATTGCACTAATAAACCCAATAAGGATAAGAAATAATGTCCTTTTCAAATCAAATGAATCATTTTTCCCTCCCTTAAAATTCAAAAGGAGAATCACAGATTTATGTTATATTAAAGATTCCATGCTTCATTATTTTTAAAGCTGTAATGATCACTTGTAGCCAACAGACAACCCACTTGTCTCCGAATTACAATTCAAAAATTAAGGTAAAGTTTCAGTAGCAAATATTTATATTCCAGTCAAAATCTGCTTTAAAAATTATATACAGCTATCTTCAATTGCTCAATTCTTGGTATAAGTATTATATGCAAAGCTAAAAGCCATATTAAGATGTGAGAAAATCTTATATTACCTTGCAAAGGCATCATCCGCACCATAAAAACAAAAAAAAAAATCATTGTCTTATACAATATTCTGTGGGGAACAGCCTTGATAACTTTAGAAAAATAATTACACGAATTCTGAGAACTGCAGGAAAAATTGCCATCTTCTACATTAAATGAGAACATTTATGTGAAAATATGTTTGAAATCATAGTTAAATAAATTGTAGGTGTTATTATTAGCATTAGAAAGACTTCTAGAGCTTGCAAGAAGCCAAATTTTCAAAGCCCTAATAGCCAAAAATTCAGTTAAGTCTTTAAAATGTCATTCCAGGCTTGAGATTTCTCTCTGCAGTGAAGCTCAAAAGTCTTTCCTTTAATCAGACTGAATAAAATCCATTTGACCTACTTTCAGATTCACCAGAAGGACTGGAGCTATTTCACTGAGGTCCCTTCCTTAATTGTTATATTACTTACCTATTTCTGTGTAACAAATTGTTCCCAGACTTAGTAGTTTACGACGACAATATACATTTATTATTTAACAATCCCTATGGGCCAGGAATTTGGGAGCAGTTTGGCTGTGTGGTTCTGGCTTAAGATCTCTAATGAGGTTGCAGTCAAGATATTCGCAGAGGGACAGTGCCTGCTCCTACAGTTACTCAATCACGTGCATGACTGTCAGGAGGTCTCAGTTCCTTGCCATGCAACCCTCTATATAGAGCTGCATTCATGTCCTTACAACACGGCAGTTGGTTTCTCCAGAGCAAGTGATCCATTAAGACAGAAGTGTTATATACCTTAGCCTTGGAAGTCACTACCATTTTCTCTTGGTTACACAGATCAGCTCAATTCAGTATGGGAGGGAATCACACAAGGGTGGGCCTACAAGGTGGCAGGGATCATTGGAGGCCATCTTAGGAGCTGACAACCACAACTATGAAACTCTGATGACCCATAGGTATTAGTATGCTAGTGCTGCCATAACAAACTACCACAGATTGGATGACTGTAACAACAGAAATGTTTTCCTCACAATTCTGGAGGCTAGAAGTGTAAAATCAAGGTGTTGGCAGCGTTGGTTGCTTCCGAAGCCTCTCTCAACTTGTAAATGGTCTTCTCTCTGCGTCTTCACAAGGCCTTTCCTCGGTGTGTCTGTATCCTAGTCTCTTCTTCTTATAAGAACACCAGTTATACCCACCTTAATGTTTTCATTTTAACTTAATTACCTCTTTAAACCCCTAACTCCTACTACAGTCACATTCTGAGGTAGTGAAGATTAGGACTTCAACATGTAAATCTGGAGGAGTGTGCACAGATTGGGAGACACAATTCAGACATAATATCCTGTTATCCACCACCTTCTTTACTACAGGTGTTCTCTGTTCTTGGTCTTGTAAAATAAAACATTCACGCTGCTTACTCAGGAATTCCATGTACCTTTTAACAAATAGTATGCAAATAACCATTTCTTATCTATCCTACATAGGCTTCACAGAACAAGTTCTGAGAAGGTAAGGACTAACCTCAAATTCCTTCTCATGAACAGCAGTTCTCCCTCTGTGATCTGGGTGCTGATGACAGCGCCAACCTATGTGCCAACCATGCCACTCCACCTGCTGGCTCCATTCCAGCCTCTTTGCTGCACCTCTAACATGCCGGGCTTGGCACCCTGCAGCGCCTTTGCTAATGCTGTTCTTTGTATTGTTCTTCTGCTATATTGCAGCTGACTAACTCACCTATTCAGGACTCTGCTCCATAAATGGCTCCTCTTCAGAGAGGCCTTCCTTGAGCACACACTCTATTACAATCTTTCTCATCCTCCCCAGTTATTCTCCAGAAGTTTACCCTGATTTGTCAGCATTGAACATGTCACTATTCGAAAATGCATTATGCATTTTTTATGCTTTATTGTCTGTCTCCCACACTAGACCATGAGGCCCATGATCATGGGGACTTTGTCCTGTTCACTATGTATCCCCAGTGCCTGGTACATAGTGGGTAATCAATATATTTACTTGTTGAATAAATGAACAAATGACTATATCAATTAGGTTAATCTGCACAGTCTGACAGATGGAACAGATAACAATTAAGGTAGTCTCTATGTTTTATGATCTATATCTTCCAGAGTTTCTGATCACTAATAGGATACATTTTTAGCTTTGGTGATATAATTTCAGTAAATTGCTTTAATTAAATTGGAAATTGGCAGTAAGTGTTTGTTTTCTTTAGATGTGGGACTGTGAGACTCAGATATTACATCTGCAATGTTGCAAAGTCAAACACACAAATGGGTGCCAATCTGGATGTTTCCCAGAAATTCTCAATATTTAAAAACTCCAGTTTCTAGACTTGAAAAGGGCTGTTGATGCATATTTCTTCTGTGTTATCCCAAGCTATCCATGATGGTAGAAAATAATTCTTTATTCTCATGAGAGACTACATATGCCTAGGATCAAGCTTACAAAATGCTTCATAACTTCCCTTATTTGTTGTACATTAATTTCTTACCTGAAAGGCAAATTGTGGGCCTGTAGAATAATTTGTACCTATGGTGGTAACAAAAGTTTAAGTAACTTCACAACTTTCTGTGGTCTACTGATGTCATATAATAAGTTAACAGGCATAACCTACAAAAACCACTTCCGAGGATACACAAATTAACTGTCTCCATTCTCAAATGTGTTGTCTATTGTGTGTTGTGGAAATGGCTTTTGGCTGAAATTTGGAGCTCCTGATTTCTAGTGTTAGATCCACAACTTTCCCCATGTATGGATTGTGATAAGTCACTTAAATTCTCTGGACATTAGTTTTCTTATCAGTAAATTAAGGTGTGCTTTTTCAATCTGCACTCTATACTATTTCTTTTAATTCTAAAATCTTATAATTTTCATCGCCTCTTCCTCTTCCCTCCTCTCCCCTCTTTTCTCCCCACACCACCCTCTACCCACCCCACATTTGCAGAAGAAAATAAAAAGAAGTAGCAGGAAAAGTGATGGTAAGTATATAGTCTTATTTCACTTAATAGGAATCAAAAGAAAGGTACTTTACTATACATACCTCCTCAACTACTGTTCCCCAAGCCTCCAGAGAATCCTCTGGGAATGAATGATCACACTTCAGGTCCTAAGAGGTCATAAGATACACCTGTTTACTGTCCAAACTGAAATAAATTACGCACCACTCCCTTCAATAAATATATCTGCTAAGATAAATGGAGGCATGTGCTTTTAAACCTATACATATGCAGGACACATATGTAGGTATATGAAAAATAAAAGAAGCCGGGTGCAGTGGCTCACGCCTGTAATCCCAGCACTTTGGGAGGCAGAGGTGGGCAGATAACCTGAGGTCAGGAGTTCAAGGCCAGCCTGGCCAACAATGCAAAACACTGTCTCTACTAAAAATACAAAAATTAGCCAGGCATGATGGTGGGTGCCTGTAATCCCAGCTACTTGGGAGGTTGAAGCATAAGAATCACTTGAACCTGGGAGGCGGAGGCTGCAGTGAGACGAGATCACACCACTGTACTCCAGCCTGGGCGATAGAGCAAGACTCCATCAAAAAAAAAAAAAAAAAAAAAAAAGAAAAGAAAAAAGAAAGGAAAGGAAAAAGGGATAGGGGAAAGGAAAAGAAGAAAGGGAAAATTATCCGCTAAAATAAAGGCAGGTATAGTTTGGTGCTGTGCTGATATGTACAAGGTACAGGTATAATCAAGCTATGTTGTTTTGATAATTCAAAATTTTGATCAGAGACTTAATATGATAATCTTAAACTTTTTTTCTGAATGAAATGATGATACTATGAACACAGTTTTAAGTATGACCAATATGACCTCAACATTTTCCTAGATCATATCCATTAGAAATATTCCCTCCTTGCGATTTTAAGTAGTCTTTCTTTATCCAGGCACCTTGTTTCAGAAACCTGCTTTATTTTCCTACAAGGTGGCTGAGGGGAAAAAGGGTGTGGATAGCAACAGAAAGCCCACATTTTCTACTTGGTATTTATTAGATGGTCTGGAAAATGAATTTCATTTAAGTCCTGAGTGCTGCTGACAGGATTTAATTTTTTAAAGGTTTGATACCATTTTCAATATAATTATTACTCTCCCAAGCAGAAATACCAAAATACTTCCAAAAAGTGCTTGGCAGATTTTTCACCTTCATATTTCTCCTTAGAGAGTGTCTCGGTCTGTTTTGTGCCACTGTAACAGAATATCTGAACTGGGAAATTTATGAAGAATAGAAATTTATTTCTCGTAGTTCTGGAGGCCGAGATGTCCAAGATTGAGGCACTGGCATTTGGTCTAGTGAGGGCCTTCTTGCTGCTACCTTAGATGACAGAAAACAGAAGGGCAAGCTAGCTAAATGCTGCATGAAGCCTCTTTTATAAGGGCCTTAATCCTATTAATTAGGAAGATTCCCTCATAGTCCTCATTCCGTCTTAAAGGCCCCACATCTTAATACTATTGCATTGGCAACACCTGAATTTTGGAGGGGACACATTCTAACTATGGCAGAGGGTATAGCGTGTATCTGTCAAACTTCTGATTGTTCACTGCAATGAAGAATTGGCTGAAATTCAACTTTTTTTAAAATCAAAGTAACACCTCTTCTGCATTTCTAGAATGTAGAAGTTTTTTCTATGAAAAAACGCAGCATTATTAAATTATTAGGACATCCATTTTCTTCTCAGTAAATCTACTTTTATTCCATCTCACATAGATCATGAATAATGCCTGTCAGAGGTGATGCTCGATTTTTCAAAGATTAAGTCTGGCTTCCTTCCCTACACATCATTCTCTAACTCAGGTGAAATTATAACTCTCTCTGCCTGCTCCAAGTGATACACATACTGATGTCAGATAAGTTATCAATTCACCCATAGGGAAAGAAGTTCAGAGTGCAGGCAGGCTATGGTGTCCCCCTACTTTATTTTAGGGAGCCCTTAGTTAATTCTGGCCAGCCCTCTTCCTTATCTGTCAGGTTGCAGTTCTTCTCAAGCTCCCACTGCTCCAAAATGAACTTTTTTTCTTCATCAGTATCTACTGACTAAGGAAGCCGTCTTTCTGGAATGTTTATGATTAAATATTATCAATATAAAATTTGATGTGATGCATCTTTATCCTTCAAAGGCCATTTACTTGTTAACAAGGTCTTATCATTGTAATGCATTTGTAACTGCTAGAACTTTAAGCATTCAGGCCATGTGAAGGTTGTCAAGAAAACTTAGGAATACATTTAAGGGTAAGGGGGATTTCTTGGTACTATTTAAATCACATCATACAAACAACCATCTACCATTCATTTGTGGAAGGTATTTGAGCTTTCTCTCTCCCTAGTACACCTCAAGAATACTCATGTTAGTTTTGGATAATACTTTTGAAAAATCGCCAACCCTTGTCCTAAGAGGTATTAATATTCTTGACATAGTACTCTTCCAACTCTACCTGCTGTCACCAAAATACATATCTCAGACTGAAATATTCCAAAGGTGCATATGACTGTGTCAGATCAAATGCATCTCTTGTTCTTGAGATCACCTTCCCTCCCTACCTCCTTGCCTTGAAGAAGGAAAACACACACACACACACACACACACACACACAAAACAGCATTTTAAAACTCTGGGACCACAAATCCAATGCAGAACATTTAACATTTCGTGCAGTGAAATTTAGCAACATTAATACATTTTTAGTGATGTAATTTCCGAAGCCAAAATAGAAGAACAAGTTTACTAGTACAATTTTTGCTGTGTTTTGAAAAGTTTCTCACAGATAAACACTTCAAAACACATAGTTCCTGCAATTTAAATATTTTAGGGCACTTCTGGATTCTTAAAAATATTAAATTACATCCACTATAGTTCAATATTCTATAGGAAAATATACATTATTTTCAAAGATTAAGTCTGGCTTCCTTCTCTACACATCATTCTCTAACTTGGGTGAAATTATAACTCTCTCTGCCTGCTCCAAGTAATACACACAATGATCCGAGTATTTTTTTAATCACTAAATAATATTTTGAAAATAATAAACATCACTAAAAGTATTAGCAGAAATTTAAAACAAAACCACCTTTTTACCTCAAAAGTCATGTGTCAAAACAGGGAGTACCTTACAGAAAATATTTGCCTGTTTCATGTGATGTAAACTCAGAACATAACTCAATAGAAAATGCAATGTACCATTTATTCCTCAGAAAAGTACTACAATATGTGCTTCTTAGAGTTAGTAATTTATTAAATGGGATTTCTTTTTTGTCTTAAAAAAGGGAAATTAAATAAGGATGGGGAAAATATGCTTTCATGTAAGTTATTGACTCCAAGTACTTAAGTGTACCAAATATAAAAGTTGGACATTGAAACTAATTTATATCACTATCCTAGAGCCTCATGAATTGGAATTTTCAAAGATTGTTTGCCTATTTAGGTCTTTGTTGAAAAAAGGAATTTCATTAGAAAATGCAATTAATTAGGGCAGTCTGTGGCATTTATTCACAACATTTGCAACCTAAGAATTTATTCGCTTGAAAGGTTTCATTCTTTTGTCAAGGATAAACTAAAGAGAACCTATGGCATCTAAACATAGCTGAGGGGGATAATTTAGTGCATCTTGAAATTTATTACATAAATGTAGTTTCTTTTCCTCTGGAAATAGATGAGATTTATATGTACCACTTTTTGCACCTGTGCCAGATTCTTTAAAGCATATTTTGTAAATTAAAACAATTTTTTATTTTAACATTGAATAATTATTTTGCTTGTTAGGAAAATGTTAAGTTATTGTGATAATCTTCAAAATGACCATTAGAAGAGAGATTAGCTAGATTACAAGTTCCTGGAGGGCAAGAACTATGCTGTGTTCATCTTTTTATCCCTGGTGTTCCATTTACTACAGTAAGCAATAAACAAGTGTTGTCTTGAGTGAGTTAAAGAATAAATGTATTGTAACTCTAACCATGACTATTAGCAACAGGATACATTATTATTACCATATAGCTTTGCTCATTAGTTTGATATATTTTATCCAAGTCTATATCAACTCTGATACAAATAGTTCATGAAAGTGTCAATCAACTTTAAATGTTTGCATCAAATAGCCAGAATTGTTTAAAATAGCAACAAATATATCTTCTCTTGTTGGAACAAAGATAGCAATTTGTAAAAAATGTTATTTTAAGACTTTTATAAAAATATTTTTAGTGATGAGTTAGATTCAGGGAGAGAGGCTGAGAGAGAGAAGGATAACAATATTCAGGGAGAAAACCAAAACAAAAGAAAACAGGAGTCTGCAGTCTACCCATCCTAGGATTAGTCTGCTAAAAGGAATTCATAGAGTAGTATCTAGGTCATGCCAGGGATAAAATTTTAATTGAACTCTTTTGGCTCCTAGTAGGATACCAAATTTTTTATGTTAAAAATTTCCTACTATGTAGATTGTGCTTTATATTATTAGTCAATCACTACAACTCGTATGCACATTATATTCCTTTAAAAACCATTCTTTTTGTTCCAAATACATAAAAAGCTTTTAAAATGCTCTCAGTTATTTGGCTTCCAACAGAAATGCAAGTAAAGAAAAATAACTTAAAATTATCACTTCTTTGTAGGATTTACAGCTAATAGCACAAATCTAATAGTTCGTCTAAGTGCAACATCCTCCAAACAGACCTTGAACCTCAGGTAATCGCACACTCACCAGTTTTCCTGTTTCACACCTCTGAATTTAAAATCTTCTCTGGTGGTAAAGACTGGCAAAGCTTCCAGAGCTTTTCTGGCTTATGCACTTCGTAGCTCCTTTCACTATGGTCCTGGCCTTTCTTAACTGAATCTAGCCAAAAATTCATTTGGTTCAATTAACCATCATTCTCAGCAAACTATTGCAAGGACAAAAAACCAAACACCGCATGTTCTCACTCGCAGGTGGGAATTGAACAATGAGAACACTTGGACACAGGAAGGGGAACATCACACACCAGGGCCTGTTGTAGGGTGGGGGAGGGGGGAGGGATAGCATTAGGAGATATCCCTAATGTTAAATGATGAGTTGATGAGTGCAGCACACCAACATGGCACATGTATACATATGTAACTAACCTGCACGTTGTGCACATGTACCCTAAAACTTAAAGTATAATTAAAAAAAAATTCTGAAATCTGCACCCATGTAACATTTTTCAGAGAATACATGAGAATTCTATTCTGTAACTGAATTGAATTTTAATTGAACTCTTTTGGCTCCTAGTAGGATACCAAATTTTTTATGTTAAAAATTTCCTACTATGTAGATTGTGCTTTATATTATTAGTCAATCACTACAACGCGTATGAACATTATGTTCCTTTAAAAACCATTCTTTTTGTTCCATTATATTAATGCTTCATAAGCTTACTAATCTGACATACTATAAAACCTAAACTCATCCTGCAAAAAAAATCATAGAAATACATTAAGTGATACATGCAGATCCACTTTACAATGAAAGGTTTAAGAGATAGACTGATGTGGACTTTGTGCAAGTTAATATTCCTTCTAATTATTCCTAGGCAAAAATATAGCTCATGTGACTTTATTTGGGACATTCATTTAATTAGATATCCAGCAGCAATGGTCACTGTGCCAGTGGGCACAGAGAATCAGAATGACTCAGATATATTACTGCTTTTGGAAGGAGGTTTTAAGACAAAAACACTTACATTTACATAAATGTTAACTTGGGAAATCACTGCCCCTCAATAGTTTTAAATAATATTTTTATAGCAGATAGATGGGTAAAGCAGTATTTTAGCCATAAGCTTCCATTTTTCTTCAGTAGGACAAAGTACCAGGCTATGCACAATGTATGCCTATGACACGGACAAGAAGCCACAATTAAATCAAAGTACCTCCACCTTAGGTCACTAACTGCGCAGATGTGGTTTCTTCACTGGCAGATGACGGCATGATCTATAGGGGGCAGAGTCCGTGAAATAGTCAGTTAACTGGGGAAATGTCTAATTTCCCACAGAACACTCTGTATAACTACATGGCACTACTCTGAAAAGTCTCCGTTATTACCAGATTAGACGGTGAAAACAATGTGTTTATTTAGGCTTGACTTTTGTTAACAGAATGAAATGCCAGTGGAAGAATTTAGATTTTGCAAAAATGCAAGTTGGCTACGTAAAAACTGGATTCTATAGTATTCAATTAGAACTTGGCAGAGAAAGATGTCTATTTACTACTATCACTATTATGGCTATTATTCCTGATATTAATATTGATGTTACTTTTATAAATATTATCAGTACTACTCCCATTACTACCACCATTAATATCATCATTGCCACAACTTCTTGCCTGGGCTTTTAGTCAGAGTCTTTTCCCTAATCTTCCTACTTTTATTCTTGGCCTTTTATCACCATGACTGCCTTCCTCACCTTTCATCATCCATTCTCCATATTTTAGCCAAATTGAGCTTTTAAAAGTGTGAATTAGATTATATCACGCCTCTGCTTACAAACTTCCAAGGACTCCCCATTGCCTCAAAGTAAAATGCATGCTGCTTATCCAGTTAAACATAAGTCATTTTTCCCTGTTTACCCGATTTAATACCAAACCAGTGTAGCTGGGGTACATTGAAATCACTGCCTCCTGTACATTGGCCATCACTGTCCCCAGTGCTGCTTAGCTCATCTGTGCCCCAGAGCCAGAGCCAGAGCCAGAGCCAGAGCCAGAGACTTTGCACCTGTTTTTTTTGTTGTTGTTGTTGTGTTTTTTTGAGACCGAGTCTTGCTCTGTCACCCAGGCTGGAGTACAGTGGCATGATCTCAGCTCACTGCAACCTCTGCCTCCCAGGTTCAAGTGATTCTCCTGTCTCAGCCTCCCAAGTAGCCACATTACAGGCACCCACCACTATGCCCGCTAATTTTTGTATTTTTAGTAAAGATTGGGTTTCACCATGTTGGCCAGGCTGGTCTTGAACTCCTGACCTCAGCCTCTCAAAGTGCTGGGATTACAGGCATAAGCCATGGTATCCAGCCTGCACCTGCTATTCTCTTAGTACCTGCCTTCATACAGAGGCTCCTTCCATCTGCTGTCATCTCCACTGTGCAGCTGACACCTCCTGGAAGAATGTCTTCTTGACTGCATGGTGCTGCCCTGCCAGGCTCTGGCACATCATTTCATTTTTATGTATTGCCTTTGGTATTACTTGCAAGTTTTCCTTTTCTTTAAGTCTTTACTGTCTGTCTCTCTGAGATGTAACCTTTATGAGAGCAGGAATCTTATCTGTCTTTTTATGTAAAATCATGCTTATGCATTGTAAGTACTCAATAAATATATTTTAAACAAATGAATGGAAGAATAAATTATTATTATTAACAAGACCTTATATTCACTGATCACTTACTAAACACCAACGTGCTGTAATCACATTAGCCTAATTAACCTACACTGTCAATCTGTAAGAGAAGAAAGCATTAATAACATACGCAAGGCCTAGGGAAGATGGACACATCTTAAGTTTAAATATTCAAAAGTTATAAACCAAGCCAATAGGCTGTTATATAAAATACGTACTCTAAAATACATACTTTACCCTTGTCAAATATACCTGCATGAAACATATAAGAACATGTTTGATTTTAAGTTCTTGAATTCCTGTGTCCCACACTGCAGGGGACATCAGGTGAACGGGCTGTGAACCTCCAGTTCACATGTCTTTGCTTAAGGCACATCACTTCAAACAGCCATCTTGAGACAACAGTTTGTGCCTGTGGCCTATCTATAGTAAGGCAAGCTGAGGAAAGAGGCCCGAGAAGATACTCGAAGTGGGAACAAGGGCATTTAGACAAGAGGTCCCAGGAATCCAGGGCTTGTCCTAAAAGGGGAGGTACAGTTAAGCACATTCCTGTAGCAGCATGAACTCCTCATCTTACAAGAAAAGAGGTGGTCAGAGGGAGGCCAGAGTAGAGCTTTCTAAAGCATGGGCTCGGGACCTGGGGCCCCTTTCACCTGAGTCTAAAAATAAAACTAACTCCACACTCTGAGCCTCAATAATTTGAGCCTCAAATGAGTGAATGGCAGAGTCAGATTTCTAATGCAGCCATTCTGATTCCAGTGCTCATACTCTCAGCACTCTGCCAACCTTCTTCATAACATGGGAAACACAAAACATAATAATATTTGTGGTACATATTGGGGAAAATCCTCTAAGTCACACAAACTGTCATGCTGCCTTGAGGGGTAAAGGAATCAGTATCTAAACACATCAAAAATCTGTTGGGAACCAACCAGTACATTGGACACTAGAAAGCTGTACACTGTACTTTACTTTTTATTCCAAATTTCATAAAATTATTAAGATCCCTTCAAACATAAGCCAGACTATTTGGATAACAGGCAATTTCTTTCCAGCAAATGTTGAATTCCTGATATGTGTAAAGCACTTTGCTGGGTACTTGGGGCAGAGAAGTGGGAAGAATATATCACCTAATGGGAAAAATGCAAATAAACCACAGGCTACAATAAAAAGCAGGATAAGTGAAGGATTTGATAGCACTATACGGAATTTAGTTTAGTAGTACAGAGAATGATTAGTTAATTCTTAGTGATAGATTAGGAGAAGAGGGTTGCCAGAATCCAGATGGTATTCAAAATGGAACTTGAAAGATAAATAGGCTTTAACAGCACAGGCTGGTGGGGAGGACATTCGGAGTTGCTAGAACAACATGAGCGGAGACAGGACAATCATGATAATTTCACTGCTTGGCACAGCATTGGCAAGTCCAAGATGGCTAAATCAAAGACTATTCTAGGAGAAACATTTAGAAAGGTGGTTTTGTGTCAGATCAAGGAGGAGTATAAATACAATGAAGATGCTGGGCATGGTAGCTAATGCCTGTAATCCCAGCACTTTGGGAGGCCAAGTTGGGTGGGTCACCTGAGGTCAGGAATTTGAGACCTCAAACATGGTGAAACCCCATCTCTACTAGAAATACAAAAAATTAGCCAGGTGTGGTAGCATGCACCTCTTATCCCAACTACTTGGGAGGCTGAGACAGGAGAATCGCTTGAACCCAAGGGGTGGAAGTCGCAGTGAGCTGAGATCATGCCACTGCACTCCAGTCTGGGTGAGAGAGCAAGACTCCATCTCAAAAAAAAAAAAAATAAAATGAAGAGACATCTGAACTTCGTTCTTTAGATATTTAGAGAGGCAATGAAGGAATGAATGCTCTTGAAGCAAGGAATAACATAATTACAGTTGTTTTAAGAACTAAGCTGAGAGAATTTATAAGAATAAATTAGTAGTAAGGACATACAAGTGGGATAGGCTTTAACCAGGGCAGTAGTGGTGGAAATGAAAGAACTAAATAGAAGAACTATGGAGAAGTTGAAGTTGAATGAACAGGAATGGCTTGATACAGACAAGCCCACTTGATAAGGGACTTTGGAAAAGGGCTGATTGTGATTTAAATGTGTCATGATTTGAATGTGGATAACTGAAGGATTGTGGCTAAAAAGCTCAGGAGACAGGAACAGATGTCAAAGACACAGGGTTTGTAGCTAACATTAGAAAACAGGAGGACTCAAGTGCCCCAAAGAGGGGAGGAATAGAAGAGAGATTTATAAAAGAGAAGAAAAGGTAAGGATATCTGATGAAGTTAAAGGAGAATGCCTTTTTCATTTTGTCAGTGAAGCAAAACCCAGGGTCATTAGTTAAGAAAGGAGGGATTGGAGTATGACTGGGATGTTAAGTGTTTTACAACTTTTAAAATTACTCAATGGTACTTGGATTGGGGGTTTGGGAAGTGGATTGCTGCACAGTGTGACTCCTTAGTTGGTGGTCTAACCTTCCCTTTATGTGATCCAATAACGGGTACAAAAGCAATTGAAGGAAATATTAGTCCTAACAAGATCATAGTTTCACAAGAATGTTTTATGTTCATCTCCAGAGCTTTTTAAGTGATTTTAAAAATTTTTTCAAATTATTTGTACTTTAGAAAACAATTAGAAAAGAAAAGGCATGTATGCCAAGTCTCCAAACAAGACAGATCACGTTTTGGATTTGTGAATGGACAAAATCAATGAAATCAAGAGTAGAACAGACAATAGACCGTTTTACACAAACTCAATAAAATTATTTAAGGTGCTTCCCCTTCACACATTTTAGCATATGGTTCTGGAAAATGAGATGTTTCACCAGGCCCTTCAGTTCTGGCCATAATATAAAATGGATTGAGACTTTTAACTAAAAGGAAAAAGAAAAGCAAACGATTGCTTTAACAAACAGTACCCAGAACTGAATTGGCCCTGTTTAATAGCCATTTATACAAATCACTGGTTTCACAAAATTAACTGACATTTGCATACAATTTTATCAACCTACTTTTAGGGTATGAATAATAATGGGATTTACTTTGCCATCTCAAAATTGTTCTCTGCAAATTCACACAGTTCTAATTTACCTACCCTAATATCAGGAAGATTTAGCTATAAGACACTTTAATTAGTGCTTTCGCTGTACTTGGTAGTTAGTTACTACCATTTTAGCCTCTTCAGGTTTTGTGTGCACACGTAATTCTAGTGTATCACAAAGCAAATATAGATTACTGAAAGGTTACCTCTCAGAATATTTAATAAAGCTAAAAACTAGCAAAATGGAAACTATTTCAAACCCCAGACTGTTGAAGTGCTAGATTCAGGGAACAGACTCTACTGAGCTCCAAAAGTCTAAAATTACTTTAGCAAAGGACAACAGTGGCAGTGGAGAGGGATAAGATAACTGAGAGGGTCTCACCTCACTCAGCCGGGTACTCCTCTGAGACAAAACTTCCAGAGGAACTATCAGACAGCTGAATTTGTGGTCTCATGAAAATCCGCTGTTCTGCAGCCACGGCTGCTGACACCCAGTCAAACAGGGTCTGGAGTGGACCTCCAGTAAACTCCAACGGACCTGCAGCTGAGGGTCCTGTCTGGTAGAAGGAAAACTAACAAACAGAAAGGACATCCACACCAAAAACCCATCTGTACATCACCATCATCAAAGACCAAAAGTAGATAAAACCACAAAGATGAGGAAAAAGCAGAGCAGAAAAACTGGAAACTCTAAAAAGCAGAGCACCTCTCCTCCTCCAAAGGAACGCAGTTCCTCACCAGCAACGGAACAAAGCTGGATAGAGGATGACTTTGACGAGTTGAGAGAAGAAGGCTTCAGACGATCAAACTACTCTGAGCTACGGGAGGAAATTCAAAACAATAGCAAAGAAGTTAAAAACTTTGAAAAAAAATTAGAAGAATGGGTAACTAGAATAACCAATGGAGAGAAAGGCTTAAAGGAGCTGATGAAGCTGAAAGCCAAGTTTCGAGAACTATGCGAAGATTGCAGGAACCTCAGTAGCAGATGCGATCAACTGGAAGAAAGGGTATCGCTGTTGGAAGATGAAATGAATGAAATGAAGCCAGAAGGGAAGTTTAGAGAAAAAAGAATAAAAAGAAATGAACAAAGCCTCCAAGAAATTTGGGACTATGTGAAAAGACCAAACCTACGTCTGATTGGTGTACCTGAAAATGACGGGGAGAATGGAACCAAGTTGGAAAACACTCTGCAAGATATTATCCAGGAGAACTTCCCCAATCTAGCAAGGCAGGCCAACATTCAGATTCAGGAAATACAGAGAACGCCACAAAGATACTCCTCGAGAAGAGCAACTCCAAGACACATAATTGTCAGATTCACCAAAGTTGAAATGAAGGAAAAAATGTTAAGGGCAGCCAGAGAGAAAGGTCGGGTTACCCACAAAGGGAAGCCCATCAGACTAACAGCTGGTCTCTCGGCAGAAACTCTACAAGCCAGAAGAGAATGGGGGCTGATATTCAACATTCTTAAAGAAAAGAATTTTCAACCCAGAATTTCATATCCAGCCAAACTAAGCTTCATAAGTGAAGGAGAAATGAAATACTTTACAGACAAGCAAACGCTGAGTGATTTTGTCACCACCAGGCCTGCCCTAAAAGAGCTCCTGAAGGAAGCACTAAACATGGAAAGGAACAACTGGTACCAGCCACTGCAAAAACATGCCAAATTGTAAAGACCATCGAGGCTAGGAAGAAACTGCATCAACTAACAAGCAAAATAACCAACTAACATCACAATGACAGGACCAGATTCACACACAACAATATTAACATTAAATGTAAATGGGCTAAATGCTCCAATTAAAAGACACAGACTGGCAAACTGGATAAGGAGTCAGGACCCATCAGTGTGCTGTATTCAGGAAACCCATCTCAGGTGCAGAGACACACATAGACTCAAAATAAAGGGATGGAGGAAGATCTACCAATCAAATGGAAAACAAAAAAAGGCAGGGGTTGCAATCCTAGTCTCTGATAAAATAGACTTTAAGCCAACAAAGATCAAATGAGACAAAGAAGGCCATTACATAACGGTAAAGGGATCAATTCAACAAGAAGACCTAACTATCCTAAATATATATGCAGCCAACACAGGAGCACTCAGATTCATAAAGCAAGTCCTGAGTGACCTACAAAGGGACTTAAACTCCCACACAATAATAATGGGAGATTTTAACACCCCACTGTCAACATTAGACAGATCAATGAGACAGAAAGTTAACAAGGACATCCAGGAATTGAACTCAGCTCTGCACAAAGTGGACCTAATAGACATCTACAGAACTCTCCACCCCACATCAACAGAATATACATTTTTTTCAGCACCACACCACACCTATTCCAAAATTGACCACATAGTTGGAAGTAAAGCTCTCCTCAGCAAATGTAAAAGAACAGAAATTATAACAAACTGTCTCTCAGACCACAGTGCAATCAAACTAGAACTCAGGATTAAGAAACTGACTCAAAACCACTCAACTACATGGAAACTGAACAACCTGCCCCTGAATGACTATTGGGTACATAATGAAATGAAGGCAGAAATAAAGATGTTCTTTGAAACCAACGAGAACAAAGACACAACATACCAGAATCTCTGGGACACGTCCAAAGCAGTGTGTAGAGGGAAATTTATAGCACTAAATGCCCACAAGAGAAAGCAGGAAAGATCCAAAATTGACACCCTAACATCACAATTAAAAGAACTAGAAAAGCAAGAGCAAACACATTCAAAAGCTAGCAGAAGGCTAGAAATAACTAAAATCAGAGCAGAACTGAAGGAAATAGAGACACAAAAAACCCTTCAAAAAATTAATGAATCCAGGAGCTGGTTTTTTGAAAAGATCAACAAAATTGATGGACTGCTAGCAAGACTAATAAAGAAGAAAAGAGAGAAGAATCAAATAGATGCAATAAAAAACGAAAAAGGGGATATCACCACCGATCCCACAGAAATACAATCTACCATCAGAGAATACTACAAACACCTCTATGCAAATAAACTAGAAAATCTAGAAGAAATGGATAAATTCCTCGACAAATACACCCTCCCAAGACTAAATCAGGAAGAAGTTGAATCTCTGAATAGACCAATAACAGGTTCTGAAATTGTGGCAATAATCAATAGCTTACCAACCAAAAAGAGTCCAGGACCTGATGGATTCATAGCCGAATTCTACCAGAGGTACAAGGAGGAACTGTTACCATTCCTTCTGAAACTATTCCAATTGATAGAAAAAGAGGGAATCCTCCCTAACACATTTTATGAAGCCAGCATCGTCCTGATACCAAAGCCTGGCAGAGACATAACCAAAAAAGAGAATTTCAGACCAATATCCTTGATGAACATTGATGCAAAAATTCTCAATAAAATACTGGCAAACCGAATCCAGCAGCACATCAAAAAGCTTGTCCACCATAATCAAGTGGGCTTCATCCCTGGGATGCAAGGCTGGTTCAACATACACAAATCAATAAATGTAATCCAGCATATAAACAGAACCAAAGACAAAAACCACACGATTATCTCAATAGATGCAGAAAAGGCCTTTGACAAAATTCAACAACCCTTCATGCTAAAAACTCTCAATAAATTAGGTATTGATGGGACGTATCTCAAAATCATAAGAGCTATCTATGACAAACCCACAGCCAATATCATACTGAATGGGCAAAAACTGGAAGCATTCCCTCTGAAAACTGGCACAAGATAGGGATGCCCTCTCTCACCACTCCTCTTCAACATAGTGCTGGAAGTTCTGGCCAGAGCAATCAGGCAGGAGAAGGAAATAAAGGGTATTCAATTAGGAAAAGAGGAAGTCAAATTGTCCCTGTTTGCAGATGACATGATTGTATATCTAGAAAACCCCATTGTCTCAGCCCAAAATCTCCTTAAGCTGATTAGCAACTTCAGCAAAGTTTCAGGATACAAAATCAATGTACAAAAATCACAAGCATTCTTGTACACCAATCACACACAAACAGAGAGCCAAATCATGAGTGAACTCCCATTCACAATGGCTTCAAAGAGAATAAAATACCTAGGAATCCAACTTACAAGGGATGTGAAGGACCTCTTCAAGGAGGACTACAAACCACTGCTCAATGAAATAAATGAGGATACAAACAAATGGAAGAACATTCCATGCTCATGGGTTGGAAGAATCAATATCGTGCAAATGGCCATACTGCCCAAGGTAATTTATAGATTCAATGCCATCCCCATCAAGCTACCGATGACTTTCTTCACAGAATTGGAAAAAACTACTTTAAAGTTCATATGGAACCAAAAAAGAGCCCGCATCGCAAAGTCAATCCTAAGCCAAAAGAACAAAGCTGGAGGCATCACGCTACCCGACTTCAAACTATACTACAAGGCTACAGTAACCAAAACAGCTTGGTACTGGTACCACAACAGAGACATAGATCAATGGAACAGAACAGAGCCCTCAGAAATAATGCCGCATATCTACAACTATCTGATCTTTGACAAACCTGACAAAAACAAGCAATGGGGAAAGGATTCCCTATTTAATAAATGGTGCTGGGAAAACTGGCTAGCCATATGTAGAAAGCTGAAACTGGATCCCTTCCTTACACCTTATACAAAAGTTAATTCAAGATGGATTAAAGACTTAAATGTTAGACCTAAAACCATTAAAATCCTGCAAGAAAACCTAGGCAATACCATTCAGAACACAGGCGTGGGCAAGGACTTCATGTCTAAAACATCAAAAGCAATGGCAACAAAAGCCAAAATTGACAAATGGGATCTAATTAAACTAAAGAGCTTCTGCACAGCAAAAGAAACTATCATCAGAGTGAATAGGCAACCTACAGAATGGGAGAAAATTTTTGCAACCTACTCGTCTGACAAAGGGCTAATATCCAGAATCTACAATGAACTCAAACAAATTTACAAGAAAAAAACAAACAACCCCATCAAAAAGTGGGCAAAGGACATAAACAGACACTTCTCAAAAGAAGACATTTATGCAGCCAAAAAACACATGAAGAAATGCTCATCATCACTGGCCATCAGAGAAATGCAAATCAAAACCACAGTGAGATACCATCTCACACCAGTTAGAATGGCTATCATTAAAAAAGCAGGAAACAACAGGTGCTGGAGAGGATGTGGAGAAATAGGAACACTTTTTTTACACTGTTGGTGGGACTGTAAACTAGTTCAACCATTGTGGAAGTCAGTGTGGCGATTCCTCAGGGATCTAGAACTAGAAATACCATTTGACCCAGCCATCCCATTAATGGGTATATACCCAAAGGACTATAAATCGTGCTGCTATAAAGACACATGCACACGTATGTTTATTGTGGCACTATTCACAATAGCAAAGAATTGGAACCAACCCAAATGTCCAACAACAATAGACTGGATTAAGAAAATGTGGCACATATACACCATGGAATACTATGCAGCCATAAAAAATGATGAGTTCGTGTCCTTTGTAGGGACATGTATGAAACTAGAAAACATCATTCTCAGTAAACTATCGCAAGGACAAAAAACCAAACACCACATGTTCTCACTCATAGGTGGGAATTGAACAATGAGAACTCATGGACACAGGAAGGGGAACATCACACCCCAGGGACTGTTGTGGGGGGGCGACGGGGGAGGGACAGCATTAGGAGATATACCTAATGCTAAATGACGAGTTAATGGGTGCAGGAAATCAACATGGCACATGGATACATATGTAACAAACTTGCACATTGTGCACATGTACCCTAAAACCTAAAGTATAATAATAAAAATTAAAAAAAAAAAAAAAGGAAAAGAAAAAAACAGCTCTAAGAGATCTTTTGGGAACCAGTGGGGACATGTGAAAATGTGAATATGGGCTGAATAGTATAGTAGATATTAGTGCTTTATTGTTGATTTTCTTCGGTGTAATGTAGGAAAATGTCCTCATTCCTAGAAGATGAAGTATTTAGGGATAAAGGTCATAAAACACTGAAGTATTTAGGGATAAAGGTCATGATCACCTTACTTTCAAAAAGTTCATGGGAAAAAAAATGTGTGTAGACATATATGATATGTATGCAATATGTGTGTATACATATGTGTATGCATAACTATAGATATATGTGCCTATCTACGTATGTGTATATATATGAATATGTATGTAATATATGTGCATATATGTGTGTATAGCTACAGATGTATGTACATATCTATATATGTGTGTGTATATATATGGATGTGTACGTAGTATGTGTATATATGTGTATGTATAACTATAGATGTATGTGCATATCTATGTGTACATATATGAATATTTATGTAATATGAGTCTGTAAAAAAAAAAAAAAAGATAACTGAGAGGGTCTCGAACTCTTGACCTTAGGTGATCTGCCTGCCTCAGCCTCCCAATGTGCTTGGATTACAGGCCTGAGCCACCTGACCAGCCTGACCAACATGGCAAAACCCCGTCTGTACTAAAAATACAATAATTAGCTGGGCATGGTGGCACATGCTTGTAATCCCAGCTACTCAGGAGACTGAGGCAGGAGAATCGCTTGAACCTGGGAGGTGGAGGTTGCAGTAAGCCGAGATCATGCCTCTGCACACCAGCCTGGGTGATAGGGTGAGACTGCCTCAAAAAAAAAAATTGATAATAGTTGAGAGGGTGAATCAATAGGAATTGGCAACTCATTGCATATGGAGTAAAGGAAAGGGTCAAAAATCAGTATAAAGTGCCTAGCCTAGGTGACCTGGGAGAAGAAACTGGATGACAAAGCTCAAAAGAGTCAGGAGAGGAAGGAATAAAATATACCAGGGAGGAATTTGCACTGGAAGGGAGAAGAGGTATTCCATCCTCAGAAATAGAAGGGAAGGAGGAGGAACTCAGAGATGTCAAAGAGAAGATTAGTTGATGAAATTACTATGAGCTGAACTTTTATTTTCTCAGTGATACTAGGTAATCAGCTCAGAGCAAGGGAAGCGCTCCCGTGGGCAATGGGATACTGGAATACCAGATCAGACTCCTTTCTGCTGCTTAGTCACTAGTGATGGTCTAGAATTACCATCCCTGGCAGAAATATGAGATCCAACAATCATGAAATAGATTTAAAACAAGGAGGCCCAGAGCCTTAAATTTATATTTTATAACAAATGATCTATTTTACTGGCTAAAGTGAAGGCCTTAAAGTAGGTGTAATAGTGAAATATTTGAGGAGACAAAAAAGACCAGCCTTGCTAGGCTGACAGCACAATGTCAAAAGCTGATAGACTGTCCTTCTCAGGGTCTTCAATCCAAGAACATTGAAATGATTGAGATTTTAAGTACATCTCACCTCTCTTCTGATTACTGAACTTGTTCAAGCTCTTCCAAACCTCCAATAATTGGAAACGTAAGGCATCAGAAATTACTGGTTTTCAATCTGAAACCCATTCACCCTTCTTACATGTTTTCCTTCGGAAAATTCTCCCACTATGTGACTTAGTAAACTGAATAGTCTAAGCAATCATAAAAATCAAATTCCTTCACTATGGATTGGTTTAGACAGGAGTGTTCAACCAACTCTGGCCAATGAGACCCGAGGGAGTTGGCTGCAGGGCCTCTGGGTATGGTTAGGCGGTTTCTTCTTCCTCTGGACATTCTGGTATTTGAATGTGACTTCTAGAAATATACGATCACCTGGTGACCATGAAGGAACACGCCAGGGGACAAAGCTAACAGACTGGGGATGATAGAAGCGAAGACAGAAAGGATATCTTCTAGGCTCTACATTAACCAACTTGGAACCATCATATCTCAGTCCTTTTTAGGTGACAGAACACATTTTCCTCGTATTTTAATTTTGTTGAGGTTTGTTATTTGTTGCAAATCCTGTCTTAACTGATTTAAGGTGGCCAGAGGAGAGATAAAGTCCCCTTTTCCAGCTATTCACAACTTACTCTTGTTGTCTGCTTGATCTTCCCAGTCAGCCAAGACACTTTTAACAGAGCCCTGGTGTGTTATAATGTATCTCCAACTATTGTTACACATGTACGTAACTACTTATGATTGTCAACCTCCCTGAGCATCATGATCATAAATAAAAGTTCTGTGCTTTGTGGAAGCAGGGGTTTTGAAAGAAGTGAGCCTTATGGCTCAAAGTATAACAATAAGCCACTTAAAGATATACAGATAAAAATCTTCATGAAGGAAGAAGAGGAAAACAGTTTTATTTCAAAACAGATAAATCTCTAATGAGCTTTAAGATGTCTATGAGTTGCTTTTAAAGAGCAGGCAATGAGAAAAATGTTTCATCTGGAATATACTTCCTGACTTAAAAATAGCACTTGAAAAAATTTGCTCATTTCATTTGCAGACTATTAATAGCAAAACTCATCTGGAGGATCTTTAAAATGCTCTGAAAGTAATCCCTGAAAGTATGGTCACCCAAAACTTTGTTTTATAAAATGCCAACCAAGACTTCTCCATAAGGCCAAAACAAATAAGTTAATGAGAATATAACTACATTCAGAATAAAAATTACCAGTCCTTAAGAAAAATATATTCATTCGAAAATGTTCATTTACCTGCAAACACTATAAAACCAAACTCTACATTGGAGCTTTGATGTGATTGTACATTCTTATCATAAATATTTTTTAAAAATCAGAGGAAGTTACATAAGCAAAGGATGTATAACTAGTCTGTATTTTACTACAAAGAGTACAGCTTAAATGTTCCTATTTTGAATCATAATATAGTTCAGCAGTATAACACTACTGTGTAAGCTAATCATCAAGCCTTAAAAACATCACACATATACACATACACAAATATGCTAACCAGTATTTTTGTCCCTTGAGATATATATTTTTTCTCACAAATTTAAAGAAATCTGCACAGCTGTTTCCTTTAAAGATAAAAAGAAAAAAAATTATTCTGCTGCAAAATGCAATTAAAACAATTAGAATTTAAAAATGTTCACAACAAATATTTTTCCAAGGAATGTCCCAGAGACCTTCCCTTTAGTACACCCTACACATGACTGGTATCGTAGTGGGAGTCTATGAGATAGGAAAGAACTGCAGAACAGAAAGCAACGCAGACCTGGAACACAAAAAGAATTAAGATGAATGGGTCAGGAGATCTTGAAAACAACGGAGAGATGCCATCAAGTGGCTGAAGAAAGAATTCTTCAAGTGGAATGGTTTTCCCAGACATCACCATCTGGTGGTCAATTTTGAGAATGATTTTAGACTGGTAAAACTGTACAATGTGAATACTGGTCTTTCATGCAGTCCTTAATTTAAGGCTTGATAACTCCTCATTGACATTAAGAAAATACAGTCCATTAACAATCTTTAAACACCATTTAAATGACAGAAGCATAAGGAATCATAAAATAGGAGTCACAATTCTATATAGGAGGGGAAGTACATTTAGAATTTGGCTTAAACGATTTTAGGGAATTTTGTTCATAATAAATTCAAATTGAATAGATATTTACAACTGTATTTAACTTGAAGCTATAATTTTTACTCTCCCTTCCCATATCTGTTGGCAGCCTAATGTTGGGATCGTAAGTTTTGTTATTGTTCGCATTTTGCTTTTTATTTTTACCTGAAATAGATCTTATAAATCATTTTATTTATGAATTCATTTATTTATATCTTCAAAAATTATTTTTGGACCATCTTCGTTGGACTGGGCACTGATTTAGGCACTGGTTATACAATGGTGAGCAAAATGGGCATACTGCTTTCCTTAAGCTTATAATCCAGTGTAGGTGACAGACACTCAAGAAAAGTACTGGTTTACTCATTCGAAATCTATGTACTGAGCATATACTATTTCTTATGCCTGGTTCAGGAACACATTAGTGAGCAAAACAGATAAGGATTCCTACTCTCAAGGAGCGCTTTGGAGTATAAAGGAGGGTGTGAACAAAGGTCGAGGGAAATGACACTGAACCTTTGATGTGAAACATGAGAAAGAGTCAGCAGTAAGAAGGGCAGGAGCCAGGAGCAGAGGGATCAGGATTGCAGGTGCATATGCAAAGGTCCTAAGATTCATTGGGGGAGGGGAGGTAGGCAGAGTAGCTACAGGACAACGAACAAAGGGGAGAGTGAGATGACCTGGGGCCAGAGAGGTAGGAGAAGATGGTCACTGCAGCATGTTGTAGGTAATGGAAGAGAAGGAGTTTGATTTTCAGTTTAAGAGCAGAGGGAAGCCACTGAAAACATAGTCACAGGAGTGACATGATTTGCTTTGTTCCAAAAAGATCAGTTCAACTGCTTTTTGGAAGACGGATAGAGAAATGGATGGATGAATGGATGGATGGGAAGATAAGTATTCTTGTACTTTTAGAGAAAGTTTCCTTTTATTGTTTTTCTAAGAGAAAAATGAGTTTGATAACAATCTTCTGAAGCCATATACCAGACTCCTACCAGGTTCATTAATATTGGTGGATGGCATTTTTTGACCTGCAAATATTCCTGATATATGTTCTTGTGCTCAGGAAATCAGAAAATACAAAGATTAATGCTCACACTGCCTCATTCACCAGTTACAATTCTTCACTTCCTCATGTGAACTCCCCTATCATAGCACTAATCTTACCCTCTGATAAATTAACTTGGTTCTGTGTTCATCTTCTCTACAAGACTAAATGCTTATATCTTCTCTCATTTTTTGCAATCCCACAATGCTGTCTTTTATTCTTGGGCGCTTTATCATAAATGTTTATTTAACTAAATAAAAAATTAAAGTTTCATATTGATTCATTGTACCACAGAATTTTAATTTTTAACATTAGAATGTTCACTTCTCCAAAGGAATTTTTTAATTTTTAATTTTCATGGGTACATAGGTATGTATATGGGGCACATGAGATATTTTGATACAGGCATGCAATGTATAATAATCAAATCATGGAAAATGGGTTATTCATCCCCTCAAGTATTTATCCTTTTTGTTACAAATAATCCAATTATACTCTTTTAGTTATTTTAAAATGTACAACTAAATTATTTGGCTGTAATCACCCTGTTGTGCTATAATAGGTCTTATTCATTTCTATTTTTTTTTTTTTTTGTACCCGTTAACCATCTTCTCCTGCCCCCACCCTCCCACTATCCTCTCCACCTTCTGGTAACCATCCTTCTATTCTCTATCTCTGTGTGTTTAATTGTTTTGATTTTTAGTTCCCACAAATAAGTAAGAACTAATGTTTGTGTTTCTGTACCTGGTTTATTTCACTTAACCACCTCCAGTTCCATCCATGTTGTTGCAAATGATAGGATCTCATTCTTTTTTATGGCTGAATAGTATTCCATTTTCTTTATTCATTCATGTGTTGATGGAGACTCAGACTGCATCCAAATCCTGGCCATTGTGAATAGTGCTGCAACAAACATGGGAGTGCAGATATCTGATATACTGATTTCCCCAAAGGAAAATTTAGATTGAAACCAATTTAACTTTTTTTTTTTAGGTTCTCTAATTATGGCCAATTGAGGTAGCATGTATGGTTCCTCATAAAATCTGCTGCTTAGCCCTTCAGACAAAGTGGATACAGCACATCAGGGTAACACAGTGGTTTTTCCTGGACTGTTATTGGACATTCTGGGTTCTGTTCATTTCCGTTAAACCCATGACATGTTTATCAGACATTGACATTCCTTTGTTCACCTTTCTAAAAATGACAACTTATGATACGAACCACCTCTGTCCCAGCAAGTTCCTTCATTGACACAGAATTCTGCTATGAAAGGCACTTTCCAGGACCAACTTATTTCTTCAAAAAATTGTGCAATTTTTATTAAGAGTAGATTTCAGTGACTAAAATGTCCTGCATTCACGGAGCTAAGAGGAGCCATGGGAGAAACAGCCCAGAAAATAATGGGGAGATTTGCTATGGAACTTCCAAAAATAATAGAAAGACTTTTTCTTTCTTTTTCTGAGACAGGGTCTCACTCTGTCACCTAGGCTGAAGAGCAGCGGAGCAATCACGCACATTGCAGCCTTGGCTTCCTTGGGCTCAAGTCAATCTCCCTCCTCAGCCTCCCAAGTAGTTGGGACCACAGGCATGCACACCTCGCCCTGCTAATTTTTGTATTTTTTTTTTGTTTGTTTTTAGAAGTGCAGTCTTTCTATGTTGCCCAGGCTGGTCTTGAACTCCTGAGGTCAAGCAATCTGCCAGCCTTGGCCTCCTGAAGTGCTGAGATTACAGACATGAGCCACCAACCCTGGTCAAGATTTCTTTCATTATGGAACTTGGCTGAGTTTTCCTGTCCAAATTTGATTCAACATCCTTTTGGCTCCTACAGAACCACGGATTTACCTTTACAGAATTACGTTTGAAACCTAGAGAGTAATGGTTTGTTCCATGTGTCTGTCTTCTTTATTGAAATGGAAGTCGGTGAGGGCAATTTCTTAATTTTCACATTTCTCACATCTGATTCATTGAAAGATGTCCAACAAATGTTTGATGGGTAAAGAAAAAAAATCACTAGTTGAAAAGTTCTACTGACTCAAAGACAAATGTTTGTAGTAACGAAGAAACCATGCGTTATGGCTTAGGTCAGTAACTATTAGGGGAATTTTGCTTTCCTGGGGGACATCTGGCAATATTTGAAGACATTTTTAGTTGGTGCAAGTGGGCATGTGTGTACTGCTGTCATCTAGTTGGTAGAGGCTAGAAATGCTGCTAACTGTCATAACACCACACAGGACAGCCACTTATAACAAAGTATTGTATAGCCAAAAATGTCAATAGTGCCATGGTTGAGACATCTGGCTTTAGGTTAAAGTTTCAATTGTTCTTCACACATATTAAAATGGAGCAGTTGCCCCTAAATTTATCCTACTAGAAACTGTTTTGGTACAGCCATTACAGAAAACAGTATGGAGGTTCCTCAAAAAATTAAAAATAGAACTACCATATGATCCAGCCACCCCACTACTGGGTATATATCCAAAGGAAATGAAATCAGTATGTGAAAGAGATGTCTGCACTCCCATGTTCCTTGCAGCAATATTCACAGTAGCCAATATATGGAATCTGCCTAAGTGTCTATCAATGGATGAATGGGTAAAGAAAATGTAGTATATGTACACAATGGAATACTATTTAACCGCAAAAAAGAAGGAAATTCTGTCATTTGTGACAACATATATGAAAGTGGATAATAATAATAATAATAATTATTATTATTATTATTGAGATGGAGTCTCACTCTGTCACCAGGCTGGAGTGCAGTGGCGCCATCTTGGCTCACTGCAACCTCCGCCTCCCAGATTCAAGAGATTCTCCTGCCTCAGCCTCCTGAGTAGCTGGGAATGCAGGTGTCCGCCACCACGCCCGGCTAATTTTTGTATTTTTAGTAGAGATGAGGTTTCACCATGTTGGCCAGGTTGGTCTTGATCTCTTGTCCTTGTGATCCACCCGCCTCATGCTCCCAAGGTTCTGGGATTACAGGCATGAGCCACTGTGCCTGGCTGGATAACATTATTTTAAGTGAGATAAACCAAGCACAGAAAGGTAAACACCGTATTATCTCACTTATATGTGGAATCTAAAAACATTGAATTTGTAGATGAAAAGAGTAGAATGGTTGTTACTAGATGCTGTGTTGGGAAGATGTTGGTCAAAGAATATAAAATTTCATTTAGACAGGAGATATAAGTTCAGGAAATCCACTGTACAACATGGTGACTTAGTTGGCAACAATGTATTACATATTTGAATATTGCTGAGAGATTTTAAGTGCTTTCACCATGGAAAGTTATAAGTATGTGAGTAATGCATATGCTAACTAGCTCAAATTGGCCATTCCACAATGTATACATATTTTAAAACATAATGTACAGGATAAATATTGTCAATTAAAAATTAAATGATTTTTTTTTTAAAAAGAAATCACTTTGGTTTTATCCAAAATATTATGATCTACCAAAACACTATTTATTAAAGGTTGAATGCCAAACTACATTAACAAATTGGTCTTGTACATATTTAGACAGTTTGCATAAGCTTTATGTGTACATGATAAGATCAAACGTAATGCAGTCTCTAAAGTACAGAGGTGGTAAGGGCAAGGATAGAAAAGAAAGAGGGTGGAATAAAAAAAATGAAGATGAAAGGAAAGAAGACAACGGGTCCCTTCTTACCTTTCATCCAGATGAGAATGGCTAAAATTTTCCAAATATCAAAAGAAATCCCCTACCTCTTTCATAGACAGCTTTGATTCCAGCAAAGCCACACCCAGTTTTGGACTCTGCCTATTTCTGTAGCCACGCAGCCGTTTTCTTCTCTTAACTAGCCCAACTTAGCCACAAAGGTATTTTGTCTAAGTCCCCATAGCTACCACTAATCTATTACTGGACTGACTTTAAGCAAACATGACCAGAACCTACCACTGTGACCATCTCTAATCATTTCTGCATTCCCAGTGCCTCATGCCTAAACTCTCTAAACCATCTTGCTTCCATAAATGTTGAAGATTTTTAAAAACATTTTTACTAATTTTTGCAATGCTCATTTTAAAAAAATGCTAAATGGTTAGTCAATAATTAGGAGTTTCCTGTACTAAGAAACAAAAGTAAACAAAAATTTTAAAAGAATGCTTTAAATCCACTTGGAAAAATCTTTTACAAGATCGTGATTCACATAATACCCACTGGCTGGCCAGGCATCCCACCATCCTGCCCACATTTGCAGACACCAGCCACCTCGTCATAATCCGTTCCTTCATCAATCCTGTTAACACACCTCTACTAAAACAATTTATTAACATAAAACATCAGTTAGTATAAAAGACATAATGCTATACACAAATGGAAGGTAAAGAGGAGAAAAAAACCTTCATAAAATATTATTTTGCCTGATGATGTTGAAGTATATTCTGGTTTAATTTCTTGCATCTTTTTTGAACTACATTTTTAAACCTGAGTAAAAACATACCTTTGCCACCCATTAAATGTAAATTTATAGTTCTTGTAACCTTGGGCAAGTCTTTTATTCTGTGCCAGCATCCATCCTATTACGTGTAAAATGATGGGTTTCTATATGCTCATTTTAGCTGTAAAACTCTATAAGGTTATTATTGAGTAAATTCATAATCTGAATCTCTTTTCTCTTGGAAGAAAGCCAACTCTGCAGCTTCTTATGGACAGCTGTTGCCAAAATTATCTTGTTTTCAAAAATGAATCATCTACAGCCAACCAAGAGTGGGTGGTTAAATCAAAAGAAAAAAAATCAATTTATTGCTTCTCCTTTGATCTGCTTCCAAGATCTGAGATATGACATATTCAATAAGGATTTCAGCCCATCTGAAGGCCATTCTGTCTCTTTTCTCCTTTATTCAGAAGGATGGTGGCCATGAAAGCAGAAAAGAGAGAAAGTAAGAAGTAATCTTCAAAGTTACAAATGCTCAACATTTGATTGGAGAGCATCTTTTTAAGGAGGAAATTGAGTTGGAATTCCGATGCAGTTTCTGGGGATAACGTTTTCATGGCTGAAGTCACTGTGTATTAATGAGTAAACTAGCCTTGCCTCTGATTTCATTATAGTCCTAACTTTCTCGCGCTGCCCCTCTCTCGACAGTGGTGTGTCCATTTACCACTAGAGAAGAACTACTCTTTTTCTTAGCACCAACTATGTGACAGGTGCGAGGCACATAGGATTGAAGAACACTGATGATAAAGGATCACCCAGACTGGTACATAAGGAGAATGGTATACAAACAATTTAATAAAATGTGATGAGAACTCCAAGAGAGAGCTCCATACCGGGGGGTATAGAGGGAAAAAAAGATTCCTTGGGTGTGTGGGAGGAAGCTTTAAAAAGGTGATATTTGAACCTCATCTTCAGGGGTGAAGAGGACTTCAAGTAGACAAGCTAAGGGAAAGGATTTCAGGTAGGGAGGAATGCGTGAGAGTCATGACAGTATGCCTGACATGGGATCTAGATACAGTTTGATGGGGCCAAAACAAAAGGTATGTGCAAGAACAGATGCCATGTGCGAGGCTAGGGTGATAGCAGGAGGCTCTTGCAAGGCACGTTAAAAAATTTGTGCTATGACTTATAAGTTGATATGAAATTTGAAGGTTTAGAGAGGCAAATAAAATAGTATTTTACAAAGTGTATTCCAGAGCAAACCAATTCTCTCTGTACCCTTGCAAAAAAAAAATATATATATATATACACACACACGCACGCGCGTGCACACACACACACACGTAAGTAAAATTTAGGAAAAGTTGCGTATAACATCTTGGATATTCATAATGTATAAATCCTAAACATTCTGATAAATCTTATAATTAAGAAACCCTAACATGGTTAAGCCAGCATTTCTCAAAATTTTTGTTTTTGTTTTTGTTTTTGTTTTTTTTTTTTTTTGAAACGGAGTCTCCTTCTGTCGCCCAGGCTGGAGTGCAGTGGCAGGATCTCGGCTCACTGCAAGCTCCCCCTACTGGGTTCACACCATTCTCCTGCCTCAGCCTCCCAAGTAGCTGGGACTACAAGGCGCCTGCCACCTTGCCCGACTAATTTTTTGTGTATTTTTAGTAGAGATGGGGTTTCACTGTGTTAGCCATCAAATGTACCATCTTTAACATGTGCAGAATGAGTGTTTGCAGAGCGCTCTGGGAAATATCTAGTCGTATAAAGTAAATTTGCATGAGTAGAAGAGTTGCTTTAAAGCTATCCTTCTAAAGTAATGTAGCAGATGGACCAGAGGAGAAACCCATTAGGAGAGGGCTGTAATAGTACAGATAAAGATCACGAGGCCTTAAATTGATAGGAAAATGGAAGGGATGGCCTCTTAGATGAAGGATAGCGAAGAGAGTTGAGAGAATATGGTAAATGACTAGATGATAGGTTGGTAGAGTGTACAGAAGAGAGAGAAGATGGATCCCAGGTTGTCAAATAGAGTAACAGTACATTGTGGGATCATTTTTCAGAAAAGGGAAAACAGGAGGAGGAACAGGTTAGGCAAAATATAGCGATTTTAGTGCTGGTGCGATGAGAATCTTCATGCCACGGACCCAACGACTGACCAGTAAAAACTATGTGATAGTAATGGCAAAACATTATATATGAGATTTTTCAATATAATAGCAAAGCATGGGCCTGATTAAGCTATTTAAGATATGGTTTCTTTACACATTTATATCTACAACTTATATAAAGTGAATTGATTTATACTAGGAGAAACTGTGTATGTATAGCACTTCTGAGGAAAATACCTTCTTAAAACCACTAAACACAAGTGAATATATCTTTGTACTAAGTCTGTACTTCCATGTATATTGACTTTTAAAGCTGAGACCGGGTGCTGGTGGGTCTTCTGATAATGTCATCCCACAGTTAATATCCCTCCACTATAGTTGATATTTTGATAACTATTTTGATATTCATCCAGAAGTCTATTTTCTTCATATTCTAAGAATGAAGTAATATTTACCAGATATGTAAAATGGGGGAACAGAGGTATTTCGTCATTACGTGTTAAATTGCATTGTGAGATGATTTTCTTATACTCGTTCAATAAGTATTTATGGCTCAAGAATGCACATCTGAAGGTTTTCACCATCTAAAAAGTATCAGGATTTAACATTTTCTGAGAGCGCATAAAAGGCTAAAATTATGAAAATGAAAATATTCAAAGGCATAAAACTTCATAGGCACATTTTCTAGGTAAATTAAACGTTGCTCATTTATGTACCAGGCTCTTTGCACACTCTGGCCCATTTAAGTCTTACCAATAACATTACACAGTGAATGCTGTTATTAACCCCACTTTTCAGATGGGGAAACTTAGGTTAAGTTCATGCTGCCGGGGGCAAAGCTGGGACTTGAACTCAGGCAGCCTGGTTCCAGTATCTGATCTCTTGCGCCACCTGGACCTGGCCATACTTCCTTTGCACTTGTTCAGCAGTGAGCTTTCAAGCTAGTATCCCCATGAATTCTATTTATTATAGGGAGTACAACCTATCCATCATTTAGATTTTTTTAAAATTATTGAGAATGAATTATCTCTCGTATCTCACATTATTTTCCTATTTGAAAAATGAATGACTTATATGATAATGATTACTTGGTGTTTACCAAGTAAAGAAAATTGGTGGAATTTTCATTTTTAATTTCTACCCCGTAAAGTAACATTTACTCTTCATTAATATGTCAATATTTTAAAAGATACTAATACATTAAATTCATATGTTCCTGCGTGATTGCTGGCCACTGAGTACTGTGATCATTGCTTTACATGCATTATTACATTTAATCTTTCCAAAATCCAAGGAATATTTTATAAGATAAGAAATCTGAGACCCAAAGGGGTAATAGAATTTTCCTTGGTCTCAGTATCCTGAAAGTTGCCCTCTTAAAAATTATAGACTACTAATTATATTGGGTATCATGACGAATTTTTACCCTTATTTTTTAAATATTTTAACAAAGCTTTTCTTTTTAAATTATACTTTAAGTTCTGGGATACATGTGCAGAACATGCAGGTTTGTTACATAGGTATACATGTGCCATGGTGGTTTGCTGCACCCATCAACCCGTCATCTACATTAGGTATTTCTTCTAATGCTCTCCCTCCCCTATTCCCTTACCCCTCGACAGGCTCTGGTGTGTGTCGTTACCCTCCCTGTGTCCATGTGTTCTCATTGTTCAACTCCCACTTATGAGTGAGAACATGCAGTGTTTGATTTTCTGTCCCTGTGCTAGTTTGCTGAGAATGATGGTTTCCAGCTTCATCCATGCCCCTGTGAAGGGCATGAACTCATTCTTCTTTATGGCTGCATAATACTCCATAGTGTATACATGCCACATTTCTTTATCCAGTCTAACATTGATAGGCATTTAGAGTGTTTCCAAGTCTTTGCTATTGTGAATAGTGCCGCAATAAACATACATGTGCATGTGTCTTTATAGAAGAATAATTTATAATCCTTTGGGTATATACCCAGTAATGGGATTGCTGGGTCAAATGGTATTTCTGATTCTAGATCCTTGAGGAATTGCCACACTGTCTTTCACAATGGTTGAACCAGTTTACACTCCTACAAACAGTGTCATGTTTTCCTTTCATGTTTCTTGGCTGCGTAAATGTCTTCTTTTGAAAAGTGTTCCTATATTTTGCCCACTTTTTTTTTTTCTTTTTTTTTTTTTTATTATACTTTAGGGTTTTAGGGTACATGTGCACAATGTGCAGGTTTGTTACATATGTATCCATGTGCCATGTTGATTTCCTGCACCTATTAACTCGTCATTTAGCATTAGGTGTATCTCCTAATGCTGTCCCTCCCCCCTCTCCCCACCCCACAACAGTCCCCGGAGCGTGATGTTCCCCTTCCTGTGTCCATGAGTTCCCATTGTTCAATTCCCACCTATGAGTGAGAACATGCGGTGTTTGGTTTTTTGTCCTTGCGATAGTTTACTGAGAATGATGTTTTCCAGTTTCATCCATGTCCCTACAAAGGACACGAACTCATCATTTTTTATGGCTGCATAGTATTCCATGGTGTGTATGTGCCACATTTTCTTAATCCAGTCTATCGTTGTTGGACATTTGGGTTGGTTCCAACTCTTTGCTATTGTGAATAGTGCCGCAATAAACATACGTGTGCATGTGTCTTTATAGCAGCATGATTTATAGTCCTTTGGGTATATACCCAGTAATGGGATGGCTGGGTCAAATGGTATTTCTAGTTCGAGATCCCTGAGGAATCGCCACACTGACTTCCACAATGGTTGAACTAGTTTACAGTCCCACCAACAGTGTAAAAGTGTTCCTATTTCTCCACATCCTCTCCAGCACCTGTTGTTTCCTGATTTTTTAATGATGGCCATTCTAACTGGTGTGAGATGGTATCTCACTGTGGTTTTGATTTGCATTTCTCTGATGGCCAGTGATGAGGAGCATTTCTTCATGTGTTTTTTTGGCTGCATAAATGTCTTCTTTTGAGAAGTGTCTGTTCATGTCCTTTGCCCACTTTTTGATGGGGTTGTTTGTTTTTTTCTTGTAAATTTGTTTGAGTTCATTGTAGATTCTGGATATTAGCCCTTTGTCAGATGAGTAGGTTGCAAAAATTTTCTCCCATTGTGTAGGTTGCCTGTTCACTCTGATGATAGTTTCTTTTGCTGTGCAGAAGCTCTTTAGTTTAATGAGATCCCATTTGTCGATTTTGGCTTTTGTTGCCATTGCTTTTGGTGTTTTAGACATGAAGTCCTTGCCCACGCCTACGTCCTGAATGGTATTGCCTAGGTTTTCTTGTAGGATTTTAATGGCTTTAGGTCTAACATATAAGTCTTTAATCCATCTTGAATTAATTTTTGTATAAGGTGTAAGGAAGGGATCCAGTTGCAGCTTTCCACATATGGCTAGCCAGTTTTCCCAGCACCATTTATTAAATAGGGAATCCTTTCCCCATTTCTTGTTTTTGTCAGGTTTGTCAAAGATCAGATAGTTGTAGCTATGCGGCATCATTTCTGAGGGCTCTGTTCTGTTCCATTGATCTATGTCTCTGTTGTGGTACCAGTACCATGCTGTTTTGGTTCCTGTAGCCTTGTAGTATAGTTTAAAGTCAGGTAGCGTGATGCCTCCAGCTTTGTTCTTTTGGCTTAGGATTGACTTGGCGATGCGGGCTCTTTTTTGGTTCCATATGAACTTTAAAGTAGTTTTTTCCAATTCTGTGAAGAAAGTCATTGGTAGCTTGATGGGGATGGCATTGAATCTATAAATTACCTTGGGCAGTATGGCCATTTGCACGATATTGATTCTTCCAACCCATGAGCATGGAATGTTCTTCCATTTGTTTGTATCCTCTTTTATTTCATTGAGCAGTGGTTTGCAGTTCTCCTTGAAGAGGTCCTTCACATCCCTTGTAAGTTGGATTCCTAGGTATTTTATTCTCTTTGAAGCAATTGTGAATGGGAGTTCACTCATGATTTGGCTCTCTGTTTGTCTGTGATTGGTGTA
Organism: Symphalangus syndactylus; assembly: GCF_028878055.3. Lineage (NCBI taxonomy): Eukaryota > Metazoa > Chordata > Mammalia > Primates > Hylobatidae > Symphalangus > Symphalangus syndactylus. The sequence continues at coordinate 73,207,592 of NC_072425.2, read as the reverse complement.
CAAGAATGCTTGTGATTTTTGTACATTAATTTTGTATCCTGAGACTTTGCTGAAGTTGCTAATCAGCTTAAGGAGATTTTGGGCTGAGACAATGGGGTTTTCTAGATATACAATCATGTCATCTGCAAACAGGGACAATTTGACTTCCTCTTTTCCTAATTGAATACCCTTTATTTCCTTCTCCTGCCTGATTGCTCTGGCCAGAACTTCCAGCACTATGTTGAATAGGAGCGGTGAGAGAGGGCATCCCTGTCTTGTGCCAGTTTTCAGAGGGAATGCTTCCAGTTTTTGCCCATTCAGTATGATATTGGCTGTGGGTTTGTTGTAGATAGCTCTTATTATTTTGAGATACGTCCCATCAATACCTAATTTATTGAGAGTTTTTAGCATGAAGGGTTGTTGAATTTTGTCAAAGGCCTTTTCTGCATCTATTGAGATAATCATGTGGTTTTTGTCTTTGATTCTGTTTATATGCTGGATTACATTTATTGATTTGCGTATGTTGAACCAGCCTTGCATCCCAGGGATGAAGCCCACTTGATCATGGTGGATAAGCTTTTTGATGTGCTGCTGGATTCGGTTTGCCAGTATTTTATTGAGGATTTTTGCATCAATGTTCATCAAGGATATTGGTCTGAAATTCTCTTTTTTGGTTATGTCTCTGCCAGGTTTTGGTATCAGGACGATGCTGGCTTCGTAAAATGTGTTAGGGAGGATTCCCTCTTTTTCTATCGATTGGAATAGTTTCAGAAGGAATGGTACCATTTCCTCCTTGTACCTCTGGTAGAATTCAGCTGTGAATCCATCAGGTCCTGGACTCTTTTTGGTTGGTAAGCTATTGATTATTGCCACAATTTCAGAACCTGTTATTGGTCTATTCAGAGATATAACTTCTTCCTGGTTTAGTCTTGGGAGGGTGTATTTGTCGAGGAATTTATCCATTTCTTCTAGATTTTCTAGTTTATTTGCATAGAGGTGTTTGTAGTATTCTCTGATGGTAGATTGTATTTCTGTGGGATCAGTGGTGATATCCCCTTTTTCGTTTTTTATTGCATCTATTTGATTCTTCTCTCTTTTCTTCTTTATTAGTCTTGCTAGCGGTCCATCAATTTTGTTGATCTTTTCAAAAAACCAGCTCCTGGATTCATTAATTTTTTGAAGGGTTTTTTGTGTCTCTATTTCCTTCAGTTCTGCTCTGATTTTAGTTATTTCTAGCCTTCTGCTAGCTTTTGAATGTGTTTGCTCTTGCTTTTCTAGTTCTTTTAATTGTGATGTTAGGGTGTCAATTTTGGATCTTTCCTGCTTTCTCTTGTGGGCATTTAGTGCCATAAATTTCCCTCTACACACTGCTTTGAACGTGTCCCAGAGATTCTGGTATGTTGTGTCTTTGTTCTCGTTGGTTTCAAAGAACATCTTTATTTCTGCCTTCATTTCATTATGTACCCAATAGTCATTCAGGAGCAGGTTGTTCAGTTTCCATGTAGTTGAGCGGTTTTGACTGAGTTTCTTAATCCTGAGTTCTAGTTTGATTGCACTGTGGTCTGAGAGACAGTTTGTTACAATCTCTGTTCTTTTACATTTGCTGAGAAGAGCTTTACTTCCAACTATGTGGTCAATTTTGGAATAGGTGTGGTGTGGTGCTGAAAAAAATGTATATTCTGTTGATTTGGGGTGGAGAGTTCTGTAGATGTCTATTAGGTCCACTTTATGTAGAGCTGAGTTCAATTCCTGGATATCCTTGTTAACTTTCTGTCTCGTTGATCTGTCTAATGCTGACAGTGGGGTGTTAAAATCTCCCATTATTATTGTGTGGGAGTTTAAGTCCCTTTGTAGGTCACTCAGGACTTGCTTTATGAATCTGGGTGCTCCTGTGTTGGGTGCATATATATTTAGGATAGTTAGCTCTTCTTGTTGAATTGATCCCTTTACCATTATGTAATGGCCTTCTTTGTCTCTTTTGATCTTTGTTGGTTTAAAGTCTACTTTATCAGAGACTAGGATTGCAACCCCTGCCTTTTTTTGTTTTCCAGTTGCTTGATAGATCTTCCTCCATCCCTTTATTTTGAGTCTATATGTGTCTCTGCACGTGAGATGGGTTTCCTGAATACAGCACACTGATGGGTCCTGACTCCTTATCCAGTTTGCCAGTCTGTGTCTTTTGATTGGAGCATTTAGCCCATTTACATTTAACGTGAATATTGTTATGTGTGAATCTGATCCTGTCATTATGATGTTAGTTGGTTATTTTGCTCGTTAGTTGCTATAGTTTCTTCCTAGCCTCGATGGTCTTTACAATTTGGCATGTTTTTGCAGGGGCTGGTACCGGTTGTTCCTTTCCATGTTTAGTGCTTCCTTCAGGAGCTCTTTTAGGGCAGGCCTGGTGGTGACAAAATCACTCAGCGTTTGCTTGTCTGTAAAGTATTTTATTTCTCCTTCACTTATGAAGCTTAGTTTGGCGGGATAGGAAATTCTGGGTTGAAAGTTCTTTTCTTTAAGAATGTTGAATATCGGCCCCCACTCTCTTCTGGCTTGTAGAGTTTCTGCTGAGAGATCAGCTGTTAGTCTGATGGGCTTCCCTTTGTGGGTAACCCGACCTTTCTCTCTGGCTGCCCTTAACAATTTTTCCTTCATTTCAACTTTGGTGAATCTGACAATTATGTGTCTTGGAGTTGCCCTTCTCGAGGAGTATCTTTGTGGCGTTCTCTGTATTTCCTGAATCTGAATGCTGGCCTGCCTTGCTAGATTGGGGAAGTTCTCCTGGATAATATCTTGCAGAGTGTTTTCCAACTTGGTTCCATTCTCCCCATCATTTTCAGGTACACCAATCAGACGTAGGTTTGGTCTTTTCACATAGTCCCAAATTTCTTGGAGGCTTTGTTCATTTCTTTTTATTCTTTTCTCTAAACTTCCCTTCTCACTTCATTTCATTCATTTCATCTTCTATCAGCGATACCCTTTCTTCCAGTTGATCGCATCTGCTACTGAGGCTTCTGCATTCTTCGCGTAGTTCTCGAAACTTGGCTTTCAGCTCCATCATCTCCTTTAAGCCCTTCTCTCCATTGGTTATTCTAGTTATCCATTCTTCTAATTTTTTTTCAAAGTTTTTAACTTCTTTGCTATTGTTTTGAATTTCCTCTCGTAGCTCAGAGTAGTTTGATCGTCTGAAGCCTTCTTCTCTCAACTCATCAAAGTCATCCTCCATCCAGCTTTGTTCCGTTGCTGGTGAGGAACTGCGTTCCTTTGGAGGAGGAGAGGTGCTCTGTTTTTTAGAGTTTCCAGTTTTTTTGGTCTGTTTTTTCCCCATCTTTGTGGTTTTGTGTACTTTTTGTCTTCGATGATGGTGATGTACAGATGGGTTTTTGGTGTGGATGTCCTTTCTGTTTGTTAATTTTCCTTCTACCAGACAAGACCCTCAGCTGCAGGTCTGTTGGAGTTTACTAGAGGTCCACTCCAGACCCTGTTTGGCTGGGTGTCAGCACCGGTGGCTGCAGAACAGCGGATTTTTGTGATACCACAAATTCAGCTGTCTGATAGTTCCTCTGAAAGTTTTGTCTCAGAGGAGTACCCGGTTGAACGAGGTGTCAGTCTGTCCCTACTGGGGGGGTGCCTCCCAGTTAGGCTGCTCAGGGGTGAGGGACCCACTTTAGGAGGCAGTCTGTCCGTTCTCAGATCTCCAGCTGCGTGCTGGGAGAACCACTACTCTCTTCAAAGCTGTCAGTCAGACAGGGACATTTAAGGCTGTGGAGGTTCTCGCTGAGTTTTTGGTTGTCTGTGCCCTGCCCCCAGAGGTGGAGCCTACAGAGGCAGGCAGGCCTCCTTGAGCTGTGGTGGGCTCCACCCAGTTCGAGCTTCCTGGCTGCTTTGTTTACCTAAGCAAGCCTGGGCAATGGCGGGCGCCCCTCCCCCAGCCTCGTTGCCGCCTTGCAGCGTGATCTCAGACTGCTGTGCTAGCAATCAGTGAGACTCCGTGGGCATAGAACCCTCCGAGCCAGGTGCGGGACACAAACTCCTAGTGTGCCGTTTTCCAGGCCCGTTGGAAAAGTGCAGTATTAGGACGGGACTGACCCGATATTCCAGGTGCCGTCTGTTTCCCCTTTCTTTGACTAGGAAAGGGAACTCCCTGACCCCTTGCGCTTCCCGAGTGAGGCAATGCCTCGCCCTGCTTCGGCTCGCGCACAGTGCGCTTCACCGACTGTCCTGAACCCACTGTTTGGCACTCCCTAGTGAGATGAAACCGGTACCTCAAGCAGAAATGCAGAAATCACCCGTCTTCTGTGTCGCTGGGGCTGGGAGCTGGAGACCGGAGCTGTTCCTATTCGGCCATCTTCTTTTGCCCACTTTTTGATGGGGTTGTTTTTTGTAAATTTGTTGAAGTTCTTGTAGATTCTGGATATTAGCCCTTTGTCAGATGGATAGATTGCAAAAATTTTCTTCCATTCTGTAGGCTGGCTATTCATTCTGATGATAATCTCTTATGTTGTGCAGAAGCTCTTTAGTATAATTAGACCCCATTTTTCAATTTTGGCTTTTGTTGCAATTTCTTTTGCTGTTTTAGTCATGAAGTCTTTGCCCATGCCTATGTCCTAAATGGTATTGCCTAGGTTTTCTTCTAGGGTTTTTATGGTTTTAGGTCTTATGTTTAAGTCTTTAATCTGTCCTAATTTTTGTATAAGGTGTAAGGAAGGGATCCAGTTTCAGTTTTCTGAATATGGCTAGGCAGTTTTCCCAACACCATTTATTAAATAGGGAATCCTTTCCCCGTTGCTCGTTTTTGTCAGGTTTGTCAAAGATCAGATGGTTGTAGATGTATGGTGTTATTTCTGAGGCCTCTGTTCTGTTCCATTGGTCTATATATCTGTTTTGGTTCTAGTACCATCCTGTTCTGGCTACTGTAGCCTTGTAGTATACTTTGAAGTCTGGTAGCATGATGCCTCCAGCTTTGTTCTTCTTGCTTAGGATTGTCTTGGCTATGCAGGCTTTTTTGGTTCTGTATGAAATTTAAAGTAGTTTTTTCTAATTCTGTGAAGAAAGTCAGTGGTAGCTTGATGGGAATAGCACTGAATCTATGAATTACTTTGGGCAGTACAGTCACTTTTATGATATTGATTCTTCCTATCCATGAGCATGGAATGTTTTTCCATTTGTTTGTGTCCTCTCTTATTTCCTTGAGCAGTGGTTTATAGTTCTCCTTGAAGAGGTCCTTCACATCCCATGTAAGTTGGATTCCTAGGTATTTTATTCTCTTTGAAGCAATTGTAAATGGGCGTTTGCTCATGATTTGGCTCTCTGCCTATTATCGTTGTATAGGCATGCTTGTAATTTTTGCACATTGATTTTGTAACCTGAGACTTTGCTGAAGTTGCTTATCAGCTTAAGGCCTTTTGGGGTTGAGATGATTGGGTTTTCTAAATATATAATCATGTCATCTGCAAACAGAGATAATGTGACTTCCCCTCTTCCTATTTGAATACTCTTTCTTTCTTTCTCTTGCCTGAGTGCCCTGGCCAGAACTTCCAACAGAATGTTGAATAGCAGTGGTGAGAGAGGGCATCCTTGCCTTGTGCCGGTTTTCCAAGGGAATGCTTCCAGTTTTTACCCATTCAGTATGATATTGGCTGTGGGTTTGTCATGAATAGCTCTTATTATTTTGAGATATGTTCCATCAATACCTAGTTTATTGAGTGTTTTTAGCATGAAGGGGTGTTGAATTTTATTGAAGGCCTTTTCTGCATCTATATAAGATAATCATGTGGTTTTTGTCATTGGTTCTGTTTTTGTGATGGATTATGTTTATTGATTTGCATATGTTGAACCAACCTTGCATCCCAGGGATGAAGCCAACTTGATCATGGTGGACAAGCTTTTTGATGTTTGCCAGTATTTTATTGAGGATTTTCACATCGACGTTCATCAAGGATATTGGCCTGAAATTTTCTTTTTTTGTTGTGTCTCTGCCAGATTTTGGTATTGGGATGATGCTGGCCTCATCAAATGAGTTGGGGAAGAGTCCCTCTTTTTTATTGTTTGGAATAGTTTTAGGAGGAATGGTACCAGCTGCTCTGTGTACCTCTGGTAGAATTCGGCTGTGAATCTATCTGGTCCCAGGCTTTTTTTGGTTGGTAGGCTCTTAATTACTGCCTCAATTTCATAACTTGTTATTTGTCTATTCAGGGATTTGACACCCTTCCTGGAAGGGAGTATGTGTCCAGGAATTTATCCATTTCTTCTAGATTTTCTAGTTTATTCATGTAGAGGTGTTTATAGTATTCTCTGATGGTAGTTTGTATTTCTGTGGGATCAGTGGTGATAACCCCTTTATCATTTTTTATTATGTCTATTTGATTTTTTCTCTTTTCTTCTTTATTAGTCTGGCTAGTGGTCTGTTTTGTTAATCTTTTCAAAAAACCAGCTCCTTGATTCATTGCTTTTTTTGAAGTGTTTTTCGTGTCTCTATCTTCTTCACTTGTGCTCTTAGATATTTCTTGCCTTCTGCTAGCTTTTGAATTTGTTTGCTCTTGCTTCTCTAGTTCTTTTCATTGTGATGTTAGGGTGTCAATTTTAAATCTTTCCAGCTTTCTCCTGTGGTCATTTAGTGCTATAAATTTCCCTGTAAACACTGCTTTGGCTGTGTCCCTGAGATTCTGGTACATTGGGTCTTTGTTCTCAGTGGTTTCAAAGAACTTATTTACTTCTGCCTTAATTTTGTTATTTATCCAGTAGTCATTCAGGAGCAGGTTGTTCAGTTTCTATGTAGTTGTGCAGTTCTGAGTGAGTTTCTTAATCCTGAGTTCTAATTTGATTACACTGTGGTCTGAGAGACTGTCATGATTTCCCTTCTTTTGCATTTGCTGAGGAGTGTTTTACTTCCAATTATGTGGTCAATTTTAGAGTAAGTGCAATGTGGTGCTGACAATAATGTATATTCTGTTGATTTGGGGTGGAGAGTTCTGTAGATGTCTATTAGGTCCACTTGGTCCAGAGCTGAGTTCAAGTCCTGAATATCCTTGTTAATTTTCTGTCTCATTGATCTAATATTGACAATGGGGTGTTAAAGTCTCCCACTATTATTGTATGGGAGTCTAAGTCTCTTTGTAGGTCTCTAAGAACTTGCTTTATGGATCTGGGTGCTCCTGTATTGGGTGCATATATATTTAGGAGTTCGCTCTTCTCGTTGCATTGAACCCTTTACCATTATGTAATGTCCTTTTGGTCTTTTTTGATCTCTGTTGGTTTAAAGTCTGTTTTATCAGAGCCTAGGATTACAACTCCTGCTTTTTTTTTTTTTTTTCTTTCCATTTGCTTGGTAAATCTTCTTCCATCCCTTTATTTTGAGCCTATGTGAGTCTTTGCACATGAGATGGGGCTCCTGAATACAGCACACCAATGGGTCCTAACTCTTTATCCAATTTGCCAGTCTGTGTCTTTTAATTGTGGCAGTTAGCCTGTTTATATTTAAAGTTAATATTGTTATGTGTGAATTTGATCCTGTCATTATGATGCTAGCTGGTTATTTTGCCCATTAGTTGCAGTTTCTTCACAGTGTTAATGGTTTTACACTTTGGTTTGTACATTTTGGTTTGTATATTTTTACATTTTGGTTTGTTTTTTCAGTGGCTGGTACCATTTTTTCCTTTCCGTATTTAGCGCTTCCCTCAGGAGCTCTTGTAAGGCAGGCCTGATGGTGACAAAATCTCTTGGCATTTGCTTGTATGTAAAGGATTTTATTTCTCCTTCATTTATGAAGCTTAGTTTGGCTGGATATGGAATTCTGGGTCAAAAATTCTTTTAAGAATGTTGAATATCGGCCCCCACTCTCTTCTGGCTTGTAGGATTTCTGCTGAGAGATCTGCTGTTAGTCTGATGGGCTTCCCTTTGTTGGTGACCCGACCTTTTTCTCTGGCTGCCCTTAACATTTTTTCCTTCATTTCAACCTTGGAGAATCTGATGATTATGTGTCTTGGGGTTGTTCTTCTCGAGGAGTGTCTTTGTGGTGTTCTCTGTATTTCCTGAATTGGAATGTTGGCCTGCCTTGCTAGGTTGGGGAAGTTCTCCTGGACAATAACCTAAAGAGCATTTCCCAACTTGGTTCCATTCTCCTTGTCACTTTCAAGTACACCAATCAAACGTAGGTTTGGTCTTTTTGCATAGTCCCATATTTCTTGGAGGCTTTGTTCATTACTTTCATTCTTTTTTCTCTAATCTTGTCTTCACACTTTATTTCATTTAGTTGATCTTCAATCTCTGTTATCCTTTCTTTCGCTTGATCAATTTGGCTATTGATACTTGTGTATGCTTCACGAAATTCTCGTGCTATGTTTTCAGCTCGATCAGGTCATCTACATTCTTCTCTAAACTGGTTATTCTAGTTAGCAATTCTTCTAACCTTTTACCAGGGTTCTTGGCTTCCTTGCATTGGGTTAGAATATGCTCCTTTAGCTTGGAGGAGTTTGTTATTACCTGCCTTCTGAAACTTACTTCTGTCAATTCGTCAAATTCATTCTCCATCCAGTTTTGTTCCCTTGCTGGTGAGGAATTGTAATCCTCTGGAGGAGAAGCAGCATTCTGGCTTTTGGAATTTTCAGGCTTTTTTCTCTCTTTTTTCCTCATCTTCATGGATTTTATCTACCTTTCGTCTTTGCTGTTAGTGACTTTCGGATGGAGTTTTTGTATGGTCATCCTTTTTGTTGATGTTGATGCTATTGGTTTCTGTTCGTTAGTTTTCCTTCTAACGGTCAGGCCCCTCTGCTGCAGGTCTGCTGGAGTTTGTTGCGGGTCCACTCCAGGCCCTGTTTGCCTGGGTATCACCAGCGGAAGCTGTAGAACAGCAAAGTTTGCTGCCTGCTTTTTCCTCTGAAAGCTTTGTCCCAGAGGGGCACCTGCCAGATGCCAGTGGGAGCTCTCTTGTATGAGGTGTCTGTTGGCCCCCGCTGGGAGGTGTCTCCCTCTCAGGAGCCACAGGGGCCAGGACCCACTTGAGGAGGCAGTCTGTCCCTCAGCAGAGCTCAAGCACGGTGCTGGGCAATCTACTGTTCTCTTCAGAGCCAGCAGGCTGGAACGTTTAAGTCTGCTGAAGCTGCTCCCACAGCCGCCCCTTCCTCCAGGTGCTCTATCCCAGGGAGATGGAAGTTTTATCTATAAGCCCCTGACTGGGGCTGCTGACTTTCTTTCAGAGACGCTCTGCCTAGAGAGGAGGAATCTAGAGAGGCAGTCTGGCTACAGCAGCTTTGTGGTGTTGGGGTGGGCTCCACCCTATCTGAACTTCCCAGGGGCTTTGTTTAGACTGTGAGGGGGAAACCACCTACGCAAGCCTCAGTAATGGCAGACGTCCCTCCCCACACCAAGCTTGAGCATCTCAGGTCAACTTCAGACTGCTGTGCTGGCAGTGAGAATTTCAAGCCAGTGAATCTTAGCTTGCTGGGCTCTGGCGGGGTGGGATCTGCTGAGCAAGACTACTTTACTCCCTGGCTTCAGCCCCCTTTCCAGCAGAATAAACAGTTCTATCTCGCTGGCATTCCAGGTGCCACTGGGGTATGAAAAACAAAAACTGCAGCTAGCTCAGTGTCTGCCCAAATGACCTCCCAGTTTTGTGCTTGAAACCCAGGGCCTCTGTGGTGTAGGCACCCGAGAGAATCTCCTGGTCTGGGGGTTGTGAAGACCATGGGAAAGGCATAGTATCTGGACCAGATAGCACCATCCCTCACTGGCACGGTCCCTCACAGCTTCCCTTGGCTAGGGGAGGGAGTTCCTCAACCCCTTGTACTTCCTGGGTGAGGTGATACCACACCCTGCTTCAGCTCGCCCTCTGTGGGCTACACCTACTGTCTAACCAGTCCCAATGAGATGAGCCCGGTACCTCAGTTGGAAATGCAGAAATCACCCGCTTTCTGCATTGGTCTCGCTGGGAACTGCAGACTGGAGCTGTTCCTATTCGGCTATCTTCTTTACCTTTAATTTCTTGATGGTAATAACTGTATTTGAATATCTAATCTCTTTAATTTTGTTTTAAAGCTTCATAAACATGACAATGGCTTTAAGGCCAATTGGAAAAACTAAAAATAACTAATAATCTCACAGTTCTCACTGACCACCACTATTTTTAAGTTTTTTGTCTTCTACTTAAAACTATTACAATCCTGATTTTTATATGACATCATAAGCGCTTTCATAATAATTTTCATACCTTCATCTTAGTTGACTTTATAAGTTTCCTCCAAGTTTGCTTACATTTTTTAGACATTTAACATGTCTAAAATGTCACTGTAACCAAATTTTTACAAATATTTTTTCTCTTCATTTAATTTCACAAAGATTAAATTTCAAAAAATGAGAAGATAGTACAAAGACTTTATTTTGCTTAAAATTTACTTCCAAGACTGTGAGAAAGAAAAACCCCAAAGGTGAGTCTCATGAAGACCTCTGAGTCTACAACAGTATCTTTCATCTTCCAACCTTTTGAGCAGTAGCTCTCAGGGCGCTTATTACAGATCTCCATGGAGGTGTCAGTTAACACTGTGTATGTTTGCAGGGAAACATTTCTTAGTCATGAGAGATCTCATCTTATTTACTTTCATATCCTCTACAGCACTTACATAGTTCTGCATAGAGAAGAGAAGCAAAGCTGTGTGTTGATTCTGGCACAATCACAGCAAGTCCAGGTACAAGATGTCCATGAATATGTACAAGGGCCGTGGAATCAACTGAGGGAATAATCACCCCTGGTCTGAAATACCCAAATACACCTATTCTTTTTCCTTCTTCTTTTTATTTTGAGACAGAGTCTCACTTTGTTGCCCAAGCTGGAGCACAGTGGCATGATCATAGCCCAGTGCAGCCTGAAATTCCCAGGCTTAAGCCAGCCTCCTGCCTCAACCTCTCAAGTAGCTGGGACCACACATGCATGCTACCATGTCCAGCTAATTTTTATTAAAATTTCTTGTAGAGACAAGGTCTCACTATGTTGCCCAGGCTGGTCTCAAATTCCTGGGCTCAAGTGATTCTCCTGCCTCTGTCTTCCAAACCTCTCAAAGTGCTGGGATTATAGGCATGAGCCACCACTCCAGCCAGTCTCACCTATTCTTATTAATCCTTACCCCTGATCTAGCCCACACAATTAGTGTGACTTACTTTTGACCTAATCGTAAAGATTCTGAAGTAGGAGAAGAATGAAAAGGAAAAGTAACACACACACCCCACAAGAAGGGCCAAGAGCTGAGGAAGAAAAACACATTGTGGAATGGTGTGCCCCCTCTCAGAAGTCAGAGAGAATTCATTCATACTGACAAAAGCAGACCATACCTCCCCTCCCATCTGTACTATCTAAATAGATAACAAAACTGAATGATGAGAACACTAAAATATACACAATTTTTATTTATCAATTACACTTCATTAAAGCTGGGGTAAGGGAGTGAATGATGTTTCCGTCTCAGTAAGTGATCCAACGAAAAGTCCCCAAATTGGCACAAAAATAGCCTCCTCTTAAATGAAAATAATAAATTCAGCTTAATAGATGAGGTTGCACTTCTAAGCATAGAAACACGAAAGCTTCTATAAGCTTTACACACATTCACTTATTTGACCCTTAGGAAACAAACCCTTGTAAAATGGGCTCCACTATCTCTCATTTTTCAGGTAAGGAAGCCAAGACTAGGAAAGTCTAGGTAACTTGCTCAAGATGGCCCTTGAACGGAGCCTGAGTCAGAATCTAGACAGGTGTACTTGGGTCCAGCATGCTACCCTCCCTCACCTTAAGCGTCATTGCTGCCGTCCTTTCTTCTCACCTTATAAAACCACTTCATCTTACATCCTCTATGTCCCAAGGCAGAGCATTTCTATCCTAAAATATGTATTTTAAATCTACTTCATACCAAATTGAAAAAATTCTTAGAACTGTATTGGTGGTGCGTGGGTGTATCATTTCTTATTAATACTAGAGAAAGAATGTTTTAACAAAGAAATATATTTAATTTGGATGATAGCAAAGAAAGATATAAGTATGAAACACCCACGTAGTTTTCTTAAATCCAAGCAAGACATCTTCAATATTTTAACAGAAATTAGTGGAAAAGATGAATTAGAATTTTCATGATGCAAATAAAAAATATACAAGTTAATAGAGCCACTCATATTACTTACAAAATATGTTATATATTTTTAAAGTGTCAAAATTTTAAATGTCAAAGTTTTAAATTTTCTTTGAGCATAATAATGCCTAGATGTCCCATAGTAGCCAGATAGACTATCTGAATATAAGTTACCTTTCTGACATTAAGTTCCTTATGCAGCTTATTAAATTTATTGCTGATATCCTTTGCAAGAGGAAATCATTTGGATGAGAGGTGGAACAATACAGTAATAAGACTGATTTTTAAAAACTTTCTTTGAAAATGGTGACATATACTGGCATGTAAGTGAATATATTTGCTAAATAGCTATTGCTTTTCTGTCCCATCTGATTATATACATCAAGTCAACCATATTTAATAGGCTTCTGATTCCAGTTTCACTACCTTTATTTCCAATACCTCCTTGTCCTGTCATTGGTTTTCAAACATCTATTCTCAAGAGTTGCTCAAGGCCGGGCGCGGTGGCTCACGCTTGTAATCCCAGCACTTTGGGAGGCCGAGGCGGGTGGATCACGAGGTCAGGAGATCGAGACCACGGTGAAACCCCGTCTCTACTAAAAGTATTTAAAAAATTAGCCGGGCGTGGTGGCGGGCGCCTGTAATCCCAGCTACTTGGAGAGGCTGAGGCAGGAGAATGGCCTGAACCCAGGAGGCGGAGCTTGCAGTGAGCCAAGATCGCACCACTGCACTCCAGCCTGGGTGACAGAGCTAGACTCCGTCTCAAAAAAAAAAAAAAAAAAAAAAAAAAAAAAGAGTTGCTCAAGCCTATGTTAATTGCTTAAACTCCTCCATGATAGATAGCTTAGAACTATTCATAAGCCTATTATGAGTGTTGAGCAGCAAGAGAAAATACCCTTGAAATCAACACCAGCAATATCTATTGTATGTTTACATTTTCCTTTCTAATATCCAGCCGTTAGCTGAGTCATTAGTAACTACTGTCGTCACCTCACCTAACCAGTGACTATTCTTTCTCTCACTTCTTTTCCTCTCATATTTTAAGTTCAAGCGACCCACTCAATTAAAATTCAGAACTATCACTGTCATTATCAACTGACATCACATCCTGATATCCCTTTGAAGATGAATAACCTATCTTGCCACTGAGTGTCGACTAGTTTGTTGGCTTGTTTCCTCTCTGGCTAGAGAAAGAGAACAGGTGTCTGTCTCCAGTTCCAACACCAGGAGCAGCTGAAGCCTGCCAGACCTCCAAACTTAAGGAGTCCACTGCAGCCAAAACCAGAATCCTAAGAAGTTTCTGCCATTCTCTGTTTTCATATTGTAGCTCCCCACTTTGTATTTCACTACACAGTATCAGTGAACTGAAGTGTGCCTGGGTTCTTGCCTTCACTTTATCCAGCCCTCACAATTATATGATTCTGGGCACTGATACCTGGAGAATAATCCCTTTGAAAATATCAAAGAAAAATTAATGGTTGTGAGTAATTTTTATATCATGAGGGAGTGGCAAAAAAAATGGTCTACCTTTGATGCTCCAGTAAGAAAGGACAAAACCAGTTTTTAAAAAGTAGTTGGTACATACAGTTCATAACTCTGCTTCTATTATATTCTGTTTTCTCTTTCTATGCCTTTATTCTTTGTCCAGTAATCCTTCCAAGAATTTCCCCCCCTTCTTTATCCCTCTGTCTTTCTCTCCCATCTTTACTCTTCCCAAAGGGGCAAAATGAGCAGAGGCATAAATAAAATAATTTCAGTGTGTTTTGTGTTTTTATCTTATTTTTATTTTTAATTTATTTTTATTTTATTGTGGTAAGAATATTGAGATATCAATAACAAAATTGCATGTGTATAATACAGTATTGTTGACTGTAGGCACAAGGGTGTACAGTAGATCTCTAGAGCTTATCCATCTGGCTTAACTGAAACTTTATGCCCATTGTTTAGGAACTTCTCAATTCCCCCTCTCCTCAGTCCCTGGTAATCACCATTCTTCTCTGATTTTATAAATTTCACTATTTTAGGTACCTCATATTCATGGACTAACACACTATTTGTCTTTCTGTGGCTAGATTATTTCACCTAGTGTTTTGTGTTTCTATTAATGATGACAATTTTAATCCTTCAAATGCTATATACTTCTCTGGCCCCCCACCCCCAAAAAAATGTCATGCCAAATGACAAAAGTTAATTTGATTCCACATGATTCAAATTTAGAAAAAATTAAGAAAGCTAATGCTGTTAGGTCATCTATGGCAAATTCATGGAGAGTCCTGAGAAGCTATTCTACCTACTTGGAGCACTGGATTTCCCTTCACCTCCTGCCCCCTTCCTATCCTCCCATATTCCTTTCTCCTTTGCCTGACAGCCTTATCCTTCAAGGCTCAGCTTAACTGTCACCTCCTTAGAAAAGCCCTCTAAGTTAACACCCACCTCTACCATTACATGCTCTTATAACACTCTGGAATATTACTTTATGACGATTATAAAAAATGTAATAAATAAGTTATTCATGTTTACCCTCATTCTAGACTGGAAGCACCATGAAGGCAAGACCTGTTTCATTCATCACTGTGGTTCTGACCCCAGTAAGTGGCTGCCCATAGGGAGCACTCAGCTCTGTAGATGGTTGTTGAACGAATAAATGAATGCATGGCTAAATGAATGGGTGCTATTTCTCTAAGTACTTTGGGTTGCAGCTGCTTCTTATCCCCAGGCCACAAAGATTTGGAAGGCACAAGGAGGCTATTTACTCAGACTCTACTTATCTCTGTCACTCCTCACAGATGACCTAAAACTCCACAGCCCACATCTCACTCTAGATGCCAAGACATATTCTTTTTGTGTGATTATTATACAGCTTACTCTTTTTGTGTGATTATTAATCATACTTTTATTTTTTAAATGCCCAGCCACACGGATGGGCATTTATTTTAGGGCACCTAATTTAAATGCACATGACGGACGATGGACTTGTGTATATCAGTTTTGCTAATAGTTCCAGTGGATAATACATGATGAGAACAATAATCACAATCATCACTTAAAACGAACCTCAGATCTTCCTGGCTACTGTTACCATAGTTCCTAGGGGGTATAAAAAAGATAGGGATTACTTCCCACTTCAATGTATTTAAAATCTCTTGAGATCAGCTGATCTGAAGTTGCTTCCTATTCTTCGAAGCTGTTACAAGATTCTGATGAGCAAATGACACAGAACAAATTTTCTGGGAAACCCTGAAATATTTTACATTGATTAAAATGGCTTTGGGCCATCAAATAATAAACTTGGGCTGGGTGTGGTGGCTCACGCCTGTAATCTCAGCACTTTGGGAGACTGAAGCAGTTGGATCACATGAGGTCAGGAGTTCAAGACCAGCCTGGCCAACATGGTGAAACACTGTCCCTACTAAAAATACAAAAATTAGCCTGGCATGGTGGCGCATGTCTGTAGTCCCAGCTACTCGGGAGGCTGAGGCAGGAGAATCACTTGAACCCAGGAAGCAGAGGTTGCAGTGAGCTGAGATCACGGCACTGCTCTCCAGCCTAGGTGACAGAGCGAGACTCCGTCTCAAAAAATAATAATGATGATAATAATAATAATAATAATAAACAACTTGTATTAAGTCTATGATATGTCAGGGACTATGAACTGAATGATAAAATTAAACAACTATAATACTTAGAACACAATGCTCTAATGGAAGCCTGAATGTCCTAGCATGGGCTTGTGGCAATAGGAGCTAGATCTGAGGGCCGGGCGCGGTGGCTCATGCCTATAATCCTAGCACTTTTGGAGGCTGAAGTGGGTGAATCACCTGAGGTCAGGAGTTCAAGACTATCCTGGACAACATGGTGAAACCTAGTTTCTAGAAAAATACAAAAATTAGCCAGGCATGATGGCAGGTGCCTGTAATCCCAGCTACTCAGGAGGCTGAGGCGGGAGAATCACTTGAACCCAGGGGACGGAGGTTGCAGTGAGCCGCGAGTGTGCCACTGCACTCCAGCCTGGGTGACAGAGCGAGACTCCATCTCCAAAAAAATTTTTAAAAAATTAAAAATTAAAAAAAACAAAGAATCAGAGAAGGCTTCTCAGGGAAAGTGATATTTGCACTGAACTTTGACAGAGAAATATAAGTTCATTAGAGGAGTTAAGGTTAGAGGCCATCTCAGGCAGAGCAAACCATGTATACAAAGGAGTAAAGACACAAAAGCACATGATTTACTTAAGGATGAATGAAAGCATGGTACGTACACGGGAGCGGGCAGAGGTAGCGAGTGAACCAAGATACAGTTTTCGAACTCTATAATGAAGTTACACTCCAACTTTAGAAATACTTTGAATAATAATAAGAACAATGTTTAGTACAATCATTTCTGAAGAGCTGGTAGATTATACACAAGGCACTAAATAGCACAATTCCCGTTCTTAAGTAAAAAGAAAGAAGTGTAAGTAAGCAGTGAAGAGATAAGAATGTCTCATCAAACCATTAGGCCTGGAGAAAATGTTAATTTTGCACACGATTGGGATTTTATCTGCTAGATTCTGTTACCATTGAAATGTTTTGAGGGACTCAGCAGGGGCATGGCAAGCATGTCTGGTTTAAGAGAAAAACTGAACACATTCCTTCTCCAATTCAGTGAACCATGGCCAGAGTCTCAACACCTGCACCAAGCAACAGAGCAGAATAATCTCATTTTAAATGAAAGTCTGCATTTTCTCTGGAGATCAAAACCACTTTATAAAGAGCAAGACTCATCACTGGCCAGTGAGCTGGGAGAGTGGGCTATTCTTTTATGTCTAAGGTGATTATTTTGTAAATGAGTTAAAACCTGCATTCTAACAGCATGAAAAAGGAACTAGAGAAATCGGAGTGAGTGATGCCCTACATCTGACAAATAATAGGGAAAACACCTCAGCAGGAATGTAACTTGGCCCTTGAAACATTTATAAAATATATTTTTGCCTGTAGTTCCTGTGGATTTTGTTCCCTATAAATAATCTGGTCAACAGTAGAACCTCTTTCATGATGACAGAATAGGAGGTCAGAACTAATTCGGAGATGCTCACACTTCATATGAAATCCCTGGATCACTTTTATTCTATTATTCAACAAAGTAGAATAAATATTTGTATGTCTCACCTTTATGAGTTTGCATAATATGACCATCAAGGGAAGAAGTCAACAGTCTTAGTCTAACTCATTCTTTCTGTTTCGTATTGCAATTTTACAGGTCATATCCAGTTCTTTTCTCATAATTGTATTTTTGTTCAATATGTAGTCATGCAGTTAATGTCACTCCTCCGCTTAAAACTTTCAGGAGGCTGAGGCAGGCTGATCACCTTAGGTCAGGAGTTCAAGACCAGCCTGGCCAACATGGGGAAACCCCGTCTCTACTAAAAATGCAAAAATTAGCCGTGGATAGTGGTGGGTGCCTGTAATCACAGTTACTCAGGAGGCTGAGGCAGAAGAATCGCTTGAACCTGGGAGGCAGAGGTTACAGTGAGCCAAGATGGTGCCACTGCACTCTAGCCTGGGCAACAAGAGTGAGACTCCATCTCAAAAACAAACAAATAAACAAACAACAAAAAACCTTTCTAACAGTTTACTCCATCATTCAGAATATATTTCAAACCCCTAAAAGGTCCATGTCATCTGGCCCCTGCTCACTGGACTCATCCCATACAACCCTCCTGCTTATTCAGCCTAGACTTATGTTTATTCTTTGGCAACAACCAGGTTCCCCTGCCTCAGTGTCATAGAAACTGCTGCTTCCTTTAATAGAAAGCCCTCCTCCCTAGGTATTCACTTAACTGATTCCTTGCAATTATTCTGGCCTCAGTGCAACTGTTCCTTCCTGTGGTAGGAAGGATGATGTCTTCCTAATACCTTTACTCCTGGTATACATGCCCTGTAATAGTCTCCTCCCACGCAGCATCAGCATTAATCTGTGTGACCAGCAGAATATGGTGATGATGGCATGTGACTCATGATGTGTCAAGGCTGAGACATAAAATATATTGCTGCTCTGCCTTGCTCTTTCAGATCATTTGTTTTGGGGAAAACCGGTCAACATGTCATGAAGACACTCCTAAGAATCATACAGAAAGATCCATGTGGGAAAGAGCTGAGGCTTCTTGCCAACAGTTGTGTGGGTGCACCATCTTGGAAGCAGATTCTCTAGCCCAGTTGAGCCATCAGATAATGGCAACCTCGCAAGAGACCTTGAAATAGAACTACCCAAATAAGTCATTATTTCTGTCTGACAAAAACCATGAGATAGAATAAATGTTTGTTTTTTAAGCTGCTAATTTTGGGAATAATTTGTTGCACAGCAATAATAACCATTATACCTTCTCATATAGAGCTCTCCTGACACCCACTCAGGGGTAAAAGAACCTACGCTGTCACGTGTTATGAAATTATCCCATTTTATTTTCTTTCTCACACTTATTCATAGCTTGTTATCTTGTTAATTTATTATTATTATTATTGTTAGTTTGGTTACCGTCTGCCTCTTCTTACTGGAATGTAGTTCTTGAAGGCAGAAACTTTGCCTTTTTCATCAAGGTTTATGCCTAAATTGGGTCATCTGGAATACATGTTCAATAAATACCTGTTGAAAGAATGGCTTACCACTCTGTGAAAATTCTATTTCACTTATTTCTCCAAAGCACAGAGGAGGTTGGCTACTCAAATAAATCCCTTTCTCAACCTGTGTGGTGGCTCATCGGCCTCAGATTCTATGCAAGATTAAGGAAACATTTCTACCCAGCAGAAGAGGGGAGTAAGGGGCTCTCAGTTAGCCTTAAGCAAATGAAAAAAAAAAAAAAAAAAACCCACCAAAGAGCCACAAAGGACTCGCTGGGCCTGGCTTAATTTGGGTAATGACTGGACTGGCAAACGTACCTCCATGGATTTCTCAACGGGAGGTGACACTATCATCCTCAACAGCCCTGGACACAAAGTTCCAAGCACATGGAGCTGAGCCATTTTCCACATGATGAACAGTAACAGAAGCTGTCTCCTTGAATCAAAACACATGAAAGAAAGGGGCAAACTGCAGAGTGATGCGAAGAGAAAAAAAGATAAAGATCTATTCACTGTCTATCCCTAGGGAGCCAAACTAGTGGCTCTTGTCTTACTTCTTGTGAAGAGCCAATTCAGCACCACTTATCCGATCCTTGTTGTGCCAGCTGGATAGTCTGAGACATAATTTTGGTTAACAGAGGGGGTATATTTTAATTCACAAGTAGAAAAGTATGAGTTGTGCTTGAAAGGAATCTTGGCAAATAAACCCCACAGGTAGTAAATATAAATTGAATTGAGAGAGCATCATTTTCAGTGTCTGGGTGTGGGGTTATGGAAGAAAAGTGTCATTTTTTCTTATCTTTTTAAAAATTTTTAATGTCTGAGACATCAAGAAAATAGAATTGCTATTGAGAGAAACTATTTTAAAGGTGACTGTAATTGCACATAGGTCAATTTTAAACAATGACAAAACAATTTTTAAAATGTTAAACATTCAAAATCTTATACATTAACATAAAAATATTTAAAAAATGAGTCTATTTCACAATATAGTGCACAAAGTCCAAATATGCCAATATGTACTAACCGCTTTTCCAGGTATTGATATATTCATTAGCTCATTTATAAATTTATTCACTCCATGTATTTATTCATTTGATAAGCACTTAAGGAGCTTGGGAAATACAAAGATGAAACAGACTCAGAGGTTTCTAATGTATAATAAAATGATTAAACTCAACTGTATCCACTGGAACAGGCTCACATACCTGTACATAGTTTATTTCTAGACTATAATATGAAATTCACCCATTTGTATAATAGAAACTGTATAAATATGATTTATATATTCTTATATTATACTTTTATCATTTTGTATGATCATATATTTATTAGTGTTATATTATTTACTTATATTTATGCCCTATGTAAAAAGAACTTAAATGCATAATTCTAATAAGGCAAATAAGGAGCCAGGATCTAAAAATGTGCATGAATTTATAGTATGAACATTGTATGAAAGCGGTAATTTTTTTTTTTTTTTTGAGACAAGAGCCTTGCTCTGTTCCACAAGCTGGAGTGCAGTGGCATGATCTCAGCTCACTGCAACCTTCGCCTCCCAGGTTCAAACGATTCTCCTGCCTCAGCCTCCTGAGTAGCTGGGACTACAGGTTCATGCAACTGCACCTGGCTGATTTCTCTATTTTTAGTGGAGATGGGATTTCACCACGTTGCCCAGACTTGGTCTCTAACTCCTGACTTCAAGTGACCTGCCTGCCTTGGCCACCCAAAGTGCCGGGATTTCTGAGCCCAGCCTATTAAAGCATTTTTAATTCTCTAACAATCATTTGGCATGACCAGAATCCTGAAGTTAAAAGGAGAAATAAGAATTTTACTTGTTCTGTGCTCCATTCTTTATCAGATAGATGTTTGGTTCCATGTATACAGTTCTTCAACAATGAAGAACTACAGCAAAGCCATAATTACTGCAAATAATTTTGACAAGAAACATGACAATGTTAGATCAAAGAAAAAGATGGCTCTGCCACCTGACCTCTCACCAGAAATTGTTTTCCTGTCTTCTATTCTCTTTCACCTCTTGGCATAAGACCATAGAGACAGCAGCACTGGCATGCCAAGTTGAAATTCATAAGTGATAACTTGATAAGGTGTAATTATGACTTGTATTTTTCCTTGTTAAGGTTGTCATTAAGGGTGTCAGTAAGGTTATACATTAAGGTTATAACACCAAAAGGAAGGCTTTATGCGACTCTGGGAACTTCACAATGCTTACTATTAATCTATTCCCCAAAGCACCAATTACACTTGAGTCTATAATCAGTTTGGAACTCTTTGGGGAGATAATGAATCTCTAAAAATGATGACAAATGTATGCAACTTTTTAATGTTTGTTCCTGGGGCAAAGTCCAGGTTACTCTGCCCTAGATGCATGTCTGCTGGGCATTATGAAATCTGTTCTTCAGGCTAACCTTGATCTCCATATTGGTAACTTCACAATCTCTCAGTTACATTCTGCACAGTGCTCCCCAAGACCCTCCTCCCTGAGTAATCCTGTCTCTCAAATTCGATCCCTGACTATAATAAAGGATATGCCACCTTTTTTCTCTGGGTAATTATGAATGAAATGTGCCTATGGATAAAATTCATTGTTTGCATGTCCTCATCTGTTACCGGTGGTTGTTGTACACTGCTCATTCACTCCTCTCCCAGAGGTATGAGTTATCCATCTCCCTTATCCACTAGTTCATCCATGCTCCAGGTTGCTCAAAGGCTCAGACCACTTCCACTGTGACAAATGTATGTCAAACAGAGGTAGTCCTTGATTTATTATGTCTTGGGACTGACATCTGTAGTCTCCAAGTGGATTTCAGGAGGGAAAAACATCTACTCTACAGAAAACCCTCCCTATTTCAGGACAAGTACTGAAAACTCTGTTTTTGTTTGTCATGGAACTTAGTGGTTTTACCGGGTAAGACTTAAGAGGCTCTGATTTCCTTCAGAATGGGACAGCTGGATAATACTATTGTGCTGTTTTCTTTCCATAACTTACACATACCTATTAAGGTATTAGTGAAAGAGCATGCCAGGCCACTTATATTACATTTATACAGACAGTTAAGGAGCCCTACAAACACCCTGTCATCTTCCCTTCCTACAGGAAATGCTGCAAAGACTAGTTAGGCTGTCAGTAACTGTGTTGCTCTCAAATAGGGAGAATTTTCTGCACATAAATTCCTTAAGAGACTGTGCATAGAGAGAGCCAGCAAATGCTCACCTAAAACTCTGAGGATGCTTTCTGCACTAAAATAAGTGTCATTTTCTTGAATCTATTCACTGTGTAGTGGGCATGAGCTTTCGTCTACAAGCTTAGGTATGCAAAGCATGCCACTTTATTTCTCCATAATGGAAATTAATTTTTACTTCTAGCTTCTAGTATGTTTTGTGACACAAATATAACCTTTCAGATTAGTTTAACATCCTCTCCTTCACCTCCAGTGATTTAACTAATTTCTTAGGGACTTAAGTGATATTAAGGCCTATGTCAGATAAAGGGAGCCCTTCTAATTCTCAACATTGAAATATTTAATCCTTTGAGTCTAAGAAGAAGGTTTTGAGTTTGCGAAGAAAGGCGAAGATCCCTGCTATCACCATTTCTGTTCATTCTCACTTTGGATCTCCTAGCCAATACAGTAAGGCAAGGAAAAAAATAAAAGCATAAGAATTACAAAAGAAGAAGCAAAATGATCTTTATTTACTATGATATAATTATGTTTATGGGCAATAAAAAAGAATCTTCCAATGAATTATGACTTATTAACAAAATTAGCAAGATGGTTGGATATGAAACAAGTGCAGATAAATCATTTGAATTTCTATTCCCCAGCAACAAAGCTTTAAAATGTTTTTTAAGTGTTTTTAATTAAAATTTTTTTCTACCAGTTACAATAGTAAGAAAAATCATATGCATGATCTCTATGGTGAAAATGATAACATTTTATTGAAAGATATAAAAGAATAGTGTAAGTGAAAATAGTTAACAGATTGGAATAGTCAATATTGCAAAAATGTTACTTGATCACAAATTAATCTAGAAATTCGATTCCAATAAAAATTCCAACCCCGTGTGTGTGTGTGCACGTGTGTGTGTGCACATGTATGTGTGCGTGTGTGTGTATTATATGTGGAGCCTAACAGACTGCTTCTATAATATGTAGGGAATTATGAAGTTCCAATAGTTATACATACTAATTAATGAGTGGAATAATGTCATGGAACTTGACTACCAGATAGCAAACTTCAATTATAAAGCCATATTATTGAAGATAGGTATCGGAGTAGTGATTAACAAACAGAACCTGAGGCAAAGCCCTAGTTGTTTGTTAGAACAAAATAGAGAACCCCAAAATAGAATGATGAGTGCATAAATGCAATATATGAGTAAGTTCATAATGTAGATCAATGGGGAAAGAATGAACTTTTTTTCTTTTTTCGAGACGGAGTCTTGCTCTTTCACCCAGGCTGGAGTGCTGTGGCGTGATCTTGGCTCACTGTAAGCTCCACCTCCCGGGTTCACGCCATTCTCCTGCCTCAGCCTCCCGAGTAGCTGAGACTACAGGAACCCGCCACCACGCCCAGCTAATTTTTTCTATTTTTAGTAGAGACGGGGTTTCACCATGTTAGCCGGGATGGTCTCCATCTCCTGACCTCATGATCCACCCGCCTCGGCCTCCCAAAGTGCTGGGATTACAGGCATGAGCCACTGCACCCGGCTGCAAGAATGAACTTTGACAAATAAATTGCACTGGAACAATTGACTACATATGTGGAAAAAAAATCCCTTCGTCAACCGTACACACAAATCAATTCTTGATGAATGAAGCACACATATGTGAAACGCAAAATTTTAAAAGCAATTTAGGGAAATTTTTTTTATGTTGGAGGTAAAAATTATTTAAGGCACAAAATGGGTAGATTATGAAGAGTAAGATTGTATCAAAAACTTCTATCCTCAAAAGCCATCAGGGAGTAAAAATATAAGCTATAAATTTGGATATGATGCAACACAAATATTACTACGTAGCATATACAAAAAAACTCCAAGAATCAGTAAGAAACACTATGAGAAAATAGGAAATAATCACAAATTTTACAAGGAGAAGAAATAAATGACCCATAAGTAGATTACAATGTGTTGACCCTTTTAGTAGTCAAAGAAACCAATTAAAATCATGAGATATAATTCATGACTACAAGGTTGGCAAAAATATAAATTTAGAATAATATCAAGCAATGCCATTAATAGAGAGCAAAGGGGGTGTTCACTCATTAAAAGCAGATATGTAAAGGAGTAAAACTTCTTTGGAAATCACGTAGGAAAGTTGAACACGTACTGGCCTCTGATTCAAAAATTCTATTACTAGGTATTAATTCTTGACAAATTTTTGCCTATATGTACCAGGAAATATGCATGAAATATTTATAATTATGCTGCTTATGATAGCAATAAAACTGGAAAACTCCTATGTGTGCCTCATAAGTAAAATGAAAAAATAAGTTGTGATATGCCCATACCAAGTAATACTATACTGCCATGAAAAAGAATGAACTTAAGTTCTAGTCACTGAAGTAGGTGAATCACAAAACTATAATGATAAAGGATGTAATCAAGTTACTTAAGAATTCACACAATGTGATCTCATTACTTAAATTACAAAAACAGATACAACTAAGTAATATTTAGGAATTCCAAAAATGCTTATTTTTTAAAGAAAAGTTATTAAGAAAAGCAAGAGAATAACAAACATGATATTCAGGATAGCAGCCACCTCTGAAGGCCTGCGCAGAAAGGAAGACGCGATTGAAATGGGGATGGTGTCTATGGCCACACCACCCTCACGTGCTCAAACTTGTCTGAAATGGGAATAGTAAATGTATTTGTTTTCCTGAGTAACGTGTACATAGTTCTGCATTTCCTCATTATTCTTAAACTGCATTTATTTTGTTTACTGTGTTTTTTCCTATGTAGGCTCTACAATTCAATAAAGATAGTTTTGTTTTTGTTTGTTATAAATAGTTTATGATGAGTCATACTGAGGTAAAAGGCAACAGGTATCAGTTGAAAGTTTTGGAAAAATCAATGTGACAAATCAAAGGAGTCTAATTTTTTTAAGTGATTAAAAAAAAGATGTGGACAACAAAGAATATTACAAGGTAGGAAAACGTGAAGTCTACAAAAGAGGTTCATTAGTCTACAAAATATTTTCATGATCAGAGCACCTCCCCAAATAGAAAATGTCTGCAGTCCAATATGAATATAATAATTTGACTCCTCTAATGGCAATATTTTAACAAATATCTAGTCTGTATTAAAGTAACCTGAAGGAGAAAACACTAACAGGAAAAATACTTCAGCGATGTGTAATCCATATACACATGAAATAGTTAAGCACCACACTCCACACATGGGTTTCAGGAAAAGAGGATGCAGAGACAAAGAGAGTAGAACTGTAAAGCAGGAGATTATTTTTTAAAAACATAAAAAGAAAAATGAAAGACAAAGGAAAGGCGACTAATTATAAAGAGTGTGGGATAGCAATGCAAAAGGCAGCACATTTTGTTCTAGTGGTCCTGTTATTTCTACCAGTGCTGGGGCTGGGGCAGCTGCTTGGATGTGTATCACCTGGCATTAAGCATTAAGCAGTAGAAATAACTGCTTTATTTCTTGGTCCATGGGAAAATCCTCATCAATTAGTACAATTTCAGTAAAAGGAACAATAACTGGGGATCTACTATGAGGCAACCACTGTCCTAAATCCTAGCACTTGAAAGTAAATAAGACATGATCCCAGATTAGCAGAGGGGAAATCAACAACATTTGTAGAGGTGATAAATTCCATGGAAGAAATACTCTTAGGGTCCCCCAAAGAAGCACAGAACAGCACTTGGCCATGCCAAAGAGGTCAAAGAGGCTTCCCAAAGGGAGCGAATCTTGAATGGAATCTCAAAGGAGTTAGGGAAGGTAAGAGCACCACAGTATTTGAATCAGAACAAATGCAGAAGATACCAAATCAGATAAAACTGAACCATGTTAGAAGGGAGTCTAAAACTAAAAGGAGGAATAAAGTGTTAATTTTCAAAGAAACACAATTCTTAAATAGTATAGGTTATTAGGCATGAGGAAAAGCACATATGCAACATCATATAAGATTAATACAAACTCTCTAGATTTGACATCAAAGGCTTATAAACTATTTAGGTTGAACCATATGTCCTCGCTGAGGTTTTTTGTCATGTTTGATGGGCAGAAACAGTAATTCTATGTGGCTCAACTGGACAGAAAGGAATAGATTGACAGATTTGATCAGAAATAACCTGGACACGTATATGACAGAGGGTTAATGATGACATATTGAGATATCCATATGTAACACATATATTATAGAAATCTTACCTATCAAGACAAAAAGGTTAAACCTAAAAGGAAAAGAAAATACCAGTGCCCAACAAGTATAAGCAGAAATAGTCCGTTACAATGATAATCAAAGAAATGCACACTAATGCCATAAGAAGATACTTCTCTTTTGGTCATCAGGTTGGTAAGACTCATGTCAAGTTCTCCCTTCACCAAACTTATCCTGCTTAGGTTAAAAAAAAAAAAAAAAAAAAAAAAAAAAAAAAAAAAAAAAAAACCACCAAAAACCATTTATGCTCATTTCTTTCTTCAGTCGAATTGCTGAAGAATACCCCATAGTGGAAATGAAAGAAACTTGATTTCTTTAACAGATGGGCCTTTACTACAAATATTTCCTTTGGCCCAGCTACTGAGCCCAAAATGTGTACACAGACAGAGGAGGGCAACCCTTTCCTGTGAAAATATAAACAGTTGGAGCCAGATCCATTGGGTAGAAAATATACTATGAAAAAAAAAATCTCCAAATACGGATAGTTACACAACGGAGCTCAAAGGTATGCTGGCTTACTGACGTTCTTCAAGGCAATAGAGGGTGTAGTTAAATATTTGTCCATCTGGCAGTTTTGAAAAATAAAGTATTTTTTATTTAAGAAACTGAAATCTAGACTTAAAAGGAAAACTTTGTAGGAGTAAAAAAATGAAATTGTATGTTTTTACCATGCACATGTGTTTGTGGCAAGTGTCTTGGAAAGATGTGAAGACATTTAGTAAGCCTGGCATAACATGGAGGGCTGTTAGGGACTCTATGACAGCCTAGAAAGAACGCTTGGAAGTGTTGGTTCCCCCAGCCCCCAAGCAGGCTCAGAGGACAACCTCTAAGGAAGGAAGAGCCTGGGGGAGAGGACTCAGCGTAGACAGGGAGAGATGATTCAGGAGCAATGCTGACTGATATTTTTTCAAAGGTACCAATACCCAGCATTGATGGAAATTATCCCAGCCGGGTGCGGTGGCTCACGCATGTAATCCCAGCAC
Organism: Symphalangus syndactylus; assembly: GCF_028878055.3. Taxonomy (NCBI): domain Eukaryota; kingdom Metazoa; phylum Chordata; class Mammalia; order Primates; family Hylobatidae; genus Symphalangus; species Symphalangus syndactylus. Next base: position 73,180,512 of record NC_072425.2, on the reverse strand, counting down.
TTTGGGAGGCCAAGGCGGGTGGATCACCTGAGGTCAGGAATTTGAGACCAGTTTGACCAACATGGTGAAACCCCATCTCTATTAAAAAATACAAAAATTAGCCAGGTGTGGTGGCACATGCCTGTCATCCCAGCTACTCAGGAGGCTGAGCCAGAATTGCTGGAACCCAGAGTCAGAGGTTGCAGTGAGCCGAGATGGTGCCATTGCGCTCCACCACAGGTTATGACAGTGAAACCCCGTCTCAAAAAAAAAAAAAAAAACATAAAAAGGATGTATAATGTTCTCCCCTTTTATTGTGTAATGTAAAACCAATTATGTTCTACTGATACATGGTTTCCAACATGGTAGTTCCAACTAAGCAGTTCCCTCCAGTGATGGACACCAGCATCTCAGGCATGTGAATGCCATATGGTGGGTCCTGCAGTCATGTGAACCACTAAAATTTACTGCCTATTTTTGTAGGCAAATTTCATTAGGGAAGTCTCATTATAATTTTGAAATTTTGTTTAAACAGAATGTTTGTGGAAAAATGTTCCCCGAATGGAAAATTTCCCGATGGGAATATATATAGGTTATGTGTGATGCTATGACAAGTAAAGCACCCCTACAAATCACAGAAGTCTCTGGCTAAGTCAGCACCCTTCCCCTTCAGAAGAAGCCAACAACAGCAAGGGGCCATCTCAAAAAAAAAAAAAAAAAAAAGAAAAGAAAAGAAAAGAAAAGCCCTAGATTTGAGAGAGGATTTGTGGGAGGAAAAAAATTAAATAATGGAGTCAAATAAGATTTTAGCATTAGCTTTGTTTAAGAAACAGATTCAGACCACCCTGTATTCCAACACTGACTCAGTGATACAAAAGCTTTTGTGCAGCTCCTTGAAGGTGCTGGGTTTTGCTCCCCTTAGCTAAGGGTCTTTGCACATGGGGTTCTCGTGGCCTCCTCTCACACAAACACATACACACACACAAATGCATAAATACAAGGGCTGATTCCTTTCTTTCTCCAGATCTTAATCCAAATGACACACATTCAAGGAGGAACTCTCTGATCAATATACCTACATTCATTCCCCTATTATTCTCTATTTCAGCATCTTATTTGCTTCCACTATAGCATTTATCAGATTCACTTGACTGTTTATATGTTTTTTGTTTTTCCCTAGCTTGATAGTAAGCTCTATGCAGGCAAAGATCACGTGTGTCTTGTTCACCACTGTGTCCCTGGCACCTGGAAAGTGTCTGGTATATAAGACATTCTTAATAAATATTTGCTGAAATGGATAGTGAATATCCTAGAGGAAGGGGCACTCTCACAGACAAGTCAGGACCATAAGCAAAGTTAGGAGGTGTGTCAAAGTGACAAGGACCGACCCTGGCTTTTCAAGTTTAGCCTGCATCATGGAAGAAGCTGAGAAAGCAACAGCAATTCAGGACACACGGCATAAAGAAGAGGCAAACTTTAGCAGTGGGACAGTGACAGAAGTTGAATGACCATTAAGAACAGTTCATAAGCACCCAGACACACTTACAGGATCAGGTTAGAGCTTGGGTCACCTTACCTCCAAATCATTTGCCCCCATCTGCTACCATCTATTTTATTCACATATTTTGTTTGCTTTCTGGAATAAGGCTTCTTGGGAAAGCATTTTGTTCATTGCTGTCTCCCCAAGTATAGTGTCTAGTACATGGAATCCACTCAATATATTTGAATTAATTCTGCTGGTAGGAGTTTAGAGTCACGTCTGTCTTTCTGTCCTTTTCGTTGCTGTCTACAGCATTTTAACTACACTCTTCCTAAACTGAGGAGGTATGCTTTTCATATTATTTTAGAATTTGCTGGATTCCTAAGCCATCATATTAATTTCTTATTAAATTCATAACAATTACAGGAGAAAACCACATTTGAGTGTACAATAACATCCTCAACAATGGTAAGGTACTGTAGATAAGAAAATTGTGGCCAGGTGCGGTGGATCACACCTGCAATACCAGCATTTTGGGAGGCCAAGGTGGGCAGATCACCTGAGATTGGAAGTTCGAGACCAGCCTGACCAACATGGAGAAACCTTGTCTCTACTAAAAGTACAAAATTAGCTAGGCGTGGTGGCACATGCCTGTAATCCCAGCTACTCGGGAGGCTGAGGCAGGAGAATCACTTGAACCTGGTAGGCAGAGGTTGTGGTGAGCCGAGATCACACCACTGCTCTCCAGCCTGGGCAACAAGAGCGAAACTCCATCTCAAAAAGAAAGAAAGAAAGAAAGAAAGAAGGAAAAGAAAGAAAGAAAGAAGGAAAAGAAAGAAAGAGAGAAAAAGAAAGAAAGAAAGAAAATTGTAACTAAACAAAGGCTCACTCACCCCAAGCAGGTGAAAGGGTAGTACTATTTTTAAAAACAAGAGGTATGCCAAAGCACTACAAAGTCTGTGCATATTTATGTTTAAACTTCAAGTAAAATTGTTATTTTTTTAGAAGTCTGTTGTTGGAAACATCTGTGAGCACCATCTGTATAGGAATTTAAAGTTAAAATTAATGGCATGCTCTTTCTTAAGACTCACCAGCATGAGAACTTAAACCACAGGAGAGATGTTCTTACTTAGAAATATTACTGCCCCTGCCCACTATCCTCTCCCAATGTAAAATAACTCACTTACTAACTAAAATATCATCAGACTCTACAAGTGGCTGATGTGACCAGATATCTTTAAGTCAGTAAGACCTAAGGTATGTGTGTATGCTACCAGCTTTGCCAGCCACCTTGAACTGGTAAGAATGTCTGTCCCTACCCCTCGGGGCACCGCTGATGACCATTCTTTCTCAGTCTCACTTTCAGCCCTTCTTTCCTCCTTTCTAGTGCTTCCCAAGGTGCCATATCGTGATCCCTCAACTCTTATTCCTTTCTTGGATTCCCATCAAATTGTGGTATAATACACGTCACATAAAATTTACCATCTTAACCATATTTAATTGTACAGTTTAGTCTGTATTAAATGATTCCCCCATTCTCCCCTCCTCCAAGTCCTTGGAAACCATCATTTTACTTTCCATTTCTGTGACTCTGTTACTGATATTTCATGTAAGTGGAACCATGCAGTATTTGTGTTTTTGTCATTGGCTTGTTTTACTTAGCATGGTGTCCTTAAACTTCCTCCATGCTGTGGCATGTGTCAGCATTTCTTTCCTTTTTTTTTTTTTTTTTTTGGAGACAGAGTTTCGCTCTGTTGCCCAGGCTGCAGTGGTGCGATCTCGGCTCACTGCAAGCTCTGCCTCCCGGGTTCACGCCATTCTCCTGCCTCACTCTCCCGAGTAGCTGGGACTACAGGCACCCACCACCACGCCTGGCTAAGTTTTTGGGTTTTTTTTTGTTTGTTTGTTTTTTAGAAGAGACGGGGTTTCACCATGTTAGCCAGGACGGTCTCGATCTCCTGATCTCCTGACCTCGTTAACCCCCCGCCTTGGCCTCCCAAAGTGCTGGGATTACTGGCGTGAGCCACCACGTCCGGCCTCCTTCCTTTTTAAAGCTAAATCATATCCCATTGTATTCATATACCACATTTTATTTATCCATTCATCTGTTGGTGGGCACTTGGGTATCACAAATAATGCTGTTATGAACATGGGTATGCAAATATTTCTTCAAGACTCTGCTTTCAATTCTTTTGGATCTATACCCAGCTCTATTCTTATATTTTTAACTACCACCCCTCTTCAGGAGTTTCAAATTACAAGTCAATTGCCCTATCTAATATACCAACATCTATGTGAGTTCAGATACTGTCTTCTGAGAGTTGTGTTTCATAATTGTGTCTATGTTCCTCCTTTTTTAATGCATTAATCTGTCCCACTTCCCATCGCCAGTGGGTTTCCTCGGGGCATTCTGACAGTTAGACAATATATTAGGGAGGCAGAATGCCTGATATGAGCCCTGGTTCTGCCACTTGCTAGCTAAATGACCCTGGGGAAATTATTTAACCTTTGTGGTCCTTAGTGTTCTCACCTGTAGTACCAGCTTCAATGGGTTTTTTACCAGGATAAAGGAAATAATACACGGAAAGTACTGCACTAGCATGATACATAGACCAGTGCCTGAAACGCCACAAAAGCAAACCTAAAAGCTAGCTATTTTTTTTTTTTTTGGATTTTAAGTTAAAATAATTTATACTTACAAACATAAAATTAACTTCCATTTCAACTTAAAAGACATCTAGTGATTCAGGATAATCATCCAGAGTTTTTAATCCTTCAGGTAGTTTGTCTCAATATTGGGAGAGATCAAGAAGCTCAACCTAAGTTTTTCTTTAAAATCAGCCATCCTTATATGTGAAGAAAACATGGAGAATACAAACCTTGATCTGTCTAGTGGCCTAGGAGACTCGATCAGATGGCCTTACAGGTTGTCTCTCAGCTTGCCTCTCAGAATCTGAGCCTAATAAACCCGGTACTGTTATATTAGCTTGTTATTCTTTTGAGTGGTGAGGTCACACATTTCTGATAAAAAACATTTCTAATTATGGGACACATCTATTTATATAGGTAAGCCATAAATTAGTAGAATTGACCATGCTGATCATTAGAATACTTTCTTCTGGTTAGTGAGGGCAATGTTACTCACTAATATTTACTAACTTCTTACTTTACCATAACTCAATTAAGATTTTATAAGCTAAAGACTAATGTATTCTACATTACTTAGTATATACAGTTCTAAACTCAGCTGGGAAATAAAAAAAGCTATTCACTCTGCAAAATGCTATAAAAGCTAGATTAACTATTCCTAAGAAAAAATTGTGAATTAAGTCTGAATTTTGTATCGCACTTACGAAGTATATCACATTTTTTGTTCAAAATAACTTTTATAGACTAAAAAGCTACAATTCTCAAACATTTTAAAAAATGCATTCTCCATAATTTCAATTTTAGTTAAAATCAGCAAACATAGAACAGGTAAATCCAGAGGTAGAGTTACTATGAAATTCATGAAACTTGGGAGATGGGAAAGAACCCTAATAATGTGTTTACATATTTGCATGTTTTTGTAACACTTACATAATTAAGATATTTTACATTTTCTTCTAAAACTGTATAAGTTTTAGGCCCCACTGAACCTGAACTCCTCCAACCCTTCTGGGTATGCAGCATGTTACCTGAGGATTAGAAATAATTTAATCTTTCCAACCGCTGTTCAAATTACCTGCATTCTCACTAGCACCCACTAGAGGGCCATAGCTGCATTATGTAAAGAGATGGCCTTTGCCTCTCTTTCTTCTTATTCTTTTTTGTGTACCCAAACAAGCAAGAAAACACTGAGCAAATAGTATAGTCCTCAGAGGTGAAAAGCTGCCTATTAGCTCGAACTGTTGCCATCGAGAGACTGATGTGGCAGAAATGTCTTGCTCTGTTTCCGCGGCTGCCAATCCTTTCACTTGGCAAACTCCAGAGAAACAAGGCCCAGCACGCCCCAGTTTAACAAAGTTGAATAAAAGGCCATTTCATCTCAGGGCTACTTAGTCCAAATCAAATAATGCCTAAGCTATTTGGTCCAAGCCAGCTCAAGTGCTCAGACATCATACAAGGCTTTCTTTGCTGAGAAGAGGCACCACCACCACCAGTCTCTGCACACATTTAGCTTGTTCCTGCTGTTTTCGCCAGCCTAACTTCCCAGCTGGAGTAGGTACCAAATTCAAAATCAAGCTTCACTGAGGACTATCACCTAGACTCCCCTTGACAATCACTCTGCAGGTACAAATTAATCCATTATGCACTGTAATTTCCAAACAGTGGCATATCCATTTTACATAAGCAGGAAGACTTATAATGTCACAGCACAAAATTATTCATATTTGCCTGTAACTTTCCTTCTAATCCTTATTTTCTCCTATTTTTATTTAATGCGAAAAGCCATGTGATTTTCAGGGGAAAAAAAAGTGATTTATTTCTGAAAACCTGTAAGCCATAAAATCAAGGGCTCTACATCTGTTTGAGAAAGTCTGACAATTTTTTCTGAGATCTTCAGAATTTCCTTTCATAAGAAGGTAGCGAGGTGTGGGAATCACTGCAATTTTGTGAGGTGTCATCAGACCACGATTAGTAGTTTTGTAGTTTCCTAATCAACTTGTTGATAAATCATGATTAACAATTCAGGAAACTCATATTAGACAATAGTAATTCAAATTAAGCTAAACCAGGGGAGGGCATGTAATTTATTTGGATTTGCAATCTGTCTGTTGCAAGGAGCCAGAATCTTGCTGTGATTTGCCCTTCATGTGCAAAGCTCATTTTGCAAAATCCATCTTCCATAGAGAGGGAAAATCTCAACCCAGAGAATCTAGCCCATTAATACATTAATTCTTTAATACATCACTAACCAAACTAGCTTTGTTGGTCATTTGTGACCAAAGGAGTTATAATGAGTGTGGAAGACTGGGATAGGAAAAGAGATATTTACTGGAATCAGGAAATAATGAGTTTACTACTTTTAACTTAGGAGCTTAGCAATGGAAAACCCCTATTTAGGGAGGAAGAGGCAAAAGGAAATAGAAGTCAGTACAATACATTCTATTCAATTCCACCTGGAATACCACTGATAAAAATCACGTATTAACCTAGCCATTGTCAGCTGCTCGGATTTAATCTTGTACCAATCTACCCCTTATTTGTTGTGTTTCAGCTTTACTGGTCTTTTTCCTGTTTTTCAAAATGCCAACCCCTTCCACCTCCCTGGATTGTTTTCTCACATCTTCAGATGCCTCACATTGTTTAATTCAAATCTTAAATGTCACCTCTCACAGAAGCATTCTTTGACCACTATTTACAAACCTTGTTCATTTACTTGTTCATTTTCCTGTCTCCCTCTAAGCCAATGTAAATTCCATGAGAGCAGAATCTTCTGTATCTTGTTTACTGGGAAATACCCTAGAGCCTAGAAACTTTTCTTTGTAAGCGTCTTTTACTAGGTGCTCAACAAATACTTGTTGATTGAATGAATGAATGAACCAAGAGTAAGATTATTCTCAACATTTTAAGTATATATATAAAATAATAAATCTATGTATAATATATAATAATATATAATATATATTATATAAATTATATGATATATATAGATTGTATATTATATAATTATATTATATATTATATTATATGTTGTATATTATATAATTAAATAATATACTATATAATATATATTATATAATATATAACATATTGTATTATATACTATTATATAATTTATATATTATATATAAATTATATGACATAACATAAAATTATATAATATAAAATATACGGTAAAATATATATAATAAAATATATAAATAGTAAATATATGTATATAAAATAACATAATAAGATAGTATCAGGATACGCATCCTCTGGAGATTTACCATCTAATTTGAGAAATACATTGTGTAAGAGAAACAATATCTGTATGTATTGTACAAATGCCAAGAAGAGGCAGAAATAGAATAGTTCACAGGAGAAGCAATGACTAGCCTTACCTTCTGAAGTCTCAGGAATTTCAGAATATACACCAATGAGCTTTCATGGCTGCATATAAGATTTTTATACTGGCAATCACTATGAGGCTGTCCCACAAATTCCATCCTATTTGGGGTAATTTATCTGTGCTCATGGTAACAGATAAGATGGTATATAAATGCTGAGCAACTTCAGGAAAGTGGAAATATTACAAGCGTAGGCTCTCAGTTTGGAGGGTACAGAGGAAGGCCTTCAAAATTCAACTGCTGGACTTCAATGTACAAAAAAACTACAACTCCAGAATTATAGAGTGTGTCATTTACAAAGGAAAAAAAAAGCCTGGACTATTAATACAATAATACAATTGATATACAGCCATGCACTGTATATCAATTGAATAAGATCTTTTGTTTCTCACAGCAGCAACGTAAGACCTATACATGTGTTATTTTCATTAACCCATTTAATAAATGAGGAAATGGTAATTAGAGAGGCTAAGCAATGCGCCGGATGTCACATATGCAGTAACAGCTGGAATTTGGATTTTGGAAGCAGCTACTGTACAATTGAGGTAGCAATTCTTATAAACCCTTGGTCAGTTTGCTCAGATATTTACAGGTATTACAAAATACAGGTACCAATGAGCCTGAACTTAAACTTCTAGAGGGCAGCATATCTGTGTTAACTATCCCTTTTCAATTTAGAATTGGACTCGGTCACAGAAAATACTAAATATTAAATATTTTTAAAATGTTAAATATTTTTTGTTGGCTGGATGGAAATTTTACAACATTTGCTTTCTTAAAGTCAAGGTTTTCCCCATTATTCCTTGCTCTAAACCCTGATATTAAATTTATATTAAATATATTTTTATCCTATAATATTTAATATCATAATTATGATATTAAAACAAAAGATACCTTAGGGAATAGAAGGAGAAGGCATGTTAGCATCTCATAATATTGTCTACAATAAATGCTATTTTCTGGATGTAGAGCTAAAACTGTTCGGTTATTAACAATTATAATGTACTGTTTACACATAGCATTATTTTTCATATGTGTATATATACACGTACACATATGTGCACATGTGTACATACAGGCAGACAAATAGACAAAGTTCATCTGAGTATGACAGAAAGTTCCCTATTGAAAAATAGATATGTTTGGCTTCTAGTAGTATAGCAGACTAGTTTTACACATGCACACACAAAAACCACACAAACACACACACCAACTCAGTAACAAGGAAGAACTAAAAATGGTGGAACTTTTTAAAAGGCATTTTCACACAGAGCTGAGTTATTAGGGAAATGAAGAGAACTCCTTGGAGGCCAGAAATGATAAAGGATGGACAAAGAGGTGCACAGCACTGAAGCCGGTGTTTACTCTGGATACATCAGCCAATCCAGAGTTGACTCAGAGCCTAGATTTTTAAAGAAAATCAAAGAAAAAAGTTGAGGGCCCAACAGATAGGCAGTCAGACAGAAGAGCTGCAGATATGAAACTGGAAGCTCCCAATGGTTGAGCTACAAAAATAAAACCTCCTGTAGAGAGATACAGTGGGGCATGCATATCTCCTTGGTTTTGACTCTAGGTGGAAATAAGGGGGAAAAAAATCCCAAGACTTTCTAACTCCACGTCCAGTTGTGTTTTGGGAGAACACAATTTCCACAATGTAACTGGCTCAACAGTCCCTCATATACACATTTATTTTAAAGATGTAATGGACGTGCAGCACCTCTAATGCCACACACAAAGCAAATTCAAATCCTCTCTGGAAGAACACAATTTAACACTTAAAAAGGCATCACAAAATATGTAACAAAACAGTGAGAGAGAGAGAGAGAGACAGAGACAGCAGAAAATGCTAACTGCAGGATTTGTCTTGCAAACCCCATGAATATTTAGTATCTATAAATGCACTTAAAGAAATTAAAGATGATACTGAGAGTATGTCAAAGGAAAAAGAAACCATCAAAAATTGACCTCAATGTTTTAAAAAGGAAAGCCATAAAACTTCTAGAGATAAAGCCTATAGTAGAAATCAGAACCTCCATAAATGCATTTAATAGATGAAGCACACCTGAGGAAAAGTTTGCGCACTTAAAGATAGAGCTGAAGAAATTATTCCAAATGTAGCACTGAGAAACAAGGAGAGACAAAATATAAAACAGAAGCTCAAGTTCTAGTGTTCAATAGTAGAGTAGGAAAATCACAGTTAACAATAATATATTGTATGTTTCAAAATAGCTAGATAGGGTCAAGCACAGTGGCTCACGCCTGTAATCCCAACACTGTGGGAGGCCAAGGCGGGCATGTCACTTGAGGTCAGGAGTTTGAGACCAGCCTGGCCAACATGGTGAAATGTCGTCTCTACTAAAAATACAAAAATTAGCGAGGCCGGGTGGTTCATGCTTGTAATCCCAGCTACTCGGGAGGCTGAGGCAAGAGAATTGCTTAAACTCAGGAGGTGGAGGTTGCAGTGAGTTAAGATGGTGCCACTGCACTCCAGCCTGGGTGACAGAGCAAGGCTGTCTCAAAAAAAAAAAAAAAAAAAAACAGCTAGATAAGAACTGAAATATTCCCAACACAAAGAAAAGATAAATGTTTGATGTGATGGATATCTCATTTACCCCGATTTGATCATTATATATTATATTCTTGTATCAAAATATCACATGTACCCCCAAAATATGTACAACTATGATATGTCAATTTGAAAAATACAAAAAAAATAGAGAAGCTCAGAGGCTGGAAAACAGAATGAGAAAATGAAAGATGTATCTATTCAAAGTTCACAAAAGAGAAGACATGATGGGACATAGGTGATACGTGAAAAGGTAATGTGATGCACTCTTTTTCAGAACTGATAAGACATCGAGTTATATATTTAAGCAGTCTAAGATAGTGCAGGAATAAATAAGAAGAAACTCACCAATATATCATGATGTAATTCAGAATACCAAAAAAAGAAAGATATTAAAATTGGCAAAAAAAGAGACCTACAAATGAAAAAGAATTATATTGAATGTTGATTTCTGTTTGCAATACTTGAAGCCAGTATTTGGAATAATACATTTTAAATACTGAGAAAGAAATAGTTCCAATAATTGAATGTCCAATAGAATGAGGGTAGAACAAAGATATTTTCAGACCAACAGAAACAGAGTTTAGAAATAGGAGACTCTCTAAAGAGCTTTCTAAAGGATATATGTTAGAAAAAAATTACCTCAAAAGGAATGTATAAAATTCAAGAAATGATGAACAAGAATAATATATAGACACATGCTCAAAATAATATAGAAAAATAAAACAGGTCTCATTTATAGTGTTAGAGTAATCAAGATATTGCTAAAATCCAAGACAATTATACAAATCAGGAAGGAAGTAATTCAAGTCAAATCATTCTAAAACCCTTATATTGTTTGGGAGGAGGTAAAATATGTATTAGGCTTTGTTAAATATGCTTATTAAACTGTATAGGACCTTTTAAAAAAATGACATAAGTGTATAAAATCTAAACTAATGGAGAAGAATGGAAAGAGAAAAAAGTTGAAAAAGACAAGGAAAAAAGAAAACAGCACAAGCAATATGTTAGAAATGAAGACAGGTATATCAGCAATAATCAATGTAAATGAACTAAACTCTCTAAAAACACAGATATTTGATTCAAAAAGATAAAATCCAAATATATACTATTAATGAAGATGCAAACATTTAAAAGAGAAAAGACTATTAAATAAAACTTATGTGAGGCCATTATTTGGGATTGAACTCCTGTACCAGGCCTCAGCAGACCAAACCAAAATGGAGACAGTCTTGTCAAATGCCACACAACTAAACTGAAATCTTAAAATACAGGAAAATCCCCAAACATACCAATTTTTCCAAAATTGGGAGATTCACAACAGTCAGTCAGAAGAGGCCCAGTATACCTGAGCCAGCATAACAAGAAGTAACCTCTGCTTTAACCCTTGCAAGGAAAGTAACCTGATGTTAACCTTTTTCCTTTCTCATATTGTACTTTCTTAGTTCTGGCTCAAAACCAACTGTTTTGCCATGCCCAGCGGAGCTCTTTCTATTTTGTAGATTAGACGTTGCCTGATTCATGAATTGCTCATAAAAGCCAATTAGATCTTTAATTTGTCAAAAGTATATTCTTTGACAATAGTAAAAGATTTATTAGCCAAATATTAGCTGAATCAAGCTAATCACTACTCATCAAAATAGACCCTAAGGCAAAAATATTAGCAGAGGTAAAAGAAAGTCATTACCTATTGATTAGTTATTTAATTTACCAAGAATATGTAATATTTTCAAATGTATATGTCCCTACGAAAGAAAAAATAATACAGATACAAAAAACAATTACAAATCTGCCCTCATGATGGGAGGTTCTGATACACTGATAATTGATATTATAAAGCAATCAAAAAGAAATTATTGAAATTAGAAAAGATTTGAGTAACAGAATCAGAAGGTTGACCTGATGGACAAATAAATCCTGAAACGAGTAACAGAAGACTGCATGTTTTTCTCAAGTTCAGATGGGACATTTAGGAAAATGATTGCAATTCAGAACATAAAGCAAATCTCATCCTGTTTTAGATAATCAATGTCATGTAGATCATCTTCTCTTACTACAACAATTAAGTTAGAATCAAATAATGAAAGAGGGAAAAAGGAGGAGAAAGACAAGAAGAGCAGGCAGAATAAGGAGGAAGAAGATAGAAACAACAGAAATTAAAGAAATCCACTTCTAAAGAGCGCATGTAAAAGTAAAGCATAATGAAAAAGAAGAAACATTGAAAACCTGGTGAATGCTGATGAAAACACAGTACCTCAAAAGTTGAAAACCACACTTAGAAGAAAGGTAGATAATGCATACACACATACCCAGGGCTTAGGTAGGCTGAGGAGTCCATTTAAAAGGAGAATTGTATTTTAACAAGCTATCAGAAAAAAAAAAACAATCAAAAGCTGAAATAGATGAGAAGAATAGAAAACAGAAAAGAAGATATGAGAGAATTAACAGTTAATCTGTTTTTAATGGCTAAAAAACTTCAGCAGTCTCTAAAAAATACTGACTTTTTTAAAGAGGGAGAAATAAACAATATCAGAAATGAAAAGTAATAAAAGATATTATTAAAAATAAACTATGAAAATATGGTAAAAAGAACATTCTTAGAAATGTGTGAATTATTAAAAGTGACTTAAGTCAGTATTACTATCAGTCTGTTAAGAAGAGATTGGAGAAATAGAAAATTACAATAATCCTAATAATGTTTTTTTAAAAATAAGTTAGCTGTTTAAGATTTTTCCAAAGAAAATATCTTACCTAGAGCATTTTACCAGCAAGTTCTACAAACCTTCAAAGAATCAATAACCTCGATATATTACAATTTCTATGGAACAGAAAGGGAAGAAATACTTCTCCAAATTTTTTACAAGTCTAACTTTTGATACTGACACCGAAGAGACACCAGAAATGAAAAATAACAGGCCAATCCTAATCATTCACATATCAATGAATGATTATATATTGTCATTCAACTAAAATTGCAAATCAAACACAGCAATGCCCAAAAAAGCAAATACAAAATGACCAAACTGCGTTTATCTCAAGGACATAAAGTTAGTTGAACATCAGAATCCAGAAATGTAAGTCAACACAGCTACAGTTCAATGAAAGAAAAGTCTACATATTCATCTCAATATATTTGGTAAAAAGTATTCTTTAACATTCAGCATCACTTCGTAATAAAAACTTTTTAAAAACAAATAAAATACAACTTCATCTTGATAAAGGGTATCTACGAAAAAAAACCTTACAGCGATTATCTTTTCAATAGTGAAATATTAAAATTATTCCCTTTCAAATGACACACAAAAAATGCCCACTATCACTTCCTTACAACATTAACTTTGATTGTGAGTCAATGCAATAAGCCAAGATAAAAGATAACACACAAATGGTTTGTAAATAAAGAAATAAAACATCCATTATTCATGGACATTTTATGCATAGAAAACTTAGGCATTTCCAAATTATTAAAATAAAGTACACTGATTTTAAATAGAACAAATTAGAAAAATGCAATTTTAAAATATATCCTTTACAAATAAAAAAGGTTGGTGGCACCCAGGAATAAATCTAATATTAAGATGTGCAAATCCTTTATGTAGAAAGTTCAAAATTTTATTGAAAGACTCTGAGACCTAAATAAATGGAGAGATATACTATGTTTGTGAAAAAAAAATGCACAATATTGTAAAGGTATGAACCTTCTCCCCCAAATTGATCTATACTTTTAATGCAATTTCAGTAAAAATCTCAAGGATGTTTCAAACAACTTGACAGAATAATTCCAAATATTTTCATGTAGGAGTAAACGACTAAGAATATCTTGAAAATATATCTCTACCAGTTATTAACACTTATTATAAAACTATAACAATGATATTGTCTTAAGGACAAACAAATAAGCCAACGGAATGAGAGAGAACCAGACACAGACTCATGCGTATGTAGAGACTTCATATAAGATAGAGCTGGTATTGTATACCTGCGAGGAATGATTTCTCAATAATTATGCAGAATAATTACAAATCCATATAAAACACAATACAACATCAATTCCTTCTTGGAATAAATGCAAAAATATCTTCCAAGACTTTAATGTGAAGGGTAAGGATCTTTGAGAAAATGTAGGCGATTATCTTTATGATATCATAGTAAATAATATTTTATGTACCAATTTTTTTAAAAAAGAAAACTACTGATAAATTCAATTTTGTTAAAATGTAAAACTTCTATTTATCAAGAGGGACCATAAAATGATAATCCAAAAACAGAGAAAATATTTGCTGTATATATGACAAACAAAACTGTACCCAGAATATATAAAAAGAACTCCTGTAAATCCGTAAGACAAAAACAAAAAATCCAATAGAAAAACACACAAACATTTCCCAGAAGAGGAAATGGGAACGTCAAATAAACATATGACATGATGCTCAGACTCTTTAGTAAGCAACGAAATGCAAATTAAAATCTCAAAGAGATACCATTTCACACCTGCCAGACTGGCAAAACTTAAAAAGCCTAACAATCTTCTTGACAATATAGAGGAGGATGTAAAGCTCCATGAATTTTTATGTATCACTGAAGGAAAATGTAATTTGATATAATCACTTTGGGAAACAACTTAGTATTGCATAGTAGAGTTGAATATGAGAATATTCAATGACCAAGTATAAACCTACAACTAATTCTAAGTGTAAACCCCAGAAAAACTCTTGCACGGTGTACTAAGAGACATAAGAAAATGTCCACAAAAACGTCGTTCATTATAGCAAAAAACTCTAAGCTCAGATATTCATCAACAAGATGACAGAGCATTAAATTGTGATTTACTCACACAATCAAATTCTGTATCGACTGATTCTGAGTATGTTCATCTGTATGGATGAATCTCAAACATAAAGCGAAAAACAAATCACAGAACAATATACATAGTATGATTCCGTTTATATGAACTAGACAAAAACAGGCAAAACAAAACTTACATTATTTAGGGACATAAAGAAAAGGAAATGATTAATACCAAATTTAGATGTAATTATCTCTGTAAGAGGAAAATGTCAAGGATACTGATCATATTCTATTTTTATAACGTGGATATTAAAAATAGAGGTGTTTATTTAATGCCATTCTTTATGTTCTTGTTACACACACTTTTGTACATGTGATATATCTCATAATACTTTTTGCAAAATGCATAACTGTATGAGCAATATAGGTCTCTGAATATAAACCTTGCCAATTCATTATGCAAATAACATGAAGCTCAGCAAGGTAGGAGGTATTCATTCAAGGGAGATGATAATGGTCAGTATTTTCAAAGCCTGTGAATAGAAATTAAAAATTATAAAGTTACAATAGACAGAGTACTATTGTAGAATGAGCACTCATGCCAAATGTTGAATATTAGAAGGCATGAAAAAAATACAAGTGATTAGCTATGATAAAAGATTTGTTTTAAATAATCATAGGAGGGTAAATTAACTCCATCATGGTTTGAAATCTATTTTGGCTTCCTTTTTAACAAAAGTATAATTTATCTTATAAAGTATGAACATGTATCTAAAGTCTCTGAAATTTAAATGCTGCCAGGTGCAGTGGCTAACAAATGTAATCTCAGCACTTTGGGAGGCTGAGGCAGGAGGATGGCTTGAGCCCAGGAGTTCCAGACCAGCCAGCTCAACATAGCAAGACTGTATTTGTACAAATAAGTAAGTAAATAAACAAACAAGCAATCCTGGCTTGGTAGCATGTACTAGTAGTCCCAGCTACTGGAAAGGCTGAGATGGGAAGATCCCTTGAGCCCAGGAGTTTGAGGCTTCAGTGAGCCATGATCATGCCACCGCATGCCAGCTTGGGCAACAGAGTAAGATCCCGTCTCAAAAAAAAAAAAAAAAAAAAAAGTTAAATGCTTACTATTTTCTACCACAGAAGTAGAAGTTGATCAACACAGTGACAGAACTCTTCCTGGACCAAAGGCATTAAGATCCAGTCTCCAGCCCTGACTCTGCTTCTTCATCCTCTCCAGATTTTAGGGGAGTCAATAGAGTCTCTTTCCTAAAGCCTTGGAGGTGTATAGGAAGATGTTTGTGAAAATGGTATTAAAATACTAACAAATACTAAACATAGATACTCAACAGCTTTCATGTACTAAGCTCTGGACTCAGCTGCTTTACGTATAGTTTGTCTTTTAATCTTCAAAACAAACTGGTGAGATGAGTACTATTTGGCCCTTAAAGACTCCATTCAGCCACTAAATATACATTGAAATGAAAATAAGAGATTATTGTTCTAGATGCCTGTGAATGACATTAACAAGGTCCCTACCCCCTTGCAGCTTCATATTCTGCTAGGAAGAGGGAAAAAAAAATTAACAAGTAGACAAAAAATCCAGATAGAGTGTGTTGGAGGCTACTTTTTCCTAGGGCAATGGAGGATTGCTTCTCTGAGAATGTAACATTTGACCTAGACTAGAATACAAAGAAGGAATCAGCCTTATGAAGATCTTGGGAAGAAATACCACCAGTTGAATGAACATAAATGCAAAACAGCAAGTAGAGAACAAGGTGTGTGTGTTCAGCCAGGTTGACCAAAGCACCATGAATGGGGCCTCATGAGATTAAGGAGGACCTTTGAAGGTGGCAGTTACATGCTTGAATTTTATTCTAATGCACGTGAGCCCTAGGCAAATTATCTGATATATTTTTAAACTAGCACTCTAGCTGCTACTGATAAAAAAGGACTATGGGAAACTACAGACCATTAGAAGATTACTACAAGACCCAACAGACTAGATGGTGGGGATTCACACTGAGATGGTAGCAATAAAGAAAAAAAAAAGAGCTGATTTTTAGAAATATTTGGAAAGTAGAAGAGAAAGAACTTACTAATTGAGCTCATAAGTTTTGGGCATCTACTACTGCTGAAGGGTAATGCCATTATTGAAGATGAGAAACACTGCAGAGAGAAGATTTAAAGCGATGAAAATTGAACAATACATGAACAAACATGGGATGTGAATCTTTTTTTTTTTTTTTTTTTTTTTTTTTTTTAGATGAAGTCTTGCTCTGTCACCCAGGCTGGAATGCAATAGCACGATCTCTGCCCACTGCAATCTCCGCCTCCTGGGTTTAAGCGATTCTCCTGCTTCAGCCTCCCAAGTAGCTGGGACTACAGGTGTGCACCACCACACGTGGTTAATTTGTTTGTATTTTTTATTAGAGACTGGGTTTTCTTTTCATTACTTCTCAGTATCTCCAGAAGAGGAATCACCAGCCTTCTTCAATAACAATAATGGTATCTAATAGTATAATGGTTATAGAGAAGTCACGATATGCTGGGCCATCTTCCTGATCTGAGCCCTAAGATGTAAGTGCTATTATCTGCTCATTTACTTGATGACAGATGTATTAGTCCATTCTCATGCTGCTATAAACAACTGCCTGAGACTGGATAATTTAGAAAGGAAAGTGGTTTAATTGACTCACAGTTCTGCAGGCCTGGTGAGGCCTCAGGAAACTTACAATCATGGTGGAAGGGGAAGCAAACACATCCTTCTTCACATGGTGGCAGTAAGGAGAATGAGATCGGAATGAAGGAGAAAGCCCGTTATAAAACCATCAGATCTCATGAAAACTCACTATCACAAGACTAGCGTGGAGGAAACTGCTCCCATGATTCAATTACCTCCCACTGGGTCCCTCCCACCAAATGTGGGGATTATGGGAACTACAATTCAAGATGAGATATGGGTTGGGCCATAGCCAAAACATATCAATAGAAAATGAAGCACCAAGTTTCTTCACTTGCTCCAGGTCTCATGGCTAGTAAGTGGCAGAAGCAGAGTTTGAATCCAAGCAGTCTTGGCTCCATATTCCTTCTCTTGACCACTTGACTGCCCAATTTCACAGTTTCCTTAGCATGCCTGTAATGTAATTGACCCTTATGGACAATAAAAAGTGAATGGTGCATGGCTGAGCAGACTTAAAGAGGTGATTACCAACTCATACTGGTCTCTTAAATTGTATTTTATAAACATAGCATCAAAATGTTTACAGTTGGAATTGAGGTACTCTAGTCTAAGATCTGTGGGAGGGTGAGTAGTCCACAGTATGCTAGTAAACTCTGTCACCA
Source organism: Symphalangus syndactylus (assembly GCF_028878055.3). Lineage (NCBI taxonomy): Eukaryota > Metazoa > Chordata > Mammalia > Primates > Hylobatidae > Symphalangus > Symphalangus syndactylus. The sequence continues at coordinate 73,162,322 of NC_072425.2, read as the reverse complement.
GAAAAAAAAAAATTCCTCTAGTAAAAAACTGAGTCAAATCTAAACATGACTATTTACTGCAGGATATCTTAAGTCTTTAATGGGGTGTCATTATGAGTATCAAAGCAGAATATAAGATATATTCAACTTTGTTTGATCTGGAAATCTTTAACGTTTGTTTTTGCTGCTTGTTTGTTTTGCTTCTCATCAGGAAATATAATCCATACATCTGGTTGGGTCAATCCAACATTTCCTCATTGTGAAGATAAAGAAACTCATGCACTGAGATATTTGTCTAAGCTCAAGGGATGAATATGGTCCAGGGCACAGTAAAATCTGATTCCCCAAAGTATCATGGCACAAGGAAGGACTTTCAAAATAATCTGGTCATTTTTTTTTTTTTTACATAAATGAAGATATAAAGATTTATGGTTTTACATTTGTTTAGCAGCAGTATATAGTCAATATGGTACTTCACTAATCCCATTAATTATACCATCATATACTTTTTTAAAAAAATCTGTTTCTCACAATAATAGGAATTTAGAGTCCAAACAGATGCCTCATCACTGCTTGGCCAGGGCCCAAGATAAAACTGCAGGTAGCAACACAGGAGACACCTTCTAATGTCACCTCCGCACTCTCTCTCAATCTCTCTCTAGCTCAAAACAGGCCTCCTTCAGAGTACTTGCGTCACTAGGCAAATGTGCTTTCACCTGCAGAATAAATCTCAGTATTTTTATGAAACCCTCTTTTATAAGGAAAAAGACACCAAATCAAAAACTAACATGGAAATAAGAACCAGCTCAACTTATAGCTGACATCGTCCTACTTTCCTAGATAAGAGAATCAACTCTGTATTTTATTCCTCTCATTTCCAGGAAGGTAATACTAGATAAATCTTTGTCTAAAAGAAAGGATAAAAAAGAGACTGCTGAATTTAATTTTTTAATGTTGAACCCAGAAAACATTTTTTCTACTCAAGACCAGAACTTTCTAGTGCACACCTTCTGAATGATGAAAACCATTGATTGTGCTTGCGGAGTACCGGCTAAGATAGATGCCAAGAGGTCTGACTGCATTCTCTTTGCAACTGACTAGGTGAAATACCTTAAGCAAACCAAAGAACATTAGGACTCTTTAGATTATTAAGGCTCTCCAATTCTAAGTCTGAATGTGTTTTGACTGAGATGAACAAAATCAAGTATTTATTTTAGTCACCCAAAATTGACCTAAGACTTAACTCTGTGCCCAGGGCTGTGGTAAACGCTAGTGTGTGTTAATCTCTTAATTCTAACAACTCTCTTACTATATCTGTATTAATATTCTCCCAGTCTTACAAATGAGGGAATTGAAATTGAGAAGGAAAGAGAAAAAACAGGAAGTTAGGAGGAAGAAAGAAAATAAAAGAGAAAAAGACAAAGGAAGGGAGAAAAGAAGAACAGGAAGGAAAGAGAGGGGAGGGAGGGAAGGAAGGAGGGAAGAGAAATGTTAATGTAATAGAAACTATTCTAATTTGTTAACTATGTAATTGTTCAATGGTTAGTTATATTGTGAAATGTGCCTCTCAGTTCTCATAAAAATCAAAGAACTTTCCATGTAAAAGTTGTTGCATTGGCAAACAAATTTTGTATCTTATTTTCTGTTGGCTAACACTGTATACCTTCCCTTAAAATGGCCTTGTGCACATTTATAAAGAAACGAAAATTTGTGGGAAAAATGACTATTAAGGATCAAACTCCAGATAAGAGGGCAAAAGTTAACTAAGCTTAAATAGATATATTATAATGTAAGCGAGAGAGAAAATGGGATGAAAATCCACAAGAAGGCATATTTATATAGGAGACATTCAATAGTGGAGGTGATTCTAGGAAAGTCTAGTAAAGTTAGCTAGGAGCTGTGTCGTCTGCTGCCAGATAGCATAACCCATATATAAAGAGTAAATAGAATTTCGAATTGACAATTATCTCTGTGCTTGGAGCTATAAAGAACCAAGATGTCACTGACACTGTTCCTTATTTCATGGTCCTTAAAGATAAAAGGATGTCTATAATGGTGAAATAGAATTAATCATAGGATAACCAAAGAAACAGTAACCTTATAAACATTAGAAACATTAACTTTGTAAAAATTTAAATATATTCTCATTGGTGGTCAAAACACACTTTCAAAATGCATGAATCTGCGAGCTGGTTTTAACGACACTATCATGGAAGCCCACGACAGGGATGCTGCTGATTAATGGGCTAATAAATTATTTAATTCGATTCTTCCCTCCATTCAATTGTAAAATCTATGCATTTCTTAGCTTATGTAAGGTCTGTTAGTGCCTTCCTAAGCATTCTATTTTGTCAAAATACAGACTGAAGAAGTAAATAGAAGACTTACCTACTTAACCACAACTTTTGACATTAAGGCTTTTTTTTTTTAAACTCAGTACTGTTAACTCAAAACAATGTCCTGAATGGTGAATACAGCAAGCCTTCCTTGTGTATGTTTGTTTTTAAAGATGATGCTGGTTTAAAAGATTAACTATAATTCTAAGTCAGGAATTTCCTCACGCTTCCCAATTTAGAACCTTCAGTTAATTAAAGGTCAGTCTTTATGATGTAAAAGTTTGCTAATAAAAGCCTTGCCAGTTCCTTTTTTCTTACAACTGTGTAAGCAATCCCTAGATGATCTATTTCAAATGTGATTTTCAATTCTGAAATGGAAAAAAACTTCTAAAGCCAATAATCAGATATATACGATATATGGGATTCAGCATTTAGGGGGATACCCACTACTACTGACTCATATTCTCAGGACCAAATTGGATCCTCAATAAAATGCTTTAAGTAGCACCTTGAAATTTGATTCAATGTGATTTATACATATTCAATAGCTATTATGTGCTAGATTCCGTGCTATTAAACCGAGGCTTCATTTCACCACGCTCTCATTTCATCACCATCAAATGAATATGTATAGGGCACTTCCTATGTCTATGCCATTTAAAAGCATAAGAAGAAATAAGAAAACAGAATACCTGCCCTCAGGGAACTGTCTCAGGGCAACATGTACCAAAAAGTTTTAATTAGGATTGATGTCTGATTAGAGGCAAGAGATCTCATCTCATTCATCTTTGTCTTCTGAGCAAGCGACGTAGAACCCTGCCCAAAAGCACCCAAAGAATGTCTGGGGACCTGAATGGTATTATGAGTAATTTTACACTTTATAGATAGAAAGATTTCCCTTCTAAAGTTTGTCCTATTTCTAAAATAATTCCCAGGAGGGAAAACTGATGCTTTATACATTGATTACTGCTATTCTTAATTCCCAAGGGTCACTGAGTATGTACCAACATATTGTGCTTAATTGCTCTCAAAATCACTTATACTCAGTTTCAAAGCCACATACTGAAGCCATTTATACAAGACTCAGACTAAATATATGGCAAAACATAATATTATAAAAATATATTTAACGAATCATTTTCTTGGTTATCTGGCTAACTTTTCTCTATGTATATCTTTTAAAGATATCACCTTATTCAAATGTCAACTGCTGCTCAGATGATAAGGGGAAAGATTTTATGAAGATGATTTTCGTGTTTGGCAATAGGGTGCGGGGGAGAAACCTAGTTTTTAAATTCCAGCTGGGCTGTGAGCCAGTTGCTTCGTTATAAAGTGCTTTATTATTATTATTATAAGAACTGTCTACCTAATAGGTACTAAATGAAACATCATATACATATAAGCTATTAATGTAGTACCTAGCATATAGTAGATGCTTCATAAATATTAAATTCCTTTCTATTTCTGTGGAAACATGGATTTACCCTCAAGAGGTTGTCTCCATAGTTAGAAAATCTGATTATCCTCCCTTCAAATTTTGCACTGAATGAAACAGCATTTGTGTTTATGCCCCTCTTTACTCTAACCATTACAGATAATTGCCATAGCTTTGGGAATAATACAGCAAATTCCAAATGTCTATATAAAACAAAAAATCATGTATAATTTAGTGTCGCAAATCAACACCTACACTGTAGGCTTTTAAATTACTTTCTATGAAACTGTGGTTTAAAAAATGTACACATTTGAAAAAAAATCAACTGTAGTTATTTTAATCACACAGAATAAAAGTCATTGCAAATACTCTTCAACATGTCTGAAATCATAGAAATTTGCCAATAAATATTAGTAAATATTTTATTTATCCTCATCATCTATTATTTTATGACCAGATTGAAAGGCCAACAGACTAAGAAGGACTACCTAATTGATATGAAAGTCTAAAAGCCACCAAAATATTCTATGAGCAATACTGAACAAAACAAATATGCAAGATCTGCAATGCATGAGCTTAAAGTAATGAGATCAAATAATTCTAAAATGCTGTTTGATATAATTTCATTTCTCCAATTCTTGACAGTCATTATATTCCTTGAAGCTGAGGCATCCATTGGTTCAAGCGACAGGCAGAATGCAGCAAATACAATTATACTCTACTTTTAAATTTCAAAATGAGTTCTTAATGGCCATGTCAGAAACACTTGTAAGAGCCAGAGCTTTTATTTGTAAGAGCCAGTCTTTGTTGAGAGGATAGATTTAGGAGGCCCAATGAGACAAAGCTGAAAGACTCAGCATAGAGATAATTAATGTCAATTGCCAAATATGGAATAAATATTCTAAAAAAAAAAAAAAAAAAGGAAGGAAGGAAGAAAGAAGGAAGGAAGGAGGGGAGGGAGGGAGGCGGGGAGGGAGGCTTTGTAAATTATAGTATGGACTGAAGAGACTACAAAGGGAGAAGTCAAGAATTAAGAAAAAAGCATAGTGCTATGTCACTGAGAAAGGCCTAGGGAAGATATTTGGTGGCCACAGTAAAGTGAAAGCAGATGTGTGCAGAGTTTCGGAACTTGAAGCCTGAGGCCACTTCAGACTCTAGGGACACTAGCACTGGGCGCTCACCAATGCTCAGAGACTAAGCAAATCTGGTTTCTTCACCCACAGTGGCCTGAAGGAACCCAGAGGACTTCCTGGACACCCCACCCCACCCCACCATCATGGTGTGATGTAAGCTCCCACATCTTCCCTAAGAAAAGGAAAGGGACGGGGAGATGGGAGAAAACAACCCTGGACTCATTGCCCTATAAAAAACCTAAACGGTGTAAAGGAAGAGAAAAAATTACTGTGAAAAGGTAAGACAAAGTTTATTTTCCTCCACCATCAACAGAAATGGAAGCTCAACACCAAGTGGAGTTAATTATAGAAAACAAAGTTAAATATCACTGTATCTGCATTCTGCAGTAGAAATTTTAACAGGTTACGGTGATTTTTTTTTACATGTTGACTTTTGAACACTGGTAAATGGAGAAGGAGAAATACATGATAAAAATCTCAAGACAGACAATTAGAGAAATGGCAGTAAGTCAGAGTGACTAAGGTAAAATACATGGGTGAGCAATCCCCATGCCACCAGCTATGATCCCATGCATTTCTTGGCACTCTACTGTTTTTACATTTTTAGCTCATTAGTGAGAAGATATAAGCTCCCTGAGGGACAGAGGAGAGAAACTCTGTAAAACAGAGCTCAAGCTTTGCCTAGAGTTAGTGAAAATTAAATCTAATAGCCTAGCTTTTGTCACTAGCTTATTAAATTACAGAGATACAGAAAATAAAACTCTATTATCAAGATCTCAGGAGAAAAGGTAGAACATAAAGTTGTTACATTATTTTAAATAGGTTTTTAAAAGAAATACTTAGGGAAAATAAAACTATGCTTTATGTTTATTGTATTGCAATGATTGTTCAAGATTTGTTTCTGTGAATTACAAAAACAAAAGCTATTCTAATTCCTATACAAAAACATGTGTAACACACACTTGAGGCTAGCCATTCTATAAAATACATATATTTTAAAACATATTGTACACAATAAATAGTTTTTGTTAAGTGAAATTAATATGTTAGTAACTCACACATTGTGAATACAGACACATACGTATTGGACACCAATACACAAAATTGTTAGCTTGAAGAAACTGCACACATAATTGATGCAACAAATTGAACTTGATGTACATAAATTTTCTACACAGCTATAGAGATAGTAATATTATATACTTATACTATTTTATTGCAGTCATGCTAAATTAACATACCAAGTTAAGGATAGAGTTCTTCAGGTCTGGTTTTGATTTGGGTTTTGCTTTTCAGCTAGACTATTTTTTCCAAACTAGTGTCAGCTTTGAAAAGCTGCAGGAGCCTCTTGTGGATGCCCACCTCATCCGATGGAAGGCGGTGTTCCAAAATCCTTTGTGTTAGTGAGATGAGAAGTTGGTATTGTAAGGACTGGTTTAAGCTGTAAATAAGCATACTCTCACAAGGCATCAACCAGATGTCAATTAGAATTAAGGTTTACAAATATCAAAGAAATCCAACCTAGCATCTATTGGAAGGGTAATCCTTTACTTAAGTCAAATTCCATTTTAAATTAAGCCTAAATGAATTATTCTCGAATCTCTGCATATTGAATAGTGCATCATAGACATGCCACATCACCACGTAAATATAAAATAAAGTACTAAAAATTAGGTCAGCGATTATATCTGCAGAAGTTATTTTGTAGAGCAGCAATCTGACCTACAACGTTCTCTCTTGAGGCATACTTAAATACTACAGGATACAGTACAAGAGTAATGGAGACATCAGTGAAACCATGTATAGACAGAACAGATTACGTTTTATTGGTTAGTTTGGTTGGGTTCTGTAGCTTGGGTGAGTCTCTCATTTTGATCATGGTCTTCTCTCCTTGCCTAGGATTCCAAGAGCTTCTGAGACACTATCATCACCACAAAAAAATAGTTCCCACTAGTTGAACATTTTTTATTAGGTACTAAGCTCAAGACTTGGCCTTCCCTGTCACATTCTATTCTTAAAATACCCCTGTGAGACAGAGATTATACTCCCATTATACAGATAAGAAACTGAGGCTGAAAGAGACCAAGAATTTTCCCCAACATACACAGCTGGTAATAGGAATGCACATGCGTCTATGAGGGCAATGCTCTTCTCATTATACTTGCAAGAAAGGCATGGACATTAAGTGCAGTGAGAAAATGAATGGACAGGATGTTTTAAAAGGTTTAATTATAATCAAAATACATTTGGAATGCTGTAGAAGCAGAGGAAAGCCAAGAACCAAGATTCAGAAACCTCTAGGACTGACAGAGATGGAGGCTGATTTTTAGACATTCTAGCAAAAACTTTTCCAGGAATGGTGAGCCTCATAAAATGACTGCATTCATCATACTAGGGGAGTAAGGCAGAAAACTGCCACGTAGACCTAATTTGTGTCAACCTGCTGATGTCTGCTGCTGTTGGTACTTTTCTCCAATGTAAAGGTCTGGTAAATAAAATTACAAGAAAATATTAGTAAAGACAGAGTTCTGACTAGATGGAGTTACGAGTAGTTCAAGTGACACATTTTGATACAAAATGTTTTGTTTTGCTTATACAAAATTAAATTGATAGATAATTTAATGGGCTCCAATGTAATGAAGAGCACAATTCCCCAAAAGATTTTAGTCTGTAAGCAAAGGTACGCAGTGGATTTGAAGGTCATTATTCAGCATGGTAGGAAAGCCAGGGCTAACAGGTGATGTTCAGAAGTTTTGGAGTGCTAGTATTGACGTGCTTTCTCTTTCTTTAGATCACGGTGCCTGTTCTTTACAGCCATATCTGCTCATTACTAGGAATTACCTTATATTTGGATCAGAATTCCTTCTTTTAAAAAAAAAATCTTCCTTATAGGATCAGGGATTTTTCCTGATCAGGACTTTTCTTTGCAATTCTAACTGCAAGAAAAATATCTGAGAAAGGGTGCTTTGTTGTATACACTAAACTTTCCCATTCTGTATTTCACATTGATGGATCAATTCTCCTGTCCAGTTTGACAACTGTCATTAATAAAAAGGAAATTTGACTGTCATGCATATACACCTTGTTTTACATGCACAGACTCTCAAGCAAAAATGTAGAGAGCACATGGCCTTGCTTTGCTACCTGGTAACTATTATCACAAACTTGTTTGATTGGTTATAGTTTAGAAGGTGAAAAAGAAACATTTTGGCTATTTAGATAAAATCAAAATCATGCAGTCTAAATTCTGGACTGAACAGGAGATCCCTGAACATAGGTTCTGGAGAGCCATGCAGCAAATGACTTGAACTGTCATACAAAGTTTCCATTTGTGACTGGGATCCCCCTGCAGAGAAATGTGTCCTGGGTTGAATGAGGTGCTTTCCTAGGATCTTTGTTTTTTCATTTCCTCCTCTTGGTTTAATATTTCTATAACTAATAGACATATTCAATACAGAAACTTTTATTCTACTTCTCGGTTTGTCTTTTCATATTAAAAAATCCAAACAGTTTGAAAAACAGATTATAAATTCACTATTCTGATATCTATAAGCCTTCTATGTATTTATTTTCAAATTTGATTTTTAAAAACCAAGCATGGTGGCTCACACCTGTAATCCCAGCACTTTGGGAGGCTGAGGCAGGTGGATCACAAGGTCAAGAGATAGAGACGTTCCTGGCCAACATGATGAAACCCCATCCTACTAAAAATACAAAAATTAGCTGGGTGTGGTGATGCGCACCTGTAGTCTCAGCTACTCAGGAGGCTGAGGCAGGAGAATCGCTTGAACCTGGGAGGTGGATGTGGAGGTTGCAGTGAGCCCAGATCCCGCCACTGAACTCCAGCCTGGTGACAGAGCGAGACTCTGTCTCAACAACAACAACAACAAAAACACCTTATAGTATCTGGTTAAAGATAACTCCATATTGCTCCTTATGTATCACTGTTACTATCTGTAAAATATCTTTGACATTACTACAAAACTTAATTTAACACTTCATAGATCACTCACTAGTTTGCTCCCAGTTTTTTACTGCAGTTGCTCCTCTGCTGAACATTTTATGCATTTTTTAAGACTAATTATTTTGGCTTTACATTCATTTGAATTCCGTCTTAATCTGGAATGCCTGAGTGGGATTACTGGGTCAAAGGCCATGAACACTTCTGTGAGTACTGATAATCTCCAGTTAGTTTTATGTGGCCTGGCAATATATATGATTAGTGGCTTCATGGAAATCTCATCATTTCTTTTTCTTGTCTTTTATTTTTATTTCCTTTTTCTATGTTCTTTGTTTTCCTAATAGATGCTTTGATCTTTATTTCCCTGTTTATTTACCAATCCTATAATTGCATTTGAATTTTAAGTTGTTGATTTCTTCTAACAGTATTAAATTTGGAATTTTTTCATCTAAGAGCTGATAAGTATCCAATTTTCTTTTATTTTTTTCTTATATGTTTACATATTTTAATTTTTAGAAATTGTTGTAGTAAATTATATAAAACATGCATTTAACTGAATTTGTACCCCAAACTGCTAACCATTCATTTGAAATAATTTATTTTTTATGGTCTGCTTTCTCCCCTGCCCTCTGTTTTTAGTGGGGGAAGAGGTTATGTGTATTATAATTAGATTTATTCAGTAGCTATTCTTTTCTAATAACACATGTCTTTTCTTAGGTAAAAGCATTATTTCAAAGATCCATTTTGGATGTACTAACATATGATATACTTTTTTCCCACTAGAAGTATGTCTATTTATTCACATTTTCATTATCTCAGTAAAGGTTTATAGAAAAATGCGCAATCTCTTTGCAGATTACTTTTTATATATTTCATGCAATTTGCTACTATTATAAATTCAATATTTGTTGTAATTCCCAAGTGACTATTTCTAGTAAGGCATTTATTTTGATTTTTTTGTTTTTTGGTTTTTTTGTGAGACGGAGTCTCGCTCTGTCGCCCAGGCTGGAGGGCAGTGGTGCAATCTCGGCTCACTGCAAGCTCCGCCTCCCAGGTTCACGCCATTCTCCTGCCTCAGCCTCCGAGTAGCTGGGACTACAGGCGCCCGCCACCATGCCCGGCTAATTTTTTGTATTTTTAGTAGAGATGGGGTTTCACCGTGGTCTCGATCTCCTGACCTCGTGATCCACCCGCCTCGGCCTCCCAAAGTGCTGGGATGTTTTAAAAATTTATTTACTTTGTACTTACCTATTTTACTGGAGCCTTTTATTAGAAGTTATTTTTTCTTTCTTTTTCTTTTTTTTTTTTAAGATGGAGTTTCACTCTTGTCGCTCAGGCTGGAGTTCAGTAGCACAATCTTGGCTCACTGCAACCTCCACCTCCCAGGTTCAAGTGATTCTCCTGCCTCAGCCTCCCAAGCAGCTGGGATTACAGGCATGTGCCACCAGGCCCAGATAATTTTGTATTTTTGGTGGTGAGCCACCACGCCTGGCAATGTTTTACTCAAGTTTCAATACATTTTAACATCCCTGCCCCTTAAATCAATAATTTATATTTATAATCAATGCAAAAGTATTTGATCATTGACAAATATTTATTTCTTTAAAATAACCTATTTCTCTGTTTGTCTTTATACATTTTGAAGGCCTAAATTTAGAGGATTATTTGAGATGTTCTCAGCATGAATTCAGGAAAATTGAGGGGAAGATTAACAGGGTTGTTTATACATCTGGTTTAAACATCAATTTGTGATTACTACATTTATCCAGGCTTATTAGCAATTCAGGCAGAATCTAGTTGTCATAACTATTTAATGATCAGTTACCATTTCATTAAAATACCTAAAGATAGTATTTAACACTCTTAAAGAACCTAATCATTTTCTTTTTGTAGGATCAGTTGGAGGTTAGGTAGCACTTGGTCTGACTCTAAAGGAAAATTATTTTACACCTCAGCAAACAAAGTAATGGGGATTTTTGACATAAATAGCACTGCTGTGCTCTGTAATTGAAGTTCAAAAATGGAAGATGAAACCGCAGAAGCAGAAAACCAAAGTAAGCTTGCAATGAAAAGAAATACAGGCCACAGTTGCTTCTGGCTGAGACTGATTGCCAGTCTTTGGGAGTGAGATTATGAGACTAATTCTAATGCACTGGGTCCTGCACTGACATTAAATCACATTCCTCCCTTAAGGTCACTCTCCAAGCACACCAAAGAATATGTCATTCTCTCATCAAGAGACATGACATAGATTGATGGAGACTTGAATAGGCTATCAGAGTTTTCCATTGGGTAGAATCCTGCCCTTGTCTGGTCAATATTTAGAGGCGCTGCTACATACGCTGCTACATGTTCTAAAGCATCGCAGGAGTGGCCTGAAGAAACAGGACATAGTGGGAGATACAAACACGTCACCATCTGAAATTTACTTTTAATCTTTTAATGTGCATCGAGTAGTGTTGCTTCCAGATTACTTATACCTTTTCAAAAAGACTCACAACAACCAATCTTGTCTGTTGCCCAGCTTTTTAATAGCTGTAATGTTTAGGACACCTAGATTTCTGAGGTGAGTTACATAAATATTTCATTTTTGTTTTGTATTCATGGCAGAATTTCTATGTTTCATGGATTTTCTTAATGCAGATACACTCAAACTAACATGATATAGTAGCATGTCTAATATTTTTTCCAGAAGGATACCAATTCAATAGCTTGATATTTAATGCAGGCAAAATGGACATATCTCAGTATAGATTGTTAAAGGTGAAATCATTTTAGTTACTTAGTAAACATATTGGAAGGATCCAGGGCATTACTACCATCACATATTCCCTATCCCCAAAATAAAGTATGCTCTGCCAAATCCATCACTATTGCAGTTTCTCATTCTAGGATTTTTAGTTATTTTCTTGCTCTTATAATTTTGGTGTAATTCTGAAATAATGGGCACACGAATAACACTGTATTTAATAAATACTTAATGGAAAAACAAAACTTGAATATTGATTTCATTATTTCCATTTTCTTAGAATGACAATTTCTGCAAGCAATACGATGACATCTTGATTTACAGCTGAAATGCACACACATTCATTTCAACTAAAATGCCATGAAAGTATCATGGCAGAATTGACAAAAATGACAGAATAAAAGATTCCCTCAGCATACTATTTTAAAAAATTTCTAAGAGTGATTTGTGGGATAAAAAATTAAAGGAAATATTTCTATCATTATTCTTCATCCCATAAACTGATGTATGAAAGAATTTTACAGTAGAGAACACATCTTGGGAAAGAACTTATTTTCATAAATGAAACAGGTGTAACATATTAAGGTGGATAGCAAAAATGCTAAACTAAGAATATTTGCAAACCATCTAAATAAAATAGAAAATTAAAATGAGATCTTGGGTAGCCTATCATTCAATACGTTAAAAGGAAAGCAACAAGTCAAAAGCACAGGATAAGAATCTTAAATCAATGTATAGCAATCTCTGAAATTAAATGAGGTAAGAATCATCACACAATAATTGAAATTATAATCTATTATGTTGTTATTTTCAGACAGTTTATTTTTTATATGTCTCTCTAGCAGTCAGGAAAAAATAACCCAAAATAAAACTAATCTGAAATGTACTATAATCTTGAAAACTGAAACCAACATCTCATGAAGGATGATTTAATTACAGTATGTTATAGTAACCTTAAAGAATCTAGAGAAAGAAGTGGGTAAGGTAAATTTTTAAGAAGAGATCTAGGCAATATCTCTGGTTATTAGAATAGGAAAATCTCTGGAGGGGCAAAGGGTAAATTATCAGGCTCTTTTGGCTGGAAAGTAGTATCTGTTAATATTCAATTCCCATTGCTCTAATTTCATAGCCACCAAGCAAGTTTCCTACCTATAATTTGGCCACCAGAGCACATTTTCTCACCCAAGGGGAGTGTCTTTTATGATTAACTAATCCAGTTATTGTATTATGTGTAGCTCCTACTGTAAATTAATGAGCAGACATTAAGATTTATAAATCAGTCTCTTGTGACTTTGGCTAATACGAATCAGTCTCTCAGTATCACCTCCAGCTGACCAGACATGCTCTGACTTCAAGCATAGGAAAATATCCTGAGTAACACACCTTACCAAAATCTAGGCATCAAAGAAAGCTTAACCTAATGTGTTTCTTAACCTGATGATAAAACAGCCTAATGTTTTTCTTTTTACTATGGAGAGAAAGATGACAGTTAACTAAGAGATGAAAAAAATAGAAGAGTTTTTAATCTGATACTGAGTTGTAAATTTCTCAATCTGTTCCTTAACTTTAGGCTTAAATAGAACTATTACTAAAAATTATTAGAAGGATTATTCTATAATTGTAGTAAATTAACATTAAGCTTATTTTTCTTCATCTCTTGTACCTTAAATACTTTTTTGGAGGGTGACTTTAAAGAAAATATAATATCCTAATAATTTATTTCATGTTTACTCCTGCAGAAATAAATGGTTTTAAAAATTGTACATGAAGTGAAAACAAATTCTCACTAAAGAATTTTTCTGTAAATTCATCTCTTCTCCTGTACTTATGCTGTGTATAACATCAGAACTAATTTTAACATGAGAGCAACATGTTCAAGAATGCAATTATTTTGCAGAAAATGTGTGTCAAACCCAGACAGAAGAAGCTGTGAGTTTTAAAAGTAATATCTCTTCAAGACAGTGTAGTATTGACAAAACAGAAAAATACATTAATGGAACAGAACAGACAGCCATATAATTAGACACACATCAATATAGTCAGCTGATCTTTGGCAAAGGAGCAAAGGCAATACAATGAAGCAAAGACTGTCTTTTCAACAAACAAGTGCTGAAACAACTGGACATCCACATGCCAAAAAACTGAATCTAGATACAGACTTTTAATCTTGCAAAAAAAGTAACTCAACATGAGCCATAGATCTCAATGTAAGGGGTGAAACTATACAACTTCTAGAGGATAACATAGAAAAAAAAAATCTAGATCAGAGGTGTCCAATCTTTTGGTTTCCCTGGGCCACATTCAAAGAAGAATTGTCTTGGGCCACATATCAAATATGCTAATGATAGCTGATGAGCAAAAAAACAAAAATAAAATAAAAATAAAAAAACAAACCACACACACACACACACACACACACGAAAATCTTATAATGTTTTAAGAAGGTTTACTAATTTTTGTTGGGCTGCATTCAAGGACTCAAAAAAATCTCATAATGTTTTAAGAAAGTTTATGAATTTGCATCCTGGGCCACATGAGGCCTCTGGGTTCCGGTTGGATGAGCTTATCTAGATGGTCTTGGGTATGGTGGTGACCTTTTAGATTTAACACCAAAAGCACTATCCATGACAGAAGTAATCTATAGGCCGAGATTCATTAAAACTTAAGACTTCTTCTCTGTGAAAGACATGGTCAAGAGAATGAGAAGACACAGATTTGAAGAAAATATTTGCAAAATATGTATCTGATAAAGGACTGTTACCCAAAATATATTAAGACCTCTTAAAACTCAACAGTAAGAAAACAACCCAATTAAAAATGGGCAGAAGACATGAACAGACAGCTCACCAAAGAAACAGATGACAAACAAGCGTAAAGATGCTCCATAATAAAATGTCAGCAGAGAAATGCAAATTAAAACAGGAATGATATATCACTGCATATCTATTAAAATGGCCAAAATCCAGAAGATGAACACCAAATGCTGACAAGGCTGTGGTGCAATATGAATTATCCTTCATTGTTGATGGGAATGCAAAATTGGTACAGCCACTTTAGAGGACGGTTTGGCAGTTTCCTATAAAACTGAACATACTCTTAATATACAACCCAGCAATTGTACTCCTACACATTTAATCAAATGAATTGCAAACTTATATCCACAAAAAAAAAAAAACCCTGCACATGGATGTTTGTAACAGCTTTATTCAAAATTGCCAAAACTAGGAAGTAAACAAGATGTCCTTCAGTAGGTTAATGGCTAAACTGTGGTGCATCTAGATAATGGAATATTATTCAGCGCCAAAAAGAACTGAGTTATCAAGCCATAAAAACACATGGAGAAAACTTAAGTGCATATTACTGAGAGTAACCAATCTGAAAAAGGCTACATTATTATATGATTCTAGCTGTATGACATTCTGAAAAAGGCAAAACTATGGAGACAGTAAAAGATCAGTGGTGGTCAGGGATTAGAGGGAAGGAGAGATGAATAGGCAGAGCACAGAGGATTTTTTGGGCAGTGAAATTACTCTGTATAGTACAACAATGAGAGAGACATGTCATTATACACATTTGCCAAAACTCACAGAACATACAACACCAAGAGTGAACCCTAATATAAACTATGTGATAATGATGTGTCAATGTAAATTCACCAATTAGCAAATGTTAATGCACCTGCACCTCCTCTGGCGCAGGACGTTTATAGTCGGGAAGGCTGTGCATATGTGGAGGAAAGTGGCATATGGGACAACGGAAATTCTGTATGTTCTGCTTAGTTTTGCAGTGAACCTAATCTGCTGTTTAAAAAAGAGTCTATTAAGACAAAACACTAAAAATTTTTAAAGTACTATCTTTATGTTCTTACATAAATCATTGCTCACTGATATGGATACCCAAATCTAGTACTTTGAAAGTTTTTAAAATAATGAACTGCGATTTCATACCTGATTCCTAAATTTCTAGATGACCTGTCTGTTTTATAAGATAATCTTACATTAAAGGAAATTATGAAAAGGCAAAACATAGCAAATGCATTAAGATGTCATTTATGTTTCATTCCAAGATTATTTAACTTATGTGTCCGAAAGTAAATCACATCATATTTTAATGTCTGAAAGATGTATCTTATATGACTCTTGATATCCATTTTCTTGATCTATCACAGTTAAGACATTTCTGTTGCATAACTTTTCTAATTACTTTTTCCTTTTACTGAGATAACATAGTCTTTAGGTTTACTGTCATTTCCTTATTTCCACTGGCTTTAATCTAAACAGAAAGATCACATAATCCATTAAAATTGCAACAATGAGAAATCCCATCTGACCAGAAGGATATTTTATTTCCTCATTGGTCACTTGAAAATAGTCAAACTCTGTTTTTCTTTTTCATCATGAAACCTTATCATTTTTCTGGTTGTAAATATTGAAAGAGTATAATGAAGCAGAAGAAAACATCAGCAATAAACCAGAATTCCTTGGGCAAGACTGTTAACATTTTAGTAGTTTTGTTGAGAATTTTTTTGCATTTTCATAATTAAGAAAAGATCATATTCCTATCTTGTTTTAGAATATTATTGTAAAATTCTTTTCCATGTCATTATAAATTCTTCATAAACACTACTGTTAAAGGCTGAGGACCTCACAATAGAGTCAATAATTTATTTAACTATTCTCCTATTGCTGGGCATTATAATGGTGTGATGAATATCTTTTCACTGTAATCCCTGCCTATATTTTAAACATTTTTTACAGGAGTTTTTCCTTGATAATATCCTATTGGCCTTAAAGGGAACTCACTTATACCTGTGATAAATACACCAAGAACACAGTTATCATATGATTTTTTTATCAAAGAAAAATATCACATAAATTGATAGCATTTTATCAAACTTACTTTCCACATAGTCCTGCCTCCCTTATTCTTCAACATTTAAGTTTCTTTCTCTTTCAGTAGCCTCTGTGATCATTTCTTTGTTCTCTAGTTTCAACTATAGTCAACATTATTGAAAAGTTTCTTTTAAAATTCAGAAAGTTATTTTTGGCCCCATACCTACCCTATTAATCCCAAAGAGCATATAGAATGAAGCAATGGAGAGGGAAACCGAAATGCTCAGAGAAATCTGATGTGGGTTGACAAGACAGGGAGAATTTGAGCTGAAGCATAACTATGGCCCACCCCCATTCAGAGAGCATGACACATTCCATCTGCTCCCAGACAGGAGTCATCACTTAGGAGTGAGGCCACAGGTTAGAAAAGTAAATGAATCCCCCAACTAGAACAAGTAAAGTCCCATGATTTGAAGGCTTTTCTAATTTGAGGGCCCTGGGCTGCTTTGGGGAATCCTATAAACATGTCAGTGTCAGATTTGGAGGGACTTAGCTGGTTTTCTCTTTGAGGCCAGCAAGACCTTCTGATTGAGAAGAGGAAATTAAAAAAAAAAAAAAAAAAAGGGCATTAACGTTCAGAGGCAGCATGGAAGAGATAAGAAAAACAAAGCTTTGGAGTCAAGCATATGAGCATCCAAACCAGGCTAGACTATAGACTATGTAGAGTGTTTCATCTTGTACAAGGTTCTTGGCCACACTAAGTCTCAGTGTTGTCTCCTGGGTGATAACTAACTAAAATGTGTGGCAATGTGTAGAAAGTATGAAACAGCATATCTGGTACATGGTAGGGTTTAATAAGCACTGATACCCTTTTCTGCCTCCAAATTTCCTCTACTTCACCGAGTCCTTCTCTTTTCCATCAAGGAAGACTGAAATCAAAGGGATTCTGGATTTTTCCTAGGTTGTCCAGCCCACTCTACAGGGGGTGGGGTAAAAGAATTACACAAGTAAATATGGTATTGATTTACATTCACACATGAACTAACTTTTAGAAATAGACCAAGTGATTCTATTGCATAATTCAGGCATTTTTTGTATATAAAACCAGTTATTGCTTTTATAGGCATCAGTAATGGGGAGGAAGAGGCATTTTTCAAACTTCCCATACATTTGAAACTGAGAAATTTCCCATGACATGAAATCATCTTTCTACTCTGTCTGGATCCCTGCTTAGTTGTCACTGATTTTATAGCTTGAGCTCTAAATTTCAATTAATTTAAAATACAATTAATTTTAAGACCATCAAATCCAGCTAAGTTTGTAGCCATCTACTAGATTCACATGAATATTCATTTCCTTCAGCTCATTTATTAAAATCAATTTAAGAAAAATACAGTTTAAAAGGATTCTGAAGAAATTAGGGTATTTAATTAACTAAAACAGAGGATATTATCCAGCAACATTTTAAAAAGATTTTTAATAGTAGAATTTGCCTTTTCTTATTAATAAGTTTTGTGACAACTGGGACTTTTTATTTTGCAAATTTAAAAACTAGAACAAAATCTTGCCCTTCTTTTGATGTAGACATATTATAGTTTTGTCTATTTAAGTCAAAAACATTTTTCTGAGAAGACAAAATTTGGTTTAAAGTTTGGTTGGGCTATAGTTATTGTCATTCTCCTGTGGACCCTAAATATACTCTAGGCAAGAAACTCTGGATTTAGAAACTGTCTATTAACCTAGTTTTATTTTACCTTAGTAGTTTTCAACTGTTTGCCACAGAACTTCAAGTACCTAAATGATGGAGTTACATCTGCTACCCAGATTGGGAAACAGACGACAGGACAGGCCTAATCGTGTAATTAGTTTATTTAAATATTGAATGAACAAAGAGGATTGCTCTATGTGCAAAGTGTGGCAACTGCTAACTAAAAGGTGTTATCCCAATGTCTACTTTTCTGTTGATAATTTTGTTTTTGTTGGTTCTTCTCTTGAAGACCATACCAACAGACACTCTCTAAAACACGTCCATTAATTCAATCTGTCTCTGCCCTTGGTTACTCCCTAACTGTTTAGTATTTTACCCAATGTGGTAGGCAGAATAATAACCTCTCAAAGATGTCCATGTTTTAATCCTTGGAACGTGTGAATATGTTACTTTACATTGCAAAGGGGATTTTGCAGTGTGATTAAGTTTAAGGACCTGGAGAAAGGAAGATTACCTTGAACTATGCAGGTGGGCCCATTTGAATCACACGAGTTGTTAAAAGAACGTTTGTGTCTGAGATAAAAGTGAGAGAGGTCACCAAGAGATGTAACAACTGCTGTCTTTGAAGATGGAAGAAGGACGCCATAAGCCAAGGAATGAAGGTGACCTCTAGAAGCTGAAAAAGGTAGAGAAATCAATCCTCCCCCAGAGCCTGCAGAAGGGAACATAGCCCAGCTGACACCTTGATATTAGCCCAATGAGAGTCACTGAGGCTTCTGACTTACAGAACTCTAAGGTAATACAGTTTTGTTGTTTAAACCATTAAGATTGTGGGAATTAGTTATGACAGCAACAGAAAATTGATATCACTCATAAGAATTAATCTCATCATAAAGAAATAAAATCCTGTGGACCACCTGCCTACCACTTTTCAGATGGATAATGGCATTCATAATTCTACAGTATCACTTTTAATTCTTTTCTAGTAAGAAAATTTGCACATATTGAATTCCTAACTCTTTGAGGCATGAAAGAGTTTGAGGTTATACATAAACCATATCCCCTATGTTACTTCTTGGTTTCTGTCATTCTATTTTACTCTCTCCTTCATAAGATGTCAAGGATGTATTACAACCAGAATGTACTTCTTACCTGTCTTGCTACATTCACATTGTGGTGCACATGAGAATGCTGAGATTAAAGGCTCAAAAATGAACTTAAAAAGAGAGGTGAATCTATCATTTCTAGTGGAAATGGAATCACAAGTATTTGGGCCAGAAGTATGAAATGTTTTGTTAAGTAAAAAAAGGCTGACTGATAAGACAACTTCTTTGTATTTTCTATAAAATCAAGAAAATTGTTCAAAATATAGAATAAGGCCTAAAACAGTGGCTCACTCCTGTAATCCCAGCACTTTGGGAGGCTGAGGTTGAGGCAGGCAGATTGCTTGAGCATGGGAGTTCAAGACCAGCCTGGGCAACAATGGTGGAACCCCGTCTCTGTAAGAACTACAAAAATTAGCCAGGTATGCTGGTGTATGCCTATAGTCCCAGCTACTCAGGAGGCTGAGGTGGGAGGATTGCTTGAGCCCAGGAGGTAGAGGTTGCAGTAAGCCGAGATTGGGACACTACATTGCAACCTGGGTGACTTCTCTTTTATCTTTCGCACATATGTGGAAGCTCAACCT
Organism: Symphalangus syndactylus; assembly: GCF_028878055.3. Classification (NCBI taxonomy): domain Eukaryota; kingdom Metazoa; phylum Chordata; class Mammalia; order Primates; family Hylobatidae; genus Symphalangus; species Symphalangus syndactylus. The sequence continues at coordinate 73,142,502 of NC_072425.2, read as the reverse complement.
GTCCAGGTTTGCCACTAAACCTACAAACCAGGTTTGCCACTAAATCTACAAAAATGTCTGTTTTTTACTTTCCCAATTTTGAAAAAATCCTTGGTAGAAAGGGGCATAGAAGACTGATTTCCATTCCCAGATCTCTCCCTAGCCACCTAGCATAAGACAAGTCATTTGGTGTCTTTTGGTCAATTTCCTCATCCTTTCTGATGGACATAGCAATACCTATAACAAAACAATCACTTATTTAAAAATTCACAATTTATATGGAACTGGTTTCAAAATACAAAAGCTCCTTCAACTGCTCGGATATGTTTATTATGTCTAATGTACTGCATCATAGCACAGGTCCCATTTGTATTTTAACTGCTACCTTCAATGCTGTCACAGAAAGCAATGTATCCCTATAACCATTCCCAGAGGCCAACACCTTTTGTACTCACATATGGACAATGCTGAATGCCTGCAAAGTGTAATAATCAAAAGTGTAGACTTAATTGGATTCAAAATTCTATTCTGGTGTTTACGGGCAAGGAAGCTGACCTTCCTGAGCCTCAGTTTCCTTTTCTGTAAAAGAGAGGTGACAATAGAACTATTATGAGGATGAATAAGATAAGGTAAGAAAAATGTCTAACACTACTGAATGTTACCTGCTGCTTGTTAACGTTGGCTTTGCAGCACACATAACAGCAACAGTAGCAACAATCCCAGAATAGCGATGTAGCTATGCTTAATTATCAACCCCCTTGACTGTTCACTCTTATTTCATGTGTGTTTATTTTGCCTCTCAAATTAGCACCTGCAGAGAAATGAGTAGGTCTTATAATTTTCTGTTTTGTACAGTATCTAAAATGATTCCAAGCATATATTAGACAGTCTGAATTAAATACCATTTTGATTATCTGATGATTCTTCACTATTTCCATTGGTCAATAAGAGTTGAGTGTGGAATATCCCAAAGCCTTATAGGTGAGCTGAACCTCAGGAATACAGCAAAAAGTTCAAAGGGGCTACGAAGATGCAGCAACTAAAGGAGCTCTACTTTATGCTTTATAAATTGGAGATATGAATTATATTGCATGAGGGAGAAGGGGTTACAGGTTAAAATAAGGGTTGAAAACCACTGTCATGAGTACTCAAAATAATATGTAACCATGAAGACAAATCAATATGAATCTTAAATATCTTGCCTCAAGCTATTTATTATCTCTAAATTCTAGAGTTCTCCTGCTCTATATTCTTCCTGCATCCTTTATCCTGAAGGAAAGAGATATATGCCTGGCCCTAGCATTTGGGGGTATTGTCTAACAATGTAAAAACATGTTTATATGATTCTGAAATTCTATTAAAGGAGGATTCTTGAGCACCTGCTATGTGCAGAGTATCCAATAACTCAAACATAAGCACTCATGAACCTTTGTACAAATAAATACAGAAAATTTCTTGGAAGCATCATTTGCTAAGATTTAATTCGCAGGAGTTGTGAGATGTAAGTTGGCAGACCAGAAAAAAAGAGTGAGAAAAAAAGAACCCAAATTTAGAAGTACAATAGAAGAAAGCCAAACCACTAGCAATCACAGTCTGGTAGGAGCTGCAGCATGGTGCCCAGCATAGCACCCCAAAAATGTATTCCTTAGGCACAGTCCTGCTGTATCCTTCCTGCAGGCGGCTCTTGTGTTTGTCGGACCACACACAGGAACATCTCCCTAATCTTGGCTAATTAGAGGAGAAATTGCAGTCTGAATCTGTGAAAAACTAGATTGCAGATTTTTGTTAAGGTTACATAGTTTAATTACTTTCAGAAATACACAGTAACTCAATTAGGGAACCAAAAAGTTTTCAGTTCTGTGTAGGGCCTGCTTCAATGAGAGAAAAACACTTTTATAATCATTGTGTAGATTCACACATAAATGGCACTGTTAAAATTCAGAATCCTATACTAATTATTTACACTAGAAAACGGATAATGAGCATATTTATTGAATGCCAGCTACTTACCAGCTATTATGATACTAATGATCACAATATCCCTGAAATGTTAGAATTTCCTACTGCCAATATTTTTCTAATAATAAGAAATCAAATTCTTAGTATGCCATAGCAGAAAGACACAGATTACATTTCTGATTTCTCTATCTCAGAAAAGGAGGGACAGGGTGCTGGGTATATTAAAAACTTAGTGTTTAATACACCCAGTGTAAATTAGGGTTTAACACTTAATATACACTGTAGAGAGAAGAGATAAGGGGAATCTGAGTACAAGGCAGCAGCAGGTTAAGATCCAAGTATGTCAGATGACTATGAGAAGGATTCACACAGATATAGGAGGCAGAACCTACTAAAACTCCTAGAGTCAAAAGGGAACCACAGTCTTTCTTGGTGGTGTTTCCATAGCCTCAGGAGGGGCAGCAGCTGATAGAAGTGCTGATCTGGCCTAGATACATCTCCATTTATTTTACAGGACTTGTCTGGGTCTCAAAAAACAGATTTTGTGTATCTTTAAATGACCATGAGAGCTTGGGAAAGCTGCTAAGATTCTTGGGATCTCAATTTTCCACTAATAAAATTAAGAAGATAAATTAGAACTCCAGAGTAGGTAACATAATTTCATATAGTTGATCTTAAAAATATTAGTAAATTATTGATTACTTAGAAAATAATCATAAATGTGTGTTAATTATACCACAATAAAAATAATCCTAGGCAAAATTTTGGATAAATTTATACAACTTCTTGTGAAAACAAGTATTACACAACAGAAACTCATTTTAAAAGTTAGATTGTGAAATCTAAAAATATGTGTTTAAAAGCATATGAAAACTTTCACTAATGTTCAAATAAGATAAACTAGCCACACAGTAATTTTGCCTCATAATAAATATCCTTCATGTTGATCTAAGTTATAATGCAGGCTTATAATAGACGGCACAGTAATATTTGGTTTCCTGACATAGTTACTGGACATAGTTGCCTCATTTCTCATCTACATTTTATATGACTTATATTCTACATAAAACATAATTATTCTATATTCTACATTATAATCTTGCAAGAAGAACCCCAATATTTACTATTTACTAAGCATGCTTTTTACATTTCTTATAATTTAGTTTATATTCTAAAAAGAAGAAGGAGAAGGAGGAGAAGAAAAAGGAGGAGGAGGAAGAAGAGGAGAGGGAAGAGGAGGAGGAGGAGGGAAAGGAGAAGGAGAAAAAGGAGAGGGAGAAAAAGGAGGAGGAGGAAAAGGAGGAGAAAAAGGAGGGGGAAGAGGAGGAAGAAGAGGAGAGGGAGGAGAAGGAAGAAGAGGAGAGGGAAGAAGAGGAGAGGGAGGAGAAGGAAGAAGAAGAGAGGGAGGAGGAAGAGGAGAAGGAGAAAAAGACAGGAAGGAAGGAAGGAACAGAGGGAGAGGGAGGGAAAGAGAGGGGGAGGAGAGGGGAGGAGGGGAGGGAAGAGGAGGGGAGGAGAGGAGGGGAGGAGGGAGGGGAGGAGAGGAGGGGAGGAGAGGACGGGAGGGGAGGGGGGAGGAGAGGAGGGGAGGAGGGGGGGAGGAGAGGAGAGGATGGGAGGGGAGGGGGGAGGAGAGGAGGGGAGGGGAGGAGGGGAGGGGAGGGGGGAGGAGAGGAGGGGAGGGGAGGGGGGAGGAGAGGAGGGGAGGAGAGGGGGGAGGAGAGGAGGGGAGGAGAGGAGGGGAGGGGAGGGGGGAGGAGAGGAGGGGAGGGGAGGGGGGAGGAGAGGAGGGGAGGGGATGGGGGAGGGGAGGAGAGGGGAGCGGGAGGAGGAAGAAAAGGAAGGAGGAAAAGAAAGTAAAGGAGGAGGGGAGGGGAGGGGAGGGGGGAGGGGAGGAGAGGGGAGGGGGAGGAGGAAGAAAAGGAAGGAGGAAAAGAAAGAAAAGGAGGAGGAAGAGGAGAAAGAAGAGGAGGAGGAAGAGAAGAGGAGAAGGAAGAAGAGGAGAAGGAAGAGGAGGAGGAAGAGAAGAGGAGGGGGAAGAGGAGGAGGGGGAAGAAGAGGAGGGGGAAGAGGAGGAGGGGGAAGAGGAGGAGGGGGAAGAGGAGAGGGAAGAGAAGGAAGAAGAGGAGAGGGAGGAGGAACAGGAAAAGGACAAAAAGATAGGAAGGAAGGAAGGGAGGAAAGGAGGGAGGCAGGGAGAGGAGAGGGGAGGGGAGGAGAGTAGAGGGGAGGGGAGGAGAGTAGAGGGGAGGGGAGGAGAGTAGAGGGGAGGGGAGGGGAGGGGAGGGGAGGGGAGGGGAGAGGAGAGGGGGAGGAGAAGGGGAGGAGAGGTGGAGGAGATGGGAAGGGAGGGGAGGGGAGGAGGAGGAAGAGGAGGAAGAAAAGGAAGGAGGAAAAGAAAGAAAAGGAAGAGGAGGAAGAGGAGGAGGAGAAGAGGAGGAGGAACAGGAAGAAGAAGAGGTAGAGGAGGAAGAAGAGGTAGAGGAGGAAGAAGAGGAGGAATAAGAGGAGGAGGAAGAGGAAGAAGGAGAAGGAGAAGAAGAGGAAGGTGGAGTAGGGAGGAGGAAGAGAAGGAGGAGGGTTAAACTATTTATGCAGGTTATTGTACAGCTATAGTATTCATAAAATAAACTTTCTGTAAACACAGTATGTTTAAGGAATAGAAAATTCTGCTTAATTGCATACACTGGTCAAATAACAAAATCAACATATCTATCTACTACTAATAACCCCTTGACTAAGAAAACTATTAAGTATATTCAAATCTTGGATGATTTTTAAAATATACTTTAGAATTTTGCTGCACCTTGGAGTTTTTAAATATTATTTGTAGCTATTACAGAAAAACAAGCTTTTATTCCACTATTTTATGATTTTGACTAGGAATAATGCTTTTTTTTGGATACATCTTTGGCTAAAGTCTGTCTACCCGCCCCCAAAAACTTAGTCTAGGTCAGTGGTTTTCAATGTTGGGTGTGTGTGTGTGTGTGTGTGTGTGTGTGTGTGTGTTTCGGCACAGAACCCTTTGCTCTAGTGAAACCTAACACAGTTTGACAATTGAGCTAAGAGTGACATTTTATTAATTTAAATAAACTCAGTTTTAAAAATGTATTTGTTACAAAGCCAGTCATAAGAATGCAGTAGATTCCACTCTGATGAACCAAAAAAAAAAAAAAAATGTGAAATCAGGAGATAAAGAGAAAAGTTACAGTGTGATATCTGTTTCCTTACCAATTGATTCCTATATTTCATTTTAGTTGCACGATTTCATGAAGATGCTACTTCACACCATTGAGCATTCGTATACAATTTTATAGGATTTCTTAAAAAGATCAGTGTAATGCCACAAGCTTCTAATTAACAACACATTTAGAAAAATTTTTAAATGTATGCGCAAAGTGGAAGCTTTGCCCAGAAAAAAACACAAATTAAGCTTTGCTGGTTTCTAAGTGTGACAACTTTTATGTAATATATTCTAGTAGGTTTTCTTAAACAATTTTTAAATCATTGAAATATCCATGTCAATAAAGTTCAAATCAAAATTAGGAGAATTCCCACAGAACTTCCAAAACATGGTATATTATAACAATATGCCTATATTCAATCTGGTCTCTTTCAAGTATAATACTTGGACTCAATGTGGTTATTTTGTCTTCCCAGGGAAGAAAAGGGAAGAATTTTGAACTGTAGAACAAATATTTCTATAAAAAAGATAGTGACAATGACACTAAACAGAGATTACAAACTCAATTGTGTACGGAATCCCAGCAGGGAACATGAATCCGTTAAGGGGACTGCAAGAGGTCGGCTCTGAACCAGAGAGTTCATGACCTACTTCTAGGAAACTGGTCAGAACTCAGCTCTAACAAGTGTCTGTGCTGTGAAAACTCAGCAGTACGAAATCGACTTCTCAAATAGCTCCCAATAGCATTCATGCCCTTGGATAATCCTCTCCTATTGAGTGTGGGTTGAACTTAGAGATTTACTTCCAATGGGAGAGTAGGAACCAGCAAAAGTGACAAGATGGTATTTCCAAGATAAGCTCACAAAAGACTGCCATTTCTGTGCAGCTAACACACTATCTGGCTCTTCTCAATTTTGCTTTGATAAGGCAAACTGCCATGTGATAAACTGCCCTATGGGGAGGCCCCTGTGAGAAAGAACTGAGGGAGACCTTTGACCAACATCCTCTTAGGAACTGAATTCCTCCAACAACCATGGGAGTGAGCTGAAATCGTCCTCTTCCAGCAGACTCTTGTGATGACTTCAACCCCACCAGATAACTTGAGTGCAGTTTTGTGGGAGACTTAGAGCTAGAGGTCCAATTATGCTACACCTGGATTCTTTACGCACAGAAATAGAGATAATAAATATTGTTGTTTGAAACAGTAGATACCTAATACAGAATGTGAACCAATTTTATAAATTTTCACGAGCAGCTGGAAACCCAGATTCCAGTGTGTGAAATCTCCTGTTTCTATTTAAGTTGAAAACCAATTCGTTTAATAGCTCAATATGTTACACAGAGGAAAATAACACATCTGAAGGTTAAAGGGAATTGCAAAGCTCCAATTTTCCACTGGTATGCTAATAAGGGAAATGCCAGAGATGATGACCAAAAGTGATCATCCATTGATAAATCTGTGGAATGAGAAAGTCCTCTAAAATAAAATGAAACAACAAACTAATTTTTCCTCTAAAGTGTAACATGCCAACAGAGATGGTATCTTGAAAGGTAAGAAGCTCTGGTGCAAGTAGGCACAACCATCAGTAATAAAATTAGAGAAAAAAATTATAACTAAGTAATTTACCAGAAGGAGACCTTGAATCACTGAAAGCTCTTAATATTAAATCTGCCTAATATTTTACTCGTGTGTTTCTACAGAATACTAATAAGCAAGCAGCAGAGGAAAACCTAAGGGATTATTTTCCCCTTTTTAAATGTGAAAGACTATACTGTGGTTAATATACATGAGTTGCAAACTGCTAGGAAAAAGAGACCAATTTCTAACATAAAAATGTACTCATGGATATAAGTCATACTGAAACATTTTAAGACAAAATATTTCTATAAATGTTTGCCACAGAATTACCATAATATCATCTGCTCTATTACAGACGATGGCTAATCCTGTCTTACCCACTCTCAACATTTCATCTATCATTTCTAAGAGAATGAATCCCAAATAGCCATTTCTATCTCTGGCCACATCCCTAAACTATAATCCTTTATCTCAAATTGTGTTTTCTCTTAGCTATCCTCCTTCTTATTCAACAACCATCTTTCTCCCCAAATTGCCTCCTCCTGAACCATTCCACCATAGCCATTTCCATTGAGTTATGAAATCTGATTAGTTGTTCTTTAACTTTAACTTAATTAGCTTAAATATTACTTCCTTTATATTTTTATAGTAATGATGCTGGTTCAAGGCTTTATGAGTTAACTCCTTAATTACTGTACTGTTTTCTTCTCTTCATCTTTTTCTTTCCAACTATTTACCTCATTGTTGCTTTATTCTACATATACACACCAATACTGAGCTCCATAAAGAATCACTGAAGAGAAATCAATTATGGGTAATAATATATGATGGAATTTTGCCCTACATTACAAAATGTCACCACCACTTAGCTTTTAAATGCCATAATGGAATGAAATGAACTAGAAGGTACTAGGAAGGAGATCATGGGTAACCAAAAAATTATGGATAGAAGCACCTGTAATCACTTTAATGATGTGAAAGTATATTAATAAGTTTGCAGGCATGAAACACGGTCACGGCTTCTTGGAGACCTGGAGTTAGCTCTCCTCCCTAGAAAGATTTTCTGTTTAGCATTGACTGACTATTACAGATTTCAGTAACCCCAGACCCTGCCCTGAAACCCTGGGTAGAAGTTTGGCAAATCAAGTTCTTTTAGATTACATTTTTTTTTCAATATACCAGAAGGCTATTTATACAAAACCAATATTAAGGAAATAATGCTTCACAAAGAGAATAGCCATCTTTAAACTAAATGACTTGTGGTTAAATTCTTATACAGTGAATACTTTTAAAATAGAACATGACTTTATAATCTTCCTATGTGACTTACACATACTGAACACTTTAAACTTGATAACGCTACATACAAAAGCATCTCCTCATCACTGAAATGAAACAATTCTGAATATAATTGCTGAAATTAAATTTCCTATTTTTTCATTTGAAATAATATAAGAAATCGGGCCAGGCGCGGTGGCCCACACTTGTAATCCCAGCACTTTGGGAGGCCGAGGAGGGCAGATCACGAGGTCAGGAGATCGAGACCATGGTGAAACCCCGTCTCTACTAAAAATACAAAAAATTAGCCGGGCGTGGTGGCGGGTGCCTGTAGTCCCAGCTACTCGGAGAGGCTGAGGCAGGAGAATGGCCTGAACCCAGGAGGCGGAGCTTGCAGTGAGCAGAGATTGCGCCACTGCACTCCAGCCTGGGAGACAGAGCGAGACTCCGTCTCAAAAAAAAAAACAAGAAATAATGTAAGAAATCAAAACTTAGCCTAATGTTTGGCCCCCGGGATCAATAAACTGAGTTATTTAAAAGAATACAGAAATAACCTTTCTAAAATGAGTTATTTCCCACAGACTTACCATATATTGTTCAACTCTTCAAATTAATTTTGTAAACATAAAGAATGTCAGGTGTGGTCTAACATCAAGTGGAATTTATTAGAATCTAACAGAAACAGTTTTATACTTCAATACTAAATATCTTTAACACTTTTACAAGTGGGGAGATACAGTCCTTTTTGGCATCTGACTCTGCATATGAACAGCATGAGCAGCAGAGAGATTTGCCAAAGTCAGAAAAATCATCATGGAGTCCATGAGACTGATCAGTCCAGGAGAAAAATATTCAAAGGTGTTGCTCCTCCAGCCTACCAATCAATTCATTCAAAACAAACTATTAGCTTATTAACATACTCCAAGAAGACATCAGTGTCTTTTGGCAAGCTAGCCTGAAAAATAACCACAAAATAATAGAACTCATTCTTCTCACCTAGGAAGTAAGTAGGACAGTTTCATAACATATACATGCTCAGGGCAAGACTACAAACTGTCCAAAAAAAATAAAAGATAGCAGGTTGAAAGAGCTGACCAGCCCAAAATCTCCTTAAGCTGATAAGCAACTTCAGCAGTCTCAGGATACAAAACCAATGTGCAAAAATCACAAGCATTCCTATACAACAATAATAGACAAACAGCCAAATCATGAGTGAACTCCCATTCACAACTACTACAAAGAGAATAAAATACCTAGGAATCAAACTTACAAGGGATGTGAAGGACTTCTTCAAGGAGAACTACAAACCACTGCTCAAGGAAATAAGAGAGGACACAAACAAATGGAAAAACATTCCATGCTTATGGATAGAAGAATCAATATCATGAAAATGGCCATACTGCCCAAAGTAATTTATAGATTCAGTGCTATCCCCATAAAGCTACCACTGACTTTCTTCACTGAATTAGAAAAAAACTACTTTGAATTTCATATGGAACCAAAAAAGAGCCTGCATAACCAAGAAAATCCTAAGCAAAAAGAATAAAGCTGGAAGCATCATGCTCCCTGACTTCAATCTATACTACAAGGCTACAGTAACCAAAACAGCATGGTACTGGTACCAAAACAGAGATATAGACCAATGGAACAGAACAGAGGCCTCAAAAATAACACCATACATCTACAACCATCTGATATTTGACAAACCTGACAAAAACAAGCAATGGGGAAAGGATGCCCTATTTAATAAATGGTGTTGGGAAAACTGCCTAGCCATATGCAGAAAACCGGAACTGGACCCCTTCCTTACACCTTATACAAAATTTAACTCAAGATGGATTAAAGACTTCAACATAAGATCTAAAACGAGAAAAACACTAGAAGAAAACCTAGGCAATACCATTCAGGACATAGGCATGGGCAAAGACATCATGTCTAAAACACCAAAAGCAATGGCAACAAAAGGCAAAATTGAAAAATGAGGTCTAATTAAACTATAGAGCTTCTGCACAACACAAGAGACTATCATCCGAGTCAACAGGCAATCTACAGAATGGAAGCCCATCTGACAAAGGGCTAATATCCAGAATCTACAAGGAACTTAAATTTACAAGAAAAAAAACAAACAACCCCATCAAAAAATAGGCGAAGGATATGAACAGACAATTATCAAAAGACATTTATACAGTCAACAAACATGAAAAAAGCTCATCATCACTGGTCATTAGAGAAATTCTCATCAAAACCATAATGAGATACCATCTCATGCCAGTTAGAATGGCAATCATTAAAAAGTCAGGAAACAACAGATGCTGGAGAGGATGTAGAGGAACAGGAACTCTTTTACACTGTTGGTGGGAGTGTAAATTAGTTCAACCATTGTGGAAGATAAAAGTGTGGCAATTCCTCAAGGATCTAGAACCAGAAATACCATTTTACGTAGCAATTCCATTACTGGATATATACCCAAAGGATTATAAATCATAGTTCTACTATAAAGACACATGCACATATATGTTTATTGCAGCACTGTTCACAATAGCAAAGATTTGGAACCAACCCAAATTCCCATCAATGGTAGACTGGATAACGAAAATGTGGCAAATATACACCATGGAATACTATGCAGCCATAAAAAAGGATGACTTCATGTCCTTTGCAGGGATATGGATGAAGCTGGAAATCATCATTCTCAGCAAACTAACACAGGAACAGAATACCAAACACCACATGTTCTCACTCATAAGTGGGAGTTGAACAATGAGAACACATGGACACAGGAAGGGGAATATTACACACCGGGTCCTGTTGCAGGGTTGGGGGCCAGGAGAGGGAGAGCATTAGGAGAAATACCTAATGTAGATGACGGGTTGATGGGTGCAGCAAACCACCATGGCACATGTATACCTATGTAACAAACCTGCACATTCTGCACATGTACCTCAGAACTTAAAGTATAACAACAACAACATCAACAACAGAAAAAAAAAAAAAAGAGCTGACCAGAAACTTCGGCCCCGCTGCTCACTAAGTCAAAAGGCTCGGTAAAAACTTCAGCCATCCCTTTTTGAACCTTTGTTTACTTGAGGAATAAAAGTCACATCTAATGACTCAGAGATGTTCCTTAGAGTAAGTGCGAGCCTGATTTAGCTTTACTACAAAACCTAAAACCAAGACTTCAGAAGGCCAAGATGATCTGCCAGTAATTTAATCGCCTGCTAGAGTAACATTCAATGCTCTTCAGAGGGAAATGGTGGAAGGCAAAGTCTATATGATGTGTCATACGTAATATGTCCAGCAAATTAGCAGAGAAACATGAAAATATGACTCAGTCTAGAGAAAAGTCAGCAGAAACAGACCCAGTTACAAGGCAGATTTCAGAATTAGTGGACAAGAATTGATAAAACAAAAAAGAACCTATGATCAATGTTAAACTAGAGGAAAAGATGTACGTATGAGTAATGAGAGATGAGGATCTCAGAAGAGATACGAAAAATGTAAAAGTAATGAAAATCCTAAAACTGATAAAAAGCAGTATCTGAAATAAAACATAACTAGCTGTAAAAAAAAAAAAAAGCCTTTGACAAGATTTAACACCCATTTCAAATAAAAATCCTTGATAAAGAGGAATAGATGGATACTTCCTTGCACACACACACCCCTCCCTCTCTCAGTCCTAGAGTCAGCATCTTACTTGACAGAGAAACATTATTGGTGTTTCTGCTAAAATCAAAAACAAGGCAAAGATGTCCAGTATTCACCTTTTCAATACTGTTTAACTGAAGGTGTTAACCAATACAATTAGACACGAAACAGGAAGAAATGAAACTATCTCTATTTGTAGATAACATGATAGTATACCCAGGAATGGCTAGAGAACCAATGGTTAAAATGATAAAAGAATTAGATAATGTAGCAGATATAAACTTAGGATGCTAAAAAAAATCAATATTTTTTACAGAGTAAGATAAAATACAAGAGAAAACTCAATCCACAATACCATCAATAAAAAAAATACTCAAAAATGAACTTCAAACCCTTTATGAACAAAATTATAAAAATATCCTTAAAAGATATAAATGGAGACTTACATAAATTAAAAACACCCCTTGTTATTGTTTTAAAAGTCTCAAATATCAAGATGTTAGTTATGTCAAAGTTAATTCATAAACTTAATGTGATCACAATAAAAATCTTTTTTCTGGAGCTACACAAGTTGTAATGCAGTTCAAACAGAAAAATTGATATGCAAGAATAACTAGAAAAACAGTCAAAGAAAAGAGCTTTAAAGAAAAATAGCTTTACCTGATATTTACATATGCTACAAAGCCTCCAAAATTAAAAATTGTGGGTACTAGTGCATGAATTGACGAACCAATGGAATGGAGTAAGTACTGAAATAGACTCAATAACATATAGAAATTTAGCATATGATAAAGGCGGCCTCTTGAACTGCTGGGTCGAAGACACACTTTTAAATAAATCATGTTGGGATAATTATCAGCTATTTGGGAAAAGATATTAGATCTGTTCATCATGCCATACATAGCGTATGACTCCATTTATTTAGTACTGTAGAAAAGGCAAAGCTATAGGACTAGACAACAGATCTGTGATTTCTGGAGACTGGGAGATGGAGAGAAGAGTTGACTCTGAGGGGGTAGCAGGAGAATTTTGGGGATGATGGAGTTGTTCTATATGAACTTTGCTGGTGAACGCATGACTATGCATTTGATAAAATTCAGAACTAGACACAACATAGACGCTTTTGGTACATAAATTTATGAAAACAGGTTGTAGGTAAAGACGGAATTCAGACAGTGTCAAACAAATCTATCTGTATTATAAATAAATCTCATAATCACACTGAGTAGATCCAGGGAATAAAACTGACCTAAGTAACTTTGAAAACAGGATTTTGAACATTGTAAGGCTAAAGACAAAAAGAAATCTACACAACATTGGATTGAAGTTGATGCATTTGTTTCTCCTGGGACATGGTTTAGCATTTCTGCAACTATACATATGCCAGGGTTGAACAAATATGTAAATGAAATGCATTGCAGACAATGAGAGCTAAATACAGAGACCAATATGTGTGTGAATGCATGGGTTGGTGAAATCGTTTGGCCGTGTCCCCACCCGAATCTCATCTTGAATTACCATGTGTTGTGGGAGGGACACAGTGGGAAGTAACTGAATCATGGGGGCAAGTCCTTTCATGCTATTCTTGTGATAGTGAATAAGTCTCACGAGATCTGATGGTTTTAAGAAGGAGAGTTTCCCTGCACAAGCTCTCTTCTCTTGTTTGCTGCCATGCAAAACATGTCTTTCACCTTCCACCATGATTGTGAGGACTCCCCAGCCATGTAGAACTTTAAGTCCAATAAGCCTCTTTCTTTTGTAAATTTCCCAGTCTTGGGTATGTCTTTATCAGCAGTGTGAAAACAGACTAATACAGTTGGTATATGTACATATATTTCTTAGCTCTATCTATTGAATAGGACTAAAAGCAGTGACACCCAGTAGCAATGAGCATATCTAGCAAACAGATTTTTGTTTCTTACTACCATTTTCCAATAAAAGAAACCAGGGCTCCTTGTAGAAGTGGTCATTCTAGAGGAAGAACAGGAAAATTATACAAGAGAACCCTAGATGATTTGGGGTGCCAGAAAGCAAGAAAGTGCCAAAAAGCAACAACAACCATCACCACCACCAAAAATCATCAGTTTGTGTCAAAAGGGCACAGAAACCAATGTGAAAAAGCTCCCAAAGTTGGAACATCCTGTGCATTAAAATAAAAAATATATTATTGCAATAATACTATATCTATGAGTCTATATTGGTTATAGAAATAACTGAATAAACTGGGAAAAGGAACTCATAAAAAAATTTCAATTGATATATATAGGAAGAAAGAGGAAAGTAAACAATTACCAGTGGGACACCACAGTAAAATTTGCTGCAGGCAATATCCACTGATGAATACTAAATGTGTCAACAAAAGTTTAAGCAGAAACAGGCTATTTGCATAAATCTCAAAATATCCTACCCTAATATTCGTTAATTACAACAGGAAAAAAGTAACTTCATGGTGAAGAAATTTGGCAGACGCCACCTTAACCAAATGATCAAGGTTAACATCACTACCAACGTGACGTACATCTGGTATGATACACTGAGAAGGGCATATCACTTCTCTGGTATCTTTTCCAATAATGCACCACCTCAACCTATTCACTGGAAAACTACAGACGAACTCAAGTTGAGAAACATTTTACAAAATGAGTGACAAGTACCGTTCAAAATTGCTAAGGTTACAAAACGCAAGGATATATATTGAATGCTCAATAGGAGAAGGGTAAGAAGACATGAGAACTAAATTCAATGTAGAATCCTAGATTGGATCCTGGGAAAAAAAAAAAAAAAAACTAGTAAAAAAAAAAACTGGTAAAAAACATCAAATAAAATTTGTAATTCAGTTAATAGTACCTACCAATGTTAATTTCTTAGTTTTGATAATTTTCCTGTGGTTATGGAAGATGTTAACTTAAAGGGAAGTGGAGAAAAGTATATACGAGGACATTCTACTTTTGTATATCTTCTGCATTAAAAATAATACCATAAACAAAGTCAAAGAAAAATTTCAAATTAGGAGAGAATACTTGCAATACATCACAGATAAAGAGCTAATCCCCCTAAAGTGTAAAGAGCTTCCAAAAATTGAGGCAGAGAGGATGAGTAAAAGACAGGAACAATTTATTTAAAATGGTTTAAGAATGGTCCTTATGCAGACGAAACACTTCACTCAAAAAAAATGCAGAGTAACACCACATAGAAACACTATTTCTCATCTATCAAAATGAGAAAGATTATGTTGGCAAGGCTGTGGGGAAACAGACACTTTTAAATATCACTTTTAAATATCTTCTCCATAAAGTTTGGCACATTTGGAACGCCAAATGTGCCAAACTTTATGGAGAAGAAATTGGTGATATCTTTAAATAGGTGTATATATATATATAAATAAATATATACGCTTTTACTCTTTTATTCAGCAATTCTACCTCAAGAACTTTATGCTGAAAACACACTTTTGAAACACATTGCAAAAGCATTGAAAACTATGAATATGCCCAAATATAAAAGACTGGTGGAATAATTATGATATTATATGATAAATATTAATAAATTATGATACAATTACACAATTGAGTACTATACAGCTATAAAAAGTACTTAGTAAACTCCAAGAAACGATATGAAATAATTTCTAAGATGTATTATTAGGTGAAAAATATGAAGAGAAAAATAATATATATCCAAGTGCTGGCAAAGATGTGCAGCAACAAAAACTCATTCATTGCTGGTGAGAAAGCAAAATAGTACCATCATTTTGAAAGACAATGTAGCAATTTTTACAAAAGTAAATTAGGCTTACTATAAGATCCAGCAACTATGCTCCTAGATCTTTACCCCAATCAGCCAAACTACATCCACACAAAAACCTGCACACACATATTTGTAGCAGCTTTACTCATAGTTGTAAAAAGATTGGAATGAGCCAAAATGTCTTTTAATAAGTGAATTTTTAAAAAGTAAGAACTGTGGTCCATCTGTATAATGGTTTATTATTCAGTGATAAAAAGAAATAAGCTATCAAGCTACAACAAAAATGAAGAATCCTTTAGTGCCCATTACTAAGTCTATGAAATTTAAAAATATCTACAATAGTGTACCCTTTGTATAAGAAAGGTAAAATAAAAAAATAAATATGCTTATTTTTGCCAAAGGAAACACAAGAAGAATTATATAGACACAGAGAATTATATAGATTTTCTATAAGGGCTTACAGTAGGGAAGGAAGGGGGGTAAAAGAGTGAAAGGATTAGGGAATGGACCCACACTTCCTTTAGTATATTTTTTAAGTATAATTTTGACTTTGGGAGCACATAAATGTTGTATTTAGCATACAAAAATAAGTTAAAAAGGAAGCAAGGAAACCCAGAACTGAATGCAGACAAAAATAAATGTACTCAACTATATTTCACAATAATAAATAATGACACTGTAAAAGAAAGAAAGAACTAGTCCAAGTGGCTTCTGATCAAAGTATTTTGACAATACAACTTCACTATCAGTGTGGGGAGGGGATTCAAATACATCCTGAACTTTTATTAGTAGGTTGGCTTTTGTAATGGCATGGGGTGGCCATTCTGGAGCTACTTTATGCATATTATGTTGGACAATGAATAGATCTGTTGATATTGTTGAGAGCTAGGCCACTCACATGGAAGAAAGGAGATACAAAAGAAAGCACAGAAGAATCCTGTGAGATTGGCTTGAAATTATCTACATAAAATAATTACAGAAAGTAATTTCATAAAGAGAAAAGGGTAAATATATATTTATATTCTAACTCTGTCCACTGAAAGGGCCTCCAAGTAGTAACATCTCAGGAGAAGCAAGCACTCTTAGAACCCAGATACTGGTTTCTAACATAGAATTTCCCATTAGGGAACAAAATATCCAGGAATCTTTGAAGAAATTGATTATTCCAGGTCTTATGTAGGGAAAATATAAGATGAGCTTGAGTCATCTTATTAAGCCAGAAAGTAAGGAAGTTACTTTTAAGAATGATGGAGGTTTTTCAAAAGGAATGGGGACTCATGGTGAAGGGGCACCTACTGGCCATATCTGGGACAATTTGAGTATCAAATTAATGATAACAATTATAACCTATTGCATAAAATAGGAATCTATTATTACATGTTACATTAGATTAGATTAGATTAGATTAGATTATAAGATAGATAGATAGATAGATAGATAGATAGATAGATAGATAGATAGACAGACTGAAGAGGAGGGAATCTTCGTTACATAAGATGATAACTGATGAATGTGGAGTAAGTTGAAAATCTGTCATTTTAAACCACCATAGAAAAAATTAACTGAGATAGTTGGGCACGGTGGCTCACGCCTTTAATCCCAGCACTTTGGGAGGCCAAGGAGAGTAGATTACCTGAGGTCAAGAGCTGGAGACCAGCCTGGCCAACATGGTGAAATCCCGTCTCTATCAAAAAATACAAAAATTAGCTAGGTATGGTGGTGCCTGCCTGTAATCCCAGCTACTCGGGAGGCTGAGGCAGAAGAATTGCTTGAACCCGGGAGGCAGAGGTTGCAGTGACCCGAGATCACACCATTCCACTGCAGCCTGGGAGACAGAGTGAAACTTCAGCTCAAAAAAAAAGAAAATTAACTGGACCGTGAAACATCAATGGATACTAAATCTACCAGGGAAAATGTATTTTTAAAAAACAGGATATTTGCATGACCTAAAAATATCTCTCACAAGTTGCTTATTAGTTGCTAGGGAAAAATAATAGCAATACAGTGGATGAACATAAAAGCTAAGACTATAAAACTTTGAGAAGAAACATAGGACAATATCATCACACCACTGAGGTTGACAGATTCAGATTTCTTAGCTAGGACTCAAAATGTACTAATAAAAAAGTTATAAACTAGATTTCATCAAAATTAAAAGCTTCTGCTCATCACATATTCACAATATATCTGACAAATGACTTATAAACAATATATAAGGAACTCTTGCAATTCAATAACAAGAAAACAAACACTCAAATTAAAAAGTGGCAAAAGATAAAAAGTGGGCCAAGGATGTGAACAGACATTGCTGAAGAGAAGACATTTATGTGGCCAACAAACATATGAAAAAAGCTCATCATCACTGGTCATTAGAGAAATTCTCATCAAAACCATAATGAGACACCATCTCATGCCAGTTTGAATGGTGACCATTAAAAAGTCAGGAAATAACAGATTCTGGAGAGGATGTGGAGAAACAGAAACACTTTTACACTGTTGGTGGGAGTGTACATTAGTTCAACCATTGTGGAAGACAGTGTGGTGATGCCTCAAGGATCTACAATCAGAAATACCATTTGACCCAGCAATCCCATTACTGGGTATATACCCAAAGGATTAAAAATCATTCTACTATAAAGACACATGCACATGTATGTTTGTTGCAGCACTATTCACGATAGCAAAGACTTGAACCAACCCAAATTCCCATCGATGATAGACTGGATAAAGAAAATGTGGCACACATACATCATGGAATACTATGTAGCCATAAAAAACGATGAGTTCATATTCTTTGCAGAGACATGGATGAAGCTGGAAACCATCATTCTCAGCAAACAAATCCAGCAACAGAAAACCAAACACTGCATATTCTCACTCATAAGTGGGAGTTGAACGATGAGAACACATGGACACAGGGAGGGGAACATCACACACCAGGGCCTGTCGGGGGGCGGGGGGCGAGGGGAGGGAGAGCATTAGGAGAAATACCTAATGTAGACGATGGGTTGATGGGTACAGCAAACCACCATGGCACACATATACCTATGTAATGAACCTGCATGTTCTACACATGTATCCCAGCACTTAAAGTATAATAAAAAAGTGACAAAAGATGTGCACAGTTATATGACAAAAGAAGATATATAAATGTTTAATAACCACATAAAACATGCTGAATGTTATTGGTTTTCAGGGAAATGCAAATTAAAATTACAAATTACACCACACATCCACTAGAATGTCTCACCTTGAAAAGGCTGACAACATAAAATGTTGGCAGATGTGGACCAACTGGAAGTCTTAACCTTACCAATAGTATACTATAGGAAATTGTTTAGCACATTTTTCTTAAAATGTTTGTTAAAAGACAGCAATACCACACAGATATGTTATCAAAATAAATGAAAGCATATATTCTTTCAAAGAATTGTACAAGAATATTCATAGCAGTTTTACTCACTTCAAAATTGGAAACAACAATTTCTACCAACAGATGTGTGGAAATAAAAATTATATCACATATTCATACAATGGAATACCACTCAGCAATAAAAAGAAATTATTGATGCATAAAACAAGGATGAATCTTTAAAATATCAAACTGTACACTTAAAATCTGTAGACTTTAAAAAATTAATGTTTAATTTGCAAGCAATAAAGTTAACAACAAAATCTTGACCCTTCTTGCTATCCTCATTTTTACCTTTTGTCTCTGCACCTCACTGTGTCCTGGGTTTTAGGAGTTTGCTGCTTCTATAGTCTTAGGGTTGTACTTTAAGAAATAAAATAGTACAAGTACAAAATTAGGCACCGGGCCTCATTAAACTGCATTAGCTTTCTGGTAAACCAATACAGAGAGCTAAACTCTTTGCAAGGGAGCCAGCGTCACTAACAGCTGTTGTAAACCAGAAAAACAAAAGATAAAAAGAATTTTAACTGGAAAGAAGTGCCTTTGGGAAACAGAGGTTCCACTGGCCAAGAGCCAAGGGAAGCAGGGAGTAGCTCATAAGAAGGAGGTTAGCCTCAGATAAAGTAATGAGAGAAAATATAAAAATTAAGAGGAGTGGTATCTTGACCTTGTTGTCTTGGCTGAAACAGGAAAGCAAAGAGAGACAACCAGCAGCTGTGTACAGAAGAGAACAGAGTAGGGGTGAGAGGTAGGAGTACTACCTGCTTTTGGAAAAACCTCATTGATTGGGATGGGGAGTGAGGATCACGATAGAGAATCTGTTTTGTATTTTTATTTTCTGGGCACGGATAGTCAGGATACAACATTGCTCTCACCACTTAGAAATGTAGCACAAACCATGAGTGAACTGTGATGAGAGAAACTGACATTTCTGATATGTTAGGAAATCTGGCTATTAAACAAATACCAAAAGGGGAGGGAGCTTCCCTATAATGAAAAAGGTAAGTCATATGTGCAGACTATATATTCTGCTTTTCACAAATAGCTCTGATATATTCCTTTTGTTCCAATATCATGTTTGGCTTAGCATTTTCGTGGTTGAAGTTATCCCCACCTGGACAATAAATTATACGATCACCTAAGAATAATGTTGCTAGAAAGGTTAATCA
The DNA here is from genome assembly GCF_028878055.3 of Symphalangus syndactylus. Classification (NCBI taxonomy): domain Eukaryota; kingdom Metazoa; phylum Chordata; class Mammalia; order Primates; family Hylobatidae; genus Symphalangus; species Symphalangus syndactylus. The sequence continues at coordinate 73,122,550 of NC_072425.2, read as the reverse complement.
TGATAGCAAATGTGAAAATGTTGATATATAATAGACATTCAGTTACTGTCAGTTTTCCTGTAACTCTCCTTAGAACCCTTTCGTCAGTAGTACCCTCATAAGCATCTGCAGTTCTCCCCCACAAAGAGTTGAGGTTTTCTTGTCTTATTTTCTGACAAAGCATAGAAAGGCTCTTTGTCCGTGGATTTTACTTAGTTCTGTTCAATTTTTTAGTTAATTTACTTACCATTATTGAAATACACTATTATCATGCTTGACAGACAGTGGTTGATTTTAAATTTTTCAAAACTTTTACATCAATACTGTGGTGACAGTTTTAAAATCACAAAATAAACATCTTGAATAGTTTAATTTTTTGCCCCCAGACAATAAATTCATCCCCTGTAATTTAACATGAAATTTAAGAGACGTTAGGCCAGGTGAGGTGGCTCATGCCTGTAACTCCAGAACTTTGGGAGGCTGAGAGATCGCTTGAGGCCAGGTGTTTGAGATCAGCCTGGGCAACATAGTGAGGCCTCGTGTTTATTAAAAACATTTTGATTAAAAATAAATTAAATGAAAAATAATACTAAAATAATTTTAATTAAAATTTTAAATTAAAACTTTTAATTAAAATTGCATTTATTAGGTTTTAACACCTTACATTTAAAGATGTTATTGATTGCTTATTTCTTGAAAAGTTGAGAAGATACACATTCCCTGCAAATAGGGCTGATTGATTTGCACTAAGAAGAAATAGTATGATCCTCTTTGGCTGAGAAAAAAGTTAAAATGAACAACTCCCATGAGCTTTAAGGAATATTTTCTTTTTATACAAAAGTGACAAATGACCTAAAGAAATAAAAAAAAATTTAATTGTTATTTTCTGATTATTGGCAGACAGCTTAAAGTGTGAAGCCCCTAAAAAGAAAATTATTTTTGCCCTATTGAGAATTTAAAAGTTACACATACACAGAGACACATTTCAGTGAGCAATGAAACTAGTAATTTAAATAAATGTTAATTATTTAGAAATTACCCAGAAAAAGTTTTGTGGCTTGTCTATGAATCATTGCTACATTTGATGAACAGTTGCTACAGCTATTAGACTTTAAATTTTTTGTGATTGAATATCTTAGAGCAGCATAATTCAGTTACTTCACTACTTTCTCCTGTATAGTTGTTGCTGTGCTAAGTCCTTTCATAAACAGTATGTAACTCATTTAATCTGCAAAATAACCCAGAAAGAAAAGCAGACTTTTCTCATTTTTTTTGCAGATAGAGAAATTGTTTCAAAAATTCTGTCATTTTGATAGTTTGGTAGTTGACTTTTCTGAAAACTGTTTGTTTGTTTGTTTATTTATTTATTTATTTATTTATTTTTTGAGACTGAGTCTCATTCTGTCACCTAGGCTGGAGTGTGATGTTGCAATCTCCGCTCACTGCAGCCTCAGCTTCCTGGGTTCAAGCGATTGCCTCAGCCTCCCGAGTACCTGGGATTACAGGCGCCCACTACCAAGCCAGGTTATTTTTTTTTTTTTTTTGCATTTTTTACTAGAAATGGGGTTTCACCATGTTGGCCAGGCTGGTCTCAAACTCCTGGCCTCAAGTGAGCCACCCACCTAATCCTCCCAAAGTGCTGGGATTACAGGCATGAGCCACTATGCCCAGCCAGTTTGTATTATTTATGAAAGAATAAGAATGTAAGTTAGTTATTCCTAGAATGGCCACTGATCCGTTTTGTGAAATTTCCTAAACAAAGCTATTGAAGATCAGTTAAGTCAGCCAACATGTGAAATCAAAAGCAAATCAAACATGCGGTGCTTTAAATTCCCCCTTCCTGGGCTTCAAGTACACTGTATGCTCAAGCACATCACCTGGCTCATATTAGGGCTAGAAAAGTACTACATTCTTCTGAAGATTGCCTGCTCCAGTGGTACTTCAGATTAGAAAATAAGAGATGGAGATAATGTGGATCCAAAAATGCATCTTTTTTCAGTATTATGATGGCTCTGAAATTCTCTCTCTACTATCCAAGAATCCATATGTAATTTAAATCAGTCTTTGACTGAGAAAATTATAAAACTACATGTTTTCAATATCAGGACCTTGTACTTTTTTTGAAAGCTCAATAGAAGAAAGGCAATCTGGTAGAGCCAGGGGAACTTCCACCTTAAATCACAATGGAAATGTACATTTTTAGAGGCTTCATCAGAGCTGAGCAGATTAAGACTCATAGAGCAATTCGCATTCCAGAAAACCAGCAAAGAGAAATTCCACTAAGAAGACTTCAGCATAACGTTCAGTAAATCGTTTCCTTAAATGGAGATTGAATTTAGGTTTTTAAAACCCCAGGATATTTTATAATATTTTAACTGTGTAAGTTTGCCAAAACCAAAACAAATCAAAACCTACATTTAAAGTTAATGAATGCTCTTTCATAGGTCCATTTTAAAATATGATTACAATCAACAGTCACTCAAATGTCTTTTCTTTTGACCAATGTCAAAATGTATTTGAAAGGGAGCCTCAGAAACTATTAGACTATGTTGTGAAATCTTTCCCCCACATGAATTCTTACACTCTGCTACAGAACTGGAACCTGTTCATCTCGTTGAACAGACTACCAAATCCTCCATATCACTATTGGACTCTGGGGAAGAAAAGTGATAACATGGAAACCTGGGATCCATCACTCCAGCATAATAGTGTCCTCATTGTAAGTGCATATACATAGACACTCCATCATAATAGTGTTCTCATTGTTAGTGCATATACATAGACACTCCATCATAATAGTGTTCTCACTGTAAGTGCATATATATATATATAGGCCTAAAAATGACCTGTGTAGAAGCTAAAAAATTAACATTTGCTCTGACTTAAGGGTATTACTAATTATACACACTCTATGGATTGGAGACTGTATCAAATGGATTCTTCTAGAATCTTGCTATTTATGATTTGTCCTACCTGGAAAAATCATGAGATGTTTCCACAAATAAATGAGCAAATATCTCACAGTCTATGAAAAGAAGTCACAATTTACATACTGTTTCAATTTAATCTCTTCAAGATATTTCATGTCAAGTACTGGTCCATCATGACAACAGAACTGTAGGTCATTACATAGAAACTAGTTTTCATAAAAATTCTTCGATGGCACTATCCCCAGTCTTTCAATACTCTGGTTAGTTTGCTGATTCCTGGTTTATCAATGTTCCAATGACAATGCAGATTCTAAACTGCAAAAAAATCTCCAGTTGTCGTCTGACTAGTTCCTAAATACAATAGATGGATCGCTTCTGTTGATTGTGAAATTATACTTCCACCTAAGGCTGTTCCTGTAGTCTTAAGTTTGCATTTTCAGTTTCACAGAATAATTGAATTGCTGACTCACATGAAAATTTGTATCACCTAAAATCCTCAGATATTTCACATGAAATGTTGTCAAATATAATTGACCAAGTCCAATGCTTTTTTTTTTTTTTTGAATTTTTCCTTTCATTCTAGTTCAATTTATTTTGTTGACTTGGATTTCTTCTTCCATCATATGAAATTGCCAGCTCTGTCATCTAACTTCAAGTCATTTGCCAAGCTTTATGTTACCCCAAATTTAATAAGCTTTATCTTTAGTCATACAGCAGAAAGATGTACCTTCCAGTGAGAATATTTGAAAGATCAATGATAACTGGTGTGGAAGATATTTTGGGGAGGGGGCGATAGTTCCATAAATACCCTGGCGATTAGGCTATGTTGATATCTACCTCCATGCTCATAAAGCAACTATTTCTAAAACTTTCTGGAAATTAGGAATGACTAAAAACAAAGGCATTTTTGATTCGGAATCCAAGACTGAAAATGCCAAGAGTGTGACAGGATCTGATTGGGTGATCTTTGCCTAAAGTCATCCTTTTTAAAGGTGAACCTGATGAGCTGTTCTGAATAAGTTAATATGAAAACATTTTTCTTGTAGATTTCTGTCAATTTGTTTGGCCCTGTTACTAAACTCACTAGAGCTAGAAAGTATTGGGTTATGGAATACAACCAGAGTGTTGGCTTTATTGTGGCTAACCAGCTACTATCTATTTAGAAAATCAGCCTCAGTTTAGACTCTAAGCTTAGGTACACAGTGTTCAGGCTGTAATTGGATTCACGTGAACAAATTTAGTGATTATTGCAATGCTGTCTGCCTTACTATACACTTCTTTCTGAAACAATTATTCTATAACCTAGATGATAATTGAAAATGAAGGAAGGAGACAGCTATAAATGGCAAAAACTGAATGATCGAAACTATATATATGATTAGTGAAAGAATTTGACATTTAGATGGTTTCCAGTTTAAATGTCTTTCAACAGGAGAATGAATAAATAAATCATTGTGTTTTTAAACAGTCAAATACTACAAAGCAATGAAAATGAATGTAGTAATATATACATAGGTATATCTTCAAAATATAATGGACAATAAATGTTGTGGAAGAATATCTACAGGAAGCTATGATTTACATAACATTTTAAAATGTCCAATTTGCTATATATATTTGTTGGGTTATATGCTTACATAGAAAGATGTTTTTAAATGTCCTAAATGATAAACACTAAGTCCAACAATAAAAGTTATGGGAGGAGAGGCAATAAGAAGGTAGGAGAGAGTAAAGGAAATGGGAAGTTTTTGTTTGTTTGTCTGTTTTTGTTGTTTGTTTTTTTGAGACTGAGATTTGCTCTGTTGCCCAGGCTGGAGTGCTGTGGTGTGATCTCGGCTCACTGCAAGCTCCGCCTCCTGGGTTCACACCATTCTCCTGCCTCAGCCTCCCGAGTAGCTGGGACTACAGGCACCCGCCACCATGCCTGGCTAATTTTTTGTATTTTTAGTAAAGGCGGGGTTTCACCGTGTTAGCCAGGATGGTCTTGATCTCCTGACTTCATGATCCACCCACCTCGGCCTCCCAAAGTGCTGGGATTACAGGAGTGAGCCACCATGCCCGGCTGGAAATGGGAAGATTTTTTAAGTGAACAGTGTACATACAAATGTTCATTATATTATTTGTTTTACGTTTTTATGTATTAGAAAAGTTCCATAATTCAGAAGAAACATTAATAAAAAATTTTCAAAAGAAAACTGACTTAATTTCTCCCATGAGTATTCTTAGAGCAACTCAAATATAGTATAACTTCATGTAGTTATCCATTATATTCAACTTATTTTTCCCTGGAAAGAATAGCATAGAGATGTCACTGAGGTTATTGAAAATGATGATTCTCTGTTTATATTCTTTTAGAGTTACTTACTGAAAAAAAAAAAAATGGGATATGCTATTCCAGCATTTGACCTAGGCAGTTAGTGTAAAATATTTGCATATAGTGTCAGAATACTAACAGGCACTTGGTCACATGGTTCACATGCAAAAGAAAGCACCTAAATGAACATTATTCATCCCATAATGCAGCTTTTTGCCACAAGTCTTTATAAATACTTCCTAAACTATATATATTTTTTCAAACAAAGAAACAGGTTCTGCCATGTCACTTTAGTATCTCTTCCAGTTGTTTCCCTGGGTGGCCCAACCACTACCAGATTTTCCCAGAATTTCTAGCCTTTATCTATCTCAGGCACCACCAAAACCAAAGTCTACCCAGAGGGGGAAGCTCCCTTGGAGGTTGTAACCTTTCATATGTAACTCAGCTCTTTTCCTGCCCCCTTCCAACATGATTCGAAACTCCCAGGTGGGGCCTCAGAACCACCTGCCTCCACGTAGGTCTCCTGGAGTCAAACTATCCTGGCTTCCAAACCACTTTGTTCATAATATAAACACTCAGGTCCCATCCCACACCAACCAAATCAGAATCGCAACTGATGTTCAAGCAGCCAGATTGGCACCAGCCCAAAGTTTAACAGCTGACTCCAGATTCTTACCACCTGCTCTCTCTGCTTGAAATAACCTTCAGGCCATATTCATCCTTCAGGTTACTGCTTAAATGTTACTCCTTCTCCAATGCACCACCCCACCCTCACATGTTCTGACTATTCCCAACCTGTGTCAGCATTTCTCACGCTGTATTTTAAGTGCTATTTGACTCCCTACGTTCCTCTACACTACACTAAAAACGCCATGGAGGCAGGAACTGGACTTCCCTTGATTACATTATTTCCTTAGTGTTTGGAACAGTGACTGGCAGTTAGTACACAGTAAATAATGGTTGAGTAAATGGGTGAATGCATAAAGGTAAGAGATGTCCAAGGCCACTACTGTCCCCTGGCTTTTCCTTCTCACCGAATGTCTCTGTATCTATCCATGGCAGAGTTAGGATGCAGGGGTTAAGGGCAATGGTTCAACACTCAGGGCACCTCATCACTACCTGTGTTGCCTAGGGCAAGTGACTTCAACCTTCTGTGGTCTCTTTCCTCTACCAAAACTGTATAAAGATTAATGATAGAAAACACTTAGAATAGTGTCTGTCAATTGGAATGTGTTTATTATTATCCTTGACAGATATCTGTTCTATCTTTATTTTTATTATAGTCCTCTGTACCCAGTTCAGATCCCAAACCTAAGTTTCCCTTCTTTTGTAAATATTTGGCAGTTTTATAAAATAACACTTCCCCAATGTTGAGGGCTGCGTATTCTTCATGAATCATCTACCACATATATTGGTGAACAGAAAGTTGTAAACATCCTTAACCACAGTAGTTTCCAGCCAAAAAGGAGTTTAGAAAACATCTGGTTTCATTTGAAAGATGAGGGATTTGCCTAAGCCACAGATGGTTGGTGACAAAGCTTGGCCTAGAACCCAGCTCTTCTGTCTCCCAATCTTTCTATTCCATCTCATGGCCTCTCATCTCAAGTACTGCAGACTATTTTAAGATCCAGGCCACCCATCATATGATGTAACTGTAGCCCTTCTCTGTTATTTCCATACGCTTTCCTCTCTCCGATCCTGAAATTTTGTTCATGTTTTGCTGACATTTGAGATTCTAATGCATGAACAGTCTAACCACTGTCAACCCTCACTCCCCAAACTCTGGGAGAGAGTTAATAGGGAGGTACACAAGCAAGTTGCAATAGGCCACAGAGAATGTCTAGCTGCAAGAAGACTCATCCTGTAATAAGTGAGGGCCACAGATAAAGGTTTTCAGATGCCACCTTACCAATGACTCTATTTTGTAACTTGGCAGACCCCAAAGATACTCCCTGCATCCCATCCGCCCACACACTCATTAGGTACACGACTCAAACCTCACTGTGGAGACTTTAAACAAGCTTCGATGGGACCTGCTTCATAACCAAGGCACTTATAACTATGCATTTCCCACAGCTTATTTATCCAATTACAACTTACCCTTTGACAGAATTTTAAAACAGTTATTTTATTTCAAAAGATACCTGAGTAATAATCAAATACACAGCTTGTCAGCTTTTCAATTAATCCTTAATTTTTCATCATCAACTTAAACAGAATCATTATTTGTAATCACATGATGTTCCTTGTAATATATTCTTAAATCTTGAGACATCCCTGCCACCGAAATGTCTTATTCTACTTATTTCTAAGTTATCCTCTGTCCTCTGTCACAATTACTGCCGGGATGATGCCATATTCTATATAAAATGCTCCAGTTAGGTAAAAGGGCTTGGTTTGTATTTCTGCCCCTGTGCTTACAACAAATCTGTTTCACTTCTTTCCACAAGGTGGCAAAGGTAAGTAGAGGCCTCAAATCAATGAACCGTAAATGTCCTTGTGGCTCCTTTCCCAAATAGTATCTCTCTGTTATTCAAACATTCTTAACACGTAAATTATTTGTTTTACATCTATCGTCAGATCTTTCTTAGCTTTCTTAGAAAGCTGCTAACCTTTCTTAAACTCCTGGCAACTTACGAAAAGAAGTGTCTCCGTTTCAAATGTTAAATGAGAACATAATTAGCCACTGGTACCCATTGCCGTATGTTTTCTTGTCTCTTTCCTTCCAATCTCATGGTTCAATTGCAATTAATGGTTCCTGTTATACATTGAATTACATCCTCCAAAAAGATACATCCAGGTCCTAATTCCTGGTATCTGTGCATGTGACCTTATTTGGAAAAAGTTTTTTACAGATATAATCAACTTATTATAAAATGAAAATTAGAGTGAGCACTAACCCAATGCCTGGTTTTCTTTTAAGAGGGAAATTTGGATACAGACTCACAAAGAGAATGCCATGTAAAGACAGAGGCAAAAATTGACGTAGTGTTTCTACAAGCCAAGAAAGGCCATGGGCTGACAGCAATCACCAGAAACTAGGAGAGAGGCATGGAACAGATACCCACTCAGACTTTCAGAAGGATCCAGCCCCACTGACAACTGGATTTCAGACTTGAAGTCCAGATCTGTGAGAAAATAAATTTCTGTCATTTTCAGCCACTCAGTTTGTAGTCATTTTTTACAGCAGCCCTAGGAAGTCGATAGAGTCCCCTTGTGGTTATTTGAGGCCATGTGACTATTTCTCTCCAACAAGGTAAAAGGAAGTACATGTATTATTTGTGGGCAAGAACTGCCAAAGGAAGACCCTCTGGCTTGGGTCTCTAACAACCCGCCATGGATGTGGATACAGAGCATGAGCTAGGGCAAAACTTTTGCTCTTCGTAAAGCATCAATATTTAGATTTTCACCACAGTAAAACACAAAATATTCCATTTTTTTTTCCAGGGACTATATTATATCCCTTAAAAGAAAAGAATATTTTGAAAAAAAAATAAGATTTTTATTAGCCAAGTAAAACTTCTATTAAAGTCTGAATGATCTAAACCATTACACTTAGAAAAAGCACACTTCAGGAAAAGCAATCTGCAAGCTAGCGAGTGGTTGATTGGGCTTCAATGTGTTTTTATTCCTGAAGGAAATCCCAAATCATGAAACTTCAGGCAATAACCAGCAGGTGGGTCTCTCTGCCACTCTCGAAATCAAGCCAAGCAGGTGATTCCATTCAACCAATGGAAACAGCTACTTTTACTGTAGCCCTGTATATCATATGCTTTTAACGGAATTTTTTTTAACTTTTATTTTAAGTTCAGGGGTACATGTGCAGGTTTGTTACATAGGTAAACTTGTGTTATGGGGGTGTGTGGTATGGATTATTTCATCATCCTGGTGTTAAGCCTAGTACCCATTAGCTATTCTTTCCACCCCCCAATAGGCCCCAATGTGTGTTGTTTCCCTCTATGCATCCAGGTGTTTAATGGAACCATTTTTGTGTGGTGTCTGTGACCCCGAAAACTCAGAAGTTACTGTCTCTATACTATGAGATTGTAAAATAGAGACGTAATTAGGAGGATGGGCCTGAATTCAAACCTCAGCTTCTTTCTATCTTTATGGGGCACATTACTTCACTTAGCTAAGCCTGTGTTTTAACAACTGTAAAAATGGGGATAATTCATTCAGTTACTGTGGAAGTTAAAGGAGATAATCCATGAAAACCACTGGGGTTGGTATCTGGTCCATAGTAATTTCTCAATTAATGCTAGCAATTGTTATTGTGAAGAGAACTTTTTGACGTGGTAGCACAAAATTAAGAGATTTCTGCCATTTTCTGTTTATTATGCATATCCAGTTCTGAATCTTAGTCCCTTGTGTATTCCAGCCCTGAGCCCCACAGAGAGAGATCAGTGAGAGAGCAGGGACCATGACATAATTAAATTGTTCACTTGTTTCTGCACTTTTTCCTATTCCCCAAGGCCCTTATTGCATTAAGACCTAGGACAGAAATGTAGAGTGAGTAATCGAGCCCATTTTGACAAAGAGAAATTTGTTTGCAACATAGAATATATGTAACATGGCTCCTGACAAGTCACGTGATTGATGGTAGCCTTGAAAAACAAAATAGTGATAAAAGGACAGCAGAGTATGTATAAACGGAGAGCCCACCTGCCAGAAATCTGGCAATCAGAGTCACCCCCAAAACTATATTTGCTATGGGGGAAAACAATTCTTAAAATAATGAACATACTGCTTAAAAGTTATGTCTTTGACTCATTTTCAAACACTGCAAGCTTTACTTCTTGCTGCAGTATCAGTACTTGCTACATGGTGTTATTTCTAAAGAAGCAAAAGGCACTATGTCTAAATGTACAATTTTATGTCATTTATTATGAAACCAAAGTTGTGATATTTCCTAAAAAGCGTGTTCACATTCTTCAAGCGCCATTATCCCAGACAGTGAGGGATGTGTAATGTGATAATGAACCAAAGCTTAGGAACTCCAAATGCAAAGATAAGCAGACACGTTTTATTGTACTGAAATTCGTAGCAGTTCTCTCCATTGCATACAAAGATAGCAGTACTGTCCCCTCGCTTTGGCAGGAATTTGCATCCATCAGCATTTTCTGGCCCAGTTTCTAATTAACAACAGCATGCATTTTCCAGATGTTTTGCAGGATTTGAGAACACTGTCTGTGGTCATGTCACACACCAAAATTAACTAGCCTTATTTGAAATACAAATCATGCTGTCTGCTCACTGGGATGATATTCTAAGTAGGTCTAACTGCATCATACTCAAGTGGTATGCTTTCCTTAAAAAAAAAAAAAATGCATCTTTTTCTTATCTTTTCTCTTTTCTTTTTCCTCTTCCTTATACAGAGAGACTGAGTCAAATAACTATTCAGTTCAAAGATTTTCCTATGAATCTGTTATGAAGGAAAGTGATTCCAAAAGCACTTATAAAGCAATATGAAACATGATATTCTATGTTGCAAACAAATTTCTGTTTGTCAAAATGGGCTTGATTGCTCACTCTACATTTCTGTCCCAGGTCTTAATGCAACAAGGGCCTTGGGGGGTAGGAAAAAGTGCAGAAATGAGTGAACAATATGGAGAGAGTACAATATTTATTGTATTTTAAGAGAACACAATAATTTCTCCAAAGAACCTACGTACTGACTAGAAGATACCAGTCATTTTATCTTCAATAAATTTGATAAGCTTGGGTTCAGATTTTACTTTTGGCAAAATAGTCTGAAAGCTCAGTAACAGGATATCAACTTATTTTCCTATCAATCATTATCATTCTCAACAGGATATTATTGTTGATGCTTTCTCTTTTTGGTTTTATCTATAAATAATTCACTCATTAGTAGGGTTTAGTGAGGCCAAAGTTATGGATTCAATCCCCACATAGATCTGTTAACTCTAAATCAATTGGAAAATCACAGACTTACAAGCTTAAGAAAATGTGCATCATCTGTCAGGCAGGGCTAAGTAAGATCAACACAATCACCAATACTGGAAAAACAACTAAGGGAGTCTACCCTATTGATTGGTTAGGGTATAACTTCCAAAAATCTAGGGCTGCAAGCATGCCCATTTGCTCAAGCTCTCTGTTCTCTTCACATTAAAGAGGCCATGAGCCTAAATGCCTATCTATCAGCAAGCCCTCTAACAAGATATTTCAAATTTCAAACCCTAAATATAAAGGTACTGGAAAGTAAAGAAAGAACAGAACATGAGGTGTAGCTAGGAAACTAGAAAGAACAGAAAATGGAGCAAGGTGAAAGGAGGAGTCAACAGAAGTTTTAAAGTCGTGATGTGACATCTATCTTCTACCACCAAGCACTTGATCACAGGGAAGTGGATCAAACTCATAGCTCTGGAAATGTGGTTTTATCCATCTGGTTATCAGGGTTTGTAATGCATAGGTGCTATTATTACCAAAGGGATGAACACGTGTAGCCTATAATTTCCAAACTTTCTGTGAGCTGCAATCACATCCCATGGTCTTTTAAATTTTTTTTAAAAATACATGGTTCTTTACACATCAAAATAAATAAACTGAACATATATTATGAATTTGGTAATACTTCTTTTGATGATATAGTGCCTCACTGAGTTTTCTGAAATGAAAGCCAAGTATCATTTATCTAAGCACTAAGAACTAGGGTGGGCAAGATTAACTGTAGCAATTGTCCTATACTACCCAAAGAGTGACATTAGGGAAGAAGCAAAATGTAAAAGAAAAGTCTTAGAGCTTGAATGTGAGGTAATGAATCTGTCGGAATTCGCACAATCTATTTGGTGAAGAGTCAAATAGTGGTTAATAAAGTGAAAGGGGAAATCTCACAAAGTGAGGTGTGTGTGTGTGCATGCATGCACAAGTTCACACATGTGTGCAATATCTCTGTAATGACCAAGTATGGCTGCATCCATGAAGAAAGGAAATTTTAAATAGAAGTTACTGAAACCTTCACAGAATATTTAAAATGTGCCTATGTAAATGCTTCCAGTTGACTTAATTCATCTCATTTAAACTAACATAATTTAAACCCATACCTAAGACCTCTGCTATTAACCCACTGCTATTTATTATTCTAAAACATAAACCTATTGCATGATTTTTTTTTTCAGTTTAATTGCAAGCAACAAATATTATGGTTGCCTCTCATAATTCTTATTATGCTCATATATTTATCTTTTCCCTGTCTTTTCTTAGTAACTTTCTTGGGTGCATGTTTCCATCTAGGATTTTAAGATGTCCCTAGAGCTTCACATTAAGCAGAAAATTTCGTTATTTTCAGGACTCAGGGCAATTCAAATTCTGGGTGTCCCATCTTATCTGTATGATCTTGGGTTTAAGATACTTAAGCTCTCTGTCAATCAATTTTCCTAACAATAAAATGCGAATGAGAGTAACTATCCATAAAGTTATTATGTAAATTTTAAGAATGCGATGATCTATGTAAAATACTATTATAAGATAAGATGCCAAAGAACAGAGATTTGGGGTTTTGCTTATTGCTACATTCTAGCACCTAGAAGAGTGGCTGGTACTTAGTGGGAATTCAATGAACATTTATTACATACAAGAGAAAGAATGAACAGTGCTAGAGGAAGAGTGGCTGGCACATAACTACAATTAGTGTTAGTTATTATTATTTTCATCATTATCATTTATATCATCATCCTAATCTTTACTTCCAAGCTGGGTGATCTTAAGATAGGTTAGGTAATCTCAAAGCTCCCACTGGATTACAGAAGGCAAAAAGAGATAGTAGCCAATGTCCTAGGCCAAGACTCAGGAGTCAGGAGTCCAGTTCTAATTCAACCACATATAATTATTTGACCTTGAACGAGTCTCTACCATTCTGGTAATCAGGGAACTGATAGAATGGCATTATAAACATCATAATTTTGTTATAAACATTTCTGAGTACAGGATCATGAAAGCTAAACAACAGATCAAACTTAAGAATTTCAATATGACATGTTAATTTCACCAAAATCAGCTTTAAAATAAGTCAGATATTTCATCACAAGGCACTAGATTAGGTACTATAGTTGGGAATGAAAGAATAACAAAGATGCATTTGATTTCTAATTTTATTCTAATCTCTAAATTGAAAACCACAGTCTAAATATTAAGCATATAAGCTCATGCTGCTCTCATGAGCTTGCAGTTTAGTAGATGATTCATAATAAGGCAATATCATATACCAGCTCTTAGAGGCAGTCTCTGATTGCACAGCATCAGCTCTCTTTGGAATCAGATAAACTAGTCAATTTGTAGTTATCTGTGCATTCAACTGAATTTTTCTAAACAAGATTTAATGCCCAGAGCACAGCACTATATCATCAAGTAATAACGGTAGAGTTTGCATTAAAATGATCCACAAAAATAATCAAGAAGGAAGAAGATTGCCAAAATGTTGAATCTGTAGAAGCGAGCTGGTAGACATATGGCAGTTCATTATATTATTCTCTCCTTTTGTGTATATTAAGAATTTTTGTAATAATTTTTAATTTTTATTTATTTATTTTCGGATGGAGTCTTGCTTTGTGGCCCAGGCTGGAGTGCAGTGGCACAATCTCAGGTCACTGCAACCTCCACTTCCTGGGTTCAAGTAATTTTCCTGCCTCAGCCTCCCAAGTAGCTGGGATTACAGGTGTGCACCACCACGCCCAGCTAATTTTTGTATTGTTAGTAGAAACAGGGTTTCACCATGTTGGCCAGGCTGGTCTTGAACTCCTGACCTCAGGTGATCCGCCCACCTCAGCCTCCCAGTCTTCACTATCATCTAGTTCTGAAATGGGTTTTGCAATTTCAAAAACTAATAAATATCTCAGGACACTAAATACCTCTCTGTGCTATTTTGAGAGACCATAGCTTAAGAAAAAATTAACTCCCAAAGAGTTTTGGGAAAATTAAAGGGACTAGGTGGAGATCAAGGAAGAAAAAGGGACTAGAATAATGTATCCACACACACAAGTATTTGATGGCAGAGGCTGGTTCATGTGTCGTCCCTGTGGCTGACCAGAACGAAAATTGTTGATTAGAATGTAGTAACTACAGGAGTTTTACATATGAAGGGCTCAGGTATGTCAAGCTGGCTGGAAAGAGAGCAAGGTTTATTCTCTTGCATCTGTGTTCATATGCAAGCTCTCTTTTGGACCAGACTGCATATTTATTGGTAGTGTCCCCATGGCACTGTCACAGTAATGGAGCAACTTCTGGCATTAATAATGGCTTTTATTGTCTCTAGTGCCTATGAATTATTCTGTGTGAAATTGCTCTAAACTTTTCAATCTACACTACACTGTAATTTCCACCAAAAAGCTGAAACAATTTAAGCTGGATTTATTACAAGATTGAAGGACTAATCAGTTATCCCTGATCAGGTTCAAATACATTTGAAATGAAATCTTGCTTTTTTTTTTTTTAAACCTGCAGTCCAATGGAAGCTAGTGTGTAAAAAGAGATGAAAGAGATTACAGAATCACAGAATGTTCTAGTCGAAGCCCCTTCATTCTGCAAGCCAGAGAACCAAGGTTCAGCTAGGAGGTAATTTAAGATCACATACTCTTAATCCACACGGGGAAGGCACCTCGGGCTGCTAAATCCCAGCTAATACTATCTTTACCACACTAATCATGCCCACAGATAAGGCCCCTGAAGGCCACACCTCGCATATATGAAGGGAATTCAGGCAGGGTTCGACTATCCCCAGTCTGTTTGTTCCCATATCTTGAACATCTCTCATTCCACGGGGTTAAGATTCCTTTATTCAAAAATAGTTGATTGCAAAATCAATTCCCCTGGGAGGTGATGCTCCTATAGCCGTTAACTGTCAGCCCAGACCTAAGGATACTGACCTCAGAAACAGCAGAGTTGAAAAATAGTCAAAGATGCTCACCTCAGGGTCTTCTTTCAGAATAGCAAGAAGCGTGTTGGTGCTGGAAGTTGTGAGTGAAACAAAGAAAAATTCTGCTTTCTTGACTATTTCCCATGTGGCTGGCCCTGAAGGATACTGTACAGTAAATAGTAAAAGTACACTGTTACTATTATCCAATTAAAGCATATTACACCAGGGCAGCCAGTATACTTATACACTCTAAAAATATAAGAGTTGAAATTAAAGTTTTAAATTAACAACCATCAGAATGATCTTCTCCATTTTATATTATTTCATGTCTCTATGACTACAGGTAAATCTTCTGAACATAAGTGATAACAATTTTTGTAACTTGTAATTAAATACATTTTCTTCTAACATAATGAATTAAAGTTTCAAATTAAATAGTATCTGGTAGCTACTAAACCTGAGAGATTTGGGAACACAGATTATGGCTTTAGCTAATGATTGCATGTAATTTAGTACAAAACTTGTGAAGATAAAAAACAATAATGCCGCCTTAGGAATTAAGCTTAGCAGACATGGGTTTGAAAAAGCCTAGTGGTATTTAATTGGGATTGCTGAAGAATATAAAGAGTGATTCTTTCATTTAAAACAAGCAAAGGAACCAAGAAAGCAAAATTGTCTTTAGAGCAATGCTTTGAAAATAAGAAGCCTTACTAATGTTAAAGTTGAGAAAACAGAAATGTTAATTGCATTTGTTTTACTGTCTGTACTAATGGTCCTTCATACACTTTTCATATAGCAGAATTTCTGCAAGTGGGCTCTGTTGGAACACAACAAATTACTACTGAAGAGTTAAGAGTATATTAAGAGAAATGCCCAGTGAAATGAGAAGACATTTGATATTACTCTCAGGTTAATAACACTAGTCTACCATCATTTTCTTGTGTAACTACAGAATTGTTAGTCTTAAATCATGCCCATACTAGTCAAATAAGTAGTTCCCCTGCCAACAGGCCTGGAGTTGTGTGACTTTTCCTAAGCCAAATTGGGAGATTACAATTACCATTAACTGAGATTACAATTACCATTAAATAGCAGGGGTTAAGATTTGAATTCAAGCCTTTATCATTCCAATGTCATTCTATTTGCATGTCACCATACTGCTCCATCTGGTTTGAACTATATGTTGTTTTATTTCTAACTCAACAAGTTGGTTTTGGTTTCAAACAACTTTTCTGGCTCTATCCACCTATATAAACTACATTTGCCAGAACTAGAAGCTCATAAGCCCAAAAGAGGTAAAAATGTGCTTTGTAAAATCTCATTTTCTAAGCTAACTCATTCTCACCCATCAAGTCTTAGCTTTTACGCACTGCACTTCCTCTGGGAATTCTTCCCGACCCCTGGCCAGGAGGCCCCTGGTACTTTCCTATTGATCCTGGGCACTACCATAATACATCACACTAGATTTAAGTGCTTGCTGAAGCCTGTCACCTTCCTGGTCTACAAGTTCTGTAAGGGTAGAACCTGAGCCTGGCATAGACCCCACTGTGTCCTCAGGCCTAGGCACATAATAAATGTACAAAAATAGTTATGAAATGCATGGTCTAGAACATAAATGTACAAAAATAGTTACAAAATACATGGATTAAATGATACGCTAAACTTGAGGTGTTTAAGTTCATTTAGCTTTTGAAAGCTATTTATTAATGCCAACCAGGAACAATAATAGGACTGGAAAAAAGATTCAAGGCTATCTCACAATTGGGTGACAAGAGATCTATATGCATGCAAAAACCAAAACAAGAAAAAGGAAAGCAAATAAAAAGCAGAGCATACGGAAATAAGACAACAACAATAAAAAGAACTGGGCTCTCTCCTTTAAAAAAAAAAAAAAATCATTGTTATTCTTGGGGAAGCCTTAATATTTTTATTCACCACTATTAGGATTATCAGTTCTAAAAAATGTTGAAAACTAATTCTTGAACCAATTAAGGAAACTTGAACATTCAAAGATAATATGAGACACATGAAGTCATTGTTTGGCCATGCCTAATTAAACGGGATACTCTTCTGGACATTTCCAACCACTAATTGGCCAGAGTAAAATGTGCATGTGGTGGGCAGATTACCTCAACACATCTGCCTTCAGCAGTGTCAGGGAGACAGAGCGATTAAAAGAAGGTCAGCTAATTTGTTTGCTTATCGCAGAACCCAACTGGTTATTCCAAATGACTATAAAGAATCATAAATCCTCTTAGAATTTCATGTGAGGCTCAGAGCTAAACTGGGACAAGGAAGTGATTTTTAAAATCTTTGTCAATCGGCCAGGCACGGTGGCTCACGCCTGTAATCCCAGCACTTTGGGAGGCCGAGGCGGGCGGATCACCAGGTCAGGATATCGAGACCATCCTGGCTAACACGGTGAAACCCTGTCTCTACTAAAAATACAAAAAAAATTAGCCGGGCGTGGTAGCGGGCACCTGTAGTCCCAGCTACTCGGGAGGCTGAGGCAGGAGAATGGCGTGAACCCAGGAGGCTGAGCTTGCAGTGAGCCAAGACAGCGCCACTACAGTCCGGCCTGGGCGACACAGCAAGACTCCGTCTCAAAAAAAAAAAAAAAAAAAAAAAAAATCTTTGTCAGTCCTAGGAGGCAGGAGGTGGTAAGGACTTCATGGACAAGACAATAAAAGAATATTTATACCTACAGCTTGAGAGTAGTATGTCTCATTAAATAAAATGTCTTTTATCATTCTGGGAAGTGACCCAGGGCACTGAAAGTAATGACAAAGAAGTCTACAATTAAGCAAACCAGTAACCGAATCATTAAAGATTTACTGAGACACAAAAATACATCCTTTTTCTTTTTAACTGAATCATCACATGAATGTTCATAAGCATTTGCCTAGGGTAAGGAATCTATTCTTTTTCGGAAAGAAAATAAAATAAGATGCAATCTCATTTCTCACTAGAATCTGCTGGTTTTAACAACGTAGACCTACAGACATAAAGAAAGACCTGATGTTAGTCACACCAGGTCAGGAAGGGAAAAAAAGGACAAAGAAAAGGTACACAAGGAAATAAGCTAACTGACAAGGACTTAAGCGCAGCAAAGCCACTTTCTCTTTTAGTTCAATGTAGACAACAGACAAAGCTTCCTCCACCATTCTGTGACCCCTGGCTACCTGGAATAAATGAACAAATGAAGTCTACCTACAAACATCCCATTGGCTCATAATAATTGTTTAATATTAAAGCACATAATAGCATGTTTTTGGTGAAGTTTCTCTTCTCACTAAGAAAACCCCAGGCTGCATGTAAAGATTATAATGAAAAATTATTTCTCCACATTTTTATTATCTTCCAATATCCAAGTCTCACATTAAACTGATCTTCATTTTATTTTTCTCATCTTATAAAAATGTTTCCTTTACCTTAATTTCATTCAAGACATCACTTTATCTTAGATTCTGAAAGTTCCCCAAATATAAACATATAACTGGACTAGCTGTACAGGTAGAATAGATGGTAACATATGGATTATGATCTTAGAGATCTCAGGTATGTAGCTTAGCAAAAAAACTGTCCCTTGAATAGCTATTTTGTCACCCTCCATTTCTTTAATTAGAATCCCTCATTATATTGGGGGTGTAGAAAGTTGTGGCATGGTATAATGACAGAAGAATTTGGAGCCAAACAAGCCTGGATTATTGTCCATTCCCACCACTTCCTACTTATGTGGCTTTGAGCTCATTATTTAACTTCTAAGCCTCACTTCACTCAACAAATAAGTATATAGCACCTATTGTTCTAAATATAGGGAATACAGAGGTAAACAAAATGAAGTTCATGCTCTCATGGGGCTGCTATTTAGTTGCTGTACCAGAATATAAACCAATATACAGATAAATATTTAATAGTATACCCACATGATAAGTGACATGAAACAAAGTTAAATAAAAAAGAGGGATAAAGAGAGATGGGGAGGGGTGCATGTTAGGTAGGAACACCTTTCTGAGGTTCCATTTGAGCTGAATAAAATGAGGTGAAAGCTATTAAAAGAGCTTTCCAGAGATTGGTCATCACAGGAAATTTACAAATAAAGTATCTGGTATGGTAATTGCTTAGCACATAGTAAACACTCCAAAATAGTACACGATGTAACTTAAAAATTTGAGTTCATTTCTTTTCTATAATTAAGGCCCAGGTTGTTAAAATACAAACGTGTTATTACCTGTCAAAGAGTACGCACAAGTACATGGGCACTTTTATCCTATTACTGTTTCCTTGGAAGACAGAAGAAATGAAGTTAGTACGGAAGGAATGACACTTGGTGGGGGTACCTGGGAGTGGGACGGGGAGGTGCATGGAGCTTGGAATATGCATTGGCCAAGGAAGGGAGAGGCCCTGTTGAGCTCTCAGCAGCCCTGGAGACAGCCAGGGTCTCATAGCCTAAGTACCAGGAGAGGTCAAGGTGGTATGAGGGGAGGAGAGAAAGGAAAATATGAGTCTCCACAACTAAGCTACCTACAGAACCAGTTTGCCTAGGACTTAACCTTGTAGGGCCACTATAATTATCTTTGTATTTTAAGGACACATTCAGTTGCTGTCTGAAAGTATTATCTTCCCAAGACATCAATCTCCTGCTAGTAATTTGTTTTGTAGGGCAGTGGCTCATGGGAAGAGCTTCTGTTTGTACATTTAAAATATATATACTTTTTTTATTACATGACAGCTATACCTAAAATAAATTCAGTAATTTCAATGCAGATTACTATTTTTACTATTTACTATTTCAATGCAGATCACTATTTTTACTATTTACTAATTACTATTACAGATTATTATCTCTAATAGATAAAATTTGGCAGGGGTAAATCTGCACATTCAGAAATTTACAAATTCAAATGGATTTCTTATAGAAATCTTATAGATAAGATTTCACCAACTGAAAGAAATTGAAGATTTTTATAGAGCAAATGAGTATTTAATTGACTGTTTTTAAAAGCGTCAGGCAGATAGAGGTATTAACTTGTATTATGATGAATAGAATAACAATTACAGGTGTTTTTTTTTTTTTTTTAAGGAACTGTCTTGTTCCAACAAGAGGATAAACAAAACAAAATGATTTTGAGGAAAACATTCAATGCAATCTCAGAATCTAATTTCCTTCCTTAAAATAAGAGTCTGAAAAATTGAGAGATACTGGCAATGCTTTACCCCAAGCTAAGAGGACATTTTGAAAAGAATGCATATCAATGATGAAGAGCAACCATGTATTTGATCAATATGATCAAGACCATGAATGCTCAAGAGAGACCAAAAGTATTTTGGGAAGTCTATCATAATAAGAGCTGACCACCCTGGAATGTCTGCCTCTGTCCCAGACACTAGGTCTAAGGCTATTAATCTTCAGGAGAACTCAATGAGTTCTCCATTTTGTAGTTAGGGAAATGGAGATTTGTTGGTTCACCGAGTCTAAATTCACCTGTAAAAGGCAAGTTTGTAAATGTAACAGTTTGTGCAGTTTTTTTCTTTTTAATTTTCTTTTGACTGGAAATAAGGTCATGTAGCGAAAAAGAATATTACGCGAGGACAAAAAAGATCTGAGCTGTGGTTATGATTTCACCATTTAGTAACCAATCTCTCCAAGTCTGCTTTCTCACCCAAAAAGATCTAGTCCAGGTTCTAAGCTCATCAAAACCATCAAATAAGAGGATGGTTATTTGAGGATGCATTAAAGGCAAAAGTGCTCTGTAAACTAAAGAGAACAAGGTATGAGGAATTAGCAATTTCCCCCATGTTATTAAGTTACTGGAAGAATTTCCATGGGAAAGTTACCACCTCTCTTGAGAAAGAGGATATGCAGCTAATTTCTGGACAGGCATATGTTGCTTTTTGCCCTCCTAACAGTTATTTTCTCCTACTTCAAATGTCTTAAATCGCTGATCTTTCAACTTGCTGCCTTAGTATCTTCCTGTGTGTGTGCGTGTGTGTATATATATCATATATATGCACATATATGTGCACACACACACATATATATATGAGTGTATGTGTACACACACACACATTAAGTTCACTGACTAAAGAAGTTTCAGTAACCAGGGTTACACCTAAACATCTGAAGAAAGGACCAAGATTTTTTTTTAGATGTGCCACAGTGACCTTAATATAAATTCTTTCTTTGCTAAAATGTGATGAGACTCCCAATGGTACCATTCCCTCTGATTGTGAGTAAAACTGTAGAAACTGATTTGACCATCTGATTACTTGTTTGACAGCTGCAGAGTTCATCCATTAGCCCAGGGAAGCTACTGCAACCCTGAATCTTTCACTAACAAACAGTGATTGGAAAATTCTCAGGCAGCTGGCTAAACTCCAGGCCTGAATTTCCATGTGAATCGTACTAACAGCAAGGAAGCTTTTATCTCAAGGCCTCAAGGGAGAAAAAGTTCAGCCAACAAACATTTTGTGTGCCAAGGGAATAGAATAGTGCCTCACCCAGTAGTTGGAAAGGCCCCCAAGTCTATCTTGTTCAATCCTATTTGCCAAGCAGAGATCAGAAGAGCTAGCACATAAAAAGTGATCTGAAAAAAACATTGAATGAATGAATGACCTGCAATAAAATTAGGCATTCTACTCAGTACAGAGCTCCTGAAACTTTATAAATTGAGTCAGAGGAAAAATTTTTTAAAGAGGAAAAAAGACAGAAACTTCATGGCTAGAGTCTCATAGTCACACCAGGAAAATGCAGAATATATAAATGTGTTTGTCACTATCTATGCCATGACTTGTTCCAAAAAGGCTTAAAGACACAAACCATAGGATTTTTTGCAACTCTCAATATGCAATAAGTTCTTCTATATGTCCTGAAGTTTCTTCCTTAATAGCATTCATCAAATCACATATTGTTTGTAACCTACTACAATGGGTAGCATATTTACATTACATATAGAAGACATGGTCTGCATCTTTCGCAAGCATATACTGTTAGGTAACTAGAGCACCCTAATGGCACTGGTTCTGGGTTCTTCTTCCTCAATGCAAACCCGCCAAAGGAAAAACCAATCAGAGAGAGGTGTTTTTCCCGCCTCGCTCTAAGCCCCACCCCAACCAATCACAAACATCCACACAGCCCTCCTGGGCATAAAAGAAGCAAAGCCCCCACCACGCTCTCTCTCTCTGCCTCCTGCCCAGCCTAGCCCGCTGCCTCTAATAAAGATCTCTTGGCCGAACCGGTGTAGCGTGGTCTGAGTCTGAGCCTACAGAGTCACTCTTTCATTGGTGCCGTGACTCGGATTGGGACTCCCCACCTCTGGCGGGACCCCAGTCCCCCTCAGACTCAGACCAGGCCCCGGCCGGCCTTCACCCAATTTCCCATCCGCCGAACAGTGCATCCACCACCAGCTCCTGTTTGGTAAGTCCCCTTCCGTAGCCTGCCGCCTAGTCCTATACTGGGGCGGCAGACTCCTGCTTTCCCTCCTCGACCCGCAGGGAACGGAGTTTTCTCCCTCTCCTCCTCGCCCCTCCAGCCTGAGCCTCCGCCCCATGCCATACTGTTGGCTACATACAAAACCCTGGTACCAGGTGGCTCATGGTCCCTCGGCCATCCTGTTGGCCCTTCAGTCCCTTTGCCTTGGTGACGACCAACCGAAGGCCCTGAACCTGGTTACAGTGTTCGGCTAATTAGGGGATGCCCTCTTAGCCATCACTGCCTCTCCCTCCGCCATGGGAGGCTCCGCATCCCTGCTGGCCGACTCCCCCCTAAAATGCCTTCTAGACAATCTGGCTACCCTGGGCCTTGCTGCCGACCTCAAGCCTAAACGCCTTATCAAATTCTGCATGCAAGATTGGCTGACCTACCCCTTAGACAACCAAAATGAATGGCCCCTTATGGGACCCTAGACCCTGAAATTCCCCAGGGCCCTTACAATGATTGTGCACACAGGAGATTGGGCAGAGATCCTCCATATTCCTAGCTTCTCCTATTAGACGATAAGCCTCACCTCTATGTGTCCCTGTTAACCCTAACCACAACAAGTGTCATGGCTGGCCTCCACTCCAAAAGTCTTTCCCAACCCTCTCCCCTTCCTACTTCCGATTTTAACCCTGCTGACGAACCGCTGCCATATCACCATCCCCAACCTCGCCCCTCCGCCACTGTGCCGCCGCCAACAATCCCCGCCCCCACCTCCTCTCCAACCCCTCCAACTTCCTCTCCGACCCCTCCAACTTCCCCTAAAAACCCATCCACCTTCCTCACCCGCCTTACACAGGCACCCCAACAATCCAACAACATAGACCCCAAGGCATTTCTTCACACAAAGCTTCCCAGACATTCAGACCAAACTAAAAACAGCTAGACAGAGGTCCCTTTACCATGCAGACCGAGATCCTCAAAAAGTCTACCACAACCATGATGAGCAGACAAGGACGCATAAGTGCCAGATGTTGGCTCAGGCCTTCCAGGCCTCAGCCCAGCCTATCGGACACCATGCCTCTATGTCCACCACTCACCGCCAACCCCCTGGACCCTGCTTTAAATGTGGGAACAAAGGTCATTGGGCTCGTGAGTGTCCTAATCCCAGGCCACCCAAAAGACCATGCCCCAAGTGCCAACAATCCGGCCACTGGGCGACCGACTGCCCCAGCTCCCTCAGGGGAGATGGGCCAGACCCTGTCCTAAAGCCAATCTCATTATGTTGGCAGCCTACGACTGACGGGGCCCTAGGAACTCTTCCCGACACACACCATCACCACGCAGGAGCCCAGGGTGCCTCTTGCGGTGAGTAGGCGTCTCGTCATTTCCCTCCTACTTCCTCAGTTCTGCAGGAGTATTAAGGCGCTGTCTCCACCTCTGGCCCTCCTATAGTCAAAGTAGGGGGCCACCCCATGCAGCCAAAGACCACCCCACCCCTAACATGCTCTCATAAGTTCCTGATCATGCTCCAGTGCCCCTCTTCCTTTCCTCACACTTCCCAGCGTCTCCAGCGACATCTCTCAAGCCACCGAAGACCTCCTTCAGCAGCTAGACTCCTCCTCTGTTTCCGTCTCAGTAGAGCAATCCTGGCTCTTACTTCTACAGGAAGGAATCCAACTGTTAAACGCCTCTAATATCTCTCCCTCCAACTGCTTCCTATGTGCCAGTCTCAATAAACCACCACTTATTGCTGTTCCTGTCACCCTCCCAAACACTACCAACACTTCTGATCATTCACCACCCCCCAACACCCCCTTAATATCCAGGGTTCCCCTCTTCAATACGTCCCAGGCCATTACCTGCTACACAGACTCCCCTGAATCCTTTCCCTTCTGCAATACCTCCACCTCCTACCCTAACTCTTCCGCCCCCAATGGATACTTCTTCTGGTGTAACCACACTCTTTACAAAACAATTCCTCCATCAATACCACCTGCGTCCCTTTCACACTCCGGCCACAACTTACCCTCCTCTCCCTTTCCGAAGGGACCACCGCCTTCAACCTTAACCACCCTCCCATAAATCAGGCCCCAAGAAAAAGATGGGCCGTCTTTATACCTGCCATCCTTGGCCTCTCCCTTGCAACCTCCCTTCTAGGCTCCGCTCTAGGGACCACCTCCCTTGGATACGGAGTCTCGCAGGTTAATGAATTAAAGGTACACCTAGAATCCACTATTGAACAAACTGCGCAGTCACTAGCTGCCCTGCAGCGACAAATCACCTCTTTAGCTGGAGTAGTCCTCCAAAACCGCAGAGCCCTAGACCTCCTGACAGCTGAAAAGGGAGGCACATGCATTTTCCTCCAAGAAAGCTGTTGTTACTTTATTAATGAGTCCCAGGTTGTCGAGACTAACATAAAAAATCTTAATGACATAAGACAAAAGCTCCTCGAAACAAATACAGGCTTCTCACTTTGGGACACTCTAAAAATGCCTCTTTTAGCTTGGGTCCTACCCTTTCTCGGACCCCTCCTAGGAATAGCGGCCTTTTGTACCCTCCTCCCTTGCTTAATAAAATTCATGCAACAACGAATCTCCTCCTTATCTAACCAGACTTTTAACCAGCTTCTCATCAGGCACTACCAACTCCTAGCAACTGAAGATGACGACCAGGACTCACCTACCCATGGCCTCCACCTCCAGGACCTGTAATTTCTTAGATTTCCTCCAGGCCCTCCAAGAAGATACGTGGCTCATAGCAGATCCTTCCCTGCCATACGGATGGCTCGTGTCCATAGATGACCTCTACTTACAAGGGACATCTTTAGACTTCACACCCCGAGAAGTGTTCACCTTCAGCGCCGTCTTCCTTGGCCTCCTGCTGTTGCTCTGCCCCTACAGTCCTCCAATATCCCTTCCCACGACACCCCCGTTCAGCAGGAAGTAGCCAGACGAACAGCGATGCACACCTCCCCACTTCTTAAAAAACAAAAAAGGGAGGAATGTTAGGTAACTAGAGCACCCTAATGGCGCTGGTTCCAGGTTCTTCTTCCTCAATGCAAACCCGCCAAAGGAAAAACCAATCAGAGAGAGGTGTTTTTCCCACCTCGCTCTAAGCCCCACCCCAACCAATCACAAACATCCACGCAGCCCTCCTGGGTATAAAAGAAGCAAACCCCCCACTGCTCTCTCTGTCTCCTGCCCAGCCCAGCCTGCTGCCTCTAATAAAGATCTCTTGGCCGAACCGGTGTAGCGTGGTCTGAGTCTGAGCCTACAGAGTCACTCTTTCATATACTTGTTAAGAGATGCCAGAAAATATATACATGTGGCCCTATGTACTTTAAACTACATTCCTGATCTACTAGCCTGCTTTCTCTTTTTTTTCGCTTCACTGTCACTTTCCTTTTCCCCTTTTTTTTTTTTGGAAAGAAAAAAAATTATTAGCTAAGTTTGTTGGTTGATTTTAGCTCGCTAGTTAACTGGCTATCTAGATAATGCCTACTTCAACAGCCACTTCATATGATCTAGTAGTAGCCAGGGAATGATAATCTATATAACCATATTTATAACCATATCCTCACCTAAATAAATGTTTTTAGTTTCATATTTGTAGACTGAGGTAGTATTCACCAACAATCCACAGTCCTTTACAAAAGTGAAATGACAGGGGTCAAAGCAGATTTTTCTCTTACCCTTTAATTTCTAGGATCTTAAAATGAGAGAAAATGTAAAGCTAAAAGAAGGTTACGAATCACAAGTTCAACTTATTCACTAATTGAAGCCCTTTCATTATAAGGAAATCAATCCATGGCACAACAGAATAAAGTCACAGTTGCTGGTCACACCTAACAAATGCTCTGGAAAAAGTTAAGGGCATATGACACAGTATGAGAGTTATAAAGTCAACTCCCACTTCATGTGTGCTAACTCCAGACCAAAGTGTCATTTCAGTGAAGCATTCCATTCTTTTAAGCATAATCTTTGTTTCAGAAATTGCCCCATTTCCTCCTCCCCCTAATAAAAACAACAACAACAACAACAAAAAGAAAAAAACAACCCTCTGGGCCTATAGAGAAACCTGAAAAGTCATATTAGTATCCCTCCAATAATTTGTACCAAAAAGTTGCACTCATAATTTCAAGCCCAGGAAAGAAAAAAACAGCCTAATTATCATATAAATTCTAAAGCTACATTCAGTTTGGTGTTATCAACCAAAAATAAAATTCTAAGACCTCCAACCACCTGAATGGACTCCTCCTTTTGGCCAAGGGCATTTCAAAGTTAACCTGAAAAAACTAATTCAGGCCATGATGGGAAGTGGGAGCCGGATATGCCTCATTATACCCTCCTCCCTTTTGTAATTACTGATAGAACAGACTCTCTTAAGTCTGATAGGAAATATTTACAATCTATTCTCTCTGAAGCCTGCTACCTGGAGGCTTCATCTGCATGATAAAACCTTAGTCTCTACAATCTCTTATTGTAACCCAGAAATTCCTTTCTATTCATAGTAATTCTTTCAACCAATTGCCAATCAGAAAATTTTTACATCTACCTATGACCCAGAGAAGCCTCTGTTTCAAGTTGTCCCGCCTTTCTGGACCAAACCAATGTATGTCTTACATATACTGATTGATTTCTCCTCTCTCCCTAAAATGTATAAAACCCTGACCATCTTGGGCATATGTCATCAGGACCTGAGACTCTGTCATAGGTGCATCCTTAACTTTGGCAAAATAAGCTTTGTAAATTGATTGAGACCTGTCTCAGATACTTCTGGGTTCCCATTATGATAGTAGAAATCAATATCAATCACATTTTTAAAAATAAGGAATAACATATATTCAAATGGTAGCTTAAAAATCTCATATATGCTATTATTTCATACATCTAGAGTATTGTTTTGAGAGTATTTACAAGTTCCTCACAAGAAACTGTAAAATACACTCTATGTATTTATGTGAATAACCATTTATCAATTTCTAAATTCTTATCACTTTACCTTGTTGTGGGGATTTTCTAATTTTTCTGCCTAACAATGATGTGAATCTTCATTATAGGCATATAGTGATACCGGATTTAGAATCAAAATTGTGGATTGCTTTTAATTATACTAATGAGAGAATTTTTCTTACTCTACAAATGCTAAAATGGCATATTAATTCCACTGCCTCTTAAAAATTGTTAAACCATCCTTTGATATGTAGAAATATAGGATAACAGGCCGGGCACGGTGGCTCACGCCTGTAATCCCAGCACTTTGGGAGGCCGAGGTGGGGAGATCACGAGGTCAGGAGATTGAGATCATCCTGGCTAACATGGTGAAACCCCGTCTCTACTAAAAATACAAAAAATTAGCCGGGAGTGGTGGCGGGCGCCTGTAGTCCCAGCCACTTGGGAGGCTGAGGCAGGAGAATGGCATGAACCTGGGAGGCGGAGGTTTCAGTGAGCAGAGATCATGCCACTGCACTCCAGCCTGGGCGACAGAGCAAAACTCCGTCTCAAAAAAAAAAAAACAAAAAAAAAAATATATATATATATATATAAATATATATAGGATAACAATTGAGCAATTACTGTTATTATTGCTCCTAGAGTGTTCAACATATGACATTATATTTGTCTTTTGGGGCTGAAAGTTTCACTTAATTAGTAAAATTTGAATAGGTTTCAGACTATGTATTGATTGTATCAATATTTTTCTAAACCTCAAAGCACTGAAAAAAATCCTTTCTCATCAACTATAAATTATATTTGATTAGCACCCTAAGTAGAGCTCCAAGTAGTTACCAATTTCAATGTCAGGCTAAGATGAGCTGCTGCTTCTATTACTGAATGTGTATTGGTATTAAAGTTTTATAATAATTAGTAAATCAAAATAGGGTAATGCCTAATATGTAGCATTTTATAATACTTTTTTAATATAATAAGTATCTCTAGCCTTAATATAGTTGCATGTAACAGCTTTAATGATTTACTAGTCTGAAATGTTTGCTTTAACTCTTAAGTTTAGGTGAAAAAATAAAATGTTTTGGCTTTGGTTCATTTAAAAAAGCAAATCTTTATGATCCATAACAAAATGAAATCTTTTTGATTCACAACAGAATAACTAGACAAACACTAATAAGTAAATTTGACAACTTGTAATAAATATTGGTTTCAGTTGAACTCACTTAATTTCAACAAATAAAAATATTAAGTAGAAAGGAAATGTGTGACGAATATAAAAATCCCCCAAATAAACATGGATCAAAGCAGAAATCACAATGGAAAGTAGAAAATAGTAAACTGAATGATCATAAAAATAAGACATACATGCAGGATGCAGAAAATGCCATGCTTAGAAGATAGTCTTATATACATATATTGCAAAAGAATAAGATCAATAATCTTACTAGCTATTTTAAGAATTTAGGAAAAGAACCACAAAACCTCAAAAAAGCAGAAGGAAAAAAATAAAATTAAGAGCAGAGAACACAGATGCCCAGAATAGGTAACAAGTTTATAATAAGAGAAATAAACAATGAAATGTGTTTATCTGAGAGGACTAATAAAATTCCTAGTAATGCTGATGGAGGAGAAAAAAGAGGGAAAATACTAATTGGAATGCTAGAAGTTTTTAAAGGACTAATACTGTATATATTAAAAAATTAGAGGATGTAAGAAACTTTATGACAATGCACTTGAAAATAAAATGAACATGTTTCTAAAGAATCGAAACTTAGAGATATTGAACAAAAATGGTGACTCTAATAAATCTATATCCAGGTGTGTAGTAAATGCAAAGGAGGCTGAAGGGAACTTCTGATTTGCTGAGAAAGGTCCATTTTTTATTTTTTGACACAGAGTCTCACTCTGTCGCCAGGCTGGAGGGCAGCGGCGCTATCTCAGCTCACTGCAACCTCCACCTCCCAGGTTCAAGCGATTCTCCTGGGCGTGGTGCCCACCTTGGCCTCCCAAAGTACTGGGATTACAAGCGTGAGCCACCGTGCCTGGCCGGGAACAGTCAATTTTTCAGATGGGGTTATGGTTGACTAGGTGTGTTTACTTTGTAAATATCATCACTTATAATTTGTGTACTTCTTTGCATGCACAGGCAATACACCATTTTATTGCACTTCACTTTATTGTGCTTCATGGACAATGTGATTTTCACAGATTAAAGATTTTGGCAAACCTGTGTCAAAGTCCAGCAGCTCTTTTTTTCCAACAAGCATGTGCTCACTTCATGTCTGTGTCTCACATTTTGGTAATTCTTACAGTAGTTTAAACTTTCTTCTTAATATTATCATATCTGTTATGGTGATCCGTGATCACTGATCTTTGATGTTACTATTATAATGGTTTTGGTGTGCCACAAACCATACCCACATAACACGAACTTAATTGATAAATGCGTGTGTTCTGACTGCTTCATCTATCAGCTATTCCTGTTTCTCTTCCATCCTCTGTTTCTTTCCCTCTCCTTGGGCCTGTCTATTCCCTCAGACAAAACAATACTGAAATCAGACTAATTAATAACCCAACAATGGCCTGTAGGTGTTCAAGTGAAGAGTCTCACATCTCTTACTTTAAATAAAAAACTAGAAATAATTAAGCTTAGTGAGGATGGCATGGCAAAAGCTAAGATAGGCCAAAAGCTAGGCCTCCTGGCCAGTTAGCCAAGTTGTAAATACAAAGCAAAAGTTCTTGAAAAAAAAAATTCAAAGTACTACTACAGTGAACACACAAATAATAAGAAAGCAAAACAGCCTTGTTGCTGATATGGAGGAAGTTTTAGTGGTCTGGATAGAAAAAAATCAAACCAGCCACAACATTCCCTTAGGCCAAAGCCTAATCTAGAACACGGCCCTAACTCTCTTCAATTCTATAAAGTCTGAGATTAGGGAGATGCAGAAGAATAGTTTGAAGCTAGCAGAAATTATTTCATTAGATTAAAGGAAAGAAGCCATCTCTGTTAACATAAAATTACAAGGTGAAAGAGCAAGTGCCAATGTAGAAGCTGTAACAAGTTATTCAGAAGTCTAGATAAAATAATTGAGGAAAATGGCCACACTAAACAACATATTTCCAATGTAGACAAAACAGCCTTCTATTGGAAGAAGACCACCTAGGACTTTCACAGCTAGAGCAGAGAAGTCAATTCTTCAAAGTTTCAAAAGACTGGCTGACTCTTGCTAGGAGCTCACACAGCTGATGACTTTAACTTGAAGCCAGTGCTTATTAGCCATTCTAAAAATCCCAGGGTGCTTAAGAATTATACTAAATCTACTCTGCCTGTGCTTTACAAATGGAAAAACAAAGCCTGGGTGGCAGTACATCTGTTTACAGAATGGTTTACTGAATATTTTAAACCCACTGAGACCTACTTCTGAGAAAAAAAAAAAAAAAGATTCATTTCAATTATCACTGCTCATTAACAATGCACCTGGTCACTCAAGAGCTCTGATGGAGATGTACACGGAGTTGAATGTTGTTTTCATGCCTGCTGACACAACATACATTCTGCAGCCCATGGATCAAGGAGGAATCTTGACTTTCAAATCTTATTATTGAAGGAATACATTTCTTAAGTCTATAACTGCCACAGATTGTGATTCTTCTGATGGATCTGGACAAAGTACATTAAGATCCTCCACCATTCTAGATGCCACTAAGAACATTCATGATTAATGGGAGGAGGTGAGTATAGCAACATTAACAAGAGTTTGGAAGAAGTTGATTACAACTATAATAGACGACTTTGAGAGGTTTAAAGCATCAATGGAGGAAGTAACTACAGATGTAGAGTAGCAAGAGAACTAGAATGAGAAGTGGAGCTTGATGTGACTGAATTGCTGCAGTTTCATAAAATTTGAATAGATAAGGAATTGCTTCTTATTGATGCTCAAAAGAAAGTGATTTCTTGAGATGGAATCTACTCCTGGTGAAGATGCTGTGAACACTGTTGAAATGATAACAAAGGTTATAAACTTAGCTGGTAAAGCAGAGGCAGGGTTTAAGAGGATTGACTGATTTTGAAAGTTCTACTGTGGGTAGAATGCTATCTAACAGCATCACATGCCATAGAGAACTCTTTGGTGAAAGAGTCAATCATTTTGAAAAAAATTCATTCTTGTCTTTTGTTTTTTTTTTCTTCAACTTTGAAGTTCTGGGGTACATATGCAGGATGTACAAGTTTGTTACACAGTAAACTATTTGCTGCACAGATCCTCTTATCACCTAGGTATCAAGCCCAACATAAGCTATTCTCCCTGATGCTCTCCCCGCCCACATCCTCCGCACAGGTGCCCAGTGTGTGTTGTTCCCCACCATGTGTCCATGTGTTCCATCAATCAGCTCCCACTGATACGTGAGAGCATGTGGCATTTGGTTTTCTGTTACTGCATTAGTTTGCTGAGAATAATGGCTTCCAACTCCATCCATGTCCCTGCAAAGGACATGTTCTCGTTCCTTTTTTATGGCTGCACAGTATTCTATTGTATATATGTATTAATACCACATTTTCTTTATCCAGTCTATCACTGATGGGCATTTAGGCTGATTCCATGACTTTGCTATTGTAAATAGTGTTTCAATCAACATACACATGCGTATATCTTTATGACAATTATTTATATTCCTTTGGGTATATACCCAGTAATGGAATTGCTGGGCCAAATGGTATTTCTCCCTCCACGTCTTTCAGGAATCACCACACTGTCTTCCACAATGGCTGAACTAATTTACACTCCTACCAACAGTGTAAAGCATTCCTTTTTCTCTGCAACTTCACCAGCACTTGTTTTTGGCTTTTTGTTGTTGTTGTTGTTGTTTTTACTTTTAATAGTCATTCTGAGTGGCATGAGATGGTATATCTCATTGTGGTTTTAATTTGCATTTCTGTAATAATCAGTGATGTTGAGCTTTTTACCATATGCTTGTGGGCCACATGTATGTCTTCTTTTGAGAAGTGTCTGTTCATGTTCTTTGCCAATTTTTAATGTGGATCGATTCACACATAACAATACTAACCTTAAATGTAAATGGGCTAAATACCCCAATTAAAAGATACCAAATGGCAAGCTGGGTAAAGGGTCAAGACCCATTGGTATGCTATCTTCAAGAGACCTAACACATTACATAATCATATGTAATCAATATTTACCTCTATCATGTGATAGAAGTAAAACACTCCTCAGAAAATGCAAATGAACTGAAATAATAAACAGTCTGTCAGACAACAGTGCAATCAAATTAGAACTCAAGACTAAGATATTCACTCAAAACCACACAACTACATGGGAATGTAACAACCTGCTGTTGAATGACTCTTGGGTAAACAATGAAATTAAGGCAGAAATCAAGAAGTTATTTGAAACTAATGAGAACACAGACACAATGTACCAGAGTCTCTGGGATGTGGCTAAAGCAGTGTTAAGTGGGAAATTTATAGCACTACAGGCCCACATGAGAAAGCTAGAACAATCTCAGGTTAACAACCTAACATCTCAACTAAAAGAAACATAGAACCAAGAGCCAACAAACCCCTATGCTAGCAGAAGACAAGAAATAACCAAGATCAGAGATGAAGTGAAGGAAATAGAGACATGAAAAACCCCTAAAAAAAAAAATGAACGAATCCAGGAGGTGGTTTTTTGAAAAAAATTACAAAAGAGACTACTAGCTGGATTAATAAAGAACAAAAGAGAGAAGAATCAAATAAACACAATCAGAACTGATAAGGGGGATATCACCACTGACCCCACAGAAATACAAACAACAGTTACAGAAAACTATACAAACCTCTATGCACATAAACTAGAAAATCTTGAAGAAATGAATAAATTCCTAGACACATACACCCTCCCATGACTGAACCAGGAAGAACTGAATCTTTGAATAGACCAATAACAAGTTCTGAAACTGAGGCAGTAATAAATAGCCTACCAAGCAAAAAAAGCCCAGGACCAGACAGATTCACAGCTGAATTCTACCAGAGGTACAAAGAAGAGCTGGTACCATTTCTACTGAAATTAGAAAAAAAAAAAAAATTGAAAAGGAGGGACTCCTCCCTTACTCATTCTATAAAGCCAGCATCATCCTGATACCAAGACCTGGCAGAGATACAACAAAAAAGCAAACTTCAGGCCAATATCCTTGATGAGCATTGATGCAAAAATCCTCACTAAAATACTGGAAACTGAATCCAGCAGCACATCAAAAAGCTTATCCACCACAATCAAGTTGACTTGATATCCATGATGTAAGGTTGGTTCAACATACACAAATCAACGTGATTCATCACATAAACATAACTAAAGACAAAAAGCACGATTATCTCTACAGATGCAGAAATGGCATTGAATAAAATTCAACATCCCTTCACATTAAAAACTCTCAAAGGCCAGGCGCAGTGGCTCACGCCTGTAATCCTCACATTTTGGAAGGCTGAGGCAAGCAGATCACCTGAGGTCAGGAGTTCGAGACCAGCCTGGCCAATGGTGAAACCCCATCTCTACTAAAAATACAAAAATTAGCCAGGTGTGGTGGCACGTGTCTGTAATCCTAGCTACCTGGGAAGCTGAGGCAGGAGAATTGCTGGAATCCAGGAGACAGAGGCTGCAGTGAGCCAAGATCATGCCACTGCACTCCAGTCTGGGCAACAGAGTGAGACTCCGTGTCAAAAAAAAAAAAAAAAAATACTCTCAAACTACATATTGAGAGATTATACCTCAAAGTAAGAAGAGGCATATATGACAAACCCATGGCCAATATCCTACTGAATGGACAAAAGCTGGAGGCATTTCCCTTGAGAACCAGCACTGAATGGAGAAAAGCTGGAAGCATTTCCCTTGAGAACCAGCACAAGACAAGGATACCCTCTCTCACCACTCCTATTCAACATACTATTGGAAGTTCTGGCCAGGGCAATCAGGCAAGAGAAAGAAATAAAGGGTATTCAAATAGGAAGAGAGGAAGTCAAATTGTCACTGTTTGCAGGTGACATGATCCTATATCTAGAAAACCCCATTGTCTCAGCCCAAAAGCTCCTTAAGCTGATAAGCAACTTCAGCAAAGTCTCAGGATGTAAAATTAATGTGCAGAAATTGCTAGCATTCCTATACGTCAACGACAGACAATCAGACCCAAATCATGAATGAACTCCCATTCACAATTGCTACAAAAAGAATAGAATACCTAGGAATACAGATAACAAGGGAAGTGAAGGACCTCTTCAAGAACTCCAAACCACTAATCAAAGAAACCAGAGAGGACAAAAACAAATGGAAAAACATTCCATGCTCATGAATAGGAAGAATCAATATAATGGATATGGCCATACTGCTCAAAGTAATATATAGATTCCATGCATTCCCATTAAACTGCCAGTCACATTCTTCACAGAACTAGAAAAAACTATTTTAATATTCATATGGAACCAAAAAAGAGCCCAAATAGCTAAAACAATCCTAAACAAAAAGAGCAAAGCTGGAGGTATCATGCTACCCAACTTCAAACTATACTGCAAAGCTACAGTAACCAAAACAGCATGGCACTGGTACAAGGACACATAGACCATTGGAACAGAATAGAGAACTCAGAAATAAGACCACATATCTACAATCAGCTGATCTTCGACAAATCTGGCAGAAACAAGCAATGGTTTCAGAAAGGACTCCCTATTTAATAAATGATACTGGGAGAACTGGCTAGCCAAAGCAGAAAACTGAAACTGGACCCCTTCCTTATACCATATACAAGAAATAACTAAAGATGGATTAAAGACTTAAATGTAAAACTCAAAACTATAAAAATCCTAGAAGAAAATCGAGGCAATATCATTCAGGACATAGGCATGGGCAAAGATTTCATGATGAAAACATCTAAAGCAATTGGAACAGAAGCAAAAATTGACAAATAGAATCTAATTAAACGAAAGAGCTTCAGCACAGCAGAAGAAACTATCATCAAACAGACAACCTACAGAATGGGAGAAAGATTTTGCAAACTACCCATCTGACAAAGGTCTAATATCCAGAATCTACAAGGAACTTAAATTTCCAAGAAAATAAACATTCTTGTCCTAGTTAAAGAAATTGCTACAGCCATCCCGACCTTCAGTAACCACCAGCAGCCATCAACATAGAGGTAAGACCCTCCACCAGTAAAAAGATTATAACTCACCAATGGCTCAGATTGTTAGCACTTTTTAGCAATAAAGTGTTTTTAAATTAAGGTATGTACATTGTTTTTTAGACATATTATTGCATACATAATACACTACAGTGTAGTGTAAACATAACACTTATGTGTACTGGGAATCTAAAAGATTTGTGTAACTATTGCAGTAGTCTGAAACTGAACCTACAATATCTCCAAGGTATATCTGTGTATTATACTGCAATAAAACATATCTTTGATAAAATTAAATGATGCATTTAGATACTGCCTGACAAGGCTATAATCTGTTTCCTTAAGCAAACAGATCATAATTTCTAATTTGGGTGGTGAGGAGGTGGAGTGATATTGCAAATTTTGCTGAATTAACTAGAAGAAGTCACAAAAATGATGAGATATAAAAGTCCATTTCTTCTAAGAAATGGACTAGAAAGAAATGGAATTTTATATCTCATCATTTTTATTTAGGTTTAAAGAATATCAGACAAGATATAACACAGATTTAATAATTTTAAGGCAAATTCTTGTAATTTTGAAGAAACAATTTTCCCTTGCAAGTGATTTACATGAATAGGTTAATAAGACTATAAATATATATCATTGTTTTCATAATTATCAGTAAATGGATATGTAACACCTCAAGTAATTTTTCAGGAGTTCTATATTTGTAACCATGTATAAAGTAATGCCTTAATATCTTTCTTTCCTAGTTAGTATAATAGAGTATAAATATTCTATTTCATCCAATTTGTTAGGAATAGGTAAATGAGTATAAAACTAACAAAGAGTGTCTGGCACATGGTAGGGGTTCAATAACTGTTAGCTATTTATCATCATTATGATCCTGATCAATACAGTCATAATTCCTTTTATCTAAGTTAAATGTATATTTTCAGGTTCTATTCATCAAAAATAGGTAATATGATTTATATTCAATTATATTCTAATTATTAACATTGAAAACTGAAAATTTGGAAATTTCTGTTCACAAATGCACAGTGAAGCATGGATTAAATATATATTTAGATCTCCACTCAATATTTAAGTTGAATTTTTAAGTGTTCTCTATTTTTTATGCTTATCATAAAATTTAATTTTCAGCTCTCTTACTGCACATTACATTCTCTAGAATAGAATTTGAAATTCAAAAAACTATACAAATTACATCGATACTAATAGCCACCAATTATTACATAGCTACCATGTGCCATGAAAGTGTTATTATATTAGTTTGCAAGTTAGAAATGGCTCACAAATTAAGGAATTTATATGAATGCAGAATAAATGGTAAAACTGAACAAGCTTTTTGGAGATGCCGAATTATTTGTTCTCTGTACCATACAACACTTATTCACGTAGATAGAAAAATTTAAACATAATGGCCATTCATTAACAATTCTTATTGACCAAAGATACTTTGATAGCAGATCATTATAATAATTCTAGAGTATATGGACTTTAAAAGCCCTCTAAGAAATTATTTTTCAACCTCAGAGATGGAATATTCACCATCCAAACACAATTATTTCAGGCATTTTACAAGAAGGGATCAGCCACACAGAGGTCTCACTAAGTTTCTTTAAATCAAATCTCAAGTTTACACTTAATGTAAAATATAATTATTGGCCCTCTGAAATTGTTTGCATTCAATAGAAAGAAACATGATATGGACGTTGCCAGAACCAACTTACCATGAGACAGTTCTGTAGCAAATCACCACGCCCCCCTCTCTCATCTCTCAGAGTTTCTTTCTTGGTATGTTATTCTCCAGGTGTGGCTAGCCTGTATCTTTTTTATGTAAAGTTTTATTGAAGTATAACATATATAGAGAAAAGTATACTATATGCAGAAACTACACAAATCATAAGTGTATAACTTGATGTCCTTTTAGTACGTGAACACACCAATGTTACTAACATCCATGTGAAAAGCACCCAGACAAAAAAAAAAAAAAAAAAATTGGACATTAGCTTCCCATAGATTATTTTTGCCTGTTTGTGAACATATTAAAAAAATTCATATGTACTATTTTGTGTCTGGATTCTTTGGCTAATATTATGTTTATGGGAACCATCTATGGTTTTTATGTGGCTATATTCCATTTTACTCATTGCTATATAGTATTTGATTATATGAATATATCACAACTTATTTATCTATTCTAGTATTGATGGACATTTGGATTGTCCAATGACACTATTGAAAGAGTAAAAAAGCAAACTACAGAGTGGATAAAGATATTTCTAATATATATTTGTAAATGATTCATTCTAGAATATATAAAACTCATAGATCAAGAGTTTAAAAAAAAGACAACCCTACAGAAAAATAAAGAAAATATTCAAAACAGACACTTTGAAAGAGAAGATATGCAAATAGTCAAACAGACCAAATAGGGTTTAATTTTATTAGTCACCAAGGTGATACAAATTAAATCACAGTAAGATACCATTATATACACACTGAAATGCCAAATTGAAAAAGACCAAAAATACTAAGAGTTGGCAAGAATGTGGAGCAACAGAACTTGCATATACTATGGATACAACCACTTCGTAAATTGGTACAACCACTTTATAGAGCCATTAAGCAAAAAGTCCATTGCAGCTTCAACTGTCATATTCCTCATCTAATAATGCTATAGTTAGAGCCAGTCCAAGGCATTGACAGTCTGTGCTATCATTTTCCTGGTTCTGACAACATGAAAGTGCTATTCAATCAACAATCACTTATTGAACACCTAATAAATCACAGACACCACACCAAGTTCTCAGGATAAAGGACTCCAGCTTTATTCTTTCTTGCGTTTCACTCAGATGCTTCCTCTTGCTGCCCCTTTGGAAACCAGAGAGTGTTTCTATGTTGTCACTATTCAAATTAACAAAACATTTTATTTGGAACAATGCCTTTGAGTTAATACCTTCAAGTATCATTTAAGTAAAACTTTTTAGTAAATTATACTTGCTAATTAAAATATAAATTTGCTTGGGTAGGATCCAAGTAAGTCCAGCCTTTATACTAAATACTATTACAGCACTATATATTATTGAATAATTATATATAATGTGTACAACTATCTCTGAAACACAGTGATATAATTTACATTTGTATCTTCCTACTTCAATGTCTAGCAATAGTAAAATTAGAATTGCCATGTGCTATAGGTTTGAAGATATAAATACTAAAAAAGCACACATTTTTAAGTAATAAAAACCAGTATTGTCTCCATTTTAGGTGTAAATTGGCATTGCAGAAATTTATAACTACATTATAGTTATCTTGTTTCAGTTTTCTTATTGTACAATATTTAAATAATCTGATTTCAACTTTTGCTACGTGAAATACTTACCTCAAGTGGCAAATTTATAATATTAGGAAAATATAAACACTTAATCTATCTTTATGATGTGTGACAGAATGGATCTACACTGTCCAAGTAGGTCTTCTGCAGATATAAAATGTTGATGAGCATTACTTGGAACCATATTTTAAATCATATCAACTTTTCTGAAACAAGATAATGGTTACTCTGGTTTATAAAAGCATACATTAATTTTCATTGCTTCACAATCCTTTAGCATAGTCAATTGACTAACTGGCATTTATTTACATTCAATTCTGTCACCAAAGCCACTTTCTGATTGTTGGGTCTTGGTTTTTCTGTTATGGTAAGACACATAAATTTTGGTGTTACAGTCAGAGCAGTGGCTCTTAATTCTGGCTACAGATTAGCATCACTTAGAGAGGTTTTTAAGAATACCGAAAATAGCCTCACCCACTTAATTGATCTGGTGTGGGCTCTGAATGATGCAATAGCTTCCAGGATGACTCTCAAACACTCACAGCTGGGAATTTCTGGTATACAGAATTTTTTTTCTTTCCCAGAATCTTTTTTTTTTAAATTCAAATAAATACTTGGTCAGTCTTTATATGTTGAAAAGCATAAACTTATATATACATCTGTGAATCAGACAGCCCTGGCCTCAAAATCTTTATAGTCTAGCAGAGAAAGAGCTCAAACAGTCAAACTTCCTATACTTGTCTTGTAAAACGTGTCAAGAGAACCATAGGGTCAGTATGTCATTCACTCCTACAGCATATGCAAGGAACTTTCTTGGTGTATGCCAGGTTCTTGTTCTTAACCACTATGCATTGCCATGTGTTCAGTCCCTGGTTTCTGGTTCTATTTTCTTTTTTTTTTTTTTTTTTTTTTTTGAGACGGAGTCTCGCTCTGTCGCCCAGGCTGGAGTGCAGTGGCACAATCTCGGCTCACTGCAAGCTCCGCCTCCCAGGTTCACGCCATTCTCCTGTCTCAGCCTCTCCGAGTAGCTGAGACTACAGGCGCCCACCACCACGCCCGGCTAATTTTTTGTATTTTTAGTAGAGAGGGGGTTTCATCGTGGTCTTGATCTCCTGACCTCGTGATCCGCCCGCCTCGGCCTCCCAAAGTGCTGGGATTACAGGCGTGAGCCACCACGCCCAGCCTCTGGTTCTATTTTCATCTAATTTTAAGATGGAGCAGGCGGAGGCAAGGCAGATTCTACTGATGTTTTTCCAAGAATGTGTATGTATAGTTTCAGGAAATACAAGTCTTGACTAAAATTGTTAGTATACAACGTTCTCAGCATTAGAAGGGACCTTCATTTTTCCTCAATGTGCAGTGGTCTTCTTGGCTATTTGCTTGCGGGGAATTCTTCCTTCTAGTAAAAGGTTGCTAACATGTCATTGTTGTTCTTCGAATTCAAGTCATGGGCCATTCCAGTCCCAAAAGATAATATATACAAAGCACAAAATGAAGAGAAAACAATGATTTAAAAAAAATGATCTTTAAATACTTTAAATCTTGCCCTATGTTGCGAGGAAGTATGCATGCTTGTGAATTGGTAATATTACCGATTAGAGAATGAGGAAGCCCAACTCTCGGCACCACATTTCAGAATGGAGCATTTTTAATTTGATTTTATTTTTGTCAATCATTTTATTGACTAAGGAGAGTGGTCTTAATCCTGGGGAATCAGTAACCAACTCAAGCCCACAGGGTTGACCACGAACCTACCTCTCTAACCTACTTCTTTTTAGGGAGACAGGTCTTCCCAGAGAAAGAAACTTCAGCAGAAAGCAAAGAAAATAGTATGGCTAATATCTGATTATTATTTCATATTATCTTAAATGTAAAAGTGACTTTATTAAATAAGGTTCATTTGTCCTGAGTTTTGTCCCTTGAGTTTCTAAATCTTTCACTTGCTGCTTCATAAATAAAACATACTTACTAACTTAGGTCCTGACAGGAACATGGCAATACCCTGACCTTTGGCCAAGAAGATCCCTGAAGCTCTCAGCATCTTGACTCAGAACTGCTTAATACTTTCTAGAGGAGAAGTTATGCAGCTTGGCCATATATAGTAGGGAGTAGGGGGTGACAAAATGAAGAGCTAGAATGACTCCTGTATCCACTGGAAGGATACTATATACGCAAGTTGAGATAAGCAATCAGTGTGAGCTTGGTGTTGAGATTGAAATAAGACTCAGCCATGACTACACTTAAGAAATACAAGACAATTACTGCCCTTAAGTCTCACCTGCATGCAATGATACCAAACAACCTCAGCCAGCATAAAATAGTGTTACACAATATGGTAGAGCCTAGAACTCTCGGGCAATAATAAACAATAGAGGACAGAGATGACTTTTTGGACAAAGAAAATTGAAATTAAATATAAAAGTAGTAACATTCGGACTGGTAGATTAGGAAAGACGATTTATTCAGGCATAGAGTGAATATAATCAAAGTCACAGAGGTGGAAGAGAGTAGGTGGGTATATCACTGGGGACCAACTAGTCTAGTGGGAAATAAGACTCCTTAAGTATGGTCAATTCACAGTGTGGCCATTTCAATGACCAGGCAAGGCCTGGTGTGTCATTTAATACTTTCAAATAGTGATTAAGTGGAATTCTAGGCAATTGCCAACTTCAAAGCTGAAAGATATCTGCGGCTGCATTAAAAATAAGGTGGCACTAAAATATTATTTCTAGCTACCATGTGTTGAATGAATGAAAGTTTACATGAATATAACCATATTTCGCAGCACACCACAAGTGTTCACAACATGACTTAGTCACTATTAACCACACTGACAGCTAAGAAAACTAAGGCTCAGGGAAGTTAAATGTACATGAAGATTTGAATGGGAGTATGTCCATCTCAGAGTCCATAGAAGTCACAACACTACACCACTTTCTCTAATATTAGGGATGGCTTTAGTTTTGGATGAGATGATTATTAAATATTCTTTCCAGGTTCCTCATCTTTCTTATTTGTCCCCAGCACCTAAAGAAGGGCCTGAGTTCAGTAAATGTTAATGGATTAATTCTACAGTTTTTGAGCACCTCCTCTCTTCTCAGACCTACTTCCCACATGGTGCTATCAAACTTAGGAGAGGGGAAGGTAAAAATTACTGTATACCCGGGGGGCGGAGCTTGCAGTGAGCTGAGATTGTGCCACTGCACTCCAGCATGGGCGACAGAGACTCCGTCTCAAAAAAAAAAAAAATTACTGTATACTGTGGTATATGCCAAGTTGAGTGCATGAATAGATAAATGCATGCATGTCATTAACACAATTTAGTAAAGTGTTTAAAACTGTGGTACTGGTTAAGAACACGGCTTTAGTGTTAGACTGTTTTGAATCCCATTTCTAGCATTATTAGCTATATAGCCTTGTGTAAGATTTAGTTTCTCAAAACTCCAGTTTACTCCTCTATTAAACAAAAATTTTAATTAAACTTTTAAAACAGTTACATCTCTAACCCTATATGAAAAATTCAACTGCTTAAATTACAAGTAAAAGAACAGGATCCAGTTTATTTATAGGATTTACCATGTGCCAAATGCATTTGAAAAACTTTTCCATGCATTGTTTCATGCTAAGTAAAATTTTCTTGTACTTTAAAGGTAAAAAAATGGAGGCACTAAAACGTTAAAATCTAAATCACGCTATTGGAAAATAGTAAAGCTAATATTTGAGTCTTCTTACTTTAAGTACAGTGGGATATTTACAATTGAATATTCAATTGTAAAACCAAGCCAACCAGTTCACACATATAACGCTATATGAAAAGAAACTACTAAAAAATTATTGCCTTGTGTGCAGCCAGCAAGGGTACCAGATGAACCCTCAAATAAGTGGCATTCTTGATTGGAATTTTTTTATTTTTTATTTTATTATTATACTTTAGGTTTTAGGGTACATGTGCACAATGTGCAGGTTTGTTACATATGTATCCATGTGCCATGTTGGTTTGCTGCACCCGGAATTTTTTTTAAAAAGAAGCTAAGAGTAATATAACTTTTATATCTGTGTAGTCTTTTTTTTTTTTTTTTTTTGTACTTTATCACATATAGTTTTTAACGTCCCTTGGTCTCTTGAACACAGATTCTTCTTTCTCAAATAAATGATTAGCTCTTGAAGGCCAGAACAATGTCTTATATTTCCTTCACCCCTACTTAGAAATGACCTTAGGCATCACACTCATCAACCACTGAGATGGTTTACATAATGTCTTCTCTGGTGGTTTATATATCTAATATTTTGGTGATCCTTTTCAGGACTGAGATACTTATCTTTAGAAAATGGGACTATATTCTTTAGCTCACTCTGTATAAGCCCAAAACAATATTGTATGCTCTAGGCAGATGCTGGATAAATGATTATCAACAATGAGAAAGTAAAACTCATTAGTTTTTAAACTTTAATCATACCCTAACATTAATAACATTCAATTTTGCTTTTTTAAATAGAGCATAAAAGGAATTATTTCTCTAACATTTTACACCAGTATTTTCTATCACTGTTAGCTCCAACTGATACATACACATGTGTATGTATATATACGTGTATGTACATGTGTATGTGTGTTTTTAACTCATACTAATTTTCTTGGCACATTGAAATATGTATCATTTCTGGTGGTACTGGAAATCTTGTGTTTGCCTTCCCAGATTCATTTTTGACCCTTCTT
The DNA here is from genome assembly GCF_028878055.3 of Symphalangus syndactylus. NCBI lineage: Eukaryota > Metazoa > Chordata > Mammalia > Primates > Hylobatidae > Symphalangus > Symphalangus syndactylus. The sequence continues at coordinate 73,078,861 of NC_072425.2, read as the reverse complement.
TTCCTTGTTTTGTGCCCTTGTAAACTGATCGTTATGGACTGCACCTATTTGCATCTTTGACCTCTGGCTTCTTTTGGGTTCAGCCAACAGGAGACAACAGTAGGAGACTGAAATGGTGGAGAGAGTGGTTGGGTATTTCCTTCCTCAGCTCCTGCTAATTAGGCTTCTCTAAGCTGGTTTCTGTGTCCCTCTACTAAAGGCAACAGCCCCTGTCAGGTGGCCCTCCTCCACAGCTACTATTTCAGGTTCTGGGACTGCCTCCTTTCTTGTCTCTTTTAGTCTAAGAGTTCAAACTGCTTCCAGCTGGCACTACCCCTGAGGAGACTACCCCTTTTTTGCTTTTCCCTGCGTATAGTTTTGTAAGTTGTACATTTCATAACATAAACACATCAATCTTACCAAGCAGGTCTCAAAAATGATTACACAAGCATCTGCCCATGAAACAAAAACAAAATGTGTTCCCAAAGTATTTTAAACCTTAGGCATAAGGCCAGTGTTTATTTCTATGATTGAGTCAATCCTTCACTAACACATAGTATATCCATCCTTAATTATGCACACAAAACACTAAAGGAATGATCCATTTTGCTAGTGCTTATAAGTTAGAGTTTTTTGAAACACACCAACAAGAAAAATTCATCAAAAGCTGTTACAAATGGAAGCATAACTTGAGTAGTAATTAGCTTTCAGTATTCTTCTATTCCATGACGCTGTAATAAATCCTGTCTTTTGATACCACAAGAGTAAAACGTTATTAATATATCATATATTCTGGTGGTTAATCGATGTTCATATACATCAGAAAACTTAAATAACTCTAGTTGTTTTCATATTTAGGGGCACTGCTCCTGGAAATAAATGTTGAAATGTAAAAGTAAATAAATTGGAAAAACCTGCATTCTTTTGGTTCCTTATTTCAGAAATGCTGCCAAAGGAGTTACTTTAAGTCAATAACCTCTTTGGTAGTACAAATATTTAAGAATGTTACTTTCTCAAAAATATTAGAACGAATGGAATCCCTTATTTTAACTATATGTTTTCCACAAAAAGTAAAGCATAATAGAAAAGATATTAATTTGGCAAAGACTTTTCTTCTAAAATAACCCAATAGGCTTTTAAAACAAAATCTCATGAGCATATATTTCCCCATTCACACTGCTGTCGTCATGGAGACCAATCTCTGGCACATTTGATGGTGTAACCTACACATCTTTCTAGCCCGAAAATTCCGTTGTTGCCATGGAAACTGCCAGTCACTCGCATTTCTATTCTTTGATGCTCCCATAGATACCACTGAAATTTTAGCTATGGTTTTCCTAGCCTTTAGCAATCTTAGGGTTTTTAGGCAATGTCAGAAAGAAAAGCAAAACTCTTGTGCCTTGTACCTAAATGTAACAATTTATTTCAGTCATTAAATTCTGTAAGAACACCATATTAAGAATAATTTATTTTGATAGAATTTTAGGTGAGCCTTTAGATTGTTCAGGCACTCTCCAGAGTCTAAAATAAAGAAAGATTACTTCTAATGTCATTTTTAAAAACAGCCATAAAAGGCATTCATTCTTCAGTTAATAAAAATCTTTTAATTAAAAGAGAAAAAAGTATAATGGACTCTGAAGTTTAGCCCTTCTGGCAAAATATAACCAAGAAATTAGAAAATGTTTCATCTTCTGAGATACCTCAATTGAGACAGTCACATGATATCCTCCTTTAGGGAATGAAAACACACTTATTACTTGATAAAGGAAAAAACAAAGAAAAATTCTAAAAGCTTTGAGTAGCACAAGGGGAGCCCAAAATCCTAATGTCAGAAGTTTGTTCTTGAAGTTTTGAAGAATGGTTCCAAAACATGAGAAGGTAAAATAACACCTCCATATTTGTCTCTTTTGTAGTCTCAAAATATCAATCTAGAAAACTAATTATTTCTGAAAAATATTTATTTAATAACTATTTAGAAAAAAGAGCGCAATTTAAACGCATGTAAAATTTGGTACCCAGCATGATCTATATGCATAAATCTAAGCTAGCAACTCACAAAGTAAATTTAACTTATAGAACTTTTAAACTGGCTTGGGACATCTTTATTTGTCTTAGAGGCTTACATTTAGAAATCAGGACTCCATACGATGACCCAGATTTCTAACTTCTTATAAAATGCTGAAAAGATCTGAACACACTGAGTCTGTACTTCCAACATGGCTTATTTCCAGTTTTTCACAATCATGTTGCAACCAGACCACGACACTCATTCAAATTGAATGACTAGTCCTTATCTACAATTTTTGAAAAGCAGTTACTATTGATATACTTACATTAACAGATTATCTGTTATATTTAAGTGAGTCTTGGAATATTTTATTTTATATTTATTTTGAGATAGGGTCTAACTGTCACCCAGGCTGGAGTGCAGTGGCATGACCTTGGCTCACTGCAACCTCTGCCTCCCGGGTTCAAGGGATTCTTCCACATCAGCCTCCCAAGTAGCTGAGACTACAGGCGTGTACCACCACACCTGGCTACTTTATTTTTTTTTTTTGGTGGGGGGGAAGAGGCGGGGTTTCACCATGTTGGCCAGGCTGGTCTCAAACTCCGGACCTCAAGTGATCCACCCACCTCAGCCTCTCAAAGTGTTGGGATTACAAGCGTGAGCCACCACACCTGCTGAGTCTTAGAAGATTTAGGCATAAAGTCAACAAGTAGTAGTGGCTGGTTGGATGTGGAAGTGGTAATGGAAAGAATAGAGTTAAGAATGAATCCAAGATTTCTAGCTCAGTTGAGAGAAAGAGGCAGAAAAGTGGTGGGCTGTTCCTTAAAATAGCAAATACAAGCCAGGCGTGGTGGCTCATGCCTGTAATCCCAGCACTTTGGGAGGCTGAGGCTGGCGGATCACGAGGTCAGGAGATTGAGACCATCCTGGCCAACATGGTGAAACCCCATCTCTACTAAAATACAAAAAATTAGTCGGGTGTGGTGGTGCATGCCTGTAGTCCCAGCTACTTGGGAGGCTGAAGCAAGGGAATCGCTTGAACCCGAGAAGTGGAAGTTGCAATGAGCTGAGATTGCACTACTGCACTGCAGCCTGGGGACAGAACAAGACTCTGTCTTTAAAAAAAAAAAAAAAAAAAGATAGCAAATATAGAAAGGGGACACATTCAGAAGAGCTGAGTTGGCAAAACTAATAAGAATTAGCCTAGAAATCTTGGCTCTGAACTGTCTGTGCAATATCAAGGTACAGATATATCTGGTAGTCAATTGGATATTGGAACTGTGTATATATAACTCATTTTCATTGATTTTCATGCTGCTATGGTAATCCCTAAATAATTATTACTATATGATATTATTCATTATATAACAGTAAGCCAGTTATTATATAGTTGGCCTGTAGCTTAAGCCATGGATAAGGGCTCAAAATATTAATTTATAGCAATAACTTTAATAAATCTTCCAAAACCTGAGAATAGATTATAAAGTTTCTGAAGAAAATGACAATCAGTGTTCCATAAAAATCAGTTTGATTCTTAGTTTACCATGTGTTTGGCTGACCGACATATACACAATACAAACATTTATCCTTTTCTAGTAAGTACATGTGATCTTCCATTGGTACTGAGAACATATGCTAACAGTCAGAATGTTTGGAAATGCTTTTCTCAGAGACAGCATTTGCTCAACTGATGGTTCTTACACTTATTAGATAGTTATCTAACATATAAGAATAAGTGAGGTCAAATTTTTCAGGGAAGGAGACCAAGTATGAATAGATCAACGATTTATGAGGTTACAAGGAACAAATTAGACTCGACTTCTGAAAATTTAGATTACCTAAAAGGGCAATGGTTTCCTAATTATGGATGGAAAATAAGCCAGTTAAGAAGCTTCCTCAACAGCCTCAGGAACCACTGCATTGAAGACCAAAGAACACCAAAGAATTCATCAAACCTCGTTTCTGAATTCTAAATCCTCATGGTCAGACCAGATAATTGAGCATGATCTTTAATTCTATAGCAGCAGATCATCTGTGGGATCTCTCTCAGGGAAGGACCTAGTGTTTATAGAGCCACAGATGTTCAAAAGTGACAGAATCCTAAATATCACATCTTAACTTATACCAAGAGCCATTCTACTTTACATCTATCAACTGCCTATGAAGAGATTTCTTGAAGTATAATAAAATGGAAGACTTTGAATCTTCATGAAAAGGAATGTTAATGCCACAATTTATCTAATTAAATATTTGTTGTCGGCAAAGTAGGAAGAAAAAGGAAGACTTCTTTTGAAACATCAACATTATTTTATTACTTATTAAAATATGTATACTATTAAGTAATTTGAGAAGTGAAACAAGTCAGATATTGCATTCACAATGCCTAACATACAGTAAGCCCTCAGGAAAGGTTAACTCCATTATTAATTTTACCGCAATTTTATTAAAAATTTTAAACCAAAATAGTATCTCCAGTGACCACCACTATTAACATCAAAATAAATATTCATCAAGACATGTACACACACAGGCACACACAGATGCATACATATATAACTTTTCTATTATGTTATACTTTTCTACTCAATCATATTGTGAATATATTTCCACATCATCTACATTCTCCAGTAACTCTTTAATTGCCATATAATATTCTTTGGGCAGCTCTGGTTCTAAGAAGTTGAAGGGTTCTTTTCCTGTCTTCAAGGAAACCACAGTAATCAAAGACTTGTTAGTCAGGGATTTCTGTGCAACTGTCGGTAAGATCTTGGCAGCACCCATCTTACATAGTTATACAAGAAAAAGAGGAACGACCAGTTTTATGATGAGCTAAGAGGAAAAAACTTTCCTTGAAGCTTGACTTTCATGTTTTTATGTTTACAATCTCATACAGAAACATACATAGACACACAAAGTTAAGGAGAATAAAAAAAGTAACGGCGTTCTTTTTTCAAGAAAAGTAAAAGATCTGGTTATTTTCAATCACTTCTGCCTGACAGAGTCAAAGTAAGCACCTGGGTGATGAGAAAGATTTAAAATAAAAATGTAAAAAGTGAGAAGAAAAATTTGCCACAAATCATTCCCCACAAAACTTCTGAGATAGAGCCTTAGCGTACATGTGTGGAATTGGCTGTATTATTTCAGCCTCAATGTAAGATGCACAAAGGAAAGCCAATGACAGTATGAAAAACTTCCTTAAGAAAAATGTAAGTCATGAACACTGAAGCAGAATTAATCCATACTCCTCCCAGTTCTACCTGTTTCAGCCTCGAGAATAGTTGACAGAGTATATTCGGGCCTACAGATACATTCACTAGCCTCTCAATTCTTTAACAGTTCTACATATACCAGCCAAGGGAGTCTTTAGCTTCAGAGCAAAGTCACTTAAAACTCAACAACAACAAAAAAGAATTTTTTTCTTCAATTTCCCTAACGTGGCTTCAGTGCCCCAGGAGAGGAAATACAGATTTGCTGTCCAGAGCCCAGGGATCAACAGAGTCTACTGTTTTTCAGAGCATCAAAATGAGGTATCTGGGAACTTAAACTAATGTGAACAGGCTTGGCCATTTGAACAGGTTTGGCCACTTGAAAGTATCAGATCCTGCTGTAAAAATTATAGCAAAAAAACAGGTTCTTAGAGCATAAGAGGAGAAAATAACAAAATGTTACATGATAAAAATAAGAGATGCCTTAACTCCAAACGAAATTCAAATAACCCATCCGGAAAACTTATTTAGAAGAAAATCTTCACAATCTATACATCTGACAAGGGACTAATATCCAGAATCTACAACGAACTCAAAGCAATAAGAAAAAAACAATCCCATCAAAAAGTGAGCTAAGGACATGAATAGACAATTCTCAAAAGTAGATAAACAAATGGCAAACAAACATGAAAAAATGCACAATATCACTAATGATCAGGGAAATGGAAGTCAAAACCACAATGTGATACTCCCTTCACTCCTGCATGAATGGTCATAATAAAAAAAAAAAAATCAAAATCAGATGTTCGTGTGGATGTGGTGATCAGGGAACACTTCTACACTGCTGGTGAAAATGTAAACTAGTACAGCCACTATGGAAAACAGTGTGGAGATTCCTTAAAGAACTAAAAGTAGAACTACCATTTGATCCAGCAGTCCCCTACTGAGTATCTACCCAGCGGAAAAGAAGTCAATATTCAAAAAAGATACTTGCACACGCAGGTTTATAGTAGCACAATTCACAACTGCAAAATCATGGGACCAACACAAATGCCCATCAATCAACAAGTGGATAAATAAATTGTGGTGTACATACATAATATGGAATACTACTCAGCCATAAAAATGAATGAATTAACAGCATTTGCAGTGACCTGGATGAGAATGGAGACTATTATTCTAAGTGAAGTAACTCAGGAATGGAAAACCAAAGACCATATGTTCTCACTGATATGTGGGAGCCAAGCTATGAGGATGCAAACGCATAAAAATGATACAAAGGATTCTGGGGACTTGGGGGAAGAGTAGGAATGGGGCAAGGGATAGAAGACTACAAATATGGTATAGTGTATACCAAAAGCTTAAAAATCACCACTAAAGAACTTACTCATGTAGCCAAATACTACCTGTACCCCAATAACTTATGGAAAAATAAAATTTAAAAAGAAAACTTATTAGGAAGATATTTTAGACAGAACATTAGTGAAATACATAGGAGCATACATGTGTGCACACTCACACACACAGTTATCTACATTCTCCAGATATGACATATGAGTTAAATAGATATCAGTAGATAGTTGGGTATGCAGAGACAGATAAGATAGATGGATAGGTATCCATAGACATCCACAGACAGATCAATATGCACGGATAGATTGATCTCACTGGCATATGGAAGAAAGCAGGAGGCAAAATTATTAGGAGTATATTTAAGAAAGAAGAGAGGCGGGTGAGGGAGAAGTAGAATGAATTTACTCTGATTTTTATACACATAAAGGAAACTTAATGGTAAATTCACTGTATCAACTAAAACTAACTTTCTCATCTGAGTCAGCAATTGAACTTGGCTCTTATACTCTGAATAACATTTGCACTTCTAGTTCTCCAAATTTCAGCATTAGTTACTTGCAAATCTTTATATTCTGATCATTTTGAATACAGAGCTCACGTCACTGGTTTCACTAAAGGCAAAATTCTCCTTTCTACCAGTTTCATAAATAAGAATCTGCACTTCTTTTAGGTAGTTTATAGCTGGAAAATGAGTTTGGACGACAGAACAGACCCTTATTCCATCTTGGCTGTGCATGGGCCACTCTTAGGTCTTTGTCTATAAATGTATGAATTAAAACTGTCAGCCAATCATTGATTCTCAAGTACTCATCAAACATTACGATACCATAGGCCAGGTACTATGCTTGGTTCTGTAGTAACAACAACAAATGAAATCAGCATGGTCACTGTACTAGCAAAGATATACTAGCAAAGGTGCAGATATTAAACACTGAGCTCCATGATTACTTTTCCATTGCAATTGTGATGAGTGCTGCAAAGAAAAAAGAAGTACAGGGTATGGAGAAATGGGCCCTAGTGAGTGTGGGGAAAATTATAGTTCAAGCAAAGATTAAGAGACTTGAAGTTGTCTGGGACCAAGAAAGCAACAATAGACGAATAGGTAAAGGTATTGAGACACAAAGTCAGAGATACTTATTATGTAGATCCAAATGAACAAAACATGAGTAAATAGGAAAGCAAATATTTTCCCTAGTCCTGATGATTACAAATTACTGTCATTTGTAACTAACATTCTCCCTAAGACCACCCTTGCCTGAACAAAAAAAGGAAAGGAAACTGAGTGTCTATTATGTACTAGGCACATCCTTGAAATCTTTTACATGGTATCTTATTTGATCCTTCCAACAAGCTTGTGAAAAAGGTATCATTACCATTATTTCTATTTTACACAACAGGAAACAGAAGGTAAAAAGATGAAGTGACCTGTTTCAGACCAGAATTAAAGTTCCAGTAACTGAGTCCATGATAATACTCAAACAACTACAACTGTCTACTTCTTTCTGTGAAAAAAAATGCTGGTCAAATACGACGTGATCTTTCCTAAGATGTTACCTTTCCTCAACAAAATACTGATTTTCCTATAAGTATAGATTAATGATATTTATTGTTCATATGCCCAGATTAAAATGACTTTTTAAACTCTTAATTTATAAATACAGTGGTCAAGCTCTATCAAATGTTATTGAAATTTTTCCATATGAAAGATGCTAAACAAATATTTAGCTATAAAATTTTAAACATCCATTTTGGGGAGTTTCATAAATTTGCAAGGTAAAAAGTCAAATTTGACTATTACATCTAATGCTTTCAAATTGCTGATATTCAACCATTTGGACAAACAAAGGTAGTAATTCCTTATGGTTCAACCTAATGTTTTTTGCACTCATCCTGAATGTAAGTCATTCTTGTGGGCATGAAATACTTCTAGTTCTTTCAGCTGGCTGAAGAGATAAGGTATAATAGTTAAACATTTAAGCAGCTATTAAATCACTCAATTTAGAGGTATTTTGAGGCAATACATAATTTATAACTGAAAGGCATAAAACAGTATGATCAGAAGAGAAAGAAAATTTAAAGATAGAAGTTATTTCTATGGGCTAGAGTGGCTTGGACAGTCTTTCTTAAAGAAAAATTCAGTAGAATTTGAGTGAGCTCAAGGGATTTTAAATCCCTATGACAAGAGCCTGAGCAGAAACTAAAAAGAGAAAAGCCAATTTAGAAAATATGACAATGAAAATTAGGCAGACTGTGGTGAAATAGAGTGTGCTTGCCCCACATTTAGGCATTCAAATTTAATTTAAAAACAAACACTGTACCTACAAAGAAAACACATTTTCAGATGTGAATTGGGACATCAGACTGGCAGTTTGAACTTTGGTTAGAGAGAAAAGTAAGAGCCCACTAGCAGAAAAGTAAAAGGAAAGGATAAAATGAAATCAAAGCATTGTCAGACAAGAAAGCCTAGGACAATGTGGGTAGGAAATGGAAGGAGACATGTCCAGAAAGATGGCTGTCCATTATCTGGAAAGCCCTGAGAGCCAGAGTAACGACTTTGAATTGGACAACTTGAAGCTCCCCAAATTTTGTTCGGGTATTTTTTGCCTTGGCTAGGTATTGGTCTTTTTTCAGATTATCCTCTCCATTTTCAAATATGCTGCCTCATTTCTCCTTGTGTCTACATCCTACTTTCTTTCAGATATGGCTTTAAAGTAGTATCTTCCCCTATGCCTCTCTACTAGAAGGAATTATCACTCTCTTCTCTCAGATTTAGTAAAACTTTTTGTCTCTCAAGACTTACAGCACCTTCTATATAACACTATAGTTAACTATGTGCACCTCAGTTTTCCTGCTATACTGTGAGTTTCTCGGGAAGCTACATCGAAATCGCATTTGTACCCTATACAGCATGGAGAATGGCATTTAAGATATTCTAGTTGAATAATTATTCAACTGAAAGCACTTTCCCCTTTAGGAAATGGAGTAATCATCAAATGTTTTAGAGTACATGTGTAATATAATCAAAGTAACGTTTTGGAAAGTTATTTGGTAGGAATATAGAACCATGTAGAAAGTAAACAAGAAATCTAAGTCATACATTATGGGCCTGGAGCAATAGGTATGAAAAGGAAGGAATGTAAGAAACGATTTGTTTTCTAGGAAGGACTGGATACCATGTTTCTAATTGGACAGTGAGATAAAGATGTGGAAAATGACTGGGCAGTTTTGAGTCTAAGGGGATTGGAATAATGTCACAGTAAGAACAGAGCCTGGTTCAGGCCAAGGGAGTCAGAGAAGTGAATTGACTTTTAGGCCTACTGAGGTTTCTATAGCAATAAAACAGCCAAGGGAACGCATAGAATGGAAGTTTGAGAACAATCACCTATTCCAAGGAATTTCTAGAGATTTTGAATGGCACAGCATAGGGTGAAACATACTATATGTTGAGAAAATACCTTTTTATTTTTGTGTCCCAGAACAGTACCTAGCCTAGGTTGACAAGAATAAAATAGACAAGATAGTGATGGGGCAAGAAATGAAAAGGGAAATGCTGTAAGTGCTAATTAAGGGTGCTTGAAAGGGAGAATTTGGTAGAGCTTGAGGATGGAATACCAAACAGAAAGATGAAAACACCTGAAGGAAAAGTTAGAAATCACCAAGGAAAATCTTTGGATACTTTCCCATTGTGCACCAAACCAGTCGTGTCTGCAAAGAGACTTGTCTCTAGACTCTGAAGATGTGACTTCACAGTTCTGCCCAAGTTAATAACCTAGAGACTCTTCATACCCCTTCCAACCGCACACAGCCAACTTCATCAATAAAGACGTTCTGGTACAATGGCCTGGAATAAACAAACTCTGAAGATGGCCTCAGGGTACTGAACAGTTGGCAGTAAGTATACCATACAACACACTCAGATCATTAAGTTCCACTGAGACCAGCAAGTGACAGACATCTCAACATCACAGTTAATTCTTCTCCTGATTTTTCCCATATTCGAAAGAAAGTTTGTGCTGAAAAATAGGAATTCATAGTCCAGGATTTATATTCCTTTAATGGATCCATAGATAGTCTTCAGGAGGTCTGGAGACTGCTTTATAATACAGAAAAAAATGCATATTATGTACACATGTCTTTCTGGAAGAGATCCACTGATTTCATCAGACCCTCAAAGACATGAGAGAAAGCAAGAGATTAGGAAACACTGCTAAAACACGAGAAAAATCAATGATGCTTCCTCAAGTGGGTTTATTTAACATGAGAAGTTTTACAGAACTGATAAATGAAGAATACAGTACAATTATTTGACCATTTATAGTAAATATTCTATTATTGATGCAATATTCTTATAAAGAGTTTAATGTGCAAGTAAAATACTTTCATAATTTTAAATGTAAATTTAATATTAAATTTAAATGTAAATTTAATTTAAAATTAAACTTAAATTTAAATTTAAATTTAAGATTAAATTTAAATTTAAAAAACAGGAAACTAAATTGTGTATATTGTATGATTTCAACCATAGAAAGCATAGTTTGAAAAAAATTCCTTGGTGAGGTAATTTTTAGTTTCTTTTTCCAAAATGTTTGGCATTCTTCACATTTTAAAAGATAAGCATATATTTGCTTAGTATTATAATTATGCATAATTTCTAAAGATACATGGAGACTACAAGCTTCCAAAACTAGTCCAAAGCTTGCTTCACTAAGTATGAAGCTCTTTTCCCTGCATAGGCATATAAGTCAGCCAAAAATGACCCATTCCCAGATTTTTCTTGAATTCACCAATTTCAGTAACTTATATTTTGTTGGTTCCTATGTTGCTCTCACACATCCCAGCCTTTTTGATGTATGATCTGCCTATGTCACACAATCTTTTCTCGGATCCACAGTAAAGTTTTCCCTGGTTGACTGCAAAACTCAGATTTAGGAATAGTTTCAAGAGAAAAAAAATCAACCTGTTTCTTAAAAGCATCCAATTCTACATCTTCTCCTAAAATACATTACAGTGTCAGTATATAAACCTTCACCTCCTGTTACTTGGCATCATAAACTCTGTGCCTCAAAAGGCCAAAAATCAAACTGTCCACAGGAGGATGGCATGTCCCAGACATGGCTCCCAACCAAGGCAAGTACAATATCCAAGTGAGTGCTTTGGACCTGTGTGGGGTGTTTTGATTGCCCCTGCAACTGGAAGTACCGCTGTCATTTAGTACTCAAAAGCCGGGGATGCTAAACATCCCACAGTGACCAGGCAATACCTCATGATGAGACACTGTGCTACCAAAATGCCAATAGCACCTCTGTTGATCATCATGAAGCCTCACCAGTGCTCTTCCCATCCTTTCATTTTTTCTTGCACAGCTCAAGTCCACATCTATCTTCTCAACGAAATTTCGCCCGAAACACCTCAGTGTATCCCTAGTCTGTATTTCCATCTCCTGTACTCAATTTGGCACTTAATTATGTGATTTCTAATACAAAGATTTAACAGCTTCAGATATGTTTTGCCTTCCTCAGCGGAACTGTGGACTCCTATATCACCTAGGAAAATGATTAATACTATCATGTAGGAAATTCTAAGTAGTTTCTTAATGAACCACAGTAGACTACACAGGAAAAGGTCTGATAGTACAAAAACTTTAGACATTCTAGGGAGAGTGCTGTGTTTGAGAAGCAATCACACGTGGAGCTGCCCTGTGGAAGAGTTAAATTTAACTTCATGTAATTGACCGCAGCAGTATGATACTCAGGTAATACTGGTACCAAAATAAAAGATCAACAATCATTAACTATTTTCCTTTCTGATTTTTCCATTAGCAAATTAATTAAGCTTGTTTCAATCTTTTGAAAGATCAAAATGTTGACTAAGGTCTTAAAATTCTAGTTAATTATTTCTCATCATGACCAAAAGCACTTACTAGGTTCATGGAATGTGCTCTCCTGGGCAAGCTTCATATCGAAGAAAATGCCTTTTAATACCCTTTAATCGGTGAGGTGAGAAAGTTTTAGTGAAAGAGATGGAAATACAGAATTAACGTAAAATTTTAAAACTTGACAATCTGAAAGCAGGAGGACAATTTCCACTGGGTATGAATTTGGGGAATGTACAAAGGTGGGAGTGGGACAAAAATCCAGTGAGGGAAATGTTCAGGAAAACTATTTAGGAAAGCTAAAAAAGCAAAAATGAGAATAAGAAAAGTTAATAAAAATGAGAGAACTGCTTTGAAGGACTTGGGAAACATGGTCTTAATTCTATGATCAATGGAAAACAACTATTAGGATTAAAAAACAAATTCAAGCAGGCAAGTGACAAACACTTCTGTAAATGGTTTTCTGCTCTGCCTCGTGATATTTAGAAGTTATCACTGGTAATTTGACAGATACATATCTTTCATCTTCGGATTGGTAAACTGCTTTTAAGAACTACTGCTCTTCAGTTAATGACTTGAGACCAAAAAACAAGCAAACAAGAAAAGTGCCATTGCTCAAAAAAAAAAAAAAAAAAAAAAAAAAATCCTCAATGTGCAAAGAGTTATGCAGCAACAATGATTATCAAAGCACAAATTTATTTAACAACTTTTAAGAGTCCAAGAGGTGACACGATTTGGTCTAAAACAACTATAAAGTAAATTACAACTTACAACTTCCATTTTAATTTTCATTTTAAACAATGGGTTCATTACTATGGAAAAGAATATTTTAAAATCAGGAGGCCACAACTTTAGATAGGAGTCATCCTATTACACTTTTACACTTGAGAAACCCCAGCCACAGGAGTTTCCTCAGGAGAAAGATGATTCTGAGAACCAAATCTAAAAAGTTAAAGTCGAACTTTGGAATAAAAGTCCTCTTTAAGGAGAAAAAAAAAAAAAAATGCCAGTTGTGGTGGCTGACACCTGTAATCCCAACACTTTGGGAGGCCGAGGCGGGCAGATCACAAGATCAGGAGATTGAGACCCATCCTGGCTAACACGGTGAAACCCCATCTCTACTAAAAAAATACAAAAAATTTGCCAGGCATGGTGGCACGTGTCTGTAGTCCCAGCTTCTAGAGAGGCTGAGGCAGGAGAATCGCTTGAACCCGGGAGGTGGAGGTTGCAGTGAGCTTAGATCGTGCCACTGCACTCCAGCCTGGGAAACAGAGCAAGACTTCATCTCAAAAAAAAAAAAAAAAAAAAAAAAAAAAAAAATTTAAGCCTTATATACAGTGGAAGGAAAACATGCACCAGCTTATTTTCCCCTTCAATGTTCATATATACACATTTCCAATTCTCCAACATAGAGAATTCAACAACATTAATGTAGTATGATAAGATATTTCTAAATAAAAATAGTACAGTTGGTAATCAGAATAAAACCATGGTTTTCCAATAATGAAATATATTTCCATTTAGATAAAGATTTTTGCAGCTACTATTACACTCCTTTACAGCCAGAATAATATGGTTTTTATCTGCAGGGTATTGGTCAGGGAAAATACATTTTGTTTGTAAAGCATATATTTTCCAATACTATTGTAATATCTATTTTTTTAAAGGGGCCTTTAAGTATAATTGTATTTCTCTATCTTTGCTTTTCCTTTTTATCCTAAAGAATAGAATGCATTCTTGAAATCAGATAATCTTATAAACTGTATCTCAATAACTGTGATTCTTGACACCCTAAGGTCTGTTGAATGTTATATACAACATCACAGTGACTTAAAGTGTTTGTTGGGTTAAACCTAAAATAATGCAAACTTCACCAAGGAAGAGCTGGAGCTTTTTCTCCCCTACAAGGCTCTCTTTGGGTACATTCTTTCCAAAGCAGAAGGAATGACAATGAATTTAAATTCTGGCATTAAATTTCTGACCACCTATATCAGAGAAGCTTGAAATAAATTTCAGGTGAGATTATGCAATTTGCAATGCAGTCACCTAAATTCCCATGGTCTAATATTACGTTTATGCAGAACTCTTATGTTTACGTCAGAAAAAGAAAGAGAAAGAAAAAGATGAGTCTACATTATATATTCCAGAATATTGGGTACATGCAAACCTCTTTGAATACACTTTAGAGATTCTTTCAAGTTGAAAGAAACTGCTTTCAAATGTAGATCTGAACCTTGACTGACAAATATAATGGACTTTTTTCCAAGCCAAACTCTTACCCAAATATTTTGGATTTTCAGCCGTAACAACCGTGTACCCTCCTAGCAACTTTATCCAGTTTATCCAGTTTAGACCGTGCCATTTGCTCAGCAACAATGAATTGAGTCCCTAGCCTATATCAGATGTTCACATCAGTGCTAGTAAGCTAATCAGCACTGATCTGCCCCATGATAAGCTTCACATTACATCAATTTAATTATACAGTACTTGATATTCTCATGTAGTATTAGTTCTCCTTTATCTTATAAGTTCAAGGATCTCTCCTTTGAAAAGATATTTTTTAGGCCAGGGCAATGTTAATAGAAAAAAGCTCAGTTCTTATCCCGGCTGCATATTTGAGTAAGTAACAACTTTTTAAGTTTGTCTTCATCTATAAAATAGGATTAATACACTATTTTCCCCACAAGGTTGTTATAATGAATAAATGAGAGGCTGTGTGTACTTTGAATCTATAAATCACTGATATGGTTTGGCTCTGTGTCCCCAACAAATCTCATGGTGAACTATAATTCCCAATGTTGGGGGAGGGACCTGGTGGGAGGTGATTGGATCATGGGGGTGGATTTCCCCCATGCTGTCCTCACGAGAGTGAATGAGTTCTCAGGAGATCTGATGGTTTAAAGGTGTGTGTCACTTCCCCCAGCTCTCTCTTCTGCTCCACCATGGTAAAACGTGCTTATTTCCCCTTTGCCTTCCACCATGATTGTAAGTTTCCTGAGGCTTCCCAGCCATGCTTCCTGTACAGCTTCTGGAACTGTGAGTCAATTAAACCTCTTTTCTTCATAAATTACCCAGTCTCAGGTAGTTCTTTATAGCAGTGTAAGAACAGACTCATACAATCTCTATACTAATGCAAAATGAGAAATGTAAGAAAAGTCCTCACAAAATATAAGACACAGGTTATGAACAGGCAATTGATAAGTAACAATATAATCCATAAATATTGAAAAATATTCAATTTGATGAATAAGAGTAATGTAAACTTTAAAATGAAAATTCTTTTTCATCTATTAAAGAAAAAATATCAGAATTGATACTATTAATAAAATGAACAATGCCCATAATTTAGCCTTAAATAATTTTGACCATACCCTTTGTCCCAATAGTGCTAAGTCAATATTTATCTTCTAAAAAAAATCAATAAAATGTATTCTGAAAGATCTGTCTTCAAGAATCTTCATAACAGCATTATTTATATAAAAAATGACAACCTAATGGTACAAAATAAAAGACTAAGATAGTATAACTATATAATGAAATATAGTGAAGCCATTAAAAATCATGACTTAGAAAACTACTTAATGGGGAAATAAGTTGTTCTTGTTGATGCCCAGCACATGCTAGAGAATGTTCAAAGCACTAAGAACAAAGCAGAAAGTAAACCACAACCTCCTTGCTTCATGAAGTTCTAAGTAGAAATAAACTACATAGAAAACTGTATATTTTATGTGATCACAGTGATTATAGCTAAGTTACATTATGTATTCAATATAGATTCAAATAAAGGACTGTAAGGGAATCTATAAAATAAGCTATCTTTGGATAATTTAAAGGTAGACGATATTCATTTTACTCCTTATATTTTTTTTTTTTTGTTTTTGAGACGGAGTCTCACTCTGTGGCCCAGGATGGAGTGCAGTGGTATGATCTTGGCTCACTGCAAGCTCCGCCTACTGGGTTCACACCATTATCCTGCCTCAGCCTCCCAAGTAGCTGGGACTACAGGCGCCCGCCACCACGCCCAGCTAATTTTTTTTTTGTACTTTTAGTAGAGACGAGGTTTCACCATGTTAGCCAGGATGGTCTTGATCTCCTGACCTTGTGATCCGCCCACCTCAGCCTCCCAAAGTGCTGGGATTACAGGTGTGAGCCACTGTGCCCAGCCTATATTTTCTTTTAGTTTCCAGAGTTGTTGATTTTTTACTGAATATAGTTTATTCTTTTTCTTGAATATGATGTGAAAATTTTAAAAAATCCGGGCCTGGGTATCAAAAGATCAGGTTCTCTGGATCAAAGCTGAGTGAGCTTGACCAAATTCCTTAACCTTTCTGATCCTCAGTTTCTTCATGTGAGAAATAAGGGAGTTGTTTTGGGTAACCATTAAAGTCCCTTCCAAAATTGAAACACTAAGTCAGAATCTTGCTCAATGCCTCTGGGTTATCATTAATATCAACTACATTACAGAATCATGTAAAAATAATTCTGGTTTAGGAGATTTTCATTCATTCATTTTGCCACTCCTGGACTCAAGCAATCCACCCACCTCAGCCTCCTAAAGGGCTTAGATTACAGGTGTGAGCCACCATGCCTGGCAGGTTGGGAAGATTTTCTGATCCTTACATTATGGTTGATGGGAGTTTTCTATACATCCAGCAGCTAATTCTAAGTGTTTGGCTCTGTAATTAAAATATAACTGAGATATTTTTATATTATACACAAAGTTTACTTTGACATTCACTGGGATAATCTAGAGAGGGACTTTTGTTTATGTTCTTATTTAATTCTCTTATTGTTGAAATCCTCTTCTCTCATTAACTGGGTGGCAAAAGAGTTGCATGGGGGTAAAAGAGAAATCTGGGTTAATATACTTCTAATTGAGGAAGAAGTAGAATAGAAAGCATTTTTATTCTTTAATTTTTACATTTATTAATTTTAACTTTTTCAATTTTCAAAACTAAATTTTTTGAAATTATTTATTGCTAATACTTAAAACCCAGGACCTGCCATAGTTTACTATTACTGGTAAAGAGTTATAATCTACTGCCAAAATATTAATACTGTACCAAAAGCAAACAGTTTGGTTCTATTTTTAAGTGTATGGCAATGCATTTTACTAGTTCTTATTTTTTTCAGAATCCAGAAGTTTTAATGACATAGAAAAAACAACTTTATAAAAATACATTCAAAGAAAGGTATTCTAATGCTCATTAGTAAAACCAAACACACATTTATTAAGAATCAATTACTGGGTACAGTGGCTCATGCCTATAATCCCAGCACTTTGGGAGGCCAAGGTAGGTGGATCATCTGAGGTCAGGAGTTGGAAACGAGCCTGGCCAACATGGCAAAACCCCATCTCTACTGAAAATACAAAAATTGGCCAGGTGTGATGGCATATGTCTGTAGTCCCAGCTACTCGGGAGGCTGAGGCAGGAAAATCACTTGAACCTGGGAGACAGAGATGGCAGTGAGCCAAGATCGTGCCATTGCACTCCAGCCTGAGGGTCAAAGTGAGACACCATCTCAAAAAAAAAAAAAAAAAAAAAAAAAATCTATCACATGGCTAGTAACCTCTGCTTTCAAGGAACTTAGAGCTCTTTTAACTGAAACAAACACATGTGGGGTGGAAGGAAGATGAGGGAAGGTTAGATCAGGGTAGGCTAAGGTAGTTAGAGGATTCAGGGAACTGGAAAATCTCAGAGACTGACCATTGTTCAACTGAGCAGACTATTGGAGGAGGGTATGCAGATGAAGAACATGGTTTTGGCAGGCCCAGGGGACGGTAAGTAAATCCATCTGTCAGGAATAGTGTTTTAAATTAGGTAAAGGAGAAAATCGTGTGTTAAGTAGACAGAATGAGATTAGATTTCAGAATCTAAAGCGACGTTGAAGAACTTGCCCTTGATGAGGTAGATAAAGAATTCATTGCATGTTCTAGAACAAATAATGATATTCTGAAAGCAGTTTTGTAATAATATTAATACACACGGTGGTTAGAGAAGAGAGTAACCAAAGAATGGAAGACATGCTACTAAGCTGAGGCATTAAAGAATTGGATTTGAATAGTGGTAACTAGAATGAATGGGAAGGCAAAGCACTTGCTTGCCATTTCAAAGAACATCAGCCTCAGATTTCTCAGCCTACATCAAAATAAAGTCTATGCTCAGATTTGACCATGGACTACTCAATCTATCCAGCTGAGCAGCCTTCAGGCAGAGACAAAAATCGAAATTCTAAAAGTTCATATTATCCCCTCAAACCACTCTTATGAGTTACTGGCAAGAGACAGTTCTAAAAGGCACACCATATATTATCAGTGTGTAACACGTAAAGTGATGGCTGGTTTATGTATCAGAAGTGTTTCTGCCAACTTTCAGCCAGCGAGGTTGAAATGGAGAAAGAAATGAACATTCAAACAAATTGCTGTCAATTACTCATCGCAAATTAGAAGCAGCATGCAAGTCTACACAGCCTGACACTTTGTTGCTTACTTTTGCCAAAAAAAAAAAATGGAAATCCAAAGCTATTTAAATATCGAGTTCACTTGTATGTGTCTAGACAATTTAATGAACAAACATGAAAATGTGGTACAAAATCTTGCTTCTTTAGTAGTCAACAAAGAATTACAGTACGCAAAATAAAGAGAAATCAGAAAAGAGGTGTCTAAATTTGATCATTTTCTATCATGCGGTTTGCCAGATGTCTCCTCCAGATCAATTCTTCTTTGGGTTTTGGTAACCCTTATCTTCATTCTCCTCCCTACTCAGCTAAGTTGAAGATGCACAAAGGTCTTGTCATGCATATATCAAAGGTCTGTAGCATTTCTCCTGTGTATTTTGATAATCCATTAACAGGCATTTCCAAAGCCTACAACTAATCAACATCCCATTCCCAAACACTGTCTTTCCTACATCACTAAATTTAAAATTGTACTTAACTGAGTGATCCTATTTCTGAGAAATAAAAGAACGGTTTATATTGCATCATTTCATTTCAATGGCCTCTGAGAGTTGTACTCCTTGGTAGGGAAAATAATTATTTTAAAGCAAACATGAAGTAGTATACGCTTATTTTGTGTCATCTGTGAGACAGGGAGGCCAAGCCTTTCCCAACTATGATCCATGCTGATTGGGCCTCAATTTGAACCTTACACTAATCTTATCAGTGCAGGTCAGATTTTTTTTTTAACAGCAATTGAATCATAGAGCCAGTGCACAGCACCCTGTTAATGAAATTCATCCATTCACTCAAGAAACATTAATGAACCATTTCTACCCTTGCAAAAGTTACAAAGAGATGACAAATACAAGATACAATCCTTGTTCTCAAAGTTCTTCATCTTATGAAAGATATAAATTATTTCCTGCATGTAGAGTGTTCAATAGGAGGTAATGAGTGGATAAAGGCTCACCTAGAATGGCTCCCAACTCAGACTGGGAACTTTGAAAGAACTTTCTAGGAAAGAGGTTGGCAAACTATGCCTGCAGGCCAAATCCAGCTGGACATTTGTTTTTATAATTAAAGTTTTATTGGAACACAGAATAATTAGTCCTTTCAGAACATGGCTGCTTTCATGCTACAATGGCAGCATTTAGCAATTGTAACAGATACCATATGGACCTCAATGCCTAAAATAGTTACTTTCTGGCTCTTTGCAGGAAAACTTTGCCAACTCCTGTTCTAGAGAAAGAAGCAACTGAAGATTTAGAAACTGAGTTTGTCTACTCCAGGTAAGAAAGTATGTATAAAGACAGCAAAGTAAGAAATGCAAAAATAATATACTTGTTTCTGGAAACTGTATGATTCAACAGTGTTAGGTCATTTAAAAAAAATAATAGTGATGATCATTTCTAAAATGTTTGCTATATGCCAGGTTCTATTATGCTAACTATCTCACCACAACCCTGTCAAATAAAACTATAATCTTTTCTTGATGAATGAGCAAAAAAAAATGTATATGCATAAAGAATTAAAGTGAAGTCATAAAGCTAATCAATGATGGAGGGGGTGATCTGAACCCAGACAGTGTGACTCCTATGCGCTATACCACTTGTAAGGCAAATATAAAACAGTTCTCATCGGCAGTCTTCAGGAGACACCATCAAAAGAGCTAAGACCCATGGAACCTCAGAGACTGCTGCAAGATAAACAACATAGACATCTTAAAAGGAGAACTAAGAATCCACAGGAATCAAACTGAAAGTAATTCAGAGGATGTGGACAAGTTGGTGCTTTCTAATGATCAATCAGGAATATTTCTCTTTCCAAAATCCTAAAACACAGAATATATTAAATTGATATACTGAGGCAGAGTAAGCTAGAAAATAGCAGGGTTTTTGAACTAGAAATGTCCAGTGTTTGTTCTATTATGGAAACCTCTTACAAGCTTAGCAGGTTACAAGGGAAACAAGTCACTCGCGCCTGGGCATCTTTATCTATAAAACAACGGCTGTAATACATACATCCCAAGGTGATTGCAAGAATGATAAAAATGTCTATGTCCTTGGCATCGTGCCTAAATAAGTAGCACTCAATAATACTAGTTATTGTTACTGACTTTTTAAGAAGAAATCAGTGTCCAACACATAAGAGATAAATGATAATTGCTTGTTACATTAATAGGTTTTCATTAGGCAATAAGTTGAGTTAATATCAACCTTAATCAGATGCATTTCCACCTGAACAACATAGTATAACATGGGATTCTTTTTAGGATTTGAAATTATACCAGATGCCTTCCTCTAACTTATTCATCTCTCTTTTTTCTATAATTCAGTTACTCATCAAGTTCTTTCAAATCTGCCTTATAAAATCTTAAGTCTCTCCTTCCCCTTCTTGTCTCTATGTCTTATGTCAGACAGACCCTGGCCATCTCTCGGCTGGACTAATGCTATCATCTTCTGACTGCTTTTGTTGCCTTGCTGCCTCTGGTCTTTTCCTCTCCACCAACCCATTCTTAAAACTAGCTGGAGGTATTTCAAGATAATGTCACTGGTCTGCTTACACCATCCAATGGCTCCCCACTGCATAGAGAATAAAACCTGGACTTCATGCAAAACAAAAGATCCATGCCTTCCTAGACTCCCTCTAACTTCCATGCCCCAATTTCTTCTGCTTTGTCACAAACCAGGTCCTTCTGTACCTCTATGGCTTTGCACAAGCTATTGTCCCTGCCTGTTACACTTTTGTCTCGTTCAACACCTAGAAAATCTCTCTAGATCTAAACCAAATATCCAGTGTGCTTTGTAAGGTCCTCTTCAACTTATCCAGGAAGCATTGGTCCATGACCCCTTCGGCTCCTGCAGTACTTTATACATAGCTACATTTTGATATTTCTACATTGTGCTATAATTAACATGCATGTTAAGTGGATACCTCTAAGGCATGGATTCTATCTCATTTTACTTCACATTCCAACACCTTGTATATTTCTTGCCTCATATGAATTGTCAGTAAATATCTGCCAACTGATAAGTAAAATGATAATTACTCCTTGTCTGACTGTCTTCATTGAGTCTATCATATAAAAACAACTTTATTCTATTAAATTTTGCACTTGCTTACTTACTACATGTATGGCCTTGTCCTGCACATAGAGCAAAGTGCAAAATGTACAAATTTTTTTTAAAAATCTTCCTTTTAGGAATTTAAAAAATGGTACAAATAATCATTAGACATTGGGTTTAGATTTGGAAGAGACATAAGCCAGCTAAACATATCCTCCTCCTACTCCAGAAGATATTTTAATACCAGTAGATAATTGCTAGGTTTTATTCTCAAATAAACAAAGTCTTATCCTGAAATTTGATTCATACACATGATTTTTTCCTTTTCTTCAATGTTATACAAACAGATGTGTCTCTTCCTTTAGGAATGTGAAAAAAAAAAGTAAGCTTAAACCACTCTTACCACTAAGCTCAGAGAGTCCTGTTGAAACTCTGTTTGCTTTTTACATATTGAGATCTAATTCTAATTGTTTTGTAATAAAATGTTGTTTTACGAATTTTATTTTCTTCTGATGGTTCTTCTCCTTTCATGCTTGTAAAATTATCAACTCTATTTGTCTTTATTCCCTGTACCAGGGCTTCCTCAAAGAGCAGTAATATTTGGCAGATTACAACTAATACATATTCCAGATGAAAATATATTTTTAAAGGATGCCAAAGGCTAAGAAAGCATCTATGTATCTATTCTTTATTGCTTCACATCTAAGTGCAGAAATATTCAGAAGTAATGGAATAAAAACAAGAAAGATAAAGCTTTCCATCATTTAATATAGTGTTATCTTTTTTCAAACAAAAAATTGGTGGCTGGGCACGGTGGCTCACACCTGTAATCCCAGCACTTTGGGAGGCCAAGGCAGGCAGATCATGAGGTCAGGAGATCGAGACCATCCTGGCTAACATGGTGAAACCCTGTTTCTACTAAAAATACAAAAAGTTATCAGGGCATGGTGGCACACACCTGTAATCCCAGCTACTCGACAGGCTGAGGCAGGAGAATCGCTTGAACCCAGGAAGCAGAAGTTGCAGTGAGCTCAGATCACGCCACTGTACTCAGCCTGGGCAACAGAGAGAGACTCTGTCTCAAAAAAAAAAAAAAAAAAAAGTAAATAGCTCCCTTTATGAAAAGATCCAAGCCTATTTTGCTTACCATGTTATTACTGGTGAGTTGCACGATGCCTATGCTATGCTAAAGTGCTTAATATTTGTTAAATGAAAGAGTCAATAAAGAGATGAATGAAGAGCAATGCAAAAGGAACATGGCAGAGTCTCGGTCTACACAAATACACTCTATAGAAAAATAAACATAATTAGAAGTTAACTAAAATTATCCTCAAGGAATAAAAGGACAGAAAGTTATGTTAGGAAGGAGAAACTTCCAAGTAGAGAGTCTGGAAGTTAACTTAGATAAGTGTTGCCAATATCAGTCTTTAGCTAAGGCCAACCTTCCTTTGTAAGAAACTGTTTACATCAATGTACCAGGAGAAAAAACACACCCCATCCACACGCACATATGCAGTGACAACAAATGTACCTTTTTTTAAAGAGAGAAAATAGAAATTCTGTTTATGGAAAAAGCAGTGTGACTAAAACTTCTCCAGAGATTAAGAGTGACTAGAAATCAACCCAAAGGCATCTATTTTGTTCAATCATTCTTGTTATAATAATGTCATTTGCATCAGTGCCTTTAAGAACGATAACAAGCAGTTTCCATTGGATTAGGAGACTCTGGGGTATTGAGTCCTCCTAGAAAGCGGAAGTGACAGTATTGCTTGAGGGATCAAGGATTGAACTCAAAGACAGGAAAAAGATCTGCAACCAGAACTCAGAGTTTAAGGGTACACGTTTAGAGCAATGATCAGGCTTAATATGGGGAATCCAAGGGCCAGTATCAGGGCTGCAAAGAAGCTCTGATCCACACTGAAGGAAAAACTTATGCTGAGCACATTCATTAAATATGGCCTACTCATTACGTTGGATGGAGAATGTGGCTTAAATTCATCAAATTGGCTATTTTCTCCTAGATGGTTTTATGTTTCCTATCTAGCTCAGAATCAGAAAAATCAGTAACTTGACTTTTGTTCCAAGAAGGCCAAATAGGAACACCTCCAGTCTACAGCTCCCAGAGTGAGTGACGCAGAAGACAGGTAATTTCTACATTTCCAACTGAGGTCCCAGGTTCATCTCATTGGGACTGGTTGGACAGCGGGTGCAGCCCATGGAGTGTGAGCCAAAGCAGAGTGGGGCATCACCTCACCAGGGAAGTACAAGGGGTTGGGGAATTCCCTTACCTAGCCAAGGGAAGCCATGACAGCTGGTACCTGGAAAATCAGGACGTTCCCTAATACTGCACTTTTCCAATGGTCTTAGCAAACAGCACACCAGGAGATTATATCCTGTGGCTGGCAGGCCCATGGGGCCTTGCTCACTGCTAGCACAGCAGTCTGAGATCGAAATGTGAGGCAGCAGCGAGGCTGGGGGATGGGCATCCACCATTGCTGAGGCTTGACTAGGTAAACAAAGCAGCCAGGAAGCTCGAAATGGGTGGAGCCCACCACAGCTCAATGACACCTGCCTGCCTCTGTAGACTCCACCTCTGGGGGCAGGGCATAGCTGAACAAAAGGCAGCAGAAACTTCTGCAGACTTAAACGTCCCTGTCTGACACTTTTAAGAGAGGAGTGGTTCTCCCAGCACGGTGGTTGAGCTCTGACAATGGACAGACTGCCTCCTCAAGTAGGTCGCTGACCCATAAGTAGCCTAACTGGGAGACACCTCCCAGTAGGGGCTCACTGACACCTCATACAGCCGGGTACCCCTCTGAGACGAAGCTTCCAGAGGCAGATCAGGCAGCAACATTTGCCATTCTGCAGTATTTGCTGTTCTGCAGCCTCTGCTGGTGATACCCAGGCAAACAGGGTCTGGAGTGGACCTCCACCAAATTCCAACAGACCTGCAGCTGAAGGTCATGACTGTTAGAAGGGAAACTAACAAACAGAAAGGAATAGCATCAACAACAACAAAAAGCACATCCACACCAAAACCCCATCTGTAGGTCACCATTGTCAAAGACCAAAGGTAGATAAAACCACAAAGATGGGGAGAAACCAGAGCAGAAAAGTTGAAAATTCTAAAAACCAGAGCACCTCTTCTCTTCCAAAGGATCGCAGCTCCTCACCATAAATGGAACAAAGCAGGACGGAGAATGACTTTGACGAGCTGACAGAAGGCGGCTTCAGAAGAACGTTAATAATAAACTTCTCTGAGCTAAGGGAGGATGTTCGAACCCATTGCAAGGAAGCTAAAAGCCTTGAAAAAAGATTAGACAAATGGCTAACTAGAATAAAGTGCGTAGAGAGGACCTTAAATGACATGATGGAGCTGCAAACCATGGCACAAGAACTACGTGATGCATGCACAAGCTTTAGTAGCCGATTCAATCAAGTGGAAAATAGGGTATCAGTGATTGAAGATCAAATGAATGAAATGAAGCGAGAGGAGAAATTTAGAGAAAAAAAAGTAAAAAGAAATGAACAAAGCCTCCAAGAAACATGGGACTATGTGAAAAGACCAAATCTACGTTTGATTGGTGTACCTGAAAGTGATGGGGAGAATGGAACCAAGCTGGAAAACACTCTTCAGGATATCATCCAGGAGATCTTCCCCAACCTAGCAAGGCAGGCCAACATTCAAATTCAGGAAATACAGAGAATGCCACAAAGATACTCCTTGAGAAGAGCAACCCCAAGACACTAATTGTCAGATTCACCAAGGTTGAAATGAAGGAAAAAATGGTAAGTGCAGCCAGAGAGAAGGTTGGGTTACCCACAAAGGGAAGCCCATCAGACTAACAGATGATCTCTCAGCAGAAACTCTACAAGCCAGAAAAGAGTGGGGGCCAATATTCAATATTCATAAAGAAAAGAATTTTCAACCCAGAATTTCATAACCAGCCAAACTAAGCTTCATAAGTGAAGGAGATATGAAATCCTTTACAGACAAACAAATGCTGAGAGATTTTGTCACCACCAGGCCTGCCCTAAAAGAGCTCCTGAAGGAAACACTAAACATGGAAAGGAACAAGCGGTACCAGCCACTGGAAAAACATGACAAATTGTAAAGACCATCGATGTTAGGAAGACACTGCATGAACTACCCAGCAAAATAACCAGCTTACATCATCATGACAGAATCAAATTCACATATAACAATACTAACCGTAAATGTAAATGGCTAAATGCCCCAATTAAAAGACACAGACTGGCAAATTGGATAGAGTCAAGACCCATCAGTGTGCTGTATTCAGGAAACCATCTCACATGCAGAGACACACATAGGCTCAAAATAAAGGGATGGAGGAAGACCTACCAAGCAAATGGAAAGCAAAAAAAGGCAGGGATTGCAATCCTAGTCTCTGGTAAAACAGACTTAAACCAACAAAGATCAAAGGAGACAAAGAAGGCGATTACATAATGGTAAAGGGATCAATTCAACAAGAACTAACTATCCCAAGTATAAATGCACCCAATACAGGAGCACCCAGATTCATAAAGCAAGTCCTTAGAGACCTACAAAGAGACTTAGACTCCCACACAATAATAATGGGAGACTTTAACACCCCACTGTCATCAAACAGATCAACGAGACAGAAAGTTGACAAGGATATCCAGGACTTGAACTCAGCTCTATACCAAGTGTATCTAATAGACATCTACAGAACTCTCCACCCCAAATCAACAGAATATACATTCTTCTCAGCACCACGTTGCACTTATTCTAAAATTGATCACACAGTTGGAAGTAAAGCACTCCTCAGCAAATGTGAAAGAAAAGAAATCATAAACTGTACCTCAGACCACAGTGCAATCAAATTAGAACTCAGGATTAAAAAACTCAAAACTGCACAAATGCATGGAAACTGAACAACCTGCTCCTGAATGACTAATAGCTACATAACAAAATTAAGGCAGAAATAAAGATGTTCTATGAAACCAATGAGAACAAAGACACAACATACCAGAATCTCTGGGACACATTTAAAGCAGTGTGTAGAGGGATCTTCATAGCACTAAATGCCCACAAGAGAAAGCAGGAAAGATCTAAAATTGACACCCTAACATCACAATTAAAAGAACTAGAGAAGCAAGAGCAAACACATTCAAAAGCTAGCAGAAGGCAAGAAATAACTAAGATCAGAGCAGAACTGAAGGAAATAGAGACACAAAAAACCCTTCAAAAAAATCAATGAATCCAGGAGCTGGTTTTTTGAAAAGCTCAAAAAAATAGACTGCTAGCAAGACTAATAAAGAAGAAAAGAAAGAAGCATCAAATAGACACAATAAAAAATAATAAAGGGGATATCACTACCAATCCCACAGAAATACAAACTACCATCAGAGAACACTATAAACACCTCTATGCAAACAAACTAGAAAATCTAGAAGAAATGGATAAATTCCTGGACACATACACCCTCCAAAGACTAAACCAGGAAGAAGTTGAATCCCTGAATAGACCAATAACAGGCTCTGAAATTGAGACAGTAATTAATAGCCTACCAACAAAAAAAATCCAGGCCCAGACGGATTCACAGCCAAATTCTACGAGAGGTACAAAAAGGAGCTGCTACCATTCCTTCTGAAACTATTCCAATCAATAGAAAAAGAGGGAATCCTCCCTAATTCATTTTACGAGGCCAGCATCATCCTGATACCAAATCCTGGCAAAGACAATAAAAAAAAGGAATTTTAGACCAATACCCCTGATGAACATTGATGCAAAAATCCTCAAAATACTGGCAAACCGAATCCAACAGCACATCAAAAAGTTTATCCACCACGGTCAAGTTGGCTTCATCCCTGGGATGCAAGGCTGGTTCAACATATGCAAATCAATAAACATAATCCATCATATAAACAGAATCAAAGACAAAAACCACATGATTATCTCAACAGATGCAGAAAAGGCCTTTGACAAAATTCAACAACCCTTCATGCTAAAAACTCTCAATAAACTAGGTATTGATGGGACGTGTCTCAAAATAATAAGAGCTATTTATGACAAACTCACAGCCAGTATCATACTGAATGGGCAAAAACTGGAAGCATTCCCTTTGAAAACTGGCAAAAGACGGGGATGCCCTCTCTCACCACTCCTATTCAACATAGTGTTAGAAGTTCTGGCCAGGGCCATCAGAAAGGAGAAAGAAATAAAGGGTATTCAATTAGAAAAAGAGGAAGTCAAATAGTCCCTGTTTGCAGATGACATGATTGTATATCTGGAAAACCCCATCGTCTCAGCCCAAAGTCTCCTTAAGCTGATAAGCAACTTCAGCTAAGTTTCAGGATACAAAATCAATGTGCAAAAATCACAAGCATTCCTATACACCAATAATAGAGAGCCAAATCATGAGTGAACTCCCATTCACAATTGCTTCAAAGAGAATAAAATACCTAGGAATCCAACTTACAAGGGATGTGAAGGACCTCTTCAAGGAGAACTACAAACCACTGCTCAATGAAATAAAAGAGGATACAAACAAATGAAGAACATTTCAGGCTCATGGGTTGGAAGAATCAATATCGTGAAAATGGCCATACTGCCCAAGGTAATTTATAGATTCAATGCCATCCCCATCAAGCTACCAATGACTTTCTTCACAGAATTGGAAAAAACTACTTTAAAGTTCATATGGAACCAAAAAAGAGCCTGCATTGCCAAGTTAATCCTAAGCAAAAAGAACAAAGCTGGAGGCATCATGCTACCTGACTTCAAACTATACTACAAGGCTACAGTAATCAAAATAGCATGGTGCTGGTACCAAAACAGAGACAGACCAATGGAACAGAACAGAGCCCTCAGAAATACCACCACACATCTACAACCATCTGATCTTTGACAAATCTGATGAAAACAAGAAATGGGGAAAGGATTCCCTATTCAATAAAAAAGTGCTGGGGAAACTGGCTAGCCATATGTAGAAAGCTGAAACTGGATCCCTTCCTTACACCTTATGCAAAAATTAATTCAAGATCGATTAAAGACTTACATGTTAGACCTAAAACCATAAAAACCCTAGAAGAACACCTAGGCAATACCATTCAGGATGTAGGCATGGGCAAGGACTTCATGACTAAAACACCAAAAGCAATGGCAACAAAAGCCAAAATAGACAAACGGGATCTAATTAAACTAAAGAGCTTCTGCACAGCAAAAGAAACTACCATCAGAATGAACAGGCAACCTACAGAATGGGAGAAAATTTTTGCAACCTACCCACCTGACAAAGGGCTAATATCCAGAATCTACAAAGAACTTAAACAAATTTACAGGAAAAAAAATCGGGCCGGGCGCAGTGGCTCACGCTTGTAATCCCAGCACTTTGGGAGGCCGAGGCGGGCGGATCACGAGGTCAGGAGGTCGAGACCACGGTGAAACCCCGTCTCTACTAAAAATACAAAAAAATTAGCCGGGCGTGGTGGCGGGCGCCTGTAGTCCCAGCTACTCGGAGAGGCTGAGGCAGGAGAATGGCGTGAACCCGAGAGGCGGAGCTTGCAGTGAGCCGAGATCGCGCCACTGCACTCCAGCCTGGGCGACAGAGCAAGACTCCGTCTCAAAAAAAAAAAAAAAAAAAAAAAAAAAAAAAAATCAAACAACCTCATCAAAAAATGGGCAAAGGATATGAACACACACTTCTCAAAAGATGACATTTATGCAACCAACAGACACATGAAAAAATGCTCATCACTGGCCATCAGAGAAATGCAAGTCAAAACCACAATGAGATACTATCTCACACCAGTTAGAA
This sequence comes from Symphalangus syndactylus, assembly GCF_028878055.3. Taxonomy (NCBI): domain Eukaryota; kingdom Metazoa; phylum Chordata; class Mammalia; order Primates; family Hylobatidae; genus Symphalangus; species Symphalangus syndactylus. The sequence goes on along the minus strand of NC_072425.2, from coordinate 73,049,135 downwards.
TGGCCATCATTAAAAAGTCAGGAAACAACAGGTGCTGGAGAGGATGTGGAGAAATAGGAACACTTTTACACTGTTGGTGGAGATGTAAACTAGTTCAACCATTGTGAAAGACAGTGTGGTGATTCCTCAAAGATCTAGAACTAGAAATACCATTTGACCCAGCCATCTCATTACTGGGTATATACCCAAAGGATTATAAATCATGCTACTATAAAGACACATACACACGTATGTTTATTGTGGCCCTATTCACAATAGCAAAGACTTGGAACCAACTCAAATGTCCAACAATGATAGACTGGATTAAGAAAATGTGGCACATATACACCATAGAATACTATGCAGCCATAAAAAAGGATGAGTTCATGTCCTTTGCTGGAAACCATCATTCTGAGCAAACTATCACAAGGACAGAAAACCAAACACTGCATGTTCTCACTCATAGGTAGGAATTGAACAATGAGAACACTTGGACACAGGGTGGGGAACATCACACACTAGGGCCTTTCGTGGGGTGGGGGGAGAGGGGACGGATAGCATCAGAAGAAATACCTAATGTAAATGACAAGTTAATGGGTGCAGCACACCAACATGCCACATGTATACATATGTAACAAACCTGCACGTTGTGTACATATACCCTAGAACTTAAAGTATAATAAAAAAATAAAATTAAAAAAATTTATAACTCATATTTATTGAGTATTTAGCATGAGGAAGTCCTAAGTGCTTTATATACCTCATCTAATTTAACCTTCAAAATTATAATATGGAAAGTGTCTATTATTCTTTTTATAAGTGAGAAGAAAACAGACTTTGCTAGTTGAAATTAACTGACTCCCAAAGTCATAAGATTAGTAAGTAATGACAATAGGATTTGTACACAGGCAGTTAGGTGCCCAAAACTATACCTTTAACAAGTCTCATAATACTGTAGTTTCTTTATATTTGTTCAATGAATAGTGCTTACGGAATACTATGGTCTGAATGTGTCCCCCAAAATTCATATATTAGAAACTTAATTCCCACTGCAACAGTGTTGGGAGGTATTTAGGTCAAGAGAGCTCCACCCTCACTAATGGATTAATGCCCTTACTTAAAAGGGCTTGTAGAAGTAGTTCCCCTTCTACCATGTGAGGTTATGGCACTCTTTCCTTTCAGAAGACTTAGCATTCAAGGTGACATTTGGGAAGCAGAGAGACTGGGCCCTAACCTGCCAGATGCTTTCATATTGGATTTCCCAGCCTCCACGATTATGAAAAATACATTTCTCTTTTTTTTAACTACCCAGTCTCGGGTATTCTGTTAGTCACATAAAACAAACTAAGACTCTGAGCATGTTTATCTCCTCACTAGTTTATACCACAGTTATTGACATTAATCTAAAAATGGCTTCCCAAGCATGACTCTTTGCTTTGTAATATTCACAAGGCTAAATGAAACCATAACCTTTTAACTGTTATGTAAAAACAAAATTTAATTTATACCATTGTATTGCACTTATTGTAGTGCCATTCTTCATGACGCTTATGGCAGCTATAACCTTTCTCTCTCACAAGCTGCATGTCCTGTGGTCTACAAAGCTAAAAGATACTATTAAGATGAAGAAAGATTATACCATTTGAGGGCAGAAGCCAGTACCTAAGAGAGACCATGGAAATAAAATTTTAATAGGATGGATTTTATTTCTGCTACATCAATACCTTATTAAAAGAATCAGTTCATCATAATTGTAATAGGTTGTCATAATTCGATGTTGTGAAACAGACTTTATATCACCACTCTCTTAAGAGCTTATTCATTGATTACCTTTTTCCTTCCTTTCACAAAGGAAAAAATAGATGTGATAGAGAACTAATATGAACAAAATGAAATGCCATTATTCTCTTAAATAGATCCATTAAAATCATTAAGATCTATTCTGTCAGATGGCCTGTATACAGTAATCACATCTGAGTAAAAAAAAATGTAACATATAATAGATATAGTGGTTAATAGGACTGAATATTATAAGTTGGACTGTCAGGGAAATTCTCAGGTACATGACATATGGTATAAAATGCACATAGATCTTGTGTTCAAAATCTCTACTAGATACTGGAGAGACATGATACTAACTCATGAAGCAGAGAAATCCCAAGATTCGTATGATTATTGTGAATTACAACACACACAGTCTTACGCAACATACTCAGTCTTTTTGACTAAATATTTTAAATTAAAAATGTGTAGGAAAGACCATATGTGCTTTGAGGTGACAGGAAAAGAGCAATAAAATAGCAAGCTTCATTTTTTTTAGGTCATTATAACAGCCTGCATCATGGCCCTTAAAGATATGAGGTTCTAATCTCGAGCCTGTGAACATTATCTTACTTGAAAAAAATATTTTTGCAGATATGATTGAGTTAAGGATCTTGAGATGGGAAGATTTTCCTGGATTATTTTAGTGGGCCGCAAATGCAATCACAAGTATCGTTGTAAGAGAGAAGCAGAAAGAAATTTGACCATCCAGAAGAGAAGGCAATGACCATGGAGGCAGAGAGTGGAGTGATGAGGCTACAAGCCAAAGAATGCTGATAGCTCAAGAGAAGCTGGAAAAGACAAGGAACAGATTCTCTCCTGGACAGTGTGTGGCCCTCCTGACACCTTGATTTCTGCCTGTGAGACTAATCGCAAACTTTTGGCCTCTGTAACTGTGGGAGAATAAACTTCTGTTGTCTTAAGCTACTCAGTTTGTGGTTGTTGTATTAGCCACGTGAAAACAATACTGTCATGATTAGATGTAAATATGGTAGACCTAAATATTGTCTATTTATTAATATTATTCTTTAAATACATATATTTTTCTATTTATCTAGAGCTGATAAAAATAACCTAATGAGAACAACTTTTTTTCATACATCATAAATAAAAGCAGTACACTGGGTGATACTAAGATATACTTTTAAGGAAATAAATCATCTAGTAAGTTTTAGAAGTATAAGAAAATTACAAGCAGACTTTGAGAAGTTATAAATCTCAGCTGCTGTATATGACCATTATATCCTTAACATGGAAAATTGACTAATTCCCGCTTATAAAATGTTTCACCTACCTTCTATTACTGACTCAATGGAACAGTTTTCTATATCCAGCCCCCTGGATAAGCATTTAAGAGACTCTTAGTGTGGTCTCCATTTCTAAAAGCCTCTCTAGATTTATCTCTAGATTTATGGTACAAAGATTTTTATAAAATACAAAACACTAAGAATAAAATAGTACTAGAAAAAAAGTGAGAAGATTATTTCCAAAAACACTCATCCTAAAATTGTATTACAAGAATGGATGATAGAAAAATATTGAATTTCTACTATTGCCTGAGGCGTTGGGAAAACACATTTTAAAAGTAATCTTGTTATAATATTCCAATTTTTTTTTTTACTTTCCATTAGTTGACAGTGAGGCTCAGATTTGCCCTTCTCATTAAATGAATATTTAATAGTATTGTATTTCACAAAGAAAAAAGACCTGGTAATTTAACCTATAGTATCAAAGCATTGTTTGGGATTTGGCACCTGTTAAAAGTTGTAAATCAGTGGAGAAAATTTAGTAATATAAATCAGAATAGGTACTTAAGAGAACAGAGAAAAGTTAATCAATACATTAGTGTGTTTTTCCTTACAAATTTTATAAAATATACAATCCAATGTTGAATGAAATATTTTAAATTACGATTACTTTTATATTTGATAAACTAGTTTGGATTGGTCATCAATTTCTCACCGTCTAAAATGATAGTTTTTGCTGTTTTAATGTTTTTCCCAAACTAATAGCACAAGCTGCTTAAAAATATGAAGGCTAATTATTGTTCCATAATTAAAATAAGATATGGTTTGCCATAAGTAGAAAATATAGCTGGTTTCCTGGATGATTTTTCCATCTTACGTCATTGTTGATGAAAAGGAATTATGTTTAAAATTGCCAAAAAGCACTATATTTTAAAAAACATAACCAGTAAAATGCCTTATGTTTTCAAGTACAATCAAATTAACATATGACTTACAAAATAAGATTTTTAAGGGACACTATTCACCTAAATTTATGTCAACTTTCCTAAGGTATAATTTACATACAGTAAGATGTGCCCATTTTAAATGTATATTTCAATGAGTTACGACAAAACTATACACCTGTGAAACTACCACCATAAGATATAGAAAGTTTTTATAACCCCAGAAAGTTTCCTTTTACTTCCCAATTTAAGGGGAGCCCTAGGTAATAACTCATCTATCTGTCCCTCTAAATTAGACTGGTCTTTTCTGGCATTTCATATAAATAGAATCATACAATATGTACTATTCTGTGTCTGGTTTCTTTACTCAGCATATTTTTAAGATTTAACCATGTAGTTACATGTATCAATAGTTCATTCTTTTTTATTGCTGAGTATTTCATTGTAGAGATATACCACAATTCATTTGTTTATCTATTAATGGACACTGGGTTGTCTCCAGTTTGGGGTTCTTATTAATAAAGCTGCTAAGAACATATATGTGATAGTCTGTGTGGTCATATATTTTCATTGGGATCACAGGGCCATATGGTATGTGCACGTTAAACTTTGAGAAACTGTTTTCTCAAGTATTCTGAAATGTTTGTACCTGTTTATATTCTCATTAATAACACATGTGAGTTTCAATTGCTCCACATCCTTGCCAACACCAGCAGTGTCAATCATTAATTTTAGCCAATCTCTTGGGTGTATAGTGATATCTCATTATGGTTTTAACTTGAATTTCCCTGATAAACGAATGGTATTGAACATCTCTTTATGTGCTTATTGACTAGCTACATATCCTTTATTATGAAGTTACTGTTAAAATCTTTGAGAACAGTGACTATTTTGTTGAAAGGCACATGCACATACGCTAGCACAATGCCTGCCCCAACAGCAACTGAATGAATAACTGGTCTTCCAAAATATTATCTCATAATCCTATTAAATTAGTGCACTAATTTAAATTAGTAAATAAAAATTCATCTAGAAAGAATTAACGGAAACATATCTGAGAAAGGTATGAAATAAGTGCCAAGAAAATGGAAATACTAGAGAGCACACCATTCTGAGTTCTTTTATTATTTCACATAGACTTCTAAACTAGAAATACTCTAAGAAAGTGACTTTATAAAATAGAAGAAGACATGATTATTCCAAAAGGCAAACATCAAGTAACTATATATCCATCTTTATCCATTCTCTCTTAAAACAAATGATTCCTGCTCGCCACCTCTAGTTTTTAAAATTTTGCAAGATAGGCACATATCCATTGATACCAATATTAAAGATTATTTTGCTATTACTGAACTTCAGGAAGATATTTTCTTAGCCTCTACTCTGTTGTCACCATGTTGGTGTCATTAATTCCCAGATTAGGGTCTCTTTAGAACGAATAGTTAAAAATTTGTGATTTTCATTAACTCTAGAAGGAAATTTTTCTTGATTCAGTGGTCATTACTAGTGAAGAAGTATTGAAATAGCAGGATAAATATTAAAGAGGCTTGGTCTTTTTTTTTTTTTATTATACTTTAGGTTTTAGGGTACATGTGCACAATGTGCAGGTTTGTTACATATGTATCCATGTGCCATGTTGATTTCCTGCACCCATTAACTCGTCATTTAGCATTAGGTATATCTCCTAATGCTGTCCCTCCCCCCTCCCCCCACCCCACAACAGTCCCCGGAGTGTGATGTTCCCCTTCCTGTGAGCTTTCCCATTTGCTTCCACCATTTATCTGTTCAAAACCTTATTTATATATTAAAAGGAGTTCCAGAGAATCTGTGCTACTTGGAATATTGAAATTCTTCCTGTAGTAAAATACTGTGCTTACCAGCTTGTTTGGGTATCTGAGGAGGATTGGCTGCACTGGAACTCCTGGAATGAAGGCTCCTGCAACCACATTGAAACTTTATAATGTGTTTTTATGTGAATAAAAGTTTTATGATAAAGAGAAAATTAATAAATAGTATAAATAGACTGAATATTGTAAGAGTATGTGTAACAGAAATCATTTGCTAAATGTTGGTAAATGCCTAGTGCTTACCAAAATGAGGGATTTTTGAATTAAGAACTACTGAAGCAAAATATTAAATGCTGTGCCCATGCCACTTAAAAAAAAAATTATTTGCCTGTACCTGATATATCATTCTTATTTGTCATGTTCGGTCACTCGCAAAACACCTGATGGAAATAACTTTTTTAAAGTTGATGATTTTTTAAGTTTTTAAAAAGACTAAAGACCTTTCTTTGGTGAGAAGGACATGAAAAATGTAAAAAGGGACAGGAATAAATATTCGAGAAATTGAAAATCATTTTTTAAAGGATGAGTGTATTGTTGCTTTTAATTTAGCTTTAATAGTGTGCTTTAAAATAATAATAGTCAGCAGCATGATGAAACATAATGAGTCCTGGAATATCTGGGTCCAAGTACCAACTTCCACCACACGGGCAATGGGAATCTCCTTGTGCTGGTTTTGGGGTGGCAAGCAACAGAAACAGATTCTGGCAAACACAAACCAAAGGGAATTTATTGAGAGGCTATCTGGGACTCATAGAATCTCCAGGTGGTTCAAGAACTTGGAAAAGACAGGAACCAAGGCAGCTCTGGATTAAGGCAGCTGGAAGTTCAGCAGTTCTCTCAATACAAATGGTCTCACCAGGATACACCCCCGTTGAGATGAAGCAGAACTGGACCTATGGCAGCCTGATTGTTCACATTCCAAAAGGGAGCCTCTAATTGCCTATGCTCTGGTCTCATCCTCGCCCACATGACCAGGGATTGGTGGGTACCTCATTGCAGTCCTAGCAGATTCCATCAACGGGGAGGGGATATTAGTGTATTATGAGGAAATGGGAAAGGTCCTGAACAGTCAGGAAATAATCAATCGTCACTAATGATATCAGAAAAGTTAAGTATCTCAATCTATGAAACTCAACTGAGGATGCCCGTCTCAACTTAAAAGGATTCCTAAAAGGCTCAAAGGATACTATATATATATACTATATATATACACACACACACACACACACACACACACACACGCATATATATATATATAGTATCCTTTGCATATATATAGTATCCTTTTATATATATATACTATGTACTATATATATACTATGTATACATATGTATATACTATATATGTATACTATGTATATATACTTTGTGTGCATATATAGTATCCTTTGTATATATACATGTGTGTATATATATACACACATGTAAATATACATATGTGTATATATGTGTGTATATATATATATACACACATGTAAATATATATGTGTGTATATATATATACACACATGTAAATATATATGTGTGTATATATATATATATATATATATATATATATACACGTAAGTGCTTTGAAAACCATAAGGCACCTAACAAATGTTGTTTCATTACTGCGCCATGAACTTCAAGAGGAACTGTGAAAGTCTATAGTAGAGAATGCAAACCTGAGGAAAATAAAACTAAAAAGCTATCAAAAAAATGTAAAATATTGGAGCTCTTATATGTTTTGCTCATCCCACTACTGTATCTACTTAATAGAGCAATTTTTCTTCCAAAATAATTTATAAGACTAGTAAACAGAAAAGGCCTTATTGTTAGGATTTAATGTAGTACAGTGATTATCACAGTAGCAATATGTGGAAAATATTTGTTTATTCTGAAAGCCCTATTTTTGGGGGCATTTAAAAAAAGCCTATTTACCCCAAAGGATGAAGAAATCAAATGGCTGTTCAGATGTTTCAAGACTGAGAATTTTATTCAAATACGCAGAAGATACCACATTTTCTAGTGTCATTTCTGTTTGTCTGCAAATTATTAGGTATCTTTTTCCCTGAGGAATAAAGTTCTGAGATAATTTACTCCTAAAGGAACTGAAAAATCAGTCAGGGGGAGCCAAGACGGCCGAATAGGAACAGCTCCGGTCTACAGCTCCCAGCGTGAGTGGCGCAGAAGACGGGTGATTTCTGCATTTCCATCTGAGGTACCGGGTTCATCTCACTAGAGAGTGCCAAACAGTGGGTACAGGACAGTCGGTGCAGCGCACCGTACGTGAGCACAGCCGAAGCAGGGTGAGGCACTGCCTCACTCGGGAAGCACAAGGGGTCAGGGAGTTCCCTTTCCTAGTCAAAGAAAGGGGTGACAGATGGCACCTGGAAAATCAGGTTACTCCCACCCTAAAACTGTGCTTTTCCAACGGGCTTGGAAAACAGCACACCAGGAGATTGAGTCGCACACCTGGCTGGGAGGGTCCTACGCCCACGGAGTCTCGCTGATTGCTAGCACAGCAGTCTGAGATCAAACTGCAAGGCGGCAGCCAGGCTGGGGAAGGGGCACCCGCCATTGCCCAGGCTTGCTTAGGTAAACAAAGCAGCCAGGAAGCTCAAACTCAGTGGAGCCCACCACAGCTCAAGGAGGCCTGCCTGCCTCTGTAGGCTCCACCTCTGGGGGCAGGGCACAGACAAATAAAAAGTCAGCAGGAACCTCTGCAGAGTTAAATGTCCCTGTCTGACAGCTTTGAAGAGAGTAGTAGTTCTCCCAGCACTCAGCTGGAGATCTGAGAACGGGCAGACTGCCTCCTAAACTGGGTCCCTGACCCCCGAGCAACCTAACTGGGAGGCACCCCCCAGTAGGGACAGACTGACACCTCACTCGGCCAGGTACTCCTCTGAGACAAAACTTCCAGAGGAACGATCAGACAGCTGAATTTGTGGTTCACGAAAATCCACTGTTCTGCAGCCACTGCTGCGGACACCCAGCCAAAGAGGGTCTGGAGTGGACCTCTAGCAAACTCCAACAGACCTGCAGCTGAGGGTCCTGTCTCTTAGAAGGAAAATTAACAAACAGAGAGCACACCCACACCAAAAACCCATCTGTACATCACCATCATCAAAGACCAATGGTAGAAAAAACTACAAAGATGGGGAGAAAACAGAGCAGAAAAACTGGAAACTCTAAAAAGCAGAGCACCTCTCCTCCTCCAAAGGAACGCAGTTCCTCACCAGCAACGGAACAAAGCTGGATGGAGAATGACTTTGACGAGTTGAGAGAAGAAGGCTTCAGACGATCAAACTACTCCGAGCTACAGGAGGAAATTCAAACCAATGGCAAAGAAGTTAAAAACTTTGAAAAAAAATTAGACGAATGTATAACTAAAATGACCAATGCAGAGAAGTGCTTAAAGGAGCTGATGGAGCTGAAAGCCAAGTTTCGAGAACTACGTGAAGAATACAGAAGCCTCAGGAGCCGATGTGATCAACTGGAAGAAAGGGTATCAGCGATGGAAGATGAAATGAATGAAATGAAGCGAGAAGGGAAGTTTAGAGAAAAAAGAATAAAAAGAACTGAACAAAGCCTCCAAGAAATATGGGACTATGTGAAAAGACCAAACCTACGTCTGATTGGTGTACCTGAAGGTGATGGGGAGAATGGAACCAAGTTGGAAAACACTCTGCAAGGTATTATCCAGGAGAACTTCCCCAATCTAGCAAGGCAGGCCAACATTCAGATTCAGGAAATACAGAGAATGCCACAAAGATACTCCTCGAGAAGAGCAACTCCAAGACACATAATTGTCAGATTCACCAAAGTTGAAATGAAGGAAAAAATGTTAAGGGCAGCCAAAGAGAAAGATCGGGTTACCCACAAAGGGAAGCCCATCAGACTAACAGCTGATCTCTCAGCAGAAACTCTACAAGCCAGAAGAGAGTGGCGGCCAATATTCAACATTCTTAAAGAAAAGAATTTTCAACCCAGAATTTCATAACCAGTCAAACTAAGCTTCATAAGTGAAGGAGAAATAAAATACTTTACACACAAGCAAATGCTGAGAGATTTTGTCACCACCAGGCCTGCCCTAAAAGAGCTCCTGAAGGAAGCACTAAACATGGAAAGGAACAACCGGCACCAGCCCTGCAAAAACATGCCAAATTGTAAAGACCATCAAGGCTAGGAAGAAACTGCATCAACTAACGAGCAAAATAACCAGCTAACATAATGATAGGATCAAATTCACACATAACAATATTAATTTTAAATGTAAACGGGCTAAATGCTCCAATTAAAAGACACAGACTGGCAAATTGGATAAGGAGTCAAGACCCATCAGTGTGCTGTATTCAGGAAACTCATCTAACGTGCGGAGACACACATAGACTCAAAGGGATGGAGGAAGATCTACCAAGCAAATGGAAAACAAAAAAAGGCAGAGGTTGCAATCCTAGTCTCTGATAAAACAGACTTTAAACCAACAAAGATCAAAAGAGACAAAGAAGGCCATTACATAATGGTAAAGGGATCAATTCAACAAGAAGAGCTAACTATCCTAAATATATATGCACCCAATACAGGAGCACCCAGATTCATAAAGCAAGTCCTGAGTGACCTACAAAGAGACTTAGACTTCCACACGATAATGGGAGATTTTAACACTCCACTGTCAACATTAGACAGATCAATGAGACAGAAATTTAACAAGGATACCCAGGAATTGAACTCAGCTGCACCAAGCGGACCTAATAGACATCTACAGAACTCTCCACCCCACATCAACAGAATATACATTTTTTTCAGCACCACACCACACCTATTCCAAAATTGACCACATAGTTGGAAGTAAAGCTCTCCTCAGCAAATGTAAAAGAACAGAAATTATAACAAACTGTCTCTCAGACCACAGTGCAATCAAACTAGAACTCAGGATTAAGAAACTCACTCAAAACCACTCAACTACATGGAAACTGAACAACCTGCTCCTGAATGACTACTAGGTACATAACGAAATGAAGGCAGAAATAAAGATGTTCTTTGAAACCAACGAGAACAAAGACACAACATACCAGAATCTCTGGGACACATTCAAAGCAGTGTGTAGAGGGAAATTTATAGCACTAAATGCCCACAAGAGAAAGCAGGAAAGATCCAAAATTGACACCCTAACATTACAATTAAAAGAACTAGAAAAGCAAGAGCAAACATATTCAAAAGCTAGCAGAGGGCTAGAAATAACTAAAATCAGAGCAGAACTGAAGGAAATAGAGACACAAAAAAATGCTTCAAAAAATTAATGAATCCAGCAGCTGGTTTTTTGAAAAGATCAACAAAATTGATAGACCGCTAGCAAGACTAACAAAGGAGAAAAGAGAGAAGAATCAAATAGATGCAATAAAAAATGAAAAAGAGGATATCACCACCGATCCCACAGGAATACAATCTACAATCAGAGAATACTACAAACAGCTCTATGAAAATAAACTAGAATATCTAGAAGAAATGGATAAATTCCTCGACAAATACACCCTCCCAAGACTAAACCAGGAAGAAGTTGAATCTCTGAATAGACCAATAACAGGCTCTGAAATTGTGTCAATAATCAATAGCTTACCAACCAAAAAGAGTCCAGGACCTGATGGATTCACAGCCGAATTCTACCAGAGGTACAAGGAGGAACTGGTACCATTCCTTCTGAAACTATTCCAATCGATAGAAAAAGAGGGAATCCTCCCTAACACATTTTATGAGGCCAGCATCATCCTGATACCAAAGCCCGGCAGAGACACAACCAAAAAAGAGAATTTCAGACCAATATCCTTGATGAACATTGATGCAAAAATCCTCAATAAAATACTGGCAAACCGAATCCAGCAGCACATCAAAAAGCTTATACACCATGATCAAAGGGGCTTCATCCCTGGGATGCAAGGCTGGTTCAACATATGCAAATCAATAAATGTAATCCAGCATATAAACAGAACCAAAGACAAAAACCACATGATTATCTCAATAGATGCAGAAAAGGCCTTTGACAAAATTCAACAACCCTTCATGCTAAAAACTCTCAATAAATTAGGTATTGATGGGACGTATCTCAAAATCATAAGAGCTATCTATGACAAACCCACAGCCAATATCATACTGAATGGGCAAAAACTGGAAGCATTCCCTTTGAAAACTGGCATAAGACAAGGATGCCCTCTCTCACCACTCCTATTCAGCATAGTGTTGGAAGTTCTGGCCAGGGCAATCAGGCAGGAGAAGGAAATACAGGGTATTCAATTAGGAAAAGAGGAAGTCAAATTGTCCCTGTTTGCAGATGACATGATTGTATATCTAGAAAACCCCATTGTCTCAGCCCAAAATCTCAAGCTGATAAGCAACTTCAGCAAAGTCTCAGGATACAAAATCAATGTACAAAAATCACAAGCATTCTTGTACACCAATAACAGACAAACAGAGAGCCAAATCATGAGTGAACTCCCATTCACAATTGCTTCAAAGAGAATAAAATACCTAGGAATCCAACTTACAAGGGATGTGAAGGACCTGTTCAAGGAGAACTATAAACCACTGCTCAATGAAATAAAAGAGGATACAAACAAATGGAAGAACATTCCATGCTCATGCGTTGGAAGAATCAATATTGTGAAAATGGCCATACTGCCCAAGGTAATTTATAGATTCAATGCCATCCCCATCAAGCTACAAATGATTTTCTTCACAGAATTGGAAAAAACTACTTTAAAGTTCATATGGAACCAAAAAAGAGCCTGCATTGCCAAGTCAATCCTAAGCCAAAAGAACAAAGCTGGAGGCATCACGCTACCTGACTTCAAACTATACTACAAAGCTACAGTAATCAAAACAGCATGGTACTGGTACCAAAACAGAGACATAGATCAATGGAACACAACAGAGCCCTCAGAAATAATACCACCTATCTACAACTATCTGACCTTTGACAAACCTGACAAAAACAAGCAATGGGATAAGGATTCCCTATTTAATAAATGGTGCTGGGAAAACTGGCTAGCCATATGTAGAAAGCTGAAACTGGATCCTTTCCTTACACCTTATACAAAAATTAATTCAAGATTAATTAAAGACTTACATGTTAGACCTAAAACCATAAAAACCCTAGAAGAAAACCTAGGCAATACCATTCAGGACATAGGCATGGGCAAGGACTTCATGTCTAAAACATCAAAAGCAATGACAACAAAAGCCAAAATTGACAAATGGGATCTAATTAAACTAAAGAGCTTCTGCACAGCAAAAGAAACTATCATCAGAGTGAACAGGCAACCTACAAAATGGGAGAAAATTTTGGCAACCTACTCATCTGACAAAGGGCTAATATCCAGAATCTACAATGAACTCCAACAAATTTACAAGAAAAAAACAAACAATCCCATCAAAAAGTGGGCGAAGGATATGAACAGACACTTCTCAAAAGAAGACATTTATGCAGCCAAAAAACACATGAAAAAATGCTCATCATCACTGGCCATCAGAAAAATGCAAATCAAAACCACAGTGAGATACCATCTCACACCAGTTAGAATGGCCATCATTAAAAGGTCAGGAAACAACAGGTGCTGGAGAGGATGTGGAGAAATAGGAACACTTTTACACTGTTGGTGGGACTGTAAACTAGTTCAACCATTGTGGAAGTCAGTGTGGTGATTCCTCAGGGATCTAGAACTAGAAATACCATTTGACCCAGCCATCCCATTACTGGGTATATACCCAAAGGACTATAAATCATGCTGCTATAAAGACACATGCACACGTATGTTTGTTGCGGCACTATTCACAATAGCAAAGACTTGGAACCAACCCAAATGTCCAACAACGATAGACTGGATTAAGAAAATGTGGCACATGTACACCATGGAATACTATGCAGCCATAAAAAATGATGAGTTCATGTCCTTTGTAGGCATATGGATGAAACTGGAAACCATCATTCTCAGTAAACTATCGCAAGGACAAAAAACCAAACACCACATGTTCTCACTCACAGGTGGGAATTGAACAATGAGAACACATGGACACAGGAAGGGGAACATCACACTCCGGGGACTGTTGTGGGGTGGGGGGACGAGGGAAGGACAGCATTAGGAGATATACCTAATGCTAAATGACGAGTTAATGGGTGCAGCACACCAACATGGCACATGGATACATATGTAACAAACCTGCACATTGTGCACATGTACCTTAAAATTTAAAGTATAATAATAATAATAATAAAAAAAAGAAAAATCAGTCAGGTATCTAGTTAGTTAATTGCTTTTAGCCATAAATCTTGAATTATCTTACTTTAATTTTCATAATGGGGTAATAGCAAAACAGAAAAAACAAAATTTGCAATAAAAGTTTGTAACCAAAGATACATATCACAACCCATGTTTCCTTAGAAGTTCTGACACAACAATGTGAATGTACTTAATACCACTAAACTGTACACTTAAAATGGATAAAATGTTAAATCTTATGAACATTTTACCACAATTAAACCAGTTGAAATACACTATAAAAAGGGTTCGGACATAAATCATCTCAATTTAGCTTATTTCCTTCTCATAATATATCAGACTAATAATTTCTGCTCTATAATAAAAGTCAGAATAATAAGTGTGATCTTACCTTGGTTCAGATACATATCTCAGGTATAATTCTGACATTCTGAACACTTAAACTCTTAAGATTTGTTCCATAAAATACAACATAACTATTCTTTTAAATCAAATAATGAATAACATTATTAATAATCAACTAGTCACAGTCCAATTATACATTCAGATTTAAAGTTTTCTGTTATACCTCATTTTAAATAATACCTTTCATCATTTTCCTATTTTTAACCTTCTTAAACATTAGCTACTGTCTTTGTGTCCTGTTACTCTTCATAAGGGGAGGAAAACGGGGATCTGAGAGATCATGAGGTGCATGGTGGAGATGGAAAGTCTGTTATGAGGGAGACAGGAAAAGAAGAGAATTAGGGGATGACCAAAGAGAAATCTGAGGCTGGGGATGCTACATGGATTTTCTCTGTTGACCACTTCCCTCTCAAAGAGTCCTTAACCATGACGGATTTGTCTTATATAAATCTCTCCCTTCATGATAATGTTTGAGGGAAACGTGAAAGGGGAGTAATAAAGAGAAAGCAAGCAGAATATGCCACCCTAAAATATGCCACTTTGGCATAAGGATTATTTTGAGTCGAAGGCAAGGAGAAACAGATACCAAAAGAAGCTTTCTCACAGCAAGAAAGAGAAAGAGAAAGAAAGAGAGAGAGAGAGAGAAAGAAAGTGAAAGAAAGAGAAAGAAAAAGTGAAAGAAAAAGAGAAAGAAAGTAAAAGAAAGAAAGAGAGAAAGTGAAAAAACGAGAAAGAGAAAGAAAGAAAGAGAGAGGGGAGAGGGGAGAGAGAGGAGAGAGAGAGAAGAGAGAAGAAAGAAGAAAGGAGAGAGAAGAGAGAGAGGAGAGAGAGAGGAGAGAGAGGAGAGAGAGGAGAGAGAGAGAGGAGAGAGGAGAGAGAGAGGAGAGAGAGAGGAGAGAGAGAGGAGAGAGAGAAGAGAGAGAGAAGAGAGAAAGAAGAGAGAAAGAAGAGAGAAAGAAGAGAGAAAGAAGAGAGAAAGAAGAGAGAAAGAAGAGAGAAAGAAGAGAGAAAGAAGGAACGAATTCGTGTCCTTTGCAGCAACATGGGCACAGCTGGAGGCCATTATCCTAAGCGAATCAATACTGAAATAGAAAACCAAATATCACATGTTCTCACTTGTAAGTGGGAGCTAAATATTGGATAAACGTGGACCTAAAGATAGGAAAAATAGACACTAGGGACTACTAGAGGTGGGAAGGAAGGAAGGGGGTGTGGGTTTAAAAACTATGGGTGCTATGCTTATTACCTGGATGACAATATCAATTGTACCCCAAACCTCACCATCAGGCAGTATACCCACGTAACAAACCACCAATCCACTCCCTGTATCTAAAATAAAAGTTGAAATGTAAAAAAAAAGGAAGAAAAGCTTTCTTCCCTCCCTCTATTGGCCTAAAGGCAGAACATAAATTGACAAAGGTGTCCCTCCCCCTTTCTCTACCAGGAAAGAAAACGTTTCTGCCTAGAGATGACTTTAGACCCTTATCAGCCTGGAGACATCATCAGAGGAATCCACATCACAAACCATACCAACTAGCCTTTATCTACCTACCATTAGTTTCCCATATACAGTCATACACCACTTAATAAGAAATGCGTCATTTTGTCCTCGTGCAGATGTCATAGGGTATACTCACACAAACCTAGCTGGGATAGCCTGCTATACACCTAGGCCATAAGGTACAGCCTATTGCTCCTAGGCTACGGACCTGTACAGCATGGGACTGTGCCGAGTGCTGTTAGCAATTGTCACACAATGGTAAGTATTTGTGCTTCTAAACATAGCAAAACGTAGACAAGGAATAATAAAAATACACTATTATAATCTTATGGGACCAGTGTCAAATGTGTGATTTGTCGTTGACCACATCATTATATACACATGACTATCTTCCCACAATTTGCCACCCCTGGAGACTCAATGTCCCTTTTTTTTGTATTGTCACTTCTCTAAAATATATTATTTTTGTTGAAGATGCTACGTAAGTCAGAGTTCTAAGCCAGCTCTTTGAGATTTCCTCTTTCCTTGAGTTTTCTCCCCTGAATATATGAAATATACATGTTAATAAACTTGTTTGGTTTTCTCTTGTTAACTTGTTACAGGGGTCTCAGATGAGAATGTAGAAGGGTAGAAGGAAAATTATTTTTCTTTCCCTACAGTGGCCAATATCACAAAGATACAATAATATGAGTACCAACTTATGAAGAAGGCATGATTATTCTGATATCATACTGAAAGAAAAATATGAAAAAGAAAATAGTGTCTTAGACACTGAAGGAAAATGACACATTATCTATACAGTTTTAAATAGATATAGCAAGTAATGCCACTTGCATGTGTCATTTAGGACAATCGTTTTCTCCTTTGCCTTGGAGGGACCTTTCCACATTTGAGACCCCTCAGTCTTTATTCATTACTGAGTTAGGCCTAGTGGCAAAGAGTGATGCCCCCTTGACCACATGCCTAATTTCCCAAGGAGTCTCAAGAGATATTTTATGAAAACCTGAGGTTTTACGAAATGTAGTTTGAAAATCACTACTTTATACTGAATAAATGATATAACTTGATGGATCTTTCTAGTAGTATATATACAAAAACTTCTGAATGAATAAAAAATGTTTCCAGGATTGTTAAATTAAAAAAGAAAACTCCAAAGGAGACACATTTGACTAAACTCCTCTCACACCGTTATGCTTGGTTTCTTACAGTTACCCTTTGAAAATTAGTCAGCCGATAAAACACACATATTATTTGATATTTTCCAGTATCTCTGGACCTTTAAGACAACTATACTATATATTATAGCAACTTAGATACCTTTCTGCTCAGTGGAGATTTAAGAATTATTTCTAAACTTTTGGCCTTATCAGCTCCCCACACAGACCCAGTAAGAGATGACCTTTACAAGCCCCACACACTCTTATCACCACAACAAGATGCAATATCAACAATGCAAAACCTTCTCTAAGTCTAGGCCCAGTAAACTGACAAATGTGTTCTACGACAATCCCCTATATAGCTGATTATTAAGAGTTTTGCTTCATTTCCAGCACTTCCATTTCAGTCTATCACTGGTTGCTCATCAAAGAAAAATTCTGGAGTAAAACTGCATTTCCTGCTGTGAGCAAGTTGCTTTCATTAACAGTAAGTTCACTTTTTATGTTTGTAGCAGATTTTCACTTTCTGACAGATAACTTTATACTGAAAACATTATAAGAAATAGGAAAGATCCACTGAAAGTTAGAAATTCCTTAAATAATAGTTTTTAAAGAACTACCCTCTAAAAACCAATCAAAATTTGCAATTTTTGTTTTCAAGGTTCATCTTCTTTGCAAGTATTTTGTAATGTGATCTGCATACGGGAGAAGCAAACATCTCATCTAAGCAATGAAGAAGGCTGGCATTTTCTGAGTAACCATTCCTTTGTTTACTGAGAATAATTTGCTGTCACCATTCTCTACAAAACAGTCTTCCCAACCGAAGCCTGGTGCCATGAAAGCAGTTTGTTTTCTCTCAATATTTTATGCTCATTACTAAAACTTGTGGGTAGAAAACAATATCTATATTCTTCTAGAAATACAAGAAAACAAAGTGCATTATGCCTTTTTGGAACTATGAAATTTAAGATGGATACACACACACACACACACGTATATATGTAGGTACACACACATACACATACACATACACACACACACACAAAGCTTTCTGCCCTCCTATTTGCCTGAAAGCAGAACATAAATTTACAAACCTTTCCCTTCTCCCTTCTCTACCAGGAAGGACAAAAGTTCCTCCCTGGAGGTGACTTTGGACCCTTATGACCCTGGAGACAACACCAGAGGAATCCACATTACAAACTCTACCAACTAACCTACTTTTTTCATCTGCTTTTCTTGCAAATCCAGTAACGTATCCACCTTGTTAAGGACAAGTTGACAAAAATGGCTGAATGATGTCAGGCTGGCTGAGCTTCTAGACCTTGACTGCTCCCAATTGTCGCAAGCACCGCTCAATAGTTTTTCAACATTCTAGGGTGCCTTTTGAGCTCCGCCCAAAGCTCAAATCATTTGAATTCTTAAAGATGCCTTATAGACTACCTTCAACATTACAATGTCGTAAGGTTCTTTCCAGATAATTCAGCACAGAGTTGGCCTTCCATTAAGACCATTTCTTCACTTCATTGTATCCAAAGTCAGCAATCCTAGGTTTTAATTTGCATTTTTGTTTACATATAGGTCAGGAATTGCCATTTATTACCTTGTGGCAAGCCATTTTGTGGCATTTTTTCTACCAACTTTTAAAAACAGATTGAGGTTCAAATTTCCATTTTTTTTTTTTCACTAAAACATTTCAAGAAACTCCTTGACCACACATGTGGCTAAGATAGTGTGCTAGGTGTCAGGAAACCTATGCATATAAATAAGACATGTTCTCCTCTGGCAAGTCAAGGAGAGAAACAAATATACGAAACAGGTTAAATAATGTAAATATAAGCAATATCATAAGACAGATCTAGTCAGTTGCAAATATTACTGACAATGTTAGGTTTACTCTGGTTTCCTCTTATTCTGAATGAGTCCCTTTGCTTTTGTGTACAATTTTATTTTATAGAGGACCTATCTTCTCTGGCCTTCTCTCAGTTTGTATTTTATAGGTGTCTCCCTGTCTTCCACCATCATTCTCTCCCTGTAGATGGTATCATTTCTTTCAGTTCAGAAACATGCCCTGGTATTTTTCATATTAATAGGAAAAGTACCTTGACAGCATAGGACCTCCCAGTTGCCCATCTCATTTCTTCTGCTCCCTTGTACATTACAGTTCTCAAAAGATTGAATGTACACACTGTCTCCATGACCTCACATGTCACTCATTCCTCAGCCTACTCCAGTCTGGCTTCTTGTCCCTATTACTATAGCAAAACTGCTCTTGACAAATTCACGAAGAATTCATATTGCCAGATGCAATGGGCTATTTAATATTCTCACCTTTCTGGACCTCTCTAAGCAGGATTCAACCCTCTTAATCACTTTTTTCCTGAAAGGCCTTCCACTCTTGGCCTCTGTAATATAATTACCTACATATGTTTTTGGTTTTTCTTTCTCTGTTTCCCTGGATAGCTCTTCTACTAAATAAATCCACAAGGCTCTTTCCTGGACCCCCTTACTTTCTATGTACTATCATCCTAATTAACATCATGTATTCATGGGCTTTAATATCACCCGTAAACCGATAATAGCCAGGTTAGCTCTAACTGGGACATCTTTTTGGGTTCTAGTCACATGTATTGAACTCACCAATTCGTTGCCACCATCTCAAAATCAGCATGTTCAAAACTTGGCCTTTGGCTTTCTTCCAAAGCCTATTTCTCCCCCACGTGTTCAGGATTTCTATAAATATTACCATCCACCCAGCTGCTTAAGTCAGAAACATAGGACCCATTCTTGATTCATCTGCCTCTCTTAACACCCACATGCATATTAATTGCAAATTCAATTGCACTCACCACAAAAATACATTAGAAGATCAGTCCATTTCTTCCCATCTCCACTGTCACCAACCTGGTCCAGACCATCATTTCTCACCAGGTTTTCCCCCACAATAACCTCTCACTTCTTTTCTTTTGCCTTTTCCAACTCTTCCCCTCACAACGCATCTGGAGAGACTTTAGCAATATTCATCAGCTCACATCATTTTCCTATTTAAAACTCTTCAATGGTTCCCATCATGCATAGAATAAAGCCCAGACATTGACCCATAAGGGGCTACAAAATCTGGCCCCATGTTTCTCCCTAAATTCATCCCATAGCACTCTTTGCCTCATTCTCTGGCTCCAGCCTATTAATCTTCTCTTAGTTCCTCAAACATGCCAAGTTCTTCACTGTTGAAGAGAGTTTGCACATGTTGCTCCCTCTACCTGGAATGCACTTCCTATACCAGATCATTCTCCACCCTTAGATTATAACAGCCTCAATGTAACCTCTTCAGAGAAGATTTCCCTGGCCTCCCTCTAATATTATACCCCTTGTGCCAGTTATTTTATGCCACTGCACTTTTCGTATTTCACAATTAGGTTTCATCTACTTGTTTATTGGCTGTGTCTCCCACTAGACTGCGATCTGCACAAGGACATCAGTAAGCCCAGCACCTAGGACGATGCCTAACACATTATAGGCAATCAATAAACATTTAAGGAATTAATCAGCTTTATAAGAATTTGCAAAATTACACCCATACTGGGAAAATAAATAATCTTTTCAGCCCCAGCAACTCTTTTCTTTTAATTTAAGGGTTTTTGAGGTTTTTTTAATGGTCTGCATATACCACACACTACCACTGGTACTTTTACATATTACCTAACTTGTTTTTCTCAGTAAATTTTCAAGATAAGGATTATTCTCCAAACTGTACATATGAAGAAACTCACAAGCCACGAGATAAGGTAGGTTACTCATAGTGACACAGAGTGTCAGGGATAGAACTCAAATCCAACTCCAGTCTTCTGAAACTCTCTTGATTATACCCAGGGCTGGCTTCGGGGACACGAGATTGGTTTAATTGCACAGAGCCTCATGCTGTAATGTTCTGCTGTTGCCGTTTAAAATTATTAACTTCTGAATATGGGGACTTGCATATTTATTTTACACTGGACCCCATAAATCATATAGATGCTTCACAGGTTTTTTTGTGAAAAGCTTCCTTGACTTTATTCCTATTAGCTTGGCATCTCAGAAGAATTTAGGATGTAAGAACACTGATTTACACTGTACTAACAGTTGTAAAGTACTTACTAAGGCATTAAGACAAAAAAAAAAAAATTCAGACCTAATCCCAGAGGTAATTCTCTATTTTTTTCCTCTGTCTTGAGAAACGCCTGCTTATCTCCCTTTTTTATGTCTGCCATTTTATGATTTCATCCTTGAATAAAAGATTACTTCCCCAACTTTACTCTTTCTAATCTCATGAAACTAGATTTTAGACATTGGTAGTCGGCTAAGAAATGGCTTTGTATAATGTTGTATTGCCCCTGGTTAGTGCATTATTCACAAATTCGCTAAAACCACAAACAACCAAATTGATTAATTATACCTTAGAACAATAATGTCTTACTTACAGTATTTTTTTTCTTCAGTGGTCAATGATTCCATCTTGTACCATGGAGTCCAGGTTGTTGTTGATAGACTCAAAGTGGTGATACGCATCTCTCCTAAACCCTCCTCAGTCTTACTCTAAAGTTTCTATAACTGACGGGTTCTCAAACTGTCATGCCCAGACCATCAGAAGGCAGAAGCAACACCTGGAAACTTGTTAAAAATGCAAATTCACACACCACACTTCAGCTGTATTTATTTAGAAAATCCAGAGGATGGGACCCAGTAAGCTGTGGTTTAACAAGCCCTCCAGGTGATTCTGATATATGCTAATATCGAGAACCACCATCATAGATAATAGTCATTAAAATAGTGTTATCCTCACTAGCAAAGACATGGAATCAACCTAGGTGCCCATCAACAGTGGACTGCATAAAGAAAATGTGGTATATAAATACCATGGAATACTATGCAGGCATAAACAAGAACAAAATCATGTCATTTGCAGCAACTTGGATGCAGGTGGAGGCCATTATCTTATGCAAACTAACACAAAAACAGAAAACCAAATACTGTATGTTCTCACCAAGTGCGAGCTAAACATTGGGTACAAATGGACATAAAGATGGAAACAGTAGACGCTGGGGACTAGTAGAGGGAGGAGGAGGCAGGGGGCCAGTAGAGGGAGGAGGAGGCAGGGGGCCAGGGTTGAAAAACTACCTCTTGAGTACTATGGTCACTTCACTATCTGGATGATGGATTCAACTGTACTCTCAACCTCAGCATCACACAAAATACCTCTGTAACAAACCTGCACATGTGCCCCCTGGATCTGAAATAAAAGTTGAAAAAAATAAAATACAAAATA
This sequence comes from Symphalangus syndactylus, assembly GCF_028878055.3. Lineage (NCBI taxonomy): Eukaryota > Metazoa > Chordata > Mammalia > Primates > Hylobatidae > Symphalangus > Symphalangus syndactylus. Next base: position 73,026,683 of record NC_072425.2, on the reverse strand, counting down.
AAATGTGTTATCATAATTTGGGTTATCAACTAAATCACCTGAGGACATTTTCAAGCTATAGTTTTCCTAACCCTGCTACAGAGATAGAAAGTTCACAGGCATGCTATAGTCCATCCAGTAGCCTGTTTTTTTTGTTGCTGTTCTTTCTTTGGTTTTTTGGTTTTTTTGAGATGGAGTTCCGTTCTTGTTGCTCAGGCTGGAGTGCAATGGCGCAATCTCAGTTCATTGCAACCTCTGCCTCCCAGGTTCAAACAATTCTCCTGCCTCAGCCTCCCAAGTGGCTGGGATTACAGGCGCCCGCCACCATGCCTGGCTATTTTTTTTTTTTTTTTTAGTTGAGATGGGGTTTCACTATGTTGGCCAGGCTGGTCTCAAACTCCTGACCTCAGATGATCCGCCCGCCTCAGCCTTCCAAAGTTCTGGGATTATAGGCGTGAGCCACCGCGCCAGCCAGCCTGTTTTTTTTTAAACAGCTTTCCAGGTGATTCAGATGGCCATCAAGTTTGGGAACCCTTCTCCAATGGAGTGGCTGTTTAAAATCAGTTACATATTTGGATGAAGAATTTTACATTTCATCACTGAGTTTCTTCAGAATTTCTGGACATGTGTTTTTTGTTGTTGTTCTTAGGAACTGTGAGTGTGTATGTGTGAGTGTTTATATCGTTGATGAATCTCTACCAAGCTTGACAAATGAAATCTAAAACTACTTATTCTGATGCTTCTGGTGTGTTTCAGCAGCCAATCTGCAAGTGATACTAATCTAAAAGACCTGCCTAATGAAAAACATATAACACACAGACAAATTTTTAAAATATCAAGAGCAACAACAAAAACAGATTTATACTTTCTCATGGCTCCTTTTAATCCTTGAGTAGGTACTGAATGAATACCTTATAATCATCAAGTTGACCCAGATTTCAAGAATTTGCTTCTTAATTTGAAAGTAAGAACTTCATGATTGCACCGCACTCCAACCTGGGCAACAAAGTGGGACCCTGTTTCAAAGGAAAAAAAAAAGGAAACAGCCTTTTTATCTAGATATAAAGAGCATTTTATTGAGGGCCTAATCTTTGCACAATACTGTATCTCATTGGTTAATCTCATTTTTGTCCTGATCATCAGCCAGAGGGAAACTGGAATGAGAAAATACTTTGACTATCAAAGTGGATCTTCACTATTCTTAACTCATTTCTCCCAACTACCTTTCATATTCTTCAGAGGGATGAGAGTAAATGTTTTTTCTGGTAGCTCATCTGTCAATCTTTGCTCCATATTTCAGAAAAGTAATGGGTTAAAAAATAATAATAAAAGAATAAAAGAAGAATTGCCCTACATTTTTTTCTATTTCCTCCCCTTTTTAAGACTACAGAATGTAGAGCCAGACAGGCTGATTTCAAACCTAAACTTCATAACATTGGGCAAGTTATTTAATATCTCTGTGCCTTAGTTCCCTTATCTGTAAAATGAGTACAATGAGGTTGTCATGAGAAATAAATGATTCAATATATGTAGATCTCACAGAACAGTTTCTGGAACATGGAGTCCAACATGGGTAACTATCACTAACATTCTCATGTCACTGCAGTTGAATCTGCCCTGTGTTGTTGGAATCTGCAAATACACAGCTTCCAATATCCTAAAGGCCAAACTACATCATCCTGCCTTCAATAAAACATCTTACGGTTCTGTTTGTGATTTCCTACATTACTCTCCTGTATATTGCAAAGCCTAGGGTTGTTTTGAATCCCCTAATCTTTCCCTAATTGCTACACAGTCCACCAATTCATAGATTGAGGGGAGCATTTGTGCACATAGGTTTGGAGTCAGACCTGGGTTCATATCTCTCTCTCCTACCCCTCTTTTCCAGGCTGACTGCTCCAGCCTCTTTAGCTGCCTTCTTGTTCCTCAAACACATCAGGCATGCCCCTGTCTCGGGACACTTGTACTTGCAGTTCACTCTGCATGGAATGTTCTTTCCCTCATTTAGTATCTCCATGGCTTGCTCCCTCACTTCCTTCTGACATCTACCTAACAGCAACAATCAGATAGGCTTTCTCTTTAGCTCAAATGATGCCCCCTCTCATTCTCTATCTCCCTGTCTTGCTTTATTTTTCCTCACAGCACTTACAATCACTAGATATTTTATTACATATTTATTTGCTTACCAGTGTATCTTCTGCTGGCCTTCATTAGAATATAAGCTCCAGGAGGGCTGGAACTTGATAAAATGAAAATGTTACCTACATAATCAGATTGTTGTACAAATTGAATGAGATAACACATATGAAATATGAAACTTTAATAAACAAAAAAAACTTAACAAAATGCTAAGCATACATCAAATATTCATTTTCCCCCCTCTTCTCATAACAAATGAAGAGGGTCAGCACATTTTGCTTCTCTTATATCCCTACAAGATGGGAAAGAATGGATGGAAATTCTTCAATTCTATGGTCACTACTTAGATCAGCAGCAAAAGGCAACATGTCCTAATTAGATTTTAAATATACTTGGCTTTAAAGCTGTAGTCTTATACCTTTTATAAGCATACAGAGTGAGATTAAATAAGAATGCTGGTGGCCAGGTACAGTGGCTCACACCTGTAATCCCAGCACTTTCGGAGGCCGAGGTGGGTGGATCACGAGGTCAAGAGTTCGAGACCAGCCTGGCCAATATGGTGAAACGCCATCTCTACTAAAAATACAAAAATTAGCTGGGCATGGTGGCGTGCCCCTGTAGTCTCAGCTGCTGGGAGGCTGGGGCAGGAGAATCGCTTGAACTCAAGAGGCGGAGGTTGCAGTGAGCCGAGATCATGCCACTGCACTCCAACCTGGGCGAGAGAGCAAGACTTCATTTAAAAAAAAAAGAATGCTTGTGAAAGGGGTATTTTTGATTAAATGATTTTCTAGTTAATCATCAACTCTTCTTTCACCCATTGATTCTGAACATTTCTCTTTCTGATCTGAATGCAGTTTCTTGCCATAATAAGTAGGAAGCATAAAACAGAAATCTATCCTCTTATGACTGAGTACAGTATCTTGATTGAAGGTCATTGTGATGGACATCAATACTTGTTTGATACAATCAAAAATATTGAAGATACAGCATATTGACTTGACTCTATTCTAACCCTGAGATAAACCAAGGTAATAACTTCCTCAAATTAAACTCCTAATGAAGATACTTATTTGTCTCTTGTCATATTTTTGATAGTGGATATCTCACACACACACAGACACACACACACACACACACACACACAGAGAGAGAGAGAGCCCACTTAACAAGCGTTCTGTAAGTTTCACTTGATGAATTTAAAGTTTTCTAGATCTGGTTTTGATTGACATCACATAAAGAAATAACCAGGGATTACTAAAACTTGAAAGGATAAGTACATGTTTCAGCACATTAAAAAGATACTGGAAATAAAGTCTTCAGGTCATGTAAATACAATTATATTGCCCTATTTTTTATTTTTTTCATTCAATAATTCTCCTCAAACTAAGCTTGTTTGCAGGCCTGCAGACAATACAGTCTCATTATCAAGTACTGCCTTGACTTAGTGTCAACATCCATAGTGACCTTTAAGCCAACTTCAAGAAGAAATCATCTTTGTGAGGGAAAAGACACACATTAACGCTGCTTACACTCTTTTTATCATCTTACCTCTGATTCACAAATCATAGCATATTGAAAAAAAATTAAAGGGTAGTTATATTTGAATTCTTTCTCTACCTTTTCTCAGCTGACCTTGGTTAAAATAGACTTCACTTCTCTGAAATTTTATTTCTTCTTCCATAACTTGTGCATCAAAATAAAACCCACAGTGGAATGATGATGAAAGATTACATAAGAGATCATTAAAAGAGCCTGGTATTAATAAATGCCAAAATTATGCTCATTTTTCTCTCTTACTTCATCTTCTCTCTGTCCAGGATATGAAACACCAAAGTCTACAGGATTTTCATTATGCTCTTTCATTTACTTCACACACAATTACTGAGTTTCTACAACATGCCAGCCACTCAGCAAGATTTGGGAATACACTGATGAATAAAATACAGTCGTTGCCCTGAAGGAGATCCTAAACCAAAGGACCCGATTATACTCTATGTACATGTAAGGTTTTTACCCAGGAAGAAGCAATAACATCCAGCCTTCTAGAGGTCTTACAATGTGTATGATTCATAAACTATGCAGTAATACAATATCCTGTGAATTACCTCACTGCTCACATTAATACAGGACCATGATGTTATCATACCAGCCTAACAGTCTGTCTCCATCAGTGGACCCAAAGGCACCAGTTATACAAGATACAGTATGATTGAAAAAATAATGTTTTCTGTCCCCCAACTCTATTCAATGGGTAATGAGACAAAAGTAGGACATTATTTTGCTTCTCTCTGGTTCCTTCTGCATTCATTTTTCATGGCCTATTCATTTGGGATGTTTGGTCTTAATAACATGAATTAAGCTCTTGTTTTAGTTACTGTTACCAGTGCATTCTATAGTTACATTCAATAACTTGATGAACCTTCAAAGCAATGAGCTCTTTTTGTAGCTGTAAGCCAGATCATTTTCATTTTGTCCTAGGCCTTGGTAATTTGAATCATTATTGTTTATCTTTTAAGGAAAATTAATTTCATTTAGTGTGGGAGTATCTAATGCTTTTAAATGCATAAAAACCCATTTCTCTGTCACAAAATGGCTGTCAATAATTTAGAACAGGGAAAACAATTTTAAAGTTTATCTTTTTGTTCAAAATGTGTGTTTACAGGGATGACTTTGTGATATGAAGCCAAAAAATGGGAATAGATCCTATTCTGAAACTGGTACCCACTCTGGGCAATGTGTTGGTGACAGCAAATGTCAGGTCCAATTATACTACTTCCTCTCAATAAATCCTGAAGGGCTTCTTTTATGAGAGAATTTATACAGACAACAACAATAAAAGACATATAATGAATACTCACCAATTACCTTAAACTTAATTATACACACAAGTTTGAATAGTAATACTAATAATATATAGTATAACTACAGTAAAATCCTTAGTTAGGAAAGATAAGGAGAAAAGTGTCTAAAAGTGAAGGTCCAAGTCTTTTTGCCTTTGTCTTGGTTTCTATGCTGTGCTATGAATATAATCTTCAGCTTTCTTTAGTTTTTGTTTCATGCTTCACTTGTACTTCTTTGCAGCCATGAATGACCAATTGCAGAATTTCTAAGCCTTCATCTCTGATATGGTTTTGCTATGTCCCCACCCAAATCCCATCTTGAATTGTAGTTCCCATAATCCCCACATCATGGGAGGGACCCAGTGGGAGGTAACTGAATCATGTGGGCAGTTACCCCCATGCTGTTCTTGTGATAGTGAGTGAGTTCTCACAAGATCTGATGGTCTTATAACGGGCTTTCCCCCTTTGTTTGGCATGTCTCCTTCCTGCCACCATGTGAAGAAGGACATGTTTGCTTCCTCTTCTGCCATGATTGTAAGTTTCCAGAGGCCTCCCCAGTCATGCTGAACTGTGAGTCAATTAAACCTCTTTCCTTTATAAATTACCCAGTCTCAGGTATGTCTTTATTTGCAGCATGAAAACAAACTAATACAATATCCAACCATCAGAGTCTCCATCAGCTGTATATCTACAAACATGGTTGTTCATTTTTCCCTAATTCTGAACAAGTGCTGCAATTTTAAGCTCAAAACTTTCCCACAGATACAAATGAGTGTTGTAGACACATAACCCAAGATTACCTGCTACACATGCTATAGGCAAATTGGCTTTATATCTCTCTGACTTTTGACAGGACAATAGCAGCTCTAGGTTGGATGCTTCACATTCCCTAGCTCTTTGTGTTTCTAACACATAGAAGGTTTATGCAGTTTGGAAATTTCCTGAATTATCATAGAATGTCATCCTGAGGCTGGGCACGGTGACTCACATCTGTAATACCAGCACTTTGGAAGGCCAAGGTGGGCAGATCACATGAGGTCAGGAGTTCAAGGCCAGCCTGGCCAACATGGAGAAATCCCGTCTCTACTAAAAATACATAAAAAATTAGCCAGGCGTGGTGGCGCACACCCATAGTCCCAGCTACTCGGGAGGCTCAGGCAAGAGAATCACTTGAACCCAGGAGGTGGAGACTGCAGTAAGCCAAGATCATTCCATTGCACTCCAGCCTGGGTGACAGAGCAAGACTCTGTTTCAAAAAATATAAATAAATAAATTAATAAAGTCATCCTGTTGTGTGCTAAATGTTTGCGTCACCCTCAAAATTCATATGTTTAAACTTAGTTCCCCAGGTGATGATATTAGGAGGTGGGGCCTTTGGGAGATGACTAGGTCATGAAAATGGAGCCCTCAAGAATGGGATTGGTGCCCTTATAAAAAAGTTCCACTACATAAGAACACAGCAAAAGACAGCCACCTAGGAAGCAGGCCTTCACCCTCACCAATCACCATATCTGCCAGCACCTTGATCTTGGACTTTGTAGCCTTCGATATGATAAGAAATAATCTTCTGATGTTTATAAACCACCCAGGCTATGGTATTTTACTAGAGCAGCCTAAATGGACTAAAACACATCCTCTGTGACAGATATTCTAGGGAAAACAATCTATTTATTGTTTCCATGAAGTTTTATAGTTTAATTGTTCAAGGCCCAATATGGTATGACTTCAGTTGTACTTGCAGTAATTTGGTTTTTCAGCTCAGAATTTTCTAGACTTCTTCACAAAGCCATACTTCCCTAAAATAGGCCCATTTTTGAAAAGAAAGGGAGACTCAACTTCTCACCTTATTTGACGTTAACACTTTGAAGCCTGAGTGCTAAATTTTTCACCTTTCTTTCTTGCCTATTAACAGTGATGTATAATAATTATCTATTACTATAATCTTTATTTATGGAGCAAAGGAGACACTTTTATCAAAAATCAGATGTCCTCAAATAACATGAAAAAATGGTAACAGCTCCATCTTAAAATTAATTATAATGCAAAATTTCAACTTGTGTTGTTCTCATTCATTGAGAAGAAAAAAATAATAAAATATTTACAAACTATTAATAATTGCATTTTGCAATATCCATGGAGAAAATATTAAATAAGAATATTCAAAAAATTATTTTACCTGTACAGCTTTGATTCAATTAATCAATAACTGAAATTTACACTATCTGTTCATAAGTACAATCCATTGGTTTTCTCACTCATTTGACCCATCTTACTAAACTCTTTAGCAGACTAGTAATATAATTAAGACAAGTTTAGTGTACTTATAATGTGAATAATATAGTCATAATATATAAAATACGTATAATTACTATCTAATAGACTCACAATATATCATGTTATATGCCAAATCCTAGTTTCATTTCTCCCATCTGTAGCAAGTAAGTCTCTCAGAAGTCTTTTTCACATTTCTTTCTTCTGCAGCATTTGAGTCTTTATCTTGTAGGGAGTGGGTGCTCTTTAACACAAAACATTCACATACCCAAATTTACTGAATATCCACTAGTAAGAAAGGCAACTTCCCCTTCTACCGCCAGCACTATAAATTCAATACTCAGAAAACCAAAGTGTACAAGGAACCTCATCTATTCTGTTCCTTTGTCTACCAGCAGAACCTCATTGCAAACACATGAGTATTTATCATGTATTTAAAGACACCTTAGAGAGAATCATTCAACACCATCTCCATAACATTTTCTAGTGAAGCGTTAACAAATCAAAAAGTAATATCTCAATGCCTATGGAAGGCAGAATAATAACCTCCCAAGGAGGTTCACATCCTAATTTCCAGAACCTGTGAATATCCTACTTTACATATCAATGGGGAATAAGGTAGCTAATCATTTGACCTTAAAATAAAGAGATGGTTTTTCAATTACCCAGGTGGACTCAATGTAATCATAAGTTTCCCTAAATGCAGAAGAGAGAGGCAGAAGAGGAGAATCAGAAAAAGCAATATGATAGCAGAAAAGCCAAAAAGATGTAACTTTACTGCCTTTGAAAATGGAGAAAGGGACTGATATGGTTTGGCTGTGTCCCCACCCAAATCTCAACGTGAATTGTATCTCCCAGAATTCCCACATGTTGTGGGAGGGATCCAGCGGGAGGTAATTGAATCATGGGGGTCAGTCTTCCCCGTGCTAGTCTTGTGATAGTGAATAAGTCTCACAAAATCTGATGGGTTTATCAGGGGTTTCTGCTTTTGCTTCTTCCTCATTTTCTCTTGCTGCCACCACGTAAGAAGTGCCTTTCACCTCCTGCCTTGATTCTGAGGCCTCCCCAGCCAAGTGGAACTGTAGGTCCAATTAAACCTCTTTTTTTCTTTTTTTTTTTTTTTTGAGATGGCATCTTGCTCTGTCACCCATGCTGGAGTGCAGTGGCTTGAGCTTGGCTCACTGCAGTCTCCGCCTCCTGGGTTGGAGCGATTCCCCTGCCTCAGCCTCCAGAGTAGCTGGGATTACAGGCACACACCACCATGCCTGGCTAATTTTTTGTATTTTAGTAGAGACGGGGGTTTCACCATGTTTCACTAGATTGAGATGGTCTCAATCTCCTGACCTCGTGATCTGCCCACCTCGGCCTCCCAAAGTGCTGGGATTACAGGCATGAGCCACCACACCCCGCCTAAACCTCTTTTTCTTCACAGGTTTGGGTATGCCTTTATCAGCAGTATGAAAACAGACTAAGACAGGGACCATGAACCAAGGAATGTGGGTGGCTTCTAGAAGCCGGAAAAGGCAAGCAAATAGATTTTCATCTAGATATTACAGAAACACAGCCCTGCTGACATCTTGATGTGTATGTAGTCCAGTGAAACCCATGTCATACTTCCATACTACAGAACTGAGATAATAAATACATGTTACTTTCAGCCACTAAGTTTGTAGTAATTTCTTATGGCAGCATTGGAAACTTAACACGATGCCCAACACTTTTTTAAATTCTGAAAGCAGAATCTTTAATACAGAAATAGTTTGACAATATATTTTTACAAGTTCTATTTCTTAATAATACTTTAATTGGCCTCCACAATTAATGGGCCAAATATTTTCTGCTAGTTAACTGAATACAATGCCCCAATTAAAATCTAAGGCCTGACAGTACACTAACAAATTAATGCCACCACACAACTCCTATTATTATTAGCTCAACTTTTTAAAAACTGTCTCAAACATTTATCTTGACTATTTAAGAATTATAACTCAGAATAAGAAAATAGTTGATGAAGGAAGTTTCTGTTTATAAAATTATTTCAGCTAATAAACGAAAAAGGAAAGGCAGAATCATAATATCATATTTTGCAATGCCCAAATAAAATAATGGATCTTGGCAAACTCCAAATAAAGGCCAGATCCATTCCATTATCAGTTTTTCTTAGCCTGTAAGCTAAGAATAATTTTTGCATTTTTAAATGGTTAAAATATCAAAAGAATAATATTTCATAAGGTAAAAATTATGTGAAATTCCCATTTTAGTGTTTATAAATGATGTTTTGTTGGAACACAGCCATGACCATTTATTTACATAATGCTTATGGCTGCTTTTGAAAGAACTGTAACAGCAAGAATTGAATGATTATAAGAGACCTTATAGCCTGCAAAACCTAAAACATCAGCCGGGCGCAGAGGCTCATGCCTGTCCTAGCAGTTTGGGAGGCTGTGGTGGGTGGATCACCTGAGGTCACGAGTTCCAGACCAGCCTGGCCAACATGGTGAAACCCTGTCTCTACTAAAAATACAAAAATTAGCCGGGAGTGGTGGCAGGCACCTGTAATCCCAGCTACTAGGGAGGCTGAGGCAAGAGAATCGCTTGAACCCAGGGGGTGGGGGTTGCAGTGAGCAGAGATGGCACCACTTCACTCCAGCCCAGGCTAAAGAGCGAAACTCCAGAATAAAAAAAAAGAAAAAAAATCCTAAAACATTTACTATTTGGCTCTTTGAAGAAAAATTTGCCAGCCCCTTCTCTAAGCAATCATCCCCAGTGGTGGCTAATACCCAAAAATGAGAGACAGCCAGAATACCTATGAAGTATTGTTGCCAAAAACTCAAATTAAAAGTGATCTAGGCACCTGGTCAAATCACCAGTTCACAGGAAACACAATGGACAGAGAAACATCAGAGATGACACCATTGGGATGTATTCAGCAAAATAAAGAATGTAGAAAACTATGCAGGATAAATACATTTCTCTGACAAATAATTGTTGAGAGGAAAAGAAGAGAGATCAGGAGAGGGAAAACCATAGACTAAAAAGGAAAATTATGATGTGTCCACTACAGTTGGATGCTAATTCAAACAGAATTATGAGATAATCAAGGAAATACAGTTCTAACTTAATATCTGTGGGTGTTAAGAAGTTTTTTTTTAATTTGATTATAGTGTTACAGTTTTGTTTTAATAAAGAGTCCTGGGTGGTTGCAGTGGCTCATGCCTGTAATCCCAGCACTTTGGAAGGCTGAGGTGGAAGGATCGCTTGAGTCCAGGAGTTTGAGACCAGCCTGGGAAATGTGGCAAAACCCCTTCTCTACAAAAAAAATATAAAAATTAGCAGGGTGTGGTGGCGCGTGCATGTAGTCCCACCTACTTGGAAGGCTGAGGTGGGAGAATCACCTGAGCCCCGGAGGTTGAGGCTGCCGTAAGCAGTGATTGTGCCACTGCACCCCAGCGTGGGTGACAGAGTGAGACTCTGCCTCAAAAATAAATAAATAAATAAATCTTTCTCTTCCAGATATTTTTTAGAGGAAGCGATGTAATACCTAAAACTTGCTTACAAATAATCCATTGGGAGAGAGAAGAAATAGAAAATAGGGATATAGATGAAGCAAGATTGATTTGTCATGATTTGATCATTATTAAAGCTGGGTTATAGGTTTATTACACCATTGCCTCTACTTTTGTATATGTTTGTAATATCCCACAATAAAAGAAAGTTTTAAAAACATTCCTTCCCAAAGTCCTTGAGCTTCATGAAGAGATTAATTTTATAATTATACTCTATTTCAATACATAAAGAATCCAGTAATAAAAATGCCAAAAGCGAAAAGTATCATATTTCATTATAGTATGGATGTTATATTTTAGCCCCAAGAATGTCAATAAACTGCCTTTGGTAAAAACATAGAAGAATGGACATTTCAAGGACCAGGATCTGCTGTAGAAAATAATCATCTTGGAAAAGACAAGCTGATTTTATTTTCTAAAGCATTTTCAAAACCAGCCCAATACAATCATCAGTCATTACATCATGGATGTGATCAACAACATTCTAATTTCAGAAAAATTAAAGACCATAAACTACATTTCCTGTCAAACAAAAGCAACTTCTGCTTTTCACGTGTGTTGTAACAAGTCTAGTTAACACCAATAGTTAGATAACTGTTTCCATTCAGTGAATAGCTCTGACCAGACACTGAATTAACTATACATATCAATACACTTAATGTTCATAAGTCATCCTGGGGGGCAGGTATTTTCATCTTCATTTTATCATGATGGAAGACAATAAGATTCAGTTGCAAAACCAGCGAATGACCTGAATCAGTCTGGAAATCAAGTCTGTCTAATTTGAATGTTAATACAGTCTTAGATCGGAAGGCCAGCACCACTCCCCTGCTGCCCCGTGCAAAATTTTGGCTCAGGTCAGAGATTGGGATCCAGACAATCAAGGAAATGGCATGGGGATATTTTAGCTTTTTTTTAAGACATTTTATTTATTTCAAAAAAATATGAAGAAAAGATGGCAAATTGTTCGACTCTAATGTGTATTATGATTATGTGGATTATTTTTGTCATGTTCTCTACTATTTTTGTATATTTGAGACTAAGTTTTAAATAAGAATAAATACAATAAATACTTTTCTTAGGCCAGGCGTGGTGGCTCACGCCTGTAATCCTAGCACTTTGGGAGGCCGAGGCGGGCGGATCAGAAGGTCAGGAGATCGAGACCATCTCTGGCCAACACGGTGAAACCCTGTCTCTACTAAAAATACAAAAAAAATTAGCCGGGCATGGTGGCAGGAGCCTGTAATCCCAGCTACTCGGGAGGCTGAGGCCAGAGAATGGCATGAACCCGGGAGGAGAAGCTTGCAGTGAGCTGAGATCAAGCCACTGCACTCCAGCCTGGGTGACAGAGCGAGACTCCATCTAAATAAATAAATAAATAAATAAATAAATAAATAAATAAATAAATAAGTAAATATTAACAAAACACTAAAGTGAATCTGAAACTCACTAGGAAAGGAAGAAGGCTTATCCTAACAGAACTGAGGAGAAAAGAGTCATAGAAATATAATTCACCCAAGGCTACACAGCTAATAATGGACAGAACCAGGATTCCAATCTAGATGTGCTCAGTTCCAAAGCCACCATACTGTACCATACAAATATTTGCACTTGCTGTCATGGTTGTTATTTCTTTTCCTCATCTAACTTGTCTCCCATTCACTGCACTGGCATCTATCCTCATGACTCATTTAAAATGACTCTCAGAAAGGTATTATTGCCCTCTTTCCAAATTGCAAAACCCAAGCGACTGTTTTTCTTCCTCATCTTTTGAGAAGCAGGCATAAATGTCTCAGAAGCTTTTTCTCCAAACCTCCCACCACCACACTTAAAGAGGCATTGACTCCTTTAACCTTTGCTCCAATGTACTCTGACTATAAAGCTAGACTTTGTATATCTCTGTGTTGTCACTTTGCATATCTCTTGTGTTAAACTATCAGCTGTATTAGAGAGGCTGTCCAGTACTTACCATGGTGCCTAACACCTCTTAAGTGCTCAACAAAAGTTAGATGAATGTTTCTTTAAACGTTGTTCTCTATAATCCTTTCATTTTTGCTTTACCAGCCCTCTTTTGGCTTTGCAAATGAAAGAAATAAAAAGTAAAAGCAACACATAGAAGACCATCACAGCTGGTCTAACAAAATGAAAGTAATGTTTTCTTACTATTTAGAAGTTATTTTTAATGATTCCATTGTTTTTAAAGATCTAGTAATTAATCTCAGGAGAAGCTGTTCTAATATCTTTGGGAATAATGAAAACAAACTTAAAATCATCACAATGCAAAGATATTTTACTCCTCCAAACAAAGTATTTGAATTAGGCATTTTCTAAGATATTCGTGGTCCTCAAATTAAAGCTGAAACTAAATTAAAATTTTTAATTCACTGTGATGAGGAGGAGGAGCTTGTTGGTTGTTACATTAATTACTAGAGAAAGATATTATTTCAGAAATGCTTCAACAAAATGGACCATTATCAGAAAATGGTCTTTTTTTGTTGTTGTTCACACAAAAAATATCACAATAACCAGAAAATACAACTGTATTCCTGAGCAATACAACACTGTCCCATTTTTATTTTCTTAACAGAATGAGTAAAAGGCAGTAGACAAAAATCAACCTGTCAAGAAATGGTTTATACAGTAATGGGCTAGCACTGCAGGAGATTCGCTCTGCTTTCATCAGGAGAGCCCTTTGTGTAACAAGAACAAACTACTAAAGGTTTAATGACATTGCAATAGCATATTAGACACTGAAAAAGGAAACAAGAATTCTTTTCACCCAGTTGCAGTTGTTTCTATGATAGCCACAAAGGACCTACTAGCCACGTAATCCTTAAATGGGAAATTGGCTGGGAGATCCGTTTTTCTGACTTTAGTTTTGCCTTTGACTCGGCTTTTTTTTTTTTTTCTGAGACGGAGTTTTTACTCTGTCTCCAGGCTGGAGGGCAATGGCGTGATCTCGGCTCACTGCAAGCTCTGCCTCCAGGGTTCAAGTGATTCTCTTGCCTCAGCCTCCTGAGTAGCTGGGACTACAGTCGTGCATTACCACCCCCAGCCAATTTTTGTATTTTTAGTAGAGATGGGGTTTCACCATGTTGGCTAGCATGGTCGCTATCTCCTGCCCTTGTGATCCACCTGCCTCAGCCTCCCAAAATGCTGGCATTACAGGCATGAGCCACTGTGCCCGGCCTTCCTCATTTATTTTAAGATCTTAAAGAATTCCGCTTTTAGCAGGGAAAACTGGAAATTACCTAGTAGGTTCAAAGAGGGCAAGTCAACATCAGAAACGAATGGTAGGTTTGTTTGTGGAACCCTCCTGCACGCACAGCATCTCAAATAGCTGTGAGAAGAGTGGCTTTGGTAACCAGCTGAAATGGACTTGCTTACTTGGCAGCACTGTGCTTTCTACATACTCACTGCTGTTTCCATACACTCTCTCAGTTGCCCACTTGTCTGCACAAGGTGTGATAATCTGTGGTTGGTACCTGCTGATAAGGGTAATTATAGCATTAGTGGAAGCAAGAGTGCTGTCTAAGGTTGAAAAACAACTCTAATTACACCTCCATCATTTTACTCCCTCAGCACAGTTTCTTTTTTTCCTTTTACAGAGTTTACTCAAAGACTAAATTAAATCTGCATCTATTTGAAAACAAGCTTTTAAATAGCTGTGGGGATAGAAAGAGAAATCTCTTTTTAAAATTAAAAATATATACATGCTAAGTGCAAGGGAAAGGGGGGGATATGGAGGGGAAAAAAAGAATATAAATCCATTTATTACCACTAAACTATACACTGAAAAATGGCAAATATGGTAAATTGTACATGTATATTTTACCTAAATAAAAATAAATAAGTAAATAAAGATAAATGTGTGGTTAAATTTAAATTAAGTTTAAAAAGGAGAGCATATAATTTGGGAGAGGATAAATATACTTAATTGAAATCTAAATTATTTTTCTCTTTTTCCCAAAATAATGCTGGATTTTTTTCTTTATATTCTGATTAAAAAATTTGAGATGAAATAAAAATACATACATGCTGTGGTGAGCAGCTGACATTTGTAATGCGAGACAGCACTTGCTGAATCACCTTTCAATAGATTTCCATGCATTTCTGTACAGACAGAATCAAAACAAATAGCAGGAATAACAAGAACAATAATTCACAAAGATATATGAAATCCAAATCTTATAGAATGGAGACAAAGAAGTTTTAAATTACTTTTATACCTATTGACCAATTCAACACAGACAGTATTTAAAACATTAATATCCAGAAACTTAATTTGATAGCTGAATTTCAAATGTATAACTTTCATAATAATAAAACTATGAAATTAATATAAAATGTCTTTACATTTACTAAAAAACAGTTTAGATTTGAAAAATCACCTATGACCTAATCTCAGACAGGAACAATTTCCAAGGAATGAATATAATTAAATACCACTTTACCGTATCGGAATTTTATGATTTGGGGTGTAATTTTAGTACTGTAGATTAATGGATTATAGCAAAGCAACATGAATTCATAAAGCTTCCATTGTCCCATTGTAAACCATGAAGCCTTAAAATATGGGAGAGAAGATGTTTCCTGAATTACAAAAATGGAAAAAAAAAAAAAAGTCTTTTCAAATCAACAAGGATTGATTTGTTAGACACACCCACTATTGTGGTCCAGAACTTGAGAACATGCATTTTAAATGCCACTATTAGGACACAGAACAGCTGCCCCTTCCTTCAGCTATTGCACAGGGCAGCGCTGCTTCTGCCTGTCACCAGAACAGAAGCAGATCCAAGTAGGCAGTGGCAGGGATAGCACACATTTTCTACCATAGGCCTGCCATACTCCATAAGAGCATCAAGAGTTAATTTACTCCAAAGAGACTACCAGAAATGCAACTTTTGGGTTTCTAATATTGGCGTCAAAATCATGGAGTTACCCAACCTCTAAGAAAACCCCTACATATTTAGTGATAAGTAGGTAGGAAATCTAACTGCCAAAGTCAAGTCAAGCCGACCTCCCCTACACTTCACACACCAAAACAGCATGTCTCAGATCATGAATAAAGTATTTCTGGATACCAGGAGTATAGCAGAACTCTCCTTACTGAAGAAAATATCTTCTATTAATTACGATGTATGCAATGCTTTGTTGCTAGTGAAAATAAAAACTAGGTCAGGCGCGGTGGCTCATACCTGTAATCCCAGCACTTTGGGAGGCCAAGGCGGGGAGATCACGAGGTCAGGAGATCGAGACCATCCTGGCCAACATGGTGAAACCCCATCTCTACTAAAAATACAAAAATTAGCTGGGTGCGGTGGTGTGTGCCTGTCATCCCAGCTACTCAGGAGGCTGAGGCAGGAGAATCACTTGAACCAGGGAGGCGGACGTTGCAGTGAGCCGAGATTGTGCCACTGCACTCCAGCCCGGCGACAGAGCAAGAATCCATCTCAAAAAAAAAAGAAAAGAAAAAAAAAAAAAAACTAATACAATCATTCCCCTTGAGGACAGAGTCATGGCCTATGTCATTCCCTGGGAATAACTTTAACTGGAAGTGATTTCAAGAATCCAACTAAAGCAGAGAAGACAGTAACAAATGTCACATTAAAAAAACAATTATTTTATATTCTCAAAAGAAAAAGATTTATGAAAGCCCCCATGCTTTACTATTAATCAAATTTTTCCACATTTTTCTATTTTGTCTTCAAAAGAAAGAGTGAACCCCTCATATTTTCTTTGTCAGGATGGATACCACAATATTTTGGGGACAACACATAATGAATAAGGTTCACAGCTACATTATAGAATATCTTATTTATTCATAGGAATAAATAAAAAACAGCATTAATCATATTAACTGCTTTAATCTTTATAGGTTAGGCTATTTTTTTACAGCTCACTTTAAGGGAGAGAAAAAATCTTACCTTAAAGATTAAAAACTTTTATAAGCATGTCTGCTATAAGCATTATGATTTCCTTCCTCCTGTTTGCATAATAAGTTGGGTATCTCACTTACAAATGAAGTCAAAACTCATTGTTAACAACTATAGAATCAAACCTTGGTTCAAAACCACCATCTTAGCTCTAAGATTTACAAAACCTCACTATCTTTGTTTAAAACACTGATAATTAAAAATTATAGCTACAAGCACTTATTATTAGGTTTTTAGAAGAAAATCAATATCAAACTTGCCATGCAATGTGAGAATAAGCACAGGCTTTTGCCTTAACTGGTTTTTAACTGAATTACTAATGTTTCAATTAACAAGTACTACAGAGAAGTACAGTACCATCATCATCCTTAGTAAACAGGAGGACATAGTTACTTTTCCAGATGTCTCTGGTTGTCATGGTACCCTCTTAGGCTCTTTCCCACATTTTTATTCTAGGTAACAAACCTGCAATCATTTATTCTAACTTATAACATAGTTATATGAAGATTTTATGTGTTCCTGATACAGACTGTGCACACACCTGTTGAACAGAATAAAAAATGCAGCTTAAGAAGTTCCTTAGATTAACACTTAGACTTCCTATTAAAAAGAGGATTGAATTTTTAGTTCACATACTTAATAAAAGCAGATGTCATGAATTTTATATTTTCCACATAATCTATTTCAGAAAAACCTATCTTCAGATTAATATTCTTTTGTAAAAAATATTTTCGAGTCCACATTTCTAAACAATATTTCTATACCTGAAGTAAAATCACTTGCCTTTTTAGGGGTGCTATACACATATTTAGATGAAAAAACCTGCTCACAAAAAACATTAAGTATTTGAGAAAAATACCTGAAATTTCATAACATTTTTGTAAACAAGCAACCAAAATAAACACACCAAAAATTTTAAATGTTTATATTACATTCTGTTGAAGTAATGTTTAAACATCTTACTTTTCAGGGTTTAATTTTTATCCGTCAATGACGACTTCCCGAAAACAGAGCAGGGTAACATTAATCACGCTGTGGGATCAATGCTTATGTACCATTCTTTCTTCTAATTAAATCAAAGTCTCTTCAATATGCAACATCTGCTGTCAAGCCCTTTGGGTGTAAAACAAATACACACACACAGACACACACACACACACACACACACACACACACACACACGCTGGTATTCTTAATGATGTTTGGGAAGTTGAAAGTGGTGTATCCTCCTTCCCCAGAAGCAACAGGAGGGCTTTGCGCTCTCTTCTAGAACAGAGTTCTCTCCCTCTGGGATAAAGGAAAACATAATATTCACATACTAAAAATGCAAATGCAGCTAAAGTTTTTTATCAACTGCACTTCTCTACACACATATGATGCCTATATTAATTTCACTGGAGTGCTTTTATTGCACTAATTAGACAGTGAAGAGGAGCTGACACATGGGAAAACTTGTCTGAACGCTGTATATGTTAAGCAGTAGGATTACAAGCACCTGGGATATTATTGCTATTCTCTGTATGCAAATGACATCCTGCAAACAATTAAACGCTCCCATTAAAATAGTGGGGGTGTGGGATGGAAAGAGCAAGTGCTAAGAGAGTAAAAATATGGCATGCCCTTTCTATTCCGCCCTCATTCAGCGAAGGCCGAGTACCTTCGACATGCTGCACAGACAGACCCTTGGGAACGTACACAGGAGTCACAATACACTCGACAACGTCTCACACGCTATGTTAACTGCAAAACTCTTACGATCTAACAGCGAGCCCCCTCGCCTCTCGAACATGTTTTCAATTTTTGCAGAGCCGCCAGAGACGTCAGGAGACCCTCCCCTGCTGAAGGGAGGGAAGACGTTCCTTCTCGCCCTTCCTCACAGCCCCCAGCACTCTCTTTCATTAGAAGCGGCGCCACAAGTTCCCTGGCTCTCACCCTTAAGGAGGCAAGTTCAGCACCATGGAAAGGGCTCGAGTCGCGTGCGAAGGGAGAAAAGAAAGCAAAGACTGGGGCTCTCCCCATCCCCCGGCCACTCACCGGCGTCTGCTGCGACGGGAGTCCCGAGCGCTTGGTGGACCCCTGCTTGGAACTTAACCTTTTCCAAGACTCGGCAAACCTGCCCCGGCTGGCGCTCCGGCTGCGTCTGCGGCTCTCCGCGCTGTCCTCGCGGTCGGAGCAGCCCCGCTCCATTTCCGCCGCATCCCTCCACTTCTTCCCCATGAGAAGTTTGCCTCCCTCGGCCAGGAAACAGCCCAGCGCCGAGCGCTCTCGCTGGCTCCTCGCCGCGGGTCTCCCTCCAGCCTGCGCGCGGCTCTCGGTTGGCGCTGCCTTTGCCTCCGCGGGCTCCTGCCAGAGCCCCGCTCTCCGTTACCGCCGCCGCCACCGGGCTGCGCTTGCGCCCGCGATTGGCTCAACTGTGGGCTGGGGCTGTGAGGGCCACCTGCGCACGAGCCAGCTTTCTTTTGCGTCCCCAAATTGCTCTCCACCAGGCAGCCGCCGCCTTCTCTGGAGAGTGCAGGGCCCACGCCTGAGGCTGTTGATGCGCCGCAGGGTAGCGCTCCCAGCGGTCACCTCACCCTGCCCAGTCCCCCAGACCTAGGGACGCACCACCCCCCACCCCGAGCTGCGGGTGGAAGCCTAGGTTACCCGCACTGGGTGGGTGGAGACTGCAGTTGACTTAAAAAAAGACAGGAAGGGGCAACTTTGTTCTTCCTGCTCTCTTTCTTCCCTTCTCTTTGCAACAACAACTCGCTCCTAAGTATCCTTGGGGAGAGTGGAGCTTCATCCCCTTGTCAGACGCCGCACTTATTTCTTCTCCAGCTTGCTCAGACTAGCCCACTGGGTCTCAGACTTGGCTGCACACTGGAGTTACCTGGATCTTTTTTCTCTTTCTCTTTTTTAAATGGTGATATTCCTCAGAGTCTAATTTAATTGGCCTGGCTGTGGCCTGGGAATCAGGATATTTAAAAGCTCCCAAGGTGATTCTAGCTGCTCCATCCGCATCAGCAATTAAGGGCCTTCAAGGGCCTGTACTGTGGCGGTAAGGCAGAGGAGGATTCTTGGGAAGGGAAGGCTGTTACTTCTCCTTACCTCAACTCATTTCTCTTTCCGGGGTAGGAATGGGATATTCAGTTTCCCCTCTCACCCTGGGCGGTTAAGCAGCGAGGATGACATGAGACGGATTCGTGGTGGAGCTCCTGTGTGTTGTGTATTCTGTGACCCCTGCACCTTGTTGTTCTTTCATGTTTTGGGGTCATTAGGACAGCCGGCTGGCCCTCATGAGTTTTCTGTCAGTTATTTTACCAGACTGAGCTGTCCACATGTTCAGGAATGCCCTTGATCAGATGCGAGAGGGCAGTTGGGGGCATCAAAAATTAACAAAACCTGAAAACAATAGCTTTACTCACCATTGAAGGGAGTGATGCCTAAAATCGCTCCCGGTTGAAAAGGGCCGTCTGGTTGCTTATCTGTTGCAATGGCAACAGATGTGTTTTCATTTCTTTCTGAAATCAAGCATTCTCTGTCCTATTTGAATATTGCCAGATCTTCCCAGGAGGCAAAGGTGAAGGAGGATTAAGAGGGAAAGAAATGCTGTGGGAAAATTGGTGTTGTGGCACTAGCTGTAAAAATCATAATCTGAGTTGCAGTGGTCAGTGTGATTAAGCAGAGGTTCTGAAACTGGCTAGTTTACGGGAATGGAATACAGAGCTCTAAAATCCCACAGCTGTGCACCTGTGTGTAGTGTCACATGAATATTAATCCTGCCATTTTAAGTAAAAGAGACTCACAGGGCATACATCCTATCTTTTTAAACAACTCTCTGTGTCTAGAAATCACACACCCATATTAAACAAAATGAGACTCTAAACAATGTGTGCAACACACGACGCCATTTAATGAGAAAACCACAGGCTCCATTTCACATTTTCTCACTCCCTATCTAAGTTCATGGATTTGAAATTATTAGTGACATTTCATGGAAATACCGTAATTTAGTCCAGATTCCTCTCCTTCACAAAAACAAATCAAAATGATTATGCTTAGTTTACAAAATTACGCAGGTATGAAAACCAAATACCAACGAGGGGGTAGAATAAAAGTCAGCATATTATTCCTTAAAGTAAATATTTACTTTTTCCTTTGGTTGCTTACAAAGGGGTATATAGGTATGACTATATAAATTCACTAAGAGATGAAAAGCCTGTGTTTTAACCTGGATGCCTTGAAAGTTCACTCTTTAGGTATAATAATAACATCCTTTAAAAGGAGCTAAGAGAGGCCTTCACAGGTATATCAAGACACATCATCCAAGAACATTCACTGTGCAGAGCCAGGAGACCCTGGTTCACCCACATCCACCCATGAAGGGGAAGATGACCCTGCCATAAAGCATGTCTGTCATGAAAGACTGTTCCAGCACATCAGTGCATACTCAGAGCAACTGGTGAGATTTTTAGATGTACTTAGAAAAATGTAATGATGAGTAGTGACTGCATGTGTCCTATTTTTTAGCTGTTTGGTCTAAAAATGAGCTTTCAATTGCCCTTATCTTAAAGCACTGTTTTTAAAGGCTTGTTTGAAGATGATCTCTGCATTTCTTTTTTGCACTTGACAGGTACCAAAAATGTCTTGGAACTGTATAAGAGGCTAAATTAGATGTGATTGTAGGCAAGCAGAAAACTGACCCTTTCCTCTTCTGATATTCTTTTGTCTTTCCAAAGTTCCTAATAGCCAGGAACTGGAAGAATAAAGTGAAAGTCTATCATATTTTTTACAAAATTAATGGAGAATGGCAGCACCAAAGCTAAGAACACATTGAAAATCACCAGCATTCAAATTCTGGAATACACATTAGAAGCCATTTCTAGAGCAACTTAGCTTTACTAGAGAAGAGTCACTGCAATTACAAAAGGTGGATATTAATAAATTTCAAAAGATAAATGGGAAGTAGGGCATAAACCTTTTTTTCTTCATAGTCTCTAGGCATTAAATAATGTGCAAATTAATGTGATAAGATTAAAGCAAAAATTACCATACTGTTAAATAATAGCTATTCTTTGTAAAATGAAAAGCAAATATATAAATTTTATTTATATATCAATCAAAATATAACATTTTGAAATATTCTGAAAAGTAAACTTTAAATAGTATTCTAAAAACAACAGAAAAAAGATATCAACACACTGTCAGATGTCAACAGTCCTCCATCAGCCCTAGGTACCCTTTGATCTGAAGTTTACATGGTTCTACTAGTCTGTGAATGAGTCAATAATCAGAAGAAACTCTCTCGAAACCCCATTTGCTCTAGGTATGTAGTCATGTGCTTCACTGCAAAAGAGTTTATAGGAAATATATATTCATTTGGTTATCTCTAGGACATGAAAACCCAAAGGTATACCCAGGAACTAACTTAACCCAGCAAAGTATGAGAGGGGAGGGCAAACAGAGAAAAGAATCAAAGCTGCAAAGTAATGTTGATCCAAAAATCTCTCCTTGTGAAATAAGACAATATAAACCATATTTCATCAACTTTAACACCTTCAATTTTTCAGAGAGGGTAAACCGCTCTGAAATCAGGATGCATTTTATCATAGATGGTATCTCAGATTCAGTGTAATGCAGCATATTGATTCATAGAGTCTCGGAGTGAAATTTGACATTAATAGATCTGACTTTAAAAATCCAACAAGCTACCATTAACTCTCTGCCTACACAATCAGCCTTTGGCATTAGATATCCTTTTTCTCATAAGCAGAGCATTTCCTTGTAAAACAGCTTTAAGCATTAGAAAGCCCATTCTTACAAACTAAGCTGAACCCCAAGCCTTCCACCTTTATTTTAAATTCTGGGGGGGGTCACACTATTTAAACATGTGTTCCTCATGATAATCATCAAGTATTTGAGACAGTCTTTACAGTCCCCTAAAATTTCTCTTATTAAGCTAAACAATGTGTGGCTTTTTCTGTCAAGTCCTTACACGCATTGGGGAACAAAGAGTCAGCACCCTCACATAATAAGAGAAATTGGAAAATGGTGGGTGTTCAATGAATCTGTGGCAACTACTTTGTGAATTCACTAAAAGCTTAATCACTATGACTAGACTCACAGTGAAGTGGGATTAGTCAATACCTACAAAGCAGGAGATAGGATGCAGAATTTGTGTTTAGTCATAATTAAATTCTTTTCTGCAGACCTGAGGGCTGAGACCCACAGAAGCCAAACAAGCATGAGAGTTGAAACAATTATTCCTGTAATCCAAGCAAAAAAATCTCCCAAACCCCATGACTATTAATCAAGAAAAGGAATAATGGGGTTATCTTGGTTTAAATAAATTGGCCATCTCTGTGGATGAAATTATCTGGGTATAGCTATGGGAAAATTATACTCTCTTTTAGGGAAAAAAACAATCTCATATATTCCCTGCAGCATCTGTTGACAAGTCTTCAATGGTTACACATCCTATCAAGTCCTCCAAGCAGAAGTCACTGCAGGCCAGAGAACCTGGCTACAAAAGTTCACTCTTTTCTTTTCCTCTTCCTTCATTTTTTCCCTCCTTCCTTCCTTCTTATTTTTTCTTCCTTTCTTCCTGCCTTCCTTTCTGTCTTTCTCTCCCTTCCTCCCTTTTCCTTCCTTCACCTTTTTTCCTTCCCTCTTTCTCTCAGCAAAGAACAAACCAAATTCTCCCAGCAAAATCCTCCAATTCTCCAGCCTTCCTACTAATATTATGATTTGTAGGAGTTTTTAGTATAAGCGTTCCTTTATTGTTCATTGATGCATTTGCATAAATTCATATTTATATAAAGTTTATTTCCCTTTCTAAATCTATAGGTAAATAGTTTTCTAAAATCTTATTTCAGGGTTAAGAGATAATGATTCAAGTGAATGCTATAAAATTATAAAGGTAAATAACAATAGAATCAAAAATAATATAACCATTAAAATTAGGGAGAAAAGGAGAGAGAGAATAGAAAAGAGAAGAAAGACAGGTATAAATTAGCTAAATGTCCACCTATTACTAAATAATTTCTAAAATAAGTGAATAAATACATACTGACATAAAATCCCCTTAAGAATGACTAAATTTCTGCAGACAGAAAATTTAAGCAAACAGAAAAACACTAAATGTTGTCAAAGCTGCGGAGCAACTAGAACTCCCACACACTGCTGGTGAGAATGTATGCTGGTACAACCACTTTAGAAAACCATTTGGCACTATCTACTAAAGTTGATCGTATGGATTCTCTGTGACCCAGCAATTCTACTCCAAGGTATATACCCAACAGAAATGAATGCTTATAATTAATGAAAGACTGTAAGATGTGCATAGCAGCACTATTTGTAAAACTCCCAATTTAGAAACTACATAAATGTCCATCAACAGCAAAATGAATAAATTATGGTATATTGAGACAGTGGAATGTGTACACTGATGAGAATGAATGAATTACTATTACACGCAAAACCATGGGTGATGCAACAACAATATTGAGCAAGAGAAGGTATACACAAAAGAATACATATTGTGAAATTCCATTAAGTTTGAAATTAGACAAAAACAATCTATACTACTAGAAGTCAGGACAGTGATTACCACAGGAGGATGCATTCTAGAGGACGCATTCTATAGCGATCAAAAGACAAATGAGGAGGGTCCCTGGAGGGCTAATAATGTGCTCTTTCTTGATCTGGTGGTAGTAACAAGGGTGTACTCATCTTGGAAAATTTATAGAGCAGCACAATTATAAATAATGTACTTTTTCATGTGCCTTACCTCAATAAAATGTTTACTAGGAAGGAAGAAACAAACAAACAAAAGGAGGGATGGAGAGAGGGAGGGTGAGAGAGAACCTATCTAAACATGTTTTCTGATGCTAATATCATTTCACATAATAGTACTTTTTACATTCTTATATAACCATTTATATATTATACAACCATGCATGTCTCATATAACTGTGACATTTTAAATTGTCAAGATAATTTCATGCATTACTTAAGGTAGATATTATTATCTGCATTTTCAGGAAGGGAAACAGACTGAGCATAGTTACCTGACTGATCCACGTTCTCCCAACTAATAATTGGAAGTTCGAGCCTTGAACCTCAGATTTTTAGCCCTCAATTCCAAGTTCTCTTTTGATTATATTATAGTCATCTCTATATATTTGTATACATTTTAAATTTATATAATTTACATGAAATTACATAATATATAAATATACAATATATGCTTATATATGAATAATATAATATATATGAAGTCTAATGTCTGTGTTAAAAAAAAAGTTGCTTAAACCAAAATGTAGATATTTTAAGCAGCATGTACTGGCATTGTTTCTTCCTAGAATTTAGAAATATTTGGGAAAAATTTGAAAATATTGAAAAACCTCCTCTGAGATTATAGGAAAAAGAGCCCATTTGGAAAACTGCCATAGAAAACTCCATTACTAAAATCCAGATGAGCTGAGACAATGGCTTTTACAGACAGAAGAAAGCCTTTTAACTGACCTCCATTTAACATACATGAAGAATGGATCTCTTTCTCCTAATACTCTGAAAGCTAATAACGAATCTGCTATTCTTTGCCACACAACTTTCTGGTCTTCCCATTTGAGTTGTATATTTCTCAGGGTCTACTGTGTTTCTTTCCAAGCCCATTTTTGTATGTTGTATTGGTGATCATCATGCAATTTCATTAAATTTTATGAACAATGATACAAAATGAGAACAAAAGAAGGTGGCATTTCTGTGAAAACCAAATAAAATGTTTTGGAAAGAAAAAAGACAAAAAAAATCACCCCTCAATTTGTTTTTATATATACTGGTATAACACGATGTGGACAAGAAAACTGTTTAAACAAACAAAAAATAATAATAATAATAGTCTTGAAAAAATACAGAAGCCAGTTTCCCTCAGATTTCTCTGCAGTTTTCATTAAGATATCTCTCTATTTAAAATGAAAAGGAAACTACAGATCCTACGTTATGGATATGGTTTATGCAAAAAGATAAACCAGAAGTTCAATTGCTAGTAACATACTCAAAGAAAATACTTTATCCCTAGGTCAAGAAATGAATACATATAACCTGTTTTAAGTTAAAATAAGATGTTTAAGCTTAACCAACTTTTGAACCAGTAGAAGATTCAACTATCCCCATAAGGAACTGATCTTGTTAACAGTCAAACGAATTGGATGCTACCTCTCTAAAAGGGCCAAATTTTTCCTCAAACTGCTTTTCCGGCATCATAGACACCAGAACTTCTAATTCTACAATTCACCACTTTTGCTTCTTAAAAAATGCCACTCT
Source organism: Symphalangus syndactylus (assembly GCF_028878055.3). Lineage (NCBI taxonomy): Eukaryota > Metazoa > Chordata > Mammalia > Primates > Hylobatidae > Symphalangus > Symphalangus syndactylus. The sequence continues at coordinate 73,000,646 of NC_072425.2, read as the reverse complement.
TGCGATGAGCAATATTTTAAGTTTTATCACTCATTACCACTTCTCCGAGGCCCGGAGTTTTCAGGCGTGAGGCAAGAACTCTAGGAGATCGATAGAGAAGGATGCACAACACAGATGTGGTAAGGAGGGGTGCACAGCCCAGAGCCTGGGAATTTCTAAAGATAAACTATTGTTTCCTTTTTGCTCCAGAGTTACAGCATTAGAACATGAGGCAATCATTTGTGCTAAAGCCCAATTATTTCTATTTTATACTACAAACTGCAGAAAAACATTAAAGGTCATCTTGGAAAAAATAACACAGTCTTAGGAGCATAGCAGAAGTCATTACTTTTTCTTCCTTTTTATTTTGAAGGAATTATGAATTTCTCAAAGCATCACACAGGTCAGGGAACATATTCAGTGATGTCTTCAACAGTTAGGTTCAGTGCTTATTTTTGTTTCCTAAAGGTAAGTGCATTAAATGGTCTTATAAAACTAAAATTTTAAACTGCCCATTTGCGTAACTATTTTGTTCAGAAAGACAAACAGGAATGTCATTTGGTCTACTGCAAAACAGAATGAAAAGGGAACATGGAAGTTACCATGCAAAACTCCCATGTTTCTTAATCACAATTTTTATTCACACTAAAAAGAACTATCTAAATACCATTGAATCTGAGCATATTAAACAGAACACTCTTAAATATTTTTCACTGTTCAAAACAGAACAAATTTGTACACTCTCCCCCTCCAAAGTACAAAAGTGAATGAAGTGAAAGCAATTAGTTAAACAAAAAGTAGCAGCTTAGTTACATTTTCATCTCTGATGTACTATCAAAATTCATTTCCTCCAACTCAAACAAAATCGTTATTGGAACCTGAATAGAGTCTGGAAGCAGAGACTCAACGAACTAACTAAAATTCCCAAATGCTTCACATGTATCCTTTGACTTCAACAAAAGAAACAAAATCAACAATATGCTAAAACTGAGACAAGCTATTATCGGGAACACAATGTATTTCATTGAAATTGTCTTTGCCTGGTGAATGGAGTCTTGGGTCATTCAGTAGAGCTTCCAGTACCTACTGTGAAACTTGGTATTAACAAGTGGTTTATATTAAACTAGGCTTTAAAGTAAATACATTGTACCAGATTATATAGAGTTCTTCCAGTTATTACTGGGAAAAGGTCATCTGATTGGCTGAAATGTATATGCTCTATGCTATAATAATATTAAAGGAGGTTAACAGCATTTTACATCCAGGTTGATGACATGAAAACAAAACTCATCAGGGTGTTCAATGTGCAAGAAGATGAAAGGTGATGCCAAGTTTGTTAAAATAAAAGTGTGTCTAAAATGAGAAAGGCAAATGGAAAAGCCATAATCCTTTAAACTCCTGTTTTTTCAAGAAAGCTTTATAGATAAATACTTCTTTTATCTAAAGGGGAATGATAAAGCAATTTTTAAGTTACCTGCCAAAGTGACCCTTCAGTATTTGTTGATTGGTGAGTTAGCTTCACCTCTTATTTTCTACCAGTGTTTTTCAACCAGATCTCCATGACAAACACATGTGGCATAGTCCTATTCATTACTTCCATCACACCCATTGATAAAGATTCTATGTATGCTATGAGCTGTTCACCTGTGTGAACAACTTTGCAATCTGGGTGAAAGTTTCTAGCCAGCTCCATAATATGCCTTGGTCAGCTGGATTTCAAATGTTACAAATTTCTTCAATTTTGAAGTATATTCTTAGAATCTCAATCTCTTGACCATGTCTGTGATAAACTTAACTTGAACATGATAGGTAATTTGAAAACTCCATGTGTCTGTTATAACCACACCCTTTGCAAATTGCATCTGTTACGATATCAAATAAACACAATGGTCAAAATCATGGCATTTATTTTGGTTCCAAGTGTCATCAATTTCTTCACATATGATTCATAAGTGCCCTGGAAGTACATGAGATATGTTGAAAAGAATCCAAAAGAGAAAGAAACCACTAGAAGTATGAAAGGAAGAATAAAATGTGAAAAACGAAAAACTAACAACAATGCTATTAAAAGTGCTAACATGTACTAAGCACTTATTATGTGCCAGGCACCATCTCACTACATGAATTAATTTGTTTAGTTCTTACAATAACTCCATTTAACCACTGAGGAAACTGAGGTAAAAAGAGGCTAAATAAAATGGCTGAAGTTTATATAGCTAGAGAGCAGCAGAACCAAGACTTGAACCCCGGAAGTCTGACTCCAGAGCCCATGCACCTTCCCACTGTGTCACTCTATCTAGGAAACAATAATAACTGCCTGACATAGACTGCTTCTTCTATGAAAAGCACTGTGCTAAGTATCTTGAATGAGATCACTAGTCTTTTCAAGAGCTCTTTGAAATGAAAATTATTGTCATTTTGCAGATAAGAAAAACAGAGGCACACAGGGTAACAATATGCCTAAATGATTCAACTTTTAAGTTGCAGCATTGAGATTCAACCTCCAGCCTGTCTGACTTCATAATAATGACAGCAAGAATAATAATAAACAACTAATAGTTATTGAATATTTATGATGTAACTAAGTCCACTACTAAATGCATATTTATCTCAATTTATCCTCTCGTCCGTATTGAAGATTAAGTGTAGTTTAGAGAGCCTAAGCAACTCTCCCAGATCACGCTGGTAGTCAGTGATGGAGTCTGGATTTCAGTTCAGGTGTGTCTGACTCTTGAGCCTAGGAATATAACCACTGCACTCCATTTTTGGCGTATTCAATCATTTTTAGCATTATAATACTAATATTATATTACTAGCAGTATACTACTATATTATTAGTATGTTATAGTAAACTAGAATAATTCTATTCTAATTTTATTACTAATTACTCATTTATATATTAATCTACTACTAATTACTAATTTTATACTAATTTAGTTTAATGGGGTTTTTTCATTTCTATTTATTTATTTATCTATTTATTTTTGAGACAGGGTCTCACTCTGTCACCCAGACTGGAGTGCAGTGGTGTGAACATGGCTCACTGCAGCCTCAAACTCCTGGGTTCAAACTATCCTCACCTCAGCCTCACAAGTAGCTACAACCACAGGTGTGTACCACCACACCTGTTTAAATTATTTATTTATTTGTTTGTTTATTTTTGTGGAGATGGGTGTCTCACCATGTTGCCCAGGCTGGTCTCAAACTCCTACATTCAAGTGATCCTCCTGCCTCAGCCTCCCAAAGTGCTGGGATTATAGTCATGAGCAATCACTACTGTTAAAATAATGGGCTGTCATTGTTGATTTAGGAATTAAAGTCAAAGGAAATGATTGTGAGATTTTCCATTTTATTCGGTATTCTCTTAGCCAATATTAACTTCATCACTGGGTAGTTGTGAGAATCTAATGAGAAAATAATGGCTGAAACATTTTTTTCAGTGCCTGGCCGATTTTTGTTCTCTTCCCTTCCCTCTAAGGATAGGTGCCTTATTGAAAAATTATTTAGTTTTCTTAAATCTGTGTAATATGTAGAATTGTACGTTGTAGGCCAGCACTAGCTAGCAGAAATATAATTCAAAAATCACTTGTAATATTGTTCTCTAGTATTCACAGGTAAAATTAATTTTAATATTATATCGAACTTAATATAACCAAAATGATCATTTCAACATGTAATCCATATGAAAATCCATATAATGAGATATTTTACCATTTTTGTGCTGTCTTTGAAATTGCTATGTATTTTACATATACAGCATAATTCGATTCAGATTAGCCATTTTTCAAGTACTCAGTAACCATATATGGCTAGTGGCTACCATATTGGATAACACAGTTCTAAATTTATGCATAATCCTAAAACACTGCCTGAATCATTGTGATTGACTTCAAAAAACAACAAATAAAAATTTCCAAGTAGGTTTTTAAGCATGGCAGTGGTGGTGGGGAACAGTTAAGAGACTGCAAGTCTTTGGGAAGCTCTGGGCCCTGCCCTCAAAGAAAAGCATTGCTGTACACAGTCCCAGGAGTGTGCGTACAATTTTAGGAGATGCAAGACCCCAGGCTAAAGAAACTGCTGTAAGTGATTTGCTTGTGAGATGATTCAATCGTGAACAATGGAGAAAGTTTTTGCCCACATCCTGCAAGGTAATCCCTGGCTTTGCACAATGTCATTTGGAACAGGGGCAGCAACTGCGGCCTTTTGCCTTTTGAATCTCATTCTTACACCCAGTTGGCTGTATGGAATTCAGCCAGTGTGCCAGAATTAAAAGACTCATCATAGAGGCCTACACTGTTGCTGAGAGAAAAATTGCAAGGAGGCCCAGAAGAACAAAGGGGCTTTTCTACATTGTTTTGTTTTTGTTTTTGTTTTTGCATTAAACCAAGTGGCCCCACAACAAGTATTGCGTTCTTCTTCATCTCCTAAGACGCTTTATCTCCATGTCATCATCCTCTAAAAACGTAAGAAAGTTTACCTATTTTATTATTCTATTTTATTTGAGGCAGAAGGGCCTACATCTAAGTTTTAACCTTAAAGCATTCTAAATTCTTCCTAAATGTCAACAGCATTCACAAATGACTTGATTAGGCATCCAAATGTTTGGCTCAGTGAATGTTTTATGGAAGAGTCATAGAATCTGACCCTAACTTTGTACTCCTGTTTTCTTCCTTTCCAGGTATAACATCATTTGATCTCATTCACATTTTGAAATGAAATAATTCAAAAATTCTGAATACTCTACTTATTTTATGCATCTGCTTATTTTTGTAAAAAAAAAAAAGATAGGTACATAAAATGCTCTTTAATTCTATTTGTCAAACTAGCTATCAAATATTTACTTATTCTTTTTCAGTAGCATCTGTCCTCCATCAATTTCTTATTTATTTGACAGAGTAAATGATTATTTCTAAGTGTAGAGGCACCTTTGAGACTACCCTTGTTTACAAAGGACTTGTTCTAAATGTGATGGTGCATTTTTCAGTGACTTAATGAGAATATAAATCAGGCACAATATTTATTACCTTGGAGGAAAAAAGAAAATTATTTAAGCCTCCTTGACTATTCTTTTCTATTTTAGTTTATTAAACCTGTGGTTTTTTGTGTCAGAGAGATAGAGAAAAAAATGGGAAGAACTTCTTTTCCATTTGCAATATTTCTATATAGCACCCCAACCAGAGTCTTCAGCTTTCTTTAAAAAATTATAAAATTTCCTTTTAAAAAAACAATCATTTCCTTCACTATTTCGCATAAGTTTTTCCGGATATATTTAATTCCCTGTACTCTAGGATGTCTCCTAGCTATAGGAGTTTGCAACTGAACCTTTATGTAAAACTCTAAAAACAAGAACAGTGATCTTACTAAAAAAGAGAAACATTCTTTCCTCTTGGAAAGAATCATGAAGGAGTGTGTGTGTGTGAGTGTGTGCATGTTCCAACCTCAAGGGTGGGCAATGAATGGAATGTTTTATTGAGGCTAATATTTTGGACATCATACCTCACCCCTTTTCAGTTCACTTCTGGTCTCTTAAGGACGAATTATGTTTCAAGACAAACTGTGAAATTTGAGGTCAGACTAAAACAATTGTTGGGGAAGCCGGAGCCAAGGAAGCCCTGGGAATTCCTAACTTTTCAGATATATTCTAGGTTTTACCAGACGAGAACAATCACCTTAGATCCTTCTCTGAACCAGCCTGAGAAGCCATAAAACCTTTCAGTTCTGCTTTGAGTACCTCCCTGTCTGGACTGCCACACTTAGGAATGCTCCAGAATTTGCTATCTTTGGAGAGGGTAGTAACTTGAGGGTCACACATGCTGATGAATTGGAGGAGGCTGTCAAGCTCTTTTCTTAGTATGACTGGCTCCGTGATCCAATGACATGAATTCCGATTTAATAGCCAGTGCTATTTTCTGGATGATAAAACACTATATCACTTTTCACAACAGACATGCCATATGGTACTCGTTACTTCTCTCCTAGATAAAATGCCTGGAATCATAAAGCTTTTTCTTCTAGCTGCAAAAGATAATGGAAGGTAGTTTTATCTTTTTAAAAAAAAAATAAAATATTATGACAATTCCCATTGACAATGGTATATTTACAATCTTCTCTTAAATTCAGGAAGTTTTCAGGGAAAATACTCCTACCACAATAATAGCCCTAAGTGATTTGGCATTGAAGTTGATGAAGTTTTTCTTGACTAGCTTTCTTTGCGGAAATGAAGAAAGTTTTCTTTATGATCTTTACCTTGACTATCACATTGTTTTCAAGAAGGACATGCTTTACTGGTAGCTAAATCTTGCACTCAAGAGAGACCAAAAACGGTTTGACCTTTGTATTCATCTCGTCTTTGAAAATAAAAGGAAATGCTGTATCTATGCTGGGGAAAAATGATTAAGTGTAAAGAACATAACTTGTAGGTCAGACAAATCTGGATTCAAACTCCTACTCTTACTAGCTATATTAGTCCATTCTCATGCTGCTAATAAAGACATACTCGAGACTGGGTAATTTATAAAGGAAAGAGGTTTAATTAACTCACAGTTCAGCATGGCTAGGGACGCCTCTGGAAACTTACAGTCACGGTAGAAGGGGAAGCAAACACGTCCTTCTTCACATGGTGGCAGCAAGGAGAAGTGCCAAGCAAAAGGGAAAAAACTCCTTCATAAAACCATTGGCTCTTGTAAGAAGCCACTATCAGGAGAATAGCATCAGGGTAACCGCCCCGTTATTAAATTACATCCCACTGGATTTCTCTCATGACACGTGGGGATTATGTGAACTACAGTTCAAGATGAGATTTGGGTGGGGACACAGCCAAACCATATCACTCGCTGTGTAATTTGGGGTAAATAACTTTAATCCACAGTATCCTTGGTGTGCAGCATGTTGTAATATGGGCAGAACATAACCTGTATCCAGCAGAAGTGTTGTGGCAATTATAAAGCATACAGTTCCATGCCTAGAGGCAAAAGGTGGTTCAATTATACCTGTCGTTTCCCATTTTATAATAATTACTTATTATAAGTACACTATTTTCAAGGTTTTATATGTAGTTTTTTTAAATTTGTTTGGAACTTACTCTTAATCATCTCATTGGAATTATTTTTCTCTGCTGCAAAAACAAACTCCTCTCCCCTTAAAAAGATTTCTTTTATCTTAGCAAGAAAAAAGTGTTTGCTTTTTATTTGTGGCCTGAAAAATTTATAGAATCAGAATATATAAGATCTAAAACATATTTTCTACATTAATAAGTCACAATACAATAGGAACCACAATGGCTTGATGGTCACAAAATTGATTTTTGCACACTGCTTCAATAAAAGGGTTTTGTGATGATGCTGGTTGTATCACAACATTGTCACTGCAAAAAGAAAGTGAAGGCAATAATACAGATTGGAGCTACACCAAGCACAGGCACACACACACACACACACACACACTCCATTAATAACAAACGAAAAGGAGTTAGACATTTTTAGAAAACCACAGAAATCCAAAACATCAAAGAGCTATAACATAAAGTTTGGCAGACAGAAAAATCATTAAAAGTTTGACACATGATTTCAACAGTGTTGGTAGATTTAGAAAGAAGCTTTAAATAACATATGTTTTGAGGTTCTCTCAAAAGAAAGAATTTAGAACTCCTATTTGTTTAACTTTGAGGAGAAGGAAATGTTGACCAAAAATAACTCTAGCACAAATGAGCGGTCACAACATTGTACATTAGGAAATGTCAAGTAACGATCTGGCAAAATCACTCCCCTTGTCATTGTTTGCCTCTTTCTTTTCCTCACAGGTTAAAACATACAAGCCCTGAGGGTTGCCTTGCACATATGTACATGAAGATGAAAAAAATAGTGCCCTAATTCCTCCCTGGAAGGACCCAAGCTCTACCCAGTAGGACCTGCAGCTTTCTGCTTCAGGGAAGAGGACAATGGGATGGAATCACAGTGACGCCATTAAAAGACAAATGTCTATGTCTCCAAAGATTATTTATTTACCTACCTCTGGTTTTTAATACTTAGACCTCACTCTTTGGGGAAAGGTTATCTTGGCTAACCATTATGCAAACTCTTAGTTAAATTATAGTATTCCATGACACATTCTTATTTTTTGAACAGAGATTCCTGAGTGAACTCATTTTGTTTAGCAATGATTTCACTTTAGTATCTTAGCCTACAAAGGATGAGTTTATGCCACACTAAACACGAAAGAAGCTTCACATAAACTAAATGACAGAACAAAACAATAACCTCAGTGACTTCCTCCAATAAAGATAAAGATTTCACTTGTCCAAGTGAAAACTTTGTTTTTAAATATATTCTTCTAGCCAGAGGAGACACCTCCTAACAGTGAAACGTGTAACAAATAATAACTAATATTTTTGAGATTTACTGTGGATTAGGAATTACTCTCAACCCTTTAATGACTATACCATATAAAAATATTAAATAAAGACAATTATGACAGCTAATGCTTACAGAGCAGTTATTATGTGCCAGGCACTGTTCCATGTGTCACTTCTATTAGCTTATTTACACTTCACAACAACACTGTGCTGTAGGTATAACTATTATCCCCATATCACAGAAGAGGAAATGGAGGCACAAGAAGTCAAGTAAGATGCCCTTGGTCATACATCAAGTAACTGGCAGAGCTAGGATTCAAACCCCAAGCAATCTGATTCCAATAGCTCACTTAAAGCCATTACCCCACATTTTCTTTTTATTTAATGAGTACCTACTTCTCACTGTTTCAAAGTGGTATTCAACGTTCTGCTTTGGAAGTATATATCATAGAGATAATCAAGGAAATAAATGACAGATGGCCCAGGAACGCCCGATTATGACCTTCATGAGAGGAGGACCATCTGTTTTGATCATCACTATATTCCTATTCCTTTCCAGAATATTAACCCCACTTAGAAACAGTATATAGCAGAAACTATCCTAATGGGGCCAAGCTGAACCATCATTAGAAAGATTTAAGAATTGTTTTAATATGAATCTAGAATTTCAGCTGAATCTGAGTTTTACTTTAATTAAATCTCAAATCTTATCTATCTAGAGACTTTGGGTATTCAGAAGTCTCTTTCTAAAGCAAGAGTTTGATGAAAAGTTTGATCCAATCATAAAAACTAATCACTCAAAGGAAAAGGGTGATTTCAAATAATCGGTATTTCCTTCAATGTGGTCTTTCTCGCCCTGTTTCCATATTCAGTCAACAAATAAGTACTAAGTTCCTACCATATGCAAGACACTGTTCCAAGTACCGGAGGTTCAGAGGCAAACAAGTGCATACAAGATTTCCATCTTATATAGGAGGAGCAGGGCAGGGGTAGATAAGTAAAACTCCAAGGCAAGCATAAATCTCAGTCTGTATACTTTAGGGCAGAAGAGTGTTTGTTCTGTGCTTTTCTTAAATTAACTTCATCGGACGAACAGCCATTCATCAAGAAATTCTGTTGTGACTTCCTCCACCTCTCTAGATCGCACTAATATCTGAGAAATGTCATGTCTCTTGAAGTTCTTTGTTTTGTTGCTTTCCTGTCATATACCCACTCTGCCCAGGCTTGAAGTCCTGGGCTTTGGATTTAGGCTCTCTTGCTTCCTTAAGCATTCCTTTCCCAGTAGGCTTGCACCCGCCTGGGGCTCTGCCACAGCTTAATGTTCAGGTCCCCACTGTTCCAGAACCCCATGACTTTGAGTTGTGTCCTCTCCATTTTTTCTTCTCTCCTTCTGCTGCCTTACAAACTACTCACACCTCCCCTCTCCCTCTGGGACACACAACACCTTTTCCTCAATGAGCTTTGGCTCTTCCAACAAAGCGGAACAGGCTTTGACTACAAGTGGTTTCTGCTCTAGGCTATACAAAATTCCAAAAAAAAAAAAAAAAAAAAAAAAGAAGAAAGAAACGTCAAAACGTCAGTCTTCTCCTTGAAACAGAAGCAAGAGTGAAACACAAATGAGCATTGTGCAAAAAATATTCTGTAGCCCCAAAAAGAGCTGTTCGTTAAATTCTCTGAGATACTGGGTAGAAGGAGATATGGGACAACACTAAAAAAAAGAATAATAGGAGAGCTTGCTCTGAAGTAGTGATTTGAAAGTCTTAGGATTCTTTAATGTCTTAGGGTTCTTTGTAAGTGCCAAAGAAGTTGGGGCGAGGGAACAGGAAAAGCCTCAGAATTCTACCCCCACCAATAAATAATCTCATTTTTATATATTCATAAATTGGATTTCATGTATCATTGTTTTTCTTACTCATGTCTTTGTTCAGCTGACTTGCCATAGGCTGATATATACTGCCACTCTATATCCATGTACACAAAAACTTGAACACATTTTTTTCAGGGTCATTTCAATGTGACAGTTCAACAAATAAAAATTTTCAGGAGGAAAATTGGAAAAAAAGTGCCTTCCATCATTTACATCCATTTTCATAGATAGATAGATGATATAGATAGATAGATAGATAGATAGATAGATAGATAGATAGATAGATAGATAGATGATAGATAGATAGATGATAGATAGATATAGATGGTTTATATATATATATATATATATATAAACATACTTTCTATATTTGGTATAGTCAAACCATATAAAAATCTATGATTACAATCCTTATTACAGAGTCTCATGTTGATAGAACAGTTGACTATCTTGAGTGTGGTGGTGGTTATGCAAGGAACATGTGTGATAAACTTGCATAGAGCTATACACACACACACCCCACATACACACTCATGAGTTGCATGTATAACTGGTGAAATCTGAATAAATGCTATTGATTGTTCTGATGCAATTTTTTGGTTTTCATGCTGTGCTATAGCTGTACATGATGTTAACAGTGAGGAAGCTTGGGGAAAGTGCAAAGGACTTTCCTGCACACTTCTTTGCAACCTACTGAGAATCTACAATTATTTCAAAAGAAAAAGTTTTTAAAAATCCTATCACAATCTATCTAAACAATTCAATCTATGTTTTGTGAAAACATGATGTTTCATTCTTTTCAACATAACTAGCCTCAATGATAGCAAAATAACTCATTGAACAAGTTCAATATGTGAGGCATGCTGCTACACCTGAAAGTGAAAACTGAATTTATTATTCCTTTCAGAAGTAAGGTTATCTTATTAAAAGTAGCTTTTAAAATCCCTATTCTTAATTTATCAATATATAGTACTTAGACTTGTTTTGTTTTAATAAGGATTACCTTTTAAAGGGAAGCATGGAAAAATCATAATCTTTTTGTACCTCAAAATCTGAGCTACTCAAGGCACTCAAAAATGCCATCACTGATAGTGATAAAATATGCATTTGTCACTATGAACAAACTGAAATAAATGTGACAAATGCATATTTTAAAATAATATAGATGTTTGGCACTTGCATATTATTTCCCTTTTTACTTATACAATCAATTGTAGATTCTCTCAATAGCCTTATAAGAACACAGAGGCAAATAATATTAATAGACAAAATTATGCATATTTAAACTGCTCTGTGGCAAAGGCTGTTTATTTATTTGGTCTTTAATGGAGAAAGGCCACCCAGTTCTTGATTTCAATCTCCAGTATGATGCGGGTGATGGTGCTGATGATTGTGAATGACAAGGATGATGCATTTATTTGCAGAAGTGTCTACTACTTGCAAAATATGGTAACACTGTTTGGTTTGGTTTTGGCTGAACCCGAGATGATGTCATCAAGCATTTTAGCGCTACAGGAAACACTTCCCACTAGCCAGATTTCTAGCCCAACTTTTCAGCTAACAACTGAACACTACATAAGGTCTATCACCCAGCCTCCCCCGTTTCTGCTCCCCAGGGCTGATGGGGAATGGGCAGTGAGTCATGGAGGCAGTTGGTGGGGAGGTGGCAGCTCTACACACCAATGATTATTTTTTAAAATAACTGAAAGCTCTTATTATACCTCAACCCACAATTTTCTTGCCTCCACCATAGCCAAGCTAATGTGGTGGGGTCTATCGTTCATTTTTGACTTCATTTTAAAATTTATGTTAGCTGGATTTTTTCAACATTCTGATATTAAAATAGAAGAGAAGGAAGAATATTCAGGACAATTGGACCTGGTTCTTTATCTCCCTGGCAAATGTCAAGACCCCTAAATTTTACTACTTTATGTGCCTGATAATCCTAAAACACATCATTATATTCTTTTAGGTGAAGGCAAAGTACAACAAATATTGCTTATATGCTAGCTAGGTTAAAATCAAAGATTAAGTTGAACTTTAATGTTGTTGGCTCACCTTGAAAAATGAAAATGTAAAAAGTTGGAGCTCCTTTCATAGTCATCTTTTTGGGGTTGGGAACATGCATTAGGCACCTCTCTCCTACATATACTCCTGGACTTCTTGATGAACCATTCAGTCCGGTTATGAGGTTCAGTTCCCCCTCTACATCCAAGTTTTTTTCTACTTATTAAAAGAAATGCAATGCAAATCCATGACACTATTTTTTAATCTTCACGCCTGCTTGCTCCGCCTCAGATGTATCAATCTGCCACATTGCTGGAAGATGCAGAACTCTAGGAAGCATTTATCATTCATTGCAACAGGTGGATAATTATTGAATAGAATGAACTTTACAGGTTAATACGTTTCTCATATATCCTGCCTTCTTCTAGGGAAATAAAGATTAACTTCAATTTTTGTCAACTTTTTTGTGAGGGAGGAGATGGTTATTTATAAGTGGATTTGTTTTTCATTTCAACTCTTCCCACTATCCTAATCATTGCTTTTATCTTTCTTTTTTGTCAGCAGCAGATCCCACCTTCTGTTTGATTTAATTATAATTAGCTTCTCTGTTTGGTAAGGTTATTGTATTATATATTTCTAGTTTAATCTCTTCTAACTGTTTAAAGTTGCTGCAAATAAAGCTGAAAAATACATGACACAACATTAATTATCCATTTATTTTCTCAAGTATCCTATTTAGTCTTCTAATCTCCAAAATTAACTCTACTTTGCACATAGATTGTACTTAGCAAATGCATGCTTACTTTTTAAAGTCTGCCTTTTTATGGATAAAATCATGAAGAATGCAAGTAAACACCAAAGACACACTTGAGTAGGAAACAAAGCCGCAAGACTGGAGCATGCGTTCTGACTTTGGGGGAGGATGGACAAAGGTGCCATCCTCAAAACAGAACAGGATCCAAATAATTATTTTGAATTATGTTACAATTATGGCTTCAGAAATTAGATTGTGGGAGTTCTCAGAAGATGATGGGATAAAAAATAAGAGAAATTTATTGTGGAAAAATAATATTCTACAGCAAAATATGAGAACTACCATCAGCCAGGCTGATGAGTAGATTAAATTTGCATTTTATATCTGCCCACTCTCCAATTCGGCATGTTTCTATTCAACACATATACGCCTCTCTTGCTCTCTCTCCCTCTCCCTCTCTCTCCCTCCACCCAGACAAATACACACGGACACTTGCACTTGTGCCCTAGGTGTTTCCCTAGTCATTGAGTCACCATTCCCTTTTTTTAAATTTATGTTTAAATCATTGTAGATTTACAGGAAGTTGCAAACATAGTACAGAATGGCCCCATGTACCCTTCACCCAGTTTTCCCCAAGAGTTATATCTATGTAACTATAGTATAATATCAAAGTCAGGAAATGTGCATTGAAAAGTGTATGTGTAACATTCTATGCCATTTCACTAATGTGTCAATTCCTATAACCACCATGAAAATCCGGATACAGAACTATTCCAGCACCACAAAGATCTATTGGTGTTGATACTTTACCAGACTGAAAAATTACCTCCTTGTAAGTCCATTTATGATCCTCCATTTGTAATATAATTGTCTTAAATACTTCCTTTAAGAAATATTTGCTTAGGCCATCAAACATAATTTGGAAAACTCATGAGGAAAAAGAAAGTTTATTGTATTCATCCGTGTTTTGGCTTTTCCTGCTATTTGTTCTTCCTTTCTAATGTTCCAAGAGATCCCTTCTCTTTCAAAGACTTTCTTTGCCATTTTTTTTTTTTAGGATAGTTCTGCTAGTGAAAATTTTTAAACTTTTCCTTTGTCTCGTGATGTTTTCGTTTCTACCTCATTCAAAAAAGAAAAGTGTTCAGGACATAGAATTTGAGGGGGGTGTTTCTTTGCTTTCAGCACTTGAAGACTGTCGTGCCTCTCCTCTGGCTTCCATGATTCTGATGATAAATCTAATGCCATCTGAATTGTCTTTTGAAGGGTGTTTTTTTTTCCTCTCACTGTTTTCAAGATTTTTCTGTAGTTTTCCGAAGTTTAATTATGAATAGAATTTCTTTGGATTTATCCTCTTTGGGGATTCACTCAACTTTTTTTAATTTAACAGGTTTATTGAGATATAATTCACATGCTATAAAAATTCACCAATTTAAAGTCTACAATCAATGATTTTTAGTACATTCACAGACTTGTGCAACCATCACCATAATCAATTTTAGAATACCTACACCCATTAGCTGTCACTTCTCCATCCTGCTTCCCCTCTCCCAGGCCTGGCAAACACTAATCTACTGTCCATCTCTATAGATTTGTCTTTATAAATAAAATTATGTAATTTGTGATCTTTTATACCTGGCTCCTTTCACTTAGCATAATGGTTTCAAGGTTCATCCATACTGCAGCATATATCAATATCTTATTTCTTCTTATTGCCAAATAATATCCCATTGTGTAGATACACTACATATTATTTATCTATTCAACAGTTGATGAACATTTGGTGTGGTACCATTTGGTGGGTTATTCTGAATAAGGCTGCTATGAACATCTGCATGAAAATTTGCACATGCATGCGTGTTTTCATTGCTCTTGAAATGCCATCTAGAAGAATTATTTCTGGGTCATATATTAACTCTATGTTTAACATTCTGGGGAAATGGCAGACAGTTTTGAAAAGCACCTGTGCCAATTTTACATTACCACCAGCAATTTATGGACACTCCCATTTTGCTACATCTCCATCAAAACTTTTTATTATATCTGTGTTATCATAGCCATCCTAGTGAGAGTAAAGTAATATTTCGTTGTGGTTTTAAATTCCACTTCTTTGATGACTAATAATATTGAGCATCTCTAAATGAGGTTTTTGGCCATTTGTATATCTTCCTTGGAGAAATGTCTATTCAGATCCTTTGCCTACTTTAATTGATTTTATGTCTTTTTATAATATATAATTATAAAAACGTTATTTATAAATGTTAGATACAGTTCTCTTGTCAGATATATGATTTAAAATTATTTTCTCAAATTGTATGGACTATCTTTTCAATTTTTTGATGATACTCTTTGAAGCACAAAGTTTTAATTATAAAGTCCAATTTATATATTTTTGTTTGCTTGTATTTTTTGTGTCAGATCTAAAAACAGATTGCCTAATCCAAGGTCATGATGATTGCCCCTATGTTTTCATCTAAGAGTTTTATTGATTTTGATTTTACATTTCAGTTGATGATGCATTTTTAGTTCATTCTGTGTAGAGTGTGACAAGGGGTCCAACTTCATTACTATGCATGTGAATACACAGTTGTCCCAGCATCATTTGTTGAAATGACTATTCTTTCCTCCACTAAATTTTCTTGGTAATCTTTTAAAAAACCAATTAATTGCAAGTGTTCTATCTATTCCATGCTAGTATCAGACTTGACTACTGCCATTTTGTAATGAGGTTTAGAGTCAGAAAATATGAGTCTTCCAACTTTATTATTTTTCAAAATTGTTTTGGCTACTAGGGTTTCTTGGTGGGAAGAGGAAGAGTCATTGGGATTTTAACAGCAATTGCATCACGTACGCAGAAAAATTTGAAGAAAAATTTCATCCTAACGGTTTGAGACTACCAATCCATGAAGGTGAGATTTCTTTCCATTTATTTAGATTTTCCTTAATTTCTTTCAAAATGTTTTATATTTTTATTGTGTAAGTTTTTAAATGTCCTTGGCTAAATTGTATTCTCTTTTATAATATTTTAAGTGAAATTATTTTCTTAATTTCAATTTTGGATTGTTCATTGCTAGTGTACACAAATACAGTTGCTTTTTGTATATTGATCTTGTAGCCTATAGCCCTGCTGAATGTATTTACTATTTCTAATTGTTTTTATTGGATTCCTTAGATTTCTCCATATACAAGATCATGTTATCTGCAAATAGGGATAGTTTACTGCATTCTTTTCAATCTGGATTATTTTTATTTCATTTTTTTTGTCTACTTGTCCTGGTTAGAACCTCCAGTACAACATACAATAAAAGTTGTGAGTAGACTTTCCTGTATTTTCCTGATCTTAAGGGGATATAGTCTTTCGGCATTAAGTATGATATTAGCTGTGAATTTTTTATAAATATCCTTTATTGGATTGAGAATTCTTCATTTATTAATAGTTTCTTGAGTGTTTTTAATCACAAGAGGGTGTTGAATTTTGTCAAATGCTTTTTCTGCATCTATCGAGATGATTGTGTGGTTTTTAAACTTTACCCTATTGTATGGTGTATGTCAGGCTTCTCTAGAGGGACAGATCTAATAGGATGGATGGATGGATGGATAGATAAATAGATAGATAGATAGACAGATAGACAGACAGACAGACAGACAGACAGACAGATAGATAGATAGATAATAGGGAGTTTATTAAGTATTAACTTACACAATCACAAGGCCCCACAATAGGCTGTCTGCAAGCTGAGGAGCAAGGATAGCCAGTCCGAGTCCCAAAACTGAAGAACTTGGAGTACAATGTTGGAGGGCAGGAAGCATCCAGCACAGGAGAAAGATGTAGACTGGGAGACTAGGCCAGTCTCTACCTTTCATGTTTTTCTGCCTGCTTTATATTCGATGGCAGCTGATTAGACTGTGCCCACCAGATTAAAGGTGGATCTGCCTTCCCCAGCCCACTGACTCAAATGTTAGTCTCTCATGGCAACACCCTCACAGACACACCCAGGATCAATACTTTGTATCCTTCAATCCAATCAATTTGAAACTCAGTATTAACCATCACATATGGTGTATTATATTAATTAATTTTCAAATATTGAACCAACTTTGCATCCCTGGCATGAATACCAATAAGGCATGGTTTATCATCCTTTTTGATATGACTTCTGGTTTCAGGCTGCTAGTATTTTATTTATTTATTTATTTATTTATTTATTTATTTATTTATTTATTTTTGAGATGGAGTCTCGCTCTGTCACCCAGGCTGGAGTGCAGTGTTGCGACCTCGGCTCACTGCAAGCTCCACCTCCCGGGTTCGCGCCATTCTCCTGACTCAGCCTCCCAAGTAGCTGGGACTACAGGCGCCTGCCACCATGCCCAGTTAATTTTTTTGTATTTTTAGTAGAGACAAGGTTTCACTGTGTTAGCCAGGATGGTCTCAAGCTCCTGACCTTGTGATCTGCCTGCCTCAGCCTCCCAAAGTGCTGGGATTACAGGCCACCACGCCTGGCCCTGCTAGTATTTTGTTGAGGATTTTTGCACCAATATTCATAAAAGATATTAATTTGTAGTTTTCTGTCCTCCTGACATCTATATTTGGTTTTGGCATCACAGTAATATTGGCCTCACAGAATGAGTTAGGAAGTGTTATCTCCTCTTCTATTTTTTGAAAGAGTTTCTGAAGAACTAATATTAATGCTTCTTTAAATGTATGGTAGAACTCACCAGTGAAACCATCTGAGCCTGGATTTGTCTTTGAAGGAACTTTTTAAATTATTAAGTTAATTGCTTTACCTGTTACAGCTATATTCATATATTCTGTTTCTTCATGATTTAATTTCAGTAGTTTTGTCTAATTCATTTTTATTTAAGTTGTCTAATTTTTTAATGTAATTGTTCATAATATTCCCCTATAATTCTTACTTCTGTAAGCTCAATAGTGAATCCCTTCTTTCATTCCTGATTCTAATGATGTGAGTCTTCTGTCTTTTTTTTCTTGGTTAGTGTAACTAAAGGTTTGCTAATTTTGTTTATCTTTCCAAGAGACAACTTTTGATTTCATTGATTTTCTTCATTGTTTTTCTGTTTCATTAACTGCTTCTCTAATAGTTATTCTTTTCTTCCTTCCTCTTGCTTTAGGTTTTGCTTTTGCTTTTCCTGTTCCAAGGTCTTAGGTAAAATATTAGGTTATTGATTTGGCTTTCTTTTTTATATGGGTTTTACAGCCATCATTTTTTCTCTAGCAATTTCTGAAAATTGCTTTATTTTCATCCCATACTTTTGTGTTGTATTATTCATCTCTAAGTATGTTTTTTTTTTTGAGATGGAGTCTAGCTCTGTTGCCCAGGCTGGAGTGCAGAGGTGCAATCTTGGCTCACTGCAACCTCCGCCTCCCAGGTTCACACGATTCTCCTGCCTCAGCCTCCTGAGTAGCTGGGATTATAGGTGTGTGCCACCACACTTGCCTAATTTTTTTTTTTTTTTTTGTATTTTTAGTAGAGACGGGCTTTCACCATGTTGGTCAGGCTGTCTCAAACTCCTGACCTCATGATCCACCCACTTCGGCCTCCCAAAGTGCTGGGATTACAGGCATGAGCCACCGTGGCTGGCCACCTCTAAGTATTTTGTAAGTTCACTTGTAACTTTTTCTGTGACTTCATGGTAATTTAAGACTTTGCTATTTAATTTGCAAATATTTGTGAAGTTCCAACATTTCTTTTTGTTATTAATTTCTGATTTCATTTTATTGTGGTCAAAGAAAATACTTTGTGTTATTTGAATTCTTTTAAATCTATTGTCTTGTTCTATGGTCTTTCCTATTGTCTTTTCTGGAGAATGTTCTATGTGTACTTGAAAAAATAGTACATCTGCTGATGTTGGAAGAAAGTGATCTATAGCTGTCTATTAGATCTAGTTAGTTTATAATGCTGTTCAAGGATTCTGTTTCATTGTTGAACTTCTACTCGTTGTTCTATTCATTATTTAAGGTGAAGCATTGAAGTCTCCATTTATCATTGTTGCCTTTATGGATGCTTTTTATTATATGAATTTGAATTATTGTCTGGGCTCATTTGCTTTCAGCCTTTAATATTTCTTTTAAGGAACGTCTGCTTGCAACAAACTCTCTGTTTTTGTTAACCTGGGAATGTTCTTATTTCACCTTCACTTTTGAAAGACAGTTTTCGGGACTTAAGTTTCTTTGTTAACAGCAGTTTCTTGGTTTTGAAGGATTTTTTTTTTTGGTTTTGGGAGTTATTTTGGGGGTTTTTTTTGTTTGTTTTGGAGCACTTTCATATGTTATCTCCCTGTCTCTGGCCTTCACTGTTTCTGATGAGAAATCAGGTGTTAATCATGTTGTTTATAGTCATTTTTCTCTTGTTGCTTTCAAGATGTTCTCTTTGCTTTTCAATATTTTTACTATGCTGTTTCTGGGCCACCTAACTTTTAGTATGTGTAGATTAAAGTTTTTAAATCAAATTTGTAAACTTTTTGGTCATTATTTCTTCAAATATGTTTTCCTCTTCTTTCTGACTTTTGTTCTTCTGGTACTCCCAGTGTATCTATATTGGTGTGCTAATGATTTCCTACATGTCTTTGAGGATTTGCTCATTTTCTTTATTTTATTCTTGTTTTCTTCAGATTGTATAATTTCTATTAATCTATATTCAAGTTCTCTGCTTCTTTCTTGTACCAGCTCAAATCCACTATTTAGCCTCTTTAGTGAGTTTTTTATTTAATTTAGTGTATTATTAAACTCCAGGATTTTCATTTAGTTCTTCATATCATTTGTCTTTATCAGTATTCCCTTTTTAATGGCATTGTTATACTATTACTTCTTTAAGCATGGTTTCTTTTCATTTCTTTAGTTCTTTGAGCATATTCATATGCTCATAGCTGTTTTGAAGTATTTGTCTACTAAGTCTGATACCTATCAAAGGTAGTTTCTGTTGCCTGCTTTTCTTTAATGTGTACGAGTCACACTTGCCTATTTTTTTGCATGTCTCATAAAGATTTTCTGAAAACTACTTATTTTAGATAATATATTGTAGCAACTCTAATATCAACTGAAGCGAGATTTAGGGAAGCACAGAGATTGAGTGCAGAAGGGTGTTTATTTTAAGGTGTACCCTGGCCCAGCAAACATGTGTCCTACAGGCTGAGCCCAGAACAAAGAAAATGAGTCCCTTTTAAGCATTTTGAGGTGGGAACTACGTGAAGCAGGCTTACAGAAGCGAGAACAAAAGGCTGCTGTGACACTTTTGCTACATGTCTTACATCTCTGTGAGAACTTGTTTTGCAGCTTATGCTTATCTGTCCTGTGACTTTGCAGCTGTGCAGGGAAGAAAGAAACAGGAGTTTACAGAGCCTACAAAATATGCAGAGGATAGATATGGTTAATGTTTCTTGGGACAGACAGTTAATATTCCCTTCTAACTTCAACTTCGAGGGGGGCTACTTAAATTCTTTTCAGCCTTGGTTAATACAGCAATTCATTCTATGAGCTATTGTTATTTCTCTTACTATTATTACTTATGCTATTATTCTGTTATTTTCTTAATTTCCCACTTCACAGCTACCCCTATCAAGTGCATATTTTGGCTAATTTTTCAGTGACTTGGCTGGACTACTTAATGAAATCTATTCCCCCACAACGTGCAGTCTCTGATGCTATTCCTCAGAGGATGCCACCTTGGGGCATGAGCACATTCAGCCTGAGATGATAGGGTTTCTAGCAGAGCTGTTTTTGTCTCTTCTCTTGATCTCTCTGTTAATCTGTTGATATCCGTTGGTATCATTAGTATCACGCCCAGCTGTTAGCCTCCACTATTTGCTGTTTGAGTGCACTATTATTTTACCAAATGCCCCAGGGCATAAATTACTCTAAAATTTGATTCGATTAAATCTTTGTCCCTTTGTTGCAGTCATCTTTGAGGCCAGGCTTTGAGGGGTTTTCTGACTCCAGGAGTGTTCTCAGCTCTCTTTCCCTGGTTCGCTCTAATAAACTTCTAAATGTTTTACAGTTTAGTTTATTGCTCTCATAGAGCTACCAGCACTCTCGTAGTTACCACCACAGTCTACCTTTATTTTCACACTCTGTTCCAAATAAAGTCAATTCACTTGGGGAGGTGCTTAAGCTGTCTGTTCTTGTGGCTTGCCCTTATCCCTGGGCAAAACCCCTACATTACTGCTCCAGAGTTAGGGAGAAATAATGTAGTGTACTTCTCTGGGAGTGAGACCAGAGAAGTAGGCTACTATATCTTTCAAGAACAGAGTGCTTGTTTTCATACTACTAAAATGAACTGCCCAAGACTGGGGAATTTATAAAGGAAAGAGGTTTAATTGACTCGCAGTTCAACATGGCTAGGGGGGCCTCAAGAAACGTACAGTCATGCAAGTCAAAGAAGAAGCAGACACCTTCTTCACAGGGCAAGAGGACGGAGTGAATGCAAGCAGCGGAAATCCCAAATACCTATAAAAACGTCAGATCTCATGAGACTCACTCACTCTCACAAGAACAGCATGGGAGAAACTTCCCCCAAGACCCAATTACCTCCACCTGGTCCCACTCTTGACAAGTGGGCATAATGGGGATTCAAGATGAGATTTACAGTGAGGACACAGCCAAACCATATCAATGCTGGACTAGGGTGGAAGCCTCTAGTCCTTTCAGGTTACTCCTCCTGGCCTGAAAACTGCCCCATTTTATTCAGCTTCTTAAATTTTTAGACTTACACCTTTTGCCAGATTTAAGAGATTTTCCACCATTATTTATTTGAATGCTTTTTAATGTCCACCTTCTTTCTCCTCTCTTTCTGGAACTCTGACCATATGAATGTTAGATCCTTTGTTATTCACTGAGGGTCCCTTCACTTCAGTCTCTTTTACCTCTGTTGTTCACATTGGGTAATTTATTTTCTTGCTATTTTTAAGTTTACTGATTATTTTGTCTGACCTTTCCATTTTACTATTGAGTGTATCCAGTGAGTTTTTTATTTTGGCTATTGTCTTTGTGAGTTCTAAAATTTTCATATGGTTCTTGTTTATACCTTCTATTTATTTGCTGAAACTTTTTGTTTTTTCATTTGTTTCAAGCATGTTCATAATTGCTCATGAAGCATTTTTGCAATGGCTTGTTTTTAATACTAGTCAGATAATTCCAACATCTGTGTCATATTGAAGTTGCTGTCAATTGCCTTTTCTCATTCAAGTTAAGATTTTCCTTTTTTCTTTTTATGATGTGAGATTTTTCAGTTCTGTCTTGGACATCTCGTGTTATGACATTCTGAATCTTACATAAATCTTCTGTTTCAGCAGGCCTTCTCTGACACCACACAGTTTGGGGGAGAAGGGACTCTGCCTCACTACTGCCAAATGGGAGTAAAAGTCCAGGTGCTATGCAGGGATTAAAATCCCGATCCCAATTAGTCTTCCGTGGATGGAGGTAAGAAGGGGAGCCTCATTACAGCTGGGCAAGATTGGAGGTCTAGGCTCCTCATTCAGCTTTTGATGACATAAGTGGAAGTGAGTTATTACGGTTTTCTCTCATAGTGTTTGGCTGAAGTAAAGGGGTCA
The DNA here is from genome assembly GCF_028878055.3 of Symphalangus syndactylus. Classification (NCBI taxonomy): domain Eukaryota; kingdom Metazoa; phylum Chordata; class Mammalia; order Primates; family Hylobatidae; genus Symphalangus; species Symphalangus syndactylus. The sequence goes on along the minus strand of NC_072425.2, from coordinate 72,978,128 downwards.
TTGACTAAAAGTTTTCTGTCTTGCTAGGCTGCTCCTTTCCTATTCCTCTGGCTAGAGACAGCATGATTTTCTCTTTGGGAATTTTTTTTTCTGTATGTTCACATTTGCATTTTTGGGTTACCTGCTTCTCCAGCATCCAGCTCAGGACATACGAGGCAAAAAGAAAACCCGTGTCAACATGTTGTTCCTCAGTTCCTACAGGCCATCCCCAGTCTGCCTTCTTGCCTTCACCTTTAAGAGTCTTCTTATGTTTTTTTATATTTGAGTTTGAAGAGTTCTAGCTGTACTTACCAGGAGAAATAAGGAAAAGTAGATCTATTCCATATTGTTCCAGAACTGGAAACCTGTTGTTACTTTTTGAGCTTTACATTCAGCTAGCTGCTCACTAATAGAGTAAAAATTATCTTCATCTGGATAACTTACTGTTTTGGCTCCTATTAGTAAAATAAAAAATAATGGTTTCGAGTGTTCTCTACTTTGGGCATCTGCATTTTTATAAAGAACTCTCAGAGACTGAAAATAAAGCAGTACCCAAGTGAATTCTTCCTGAAAGTATAATTTTAGCTGATTTCTCCAGCCAATAGAGAAGATAACTTGTTTACGCTAACAGACAGCAATCACTGTAACTCATTCTAAATTCAGTTCTCAGTCTTGGCATATAGAAATTAAAATACAGTTTCATGAACTGATTCAGCTGTGGATTAAATTTTTAAAGCAAGATGGGAAAAGTCTCTGAAAGGACCCCCATAAGAGGCGAAAGGAAAGCTACAATTGGTCAGTCATTTTGACAAGGTTATTCATTGCTTCTAAGACCACGAGGAATTAATGATAATATTCATTTCACACATTCCTGAACCCTCTCTACTAAAAAGAACCCATTTTAATCTATGTCTGTAATATATAATTTATACCAGGGACTCTGGAAAATGGCTAAACCTCTCACTGTGTGTACCATGTCTGCTGGTGACTAGCCCAAACTCTTATCTCTGTGTTTATGAATACAGGTTGTTGCCACAGAGATAAAGACATAAGAAAAGCAATATAAAAGGCAGGAGGAGGATACGGTCACCAACCTAATTAAAATGAAGACAAGTGGTTTATCTGAGAATCTTACTATAAGGGAAAGCAAATGAAGGAAATTTCATTTTTATGCATACTCTGAGGACATAATCAACTTTATGAGGTGAAATGTAATATCTTCCCGACCTCATAAGCATACACAATCCCCCAGCAGACTGCAAGTACACAAGCCTACCCTTTTTCAGTGTCTAAGAAGATGAGAAATATATGAAGGGAAAGTGAAAGGACATAAATATATCCACAAAAAAAGGATTAATTATGGATAAAGACTGTTCTTTAAAAAAAAATAGTCTGGTTTGTAACTGACCCTATTCTCCTTCAGCTATGCATGTTATTTTTCCTAAAAAAGAGACAGGCATTGTTTAATTCCAAAAGTATATCTTGTGAATTCTGCAAGTAATTGTTACCATGGAGCTCTAAGTATCCCATAGCAAGCTAATTTGTTCTTGTGGCCAATGTTGTTTTGGCATTTAATGTGCTTGCTACTTCAGTAGAGAAACCTAGAAGGAGAAAAACTGCCTCCATTCCTAACTATTTCCTCTTAAACATATTGGTGTTCCTACTTGTTTTTGCAAAACTGTGTTAAGATAAGGCCTGTAGATGAGAAAAATATTAAGAAATGATTTCTTTTTTAAAGTCTTTATAAAAAAAAAGAATGACACAGTGGACTTTGGGGACTCAGAGGGGAAGAATGGGAAGGGAGTGAGGGATAAAAGACTATAAATTGGGTGTGGTGTATACTGCTCAGGTGATGGGTTCACCAAAATCTTACAAATCACCACAAGGAACTTACTCATGTAACCAAATACCACCTGTTCCCCAACAACCTATGGAAATAAAAATATCTTTAAAAAAAAAATAAATAAAGTCTTTATTTAGATGTATGCTGTGTGAATCTGAGTGTGGTAACATAAAAGAGACATATAACTAAAGAGATAAGTAGCCAGTTAAAAGAAATTTCTATTGTGCAATCTGTTGTTGAACATCCAAAGAAAAGAAACAATGCAGCAGAACATGCTGTTATTAAACTGCCTATAACACCTTTCCTCTGAATCTTTTCAAGCATGTTACAAATTTATCTATCCCGTAAATAATTATGGGTAGGAGGAGGAAAAAACAGAAAGATGATGTGGATCCTAGACAATTCCCTTTTTCAACAATATTATCATTTCTTAGATGATACAGCAGTCACCTGATCAGCCTCGAAGGGAAACAAAAAGATTGTCATATTAAAGTATAAAAGATTACTAGAGCTACTTTGTAATGAGAACTTTATTGGGGGGAAATACGATTTCTTAAAAGGTTATTAGAAAGCGAACTACTCAATAAAACCTCTCTGTACTTTTATTATTCTTATTGTTTTGATGATTTTGTTTTAAATATCTATACCTTGCTCCATAATTCAGAAAGAATTTTCAAATATATTTTTACTTAACCCTAAGAACAATCATACATGACATGTAGGCAGGGATTATTTTCACTGGATGGATGGAGAAACTGGAGTTTAAAGGGGTTGTGTTACTTGCCTAGATGCATATACCTAATAGTAAAGGAGAAAGTAGAATTTAAACTGAGACAATAGAATGTAATTGCTGTGTGCATAGGTTTGGGAGCCAGGCTGCTTAAGTTCAGATCTCAAGTCTGCCATTTGCTGTGTGTCAACTTGGGCAAGTTACTGAATGTTCCTGTGCCTCAGTTTTCTCATACATAAAATGGGTAAAATAATGCTACCTACTCTTGTTATAAGAGTTAAATTTTTATAGCACTAAAAAAAATTTAAAGTGTATAGAGTAGTATGTAGTATATGGCAAATATTTGAAGATGCTAGCTCTTTTTATATCCTGACAACTCACTGTTGGTCTAAATTTTCAGTCTTGATGCCTACAATGTCCCAAATTCTTTCTAAAGAAAAAAGCCTTACCCAAGGCCCAGCTTGGGGCAGCCATCCATGGATGATAGATTAGACCAAGAAATGGCAACTGACATAGCCAATCCACTGTGAAAAGGTGAGCTGAGCAAGTCTTACTGTCATGATATTTGTATTCTAGAAATGGAGAACAAGCAAAGAAGTTTGAAGACAAGCCAAAATCAAAAGGATGTGATGAAGAAGAGAAGTAGCCCTCAGGAGAAGTAGGTATGGAGTTCAGAGAGAACAAAAGGGTATATGGGCTTGGTGTTTCCTTGGTTCCTAGCTTCTCACTTCCACTCCATTTAGAGCCTTGAAATGTATTTCAGTATGTGTTTCCACATTTGGAATTCGAGTATGGAATTTCGTACTCTATTCCATACTCAGCTATGGCCCCAGTCTCAGTCCTTTCAAGACGTTAGAGGTCAGCGGCTCTCCCAAGTGTCTATGCTCCCTGAGGCCATCCCATACATGTCTCTTACCTACCAACTTCCCTGTTTCCCTTTTATTTACTATATACCTTTTACCTCTGACTTGTAATTCTGTCCAAGAACTTTGTAGGTCATATTAACCATTCAATTGTTGAAAGATTAATGAATAAAGTGATTATGAATGTTTATTCAGAGCAACCTGATCTTGTGCACTCCAAAGGGAGTGTCTGCATGATCTGATTATAGGGATATTAAGAAGAGTCTTCTAATTCCCCTCACCCAAATTCTAAAAGATAGAATATCTTCCTCACTTTACACAGGTTTTTTTTTCCCACAATGAGAACTAACCCTTACAATGTAAGGCCCACTGGGCTTCTACCAAGTTGTAGATCCTTTTCTGAGAGCAGAATTTGAAAAGTTAAAGGGATTAGAGATCCAAAGAAGATGGTACAGTTGGGGAGAAGGCAACAGAGAAAAGACAAACTGTAGTGGGTTAATGATTATGTTCCACTGGGCACTCTTCCAATCCTTCTTCTGTTCAAATCAAACCCAGCCAGGCATGGTGGTTCACACCTGTAATCCCAGTGCTTTGGGAGGCCGAGGTGGAAGGGTCACTTGAGCCAAGGAGTTCAATAATAGCCTGGGCAATATAACAAGACCTCATCTCTAAAAAAGATTTAAAAATTAGCTAGCTGTGGTTGTGCACACTTGTAGTCCCAGCTACTTGGGAGGCTGAGGCTGGAGGATCACTTGAGCCTGGGAGGTTGAGGCTGCAGTGAGCTATGATTTTGCCACTGTACTCTAGCCTGGGTGACAGAGTAAAACCCTATGTCAAAAAAAAAAATCAAACCCATGATATTTAATGTGTAATTTGAGTGATAAAATAATCTCTGAGCTTCAGCCTGGTGTTGTATAACTATTCATACTTATTGTAAGGATTAAATAAGATGTATTTTATAGAGAAAAATCCTTCTCCAGGTGTTTCCTTTGCATGGAAAATGGATCTTTTAAGTGCAGAAGTCTCTAAAGGGAATCAGAGAAGTCAGGCAGTTTGGATTATAAATCATTTATTTATTATTTATTCTTAATTCATATATTTATTTATTGAATACCTACTATATGCAGGTCAACCTGTTAGTTGCTCAATTACCAGGCATGGCATGAAGAGAACATCTCTGCTGCCAGAATATAAACTTCTTGAGGCCAGGGCCTGTATATTGTATCCCTAGTACTTAGCTCAGTGCCTGGTACAGTTGGAATTGTTTTATATATTTTCTGAAAAGAGGTAGGCATGTAATAATAGCAGACTGCATTCCTGAAAAAGGATATAGACAACATAGTCCATCTGTTTACTCAAAAAGGTAGAATAGTATCTTACCAACTTCATTTCATTGCTGAGACAAATTTTCCCATGAGCCATATCTTGTCCTGGCATCCCGGTCCCCCCATTAGAGTGCAGAGGTAGCCTATGAGCCCTGGCTGCCCATCGTTCTCAGCTCAGTGAGCTTTGCCATTTTATCAATTACTGCCCCGATTGGAGATTTTGAAGGCTCATTTTCTACATTGGTCCTTTCGAGTATAATGTTTAGATTTCTCATTTCAAAAGAGTAACATTTGCAAGTCCAGAATTGGACTTTTTCTGCAGATGCGATGAGCCACTTGGATGAATAGCATATGAGAATTCAGCCAAGTGTCTGAAGCATATTACTCCCTGAAGAATCAAGCTAAATTAAAGTTCCATCCATCCTTCATATATATGAGCCACATATGGCTTTTTCTTGCCTCTATTTACTTTTAAAGCCTTTACAGCTGAACAATTCCCAGATTACCACATTTCTAAAAAAACGAATTCTCAGGTGTAGTTAGCAGCTCCTATTGTACTGTAGCTGATAAACACTTTGTTTAAATAATGAGCTCATTCTTTACCTTAGAGAAATAAAATAACAAAGTCATAATGATGGATATTGCAAAGATTTTAAAATAATTTTTATACAATAAAATTTATTTTATTTATAAATGGTTTAAAATGCTCTCCCTATGTGAGAATTGGCTGAATAAATGAGGCCTCTACTCACCAACTAAGTAAACAGACAAGCTACCAATTAATGGTCTAGAAAACTACAAATGGGTTATAAAAATTAGGCCATTATTACTGTTTAAATCTATGTGGTTTCTTGCCAAAGCATTATAATGATCATAAATTTGATGAAAGATTAATTGCCTGATTTCCATTCTATTTTTACTATCGTATGTCTCTTGTCTCGTCTACTTCAACAGCTCTCTGATTACATCTGTACACACACATACACACACACACTTGCACACATATGCACATATACATTCAAACATGCACACTTTCTATCCAGTCATATTTCAGTAATTGACTCTACCATAACTCATTTCCACAAGTCATCTTTGACCCCCTGCAACACTCACCACTTTTCATTCCACATGTTGTCAATTCCCAAGTTTTGACTATCTCATTCATCTACCTTAATCCATCTCTCCCAACTGGATTATTGCAATAGCCTCTGAACAGTTTTCCTTACTTCCAGCCTTGGTCCCTTCCAATCCATTCTGTTCACTGCAGTAAGATTAAAGCTTCTAAAATGCAAATCTGATCATATAATTTCCCTGCTTGAAACCCATAATGACTATGCCTATAAGGTACTTTGGGAGCTAACTTCCTCCCACTCCTTTCTACTCTACATTTTCATTCTGCACCCCACATTCTGCACCCCAGCTACACTGAACTTCTTCTGGGCCTGGAGAGCTCAGTGGAAGATCTTGGCCACTTCTGGATTTACACACGTCACTCCCTACAACCCCCTTCACCTTCCTGTTTGCTTTGTAATGTCTACATATTACTCAAGCCTCAGCTAACATGTCACTTCCTTGGCAAATCTTCAATATCTTCCCCGCCCCCAGAGTAGGCGATTCTCCATTCCCCTGCACTCCATGTCTCCTTTCTTGTACATATTTCACTGGATTATATCTGCTTGTTTAATCACTGCCATCCCTGCCAGATTTCCAGCTCTAAAGCACCTTGTAGGGTAATATATTTTTCTGTATGTCTGTCTTCTCTAACAGATGAGAACCTCAGAGAGAAAACTACACCTAGAATAATGCCTAGGACATTATAATATGGGTAGTTAGAGGGCAGAAAGTGAAGCCATTTCAAGGTTAGGTAAATTTGAATCATGTTCTACCCCATTTCCAATTAAATATTTGACCTTGATCATATTACTTTAAATTGGTTAACCATTTGTTTTCTCATTTGTAAATGGGGATTAAAGGCTGCTGTGAGTTACATGAAGTACTATTTCTCAATGCTTTCTCATTCAATAAATATTGAGCATTCCTTTGTTTCAAGCATTAATTTATTTAACAAATATTAATGGAGCACCTACCCTGTGGCAGGCACCATGCTGGGCATTTGTGATGTAAGTGAACAAAATAGACAAAGATACCCACACTTGCAAAGCTTACATTCTAGTGAAGGAAGAGATAATAAAATAGTAAGCTTCGTAGTATGTTAGATGGTGATAAATTCAATAGAAAAAAATAGCACAGGAATGGGGAGGGAAGAAGTTCAGAAAAGCTAGAGGTGGGTGGGAGGTGGGGTCATTCATTAAAATTTTTAATTGGGCAGCCAAGACAGATTTTACTGAGAAGGTAACTGAGACAAATTTGTGCAAAGATTCAGAGAGGTGAAGAAGAGGAAGGAATGAGCTACACGGTCACATGTGGAGTGTTCCAGGCAAAGTGAACAGCAATATAAAGGCCTAAGTGCAAACATGTCAAATATATTGCTGGAAGAGCCAGGAGACCCTCGGGGACATGGCAAAGTAAGTAAGGAGCACAGCAAGAAATGGGGTCAGGGCAGCAGCCTGAAGTCTCTTGTTACAGGGCTTAGTGATCCATTGTAAGCACTTTTGCTTTTACTCTGAAAAAAATGGCGAAATCAGGAGGTGTCAAACCAGGGAGTCCCATCATCTGATGTATATTTTAACAGGTTTGTCTGTCTGCTATGCTGAACATAGACTGGAGGGGACAGGGGTGTAGACCAAACCGAAGGCAGTTGGCTGTAGCCAAAGCAAGATGATGGTGGCTTGCATTGGGTGGCAAGAGTGGTGGTGCACAGATTCTGGATAAGGTTTAAAGATACAGGTAACAGGATTAGGATCCTAACAGATTAGATGAGAGGTGTGAGAGAAAGAAAGGAGTCAAAGATTCCCCAAGTTCTTTTTTTTTTTTTTAACTATTGGAGGGATGTGGAGTTTGCCATGAGTTGAGGTGGACGATACTGAAAGTAGTGTAGGTTTACGGAAATTGAGAAGTTCCATTTCAACGTGTTAAGTTTGAGCTGTTTACTAGATGTCTGTATGGAGGTGTTGGGTGGGTGTACGCTCCCAGAGTTAGGAGAAGTTGTCTGGATTCGAGATACAGATTTGGAGTTTGGGGCATATAGGTAGTATTTACAGCCACGAGACTGAATTGTCTGATGGTGAATAAAAAACTCAGAGTTCCTGCTGGCAGGGAGCTTATAGTCTAGGAGCAGGACTCATGACATATGTGTCCTTTTCCCGAAGCAGTGCTACTTGGTGCATGCTTTGTACAGCACCAGCATTACCGTCACTTGGGGATGATTATTAAAAATATAAATTTCTGGCCGGGCGCGGTGGCTCACGCTTGTAATCCCAGCACTTTGGGAGGCCGAGGCGGGCGGATCACGAGGTCAGGAGATGGAGACCACGGTGAAACCCAGTCTCTACTAAAAATACAAAAAATTAGCCGGGCGTGGTGGTGGGCGCCTGTAGTCCCAGCTACTCGGAGAGGCTGAGGCAGGAGAACGGCATGAACCCGGGAGGTGGAGCTTGCAGTGAGCCGAGATTGCGCCACTGCACTCCAACCTGGGCGACAGAGCGAGACTCCGTCTCAAAAAAAAAAAAAAAAAAAAAAAAAAATATATATATATAAATTTCTGGGCCTCATTCCTAATCCAATGAATTAGGAATTTCAGGGGTGAGGGCCTGAAACCTGCAATTTTTTTGAGACAAGGTCTCTATTTGTCACCCAGGCTGGAGTGTAGGGGTGTGATCATAGCTCACTGCAGCTTCCATCTCTCAGACTCAAGTGATCCTACTACCTCAGCCTCCCAAGTAGCTAGGGTAGTAGGTGTGCACCACCACACCTGGCTAATTTTTTTACTTTTTAGTAGAGACAAGGTCTCCCTATGTTGCCCATGCTGGTCTTGAACTCCTGGGCTCAAGTGATCCTCTCACCTCGGCCTCCCAAAATGTTGGGATTATGGGCATGAGCCACCACACCTGAAACCTGCATTTTTAATAAGTCTTTCAGCTGATTCTGCTATTTGGTATTTGAGAGCCACCCTAACAGGAGCTTAATGAATGTTTGTTGAACTCATTCACATTTTTAGGTTTTAATTTCTATTTAATAACAATGTGACACTCAGAGGTTCAACTTAGTTTCATTTCTAATCATAATGGTGAGGCTGAATTTCAATCTATATCTTACCAATTAGGGTAATGTTTCCAATCTGCTGAGTATCACACTGTGAGACTTCAAATGACAGAGGGCAGAAGAAAAACCCAACCGACTCTCTGATCTTAAGTTCCTCTCTAACATGGGGAGGAAGCCCTGGAATTACACAGCGTGTCAGCAAGAGGGAAGAGAATCAGGAATTTGGTTTTCTTCTTGTTTTCTCTGTCCTGGGCTCTCCATGGGCCGAGGCCACATGACTTCTCAGAGGTCCTCACAGTCCTATTATGCTATGATTTCCTCCCCTGAGGTTTCTACAAAGAACACTGTGAAAAGCATCACCCCTGACTACAGGGGCCACCCACACAAGGGCACATTTCTGATTTCCAGCCCAGTGCTCTCAGACACAGTCAGTAGATGACTGGGCAATCCCAGGGGCTTCGTGCAGCTGCCACAAACACGACTGGCATGGCCACAGCCTGTTTCTGGCCTTAAAAAGAAAATGCTAAAACAAATTAGAAAGAATTTTTCCAAGACACCTGTGAATCCATCAGCCAGGAGCACAGGGCAGCAGGCCCATGGAGTGGAGGATCAGGGATGTTTTGAATTAAAGCTGATCAGATTTTGCCAAAGAGCTCTTACTAGTCTAACTAGCATGTTTGTCCCTGCCTTGCCATGCTCTCGTCACCTGGAAGCATGAGGATTTTTCATCTTCAGCCTCAGTTCCACCTAATTGCACAGCCTATTCGCGCCTAGTAGGGGTAAGTTTGGCTCCTGCAGGAACTGGTTACCTACACACCCACAGAATTGTGGGTTTCTCTTTTTTGTTGTTTTGTTGTTGTTGTTGTTGTTTGCTTGTTTTTGAGATGGAGTCTCACTCTGTCACCCAGGCTGCAGTGGTGCGATCTCGGCTCACTGCAACCTCCGCCTCCTGGGTTCAAGTGATTCTCCTGCCTCAGCCTCCTGAGCAGCTGGGATTACAGGCGCCCACCACCATGCCCGGCTAACTTTTTGTATTTTTAGTAGAGATGGGGTTTCACCGTGTTAGCCAGGATGGTCTTGATCTGCTGACCTCGTGATTCACCCGCCTTGGCCTCCCAAAGTGGTGGGATTACAGGCGTGAGTCACTGTGCCCGGCCAGGTTTCTCTTATTTTCTGCTTCTCTTGCCCAGGATTCAGGCCGGGCGCGGTGGCTCACGCTTGTAATCCCAGCACTTTGGGAGGCCGAGGCGGGCGGATCACGAGGTCAGGAGATCGAGACCACGGTGAAACCCCGTCTCTACTAAAAATACAAAAAAAAAAAAAATAAGCCGGGCGTGGTGGCGGGCGCCTGTAGTCCCAGCTACTCGGAGAGGCTGAGGCAGGAGAATGGCGTGAACCCGGGAGGCGGAGCTTGCAGTGAGCCGAGACTGCGCCACTGCACTCCAGCCTGGGTGACAGAGCAAGACTCCGTCTCAAAAAAAAAAGACAGGATTCATTGTGGTTAGCATTTGTCTTCCTCAAGGGACTAGCACGCTGTCCTCAGGACCAGTTGTGCTGGGATGGAGAAAGAAAGGATAGAGTGGAGCCTGCCACCCTGCCTAGCTTTTGCCCCAGCTTCCTTTCCTGGAGAGCTAGGTCTCATCCCCAGTACCTGTGGCTTGATGGATGGAAGCCTTTGCTAGGTTTGCCAATCCACTGCAGCCACAGAGGATGCTATCACTCATCAGTTTTGAGCATCACTTTCTTGCTGAAAACAACTACAATGTCCCACTGGAGCAGTGGTTCTCACTCTTGAGCGTGCGTCAGAATCACCTGGAGGGCTAGCAAAAACATAGATTGCTGGGCCCCACCCCCACGGCTTCTGATTCAGTAGATCTGAGTAGGGCTTGAGGATGTGCATTCCTCACAAGATACCAATGATGTTGGTCTGAGGATTATACTTTGAGACCCCTAAGTAGTGGACTGGACCACTTAAATGTAGAAGAAAGCCTATGTGAGGAGAGACATAGATAGACATAAAATAAATAAAGAGGAATACCTCACATTTATTGAGAGCATTGTGCTAAACACTTGACATTTCTTGCTTAAGCTTCACCACCATCCTATGATGTATGTATCATTAACATCCCCACATTCCCCTTGGAAATTTTGTTGTAGCAGGTTTGCCCAAGAGATGGCGAAGCTGGTTCTGACTCTTTAAACTTCAGTTTTTTGTAACAACTGCAATATGTTTCCCTATTTATTGCACCTCTGCTATTCCCTGTTGGTCAGTGCTACAGTCAGGAGGTGAAGCAGGTCCCCCAACCCTGCTCACTTGCCAATTCCTTCCCTCCTCCACCATCAGTGTTGTCAAGACCTCAGTATGCCTCAAAGACCAACCCAAGATATGACAATCTCTACTCTTCAGGACTTCCCAATCAACAAGTATTCCCACAATGAAAATCATGTAATTTGTTAACCATAAAGTAAACAACTGAATGAACCACTATAATTCAATATTAACCAGAGCTGTAGGTCATGGATATTGTCATTGCTTCCACTGACAGACCTCTGGCATGCTGCCTGTCTTTGGGGCATGTGTAGTTCAACAGCTAGAAGGGTGGAGATTCTTGGTCCTGAATGCCCAGTTCCCTTGAGTGTTGAACATCCAGCCCCAATCATTTTAAGATGCACATATTTAAACTTATCAGAGATAACAGCAAATCAAATTAAAGAACAGAGTCTCCTGAGAGACACTCAAGATGAGATGACAGATAGCCAGGGCAAGTGAAAATGGGATGGGAGCAGGAGGCAACAGTGTCGTCATTCAAAGGAACCTATCATAATACAACTGTGTGTTAAGGATCTGGGGTGAAATTATTACAGTTAGAGCACATAGATTTAAATATGATGGTATTGTCAACCCTTATTTCCTTGAGGGCAGAATCTGTGTCTGAGTCATCTCCTCGGCCTAAAATGTTGAATGTTGTTTACACATTTTAGGGGCAAATAAAAATCTAGTGATAATTGGTAGGAAAGGAAAGAAATGGAAATGAAGAAGAAAGGAAGGAAAAGAAGAAAGAAGGAAAAAAAGAAAATGGAACAGAGGAAGAAAATTATGGCCACTGGCAAGATTTTCATTAAATCACAAAACTAGAAAACATGCTGCCTCTTCTAAACCAGCATGTCTCCTTTTTGCCTCCACTGACCAATTATATGTTCTTTTTCAATATGTATATTACAAACTTGTTTCTTTCCTCTGATATACCTAACCAACTTCTCTTTTTGTCAGTTTGCCTAAAGTTGTACATGTACAATCTTTTTAAACTATTTTTTAACTTAAAAAGTAAATACGCATCTCCAGATATGAGGTAAAGCAACTTTTTTAACCTCTCAATCTCTCTGCAGCCCACCCCTGCTCTCTACCTTTCTATCATTGCAATCTCTGAAAAGTGTCCATTGCAAACAATACCAGGTGTAGGTCAATGTTCTCCAGGAACAGAAGCAAAGAAAAAGCAACCGTACTTCTTACTACATGCTTGTTAGTGTGAAAACACAATAGATTTGATTTTTTTCCTTTTTATAAAACCAGCCTTCAGGTCAAGTCAGCCCACACTGGATGTAAACTTGTTTTCTGACCACGTAATGAGTCATTCTGAATAGGAGCATTAATTTATTTGCACCTCTTGGGGTAAGAGGGTGGGGATAAGTGTATCACCCAGAAGCAATCATTGAGAGTAATCTGTATGAAAAGGTTAATACAGGCAACCCTTGCCTTATAACTTTGTCAAAGATTAAAACTCAAAAATTTTTTGTTAAACCTGAAGGGAGAAAACTGTATTATAATGTATCTCTCTTCTGGTTTTATGTGTATCTAACACAGCAAATGGCTTCCTGTGTGATAGTGGACCAGAGCAGCAGTATCACCCAGGAACTTGTTAGAAATGCAGATTCTCATACCCCACCCCAGACCTACTGGATCAGAAACACTGGGGATAGGACTCCGGGAGTTTCACAAGCCCTCCAAGGAATCCTAATGCATGCTAAAGCCTAGGAGTCATTGCTCTATGAGTTCCACTTTTATAAAGAATGGAGTATCAACCTTAACATGAGTTAATGAGGTCTGTGCACCTCATCGGTTTGGCCAGTGTTACAGGCTCTGTTGACTCTTGATAAAAGATAAGCCGAATGCTGACCAACAGGAGATGATCTAGCCAGAGCTCTGTGATAGAGCCATGGCCACTGAGCTTAACAATCTGACCGGCCACCAGGTGGCTGTTTTCGCCTTCCGACTTTCATCTGACAGCATCTGCACCCCGGGATTGAGGAACTCTAAGAAACATCTTCACGTGTGGGCTGCCTGCCAGCCACCTGGTTTTGATTTTGCTGTGGAATAAAAATGAAGCAATTAGCTTCCTGTTGCTAAATGGACTTCTCCTGATGCTTCTTACATGAATATGTTTTCCTGTTGAGTTTTGCTGTGATGAATTTGGGGCTTTATTGTCCCATCCAACATTCCACACTCTTAATAAATACAAAGGTTGGCTCTGTTGGAAGGATCTGAAGCTACCAACATCATCCCACCCCGTATCTGGCCAACATGGAGCTGTCCATACCTAATATGACAGCTGCAAAACTCACAAAAATAAATCTAAGTTATTTTCCACTTACTGATTTAGCTACTTCTCCCAGACACTAGTTCTTTCTGTTCCATATTATTTATGTTACAATAAACAAATCAGTTTTACTGAAGAAAAGATTGATATTTACTTTATCCAATAAATAGGATAAGTAGGGTAGGGTAGGGTAGAGTTGGGAGAATGTAGACTGAGCTTTTTTCTCCTTTATATGTATATTTTTACTTCTATCTGTACATGCAGAGATATAAATATTATCTATATATCATTTTGGAAATAGCTGGTAAAAATATTAATTTCACGAAATATTACATTTGGTCCTCAAATATGCATTAACTTCACCTACCTCTGGAATTTTTAACAAATCTCTTTTTTCACAACTTCCTTATTCTCTCAGATTCTGGTCCTAACTGCCTTTGCAGCATATCTCTGTGCAAAATCATAATACGTTTTATGTTTTACTGTAAAATTATCTTCAGTACTTCAAAGTTACAACTCCTAGATAATGCACATCTATGTTTCTGTACAGCAACAGAACACATGTTTCTACCAGTCTCTATGGGATTCCCCCAAACTCTGTGTGTGTGTGTGTGTGTGTGTGTGAGAGAGAGAGAGAGAGAGAGTGCGAGCAAGAGAGAGAGAGAGAGAATGCTTGCCCAAACAGACAACCCTAAGATGTCCTCAATTCAAGTAATTTTTATGAGTACTAAAAGTCATAATAACATAGTCCTAGCCTTCTACTCTTGGAGAAGTCATGTCATGGGCACATTCATATATAAGGAGATTCTTTCCTGAGAACGTTGGGTAGCTAATTTCTCAGGAATGTGGTGCTGAGAATCATCTACAATCAATGATAAATGTTTGTATGATTAAACAAAAGACTAGATGAATGAATGGAGAATGTATGAGGCTTGGTATGGTAGCTCATGTCTGTAATCCCAGCACTTTGGGAGGCTGTGGCAGGAGGATCACTTGAGCCCAGGAGCTCAAGATCAGCCTAGGCAGCACAGCAAGACTCCAGCTCTACAAAAGAAAAAAAATATATGGGGCATAGTGATGCGAGCCTGTAGTCCCAGCTAATCAGGAAGCTGAGGTGAGAGGATCATGAGATCCCAGGAGTTTAAGGCTGCAGTGAGCTATGATCACACCACTGTACTCTAGCCTCAGCAACAAAGCAAGATGCTGTTGAGAGAAAGAAAGAAAGAAAGAAAGAAAGAAAGAAAGAAAGAAAGAAAGAAAGAAAGAAAGAAAGAAAGAAAGAAAGAAAGAAAGAAAGGAAGGAAAGGAGGGAGGGAGGGAGGGATAAATGAAGGAAGGAAAAATAAATGGAATACTAGCAGCTAAATTTGTTTCTATGGCTAGAGGCCACCCTGGACAATATCTTTAAATAATGTGTGTGTTTTCTTGCACTTTTCCTAACAGTTCTTTCCTGCTTCATGATACCCACCCATGGGGCTCTCAGGGATGAATGCTTAGAGCCCTCACTTTCTCCTCTGCCCCTGTCCCCTAATGCAGTGCCTTTCCATGGCCAGCGTTCCAAAAGTGGACACAAGCATAAGATGACATAGACTGCTCAAAACCCACCATGAAAGCTAAATCCAGAGCAAACCTGACTCCCATCTCTGAGCCACAGGATGCCAAGGACAAGCCAGGTATAAATCACTTCTTCCCTAGGGCATTCAGGAAAATATTACCAGCAAAGAAATAATTTCCATCACCTTAGGCATTGGGTGGAAAATGGAAACAGGGCTGGTAGGAAGTGAAGGCAGGAAATAAAGCTGCCTTCGTTCTGCCGTGGGGCAGAGAGATTAAAAAGATGAAAGAAAAAAGCTTGAAAATGAATTGCTTAACATTGGAGGACTAAAAGAAAGAGCCTACAGGGAAGACACTCAGAATGTAGATACAGAAAACCAAATAAAGCAATATTAAAATAGATTTCCCTAAAAATCTGCTGGTTTCATTTTTGTTATTGGCATATAAGCCAGTGTTTACATGTTATACAAATGCTGACATTACAAGGTTCAAAATTATCAGTTCCTTAAAACAGAAGAAACAATTATCTTGTGAGTTTAAAACAATACCGTAAAAATCTAGCAGACCACCATAAATATGCTATCGATACCAAATGTCATATTACTGACATATTCATTTGGAGATGCTGTCCCTTGTGAAATCATTCAGAAGAGGAAAATGACAGAAATCCAGACCAAAAGAGAAATTTTAAAATAAACATTTTAGTTTTAACTAGCAGAGCTGACCCTGCAATCTCGACAGTGACCATTAACTCCAATAGATTATAATAAAGTCCCATCACCTTTACCCCATTCCCATAGCTCCAGTGAAGTCAGTGAGCAGAGAAACCAAGCAAAAAGTGCATGATAAATTAGCTGAGAGCATCGACTGTGACAGGCGTCTGTTTGGCACCCTCCATGGATTCTGGTTGTGGTGTTAGCTAATCTTCACACAGGCCCAATAATCCCAAGAAGAGAGGCTTTAAACAAGCTCTGACTTTCAGAATTAATCTGCTTTGAGGCAGAGATGTTCCTGTAAAATATTATTACTACTTTCATTTCTGGTTCCTTGCAAAAATTAATGCAAGATAAAAAAAAATAATGTTTTGACAGGCACAATGGCACATGCCTATAGTCCCAGCTACTTGGGAGGCTGAGGTGGGAGGATCATAACAGCCCAGATCAGGCCAGCCTGAGCAACATAATGAGACCCCATCTTTAACGTACTTTTTCAATTAAAAAATACATAAATAACTAAATGTTTACTCTGCATTTTAGTTGAAAGAAACATACGACATAGGAACTTGCACATATTTCAGTCTATAGCTTCTTCATACACACACATATGTGTTCCTACATAATGTATGGACTTCATATAAAAGTAGAGAGAACATTATTCTTGGAAAGAGAAATTCTGGGTTTGAGGGCCAACTCTAAGGCTATTTGATGGGATAAATCTTTTGAGCACTCTGAGCTCCAATTTTCTTATTTATAAGAATGCTTCTTTTCCCTTCCCACTACACTTGGTGATTTTAAGACTCTGAGAGCGAAGGAAAGCCTGTGGAAATGCTTTATATCCTAAAGCATGTCTAGAAACTGCAGTATTTCTATGTTTACTTCTCACTTGTCTTCATGTTGTGTTAATGTAGGAATGCACTTTTTTGTAGTACATGGCTATTTGACATATGTATTTTTGCTGTTTATCAAAACATTTCAGATTCACTCATTAGAATATATTATTAATTAATTAAACCCTTCGGTAAATCTTTTGTAAAGCATTGCTTGTCTTTAAATCTAGTCTTCCCTAGACTCTGCTTGCTTAATGCAGGACAGTCTACAATTTGTTTTTATAGCTCTAGAACCGGTTTTCTCAAGTTCAATGCTATTGTCATTTGAGGCTAGATAATTTTGGGGACCGTCCCGTGCATCGCATGGTGTTTAACAGCATCCTTGGTTTCCACCTCTAGATGTCAGTAGTACATCCCAACCCAGTTGTGAAGACCAAAAACATGTTCTCGGATATTGTCAAAGAGGACACCCGGGGTGTCAAAATTGCACCTAGTTGAGAACCAACTAGAAACTGAGAGTATGTAGAGAAAGGAGGGAAAAAATATTTGTTTTAAAAGCAGGGATCCTGGATTTCAATCAAGCCCCAGTCTTGCTTCTGGCTACGCAAGCTTGAATAAATTACTAACTTTTCTAGGCTGGGTTCCATATCTATATGAGGTAATTAGACAAGATAACCTTTAAGGAACCTCGCAGCTCTAACATTCTACAGGTTTTGTACATTTGTTTACTGACTTCCTCCATGAAATGGATTTTTCTTTTCAAAAAGTGAAAACTTTACGTCCTTTGTGTTATAAAAGGAACAGCTTCAATATTACCAATGTGTAGAGTAGTACCTCCCTTATCTGTGGTTTCGTTGTCTGCAGTTTCAGTTACTCTGGGTCAACCATGGTCCAAAAATATTAAATGGAAAATTCCATTTCTACATTTTAAACTGCATGTCACTCTGAGTTGTGTGATGAAATCTCATAGTATCCTGCTTCCTCTTGCCTGGGGTGTGAAGCTTCCCTTTGTCCAGCGTATCCATGCCATCTCCACTCCCTGCCCCTTAGTGACCTAGTAGCCATCTTGGTTATCAGGTTTACTGTTGCAGTATCACAGTGCTTGTATTCAAGTAACCCTTGTTTTACTTCATAATGACCCCAAAGTGCAAGAGTAGTGATGCTGGCATATTGTTACAATTGTTCTACTTTATTATTGGTTATTGTTGTTACTCTCTTACTCTGCCTAATCTATAAACTAAACTTTATTATAGGTATGTATGTATAGGAAAAAAGCATAGTATATATAGGGTCTGGTATTATCCGTGGTTTCAAGCATCCACTGGGATCTTGGAATGAACTCCTGCCAATAAGAGGGGACTACTTTACTTGATAAAGGCTATTTATTTGGTTGGTATAATGTTTTCACAATTTTATAATTATTATCCACAATTCCTACAGCTGGCACTTCTTACAATATACTGCATTTCCAGGAAAAGATGAACTCATATAGGAGGACTTGGGAGTGATCTAGGTAACTACATACTTCTTGCCTTGTTATTAAGTGTACTCCCTTTTATCTATAACATTCATTTGCTGTTGGCTGTGAGTCAAACTTCTAAAGTAAAGATTATATTCTGCAATCACTTTGAAGCAATTCTTTCCTCCAAATTGATGAGCTACTAGAAGAAAATATCAAAATCAACTTTGTTGGTTGACTTCAGGGTCAATACAAAAGGTCTAACAATTTATTTCCCACTCAGTCAAAGATAATGCTCAAAAATGAGAAACAGGTAGTCTCCACCTTAAGGTCTTGAGAGCTATGAATTAGCCATAATGATCCTGCTCCAATGACAAAAGAACTCTTCCCAAGTCTGACTTTAGAATCTGCTGCTACTGGAGTCTCTGTCCTTTTACTCCTCCAAATATGCCCCTCATTGCCATGTTCCTATTCTCTACAGCAAAACTGCCACCAGAAGAATTAGAAGGCCAGGAAACCTTCAGCCCAAGGAATCCTTAGGAAGTCAGAATTGAGAAGTTAGAGCTCTACATCATGCAGATTCACGGACATGTGATGGAAACCACCTTGGAAAACAGCTCCAGAGTAGAAGAACTTGAACTGTGATTGACAAATTGCTAAAGTCTCAGTGTGGACAAACCTGAGAGTTAAGAATTCCAGAAGGACACAGTCAGGTCGAGGGAGCCCACAGTTTTTTAAGTTTTACCTCTGACAGCTAGCTCAACTAGGTTTTTACAATAAATATCCAAGAAAAGTCCCATCATACTTCCAGCAGTGCTAAAGGAAAGGGAACCATTTTGAAACACACTGGAGCACTCCTTAACAAGGTTTGCCCTCATGAGACACTGCTTAACCAGTCTCTAACCTGCTGAAGTTTTATTGAACCCTAACTGACCCGGGTGAAGGGAAATACACATCAACTCTAGGCAGATCTAGCCTTCCCTGTGGAAGAAGGGAAATACCCCACTCCAGCCCACTCTACATTGTTTTCCCTAAGAAGAATGGGATGGATTGAGAAGCACTTGCAAAATCCACAGTCCAGAGGCACAGAAAGCACTAAGGCACTAAAAGGCACAGAGGCATTAAAGACAGACCTAATCATAAGACTACAGAATAAAGAGGAAAAGGAACAGAAGATATATTTTTTAATTACTTGAGAAATTCCTCAAATTAGTGTCAAACACCAAACCACAGATCCTGGAAGCTCAGAAAAAGCTAAGCAGGATAAATGCCAAAAAGTACATCTAGGCATATCACTTTCAAACTATAGAAAACCAAAGATAAAGAAAAACTCCTGAAAGAAACCAGAGGCAAAGAAACACCTTACCCATAGAGGAACAAATATAAGATTACATCCAGCTTCCCCTTTGAAACCATGCATGTAAGAAGAGAGTGGAGTGAAATATTTAAAGTGTTTGAGAGGGAAAAAAAAAACTCACCAACCTAAAATTCTTGCTTTACCCTGCAAGACTATTTTTCAAAAGTAAAGGAGAAATAAAGACTTTCTCAGAGAAAGATGGAGGAAACATGTTGCCAGTAGTCCTGCCTTGCAAGAGATGTTAAGAGAAGTTAATTAGGAAGAGGTAAAATAGTATAGGTCAGAAACTCAGATCCTCATAAAGAGAGGAAGAACATTGAAGAAGAAATAAGTGAAGGTAACATAAATTTATTTTTCTTATTCTTGAGTAATTTAACAGATAACAATTTTTTGAAATAATAATAGCAACAATGTATTCATTATGTATGCTTATACATAAATGGCATGAATGATAGCAATGACACAAAGGATAGGAGGGAGAAATTAGGATAATTTTGTTATAAGGTACTCACTTCTCATGAAATAGTATAGTGTTGTTTGAAAGTGGACTTATATTCATTGTAAATGTATATTGTAAATTCTAGGGCAACCACTAAAAAGAGTTTAAAAAGAAGTATAACTGATATGCTAAAAAAGGAGAAAAGTAAAATCATATAAACTAAAACAATGAAAGGCAGAAAATCAGTGTAAGACAAAAATAGAAACAAAGAACAAGAACAAATAAATAGAAAATAGTAACAAATGTGGTAGATATTAATCCAGCTACATCGTAATCACTTTTGACATAAGTAATCTAGTCACACTAACTAAAAGAAAGAGATTGTCAGAATCAATAAAAAGAAAAGACTCAACTATATCTTGTCTATAAGAAACCCACTTTAAATATAAAGATGCATATAGGTTAAAAGTAAACATATATACAAAAAGACATAGGTTAAATGTAAACCTATATGCAAAAAGATGAAAAAAGACATACCAGCTAACACTAATCAAAAGAAACTGGGAACACCTATATTAACTTCAAACAGAACAAATGTTGAAGTAAGGAAAGTTTTCAGAAATAAAGAAATACACTGAGTAATGATAAAGAGGTCAGTACTCCAAGAAGACATATCAATCCTTACCATGTATGAACCTAACAACACAGCATCAAGCTGCATGTGGGAAAAACTGATAGAACTCCAGGGAGAAATAGATGAATCCACCATTATTGTTGGAAATCTCAAACCCTTCTATCAGAAATGAACCAATCCAGCAAAGATAAATTCAGTAAGGACATAATTGAACTCAACAAACCCATCAATCAACTGGACATAATTGACATCTATAGCCTACTTCATCCCACAACAGCAGATTACATATTCTTCTCAAACTCTGTGAAACATTGACCCAGATAAATCACATTCTGAGCCATAAAACATGCCCTTAACAAATTTAAAAGAATAGAAATTATACAAGATCTGCTTTCAGGCCAATATGGAATTAAAGTAGAAATCAGTAACAGAATGATAACTGGAAAATCCCAAAATACATGTATACTAAACAAGATACTTCTAAATAACACAGAAGTCAATGAAGAAATCTCAAGAGAAATTTTAAAATATTTTGAACTGAATGAAAATAAAAACACAACTTACCAAAGTGTGAGATGCAGTGAATGCAGTGCATAAAGGGAAATTTATAGCACTGAATACATATTTTAAAAAGAACATCTAAAATGAATAATAATTTAATAAATTATAAAAAGAAGAGCAAAATTAAGGAAAAAAGAAGTGGAAATTTAAAAGAAATTAAAGGAGAAAGATCTAAAATAAATAATCTAATAAGTGAATAATCTACTAAATAAGAAAAAGTGAGTAACTTAAATCCAAAGCAGAATAAATAATAAAATGTAGAGCAGAAACCGATAAAATTGAAAACAGAGAAAACAAAAACAAAAACTCGTTCTTTGAAAAGATCAATGAAATTGATAAGCCCCTACCCAGGCTAACAGAAAATAAACAGGAATTACACAAATGACTAATATCAGAAATAAAAGAAGGGCCATCATTACAAAGTCCAAAGAGATCAAAAAAATGAGAGAACACTATGTACCACTCTATGTCTATCAATTTGATAACCTAGATGAAATGGACCAAGTCCATGAAAGACACAATCTTCAAAAAATTACACAAGAAGAAATAGACAATCTGAATAGGCCAATATCTATTAAAGATAGTGATTCAATTAATAATAATATACCAAAACAGAAAACACCAGATCCAGATGGATTTACCAGAGAATTCTACCACACATTTAAGGAAGAAATTATATCAATTCGCTATAGTCTCTTCCAGAAAACAGAAGCAAAGGAATAATTCCTAATTTATTTTGTGAGGCCAGTATTACCCTAATACTAAAACCAGACAAAGTCATTACAAGACAAGAAAAATACACCATGACCAAGTAAAGGTTATCCCAGATATGCATATCTAGTTCAACATTCAAAATCACTTAATGGGAGAGTGCCATGGACAATATTGCTGAATAGACGTACCTGGTGCTCATCTTCCTCTCAAGAAAGACCCAAGGTAATGAATAAAAAACTGAAATTCAACTGGAGTATCTGAGGGAGGGCACTGAAGTGCAGTAAGGAAGTATTGAGATCCCTGTGGAGCACAGAAGCCCAGAATGGCAGCACAGAAAGAAGAGGGGAGCCCCTGCTCCAGCCACCTCATCTCCGCTGCCTGGATTGGCTCAGAGTCAGGAGGGACTTTATTCTGAGAAAAAAAAAAAAAAAAAAAGGAGACAATCCCCGTTAACCCCCATTTTCACCATAGATACCTGCAGTCCTTACTACAGGAGAATCCTGCAGTCCTCACAAGCCCCGAGCCCAGTTTGAAGAGCTATCTGGAATTAGCATGATTGCATTACTCTGGATTAGAAGCACAACTTGTGCACTCCCTACTCCACCCCCTTTATTACCCAAGTTGCCGCAGCATAATGTCAACTTGAAACTAGAGCCACTGCCAGAAGACATCCTCCTCTGGGGCCCAATATTCACTGCACCTCTCCAGCCATGGGGCTCTGCCATCATTCCACGAAGTCCCTTCAAGCGGCTGCAATGCCATGACCCCAGCTGCTCAGAGCCTGGGCCCAGGAATGGTTGTGACTCTGGTCCTGAGGAAGCCAACCCTAGACCAGCTGTACTGCCATGTGCCCATGTCCCCAGTCAGAGAAATGGCCCTGCAGAACTGCCCCAGGTGGACCTGCTCTTGAGCTGGCTGAGGAACAACATGCCTATAACCTTGGCCATAGAAATAGCCCAGCACACTTGCCCCTGGCAAGCACCCCCTGTGTCCCTGGATGGGGAAACAGCAAGGCAGACCTGTCTTTAAAGGATTTACTCCAAGATGACTGAGTAGCTGGGCACCTGGCCTCTGGCTGGAGAAACAGCCAGACCTCAGTGTGTCAGTCCCCAAGCCAGCAAATCTACCACACACATCTGTGCCCCTATGCCCTGAGAAACAGTCTGATTAGACTACCTCTGGGCAAAGCAATGCCACTGCTGCCCCAAATTCCTGCAGCCTAAGCTGCTGAGATGCTTGCAAACATTGCTAATTTAGATTAGAGGTGAAGAAACTGCACAGAGACTGCACTACTACATTCCTGCAGCCTAAGCTACTGAGGTGCTTGCAAATATTGCTAATGTAGATTACAGGTGATGAAACTGCACAGAGACTGCACTACTACATTCACCCAGAACAAAAGCCAATGCATCCCATCCAATCAGCACCCCAGGATTTGTCTACAGGAATAAGTATTTTTCTATAAAAGCTACTTCATAAAATTGGAGAGGGCAACTGTTCTACCGGATGCACAACTATCAATGTAGGGGTATGAGAAACATAAAAAAAAAGACAACACTTCCAAAGGAACACAGTAATTCTCTAGTAACAGACCCCAAAGAAAAGGAAACATTAAAATACCAGAAAAGGAATTCAAAATGATGATCTCAAGGAAATTTGGTGAATTCAATGATATCAGGAAAACAATTCATGATCTGAATGATAAATGCAACAATGAAATATATAATTTTAAAAAAACAGGAATCTGGCCAGGCACAGTGGCTCATGCCTGTAATCTCAGCACTTTGGGAGGCAAAGGCAGGCAGATCACCTGAGGTCAGGAGTTCAAGATCAACCTGGCCAACATGGTGAAACCCCATCTCTACTAAAAATATAAAAATTGTCTGGGCATGGTCATATGCACCTGTAATCTCAGCTACTTGGGAGGCTGAGGCAGGGAGAATCGCTTAAACCCAGGAGGCGGAGGTTGCAGTGAGCCAAGATCATGCCATTGCACTTCAGCTTGGGCGATAGAGCAAGACTCAGTCTCAAAAAAAAAAAAAAAACAGGAATCTTAGAGCTGAAGAATTCAATGAATGAAATAGAAATAAAAAATACAGTTGACAGCTTCAACAACAGATTAGACCAAGCAGAAGAATTTCTTTTTTTTTTTAAGATGGAATCTCACTCCTGTCACCCAGGTTGGAGTGCAATGGTGCAATCTTGGCTCACTGCAACCTCCGCCTCCCAGATTCAAGTGATTCTTCAGCCTCAGCCCCTCGAGTAACTGGGATTACAGGCTCCTGCTACAACACCCGGCTAATTTTTCTGTATTTTTAGTACAGACAGGGTTTCACCATGTTGGCCAGGCTGGTCTCAAGCTCCCGACCTCAGGTGATCTGCCCGCCTCAGCCTCCCAAAGTGTTGGGATTACAGGTATGAGCCACCATGGCCAGCCAAGCAGAAGAATTTCTGAACTTGAAGACAGCCTTTTTAAAAAAAGATAGGCAGACTGAAAGAAAATGAAGGAAAGAAGGAAGAAGGAAGAAAGGAAGGAAGGAAGGAAGGAAGGAAGGAAGGAAGGAAGGAAGGAAGGAAGGAAGGAAATAAATGATCACCTACAGGACTTATGGGAAACCATTAAGAGAACAAAAATCCACATTATAGAAATTCCAGAAGGAAAAGAAATGAGCAGAGGTAAGAAAACATATTTAATAAAATAATAGCCGAAAACTTTCCAAGTTGCTTTCCTATATGGCAGCAATTAAAAGTGGAATTTGAAATTAAAAACACATTGCCATTTACATTAGCACACAAAGAAATGAAATACTTAGGCACAAATCTAAGAAAATATGTATAAGATCTATAAACTATTAGAAAAACTATAAAAGTCTGAATGAAAGAAATCAAAACAGAACTAAATAAATGGAAATCTATTCATGTGCATAGAGTCAATATTGTCTAGATATTAGTTCTATCTAATATGATCTATACATTCAACTAAATCCCAATCAAAATAGCAACATTTATTTTGTGGATATTGACAAACTGATTCAAAAGTTTACATAGAGAGACAAAAGACCCAGAATAGCCAACTCAATGCTAAATGAGAACAAATTCAGAAAATTGACACTACCCAACTTAAAGACATAGTATAAAGGTATATACTATACCTTTATAAAAGTAACCAAGACAGTGTAGTATTGGCACAAGAATAAACAAGAAAATCAAAGGATCAGAATAGAGAGCCCAGAAATAGGCACATAACATAGTTAACTGATCTTTGACAAAGAAATAAAGGCAATAAAATGGAGCAAAAATGGTCTTTTTAAATATGGGTGCTGGCCATGGAAAACTACACAGCCATAAAAGGGAATGAGATCATATCCTTTGGAAGGACATGGATGGAGGTGGAGGCCGTTACCCTTAGCAAACTAATGCAGGAACAGAAAACCAAATACCATGTGTTCTCACTTGTAAGTGAGAGCTGAATGATGAGAACACATGGACACATGGAGGGGAACAAAACACACTGAGACCTGTCAGATGATCAGGGGTGGGAGGAGGGACAGCATCAGAAAGAATAGCTAATAGTTGCTAGGCTTAATACTTGGGTGATGGGATGATCTGTGCAGCAAACCACCATGGCACATGTTTACCTATGTAATAAACCTGCACATGTGCACATGTATCCCTGAACTTAGAAGTTGGAAATAAGAAAATTATATATATATATATACACACACACACACACACACACGGTGCTGAACAACTGGCCATTCATGTGCAGAAAAGTGAATATAAACACAGACTTTAAACCCTTCCCAATAATTAATTCAAAATGAATCATAGCGCTAAACATAAAATGCAACTATAAAACTTTTAGAAAATAACAGAGAAGAAAATCTAGATGGCCTTGTGTATGATGACTTTTTAGATTAAAAAACCAAAAACATAATCCATGACAGAAATAATTGATAATCTGGACTTCATTAAAATTAAAAACTTCCATTCTGTGAAAGATAAAGTCCAAGAGAATGAGAAGACAAGCAACAGATGGGGAGAAATTATTTGCAAAAGACATATCTAATAAAGGACTGTTATGCAAAAGATACCAAGGACTCTTAAAATTAAAATGAACAACCCAATCTAAAAAAACTGAGCAAAATACCTGAACAGACACTTCACTAAAGAAGATATACAAGTGGCAAATAAACATATGAAAAGATACTCCATATCATATGTCATCAGGAAAATGCAAATTAGAACAATGAGAAACCACCACATACTTACTAGAAAGACTGAAACACTGATGACACCAAATAATGGCAAAGATGTGGAGCAACAGGAGCTGTCATTCATTGCTGGTGGGAATGCAAAATGGTACTGCTACTTTGGAAGACCCTTTGGCAATTTCTTACAAAACTAAACATAATCTTGCCATGCAATTTACCTTGTTATTTACACAACTTGCCTTGTAATTTACACAAAAGAACTGAAAATTTAT
The DNA here is from genome assembly GCF_028878055.3 of Symphalangus syndactylus. Lineage (NCBI taxonomy): Eukaryota > Metazoa > Chordata > Mammalia > Primates > Hylobatidae > Symphalangus > Symphalangus syndactylus. Next base: position 72,951,882 of record NC_072425.2, on the reverse strand, counting down.
GTCCACACAAAAACTTGCACATGTATGCTTACAGCAGCTTTATTCATAATTGCCAAAACTTGGTAGCAACCAAGATATCCTTCAGTAGGTGAATGATAAACAAACTATGGAGCATGCGTACCATGGAATATTATTCAGTGCAAAAAAAAAATGCGCTATTAAGCCGTGAAAACACACAGAGGAATCTGTGAGAAGCCAATCCGATAAGACGATATACTGTATGATTCCAACTACATGACATTCTGGAAAATGCGAAACTATGAAGTCAGTAAAAAGATGAATAGTTATCAGAGGTGCAGTTGTAGAGGAGGGATCAATAGGTGGAGCATAAAGGATTTTCATGGTAGTGAAACTACTTCTCTGTATGATACTAAAATGTCCAAACTCATAGGATGTACAACACCAAGAATGGACCTCCATATAAACAATAGACTCCAGGTGATAATTGATGGGTCAGTGTAGGTTCATCAGTTGTTACAAATGTACCACTCTGGTGGGGAATATTGATAATGGAGGAGGCTATGCTTGTGTGGGGGGCAGGATATATATAAGAAATATTACCTTCTTCTCAATTTTACTGTGAACCTGAAATGTCCCCGGAAAAATAAATTCTCTAAAATCTATGAAGATTGAAATAATCATGGAATTGATCAAATAATAATATAATATGCATTTCTTAAATTCATAATCCAGAAAATTAGGCTTTAGTCTACAAATAGGTTTTTGTTTGTTTGTTTTGGTTTGTTTGTTTGTTTAGAGATTGAGTCTTGCTTTGTCACCCAGACTGGAGTGCGGTAGTGTGATCATGGCTCACTATAATCTCGAACTCTTGGGCTCAAGTGACAAATAGGTTTTGAGAATATTTGTATAAGCATAAACATCTTCTGGATAATTTCAAAACAGAACAGAATTATATCAGTTCTTACCACAGTAAAATTTTAAAAAGATTTTAAGTATACCAATGTATATTAATAGGCAAAAAGGAACAAGAAAAAAAAAGAGTACCTTCAACATCCCCTTCATGTAGTTAAGATAATTTTCCTTTCTGATGTGCAATTGACATGTTTAAAGACCAGTCATTTCATTGGACAGTTTTCTTTTACAATTAGGACCATTTACTTAGGTTAATCTTGACAAAGCTTGGCTTATCTTCACATGCAATAACAATCACTGCTTACTATGCTTTCAAAATGTGCTTTATGAAACAAAGAGGCCATGGTAAATGTCCATTTTCAAATAGAATAACATTTCCATTTCACCCAAGTTTTGTCAGGGAATTTGTCAGGGAATTAAGCATTAGGTCTACCAAGAGACATAACATAAATTTTGACATATTAAGTAGGGACCAGTGACTAGCAGACACTCTAATAATGTCGCTTCCCTGATACTTAGATAAAATCCACTCCAGATCTGGAAGTTCTTTCAGAAGAAACTGGCCTCTCTATGCACTACTAATATAATGGTCATTTGGAGGCAAAATTTCTTCAAGGTACTCATTTACACCACATGTGCCACGCAGTCCCGCATGCTCTTCTTCATGCTTCCGTTGTTAACTATGATCTCCTCCGGCCCTTTTTAAATATATCAGCACTACGCATGTAAATTTTCTGAAAGCATCCCTAATATTAAGTGGTTTCTTTTTGTTTCCAGTTTACCTGCCTAACATTAATATGAGAAGATTACATGGTACCTTGCAGATAAAAAAATAAACCACTCTACACTAGTGTGGTAGGCAAGAATGGCCCTAGATAAAATCATGAAATAAATACTCTTATTCCTGCAACCCTTCTATACCAACATTCCTCTGTAATTCCTTCTGCCCCTAGAATCTCAGGGCTCTCAATTAATCCTGGTTACAAAGAATAGTGGACCAATTAATATTCTTACATTGAATCATCCTGTATATTATAACTTCCATAGAGTTGGAAGTTATAAACACAAAGGAATAAATTACTAATGGTGGAATTTCAAACCTGAACTACATATTACTTAAGGAGATATTTTGTGGTGTGGGACTTTCTTTTTGCCCCTCAAAGCATACCATCTAGATGACTACCCATTTCACTCCCACATAAGAATGGCAACGGTTCCATTGTGCAGGCAGGCTTTCCAGATAAGATCTAAAGCAGCTTTCTAGAATTCTTATGCCATTAACTTCACTAGCAAGAAACAGTCAGGAGCAAAATTCAGTCCTGTTCTGCCCTGTCCAGGCCTAAAAGTTGCATGTGATCTGAGATTGATGGGCAAGGTGACATGATTCTAGCCCATATTTCAACTGCAAAGATTCCATACTATATCCCCCCTTGGTGGAGTTGGGGTAATCCAGAAAACAACCATCATCTGGCTAGAGGGCCTTCTGGAGAAGGTAGGACATGTGCAGGACTCTCATAGCTGAAAGAATGTGATCCCAGGGCAGGAGAGTAGACTTTTATAGGTAACTGTTCCCAGTGATGGGGACGGTGAAGAAAGATATGTATGTCAGAGGAAAACACCTTGGATACTGATCTTCAGCTTCTAAGAAGAAGATCTGAGCTCTTAGGGGCAGATGGCTGTCTCCAGCATCCAGACACTAAGGTACACCACATCCTCATGAGTAGGGAGTCAAGAATAGAGTGCTCAGTTAGAACATCCCTTTGTGGCAATGAAGAATGCCCTTGAAGACATGGTAAGCCTCATTACTCAGTGCCTTACTATGCCAAAGCAATGGCAGGAAAAGCTTTGTTTCCTTGAAGGCATGGGTACTTTTCATTCATTTTGCCAATAATAACTGGCCAGAGAACTGACTGTATGTTCCTACTGTTTCAGCTGCCTGGAGACTTTGAACAAAGACTGTAGTTAAACTATTACAAAGAATTGAGGTTTTATAGTATGCAAATTTATTCTCATTTGTCTCAGTCTTGATTTCTTACTCAAATTGTGTTTTTGAAACCATTCTTTTCTTTTTATTGTTTCTTTGCTTGTAATATGTTATTTTTAAAGATATAGTTGTCTTAGGTCACTCCTATGTCAAATATTTCGTCTAATGAAGGAGAAGAGTTGATAAGAGAAATATCTAGACACCACAATAATAAGACATGTTATCTCTTGTCTCTCTCAGACAGTTCTACTTCTTAGCACAAAGGTCCAATGAAGTGCACAGCAAAGTATGGGCTCACGACCACATTCAAAAAATCCCCTCAAGTGTTTATTTTAAATGCCTATTTTCAGGTTCATCCAACATACACTGAACCAGGAACTTTGGGGTGAGTCCCAGGAATTTAAGGTTTCAATAAGCAACCCTTAATATACTAATTAGCATTCAAGTTAGAGAACCAGTGGTCTAAGGAAAAGACCTCACACTCTCCTTGCATGTCCTAGACAAAAGCTAAAGCGACTTTAGTTTTAAGAATCTGAATTTGAACTTGGAGGATTGGTCATGCCTTATACAGCTTTATCATCTAAATATCATGAGATTTCTTAATATAAGTTTAATTAGAACTTTAACTTTTACAAATTCCATCTTCCAACTAGTGTTATGATAATCATACAAATGTAAGGCTTAGTTGAATACCAGCTTACAAAATTGAAATGACTCATGTTTTAACTTGGTGAAGAGCACCTATATGTTTACAAAAAATTCAAGAGACAGCAAATGTCCTGGCATCACTTTTGCCACTGTTGGCAGCTATAGGTCATCTGCCAATGTTTTGCCTATCTCCAAAAGTATTTAGTGCTAGGGAACCATGACCACGTTTCATTTGCCTGATGCCACATCAAATTAGTTCCAATAATGGTAATGGTTTGGTACTATTATGTGCAAACCAGATGGTTTTGTGTCACCTGTTTACCTGTTTTATAAGAATAATGGATCTCTGTAGTTAGACCTGAATATTTACACTAATTATGTTTTCATTTTCATTTGGTGTTTAGGTAACAGGAGTGAGAAAAATGTTTATTAGCTCCCAAATAGAGGAAAAAACACTAATTAAAGAGGAAAAGGTGAAATGTTATTCCAGTCAAATGCTAATCTAATCTAATATTTGTAGCAAATGGAAATATCTCAGAGTAAGAATGCTATTATCATTTTAAAATCATATGGTACTCTTCTCTGCCAATCATTAATTCATCTTGCACTCTGTTATCACCAACTTGATGATCCCATTTGAAACCAGTTGAGCCTATGCCTTGCACATTTTGCCAGAAAATTTGCTATGCTAAACTTATTCTTATACTGCAAGATCATAAACCGGCAGATTATAGTTTACAACTTTATGAATGCCCTTTATAAGCTATCAAAGCCATTTGTAGGCTTTTCCGAAGCAACAGAGTGTAATGAAGTTATTTTGTGTGTAAGTTGATGTGCTAAATGGAATCAGTTGACCCATGATTTATCCAAGAGTTTGTTAAGTAAGCATGTCAGCCTCTACTTAGATGGTGAGAAATAACTGCAGTGTCTCTAAAGGTATCCTACTTGTAAAAAAATCTGTATTCCTCTGTCTCTCTCTACCCCTAATTGTACATTTTCTATTCCCTCTTTCTAGTAACTCTACCATGTACTTAGCAATTTAGCTGTAGAAAATTCAGCATGCAAATTGGTCTCATGAAGAATGATTGTCATAATAACTAATATTTTGGCCAAGAATGAAGATAGACAGAGCTAAAAAGAGCCCAACACACAGTAGGGAGCCAAGTTCAATCAGACCTAGGACTTGAAGCACAGTTGCCCAGCCAAGTGCAGCCTAGTTCATCTGACTCAGCTGACTCACACTCTACATGCATGAAGAATAAAAATAAATGAATCACTGTGTTATAGGAGTAGTTTGTTGCACAACAATGGCTGACTGACACAGATCTTCTGTGAAGTAAGACAATTTGCCTAACAGTAGACTTTCCAACAGCAATGATGAAGGCTGGAAGTCAATAAAATAATATTTCCAATGTGCTGAGATAAAATAATAGCCAACCTAGAATTCTATAACCCAGACAACTATTTCTAAATGGTTAGATGAACAAGAAAAAAGTGCATTTACAATCAACAGACATTCACCAAAGAAATATCCAGAGGAAATATATGGTCCCTAGAAGGAAAGTCTGAGATAAGAATGGTGAGCAAAGAAGTTGGGAAATATGTAGTTATAATAAACAAACGTGGGTGGCATAAAATATTTAGTCTGAATTACAAGGTTTTTACCTGAAAGATAGAATTAAAATACTAGGCAGTATCCTAATGAAACTAACATTTCTGGCATTCTTATAATATTCAAGAGAGGACTAAAGTAGTATCTGATAAGATTTGGCTGTGTCCCCACCCAAATCTCATCTTGAATTGTAGCTCCCATAATTCCCATGTGTTGTGGGAAGGACCCAGTGAGAGATAATTGAATCATGGGGGCACTTACCCTCATACTGTTCTCGTGGTAGTGAACAAGTCTCATGAAATCTGATGGTTTTTTAAGGGGTTTCCCTTTTCATTTGGCTCTCATTCTCTTGCCTGCTGCCACGTAAGTGCCTTTTGCCTTCTGCCATGATCGTGAGGCCTCCCCAGTCACGTGGAACTGTGAGTCCATTAAGCCTCCTTTTCTTTATAAATTACCCAGTCTCAGATATGTCTTTAACAGCAGCATGAGAATGGACAAATACAGTACCTATAGATTTTGTTAAGTTAAATGCATGTGGTAAAATTTAAAAGTAACCACAAAAAGAACAGAAGTAAACTGTATAACGTCTAAACTGATACAAGGCAGAAAATTAGATAAGAAAAGCTAAGCAAGCAAATAAAAGCTTCAAATTTTTTTTAAGTCAAGAAAGAAGCATAGTTTGATTGCTTCTAAGCTAGAAGAAACAATTTGAGTTAAGTATTGAGTATACAGGGTCCAAATATCAATACAAGACATATAAGCAAGAAAGGGCTTAATAAAGGGACTAACCAATTCCATAAAGAAGATTGGAATTCATTAAAGAGGGATTGTAGCCACCCATGGCTGAAGCCAGCATTTTCCCTGAGCCTGTTAATAAGTTTGATTTGATTTTTAAGTACTTGTAGGTTTTCCTCTACTTTACTAGAGGTGTTAATCATTACTAAACCCAATAAAAAGTCCTAGCCGACTCAGTGATAGTAAAAGTTTCATGCTTCCTTTTTGTCAGTAACTATTATCACTGCCATAAAGATAATAATTAAGCTAAATACAACAGCAATGGAAACTCTGTCCAATACTTCAGTTAGAAGATGCTACTATGTATAACCCTATTGAAAATAGTATAGTGAGTATAGCAATTTCCACAAGTGTGGTGTAGTAGATAATTTCCATCTAAAATTTTACTTGCCAAGATACAGAATTTTTCCTTTGGTGGTCTATGAAGCCTTGGTTTTATTTTCCCAAAGAAACCTCTGGGTTATGGGCATCCTACTCACTTTCATTACCTGGCAGAATTTGCAGGATAATTGCCCAGAACTAGCATACTGATGCAGATTTTTACATTACCCATCCCTTTTTCTTTCTTCCAAACTGCAGGAGATTGTCACTTGATTCACAGGAATAAGCAGGGTTAATCTAAAATGTAGGCAAAAAGCTTAAAAACAATTAGAGACTAGGATTTAATGAGAAACGTATGATAAGCTTTGGAGAACAGTTTTTCTCTCCAGTCCTCGTTTTTTATAAAAATAAATTATGATACGACCGCATGTGTTGTTCATAGAATAAACTTTAGTCCTATACATGGCCTGATTATTTGCATAAGGTGCTGCAAGAAAGGTTATTTCTACATAGGCCTTTTGGATTGGCTTTGATGAAACTATGTTCCATAAGGAGTCTCAGATAAGACCTTTTAAAGCCAAGCCCAGCCATGGGTTTGTGTCCTCAAATACCTGTGAGTTGGGTGATCCTCTCCTCTTGAGGTCCCAAGATAAACTCGGAGCTCCCAGACCTGTTAGAAAGTGACATAGTGGTGCTGATGACTAACAAAAATAGTTCATTTTTACAAAGCATATTTTTGTTGTTGTCCTGAATCATCACCTTGGTTACAGGAAGTAGAGCAAACTGACAGATACAAGGGGATTTATAAAAAACCTCTTTATTTAGGCAGATTCTCTGGAACATTCACCACCTCTAAGTCCAGTGCCGAGAAGTCATCTCTGCTCTGACTTATTGGCTCATTAGAAACCAGCAGCAATGCCTCCAGAATTGGATCCCTTTATTCATTATTCAATACTGGCATATTTTGGTATAAAGCATCGTATGCATTCAAAACTTCTCTTTGAAATGAAAGTTCTTAGGCTTTACAAGTGTTTAGCCATCTTGTATTCAAATGTGTGTCCTATTTAAAAGATCTAAAAATAGCAGTAGCACACGTGAATGAAAAATAATCTTTTGAGGTTTTTTTCTCCTGTTTAGGTTGTGCTTTATTAGCAAGATCCTTGGATACTGCATCTCTGTTACTGGTCTTTTGTATACCTTGTCTCAGTTGGTTAGATGACTCAAAACAATTTCCTCTAACTTAAAAACCAACTGGTAAATTTGATCAAGGAAGTAATATAATCTGGAAATGGTATTGCTACTATATTTTTCAATAGATTAAAATAGTATGGCAAGTTATGTCTGTGAATCATTTAACATAAATGCCAGCATGTAAACACTGTTGTAGACCAAAATGGAAAAGTAGCAATCTAGTCTTGCCATTAACAAATAGATACTTGTTTTCATAAAAATCAGATTTTTTCTTTAAATAATGTGCAAATTAAAAACTTTGACTCATTCATTATCAGTAGGATATACGATTGAAATGTCAAAAGATAGATAATTTTGTTGATCAAACAATCATTTTGTAAATAAGCACAAAGGAAAAAATTTTTTAAAAATCCAAGGAGCCAAGATTTGATTATTTATTATTTTCCTCTTGGTGTTAAAAATTATAAATAATGATGAGATTCTATTTGATCATCTGAAAATGAACAGTACTCATGCCCAAGGAATAAAAAGGGCATAGTAAAATAATCAACAATAGAAATACATTAGCAAAACCCTTTAGTCATCTTTAATGTGACTATAAGAAGGCAGATAGTGGGTGTATTAATCCACTTTCACACTGCTATAAAGAACTGCCCAAGACTAGGTAATTTATTAAGAAAAGAGGCTTAATTGACTCACAGTTCCACATGGCTGGGGAGGCCTCAGAAAACTTACAATCATTGCGGAAGAGGAAGGGGAAGCAAGTACCTTCTTCACAAGGGGGCAGGAAAGACAGAAGAGTGAAGGAGGAACTTCCAAACACTTATAAAACCATCAGATCTCATGAGAACTCTAACTATCACAAAAACAGCATGGGGAAAACCACCCCCATGATCCAATCACCTCCCACCCTAGACAATGAGGATTACAGGTCCCTCCCTCAGCACATGGGGATTACAATTGGAGCCGAGATTTTGGTGGGGACACAGAGCCAAACCATATCACTGGGGTAGGGGTTGAGTGGACATTTGGAAGAAGAGAACAGCACTGGGTTTCCTGATTTCTGAAGGCCTTTAATTTAAAGACAGGCCCCTCCCATCACCTTCCTGACTGATGGAAACCTATACTTTTACTGGCTTGATGAAGAGAACAGATTTCATGGTAACCACAGCAACTAGAAAGTGAGAAGTCCCATAAGAAGAGAACTGGAGAGTGATAGCCCCAAATTCTATGTGTATAAACAAACTTTGTCCAAACTTCAGGTTGACATAAAATACTCATAAGCTGGGAAGATTCCATGTAGCTCAGCAAAGGCTAATAAAATTGAATGGAAATTTTGGCTTCTGCCCACACAGAAGAGGTTGAGTTAAAAGTTCGAATTCAGTCCATTTAACTGCATGATAGACAAAAAAAGAGGGAAGTGGAAAAAAAAAAAACCTGCAGAGGAATGTAACGGGATGCAGAATCTCTACAATGTATGCTCATAATGTACAGTATATAACCCATAATCACTAGACAAAAAGAATCAGAAAAATGTGGCTCAGATTCGAGGAAAAAGGTAATCGTTAGAGACTGATCCTTAAATAACTCAGATATTAAAGTTAGGAGAAAGACTTTGAGGCAGATTTTATAACTGTCCTTTAACTAAATATTCAAAAATTATAAATCAAGCCAATTAAATTTCAAATAAAACTTATTATATCTCCTGCCTTGAAGAAAATGCTTTCACAATGACCTGAAAGACCAGATCCAAATTCAGAGTTCCTGAAAGGGAATCCTTGTACACTGTTGGTGGGAATGTCAATTGCTACTCTCATTACAGAAAACATCAGGAAGTTTCCTCAAAAAATTAAAAAAAAAAACTACCAAATGATCCAGCAATTCCACTACTGGGTATATATCAAATGGTTATGAAATTGGTTGTTGAAAAGATATCTGCACTCCGCTGCTCCCTGAAGCACTATTTTATAACAGCCAAGCAATAGAATCAACTTAAGTGTCCATCAACAGATAAATAGATAAAAAGAAAATGTGGTACCTTACACAATAAAACATTATTCACCTTAAAAAAGCAGGAACATCTGTCATTTGTAACAACACGGATGAACCCGAAGGATATTATGTTAAGTGAAATAAACCAGGTATGGAAAGACAAATACCATATAATCTCACTTACATGTGGAATCTAAAAAAGTCAAACTTACAGAAGTAGAGGGTAGAATGGTGGTTACTAGGGGTTGGCTGAAGGTGGCAGGGAGAGGGATTAGTGAGATATTGGTAAAAAAAAATTCAGTTAGACAGGAGGAATGAGTTTGGAAGAATTTTTTTTGTATTTGCTAGCTTCCTTTTATTTTTATTTTTTTATTATACTTTAAGTTCTAGGGTACATGTGCACAACATTCAGGTTTGTTACATAGGTATACACATGCCATGCTGGTTTGCTGCACCCATCAACCTGTTACCTACATTAGGTATTTCTCCTAATGCTATCCCTCCTCCAGTCCCCCACCCCCTGACAAGCCCTGGTGTATGATGTTCCCTGCCTTGTGTCCATGTGTTCTCATTGTTCAGCTCCTACTTATGAGTGAGAACATGCGGTGTGTGGTTTTCTTCCTTGTGGGAGTTTGCTCAGAATGATGATTTCCAGCTTCATCCATGTCCCCATAAAGGACATGAACTCATCCATTTTATGGCTGCATAGTATTCCATGGTGTATATGTGCCACATTTTCTTAATCCAGTCTATCATTGATGGATATTTGGGTTGATTCCAAGTGTTTCCTATTGTGAATAGTGCTGCAATAAACATACATGTGCATGTGTCTTTATAGTAGCATGATTTATAATCCTTTGGGTATATACCCAGTAATGGGATCACTGGGTCAAATGGCATTTCTAGTTCTAGATCCTTGAGGAATTGCCACACTGTGGAAGAATTATTTTATGACTCTATGACATGTTACTATAGTTAATAACTATGTATTATATGCTTGAAATTGCTAAGAGAGTTGATTTAAAGTGTTCTTATCACAAAAAAGTACATGAAGTAATGGATATGTACATTAGCTTAATTTAGCAATTTTATAATATAAACATATATCAAAACATATGCCATAAATATATAAAAATTTTGTCAACTAAAAAATTAATTAATTGAAAAACCAAAAACAAGGAATTCTTGAACTCCTTGAAGTTCTAGGCCAAAATTCAATGGCCCAAGGGAGTGTGGCAGCACCCTGGCTGCATTCACGCAACCTCCTGCCCTTATGCCCCCTATTTCATCCCACACCTCAAGGTGGTCCACATACCTACCTGTGGACATTCCAGCTCACAAGCCTACCTGGTCTGTGTACACCATGGATGGTTTATGCTAAGGAGGACACACTGGGGAGAAGTCTATACAAGTTTGGGGGACAGTCTGGGGACCTTTTGTGCAGAGAATACCAAGGATCAGAGTACCCTACTTGTGGTCCAGAAAGAGTCACCAGCTCTGAATGAACATGTTCACTTGGCTCCTTAGGCTCTTGCTACTCAGGAAAGGATACAGCCAGGGGAGACTCAGAATAGATCCTTTTAAGTGTAGGATCCAGGGCAAGAGCTCTTTTGGGAAGGCTAAAGTGGTACAGGTCATAGAAGACGTCGGGCTTTGGAAAAGTTTCCAGCCCTAGATCTTCTACTTACAAGTTATGTGACCTTGGGCAATTCACTTAACTTCTCTCTGCCTCAGTATCCACATCTATAAAATGAGAATAATAATAGTCTCTAGTGTTTTGTAAAGATTAAATGAGATCATGCTCTCTGTGCAGAAAATGCTCTCAATTTTAGCTGTTATTATTTTAGTTTTGTGGTTATTGCTATTACCAAACTATTATTGTATTTCCACTGATCTGTAGGATTTATATCTCTGAATGGTTTTAAAGTATAAGCTGTTAACTTTTAAGACCTATATAACAACAATAAAAAAAAAATCACTGTACTATCTGAGCTGACAGTGAGCCTTTCAAATTCTTCTTAGCTTCCAGATACCGAATAGTGCACAAGTTCTTGCAAACATCCATACTGAATGAGAGTGCTTACACTTATTGGATGCCTATTAAATGCCAGGCTTTGGGCCTAAGACTCTATATGAAGTATTTCATTTAATGTCTTTATTAAAGCTGTGGATCAGGAACTTCCTCCATCTTACAGATGAGCAAACTGAGGTTCAGAGAGTTTAACATCCAGAAGATCACACTGTTACAAAGGTAGACAAATGGAGATTCAGATCAAGTGGCTTCCATGATTTTTGATTCAAGTGGTTTGCAAATTGCTACCTATTGTTAGTAATACCCTTTATTGTGGATATAATTTAAGGAAAGCAATGCTATTCTGCTTTCAGATCCTTTCTGGTCATGATTCCCAGCTCATAGAACATGAATAAATAATTGCATCTTATACATGATGTAAAGGTCCTAATCACCTTTAAATACACAGCATGGATCTATTTCTTCCTATCTACACAGGAAGACACAAAAGCAAACTTCAGGAATTAGAAAATCATGAAGAAACCACTTGAGTAAAAGACAAAGAGATCTAAAAATGAGAGAGAGAGAGAGAAAGAAGGAGAGAGGTAGCTTTTATCATTGAGAGTGTCTTTGCAGCTGTAGCACACGTAATAATGGTGATCTTAAGCAGGGAAAGAAAATGACAATAAATGTAGTATCACTCCCAACCTTCCTGCTCCCTCCTTTCAATCTACAAGTATTATTTAATCATCAGCTGCTTGTCAACAATCTACTCCTGCAAAAATATTTGAAGAAATTACTAAAGAGCGACACAGTGAAGCAACAGTGAACAAGACCCAGAGCATTCCAGAGTTCTGACCGTTCAGAAGGGCAGGCTACACTCAGAAGCTGTGTTAAGTTCCCTTTTATTTATCTATGTTACCTTTTGTCTCTAAAACTCAACAGGCACCATATTCCATCTAGTCTTCTTTATAACTTGTCTACTGCAAACACTCTAACAATTTAACACAGCTTGTCCTGTTTGTTTAGCTTTTGGTTTTGGTTTGCATACCTTGCTAGTCCTAGTAGAAGGCAGGCCCCAACATGGCAGGTACTTTACTTCAAGCCACCCTGTTTGCTATATGGTTTCTCACTGTGCCCATGGAATAGTTGAGCTGATACTGAAAGAAGCCAAGTGAAAAAGGCATTTGGTTGAATAAGAAATCAAAAGGAACTGCATCCGATCTTCTTTTCCTGTCCCTCTTGGCTTTCAGATTTTCTCAGAATTCTACATTTACACACTACCTTGCTCACTGTTTATTGCCTTTGTCTCCCACTGCACTGTGAGTTCTAGGACGGAAGCAATCCAGGTTTGTTTTGTTCACCCTTGTTTTCTCAGAATACAACACAGTGGTCTGATTCATAGTGAGCACTTAGCACTGAGCACTTATTTGTTGAATCGAGTGAATGGATGGGTAGCTGGATGGATGGATAAAAGGTGTCAGATGATCTCTTCTGTATGCAGATTTCTGGATTCCTTGAAGCCCTACAAGTGCAGCATAACAGAGGAACGCGATGTCTTCATTCTGCTGTGATCGTGGGTGGAGCAGATGGGAATTTTTCAAACAGAAGGATATTTAAGAACTGTTTTTAGGACTACAGGGAGTGAGAAAGAGTGGGCTGGGCTAATGACCGGACAGTTGGGAACCAGCATAGTCAATAGAGGCTTTAATTCAAACAGCTTCAAATTACATATTTACTAAATCCTGACTGTGCTGCTATTTGGGTCATGAGACCTTGAGTGAATTTTTTCTTCTCCCTATATTTTTCTTAAAGTTGTTTAATGAGTTTGCTTTTTGAACTGGAAAAAGAAAAGTCATATTCAGATTATTTATTAAACACCTAATGTATGCTTAATTTTGTGAGAGACAGAATTGAGGAGACACAGAGAAAGAAGGCAAGAGGCATGGTTCCTACCAAAAAGGAGCTTACAATTTAGGTTTAGACTTACAAGAGTCAAAAGCTATATTTAGTTGTATGTATTGCTAAGATCTCTGCATGAACTTCTCTTCTTATATCAGCATTGGTATCAAATTGGTGCAAACTCAGTGTGGTATTTTAGGAGCTGCAGAACACAGGCAAACAGCCAAGGAATCTCCCTCGTGTTTGCAAAACTGAAAGGCAGACTATTCAGATTTGTAAAGAAAATCTGGGGCATATTATTTGCAGTTTCTAGGGGTGATGAGAGTTCTTGAAAAGAGATTATCATGATTAATGGTTTCTTAAAAGATGTGACTGCTTTTCTGGTTTTTCTAAACAAAGTTCTTTGAGAGATATTCTCATTTTTCCAGTGAAACTTATGTTAATTGATATTGAATTGGCAGTTTTAAAATCCATGGCACCTTTGATAAGTTCTCTGTCTTAGACCTAGCAGAAGCCCAAGGGTGTCTAGGGAGTGGCAGGATAATACATTGGTACTTTGAGAGAAGGAAATACAGTTGGAGAGAGAGCAGTGCAACCATACCAAGAATCTTTCTACGTAGATGAAGCTGGAAACCATCATTCTCAGCAAACTAACACAAGAACAGAAAACCAAACACCGCATGTTCTCACTCATAAGTGGGAGTTGAACAATGAGAACACATGGACACAGGGAGGGGAACATCACACACCAGGGCCTGTGGGGGGGTGGGGGGGCCTAGGGGAGGGATAACATTAGGAGAAATACCAAATGCAGGTGACAGGTTGATGGGTGCAGCAAACCACCATGGCATGTGTATACTTAGGTAACAAACCTGCACATTCTGCACATGTACCCCAGAACTTAAAGTATAATTTTAAAAAAATGAATTAATATGCCAGCAAGTCTCAAGCTATTGTGATTGCAGGGGACATTTCTGTGGTGGCAGCTGCTAACTAATGCTTCAGAAAGCTATGTTGAGTCAATTGGATAACATTTGCTAAAGATAGATGTGAAATATCATAGATCACCACAAAAACAGCAATTGAAAATCCTCAAGAATTGAGAAGTGATATTAACATAGCAGTCTACATCTTCCAAATTGATAAATAAGAGTCGCAAACTTCTGTGAAAAAAAACTATCCATAAAGGGAGGAAATTCAGGCCTTTGTTTCCTTAGCAATCGAGTCTATTTATGCAATTCTCTCTCGGGTCTTCAAGGAAGGTGAGCAGAGGTAAGACTATGGTAGAGATGAAAAATAAAGGACACTGAGAAATGGATTATCTCTGACACTGCACATCTCATGGGACATGCTAAGTCAGTTTCTCCTTTTGTTATTGGGATCAATCATGACTATACTGTTTGAATCTAAATATTTACAGTTCTATTGACAGAAATGAGTAACTGAACTGAAATGCTTTCTCACAATAGAAAGCATACGTGCATATGTGTCTAAAGAACATTTTTAATATATGATAGCAAGTCATGAGAGCAAAATCATGCCTTCATCACGGAGGAGAAATCGCGTTTCTTGTTTGCTATGGCAATGGGACCCATCCATGGGTCAAAAGGCAGAATCAGCCTTTTAGACACACTCATGGAACACCTTTACATCTGGCATGTGAAGATACTAGTCTATTTTGATTCTCTTAATGCTGTTAAAATGTATGTTTTCATAGCTAGGGATTCAAACCACAGTTTTTTTTGTTTTGTTTTTAGGTTATATCTGCTAGAAAAATAAAGCATCTAAAGGGAATTGTGTTTTCCTAACTTTAGTCTTATAAAATTAGAGGATAATAGTCAATGATAGCTGGTTTCACCTAAAATTTACTCACTGTACTTTGAAAATATTGGACCCAATTAGGGACAAGAAAGGATTGGTTTTTGTGTTGCTTTGTTGTTGCTGTTTAGCTGCTTAGTTGTTTTGATTTGGTTGAATTTGAAAAGAGGTTAAGAGAAAAATATGTGAACGTTTGGGGTTCCTAAAAACAAGTGAATCTTGCCCTGTTTGGTAGCCGAAGGGAGAATCTGATCCTTCTAATCCCAGGGACAAAGTTAGCACTTGCTTGTTACAAAATAAATGGAGGCCTGAGGCTGGGTGTAGTGGCTCACGCCTGTAATCCCAGCACTTTGGGAGACCAAGGCAGGCGGATCACAAGGTCAGGAGATCGAGACCGTCCTGGGTAACACGGTGAAACCCCGTCTCTACTAAAAATACAAAAAATTAGCCAGGCGTGGCAGCAGGTGCCCATAGTCCCAGCTATTCAGGAGGCTGAGGCAGGAGAAGGGTGTGAACCCGGGAGGCGGAGCTTGCAGTGAGCCCAGACTGCACCGCTGCACTCCAGCTTGGGCGACAGAGGGAGACTGCATTAAAAAAAAAAAAAAAAAAGGAAAGAAAAAGAAAGAAAGAAAAAGAAAGAAAGAAAGAAAGAAAAAGAAAGAAAGAAAGAAAGAAAGAAAGAAAGAAAGAAAGAAAGAAAGAAAGAAAGAAGAAAGAAAGAAAGAAAGAAAGAAAGAAAGAAAGAAAGAAAGAAAGAAAGAAAGAAATGGAGGCCTTGTGACTCCCCAGAGTAGAAAGGATGTACCCATCTTTGTGCCTCCAAATATATACTGAGAGCTTCAGTCCAAATAATTCAGATAATCAAATGTCAGCTCTTGGGGGACACAAAAAGGAGCAGTTTCCATTTTCAGTTTCCATTGCATGTTTTTTCCTCCACTCAATCTTTTTGAGATCAGTAGGCAGTCTGTAGGGTACACTCAGAAATGAAAACTCATCCAAAATTGAAGAAATGTATGCTGGATTAAGGAAATAGCACAGGGAATATCAAATTCCTCAGCATTTAGTATGTGTAACTTTTTCAACAAGGAATATGCACTAGGGAATGTGGAAGGCCAGAATTGTCCCCCTATAATCCCTCTGTTTATGTTTTCCTAAACCATACACAGAGCTCCCCTGGACTGACTCTAGAGGAGCTCCATGAGCAGAGGCCAAAAGAGATCAATGTTGACTCCAAATGCTAACCCTAAGGATTGTCCAACATTTGCATTAATTCAGCCTCTCTTGAAATCTCTGGTTTTGGAAGGAAAAAAGAATTTCACAATCTGGTTAACATCTGGCTTGCTGGCATTAACTGAAAACTTTGCTGCGGTTCTGTTTTAAGACTCTGTGGAACTCCCTGTAGATAATGCCTGATCTTGGAAAGTTTAATGAAGCAGATGGCTCTCTTAAACAGAAAAATCTAACTACAGGAGGCAAGCACCCAAGAAGCTCCCTCAAAGGAGCAATTGTTCTCTTCCCCAGCACCCATTCTGCCAGCACCATAGGAAATCACTTTACTACTTGTTCCCTACTTTTAAAAAATGAAACGATATTTGAAAACCAGAGTAGCTGATTGTGGCCCTTTATCTCATTTTCTGATCACTTAGTTGATCAGCATTTTCTATAGCTCATTCTTAGAGAAATGCAGATTTCTTATCCATTCAGAATCTTTACCAAGACAGTTTGAAGATTTTATTTAGCTTTATTTTCCTTTAAAACAAGGGAACATCTTTTTAAATGTTAGTTTCTCAGAACCACCTTCTATACTCAGGTTTTTAATATTTTTTAAATCAAGTATTTTCTTAAATGCATCAACAAGTCCTCATGGCATAGAAAGCATAGATTAGGAAGCAGCTAGTAATTAGATGCTTTGTAGTAAACAAAGGCCTCTGTTTACAGCTCTCTTTAGAGTTTCAAAAGAACAACTTAGCAACTGTAATTCACACCTCAAATCAATTACAAATACCACAAGCATCACATTTTTCTCCTAAACAAAGGTGAGCAGGAAATGTATTCCTTCCTACTTGGTACAAGAATGAAATTCTAGTATCTAAGGCATAAGCAAAACTATCTGCAGTTCTTGGAATGTTAGCTTCTGGGTCATTTCAGTATTTACTGAGAACCTCTTGTGTGGCAGGAACTGTGCCAGTTGCTGGGCATACAGTAGTGAATGAGGAAAACTTGAATCCTGCCTCACATAGCTAATAATTCCATGATTTGTCAGTTTTCAAGTATATTCTGCCACAATGCACATGGTACATGAAGCATATATGTGTAACACGCTCTCAGAGGTGACTTCAAAATGATGGGCGATTCTTACCATACTATGCCAAACTCCATCTATTCTGTTACCATTAAAGGAAATATTGAACTGCAAATTTGTAACAGCGACATTAGTATACAAATAACTTTGAATGTATTCTTTATTTTTTAAAAGTACTTCACAAATGTCAGATCTTTATGACTAGTAATAAATTACTAGCAATGAATTATTGTGATCATACTCTGGGTCATCTGTATTGGAGTTGAAAACCACAAGTCTAGTTACCTATCTTTGAAACTGCTTTTCGGTTACAAATCAGATTTACTCCCAATATCTCATTCAACTTTTGTAACTACCTTGTAAGTTAAGTGGGGCAGGCTTATTAGCTCCATTTTAAGGATGAGGAAATCATGGCTCAAATCACTCAACTAGACAGTAGTTAATTCTCTTCCATGGTCTTCTTGCTCCAGACCACGTGCCCTTACCACTAACATGGGAGTTAGATACATGTATCTTCTGGGAGTCAAAAAACAAAAAGTCAAAAACAAAAACGAGCATGGTGAGGGCTTTGCAAGCATTAAAAACTACACCGAAAACATGAGTATCAGAGAAAAGGGTGAGCAGGACTCTGAGGAATTTTATAGTTCAGTCTACATACTGTATAAACTAGGTCTGGAGCATACATATGGTGTCCAACTTGGCACAGATTAATATATGTACGAAACAACTCAATCACTTTCTCTCTTTGCCAACTGTATTGTTAAATTGTTTTTATTAAAGATAAAACAATTTGTATTGTCTTTTATCATCTTTATTTTCTTCAATAAAGACCATTTTTATAATCTTTATTCAAAGTAATGTACCCACATCTTCCCTTCAGGTCATCAGCTAACCCGTTCCCTGCTGAATGGGAAACAAGTCTTTTAAACATTGTTAATTGTACCAAGGTGGACACAGGACCCAATCCAGGCCAAGCAGATTTTCATCTGAAATTTGAGTGCGAGATTTATAAGGATATGGAAAATCAGTACTGAGATGGCCATATTCAAGCAGAAAAAAACAACCTATAAAGAATGAAAGAGAAGAATAAAGTAGAAACACAGACAAAAAGAGAAGAGAGGTTCCAGAGGGGGGAAAAAAGATAGGAAGAAAACAAATACTTTCACTCCTTGAGCTTTCAAATTGGAAGCACCAGTTCCCTGTGAGGCCCAATTGTATGTCTTGCTCTTGCCCTCTTGCCCTCCAAGAGTTCTTGGAGACACTCTAGTATTTATCCAGTAATTTTTCTTTCTTTTCTTTCTTTCTCCTTTTTTTTTCTTTATCCAGTTGGAGAAGGTTTCTGCTTCTCATACCCAAGTAGTTAAGCCCATCTATAAATGCCCATTTTTCATACCAGCTAGTCTAGAACCCTTTCTTTTGTTCTAAACATTAGGAAGGAACAAAGTCATTTAGTTTCCATACTCACTCTTATGATTTAGAATAAAGCTGCCTTTCCAGAAAATTCTGCCTCCTGACATAGAAAATCTTGTTGTTTCATATCCTACAACCCGAGACCTCTGTCTATTAGTCATACTTTGCAGGTTTACAGCCTAGGTCAATCTCCTCATCAAACATTTATAAACCAACATCCTTTCCTCTTATAATTCATTACTATCTCTTTGCCTTCTCAGTTTTTATACTCATCAGTTTTACTCACCAATTATTCCCTACTGCCAATTTCAGTCACAGATGTAGGGCAATGTTTACTCTGACACGAATCAGTATATTTCCCCTCATTGCATTGCACCAGCCTTCAGGATTGTGGGAAGTAATAGTGACCCTTGGCTGACTTAAAGTAGAACTTGCCTAAAGCACAAGATATAACTATGACACTACGTTGGTCAAGACATTGATTGCAAGGAATAAAAATCTCATTCAAATCGCTTAAGGCATGTGGAATTTACTGGCTCAAAAGACTTAGGAAAAGACAAGAAAGCAAGTGCTACGAGGACTTTCTTATTTCTCATTTCTACTTCTTTCTGCCTGATGGCTTTATTTTCTCTTCTCACAAGTGGGTCTTCTTCACATGACAGGACACTTAACCACTAATAGCTCCTAAACCTCCACTACAGAGATAACTGAATTACCTTCTCCAACTCCACTCTGAAAACTTCCAGGGGAGAACTCTTATTGGCCTAGCTTGGCCCAGATGTCCACCTGTCAGCCAATCAACTGTGACAAGAGGAGACACAGTGACTAGACTGGCAGCCCTCACCAGAAACACATGGTTGGAACAGGGGTAGGAGCAGTACTCCTCTAAGAAGCAAAAGTACTCCAGCAATTCCACTTCTGGATGTATACCCAAAAGAACTGAAACTAGGGACTTGAAGAGATAGCTGTATACCTATGTTCATATCAGCAATATTTATGACAGCCCAAAGGTAGAAGTGACCCAGGTTAGCTGCTGACAGAAGAATGGATAAACAAAATGTGACATATGCATACAATGGAATAGTATTCAGCCTTGAAAAGGAAGAAAATATTGACACATGCTACAACATGAATGAACCTTAAGGACATTATGCTGAGTTAAATAAGTCAGTTACAAAAGAACTTTAAAATAACTAAGATGATAAATTTTACGTTATGTGTATTCTACTACGATTTTTTAAAAAACAATATTTTTTAACTAAAAAAAGAGGTAGTACTATTCCTAGAAGACAAGGTTATAGATAAAACAACTGATGACCACCACAGTTACAGACAGGAAGGAAGATTATTCATCCTATTACTATTAATGATAAAAACCTTAGGGACAGTTGAGCAAAGGAACCATGATGGTCACACTGAAAAATAGAAGAATCCTTGGCCAGTCTAATTATGAATAATCAGAGCAGCCAGGAAAGATAGAAACACCAAATCTACCAACAACAGCTTCATATATATATGGCTTATAGCTATAAGTCAGGGCCATTGTTTTAGAATATGGGGGAAAAACTCAGAAATTAACATCAGGTTGAAATTCTATTCAAAAGTTTGATTTCCTTAATACACACTTTTTAAAAATGTAAATAAAAAACAAATTCAGAGGAGCAATACCAAGAAGAGTTGAAGATGGCCATACTCTATGATTCAGTAATCTATGCCTAGATATATACTACAGAGAAACAGTTATTTGTATCCACCCGGAGACAAAGACCGAGAATCTCTCTAGCAATGATACTTACAATAGAAAAATATAGGGACTAACTCAAACTTCCCTCGACAAAAGAATGACTAAATAAATAGTAGGGGTTTTTCCCCCTACAACGGAATACTGCGCAGTAGCGAAAGTAAATAAACTATAGTTACATTAACATGGATGGATTTTGTAAGCATAATGTTAAGCAAAACAAACAGACTCTAATTCATCTATGTAAAGATCAAATCTTGTATAGTAAAAGCTACTTATGGAAACACACAGATAAAGTAAAGCTTTAAAGAAAATCAAGAGATGATCATAACTTTCCACATAGTAGCTATCTCTGGGTAAATAGGAACAGCATTAGGGGAGGGACACTCAAAGGGCTTAGAAGGTACTGACAATCTTCTGTTTCTTAAGCTGGTTTGTAAATACACCAGTGTTCAAGTCATTATTAAATTTTAGTTTATTCTGTACATATATGTTATTCATATACATTATACAACTTTTATTGGATACATTTAATAGCAAAATATGTTTTTAGAAAGCTAAATAGAGAGAAGTCCTTTTCACATGTCTCGCTGTATTAATGCTGTAGAACCAAATTAGTGTTTGGAAGATGCTGGACTTTGGCGTGCAGCATTGTGTTGGAAGTTAGCTACCCATTATTGAAACGTGCAATGCACAAGGGTAGATTTTCTTCGGCATTTATCTCTTCAATGCACTTGTGTTTTTATATTTTCTTCTGACACTTGGAAAACAGAGGAAGAAAAAAATAATGGAAACAATTACTTGGAAATAGAAGTTGACATTTGAATGCATTGCCCAATAGACATGTAGAGTTACACATTTACCCAATTTAAAATGAAGTTTTTACATGAGCAGCTGAAAGAGAAAAATAAATATGGACCTGGATATCTGATTAAAATATGTTCTCATTTTAATGCTTTATTGAGTGCAATGGGTGGTTCAAATCACAGTTCCTAGTGGGTTATGTAAAGCTTTACTCCATGAGTGAAAATATTTCTGATTAGAACACTCCCCAGGTTACCCACTGTGTTCTGTTTATTCAGCTTATTTCAGACATTTGCAGGGGAGGGGGCACAAAATTTACACAGAGTAAAAGAGTGAAAGCTGTGATGTGGACTTCTGGTTTGACCTGGCAAATTGCAACATGTCCGTGGATAGAATACCTAGATATTAAAGTTCACGGATACTGAAATTGTCTTTGTCTTTCAACCAAGTAGTGGGCTAAATCATTGTTCAAATTTTTGACATATGGTCCTAGACTGGATGAACTTTGCTGGAACTTAGTGTGTGTTTGAAAAAGTCTCCACATAAGGGGATGAAAAAGTAAGTAAACTAGAGGATTATATATGATATCCAGAGTGATGAGTATCTTTGGAAAATGTCCCTTAGCTTCTCTGAGCACCTGGAACAGTTTACCAGACATTTCACTAAAAAAGGAGCATTTTGTCCTACAACAGAGGTGAGACACATTTAACGAATCGCTTCTGGTCATTAAAAAATGATTTCATACACAGAAAACTATCCTCTGTTTTTTTCTTTCAAAAGGAAAATATAAGTGGGAAAACACACAGGATACTCAGTTTATACAGCATCTCTTCCCTCTGAGTCTCTCCGAGGCCACAGAAAATTGTCCAGGAATATTGGACACCAAAAGGAAAATAAAATTGGTGACCTTACAGCAACCAAAAATAAAGACAGAACACGTACAAAACAGTATGCATAGGAAAAATTATTTTGAAGCCTCTGTTCTTTTCGGCAGGGCCACAGATGTGAATAGCACAGGAAAAAATTACTCAGAACCGTATAAACGAACTTCACTGTATAGAGCTTTCTAAAGAAAAGGCCCAACAATTGCAAAACAAAACAAAAAGCAATCCAAAAATTGCCTGAGACCACAGTCCCCAATCATCAAGTCAGTCTAAAGAGAAAAAGCCAATATGGAAACATTATGTGGGTTGGATTCCAGGACTTTCCTCTTGGAATATCTCCTTAATGCCTGTTTGACACTCAGTCAGCATTTATTAATTTCTCCAGAATATAGTTTTCCAAAGTTAAACTCTCTGAAGAGTTATCCTATCAAACCACCTGGAAATATAACTGTATGCAGGTCACAGAGAGGACTTTTTAATGTATTTTTGTTATCTTTGTATGTCACACCTTACCCAAGAGAGTACATTGAAAACAGATTCTACTTAACAGAATATTTCTTTGTATTAAACGAGCTTGTTCATTTGGAAACTCTGATGGAGAGCGAAAATAGGAAGTGATGCCCTTTAAAATATACTATAAATGATTATAAAGAATGGTGATCAGACATCGGCGAGTGCACGGCCTCCAGGTGGCTACGTGCCTTGTGTACTCATCACACTTGGCCCTGCGGAGCCTCGGTGGTTTTACCTGACCTTGTCTACTGGGCCAACTTACCCGCCAGATCCCCCAAAGCCAGGGTCTGTGGCGCGCCTTTCTCCCCTCTTGCTCCAGAGAGCGAGGGGACTTCTCCGCAGTTGAGGGCAGGGAGCGCGGTCTTTGCTGAGCCCGCACACTGTTCCCGGGACAGCTGGCACAGGCAGACGCAGCCCCGGCACCGGGAGCAGGTGTGGACTCCAGCTACAAGAAGGAGATCTCAGAAACGGGAAATACGGCCACTCTTGTCACCCAACTTCTTTTTGAAATATTGTTTTCTTCACGAAAATGTGTTGTGTTCAAATGCTATTGGTTTACTTTTGTTATATGGAAATGAATACTTTTCTAACTTCTCAGTTTAAAAAAAAAAATAGTGATCAGAGAAGATCAAAAAAGACGTTTTCCTAATCAATAAGTAACTTGAGAAATCATGATCCCAACAGGGTTCCAATATATTTTTTTCATGTCAGCAGAGAACATTCCTAGAGCCTGAAACTGTGATGGAATGGTAGAACCTAATGGAATGGATAGTTTTAATTCGTGTTTTTGTGCGACTCCTCAGCTCTCCTTTCTGTTGGAATTAGAGCATCCAGAGACACAACACACCTGGGCAGAGGCAGTTTAGAGGCAAATCATGAAGTCTATCATTGTCTCAACACTCACTGTATTACATTTCTCTTTTAACACTCCATTCTTCTACAACCAGGGAGACATCCTTTTCCCTCAAGGCCCTCCATTTACCAAAAGGTACGTGTTCCAAACACCCACTACTAGATGATGCCCTCTGCTACATCCATTTTATAAACTATTCGATCTATGCACTGAGGACAAACTGATTTTATCCCAGGCACTAATCCTAATTGATTGGTAATACCTCCTGGGCATGTACTGGCAAGTATGCTAAGGCCCTATTGAGACTTGGTGGCAAAGTGTGCCATGGTTGATTTGCAATGTCTGCCACAGCGCAGGGGTGGAAGCTGAGAAACATCCATGCCTTGTATTGTCATCCTCACAGCAACATGTTACTTTTCCCACACACGGCAGCTCTGTAGATTTCTATTAACATAGATTTATTGAGAACAGTTCTTTATCCAAAAGCATAATTCTAAAAGCAGAGTTCAGCCCCATAGCTATTTGATGCAGAAGATTATAGGGGGTGGACTCAGCTTTGCAGAGCTCCTCAATTTACTCCATACAGAAAACAACCTCAATGAGTTAGCAAAAAAGTATAATAAGCATACTTCTTATAGTTGCATTTATATGTTGTTTTAAATAATACTTCTCTGCTGCTAATGATGTCCTGAAAGAAAACCAGCAGCAGTCCAGGCAGCATTGTAATGTGGCAAAAGACAACCCTTGTTGACCTCACATGTGCAGGAGGGGATAAAAGCTTAGAGCATGGGATATGGTCTGGTGCCCATTAAAACACATACATACAACTTCACTTCTCTTTAATATAAAAGTATTTTTAAAGACAAGATGATTTTGCCTTTGTACATGGGGGTCTCGCCAATAAAACAAAGATAAAGTCAAATTAAACGATTGCCATGTGTTTAGGAGCAAATGGGATTAGACCAAAGGAATAGCCCACTTACCACAGTGCCTAGCAACTGTGCAGTGCTTTCAGAAGGAAGGACGGCCCGCGACTCCCTCCATTCTCTTTCCCTCCCCCACTTCCTGTGATACACAGCATTTATGAAGCAAAGTGAAAGTGTGGATTTGCTGCCTAATGTAAACTTCAAATATTTGCCCTTTGGTTCATCCCGAGTACATTATAGAACACACTGAATGTTCTAGCTCATTCCTCTCTAGTAGCTTCAAGCTTTTCTTTTGGCTGGAGGACTACTTTTAACCTCTGAATGCATATCCAGTCCTTCTTCCAGGTCAAAGGGTAAACTGTACACTCCTTCATGCCCCCATAACCAGTATTTCTCTCCTTCTAAATTATGTTGCCTCTAATACAATTTATGAATGAGGCTAAAATTACTCTCGTGCCCTTCACCCATCCTACTGGATATCTGAAGACCATTGGCATTCTTATAGGCTAGAGAGCTGCTTCCAGAGTTGAGTGGTATAGGAGGCTCACAGACTTGAGAAGCACTTTACTTTCCTCTTGCCTGATCTCTTTCTCTTAAACTTCATAAAAACCTACAGGAAATCTGATAGGTAAAGCCCTTCTAGTGTATTATTAAGCTAGGATGTATTTTTCCTAGGTGTCTTGTGGCCTTATTGTTTCTATGTTTCTAAATATGTTGTATGTTTCTATGTTCATATAACATATGTTATGTTTCTAAAATGCACACCCATCCTCATTCTAGAAGATCCTTAAGAAATCATTCTAATCATGATCTCAGACCCAAAGGTTGAGACAATGTTTTTGGTTAGGTGGACCTTTCTATTAATACAACATTAGATTACTTCAAAAGATAGATATCTTCTCCTCTTCTCTAAGACCAGTCCACTGCTAAATATCTTCAGAACTTCACAGTTGTCTACACTGAAGAGTAGGTAGAAGAGAGCAGTCCTCAATGGAGTCAGAAAATTCAGGAGGAACTAACTGAGGAAGAGGGAATTTCTTGAAATTCATTCAAGAAGTAGGACTCAGCACGTTTTTTTTAAAGACAGCCATGCAGAGACAAAAATTTAAATGTTCTGATGAATTGAAGCCTGTATATTTGGCACACAGTAGCAATGACAGGTAAAATTCAATTGTCATTTACCAAAATCCTTGAAAGAAATAAAGATAAAAGGAAAAGTTGTTCAAGTTGGGAAGGTGAGATGGTTAGCTTTTTTAGGGAAAAGATCAAACACTCATATATGACTTAGAAGTGTCCCCCATCCCCCACCCCATTATGATGCCACCCTCTACCTTGGTTTTCTTATCTACTAACAGTCTCCCGTATGCATCACACATATTGCCCTATATTGGACTGATTCCATTCTCTCATGACTCTGAGCCCTTGCAGATTCTGTTCCCTTTACTTGGACAGCTCCTGTTTTTCTCCCCAGCAAACCAATACACACCCAAAGATCAAGGACCACATTCACAGACAAATTTTCCTGACTCTCTTTTCCTTCCAGGACTGGCCTTTGTATATGCATGCCTAGCACTCTCTAATAATTTGGAGATTGCTTAACTGTCTTTTCCTACTAAATTCAAATCCTTGAGAGTAGTAACCATTCATCTTTTTTTCTCCAGCCCTAACTCAGAACTGAGTATCTAATAGATCCACACTAATATTTATAATGGGAAAAAAAAGTAATATTATGTAATGGATGAAAGAGTGAGTAGATAAATGAATGGTTAAAGCCAAAAGACAAGATAATGGAAAGAGTTCCTACTGTGAGATGGACGGCAACACAGAGGCAAGTGA
Organism: Symphalangus syndactylus; assembly: GCF_028878055.3. Taxonomy (NCBI): domain Eukaryota; kingdom Metazoa; phylum Chordata; class Mammalia; order Primates; family Hylobatidae; genus Symphalangus; species Symphalangus syndactylus. The sequence continues at coordinate 72,925,466 of NC_072425.2, read as the reverse complement.
TCAGAAAACCAGTATTGGGACCTAATTCTGCAGTAAGAAGAGTTTGCAGAAAGAACATCTGGGCTCTGACAGAGCTGGGATAACACACAAGGGTTCAGTCAAAAAAAATGACATGGACGAAACTCAGTAACTGGAGAAGGAGAGTGAAAGGAAGCTGGTCACAAAGTTACAAGTGGTCGGGTTGGCACCTCCCTAGGGAATGGAACAAGGTTTCAGTCACAAGTGAATCCAATAATAAGCAGTCATAGCTGGAAGCCAGTAAGTGGAGAACAGGGCTAGCAAGTTTGGAGTGAGGGCAAGAGCAAAGACTCACTTGATGCTGTGTTGGTAAATTACCAAACTGGAGCTCCCTAAGTGACCCTTACCTTTCTAAGATTAAGACCGGGTCTACCATCTAGAAGCTGAAGTGGGACTGCACTTAGAAATGTGTGCCACAGTTGTCCAACCTCCTTAGCCTGACTCAAAGGCACAGAGTCAAGAAGATCATTAAAGCTTTATCATTGTTTTCAGTATTCATAATTAGCCCAGAATACAATTAGCACTTTTATTTCTTTTCTAGTGGGCATTTATTATTATTTTCCCATTTTGGAAACTGCTCTTCATCGATGCCACAGAGCCTTGCTTAGACCATAATAAGAGGGAACAAGTGATCCAGACTGAATAACCAGATTACTTCTCCCTTCCTGTAGCCAAAGTTGTTGCTCAAGGATGGACGCGACCAGGCACAGTGGCTCACGCTTGTAATCCTAGCACTTTGGGAGGCTGAGGTGGGTGGATTACCTGAGGTCAGGAGTTCAAGACCAGCCTGGCCAACATGGTGAAACCCCGTCTCTACTAAATATACAAAAAAAAAATTAGCCGGGTGCAGTGGCACACGCTTGTAATCCCAGCTACTTGGGAGACTGAGGCAGGAGAATCTCTTGAACCTGGGAGGCAGACATTGCGGTGAGCTGAGATCACACCACTGCACTCCAGCCTGGGTGACAGAGCAAGACTTCATCTCAAAAAAAAAAAAAAAAAAAAAAAAAAAAAAGAAAAAGAAAAAAAAGGATAGACACAAGATCCAGGTATGGCTGATCACACTTCCCCCACTAGAATTTGCTGAAATTCCTAGTAGAAAATAAGCCTAGGCTACATCAACCAGTGGTCAGCTTTGCATCATCATGGAAAGATTCTTCTTGAACATGAAGCCAATACAGAGGAGAGCAGAGCTAAGAGAGACCAATTCTCACTAATGTCAATTGCACTCCTGAATCCAGTTGTGCCTCAGTCTTGGATTTTCCCTTAAAACAGTAAAATACACTCCATTTTCGCATAAACAAAGGTGTTTTGAGTTCTCATTACCTGCCACTAAAAAAAAAAATTCTATTGAACATTATTTAATAAAACAACATGCAAAAACATCTAGTAAAATGTCTTCTCCAGAATGTCTGGGCCTTATATTAGTTCCTTTTTCCCTCAGCCACACTAACCTGATGTCTACTTTTCTTCCGTCAACCTAAGGATATCAATTTATCAACAATATATCTGTGTTCAGAACTCTCTTGTGCATGCAGCAAAAGAAAAGTTTTGAAAAGGGAATTCCAGTAATCTCCAGGAATTTGTATCTTTTTAGATCGTAAAGATCTTCATGCTCAGAATTTATCCCAGGTACTTAGATTACGTTAGAAAAATATAAGCCAAATCACTCAAGAAGCCAATTATTTGTTGTTGACCAAAATACTCCTTCAACATTTTTGTGGCTACAATGCATATGTTTTCCTCCAACCTTTCAAATTTTCAAAGTATTTGTTTGAGCCCCAAAAAGGATTACCTTCTGGATCAGGTTGTTTTTGTAGTGGCTGTCTGAAGCAGTTACATCAGACAAGAGCTTCAAAATGTCATCACAGCTTCAGGATTCAGAGTTTAGTAACAATCAATAGACTCAGGTACAACTTACTCCACAGTGTAGTCTCTATTTTTAATATGAGTTTATTGTTCATAAGTAAATATTCATGCAATCACCAGAAAAATTAGGATTCATTTATATTGCTGAGTAAAAAAATATAAGAACATAAAAAGAATATGGTTAAATCACAATAGCAGAATAAGGCTAAATCACAACAGCAGCATAAGGCTTAGTCACAATTTGAAACTTCACTACAACACAGACTTTTCACTTTCTGCAATATGACCCTGTTAGAAATAAGAATAATATAAAGGCAAATTTCTTCTAACAGTAAATTCCTATATATATATCATATATATATAATTTAATATATATATTTAAAGACGAGGGCAAAATTAGAGCAGAACAAAAAGCTTGGTATCATAGAAATATAAAGAAATATATGAGCAGCTTAAAAACAACAGTGTAAGAGGCATATATACTGGATACGCACAATGAGAAATGTCTCATGATGCTTTAAAACTATACCATAGAAAAACAGTGTGAAGATTTCTCAAAAAAAAAAAAAAAAACTAAACTAAAAATAGAATTACCATATGATCCTGCATTCTCGCTACAATGTATTTATCCAAAGGAAAAGAAATCATGAAGAAATACTTGCAGCACTATTCACAATAGCTAAGATACGGAATCAACCTAAATGTCCATCAACAGAGTAATGGATAATGAAAATATGTTATATACACAAGGGAATACTATTCAGCCATATAAAAGAATGACACTTTGTCATCCATGACAACATGGATGAGCCTGGCAAACATCATGTTAAGTGAAATAAGTCAGGCACAGAAAGATAAATACCACATGTCCTCACATATTTGGAAGCTAAAAAACATTGAGCTCGTAGTAGTTAGAGAGTAGAATTTTGATTATCAGAGGCTGAGAGTGGTAGAGGGGTAGATAAGAAAGAAGAGGTTGGTTAACAGATACAAAATTATAGCTAAATAGAAGGAGTAGGTTCTAGTGTTTTATAACACTGTAGAGTAAATATGGTTAACAATAACTTATTGTATATTTTCAGTTGAGGTGATGGATATGCTAACTACCCTGCTTTGATTATTCTATATCATATACACGTATTGAAATATTACCCTGTATCTTATAAATATGTATAATTACTAGGTGTCAACTAAACATAAAAGTGGGGAAAGTAAACCATATTATCATAAACTAGTAATATTATTAATTAACACAGTACTTACATGACACGTGCAGTTTTGAGTGCTTTGTATCAATATATTCATTAAATCCTCACAATAACTCCATGAGACTGGTACAATAATTAATCCCCATTTTACAGATGAGAAAACTGAGATGCAGAAAATTTAAGTAACTTTCCCAAGGTCAAACAGCTAACTTGTGGGAGAATTGGTATTTTAACATATAGAACAAGTGTGAACTATAAGTTCAGAGAAAGGAGAAATCTCCATTGGTTTGAATGGGTTAGGAAGACATCATTGACAGAGAGCACAAGAGTTAGTCCTCAAAAGAAGGGTAGGATCCAGCAAGAAGCGAATAGAAAATGCATGGGAAAGGGAAAGTGATTTGACCATGTTTCCTGGAGCACATTACACCATCACAAGACCATAAGCAATGAGTTGGCGGGGACCAACCATTCCTTACCAATTTATGTATCCTGGCACATGGTAGGAGCTTACTAAATATTTTAGAATGAATAAATGAATGCTATTAAATATGGAAAAGTAATTTGCATTACAGCACAGAAGTAAATTAGGGTCAGATTTTGGAATCTTTTTGGAGGAAGTCTACTCCAGCAATGAAATTCATAGTCTTTGGAATCAGGTAGATCAAGTTCAAATCCCAGCTCTACCACTTATGAGCTGTGTGATCTTGACACTATTACTCAAACTTTCTGAGCTTCTTTTTCTTTATCCATAAAAGAAGGACAAAGATATCTACCTCATAGATTTATTATGAGGATTAAATAGGATAACATAGATATATATAGCTCCTAGTATCTGGTAAAATACTGAATAAATGGTAACTACTTTTTATTGGCAGACTAAGTAGTTTATATATCCACTATTGGTAGAATGAGCTATTGATCCTGTAAATGATTAAGGAGGCACTCAAGGAAAATTAATCTAAGAAGGAGGAATGAAACGAAGGGTGGAGACACAAGGGAAGAGAGGCAGCTTAACATGCTATTACAGTTGCCCTGACATGAGTTAAGTGTCTGAATCTGGTCACTGGCAGCAGAAATAGGAAGAAAAACTGGAACAAGATTCATGGTTAAAACAATCTTAAATGATTTTCCCTCTTTGGTATCGGGCTAATATTCCAGTTTATAAGAACTTGCATGAGAAATATATGTTAAAGCCTCATTCTAACAATTCATATAAACTGTTAAATTGCTAGCAATCAAAAAAGAGAGGTAAAAAATCCACAACTAAGAAGACACCTTACACAAATATTAATATGCAATGTGCCAACCCATCTCTTTCATTTGCAGGCTCATCTATTTCAAGCAAATTACACTATTTACAAACAAATCTCTACCATGACAGCAAACACAATTGTGGCAATTTGTATCTTTTAACTTGAACTTATTATACTAATTGTCTTCTAATAATATATTATTTTAGAAGGTTTTATGAACTTTCAAGAAAAATTACTAGTTTGGGAGGAGAAAAAAAAAATCTTTGAAGCCTGAAGCTGTGAGTTAAATCTGTGCAAGTGGAGTACATTATAATTATAATGCAGTTAGCTTTGGGTTACCTACAGTAGCAGTGTTGGCATGATGAGCTCTGTCAAATGTTAAAAAATAACTTTGTAAATTACTCATTTAATTGTTTTCATCTTGGGCTATAGAGACATTCTTTAATTAGGCATGAGTCAACTATTTCACAGGCTAACTTACCAATATGAGTAGTTTATCCAAGAAGCATAGCATAACCCTGAAAGATGCTTTTTATAAAACTTTCAGCCTTGCAAGAGTGCTTGGGTGTTGAATTCCTCAGCACAAACACTGTTTCCATGTGTGGCAAGCCACTCTTGTCAAAGTCAAACAGAATAAAATATGGCAGGGTGCCAATTTCTAACTAAGAATCCACAAAAATATAAGCCACTTATTGAAAATCTTCCTATCAAATGCCATAAGTATATTAATATAGCTGACCTATTCAGAGAGAACTGGTTTTTTCAGAACCATCCAGAGACCTCAACTAAGAATTAGAACAGAAGTAACTACCCACCGATGAACCTGCCTCCACATTGTGTAATTCCACCATTTGTAATTGCCCTTTGCACAGGTGAGCAAGCTGCCATATTATGCAGTCCCATTTGGCCCTCCTTGCTCTTTCCTGTTCGTAAGAAGCAGGCCCTTTTCCTCAACCTATTTTTTGTATTCCCTCGCCTTCTATCATTTTCTTTCCTGTATAAACATGATTTTATTTCCCTTGCAGGACCCCTTCTCCCATAACTGCCTCACACCCTAGGCATTGGCCAGTAAGACTGATGTCCAATTTCCTCAAGAAATTTTTCAGTCATCTTCGTTTTGGTTCCATCTCTATCACTGTATTAAGATTCACTGAAGAACAAAATAAGAAAAATGACTATCTGCTAGGAACAAGGAAAAATTTGCCAATCTAATAAATAAAGACCTAACTAGATTGACCTCTGACAGGCTCAGTCACAAATGAAGTGTCCAGGCCACGTCATCTGAGTTGCCTGGCTGGACAAGATGACAGGGGCTTCCTTTCAGGAACCTTTTCCAGCACAAGATTCACCCATTTGAGGAGGTGCTGAGCCCATGGTGGTTCCGTGTGTGTGTGTGTGTGCATGTGTGTGTGTGTGGAGGGGTGGTGGAATTTGGAAGTGTATGGGAGCTGCGGAGATACTCACAGTGACCCTGAGGCCAGTAGCAAGGACAGTAAACATCACAACTGCTTCAATGCAAATGCTTCAAATTCTCTTCAAACATTTTTGCTAAATCTCATCATTACTGAGTATATGTTCAAAAGAAAATAAATTATTTTTCCAAAAAGACACATGTATTTGCATGTTTATCACAGCACTGCTCACCATGGCAAAGACATGGACTCAACCAAAGTACCCATCAGTGGTGAATTGGATAAAGAAAATGTGGCACATACGCACCATGGGATACTACACATCCATAAAAAAGAACAAAATCATGACCTTTGCAGCAACACAGATGGAGCTAGAGGCCAATATCCTAACCAAATTAATGCATATCCTAACCAAATTAATGCAGGAACAGAAAACCAAACACTGCAAGTTCTCGCTTAAAAATGGGAATTAACAGTGGGCATTCATGGATCTAAAGATGGCAACAATAGTTCCCACAAAGATGGGAACTAATAGAAAGGGGAGGAAGAAAAGGGGGCAATGGTTGAAAAACTAACTTTGGGTACTATGCTCACTATCTGGGTGATGGGATATTCATATCCCAAACCTCAGCATCACACAATATCCAGCTAACAAACCTGAACATGTGCCCCCTCTATCTAAAATAAAAGTTAAAATTATAAAAAATATTGCTAAAATAATTGGAAAAAGTTATGTACCACTTATGTATGTTTATGTTAACATTTTTCAATAGTAATATGTTTAAAAGTTGCTACAGTTATAATTTAAAATGCACATGAGCTTAAAAACTTTTTTTTTTCAAAATCCTAGAGCTGAAGATTTCACTCATTTGATTTAAGGAAAGTGTAATATCTGTCACATAACCCAATTTGTAACACTGGTCCTCTTTGCCAAACTCATCAGAGAAATCAGATTTATTTTCCATCCCAAAAAGTCTGCTTTCATTTTTCGTTTTAAATAAATGTATTAACACACATCCCTGTGATAATCATCTCACCTCAGAATTTCAATTCTAAGATAGAAAGGGAGAGGGAGAAGCCACAGGAGCTTACCAGTTTACTGCATGGTTGACGTGAGGTGCAGTCCCTTCACTATTTCCTACTGAAATCTTTTTTGCTTTGCTCTTACTAGTTATTCCTTAAGGAGGCTTGCATGCTCCATTGTCTCTTTGTTTGGCATCTGGAAGTTTACCCAGCCTAGACTCATTCACTATAGTAAGATTTAGGCAGGAGAAGATGTTTGCCTTCCTCTTGTAAAATAGGAAAGGGTAAGGTGACCATGCAATGCAGTTTTGTCCAAAGTAGTCTCGGTTCACACCTGACGCCTTGGCATAATTATTAACAGTGCCCTCACTCACTCTCAAAAGCACTGCAGCTGGATATAAATAATAGGGTAACCCTGGCCAGGCACGGTGGCTCATGCCTGTAATCCCAGCACTGGAGGAGGCCAAGACGGGAGGATCGCTTGAGTTCAAGAGTTTGAGACCAGCCTGCTCAATATAGTGAGACCACATCTCTATAAAAAAATATAATAATAGGCCGGGTGTAGTGGCTCACTCCTGTAATCCCAGCACTTTGGGAGGCCGAGGCAGGCAGATCACCTGAGGTCAGGAGTTCAAGACCAGCCTGACTAATATGATGAAACCCTGCCTCTACTAAAAATACAAAAATTAGCTGGGCGTGGTGGCATGTGCCTGTAATTCCAGCTACTCTGAAGGCTGAGACAGGAGAATAGCTTGAACCCAGGAGGTGGAGGTTGCAATGAGCAGAGATCACGCCATTGCACTCCAACCTGGGCAACAAGAGCGAAACTCCATCTCAAAAAAAAAAAAATATATATATATATATACACATATACATATATTATATATATATACACATATACATATATTATATATATATACACATATACATATATTATATATAAAACATATACATATATTATATATAAAACATGTATATATTATATATGTACATACATTATATATGTATATATTATATATGTACATACATTATGTATGTATATATATTTGTACATACATACATGTGTGTGTGTGTGTGTGTGTGTGTGTGTATATAATAACAGGGTAACCCCAGGGAAAGGCAATCATAGAGGGGGGAACACATCAATCTTAGGAAAAAGCATGTATGAATTAAGAATGTGATGTCTTCATGCACCCCAGTGTTTGTATGAACACCAATGTGAAGACAGCTGTCTTGGAACATTTTTTTACCTGAGCAGAACTTTGCTCTGAAATTTTTCTATCCAGGGCGTAAAATTATAGACAAGGCACAAGTATAAACTAAACCAATGCCAAAGCCAATTATTTATTTAGAATCACTAAGAAGGCACCTGAAAAACTTAGTTCTCATCCCCAAGATGAAATCATACCCAAAGTCTTTTGCCAAAATCCAGGGATGATGGGATCTTTCAAGACCCTAATAACACTCATCCAGCAGTGCTAGCTGGTTACTAAATAGGCATTCCCTACACATTTGTTTTTCAACTATTTCTAGGCAGAGTCCACTGCTAAAACCCACACAGATCCCCCTCCCTAAAGATCAAGGCTAATAACCAGCACACTATGCAGAATAAGACCCCTCTCCCTTGTGGAGAGGACATTGAGCATCCCCAGCATTCCCAAGTGCTGGTGCCAAAACAGAGGCCAGCAGAAAAGAAAGGCTGGGAAGTCTAAGCCAAAGCTGGCATTTCTTGGTCTGGAGTGTCTTCATTTTTGCCACAAAGCAAAATGGTCCCCTAGATGAGATAATGACAATAGAAAGCAACTTCAGACACAGATCAGTTTTACATTACCCCATAAGTCAGCACAACTTGTACACACATTGCCACGGGCCACATGCTCAGGCTCAGCCCAGAACACCTATCCTGCCCATGACCACAGAGTGACCAACAGATCAGGATACATATGCTCTCTCCCCAACCCCCCCACACACATATACTGTATAGAGACAGGCTATAGCGTTAAGAAAAAACAAAACATTATTAAGCTGGAATCCCAGGAAACTAGAAATGCATTCTGGCCATCCCAGTTGCTGACTGTGTGTCTTTGGGAGATCGAACCTCACTGACTGCCAGTTTTCATCATCAGTAACATGAACACAGTCGTGCCCACTTCATGGGGTACTGGGTGGCTTCCACAAAATGGTGTGTAGGCAAGTATTCTGCAGCCTGAGCGGGAGACAGAACTCCAAAGAGTTTTCTTAATCATGCATGTAACTTCCTTTTGGCTTCATGGAAAAAAAGCATGTCCTCCTGCCTTAAATGAGTGGACAGTCTCCAGTCAATGACCTCTGTGTTAGATGGAATATGGCTCTGGGTTTTGGAACAGCTCTAACTCAAATAAGATAAACTCAAGAACACTGTCCAATGGAGTAATTAACAAAAGCCACCCTGAGGACTTTCACTACATGTGCAGATGTAATGACCCCGTGAGAAGTTCCTGGGATACCCCCAATCCACCAGCTTGGCTTTGGTTACAGGCTTTGGTAGTGGTGAAGCTGTGTGGGAGATGCTCTGCTAGAGCAATGTGTTATGGTCAAGAAATTTCACATCATAAGAAATATGATACCCCAGAGCAGGTTTTTAAAAATCCCCAGGCCCTACCTTAGAACTTTTGATCCGACGAACATGAAATAGGCAATAGTCATTTGCATTTTTTACAGATGCCCCCTGATATTTCTAACACAAGGCTAATTACAGATACACTGCTCTAGGGAATGGTAAATTAAAATAGTCACCCAGAAACAGGGACTTCAGTTGGAACTGAAATTGGTTAATGTAAGACAGCAGCACAGAAGGGAGAAAGTCAAGCCACAAACTAGTTCCCACTGAAAGGTCTAAGGTCATCTAACCTAGTAAACCAGGGATGAGAGTGAAATATTGGGGATGGCTGTCCACTTAGAGCTTCTTCTAACAGCAACTGCACATATCACTCTGGCTTAGTATTGAATAATTTTTAAAACTTCATATATATGCTGACTATACCCGTATTTCAAGAACTTTATGGCTTGGGAGAGTAGGTCACACATATGCAGGACCCCAGGTATAGTTGTCCAGGTAATGCACTGCACAATTCTAGGGATTGACATACACTTTCATAATGAGAGGGTCCCCCAAGAGTTACGTGATGCAAAATCTGTACAAGCTTACACAAGAACCCTGCATGGAGTGGGAGAGTACCATGAAAAACATGCATTTCTAGAAAGAAAAGTGGCACTCTGAATTTGTACTTACTAACTTTTATGACGAATATTTAACACATCATTTTAAAATATTCTTTCAAAGCTATGGAATATCAGTAGAAGAAAGTAAAAGTTGGAAATGTCTCCAGCAATGTACCTGCTTTATTTGAATAATGAACCAAATAAAAGTTAGGATCTGAGTTACTTAGTTAAAGACTGCCTTAGTTACACAAAGGTGTCTAGATATCTATCAAATAGGAGAGTTATAGATATAAGAATCTGTGGTCATGTCTGGCATATAGTGGATTTATACTGATTTATTCATTCAGATGCTTATAGTCTCAATAAGTGATTTTTGAGCATATACTTTGTACTCCTGGCTTTCCCCCCCAATACATTTTGGCCCCTCATCCCAGGTATGAAACACATAGAGAATACCTGTAGCCTTGACTCAAACCTGTAGGCCTCTTTCCTTTCCTTTTCTATTTTCAGCTTTATGAGCAGCATTCCTGTCCGTCTGAGTTTCACGGGCAGGACCCTAAATAGGGCGCTATGGAAAGAGACTTGAAGCGTAAGACAAATAAAGATAGCCTCCAAATAAGAAATGTTAGCTACATTATAAACTACACAGGTGCAGCCATGAGAAGCAGAAGTCTATGAAATTTTAGGAGGTCGATTCTTCACACCTATTTGCAACACTTCATTGTAATATTATAGCACCTTCTTCCATCTGCTCTTAGCACTGTAGTGCGAAAGCTTGCAGAACACAAGGCATAGTCCCTAATTATAATCAAAGCTGTATCTGAGCTCTAAGAAAAAGGCCATGGTAACTGATTTTGCATTAAAAAGTAGTAATAAGTGAAAATTGTCTGCTGATAATTCTTAGCAGACTCTCTGATTTTGTGCATGCATTTATACAATTATACTGATTATCAATGAAAAATGTATTTTACATGAAAATACTATTATGCCTTTTAAATGTTGGCTTAAAATGGTGATTGTACTTGGGATTAAACAAATATTTCAAAACTTTGTATTTCAAAATGTCTTTAACTCAACACAGCTTATTAATTGAACTCCTAAAGCTTGATTCCATGAGATTTCTTCAATATTTACATTAGGAAACCGATTGCATTTTGAAATCAGAAAAAAACAGTCTGTCATTAACACTTGGAACACACCTAGCATACAGAGAGCAGTGTAAAGAGAGGCATATATGTAAGATGGAGGTTGGTGACAATGAAAGGAAGACCGGGAATGACCAAGAAATAGAAGACAGAGTTCCTGACAAAAAAAATACGTGAAATCTAGCTGTGGACTCAGAACACAAAGTCATGAAGCAAACACATTCATAATACAACCATATCTACAGTGCTCATTATTCGTGTTATATACAAGGGAGGTGTGGATCATAGGCATGAACAGTAACAACGTGCAGCATCAGGTAGTGTTTGCATATGGTGACTGATATCATCTTAACCCCTAGTATAGAGATGAGGAAACCAAAGCTTAGAAAGTCAAGTATTGATATGTTAACAGTTGAGTTTGAATCTTAACCAAGTCTGCCTGACTTGACAGCCTGTGCCCAGTCCACTAGACAATACTACCTACACAGAGGCAAGCAAATTTTAACCATGTATCAAAAGAATTAAGAAACATGATGAGCCAACAGGAGGCAGAAGAATGAACATAACATGGAAGGACTGACTTATGTGTTACAGCAGCTGAATGTATACCTCTTTGGGGGTAAGAAGGTAGTAGCAGCTCACTGACTGGACTTGTTGCTACAAACACCCAGAACACACCATATGAGTAATAGTAACCATAGACCTGCCTATCACATACAAGTCTGGGTTAAACCTCCCACAAAGTCTATCCATGGCCTTACTCAGCATAATACCCATGTCCTTGGCTATACACTTGGAATCACTTGGAAAGCTTTTAAAAACTATAAATGCCTGAGCAAAACATCTAAGAATTCTCAATAAATCCATCTGGGGTGGGTTCCAGGTACTGATAGGATTTTTAAAAATTGCTCAGATGATTCTAATATATACCTAGGGCTGAGACACACTGCACCCTAACATATTGTTTTCAAACCATGGTTCAAAACACTGGTGGTATTCACAAGAACAGATGAAATAGCTTTCAACCTAAACAATGTTTTTCTAACTTTCAAAGAAAAACAATCGGTTAATGATCAAAATACTTACTAAGTCAATCTCCTAACAATTTTTTTCAACCTTCGGTTGCTGTTATCACTTGATTATAAGATAATCTAGTGTGAGATAATGTGTGATTGCATTCCAAATATATATTTCATAATTTGAAATTTGTTTGATCATTACTATGCTGTGCCACAAAGAACTCCCTAATGTTCAGGTTCTCAGCTATCTAAACAAGTTTGGACATCATGGTTGCAGTGTCTCCAGGCAGCACCTGGTAGGGTGTACCTTTTCTGTGAAGTGGTGAAATTGTGGGAATGGAGAGAGGGATTGATTTTATGTGAAACACAAATAAGAAGGACCCAAAGTTAGACTGGCATACTTTATTAGTCTCAAATGATCTCTAATAACATATCAAAAGTTCAGGATGGCAGTTGGTTGCTCATCCCTCAAAAGACATTTTTCTACAAGATGCTTCAATAGTTCAATTCAATCCATCAAATATTGTCAGCCCTTCCATAAGGAATTCTCATAATGTGGTGAGTCAGAAAGACAATTGGATTGTATTATTTTATGGCTCGATTGCTAAAATACTTGAAGATTTATCTGTTGATAAAGCTTCCCTTAAAAGGATATATTTTAAGGGAATAATAAGGATAAATTTTCCCTTAAAAGGATATATTTTGCTCTTGCTCTTACTGTCTTACAGTCAATCACAATTAATTCAGTTTTGGTAAGCATAATGCCAAAGCAATTCATCTTAGATTCTGAAGGTATATCTAGCTGATTAGAAATTTTATTCTTAATGCTAGAAATAATTTACATGAGAAAAGCACACTAAAAGCAGAAATAGCCATAAAAGCCAAGCAAAGAAATAGAGAACAATCACAGAGCTACACATTTCTTGCAAATCACTAGACCTTTTTTGCCTTGAGAAGGTCAGCCTTCTCCTTGTGGTTCTGTGTGATGCATATCCTTGATAAATATAGAAATCATGGCTCCAGTGACTGACAGACAGGGATCATCAGTCTTTCCTCTGAAGCTTGATAAGTGTCACATGCAATGTTTGGACTGTGTTCTACTCAATTAATTTTCAAGAGAGACATTTTATTTTTTCTTAATGTTCAGTGTTCTATATATAATAAGAAAGATCCCATCAGTAATGAAAGAGATAACAATTAAGTGGTTATATTCTAGTTCCTGCTTTCCAGAGGCTTCTAAGGTATTTTTAACCATATACTTTGTACAGTAATTTTTCAAGAAAAGTAACCTTGCGATATCTCCTGGCACTCCTCTACTATGTTTTTCAAATATTTAACATTTTTTTCTTTCTTACTCCAACTTCAGCTGAAATTAGACTTGCAATTTTAATATAACAACATTAGGTGGCAAGGCTGTCTCAGTCAAATAATTCAAATTACATGGTAAGTGCCCTACCACAGATGCAAATGACTCTAGTCTGATCTACCTCAGAAATGTATAGATTTTTCTACTTGTTAAAATGTGAAATTTGAGAAACTGAAACAAAAGTATTTATTAAACGAGTATCATTTTTAAAGTTTATGTCAGAAAGCAAACTTCTTTAATTTTAAAGAAGTTAAATATAGGCCGGGCGCAGTGGCTCACGCCCGTAATCCCAGCACTTTGGGAGGCTAAAGGAGGCAGATCACGAAGTCAGGAGTTCAAGACCAGCCTGACCAACATGGTGAAACCCCATCTCTACTAAAAAAATACAAAAATTAGCAGGGCATGGTGGCATGCGCCTGTAATCCCAGCTACTCAGGAGGCAGGAGAATTGCTTGAACCCAGGAGGCAGAGGTTGTAGTGAGCCAAGATCACCCCACTGCACTCCAGCCTGGCCGACAGAGTGAGACTCCGTCTGGAAAAAAAAAAAAGGAAGAAGAAGTTAAATATGTTTCCCATTAATACATAAGGTTTCCTTTCGTAACTCAACCCAAACTTTCCTTAATTTTAAGGGGAAATGCTTTCCCAGAAGTCTGCCCTAAACTTTTAGTATGATTTAACATCAAATTGGCCTCAAGCCCCTTCCTATTTTCAGCCAGTTTTCTCTTCAATTAGCAATTAAAAGTTTAAACACCTCACCTAGCTTATTCACTTTAAATGTGACATCTTACTTATCTTTTTTCTGATTGTGAACTCTGTTTTTCTAACTACAGAAGAAATGTCCATGAAGGAAATAATTAAATACAACCAACCAGCCAGCTCCATCAATACCACCAGCCTTCCTCAATAGAAAGATACCCAGTATTGTTAGCAGCCATGCCCACTGTGTAACCTATGCATTTTTCAGTATATGTGCTGCCAAAGTGAGCACTATCCCACGTTTTCTTAAATCTCAAACTATTATTTGAAGTACCTCTATGACATCCTTTCCCATGTACAAGAGCTTCACCTCAACACCACTCAACATCATTTCCAAGGCTATTTGCTTAAGGAATCTCTAGAACTTAAACAGAGTATATTGAACAGCATGATTGGAGGCATTTGATCAAAGTCCCAATGGGTTTCACTAAATCTATAGGATTTACATACAAAAACAGTTAGAAAACCAAGATATGCAAAACCACACACTAAAGCCAAATTCAACCAAGTGAGAAAATCATCTGAAACACACCTGATTCGAAAATCAATTATCATAAGGATTAACAACAATGACACTATGCTAACATTTCTTGAGCACATATTATCTAGAACCAGCTCAAGAGTCCTTAGTTCTGACTAATCTTCTAGAACTTCATCATACAAAGTTGAGAACTCTGTCTTCCTTCTCTTTTAACATGATTTGCATGTCTAAAATGGCATTTTTCATATAGCATTGTAATTGTAGGGTTATTTGTAGTTAGTTGTGAGCTACTGGATTTAGGATCCCCAAGATCACGAAAATTTGCTTTTATCTGTCCTCCTGGAACCATTTAAACACTGTTACCTTCACAGACCACTGACTTCTTTACATGCATATGCCTTAAATCATGTATTTGATTGTATTGATAAATATATGTATTTTTTAAAAGTCCCAACCCTGCAGATTTTGTAGTTTATGCTTCTCCTTCTTGTGATTACTTACCTCATTTTATTATCTTCAGTATCATATTAAGATGAGGGATGTTATACTTACTTTTTGGATGAATATATAAACTACCCTTTTAATTTGTGAAGATTCTCTCTGGCCAACAGTTAAACGACCAAAACTTCCGTTGAAAATCATTAACACAACGCAAGATCAGTCAAGATCTCCCCCACATTGTGGAAACCTTTTAGACCTCCTAACTCAACTTTAAAAGCACAATGTGGCCGGGCACAGTAGTTCACGCCTATAATCCCAACACTTTGGGAGGCTGAGATGGGAGGTTTGCCTGAGCACAAGAATTTGAGGCCAGCCTGGGCAACAAAGTGAAACCACATCTGTACAAAACAAAAAACTTAAAACTTAGCTGGGCATGGTGGTGTACACCTGTGGTCCCAGATATTCAGGATGGCTTGAGCGTGGGAGGTCAAACCTGCAGTCAGCCATGCTCATGCCTCTGCATTACAGACTACGACTGAGCAAGACCCTGTTTCAAAAATAAATAAATAACAGCACAATGTTTTAAATTGCCATTGCTAATCATGATAATGACAGTGATTGACAATACTTGAAGAACTGACCTCTTATTTTTGAAACTGAGGAAATATCCTGAAGATTGTTTTCCTCCGTAACTATCATGCCTATATAATAATCATTATAGGAATATTAAACAAGTTATACTACCCGCCACCTCTGCATGAGCCTGTGGTAGCATTAAGCAAACTAGATTTCTAGACAATCCACGTTGAGCTATCCAGGTTAATTTCTTCACATGAAAACTTTTGTCAAAATTATTTGTGTGTAAGAGAGTAAAGAATCGGAGGAAGGTATGTTTCACTTCCTTTCACAGCATCTGAAACAAGAAGTGATGACTCCTGAAACACCTAAAACCTAAAGGACTCTTAAAGTTTACCTAATATTTAAATGACCATTGAAGTTTACCTGGCCGGGCACAGTGGCTCATGCCCTTAATCTCAGCACTTTGGGAGGCTGAGTCAAGCGGATCACATGAGCTCAGAAGTTTGAGACCAGCCTGGGCAACATGCTGAAATCCCGTCCCTACAAAAAATATAAAAATTAGCCAGGCACGGTGGTGCATGCCTGTAGTCCCAGCTACTTGGGTGGGAGGTGGAAGGATCGCTTGAGCCCAGCAGGTGGAGGTTGCGGTGAGCCCAGATCATGCCACTGCACTTCAGCCTAGGTGATAAAGAAGGTGATTCTGTCTAAAAACAAACAAACAAAAAAAAGTTTACCTGTTAATATCTATTGTAAAGGCAGATCCCAGGTTCCCACCTCCAGCAATTACGATTTTGCTCCTACTTTGATAGACAATGAAAGAGACTGCAAAATGAAATTTGAGCAGGAGGACGCCTACATAAATCACAAATTAAAATCAGCCCAATTGGCCACTTCACAAAAAAAAAAAAAAAAAAGGTGAAAGAGTGTTCCAATCTTATATTCAATTTTAAAGATTTTTATTTGGCCTAAATTCTGTAAGAGGGACAGTCATGACTGACAAACAGTGAAAAATGAAAGGCTGGCATGGAGAAACCAGGAGCCATAGTTTGGTAATTATGCTACACTTATCCAAAATTTTTGCTGTAAATTAATAATTTCAAAGGGTTCTTCTCTTCAAACCCCACCAGATCAAATGGCACCCAGAAAATAGTTTGCCTGTGGCCTGTCAGCTTCTCTACAACAATAATAATCCCCACATTTGCCAAATTTTCAATTTAGAACTAGCAAGGTCTTCGAATGTTTACAGAGAAAGGTTTTGCTAGTGAATCATAACACACATCTACTGTAACCAAAGAGGCTAACAGAAATGGAATTAATCAACAAAGAATACAGAGAATGATAAAATAAATAGCCATCTCCTTAAAATTTCCAACTCAAATCTGTACATAATCTGGGGTTTTACACAATTCAAATCCTTTCAACTCTGCAAGTTGGGAAGTTTTCTCTAGGACTTTGGAGGCTTACTTAAAAGAAAAAGATATCTTTGGCTTGTGTTTTATTTTCCTGTACTAAAACCAAACTACACTGTTATTTTAGCAACTGTATTCAGATTGAAACAATTTAAAACAGTTCCTATTCTATTAGCTTCCTGAATCATCATCACTTGCAAATATCTGTTCTTTGGATAGCTACACACCTGCAAATTTTCCTTTCAAAGGGATGCTTCTGGCCTGCAAGGTAAAGAAACAGCACACCTGGACTTGTGTGTTTGTAAGGAGTGAATACAGCAATCAAAACAATCGTGTGATAGTGCCCAAGCTACAAAGATCCCTAGTTTTCCACACTTACTCCAGGCCACTGTCAACAAATTGTTCTCCCACTGAGAATAGCTTAAAACAATTAAACCAGCTACTCACACCAGGCTTAAATAGTTATGGTATTTAGCCAAAGATACTCATCCTATTTGCTATGTTTGTATGATTTTAACGTCATATAAAAGCCTTAATTAAGAACAAAGCCTCTATGGTAGTAGCCATGACCTAAAGATTTGAAACAGGCTTATATTATTTATTTTGTTTTAGAGATATGGAATTTTTAGTAGGAAGGATTTCATGGCAAGCTGCAGAGCACCTGTTATAAATTGCCTGTGGTTTATTAGCGTGCACCTTTTAAACATATTATTTAGTAACTCCCATAAATTCTCATCTTGTATGTGAGTGTGAATTTGTCCCATGAGCTGATCCGAGGCAAGGACCACATCTCCTAGTCCACACTCAACACAATTAATGTTGTGCATTCTGGATGACAGGTTTAACATGAAATCGTTAAACAAAACAAGGTTTTGTTCCTCAAACACCTACTGCCCCTGATTATTATGAATTCCTTTGTTTTCTTCTAAATTTTAAGGGACAGTTTAAGAATTTTTAAAACAAAAATTTCTAAGGGACTCTTTTAATCTAAAGACAAGCTTCAAATTAATACAAAATCAAAGAGCAGTTAGCTGGGCGTGGTGATGCATGTCTGTAGTCCTAGATACCCTGGAGGCTGAGGCAGGAGAATCACTTGAGCCTAGGAGGTGGCGGTCACAGTGAGCCAAGATCGCACCACTGCACTCCAGCCTGGGAGACAGAGTGAGACTTCGTATCAAAAAAAAAGCAGTAAAACCCTAGGTTTTCAAGATATGCTTCACATAATTAAATATAGAAGAAATAGCCTTTATATTCACCAATGGCAAAACCACAATTGCATTAGATAGGGTGTAGAATCTTAGTAAGCAAAGCTAGTTCCTTAGTTGTAAGTCTTAAGAACTAGTTATTGAACCAAGAGTACCAAGATGAACTTAGTCAATTTGCAAGCCCAATGTGTGTGCATCTTTACTGATCTAAGTTTTGAAAGTTATTTACTTTCAAAAATATCCTCCCTCTCAGATTTATTTTTATTTATAGACTCTAAAAGCCATTTCAAATACTACGTATTTCTACTTTAGAGGCTCTCAAACAAGTAATTTAATCACTTTCAGAAATTACCACGATTAAATTCCCTGATTCAATACTTTTAAATTTCCCAACAACTTGTGTATTTATTTTAACAGTTAATGTTTTATTAATTTCTATATAATTGCTCTATTACATATACCTTTCACAGTTATCATTTAAACAAAGCTTTTGTATTCTTTGACCTTTTAAAACATGCACATACACACATACAAAAGCATGCAGAAATTTTTATGCACTATGAGAAAATATTGGGTGTGTGATAAAATACTTCCTAGAGTCATAGTTATCCATAATATGACTTTTCATGTATCTTTCCTGATCCTTTTTTAAAAAATATAATAGATGAGGTCACCAATGACAAGTAGAGAACAGAGCTACACAGAAAAGACTTTAAAACTGAAATTTATTTCAAACAACTAGGAAAGGCATAATGATGTAGAGAATGCCTTCAGCCCATCTTCCAATGACTTAAAACCTGCTGATGCCTCAAAGAAATATTTAGAACAATATTATGCTTGGAGGGGGTTTTATTTTATTTTTCATTTTGTACTGCATTCATCTGGAACAAATCTCCCTGGGTGTGTTACATCTTAAAAACACAATTAAAAACATTAATCGGATCTGGCCCACCAGATCACATAACCTTGATTGCCCGGCACACTATGACATTCTCTCACCAGAGCAAGAGGGAAATAATTGAGATTAAGAGTTGTTTCAGGTGTGGCTTCTGGTGCCACTACTCCAGGAAGGGAGAAAATCTGGTTGACAAAGCAATCCTTCTCTCCTCGCCACCGTACCTAGCCGACTTGTGCATGAGAAGCCAAAATAATGGCGGTCACCGAGACAATACTTCAAAAGGAACAGAACTGTTGGCATCTCTTATCAGACACCCTCGCAAATTCAGAAAAAGTAACAGAGAGGCAGGAAAGATTTCAATTACATTGTTAGTGCACAAATAAATATAAAACTTATTTTTGTTATTTTTCTTAAGGATAACCTTTACATTTCTGATTATGAAAATATGTGCAGATTATTTTTTAAATAAAAAAGTAAAATCAAAATTACTCATAATCCCACAATTATACTATCCAGAGAATGGCCAGATTGTCTTCCCTCCAGTATTCTTAAAATGCATTTTACTTAGTGGAATTGCACTCGATCTCAATAAAAAGTTTAGCCAGATGTTTGTCAGCAGACAAGGAGGTATTAAGAATTTCTCTTGGCCTCACTCTTGGTCCAGTTGGGTGCTGGACACATCCCCTTCTCAGATCTGCTGCTGGGAGGTAGACTGATTTGCACAGCCCTGGTGCCAGTTTCTAGGTCTAGCAGTATTTGTCCCCATGGTTCTGCTGGCCTGGGTGATTATTACTTGCACCTACATGGTCTGAGTTTCCCGTGCCCTAAAAGACAAGGCCACCACTAGCACATACAGGAGCTTTGTGTGAGGCATGCACACGCACACACACACACACACACTCACACACACACAAATTTCAAAAAGGAGCTTATTTTTGGAAGAGCCTCATCTGCCCTGTTCGTCTGAGGCAGAGCACAAACTGGACAGCCCTAACTCAGGTAGCCCTGGCTGAAGAAACGGAATACATTAAATCCCTTAATCCCATATGCACTGCTCTTAAGTTCTTCTGTCTCTATGCCTGCCTGCAGAGCCTACAGAGGGGCTTGGGGCACTATCACCTTTGTTTATCTTCCATCCTCTTTCCCTGCAATTGTCTTCCATCTCTGATGGTTTTAGAAAGAGAAATACTAATATTTTGGAGAAGCTCGTATAGAAGGTACTTTGGCTTCCTCAAAAGCGGCACCAGGTTAAGGGGTGAAGATTCAGTTCATTTTTTTATATAGACTGTGAGGTTGTAAATTAGGAGTTAATAACAAGAAAGGTACAAAGTGGATTTTTTTTTCTATTTTCTGATCACATTGATACTTAAATCACTGCTATGTTCTAGTCCAGGGAAATTTCTCCCTGATACTAGCAATAGTTCAACTATCAGACTTGGTCTTTGAAAGTATTATAAATTCATTTTTTAAAACACATTCCTAAGAGTTTAGTGGAAAGTGGGGAACTATTGAGTTAAGGACTGCTAGCCAGATGCTATTTTAAGCTAGTAGCTGATAATTAGTTTTTAAAAATCCATCGCCCTCTACTAATTTTATAATCCATCTGAAACCATAGTCCTCAGTTGACACTACTACTGTTATATTAGAGGTAGTAGTAGTAGTATCAAAAGTACTTTGAGAATTTTAATAAAGCCAAATATCCCATTTGCTTGCAAATATACTAGTGTAATGGTACTCTTCAAGGAGAAAAATGTTCTAAATGATTTTAAAAGGGGAATCTTTACAAGGTGTTCCCTTGATGTATTAATGGCCTATCAAGTCTTTTTAAATGAATCTTGTAGAACTCAGTCAACATTAGCCATAATAAAAGATATTTGCAATGCTTATTGTTCAAATTAAAATGAAGGAGTAGAAATCACTTTAACAGCCTCTCTTATCCATTTCCATAATGAAGTATTCCATTTTGGGGAATTGAAAATATCCAGATTTGGAGAATATAAAAGAGCCAATGTTTTGAATATCTAAAACACATTGTACCAAGAAATCGGGTTGTATCCTCTTAATAGAAAATGAACTTTCAAATGTCAACAAAGGAATTTTTTAAGTTATGGTTTATCTGAACACGAAAAAGGGAAAAATAGACACCACTTGAGAATGGAGGAGAGCGAGAGACAAAAAACTACCTATTGGGTACTATGCTCACTACCTGGGTGATGAAATCATTTGTACATCAAACCCCAGTGACACACAATTTACCCATGTAACAAACCTGCACATATACCCCCGAACCTAAAAGTTGAACAAGAAAAACTAAATGAATAAAATAAAATGAAATTACGGTTTATCCTAAAAGTTGAACAAGAAAAACTAAATGAATAAAATAAAATGAAATTACGGTTTATCCACTTTGTAGAATATTATATAGTTACTAAAAATAGCCCAGAATGCTTTAAAATAGTTAATATTTTATCAGGAAAAAAAGCAGAATAGAGTTTGTATACAGTATGATTCCAATTTTAAAAACATATATGCATTTTATACTAGCAAATATACCATGATATTTAATAGTTGTTTGTGCCTGTTGAGACTGGGTGGTTTTTATAAACATTTCTGCACTTTTCTGTATCTTCTCATTTCTCTACAATAAACATATTTCATGTTTAAGATTTTTTTTCAAAAGTCAGATGTTTTGTTTTGAGTTTAAAAGCAACTACCTGATAAAGTTTTCAACTCTCATGCCCATGTTCCCTGTGGAAAAATAAACCTCAGTCAAATGTCCAGTGAAATTTATTTTTAAATATTAGAGGCTTTATTTTAGAAATTGAATGGCTTTATTCTAAAATACATAAATTAGAAAATAAAAACTTTAATTATGCCAAATTAATAGAAATGGAGGAGTTTAATACAGAAGGCAGAAGACGGACAATCATACTCCTTTCCAACAGTCAAAACATATTCCAATCACCAAATGAAAGTGTTTGTAAATCAATCTTTATATTTGAGGGGAAACAAAAATGGCTTTTTTGGTAAATGACTATAAACTCTTTTTAAAGTTTTATTTCTAGAGATTCTACACACATCATTTAAAAATTAGATAGATACAAGTAATCAGTTGCCTTCCACTTGAGAACCAACCAATGCCACATCTCAGTAATTTGACAAGACAGGGTACCCTACTCCACCAGCACCTCATTTGGAATTCTTCTGGTAAGCTGCCTGGTATGAAGCTGAAATAAAAACCTACCTTTGGGGGATCCTGTCCTCAAACCTACCTTTTATGGAGCTAACATCCCAGTGGCTAAGAAAATGAAAATCAGGTCAACAGAAGAACAAATATGACAAGGAGGTTAAGATTTATTGGAGAAAGAGATCAATGTCCATAGTCAGCTACAATTTAGAATTATTATGATGACAGTCATGAGTGTTTGATGTTTAACCTTTATACATTTTTAATTCAAGAGCCTCTTCCACACTCAGTTTCTCTTTCCCCCTCCTAAGCCCCTTAAATGCTGTCAAAAGAAGATTCAAACTTGACTAAATAACTAAGTATTAAACAGTTCTCAAAGTTGTGGATTAAAACAATCCCAGATGGAAAATAATTTTTTAGGTACATTATTGTAGCCAGGAAAAAAAAAGCAGTTAGCTGAAAGCAACTAATTGAGTCTGGAGAACAAATAGGGGGAAAAAAATCTCAGAATAACCAAAATAGATTTTATCACAAATACAAAAATTATAAACAACAATACAACAAAAATATATTAGTGAGCACATATGCTTTAGTTCTATTTACATAGCGTTTTAAACTTTTCTGCTACTAAGTAGAGGAGTGAGATGGATCGAAGTCATTTAAAACATGTTCAAAGTAAAGAAGATGACTTTAAAGCACACACCATTTACAAACCAGCCTACTAACCAATTCTGACCAAAATAAAACTGAAATTGTGACTTTAAATATATAAGATTTTTATGTTCAGAAAATTTTAATATTCAAATACTGTTTTTTCTATTGTAACCCACAATGAAAATTTTACAAGTAAAATGCTAAGAAAATTAACAACTGCTAAGGCACCAATAGAAAATAATAAATACACATTTTGTTTGCCCCAATTATTTGAAATGTAAGCTATTTAAAATATTGTAATGTACACTGAAAGTAACATGCCAGTTATTTTACCTACATAATGCCTTGATATTTTTAAGAGACAACTTCAAACTTGGGAGCTAAGGTTAAATTTCATCTTACTCAAAGTACTGAAATTATTGAATGCTTCAGAATATATTTCTTTCTCTCTAATAGACAATTCATAGGCAATAGTCATAGTACCTTATTTCTGTATTAAAGAAACGTTTTTCTACTTTGCACTTGAGTCCAATCACCCAAAACACAACCTCTGGGCTCACTACACTATCACATTCTCCACAGAAACCTGCAATGAACACACAATGAGCTTTACAAAGAACTTTTCACAACTCAGACGAGTTTACACCTAATCCTCTTCTGTAACTTCCTTCTAAAGTTTGCTAACAAATCTCCACCAAGGATCAAACCAGCAAGAACACTTTGGTGTCTTGAATTTAAAAGGCTTCTTTGATCTCCTACACAACTTAGCAGCTGCATTTCTGTACACTTAAAAGAAACACGAAACTCACCAGATTTGTTTGTTTGTTTTTCATTTGGGCAACCTTCAAACGGACGAACTATAATGACTCCAGCTGTCTCCTTACTTCATTCTGCCAAAACCAGGAGGTGCGACAGGTGCGGGGAAAGCTGCAGCCAGCCGCGTCGTCGCTGTGCAGGATTGAGGGGGAGGGGTCTCACTCCAAGGGCAGTGGGAGAGCCTGGGCAGGGGAGCCTGCCACAGGTTGCAGTAGTTGGCTTTGGCAGCCCCGTCTTCTAGCTTTGCTTCCAGTCGGTGGTGAGTTTGCAAATGACAGCTAACCCCTGTGCTCCAAGGACCGACTCCTAGAGTAAGTGCCAATGCCTGTGTCAACTGTGGAGCTAAATCAATGCGGGGGTGGGGGGAATTAAATTAATAAAGAACCCTCCATCCGGTCACACCAACTGCCACCGAAAGCAAAGGAAATCACTTCTTGGTTTCCTCAGGACTTCATTGATTTTCCTAACTGGATAATAATTACCCCAACCCTTACCTTATACTGTCTGTGTAGTGCATTGATTATTAATACTTGCAGAAAACGTTTCCTGACCCAGGTCCTATTTATAGCCAAAGTCTCCTTTGTTGACAGCTCCTTGCGGGATCAGGAGGGAATATACCATTTACCCTGCACAGCATGGAGCTTTGCCTCACCAAGGCTCATTACTTGCACTAAATATGAAATATGATGGTTCGTAATAATGACAAAACACAATAAAACAGCTGGGGGCTTCATCATTGTTCACTTCACTTGTTTATGCATAACTAAGTGCACACCCTTAAGGTGAATCAGCCGAACCCCCAGCATCCTGATGGTGATGAGAAGGTGCTGCCTTCTGACGTAAAAATCTCACCTTGGGAGTGTGCTCAGTTCTCTCCAGAGATGCCAAGAATTTGCTCCGTTTTCCTCCATTATGTAATGCTCCAGAAATAGGGGAAGGAATCCCATCTAACTCGTCTTTCACATTCCTAAGAAAGTAAAAGTCCCATCTTTTTTTTTAAACAGAGTTTCACTCTATCTTGCCCAGGCTGGAGTGCAATGATGCGATCTTGGCTCACTGCAGCCTCTGCCTCCCGGGTTTAAGCAAAGTGATGGTCCTGCCTCAGCCTCCCGAGTAGCTGGGATTACAGGTACCCACCACCATGCCAGGCTAATTTTTGTATTTTTAGTAGAGACAGGGTTTCACCATGTTGGCCAGGTTTGTCTTGAACTGCTGACCTCAGGTGATCCGCCCTCCTCAGCCTCCCAAACTGCTGGGATTACAGGCATGAGCCACTGCGCCTGACCAGATCACCACACAATTTTTCTTCAGCACCTTCTGAACTGATCCTTAGACCTCTTCCTGCCTTCTTAAATCAAAATCCAAGAATGCTGATTTTAATGAACTATTTTTAAACTTGGAGTGTTGGGAGAACGATGACAAGAAATCAAGAGTAGACCAGATTAAAGTATATAGCAATAATATGCGGTATATTTGGTATGGCTAACAATCCTATAGCAATTCATTTCAACATTAGTCAAATGATTGTAGTAGCAAGACCATAAAGAGATCTTTAAAAGGCCCACATTTCACACACCAGATCACCGAAGCTCCCAAAGGCTGAGGGACTTGCTTGATGCTCCTTAGCAAGTCACTGGGACAAAAGGAGTGAACCTATGCCTCCTATGTTCCAGAACTGTGATCTTCCTGTGACCTCATGCTTTGTGCTTACTAAATATTATGCTTCTTTTAAAATAAACTTAGTAGCTTAAAAGATAAGTGGCTTATCTCACAGTTTCCATGGGTCAAGAGTCCAGGCATGGCCTACCTGGATCCTCTGCTCAGAGTCTCACAAGGCTGCAATCAAGGTGTTGGTCAGACAGCATTCCTTTTCGGAGCTCAAGGTCTTCTCCAAACCCCTTGTGGCTGTTGGCAGAATTTAGATCCTTGAGATTGTACGACTGATGTCATTTTTCTTGCTGGCTGTCAGCAGGTAACATTCTCAGTTCCTAGAGGCCACCCATATATCCTTGCTGTGTGACCCTCTCACTACCTGGCAGCTTATTTCCTATAGAACAGAGAATCTCTCTCTCTCTCCAGTCTGTTAAAAAAAAGTCATATATCATAATTGAGTCATGGGTGTGACTATCTCATCACCTTTACCGTATTCCAATGACTAGAAGCAAGTCAGAATTTTTGCTTGGATTCAAGGAGATGGGATTATACAAGTCCATCACTCATTGGAGGTCATCTTAGAATTGTCTACCACAAATATTATTTAAGCAAACAAAAAACCACAGACATATATGTGCAATAGTCCTACCACTTCTTAAAAGCCAAAGCTAAAAGACTAGTTGTGTCAATTATTTCTGTTCAGTGATTGCACCTTATATTTTGGTTCTTTTTCTGTTTTTGTTGGTTTGTTTTCATTGTAGTAGCCTTCTTATTCATGTAGGGCCCTTCTATTCATTCTGGGTGGTTGTTGTTGTTGTTGTTGTTGTTGTTGTTGTTGTCGTTGCTGTTTTTAGCACTCAGGTCAAGAAAACGGCCATGGTCTAGCTCAAGGATCAGGCTCTTTTGCTTGAAACAGAAGGGACAAGTCTTTTTTTGACGCCATGCTGAGGAACCCAAATGCTTTCACAAATGGGTAGGATTTAGCCACGCAGAGAGAAGAGGGCACCAGAGATGGACAAAATGGCAAATAAAGGAAAATTTCACTGTATGACCTGAGCAGCTTTATGCCCATCCATGCTCATCCATGGGTGAGAGTTGGGTTTTGGAAGAAGGTAGGAAAACACCTGTTTAGCAGCACTTGTGATAAAAACTTGAAATTTGAGATCTGGGTTTAGCTTTATGAACTTTGGCAGTCAGTGAAGCCTTCTAATTCCCTCTTTCATATATGTAAATACGGGATTAATAACTTCTCAGGCTGCTGGTGAGAAGTAGAGGAGGAAGTTAATGGCATCTTAGCTATCACTCAGCATAAAGAAAGTACATTTCACTTTGGGACAAAGTCAGAGTCTGGCTTAGGTAATGTCGGCCATAGCTGCCAGGGTTGGTATATTATTTGATTGAATCAACATCTTTGTGGAGTATGGAAGTTATACATACGTAAGGTATTCTCAATTAAATTCATTTGTTGTATTATAAATTACAAAGTTAACACAAGCTTAATGTAACAAATAAAACAATGCATAACGAAAACAAAGATCTCATCCTGTGCTTGCTATACATTCCCACTGCCTAAAGTATGCGACATTAAGTCTAGCATACACTTTTCCACACCCTTGCACAGATGTGTGTGCATCAATATATACACATATATGTAGAAATGTATAGACACACATATCGGTGATTTTTGTCTTAATAAAGTTAAAATTACACTGCACAAACCACTCTATAAACTGAAACTTGACAAAAAATCATAGGCCATTCACATAGGTTTGCACATATAGAGCTAGATTTATCTTTTCCCCCTAATTTGTGTGAGTGTGTGTATTTGGGGATGGTACGTTTGTTTTTTAGTCCAGATATTTTTTACTTGCTTTCCATCCATCAACTTTCCTTTGCCCTCATCCTCATCACCACCACCCCCGCCCTCCTGCCAAGGTAATCCATGTTAAAACCTAGTATGTAACTCTCTAGTCATATACACACACCTACACAGAGGCACTTCCATAGGAGAGTCGCTATTATTTTATAAAAACTGGATCCTATTATACACATTTCTCCAAATCTTTGCACAGTCAATAGTATTTCATGGAAATCTCTCCCAGCTAAGACTAATAGAGCTCTAATTCATTCCTTTTAATAGATGTATAACTTTCCACACTATGAATGTGTCATAATTCATTTAACTATCACAAACAATGTGGTAATAACCATCCTTGTATATATTTCCATTTGTAGTTAACTATTTCTATGGAACACATTTCTATAAGTGAACTTGCTAGGCCAACAAATATGTGTGTTTACTTTTAATTTTAATAGATATTGCCACCTCTCTTCCGAAACACTGTAACAAACTCTATCATGGGGACATGAATGTACTCTTTTAGGTGTTTGTCCCATCTTTATATTGTGTGTCTGTTTAATTGTGCCAGTCTAATGCCAGTAAATTGACATATTGTGTCAGCTTTTCATGTGTTTATTGAACATATACATTTTTTATATTTCCAGTGACTTGTCCTTTTCAGGTTTTAATTGCCCTATGTATGGGTATGTTTATAAATCCTTTGTCATTTGTATTACCAACACTTTTTCCAAACCCATCACCTGTTTTTTACTTTGTTCATGATATTACGTATTATAATTGTTTTTAACTTTTAATAAATACATCTCTATTTTTCTTCTATATGTTCTGAGTTTCTAGTCCTGATTATAAAGCTCTCTTCTACCTCTATATATTTTCTAGGTTTTCCTGCAATTTTTTTATATGTATTTATTTGCATTTCCATCTTTAATCATGATGCAGAAACATATATAGCTTTAAGTTCTAAGCTCATTCTAGCTTCATATTTATAAACTCATTCCAATTACTAGAGTGAATTCCTAAAGCCATTCAAATATTCAGTGTTGAATTGATTCCTTTTTCCTCCTGACTACTAGCCTCATAGGAATATTACAAATCTGATTAAATCTGATATTTTATGCTCATTTTAAAGGTTATCAACATATTCATTCCTAAAACTCTTTCATTAAACTTAGGTAAAATAAGTAAAAAATATTCAAAATATTTTATTGTTTCATTTTATTATGGCATAATTATAATAACTGCTCCCATTTATTCAATGCATAGCAAGATAATTTATTGAGATGTTAAGGTATGTTTTGATTTTGCTGCAGCAGGCCTTTGCTTAAACACAAGAGGCATTCCGCAGAAAGTAGAAAGTTGCCAACATCAATCTTCCTTACTGGTTTTTGTTTCCAGAGTGTGATCTCCGACAGGAGATTATGTTGGGTTGGCCCAGAGGAGAAGGGAGGGAGTGTCTTTGGGTGGGGAGACAGAGACATGAGAGATATCTGTACAGCTGCAGGTTTAGGGAAGGTTGGAACTGCTCCCTCCTCCCTGCCTCCCAACGAAGTCCCAAAGCCCTGCCTAGCCTAGAGGCAGCACAGGGTCATGTGGAATGACCATAGAGAGAGAGACATACATGAACTGTTAAATATTTTAGCAGTTAAAGACCTCCATATTCTTTACTCAACTCTAGACGAAGGGAAGGAAATCCATGACTAAGGTTGGAGCTTAAACAATCTAACAGAAGGCAGGCTCCAAAGAGATTAATACTGCTTAGAAAACTATAATGTGGCTTACGTATATGCTTCTATTTCTTGAAGTAAAAGTCGTGCCAATTATAAATAATGTGTACCAGGCATTATGCTAAGTTCCTTATATAGATGAAGTTTTATTTAACACTGATTACAGCCTTATGAGTAGGGTACTGTTATTATGTCCTTTTATCTGCATGTTACAGATAAAGAGAGTTAAATTAGCTCATCCAACGTCACATCACTGGTGAGTAGCTGAACCAATGATTAAAACCACTTTTAATCATTATTCTATGCTGCTTCAAGATGACATAAACAAAAGCCCTTTGTCTACTATGAAGCTTTATAGAGCATAAATGCCATGTAAGTTATTGCTGCAAATGGAGTAGGATAATATTTGGGGCTATTAAATTTTCTTCCTTGCCTGCCCTCACCCACCTGTCTTCTTTGAACTTGTTATCCTTTCCACCAGTAAAGCTGAGCTATGAACAGGAGGCTCAGTTCCCTGGATAAGGAGAGGGCAGATACCTCCTTTAACAAAGAAGTCATTACTTGGCTTTGAGTTTCAAATAAAATGTTTTTATACCCAGAGGAAAAATAATTCTCCAAAAGCCAAAACACTTTTGACTATTCAGAGCTAGGCACTAAGGTGAAAAAGAGTTACATTTTCATTTTTAAAAAAAATTTAAGAAAAACTTAGAAGACTGAGCTCAGAGAGTTTATAAAATTAAGTCATAAAGTATAGAAGAAAGAGAAGGGTTTAGAAGATGCAAGACCAGGGTTAACATGCTACATAGGTCACTAAGACAGTTTCCAATACCCCATTTCACTGGGTCTTGGCTATGGGGAGTATAAAATAATAGGACCCCCAAGGAGGCTTAGTGGAATAACAGAGAAAGTCAGCTGGGCCTGGCTTTCCAGGGAATATCTTGGAAAGAGTATAAGCTGCCTCAAGGGAGCCTGGCCTTCAGCCTAGCAATGTAAAAACATGGTGCTTACATGATAAAAATAGCACATGTGCATGGATCCACAGGAGCCTGAGAGACATGCACACTCTGAGATGGTGCAGAGAAGGCTGCTGAGGTTTCTTGGTTTCTTGGGTTTTCTTTCTTTTTTTTTTCCTTTTTCTTTCTTTTTTTTTTTTTTTTTTTTTAACGGAGTTTTGCTCTTGTTGCCCAGGCTGAAATGCAATGGTGAGATCTCAGCTCACCACAACCTCCACCTCCCAGGTTCAAGCGATTCTCCTGCCTCAGCCTCCCGAGTAGCTGGGATTACAGGCAGACACCACCACGCTTGGCTAATTTTGTATTTTTAGTAGAGATGGGGTTTCTCCATGTTGGTCAGGCTGGTCTCAAACTCCGGACCTCAGGTGATCCACCCGCCTCTGCTTCCCAAAGTGCTGGGATTACAGGCGTGAGCCACCGCACCCGGCTCTTGGGCTTTCCAGAGCTAAGAGATATTGTGAACCAGAAAAGATATAAATTTGAGATGAGTGAGATACAAAATATAAGGCCCTCAGGATCATAGGCATGTCAGGACCTGGATACAATCAGGGATGCCAGCTGATGGCCAGTAACCAGGCAGTACTATTACAGGATGCCCAGTGGCCAAGCAGGACAAACAGCAACATAGCCAGGAGCCAAGGGTCAGAAGATGACTGCAGAGCATGCCATTAGATGCTCCCCTTCTAATGGCAGAGGCACTTAAACCACTCCAGCTGAGTGGACTGCCCACTCGCTGCAAAAGAACAGCTTTTCCTTCCCCAAAGAGATTGAGCTAAAATGGAAGAGATGAAGTCATAAACTGGAAATTGCTGAGTGACCGTGAAAAGACAAGTAAGGGCACAAGAGTCCACTATACATAAAGTTTCACTTATGCATATTTTAGTCACAACATCAATATGTAGATCTTATTGAAGTACTAGGTCCTGTTTTAGTGTCTGAGGACTATAACGGAAGATATTTTGTCACTGATGGAAGCATCTGCCTCAGGCTCATTGGAGTGAAAGCTGTGGCCTCTCTTTTTTTAATCTGATTTCAAATAATGCTTTAAATAGTTATCAAGTGCCTATGCATTGGGCTCTGTAGTAGGTACTGAAGATAAAGTGGCGACATGACAGAAATGATTCCTTCCCTCATGGAGCTTACATACCAGTAAGGAAGAGAGACATAGAGATGCTTTGTGGCCCAGCATGGGAATTATTATAATGAGAGGGCACCAGCAGCTATGGAAGAACACAGAAGGACCACTGAAGCAGTCTTAGAGACAAAGGAAACTTTCCTGGAATACGTGAGCCCTTGGTTAAACCCTAAAGGGAAAATTAACCCTTTGGTAGAGGTGGACAGGTGGAGAGAGGAGAAGGACTGCTCTGGCAGTAAGAACAGCAGGTGCAAAGGCTGGGGCTGCACATGGAGCTTGCCATATGTAAGAAGCTGAGAGTTTCAGTTTGGCTGAAGTATTCAGTTTGGCTACTGCATACATACATATATACTCCTCCGGATTTCTCCTCCTTTCAAAGAGCAGCCTTCACAAATGAATCACTAAAATCTGAAAGCACCGCTCTCCAGGATCCACAAATGTGATTTTGAGTTTCTTAGGAAAGATTTCTCCTATTCTCTTTGCATCCTCCCCACTGCCCAATTCTCATAGCCCAATCTTGAGTTCAGTAATTCTTAGGTAAAAATGCAATGATGGTGGGCCGGCAGTTAGCTGCCAAGACACTGAAGAATTAACCTCCCTAGGTATTCTCTATATGTAAAGCCACAGTGGTTAATAATATCAATAAAGCTTAATGTTAGAGGTTCTCAAACTTTCTCAGTTCACTTAGTGTCTTAGAAATTTTTTTCACGCTCATCTAGACATAAATATACCCAACATTTACTAAAGTGGTTAGGTCACAGCAACTGCAAGACATCAAAAAGGAATGTAGCACATCTAATGTTAAATCTGTAAACTATCTCAAGCTAGTATTTCATGTGGTAGCCAACTGATTTTTTTTTTTTTGAGACAGAGTCTCGCTATGTTGCCCAGGCTGGAGTGCAGTGGCATGATCTCGGCTCACTGCAAGCTCTGCCTCCCGGATTCACGCCATTCTTCTGCCTCAGCCTCCCGAATAGCTGGGACTAGAGGCACCCGCCACCACGCCAGGCTATTTTTTTTTTTTTTTTTTTTTTTTGGATTTTTAGTAGAGACAGGGTTTCACCATGTTAGCCAGGATGGTCTCCATCTCCTGAGCTTGTGATCCGCCCACCTCAGCCTCCCAAAGTGCTGGGATTACAGGCGTGAGCCACCGCGCCCGGCCATATCCAACTGATATTAAGTATCACTGCATTAACCTCAAAAAATGGAAAATCGCCTGTGGCATCTCTGGAAGCTCACTGCAGCACTCCGGGACCCCTCCCTGCAGATCTTATGCAATACATATTAATATACACCAGTCCTGGCGGACTGCTTGCCCTCAAATCCATTGCTTGCTTTTCTCCCACTCTGCTCAGTCTTGTAGGAAGGCTGACTCTTACAGGCTCCCCTGTCAACTGACTTCCAGCAAGAGAAATTGGACTCTCTACTTTGGCATAGAGCAAGGTGGGGAGGAAACCAGGTTTTTCTCCCATTTTTTCTCTGCTCATGTAGCATTTCTGGCAGCAAGTAAGCCTTTACATGGCTCTAGCCCCTGCCAGACAGCCTACCATGGACCAGCTTCCGTCAGTCACCCCATTCACTAGGCTCTTTAACATTGTCTTCTCTCATTGTCTTCCAGACTAATGGTGTATGGGAGTCAGCCTCGAAGATGGCCTCTAATGATGTGCATAGTTCTAAATTGTGTCCCCCACAAAAAAAGAAAAAAAAAATTATACTGAAGTCCTAACCCTCAGTCCTGTGAATGTGACCTTATTTGAAAATAGGGTCTTTTCAGATGTAGTCAAGATGAGGTCACTAGAGTGGGCCCTAATCCAATATGACGGCCATCCTTATAAAAAGGGGAAATTTGGACACAGAGACAAACGCACTCACAGGGAAAGTGCCATGTGAAGATGAAGGCAGAGAACAGGGCAATGCACCCGCGAACCAAGGAAGGCCAAAAACCACCAGCAAATCACCAGACGCTGAGAGAGAGGCATGAAACAGATCTTCCCTCACACCCCATGGAAGGAGCCAACCCTGCCAACACCCTGATCTTACTTCTAGCCTCCAGAATGGAGACAATAACTTTCTGTTACACCACCCAGTGTGTGACACTTTGTAACAGCAGCCCTAGCAAGCTAATAAATATTCCCACCTGTGGAATCCAGTCTGTGTAGACTGGACTTAGGGACTGACTCCAAATAAAAAATGAAGTGAGGGGATATTGCTTCAGATATTAAAATATGAGATTCTGTCTTGAGCATCTCCCTCACTCTCTTAAACTAGTTTTTTTGGGAAGCCAATTGCCATGACATCAGCCTACCCTATGGAGAGGCTCACATTGCAAGGGACTAAAGCTTACCAACCATCACCTGAATGAGCTTGGAAGCGGATCCCTTGCCCAGTCAAGCACCAGTAGGTGAGGCTGCAGCCCCAGTCAATAGCTGGATTACAACTTCATAAGAAACTTGGAGCCACAGAAACCCACCTAACCTACGCCCAGATTCTTGACCCTCAGAACCTTTGTGAGACAATATTTTGTTGTTTTAAGCCAGTAAGTTTCAGGTCATTTGTTACACAGCGATAGATAACTAATATAAGGTAGCAATGGCTTCCTGCTGTTATCAACCTTTAGATTGATAAGGATTTTGTTTCTCAGTTTTCCCGTCACCTGTGTAGCCAATCTGGTGTTAAATTTCCTCTGTTTTAAACTCACAGTAGTTTTTATTTGGAGCTTGGCTGATATTTATGTGCAATTATCATCTACTCTAAAGTGTAGGAATAATATAGCTGCTAAATTGCATCCATACCTATTTTATATATACAAAGGCAAGCCTCTTCTGAGTAGTTTAATAAACCCTCCAAATAATCAAAATATAGCATTCCTACCTTTCTTTTCTTACAGCCAAGAAAAAATGTCACGAACTTGGTGTCTTTGTAAGTGAACTTAGTGTCTCTGTAAGTGAACTTAGTGTCTCATAGGAGCAATGTTGATTTCCACTTTGATTGGTCAGAAAAATCTTCAAATAACTGCGAATGAGAGCCAATATTTCTAAGATCACTTCAGCATCTCAGGCTTTTAGATATAAAATGAAGCAAACATTAATTATTTATGTACTGTCACATTTACATATGGTCATAAACAATAGCTGACATTCCACAAGGTCTTTTCCAAATTCCAAAGAGCTCTATGAAAAGATTATATCTTAGTGCCAACTCTAATGTCTTTGTTTTTTTAGACTGGTAGTTTCTATCTAGCCAGCTTCACACCGATTTGAAATGAAGAAGGAAGAAGTTGTTTTGTTTTTATTATTTCTCTAAAAAGGTTATTTGGGGACATTTATCTCCTCTTTGAATTCCTTATAACTGGGAGTTTGCAAAGGGACTTTGGGACTGCATGTCAATGTATTACTTTCTGAGATATTTCTGTAGGTTATTCATCTGCCCATAATCACACTTTTTCATTTTTTCCAGGCCTCAAACCAGTGTGCTTCAATTTCTGGGGAGCCGATTACTAATCTGTACATTGCATTCCACATGCAGGAGCCACATTTTAGATTTTTCCTCATTTTTTTCTTCTTCTCACAGAATTATTCAGTTTCTGCTATTTTTCCAATGATTCCCTTTTCTTAGGTATCTTGTTTTGCAACCCCATTTCACGGGCATGGCAGTCTGAAAAAAATTATACTTTGCCTGAAAGGTAACAACAGCATTCAAAGCATTGAGACACGATTTTTGCATTAGGACTGAATTTTTCCATTATATTCTGTTTGCACTTCATTATTAGAAGCCTTCAGACTACATTCTTGATTCTATAGGTCAATATATCGTAGCTCATTAAAACTGCATGTTTTGGAGGGCAGTTAGAAATGAAGGGTTCTGAAGACTAGGTGGTGGTTGTGATAGTGATTATTTATCAAGATAATTAATACATCCTAGAAAGTTGAGATTATCTCCAGATGTGGGGTATTTGTGGGCAAACCTCAGAAGCAAAGAATCTTCTGCTAGTTTCTTCTTTACATAAATCTCATCCTTTCTCACTGAACCACAAATACAAAGTGGTGCTCTGAAATGTTCAAAACCACCCACCTAAGAATGAAATAAACTCGAGGTAAAATAGCCTCTGGTGAAGAAATTAACATGAGTCAAGCCTCAGAAAATCCAACAAGGAAAAAGAAGCTGTTCCCATACCTTTATTTTTGCTCCTTTTTCACTGAGAATGGCTTCTGGTGCTATTTGTGTTCCTTTGGTC
The DNA here is from genome assembly GCF_028878055.3 of Symphalangus syndactylus. Taxonomy (NCBI): domain Eukaryota; kingdom Metazoa; phylum Chordata; class Mammalia; order Primates; family Hylobatidae; genus Symphalangus; species Symphalangus syndactylus. Next base: position 72,889,906 of record NC_072425.2, on the reverse strand, counting down.
CCCTGGGATTCAAAATCGCCCTCCACACTCTGGAAAGCTCACATCCAGCAGCAGCACCTTGACAAAGGTGAAGACCACTAGTTCATGTGGCTTGTTCATGAGATCTTTTCACCTCTTTTGTGATCATCAAAGGGATTAAAATGATTTGATTTTGAATCATTCTAAAAAGGTAAATATTAACATTCTCAGGCCATTTGGCCATGTGTCATCCCAGACCAGCTCCCAAGGGAGGCCAGGGGACATCCTGCACACTCCTCACAAGTACTCTGAAACAAAAAGATGGTGAATTTTAACAAATAAGTAGCCTCTCATAGACCTGAGGTGTCACTCAAATACAAGTGGTTTCCAAGTACAGAACTCCAGAGTGGTTTCTTTAAGGAGAAGTCGTATGTTGGAAATAAATCAATGTAACTCAAGGGTTATGTATAATATCTTTGTTTATCACAAAACTTCTTACTAGTGGCAAAAGTTATGATTGCTTTTACATGGCTCATGCCGTCATTATGTATTCTGTATGTAATCAAGGAAATCAAGAACATATTGAACTTGGAGCACAATTCTGGTTAGTGTATCGGGGTTAAAAGTTGTAAATTTTAATAATGCTATTTTTAAAATCTTTGATGTTCACCTGAGCTTCTGCAATACTTTGAAGGCAAAAGGAAGATGACCTGTATTTAAGTGAATGTAAAGCAATTGTGCTTATGAATTTTGTTTCTCAAGTAAAGCAAGAGCTAACGGTATGTAAAAGCAATTACCACTCTGCCCCAGCAAAGTTCTTAGGCCAGCAAGGTAGAAGAGGTTAAAATTGCTATATGTGGACTCTTTTTATCAGTCTCAGGAGTAATGCTCCAAGTTCCACAGGAAGGGAGAATAAGGAAATGAAAAAGTCTCACCTCTAAAGTTTATATTACTCCCAGTTGGAAATAATACTATGGATTTCCAGATCACATGGCCACATACCATATGAACAAGATCTTGGAAGTCAGACCAACTGGTTTTCTAATCCGTATTGTATCAATTTTTTCTTGTCTGTTTTTCAGCAATTTCTCTCAGCCACAGTTTCTTCATCTGTAAAATGGTGATAATATAATTCCAAGCAAATTTCCAGAACTAAATTAAATAATACATACACAATGTTTAATTGTGGTACCTAAAAACCATTGTTTGTCTGACAAATAAGTTTATTTTCCAGTAGAAATACAAAACAAAAAGTGCAACAGCATATATTATTTTTATATTACTCAGTATTTGGCTATTATCACACTTTTTCTCATCTCCATTAATATTGACAATTAATAGTTAACTTTAAAATATAAGAGCCTTAGAGATTTTGCCATTTTAAAATCCTCTTTGGATTCAAAATAAGTCAAATTGTTTACTTTCTTTTTGACATAAGGAACTTGGTGTGCATCCCGCTGATCAATATTTTTATGAATGTAATAACCAAGTCATACCAGCTACATAAATAGTCTCACAGCTAGCATGATACAGGTCATTCATGTGAAATAAGAAAAAAATCAAATTAAATCCATAGGTTAGTGAAAGGAAAATAAAACGGAACACCAATTCACTGTGCCAAAAAGAAAAAAAAATAAACTGAAAGCTGAGTCATGCAAGAAACTGCCTTTCCCCTTGTTCCTAAGCAGATAACTACAGGTAAAAGATTAAATATCTCCACAGATAGCCACTTTATGTTCACCTTGTCTTATGTGAAGTGCTGATTTACTGAGCACGAGACAAACACATACTTGACTATTCCCCTACTCCTTCTCTCTTGCAACACGTGGGTTCAGTAATGTGACCATACCCTCCCTCTTTCCTCTCTAGCCTGCTTTTCTTCTTTAAATACTGAAGCCCTCAAAATCATCTTTGGAGAAAAACACAGTCCACAGGACTGTTTCTGTGATTTTGTATTCCTTTCTTCCAGGCATGTCCTTAACCTTGGCAAAACAAACTTCTAAGTTGATTGAGACCTGTCTCAAGTATTTTTTGGTTTATATGTTACTACCATTTAAAAATAGATTATATTGTATATCATCGAAGTGTTACTTCTGATGTGATACTTCTGAAAAGAGGGAAATATAGGCCTGGGAAAGCAGGTCCTTTTTCCTCTAGCCATAAACTGGATTTGTAAATAAAACGCCTGCATCTTTCAAGCTTCAAAAATACATAATCAGCTATGGGGGGATACAGAGGTCAAAATTCCTCTCCCCACTCCATCCACCATCCCAAATAAAATAAGATTGAAACTGGAAAAAAATTATTCAAAACAATTACTTTGGGGTTCTGGCAATCAGTCAAAGACAGACAACAAATTGAGAAGCATTTATTCGTTGAAATCTGCTTAACTTTGGGTAAGAACAGTAGAATTCCATGATCTTTTTGTCTAGGGCTGCTCCCATAACAACCCCCCACCACCACCAGCCCCCACCCCCCTACACACACACACTTTATCCATGACGTTGTTTTACAAGAGCTGAGTTGGCCAAGAAAACCAGCAGCTTTCTTCCAAAGGAGAAAGACTTGATTTGGGGCAGGAGGTGAAAAACCCCACCCAGTGAGCCAAAATCATCTTTGAAGAAAAACATGCCAGTAAAAGAGCCAAACTCAGCAGAAATTAAATGGGGCAAATCCATAGTTCTGCTAGCTTAAGACTGAAGTTAGAGCAAATGGTAAGCAACCAGAGAGTTAACAGGAAGAGCCTGGAAATGAGAGAGACATATAAGGGCTAGACAAGCCAGCTACACATCCCCATATGACTGGTAACCTAAATATGCATGCGAGGGAAATTTGAAGTGGCCTGGTAGAAAGCAAAAGCTAAAGCAAAAGAATTACCTGAACTTTGGATATGCTCCCAAGACCACAAACAGATCTACCAGCAGTAGGTGGGAGACCATGGGTGCGAGGTTTTTGAATACAACTTAAGCTCAAATCATTGGTTGGCAACTAAAATATATAGACACAGGAACAACCATTAGGAAGCCAGACAAGAAATAAAAATAAGACTTTACAAACTGAGTGGAAACATTTGTGACCATATACTGCAGGATAAATTCTGCAGATCAAGTTCAAGAAAGTTACAAAATATAAAATAAAGCCCTCAAAGGGAAAAATGAAAATTCAGGAGTACTATGATACACCATCCAAAATGTCACGTTTCAACAAAAAATTACAAGACATGAGAATAAACAGGTACATGTGACTCATACCCAAGGGGTGTCGGGGAGGACAGGAAAAAATAAATACTAACTTTGAGTCAGTCCACATGTTGGATTTAGCCGACTATAATTTCAAAGCAGCTAATAAAATTATGTTCGAAGAACTGAAGAAACCATGTTTGAAGAATTAAAGGAAAATATGATGAGAATGAATCAGAAATCTCAATGGAGAAACAGAAATAAGAAAAAAGAAACAAATAGACATTTTAGACTTGAACAATGATTAAAAAGAAACATTTAGTAGATAGGCTGAATGACATATTTGAGATGTCAGGAGAAAAAAATTAATGAACTTGACAATACGTCAATAGAAATTATCTAATCTAAAACAAATTATCTAAAGAACAGAAAGAAAAAGTTTAAAGAAAAATGACCAGAATCTCAGAGACTTATGGGACAACACCAGCTGTACCCAACATATGTGTAAGGGACATTATAGAATGAGAAGAGAGAAAGAATGAGTAGAAAAACTATTTGAAAAAAATGGGTAAAAACTTCCTAAATTTGATTTTAAAATAACATTAATCTAACAATTCAAGAAACTCAACAAACACCAATTACTATAAACACAGAGATTCACACCTAGACATCTCACAGTTAAAAACCTGAAAAGTCAAAGACAAATGTCAAAAATCTCAAAAACAGTAAGAGATAAATGACTCATCACATACAAGAGACAGCAATACAATTAATGGCTGACTTCATGCCAGAAACGATAAAATCCACAGGGCAATAGAAAGACATATGCAAAATACTGAAAAAAATAAACCCTGTCAACCAAGAAATCTATATTTAGCAAAGCCTTCCTTCAAACATAAACAGGAAATAAAGACATTCCAAGATAAATTAGGACAGAAAAATCATTACTAGTAGATCTGCCTCATAAGAAATACTGCAGAAAATCCTTCATGCTGAAAGAAAATGATACCAGAGTTAACTCAGATACACAGAAAGAAATAAAGAGTACCAGATTTGGTAAATATGCACGTAGGAATAAAAGGCTGTATAAATATGCATTTTTTTCTTTTCCTTTCTTGATTTATTTTAAAAACATAAGATTATATAAAGCAGTAATTGTAACACTGGATTATAAAGGGTTTATATATATATACATATATATCATATAATATATATATGATAATAATACAAAGGAGTGGGGAGAAAAATGAGCTATGACGGAATAAAGTTACTATTTTGCACCTGAATTGAGCCAGTATAACCTGAGTGATGAATTTAAAGTTCCTTCTGCCTGGCAGCCATGGCTGTGTGACCCCAGACCCAACTGTTTGAACCAGGGATGGACGACTGTATTAGAGGTGACCCCTATATTGTCCAACTGTCACTTAAAGTTTTGTACAGAAGAAAGAAGATCTGGCCCATTTAGACCCTCTTTCAGGTATTTGAATTGGGAAATAGAAATGTGATCGACTGCAGAAGTTGAAGAAGAGAATAAATAAGGGTAAATAGGAGCTGAGTTGGCATCATTCAAGCCCAAATTATGGACAAGATAATGTTACAGCGCGTGAGGGTGACAGAATTCTGAGTAAGCAGAGCAAGCCAACTGGAGGAAAGTGAGAAGGAGAAAGATGGAATGGGAATGCTGTGAGAAGCAAGCGTGAGACATCAGGTGTTGTGGGTTGAATGCTGTACATCAAAAACACACGTTCAAATCCTAGCCCCCAGTGCCCCTGAATGTGACCTTATTTGGAAATAGGGTCTTCGCAGATGTAATCAAATTAAGATGAGATCGTACTGGATTACAGTGGGTCCTAATCCATAATCCAATGACGGGTGTCCTTAAAGGAAGAGGTAAATATGGACACAGAGAAACACAGAGAGGAAGGCCATGCAAAAGCAGAGACAGAGATTGGTGTCCCTTGCCACAAGCTAAGGGACACCAAGGATGGCCAGCAACCACCAGAAACTAGAAGAAGCAAGGAAAGATTCTTCTTGGAGCCTTCAGGGCAGCATGGCCCTGCTGACACTTTGACTTCAGACTTTTAAGTCTCCAGAACTGTGAGAAAATAAATTTCTGTGTTTTTAAGCCACCAAGTTTGTGATACTTGGTTAGAGTAACCCTAGGAACCTAACACACCAAGTGATGCTTGAATGAAGAAGCGAACAGCTTCTATTCTTGAATCCAGCTCCCAGGTAACCTAGCTGAGGCCACTTACCCTTGGAATCTCATGAGAGCTCCCTGAATCCTAAGCATAGGCTTGTCATGTGAATATGAGTGGGCCTCTGCTTCTTGCATCAAAAAGAGCCAAAAGACAACATGAATGGCAACACAAGAAGAAATAAGCTTCTATTTCCAAGTCCAGCAGTACCAGTGATTGTGCTTTCCACAGTTTGTAATTAATTTAAAATATAAAGTAGTTAAGGGGATAGAGATGGCCCTAGAAAAAGTATAGAAAGAAAGAAATCTACTTACAGCAAGTAAACTGGCAGTCTCAAATATTGCCCAACTATATATTTTCATTGCTGAGGGAAAATATATAAGAAACAGGACATTGAGACATCAACTAAGAAGTGCTCTCTCTTTGTTTTTCATGCTTCTCTAGCAAATTGGTTACTGATAATAAATTGAGACTGGGTTTATGGTCTGCTAATGGATGACTCAATAATCCATTCCTGGGCAGGGATAATATAAATGTGTGAATTCACATCTATTAGGCACTGTTATTTATGTGTATAAATTTTTCTGGGCCACAGTGCCTAGATATTTGATCAAACATTTTTCTGGGCATTTCTGTGAGGGTACTTTTAGGTGAGATTTACATTTAAATCCATGGACTTTGAGTAAATTAGATTTCCCTCCATAATGTGGGTAAACCTCATCCAATCAGTTGATGGCCTGAGGAGAATAAAAGACTGACCTCCCCCAAGCAAGAGTGAATTCTGCCAGTGTGACAGGAACTCAGACTCAAACTGTAACACTGGCTATTCTCTAGGCCTTTAGCCTACTGGCCTGCCCTGCAAATTTTGGCCTTGCTATCCTCCAAAATTATGTAAGTCAATTCCTTAAAATATCTTTCTCTCTCTCATACAGATAGATACATACATACATATAATATATATGTAATATATGTGCATATATTTATACACATTATACAAATGTGTGTATGTACACATACACACACACACACACACACACACACACACACACACACACACACATCCTATTGGTTCCATTTCCCTGAAAAACCCTGACTCATATAGGCACTTTCTATGTGTAAGTCGCTTTTACTCAAAAATTCACTAATTCAAATTTTAACAAATGTTAGCTAAGCATTTACTAGACACTGTACTAGGAGTTGAAAATACAAGAAAGAAAAAATGAAGTTCAGAGAAGAAAAAAGAAAATGAAAAAGAAAAAAGTCCCTGACCTCAAGAAACATGATCTCACCAAAATCTCACAATTGCTCTGTTATTATCCTTATATCACGTAACAACACTTAGCTCTGGAGAGCATAATAACACGGCAGCCACTAAGTGCCCAAGCTAGGCTTTCAAAGCCATCACTGTAACTCCACACCCTGGACTCCTTTAACTACTTTCCATTGCTTCCCTTGGATAAATTAAATAAATAAATAAATCCACAGACCCATTGCTAGATTCAATTCCAACTTAACTATTTCTGTGATTGAACTTTTAAAATTTTTGATAACAACATTCACTCTCCTTGGCCTCATTTGTGGTGAAAATGCTAGGGTAGAGAGGATAGGTGAAATAATATAAAATTATACAAGATACCAGTCTACTCTTACCGGGTTCATCAGCCCCTAGAAAATTGTGAGTGATGAGGAGGACTCTCTTAGTCAATTTAGGTTGCTATAACGAAATACTACAGACTGGGTGACTTAGACAACAAACCTGTTTTTTCACAGTTGTAGAGGCTGTGAGGCCCACGATCAAGATGCTGGCACATTCAGTTATTGGCATGGGACCTCTTCTTGGCTTGCAAACAGCTGCCTTCTCACTGTATCCTCACATGGCAGAGAGGGAGAGCACATTCTGGTGTCTCTTCCTCTTCTTATGAGGAAATAAAGCCAACCACAAGGGCCCTACCCTCAAAACTTCATCTTAACCTAAATACCTCCAAAAGATCCCATCTCCAAATGCCATCATGCTGGGGGTTATGGCTTCAACATGAATGTTCATATGTTGAAAATAACAAGTCCATAACAAGTACCCTCTACTGCTGTTTATTCAAAAAGAGAAAGTCAAGCCTTATCAAGAACTATTACAAACTCACAATTAATTTACACTTTCAAGTCTTATTAATTCTTCCTATGCCACATTTATTTACTGTCCCTTCATTGCCCTTGGCTCAACGCAAACATAACTATAAAAACCATGACTAGAGAATTTAAATAGTTGTGGAGTAGGTTTGTTTGTTTGTTTATTTATTTATTTGTCATTTTGTGCAGTTTACCACAGAGATAAATTTTTCTTTTCAGTCAAAAATCAACTCACCCGATAGATTAAAAAACTCTACTCAATGGAAAGCTGTTCAAGCAAATACAAGAAACATTTCACCCTGAGTTTCCTCCTGGTGCTATTCCAAGAAATTTTATCCCACAAATATTATCAATGAAATTGGTAAGAGCATCTTAAGCCTCCAAGGAAGTGCTCAGAAACTTCTGAAATCCCTTTCTTCTATGAAGCCTTTCCTGCACACAAATCTGCTCCTGTCTTGGGCAGACATAATTAAAACATGCGACAGGGGATAGTACACACTGACAGGTAACATAAAATGGCAACTAATGTATTAGACATGCCTTTTCTCACTGATTTCATTTTCTAAACTTTTGTTGATTACTTTACTTCATGTTTTTTGAAGCATCTCTTCCATTGTCTATCTCCTGATGATCTGCCCACATAAATGAGCTCTGCCCTAGATTACACATTCCTGAAATGTCAATCACAGCACCAACGAAGAAAGACATTGGCTATCCACATTCTATGCATTTTTCAAAGTCTAGCTCAAATCCTACATCTTCACAGACCCTTCCTCTGACAACTCACCCATAACCATTTATTCTCTTTGAACACCTATCTACAACTTCTGTCACTTTGTGACTCACTCCAGCTATTAAACATATTTGTTTTTGCAGTGGCTCACCTTGTAATCCCAGCACTTTGGGAGGTCGAGGTGAGCAGATGGCTTGAGCTCACAAATTTGGGACCAGTCCGGGCAACATGGTAAATCCCCGTCTCTACCAGAAAATACAAAAATAAGCCGGGCTTGGTGGTGCATGCCTGTAGTCCCAACTACTTGGGAGGCTGAGGTGGGATAATGGCTTGAGCCTGGGAGGCGGAGGTTGCAGTGGGCTGAGATCACACCACTTCACTCCAGCCTGGGCAATAGAGTCAGGCTCCTTGTCATATAAATATATATATATATATACACACACACACACACACACACACATATATATACACATATATATATATACACATACACATATACACACACACAAATACACACATATTAACATATATATACACACACTATATATGTGTGCACGCATATATATGTATATACACACATATATACATATATGTGTGTGTATATATATTTGTTTTTGGAGAGAGCCTCAGAATGGAAGACCAAGTTGAGAATGGCCATCACATATGAAATTTGCCATTTGAGAGAACTTAGGGAAAAGAATTTATGTTAAAAGAAGGAGAATTGAGGTGGTATGTTTGGTTCAAGGTCATTGGGTTCTTCCTGAGGGGAGGGATGATTATATGTTTGTGTCTAACTCTCAAATTATTCACAGTACAGTTTTCAAGTTTCAGTTCCTGAGTCCTGGGGTGAGAAATGGGCTGCAATAAACATTACATTAAAATGAAAGAACTGTATCATCTATTTGATAAGAAACTTTGGAGATTGAACTGCTTTTCTGCAGAGGGTAAAAATGAAGCAAAAGACATTTTCAGCATACCAGTAACATGGTATTCAGGATTTTCCCTTAGAAACAACAGAGGATAAGGGCAGGCATAGTAGCTCACGCCTATAACTTGAGAGTCTCAGGAGAATCATTTAAGACCAGAAGTTTGAGACCAGCCTAGGCAACATAACAAGACCTCATCTCTGCAAAAAAATAGGAAAATTGTAATAGCTGGGTGTGGTGGTGTGCACCTGTGGTCCCAGCTACTCAAGAGACTGAGGTGGGAGGATCCCTTGAGCCCTGGAGGTCAAGGCTGCAGCGAGCTATGATTGTACCACTGCACTCCAGCCTGGACAACAGAGCAAGACCCTGTCTCCAAATAATAACAATAGCAATAAATTAAATTAAAAAGAAATAACAGAGGATACACAATCAGACACTCCCAGGCTCAGGGTATTGTCCACACCCAGAAGTCAGGCTAGCAGGAGTCTTCGGTGTTATGACCTCAGACAAGCTCAACGAGCTGTAGCAAAAATGTCGTGGTGTTAAGATGGAACTACAAAAGAGAGCATGTGTGAGAAATTCTTTAGCAGCCTAGGGGGTTAGGAAGCACTTCAGAGAAGCTGAAGCTTTTTAAATGATACAGCCCTGGAGGGAGAAAAATAAAGAAGGCATATAGGATATTTTTGTCTACCAATTCTGTTACCCTTTTGGACAGGCTGGGTGGCATATTTACTGCTTTTTATTTTTATTTAAATATATTTGGGAGTATTCTTTAATTGCAAATTCTCTGAGGGTATATACTTTATTGCACAGTCCTCCCTCAGTATCCAGGGATCAGTTCCAGGACCCCCATGCATGCAAAATCTGTAGATATTCAAGTCTCTAGTATAGAATAGAGTAGTATTTGCATGTAACTTGCTCACATATAACTTACCCCCATACATTTTTTTTTTTTAATTATACTTTAGGTTTTAGGGTACACGTGCACAATGTGCAGGTTTGTTACATATGTATCCATGTGCCATGTTGTTTTGCTGCACTCATTAACTCGTCATTTAGCATTAGGTATATCTCCTAATGCTGTCCCTCCCCCCTCCCCCCACCCCACAACAGTCCCCAGAGTGTGATGTTCCCCTTCCTGTGTCCATGAGTTCAATTCCCACCTATGAGTGAGAACATGTGGTGTTTGGTTTTTTGTCCTTGCGATAGTTTACTGAGAATGATGGTTTCCAGTTTCATCCATGTCCCTACAAAGGACAGGAACTCATCATTTTTTATGGCTGCATAGTATTCCATGGTGTATATGTGCCACATTTTCTTAATCCAGTCTATCGTTGTTGGACGTTTGGGTTGGTTCCAACTCTTTGCTATTGTGAATAGTGCCGCAATAAACATATGTGTGCATGTGTCTTTATAGCAGCATGATTTATAGTCCTTTGGGTATATACCCAGTAATGGGATGGCTGGGTCAAATGGTATTTCTAGTTCTAGATCCCCGAGGAATCGCCGCACTGTCTTCCACAACAGTTGAACTAGTTTACAGTCCCACCAACAGTGTAAAAGTGTTCCTATTTCTCCACATCCTCTCCAGCACCTGTTGTTTCCTGACTTTTTAATGATGGCCATTCTAACTGGTGTGAGATGGTATCTCACTGTGGTTTTGATTTGCATTTCTCTGATGGCCAGTGATAATGAGCATTTTTTCATGTGTTTTTTGGCTGCATAAATGTCTTCTTTTGAGAAGGGTCTGTTCATGTCCTTCGCCCACTTTTTGATGGGATTGTTTGTTTTTTTCTTGTAAATTTGTTTGAGTTCATTGTAGATTCTGGATATTAGCCCTTTGTCAGACGAGTAGGTTGCAAAAATTTTCTCCCATTCTGTAGGTTGCCTGTTCACTCTGATGGTAGTTTCTTTTGCTGTGCAGAAGCTCTTTAGTTTAATTAGATCCCATTTGTCAATTTTGGCTTTTGTTGCCATTGCTTTTGGTGTTTTAGACATGAAGTCCTTGCCCACGCCTATGTCCTGAATGGTATTGCCTAGGTTTTTTTGTAGGATTTTAATGGTTTTATGTCTAACATTTAAGTCTTTAATCCATCTTGAATTAATTTTTGTATAAGGTGTAAGGAAGGGATCCAGTTTCAGCTTTCTACATATGGCTAGCCAGTTTTCCCAGCACCATTTATTAAATAGGGAATCCTTTCCCCATTTCTTGTTTTTGTCAGGTTTGTCAAAGATCAGATAGTGGAAAGAGGGAATCTTCCCTAACACATTTTATGAGGCCAGCATTGTCCTGATACCAAAGCCTGGCAGAGACATAACCAAAAAAGAGTATTTCAGACCAATATCCTTGATGAACATTAATGCAAAAATCCTCAATAAAATACTGGCAAACCGAATCCAGCAGCACATCAAAAAGCTTATATATCATGATCAAGTGGGCTTCATCCCTGGGATGCAAGGCTGGTTCCACATACGCAAATCAATAAATGTAATCCAGCATATAAACAGAACCAAAGACAAAAACCACATGATTATCTCAATAGATGCAGAAAAGGCCTTTGACAAAATTCAACAACACTTCATGCTAAAAACTCTCAATAAATTAGGTATTGGTGGGACGTATCTCAAAATCATAAGAGCTATCTATGACAAACCCACAGCCAATATCATACTGAATGGGCAAAAACTGGAAGCATTCCCTTTGAAAACTGGCACAAGACAGGGATGCCCTCTCTCACCACTCCTCTTCAACATACTGCTGGAAGTTCTGGCCAGAGCAATCAGGCAGGAGAAGGAAATAAAGCGTATTCAATTAGGAAAAGAGAAAGTCAAATTGTCCCTGTTTGCAGATGACATGATTGTATATCTAGAAAACCCCATCGTCTCAGCCCAAAATCTCCTTAAGCTGATTAGCAACTTCAGCAAAGTCTCAGGATACAAAATCAATGTACAAAAATCACAAGCATTCTTGTACACCAATCACAGACAAACAGAGAGCCAAATCATGAGTGAACTCCCATTCACAATTGCTTCAAAGAGAATCAAATACCTAGGAATCCAACTTACAAGGGATGTGAAGGACCTCTTCAAGGAGAACTACAAACCACTGCTCAATGAAATAAAAGAGGATACAAACAAATGGAAGAACATTCCATGCTCATGGGTTGGAAGAATCAATATCATGAAAATGGCCATACTGTCCAAGGTAATTTATAGATTAAATGCCATCCCCATCAAGCTACCAATGACTTTCTTCACAGAATTGGAAAAAACTACTTTAAAGTTCATATGGAACCAAAAAAGAGCCCGCATCACCAAGTCAATCCTAAGCCAAAAGAACAAAGCTGGAGGCATCATGCTACCTGACTTCAAACTATACTACAAGGCTACAGTAACCAAAACAGCATGGTACTGGTACCACAACAGAGACATAGATCAATGGAACAGAACACAGCCCTCAGAAATGATGCCACATATCTACAACCCCCATACATTTTTAATCATCTCCAGATTACTTAGGATACTTAACACAATGTAAGTCCTATGTAAATAGTTGTTACACTGTATCAGCTTTTTATTTATATTATTTTTATTGTTGTATGCTTACTTTTATTGTTTTTTTTTTCTGAATGCTTTAGATCTGTAGTTGGCTGGTGGGCAGATGCACAACCTGTGGATACAGAGGGCCAATTGTACAGGCTTTTAGTACCTCCCATTCAACACAGTGCTGGCTATTGAAAAACACATGCACACACACTCATTATTGGTTAAATTGAATTAAGAAATGCTTTTTTATTATGATAGTGAGAATGCTGAGTTCTTCTGCTTGTCTACTTCAGATATGATCTTCTACTGGTCTTGCTTTTGCATATACAGGATGTATAAGATTTGTGAGAAAATAAACAAATGGCAGAAAATTAATAGAGCAGACAAAGCTAAGGGAAATTAGTTGGGCAGCTTATGCAAAGCCTGTATTTTGGCTGATGTTCAACCTCGTTTATTTATTTTTTTTCTTTTATGCATCTGGGACTAAAATGTGTGTTCTCTCATTTCAAGAGTAAGAAAGCAAAAACAAACAGAGGGACTGTTTGAGTCACAGCAAATATATTTTCCAAAGAAGATTATATATGTCACTTACAAGTTAGATTTGAAGTGAATAGTGAAGGGAAAGGATTAGGAATTACGTTACAAAACTACGAAGAGAAAAGATGAATTAAATAATGTGGAGGAGAGCAGTGAAATATTGAATCCATAAACTCTGACCAGTCTTACCCACATTTTATATTCTTGACTGTATAAATTGAAGATATTGCCACTTGTGTGGGGAAGGGGTATGAAAGGTTAGACCATGACATTTTAAAACAAAGTGGAGATGCAACAGAGGCTGTGATTTGCCTCATGAAAACTTATTGAATCCTAGTTAGTTTGGAAGCTATGAGGGAAAGAAAGAGCTAGGACACTTTAAAGCAGCGTTGGTAAACTATAGCCCGTGGCTCAAATCCAGTCTATTGCCTGATTTTGTTCAGCTCATAAACCTAAGAATCATTCTTACATTTTTAAATAGCTGAAAAAAAATCAAAAGAGAAATAGTATGTGTGACACATGAAATTATAAGCAATTTAAATTCCAGATTCCATACACAAAATGTCATAAGAACATAGGCATACTTGTTTGTTTCTACGGGTGCTTTTGAACTATAATGGCAGACTTGAGCAGTTGTGCTAGAGACCACAGTATGTGCAAAGCCCTAACTATTCACTCTCTGGTTCTTTACAGAAAGTTGAATGACTCTCGCTTTAGAGAATTCAGTTGGATAGCAAGTTTGCTTGATTTTAATCTTCACAACTTAACGAGGGCTTTATCCATCAGTACTTTTGTCCAATTAGAGTGGTTGCAGGAGGATCTTACTCCAGTAAACCAATCTGCCTGTTTCTATATGCATATATGCCCTTTTGAGGAAAACTCAGTCCTCCTAAAGACCAAAGTGGTTATTTACAGTGATTTCTCTTCATCCTAATAAGTATAAAGAGCATGATTTATTTTGATACCTCTGACCTACAACCATGTTGTCAAGCAAAATTGTCCCTGTTCTATAACATAATTATGTCATTACTTTTCACATACAACTATAACATCTTTCTGGGATGCAACAGACCTTCAGAACAAGAGAGTCGATGTGGATGGTCGATGTGGATGTAGTTCATAACATAAATTAGTAAAATGGGTGATGATAGAGTAGATTGTTGATATTCTTTAACTCTTTGCCCATGTTTAAACTTCTGCATTTTCCTTCCAAGGTCCAAATAAATCCAAATATTTTACCACATTTAATACACCAACCTCACACTTTTCAAATCTGGCAGTATATAATTAAGAAAATCTTTCTACTACTCTTGCCTCTCAATATGATGAGGTTTTTATGTAATATCCCTTCTTGCTTGTATCTTGCTTCTTATAGACTCTTTTTATTACCTATCAACTTTGATATTTCCCATGAGCATTTTTCTCCTCCTCCAAAGCTCAAATAACAGCAAACATTAAAGATAATTGTTGCTCCTGACACCACTTACTAATTTAGAGCAAATACCCAGTTGTACTTGTTAAAATTCAGGTTTCCAAACAAAAACTCCAAAGGAGTTTCAGAATTCTTTATTAAATTTAAAACAGTTACATTTTTCTCTTGGGATGGGTGCTGTAATTTTGGGCTAAATATCCAGTCTCCTCACACTTGAATCCCAAATATTCAAATTATTAAGTTATAGAAACACAAAGCTATATATGGCTTTTCTCATTTATTTAGCTCCAACTGAGAGAGATTTATCTTAATTTACCATGAGCTCTGCTCCTTAATATAAGGAATAAAACTAACTTCAATAGAGTTTGGTACAGTACCTAGCATAAAATAGATATACAATATATATACAAGTTATTTTTTCGAATGAGCAAAAGTAATTGCAATGAATAATTATGTAGTGCTGTTTTAACTTTCCAAAGCATTTTTCCATTTTTCTACTTCACTGTCTCAGACATATGTAGATAGGAGTTCTCAAAGGCTATGCCTGCCTGACCTTTGACCCTTTGTCAAAGCCCCAAAGGGTTGTTTCATTAGGCACAGTTTGATGAATATTAGGAGTTACAATTTCAGATGTCCACCTAAGGAGGCGGCTCAGATTTGTTCATTATCTAAGCAAGAAAAGGAATTGAACCTTCTAGAAAATGTCTGGGATCGCAAATGCCCCAAAGTAACCACTACCGTCCCAGGAAAGCTAAATAAACCTATAAATGTACTAATGCAATCAATGGCAAGTTAGCAAGTAATCTGAGATGGGTATTGCAAGACACAAGTCACCCAAAGAACCACAAGGTACCCGTGTCACCTCAGGATACCAAGCATCAGAAAAAGAGATGGGATTACCTAGCCATAATTCCACACTTCCCTTTAAAATATATATATATACTTTGTAGAGATGGAGTCTCACCTTGTTGCCCAGGCTGGTCTTGAACTCCCAGGCCCAAATGATCCTCCCACCTCAGCCTTCCAAAGTGCTGGGATTACAGGTGTGAGCCATCACACCCAGCCACATTTCCCTTTCTTAGAGAAGAATCTACCACCCCATAGCCCTGGAATGCTCAGCCCCGTAAATAAAGACATCTTCCCTCACTGGCCATAGTCAATTGGTCTAGAGCTGAATGTCTGACTCAAAACAGATCACATTCATTCAGGTCTGAGGAAATAGGTTACTGAGTATAGTCGCCTTTTGTTTTTGTTTTGGAGTTTTGTTTTTTGTGGTTTTGTTTTTGTTTTTTGACTGCCAGGAATCTAAAACCTTGTCGAGTTTGAGAAATTTCCTACCTCATGAGACCTAGCGGGAAGCATATCCCTCTTTCCACAGTGGAACATGAATTGCCCAGTAATTGCTTTCCCAGCCTCCCTTGCAGCCAAGGAACTGGCACATGACCTAGGCTTGATCAATCAGAAATATCTGCCCTGAACTTTGGATTGGAACCTAGTGATGCACAGGTGGGAATGCTAGAGAATTGTGTTTCGAGAGCACTGAAGAGGACAGAAGTGGAAGCAGCAATAGCAGAGCCCAGTGCCTTCAGTGTCAAAGGTGCAAACTGTGGGTGCCTGACACTCAACAGCTGGGGAGTATTCCCAGGACATGACCCTGGCTGTCCTTCTGGTTGAGAAGTCTCCCTCATTTCCTGCCTATTTTCCAAGCCTTCTCAACAATTCTAGGAGCTTTCCAATATCGCCTACTAAGTTCCTCTTTTACTTAAATTAGCCATGATAGTTTCTGTTGCCTGCAACTAAGAAGAGAAACTGAGACACAGAGTCTAAGTCAGTTGGCTGCCAGCACCAGACCATAAGATAGGAAATGTGGGAGCCGAAGATGTCATTTGAAAATGACCATGCAAATAGCAGAAGACAATCTACAGGTGCTCCAAGTAAAGCAGACACCAAAGACAATGAGATGCTAGAAAGAAAAAGTAAGAGAGCGTTCACACCCTGCCTTAGTATCCCTAAGTCTCAGTCCCACAAGAACAGGCCATACTTCACTTCTTACCTATGGATTGCCTTAAAATTACCTGTTGTATCCTTAAATTAAATCTCTTGTTTTATAAAATTTAATTCATTTTTAAAAAGACTTGTATTCCTTGCAACCAAATATGTCCTGATTAAGTCAGCCAGAGAAGTAGAAAACCATAGTTATCTGCGAATACACAAAACATCATGATTAGGACACAGGAATTTAGGGTACAAACCACGAGAGGACCCTCTCTACCATCCTTCTCATTTGGTGATGACTCTACTTTCAGTTCATGGGTGCTAGAAATATGTGCATCTACTATTGTATTGAAACTTACTAATTAGTAAGTTATTTCTACTACTAAGTACATACAAAAATCATTAGGTCATATCTATATACCATCCAATATAACCACTACGGTGATCTGGTTTTCACTCCAAACACAACTTCTGACATCAAATGTATGGGAGTTTTTTCCCACGCCAACCAATTGTCCAACCTTGAAACACCAACTGGGTGTCCGACAATTCAATTCAATTATGATACTAACTACCTGGAGTTAGCACAAGTCTGCCCCAACTTCAGATGACAATAACAAGCCTGAACTACCTGTGCTTCTAACCAATGAGCTATAAGTCGCAGGTTCTCATGATCCCCTCCTCAGGTTTGATAATTTGCTAGAATGGTTCACAAAAGTCAGGAAAGCATTTTACTTACATATACCAGATTTTTTAATAAAAGATACAGCTCAGGAACAGCCGAATGAAAGAAATGCATCAAGCAAGTTATGGGGGAAGAGTGTGCCAAGCTTCCCACCCTGTCTGGGTGTGCCACTTGCCCAGCACCTTGGTGTGTTCGCCAACCCAGAAGCCCTTCAAACCCCATTTGTGAGAGGTTTTCTGGACGCTCTATTATATTGATCAAATCATTGATCATTGATCATCAACTCATTCTCTATCCCCTCTCCCCTTCCTGGAGGTCGAGTTGGGGCAACAGCACTGAAAATTCCAACCTTTAATTACATGGTTGATTCCTCTGGCTACCGGCCCCCATCCTGAAACCTAAGGGCCCACCAAGAGTCACCTCCTTAGCATAAACTCAGGTATGGTTGAAAGAGGCTTGCTATGAATAACAAAAAAATGCTTCTATCACTCAGAAAATTCCAAGGGTTTTAGGAACTCTGTGCCAGAAACCAGGAACAAATACCAAATACATATTTTTTTTTGTTATATCACAAAATCACAATAATAGAGAAAGATTTAGCTAAAACGTTAACTCTGAGTTGAAGGCTAAGAAGGCTCCCTGGAACATAAAAGCAATTATAATACCATGTAAGAACCATCTGTCAAGATAGACTCTGGATTACAGAGAAGATGGTGGTGAGGCCTGCTGACAGATGGAGCCTCAGATCCACTCTGGGAGGAGCGGTGGACAGCTGGCTTCTATGGCCCAGGCTTCTGGCCATTTTTTCACACTCATGACTACATCATGTCTGCTCCCAAATGTGGACAAAAAGCTCTGAGCAAGCTACCCCAAAGTGGGCTGACAACAGCCGGGAACCCTGCAAGACCAGCACCACAGTCCACTCATGGCCCGTGAACCCAGAAAGTGCTCAGGTTTGTCCTGTTCCAGGAAGCGTGTCAGAAACCAAAGACAGATCATCTGCTCTTCCCTTCTGTCCTCTGAGCCTTTCTGTCATCTTTTGCTCTTTTCATTTTCCAGGTTAGCCAAGATGGAAAACAATGAAAACCCTTTAGAGAAGCCACTTTGCCTCTGCTTTTGCTCTTAAAGTGTTCCTGAGTAACCTCTCGGCAAGGCTGCTTCTTATCAAAGGAAGCTAAGGAATGATAGTTTTGAAGATGAAGAAAACCACAAACTTCTGTAAGCCAGTTAAAAAAAAAATCTGTAAAATACTTCGAATATGAAAATTCTTCAGAATCCAAGATTTTCCACTGAAACTAGAAAATCTCGTAAGTTCTCATAATATAAAAATAACCCTATTTACCTCAATGATTTGTTGCAGGAATCAAGCGAATAAATGTGAGAGCGGTTTGAAAGGTGTATAGTACTAAATAGTGACAAAAAAAGTACTAAAAAGTCATCATGGGGTAGTGCTCATACTAGTAGAAACAGTTATAGCCATTGAAATTAGCAAATTATCAGGATCCAGAACCTGATCTTAGAAGATCATAGTCAAATGAATCCATTTATGGATGCACTTAGAACAGTGCTCCATGGTAAGTACTTTCTAAATATTTGCTATTTTTTTATGATGATTACTGGGAGTAATAGTGGGGGTACTGCTGAAGATAGTGGTAGTATATTATATATTGATATCTTTATTCTTATCATTTTTTTCAGTAATGGGATGGGGTTTTTGACTTTATTGCACTATGTAACTTTCTTATCATCAAGACTTAAGTGTTTGGGAATTATCAATCCCTTATGCTGTGATTATATTTACCAGTATTTTATACCCAAGGAGGCACTGTCTCACTACCACCCAGAGACCCCAAATTCAACATAGCTGCTCCAACAGACCAGTGATTCCTGTCACATTTGGTTAGGACCCCTTCTCAAAGCCTACTTCTGCACCAGCTCCTCATAAAATCCCCAAAGCCATGCATTTCTTTTTAATTAAAATGAAAGACAATTTTGTTTGGAGAATTTCACAGCAGCCCTAAGGCATCATAAAACCCAACTGGAAGAATCATGCCTAATAGCTAAATAGTCTTGAAGACAGCCAGAAAGCTTTCTTATGTCATTCTAGAGTGTCTCAAGACATAGCTAAAATACATGACAGCTGATCAATTTTATGCACTATCATAGCCATAAAACCAACCTATATCACAACCTGCTACAGCAAAAGGTCACTTCATGGGTGGCCCAGGGCCCAGCCATTAAAATGAGCCTTCAAGTTAGTTTTACCCATTGGCAATACTAGCATTCAACTGTCATCCTCTCCTTACATCAGCATGCTGTGATTATTCCCAGCAGTGGAGCTGGGCCTCCATGGTAACGCTCTTCAGGGAGCTGGGGAAGCTCTTTAATTATTAAAATGAATAATTCTTACCAACACACTTAATTGGGAAATATTACCTGTTAAAGGGGCACTAATGGAACAGCTCTGAGGACCAAGCAGTGTGATAGAGTATGCTTTTTGATGTGAATTTTAGCAATAGTCTCCTCATCCCATCACATCATGCATTATTTAGTTGCTTTTTAAAAAAATCTATCATTTCATTTCTAAGTGGAGAGGGAATTCTTGAACCCGCAAAAGCAAAGCTTTGAATTACTCCCATGCGTTTGAACCATAACCAGCCCAAAAAAAAAAAAAAAAAAAAAAACAAATACAGTGAATCATCATGTTATCTCTGACTGCGAGGAAGTCAACCAAAAAAGACCCGGAATATTAACATCAACCAGTTAACAAAGAGAGTTGAGTTAGCTTTACAGAGGGGTAGCTGCAGTATTCCCTCTATTGGAAACAAAAATTTGTATATTGAAAGCATTTGTCTAACTTCACCCATGAAAATTCTTTTTTTTTTTTTTTTGAGATGGAGTCTCACTTTGTTGCCCAGGCTGGAGTGCAGTGGCACGATCTCAGCTCACTGCAAGCTCCACCTCCTGGGTTCACGCCATTCTCCTGCCTCAGCCTCCTGAGTAGCTGAGACTACAGGTGCCCACCACCACGCCCGGCTAATTTTTTGTATTTTTTAGTAGAGATGGGATTTGACTGTGTTAGCCAGGATGGTCTCGATCTCCTGACCTCGTGATCCACCCGCCTCGGCCTCCCAAAGTGCTGGAATTACAGGTGTAAGCCACTGCACCAGGCCGAAAATTCTTAAACATATTTGCCATAAATGTGTATTTCTCTGTGTTACGTTATGTATTCTCAGAGAAATAAGACTTATTCCAGAGGCAGATAAAAGAACTCAATCTTTTCATGAACATGTCAGCCACAAATATAAATAACTGAAGTGCTGTGGCATGGTTCTCTTAATGTTCTTCAAAATGACAGTTTCCATCATTAAAGAAGAAAAAAAATCCAAGGGCAGTGTTCTTATTCATGATTACAAAATGATCTGAGATTACAAAATAAATTTCTATGACAGAGAAAATGATAGAAGCACAGGGCATAATAATACTGGAGAACTAAAGAATGAAAAGCAAACACTTTTAATACATTGACAAGAGCTTTTTGTGCATTCAGTTTAATTAACATAAGATTTCATAAGCATTGAGTGATCATTAACATCTCACATGCTGCCCACAGGAAAGATGATACCATACATCTTCTAAAAATTTCTCCAGTGGTCACTGGCACTCCACCCACAGGCTCTTTGAGCGCTAGAAGGATCCCATAGGGAAAATGAAATTGCTTGCAGCATGTTAGTTTTTCCCTGACCTTGGCTGGTCCCCTGTCCACCAGTACAAATCCTCGGCATTGGCCAGGTCTGTGTTTCCCGGGATTCTTGATCCTTGCCTTCACCCCTCACTCTCCCCCACCAGTTTGCCCCCAGTGAATGTCGGTTTAGCAATTAAAAAGAATGACCAGTGTGCCCCTCAGATAATGCAAATGTCAAATTACACTGCTATCTCCAAATTCCCTACTTGGCTTTCTAGATCCTCCAGCTTTCTGAATCACCCTCTTGTTTCACTGTATCTGTCAGGCTGCCTGGTCTCCAAATGCTGAGAGGAAAATCAAAGAGTCACTTGCCTGGAAAGGGGTAATTTCTATCAGTGACATTTCCATTAGGAAGTTTCCTACCGAGCTGCTCTCATCTTAATACCAAATACTCATATTAATGTCCCTCTCTAACTCAGGTCCCTACACTAATTTTTAAAATTAAAATTCGAATGATTTATAATGAACGACTGCTCACCGTCAGGCTGCAAAACCAATGATTCAGGGGCACCCTCCTAGACTTCCATGTGCCTGATCTCTACTGTGTGTTTTATGTCATGCCTCTCACTGTTTGGGAGATTATCATATGATAAGCTTGCACAGTTTTTAGTTGTTTAACAGCGCATGCAATGCAGAATACATGTAAACAAATAGAGCAGAGGTTTTCAAACCTGCTTTAGCAGCAGCTCTACTCTCAAGTGAAATTTTACAATAAACAAATATAAACACATTATTTATGATCATGTATTTACTAAATGTATGCGTTCATATATGTAACAATTATATTAAGCCAGTTTGTTTTAATGAAAGAAAAAAATGCAGAAATCAGAGATTTACATGAAAATTATGTAATAACCTTTGCATCCAAGTTATTTGCATATTTTTTGTTTGTTTGCACAGATAACCTGTTTCTGACAGCTTGTCTGTATTCTCAAGCTATTCTTCAATTAGGCAGAAATGGCAGGTGTTTTATTCCAAGGCCTGCAGAAAATCAAGATAACCTGGCACAATAAATTGTCATATAAGTGGTCCTGAATGTGTTAAAATTTGGTACATAACACATTTGAGTTATTTCACATATCATGTTTTAATAGTTGAATATATTTGTACATGAAATCTAAATCATGCATTTAGGAATCACTAAAATACAACCACGAAATACTAAGGCTCTGTAGAACACAATTTGAAAACCCAGCTGATGCAGATTCCATTGATGATTAGGGAAATGTAAGCAGCTAAAGAGATAAGGAAAAAGTTGACTTGGAGAAAAGGCTGTGGCTATTACCCTTGGTAACTTAATTCCCTGAGCACTTGGCTGTATCCAGACTCCACCCTCCAGCACTGATTACATTCTTCCATGCGTTGTAGGAAGGTAAGCATGTGACTATCCCCTCTAGGAGATCATATGCAACTCAAGACATTGTTGCATATCGTCGTTATAGACTGAATTGTGTCTTCCCCAGCCCCACAAATTCATACACTGAAGCCCTAACCCCTATGTGACTCTAGAGACAGGGCCTTTAAGAAGGTAATGAATGTTAAGTCTAGTCCAATAGGACAGATGTCCTATAAGAAGAAGCAACCACAGAGAGCTGTCTCTCAACATGTGTGCCACAGAGAGATGGGCAGTGAGAGGACAGAGCAATACGATCTGCGAGCTGAGGAGAAAGGCCTCACCAGAAACCAAGCCTGCTGGCACCCTGACCTTGGACTTCCACATTTCCAACCTCCAGAACTTTGAGAAAATACATTTCTGTCGTTTAAGTCACCCAGTCTGTAGTAGCATGTTATGGCAGCCCAGGCAGACTAATACAATCATGAAATGAATATGTCAGAAAACATTTTTAAAATGAACACCACAAAAGCAATTTTTTTTTTTTTTTTTTTTTTTTTTTTTTTTTTTTTTTTTTTTTTTTATACAGAGTCTCGCTCTGTTCCCCAGGCTGGAGTGCAATGGCGGGATCTCCGCTCACTGCAAGCTCCGCCCCCTGGGTTCACGCCATTCTCCTGCGTCAGCCTCCCAAGTATCTGGGACTACGGGCGCCTGCCACAACGCCCTACTAATTTTTTGTATATTTAGTAGAGACGAGGTTTCACCGTGTTAGCCAGGATGGTCTCGATCTCCTGACCTCGTGATCCACCCGCCTCGGCCTCCCAAAGTGCTAGGATTACAGGCTTGAGCCACCATGCCCGGCCATTTCTTTTTTTATCATTGTGAGGTCACCTGAATGTGATGCACTGAAAAATGCTAAGCAGGATTACTTTGTAATGACTGTCATTATTCTTCTGTTTGAATAAAAGCAAAAGTTTTGGCAGTTAGGCTTGAAACATGGGTGTCCATGGGTTTGATGTGATCTCAGCTCTATCTAACAGCCCCATAGATCATTGTACAGGGCTTTACATAAACTGTTAGACTGGTAACATGTTAAATTGAGGAAAGACATCTTTGATTTTTTTTGAGGCTAATCTACTTTGTTTTTATAGTTTCTTTTTCTCGATTTATGTTTTTTTGATTTATGTTTTTCCCATATTTTACACTAGGGATAACAAAAGCACCGCACAGGTATTGCCACTCCACCGTCAGTGCCTGTGACAACCAGGAACAATTGATCCTGACCCCTTCTCCCCTCTAGGTTTAAATATAGACTCAGAATCCTTTTTAACACAGTCCTTCAGGTGGCCACTCTCAATCATCAGTCATGCGAAAGGAAAATTATTTACAAACCCTGTTTTATGTCTTTTTGTTCAAATGTGGCTTTAGATATCAATATTTGATAAAATTTAAACATTTAATTATGGGTATGGCATTTACTCACTGGATGAGATGATTTTAGTCTGATCAGAGGTGCTGACTTAACTCCAAGGGCATCATTCATTCCCTGGAGTTGTGTGGTCCACAGATATGTGAGAGGTTTGCCCCTCCTTATTCACATTTTCATTTTATTTATCAGTTTTAACTATTTTTAAACAAAATTCTTTTTTTTTTTTTTTTTTTTGAGACGTATTCTCACTCTGTCACCCAGGCTGGAGTGCGGTGGCACGATCTCGGCTCACTGCAACTTCCGCTCCCAAGGTCAAGCCATTCTTCTGCCTCAGCCTCCCAAGTAGCTGGGACTACAGGCACACACCACCACACCCAGCTAATTTTTGTATTTTTACTAGAGATGGGAGTTTCACCATAATGGCCAGGCTGGTCTCGAACTCCTTATCTCGTGATCCACCCACCTCAGCCTCCCAAAGTGCTGGGATTACAGGCATGAGCCACTGTGCCAGGCTAAATAAAATTCTTAAATAGGAGATCATATCCAGTAATGTTAACTTCTTGCTTATAAAAACAACTAATTTGTTTTTAAATATCTTAAATGCCTTTAGCAATTTTTAAATAAACAAAATTTTTTACTATTATTAACTATTATTAAAAAGAACTTAAGATGAGACCTTCAGTTTGGAATGGCAGCCCCAGTGTGGACCCTCCAAGTTTTTCAACAAAATATCATTGTAACCGGAAAAGATAAAAACATACCCCATTTCCAAAATTTAAGGCAGATATAACACACTGCCATGCCTGGACTATTTTTGCTTTATCATTATAATTAATAAAAGAGATTAGAAATCATATTGATATCTAGACACAGAGAAAATCTTGGAGGCCAAGAAGCTAGAACCAAACACCTCAACTTGCCCCCCAGCAGTGACACTAAAATGGAGGTAAACGGCACTCAAGTGGACAGAATGGAGCCAAGGCCATCTGCATTTTCTCTTTCTTCAAGTATAACTAAGTAGGGACAGACACTATGAGGTCTGGTCCTTTTGAAATATATTTTTTCTTCATGCAATCCTTTGAGAATGATAACATTTTTTCTCTGGATGGTACCGTCGATTATTTTTCAAAGTTCTGCTTTTCCTCTGAGTCTGCCAGATATACTTGCCTCTCCCTTGTACTGCAGGCTTCTTCCTTAACCTTAGGTAGGCTAATTTTCATTACTCACCCTCAATCCATGGATAATTTGCCTGGGCCCAGCAGCGCTTGCCAATGGACAAGCTGTGTAAATGACCGGTGGTCCTGCTCTCCGTCCACTCATGCCCGGCCCCAGTCCAGATGCTGTGTTCATGCTGGCAAGTAGAAGGGAGCAATATTTTGACAATAACTGTTCTGGGCTTTTGAGAAATTATTTATTTTTATTGTGTTCTAAGTATTTAAGGTATACAACATGTTTTGATATACATATACATAGTGGAATGATTACTACAGTCAAGCTAATTTGTATCCATCTCCTCACAGAGTTATCTTTTTATTTTCTTTTTCTTTGTGAGTAGGGGTGTGTGTGTGTGTGTGCACGCTCTGAGAACACCTAAAATCTTCTCTAACTGCAACCTCTGCCTCCCAGGTTCAAGCAATTCTCCTGCCTCAGCCGCCCGAGTAGCTGGGACTACAGGTGCCTGCCGCCACGCCCGGCTAATTTTTGTATTTTTAGTAGAGACGGGGTTCCACCATGTTGGCCAGGCTGGTCTGGAACGCCTGACCTCAAGTGATCCACCCTCCTCGGCCTCCCAAAGTGCTAGGATTACAGGTGTGAGTCACCGCACATGGCCAGAGCCCAGTCCCTTTTAAGGACTCATCTGAATAGGTCATATCCACCTAGAATACATTTCCATTTCGTGAAGTCAACTGTGCCATACAACATAACCTTGTCATGGAATGATATCTCATCATATTCACCTACTCACAAAGAGAGGAGATTATACAAGCACAAGGGTCACTGGGGTCATCTTAGAATTCTGCCTGCCGCACCTCCTTTCTCCAAGTCACAAAGAGATGCCTGATGAGGGCAAGGCCCCAACACCTCATCAGACACATCCAGACAGTCTCACTTGAGGTTCTTCAGTATTAATCAATATCTTTGATATGTTCATGCGTTCTTTCTTATGGAAAAATTATTTACAGAAGTTGTATTTCAAGCCTGGCACTGTGTTAAGTGCTGGAGACACATGATGACAAGAGGTATGACCCAATGTCCCTGGCTCCCTACACAACAATGAGATGTGCCACCTCAGAGCTGAAACCTTGGGGGAACTCAGGCCCCAAACATTCAGGAATAGAATGTATGGCTTTGCTGAAGCAGAGTGGCACAATGACACGTGTCTTTATAAATTTAACAGGCTATAATCAGCTACAGCTGCCATGCAATGGCCTGTCTGTCTTGGCATCCACCAGCCTCTGTCCATAACGTAGCTTCTCAGCCAGTTTACGTATGGGAACCACACAGCTTCTAAAGTGAAGGAGGCTTCTCCAACACAACTCAATGGCATATTCAGATGCTGGGTGAGGATTCATAATATTTAGCTATTTTGTTAATTAATATAACAGTAATTTATTTATTCAGTCACAGAAACATCAATGTATCTATGCTGAAGCACCATAATTTTATAAGCACAGCTATCGGGGGAAAATGTTACCTTTTTGTCCTAAGAAGACTCTCCACGCATATAGCTAGGGAAAGGTAGGGTCAGCGGCAGTTATATGCACACCTCCACCACCACCATCAACACCACCACCTCCTCCTTCATCTCTCACCCAGGTCTGTCTCAGGCCCTTTTTTTTTTCTTTTTTCCGAGACAGGGTCTCACTCTGTCACCCAGGCTGGAGTGCAGTGGTGCAATCTTGACTCACTGCAACCTTCGCCTCCCCAGCTCAAGTGATCCTCCCACCACCTCAGCCTCCCAGTAGCTGGGACTACAGGCATGCACCACCACACCTGGCTACTTTTCATATTTCTTTTTGTATAAATGGGGTTTTGCTATGTTGTCCAGGCTGGTCTTGAACTACTGGTCTCGAGAGATCCACCTGTCTCTGCCTCCCAAAGTGCTGGGATTACAGGAGTGAGCCACCGCACCCGGCCTGTCTGAGACCCTTTAACCCATTTATGCCTGAGGTTGCACTTTTTTGAATTTTTGCAATCAGACCTTGGCGATGATCTTGAGCAGTAGGATATAAATAACTCCCACATATGGGAGGTCAGGGTGGGTGGATCATGAGGTCAGGAGTTGGAGACCAGCCTGGCCAACGTAGTAAAACCCCATCTCTATTAAAAATACAAAAATTAGCCAGGTGTGGTGGTGCACACCTGTAATCCCAGCTACTCAGGAGGCTGAGGCAGGAGAATTGCTGGAACCCGGGAAACAGAGGGAGGTTGCAGTGAGCTGAGATCATGCCATTGCACTCCAGCCTGGGCAATAGAGAGAGACTCCACCTCAAAAAAAAAAAAAAAAAAAAAAAAATCCCACATACTTAGTGTTCCAATAATGGAACACTAGGAACAAATGGGTTTTAACCTTGGGGGTTTTAAGTGCTCCCATGGCAATGATCCATCAGAGCATTTATCATTCTGTTGTGACTCTTTTCTCACTTGCCTGTATCCTCCCTAATACAGAAGGTTGAGGACAGAAACCATATTAATATTGTTGACCATTGCATTCCCAATACCTTACTCAGAATCTGACATATAACAGGCACTTACTGAGTATTTGCTGAATGAACAAATACATTTCTTCTGCTTTTAGTCCCTCCAGGTTTCTTCTCCCCTTTGCCCCTGCCTCCTTGGCCTTGAGGTGTGCTTCCTGACCTCAGACTTTACTTTCCGCCAGATGGCTTCTCACATGGATCGACAGGTTGATCTGTAGTTCCTCATTTCGTGAATTTTTTTCAAAATTCGTATTTGCTTCATACATGTGTTGATTGTCAAAGAAGTGCAATTAATGTACATGCAATTGAGGATTGGGTTTATTCATCACAACCTGGGATGGACGGAGGATTTATCTTTCCTTGAGGTCATAGGGAGACAGTAATATTTTAGGATCACCTAACATCTTAAACAATTATTCCAAAGGGTTTTTTCTCTGCCTGATTCATGCTGCTAAGCTCTTTCTGCATTTGACTTTTTCCTAAGTCCCTTTTTATTATTATAAAAGTACTATTGCTCCTTGTTAAAATGATTTTTTTAAGTACAAAAGGTGAAAACAGGAGGAGTAATAAATCTCCCATGTTATCCATGTCCACAGTCACTATGAGCAGGTTTCCATCAGACTTTCTAGCCTAACTCTTCTTTCACAGCAGAGTCCTATGATCCAATGCCTGCTCCTTGAATGTGGGTTTTTTCTGAGGATTCTGTCATCTTTTCTTCATCTTTTCTCATTTTCCATACTCTCCCTGGGATATCATATTGACTTCCAAGGCTTTAGGTAACCTATGTGTTATTTTAGTGGCAGTAGAGGCTTGAACTGCCACTCTCCCCTCTCCAACTTCAAGGCCATGGCCAATGGAGTATGCCTACAAGGATCATTAGCCAAATAAAACACAGTGTTTATTAATGGCATTAACAAAGCAGAGCTTGGTAGAACCTGGATTTAAAAAAAACAGCTTAGGCTCAGGATCACGGTGACACCTCCTGCTTGTCAGCCCTGAGACTCAGCTAGGCCTGGAGTATTTGAGCAACCAAGGCCAGCACTGCATGGCAACCCTGGGTCCACTTACACCACTACCCATGTGGATGAGAATCAGAGGTCTGCCTTGCCAGCCCAGACACAGGAACGGAGAGACCACCCCAGAAAGAACGTGCTTCCCTCCAAAGCTTTGATCTGAGCTGATCTTGCTTTGCAGTTTACAGCTGGCCCAGCCAATCTGATCGATGGGGGAAGACAGAGCAGAGAAAGGGAAGGACCACCCTTTCCATGGGGGAGATTCATTGACACTAACCTGCCAGCAGCATAGGTCCAGAAAGTGGGAGGAAGAAGAGGGCATGCCATTAATACAGTGGCCCTACCCACAGTAAAATGCTGCCCTTTAATTTCCAGTTTAGAGTTATTGATTAACCTTTTCTCTTTTAGTAATGAGTGAATGAGGGGTGGGTGAGAAGAGAAAAAGCACCCTCCCTAGCACTCCCCCAATAAGTCCAATTATCTATGGGCTAAAGCTGCAGTGAAAGGAAAATGCTGCTCCCCTAAAATGTGCCGAGCACATAGAAAGAACTCCATAGGCATTTGTTGAGTAAATACATACATACAAACATAAATTCCTACTCTTGAATCTGTTTCTCCAGCTCAGCCCCTTGTCACAAACTTCAGATGTGTATATTTCCACTTCTCCCATGCTTTCTTTCTGTAAACCAAAAATAAAATTCTAAGCCCCCTAATTGACTGATAGACCCCCTGTCTCAGCCAAGGGCATTCCAAAATAAACCTGAAAATCTAGTTCAGGTCATGATAGGAAGGTGGGGTCAGACATGCCTCATGATTCTACCCTCTCCTCTTGGGAACGTAGGCATGACTGACCAGCATTAACATTAAAACAAAGATCTTAGAAGTGACAAAACAGACTTTTTGTAGCAATAAGACACCAAATTCCAGCTGTATTATAGCATCAAACGACAAATAGCAGGCCCTGGAAGAAAGAAATTGAAGTATTTTACCTCAAAATATATTTCTTTGATATACTTTAAAATGGCGCTATAAAGCTGCCTCTTATGGGGATAATCTTGATTCTGTAGAGAATCCCCTTTCCTTTCCAGGTCTTTCCTCAAATCCGTGAGAGAATTAACCAAGAGTGTGGCAACTTTTTAGGTCTGATAAGAGCTCTGAAGCCTGCTAATTGGGGGTTTCATCTGCATGATGAAACCTTGGTCTCCACCACCCCTTATCTTAACCCAGACATTCCATTCTATTGATTCCAGGTCTTTAGATAGTAACTCTTTTAACCAATTGCCAATCAGAAAATCTTTGAATCTGCCTGTGACATGGAAGCCCTCCCCCTCAGTTGTTTTGCCTTTCCAAACTGAACCAAAATACATCTTACATGTATTGATTGATATCTTTTGTCTCCCTAAAATGTATAAAACCAAGCTGTAGTCCGACCACTTGAGCACATGTTCTCAGGATCTTCTAAGGCTGTGTTACAGGCCACTGGTCACTCATATTTGGTTCAGAATAAATATCTTAAAATATTTTATAGAGTTCCACTATTTCCATCAACATTTCTAATTCTCATCTTAGTAAATGGAACCATTATTCATGCAGTTATCCATATCATAATATTCATCCAGCTCCACATAACTCTCTGCTAAGTGCAGACCGCTCCAAAAAGAACTGGTTTATTACCCAGTAGCCAGAGTCTTTCTTTCTCTCTCTCTTTCTCTCTGCACCCTCCTTCTCTCTCACTCTCTCATTTCTAAAGAAATGCAGGAGGAAAAAAACTGTCTTCTTCAAAGGAATTTATCTAGCCTCTTGGTATCTAAGAAACATTCCTGGAAGACAACAAAAGGTGGACTTGTTTCTTACATATTACCTCACTGTATTCCCTTACTTGATGGATAATTAGCCTGCAAACTTTCTTTTTTATACCTTAGAAATTATCTCTTTTAGAAAATAGTAAGGGCGGTTCCAAGATGGCCAAATAGGAAAAACTCCAGTCTACAGCTCCCAGCGTGAGCGACGCACAAGGCAGGTGATTTCTGCATTTTCAACTAAGGTACCTGGTTCATCTCACTGGGGCTTGTTGGACAGTGGGTGCAGCCCATGGAGTGTGAGCCGAAGCAAGGCAGGGCATCACCTCACCCGGAAAGCGCAAGGGGTCCAGGAATTCCCTTTCCCAGCCAAGGGAAGCTGTGACAGACGGTACCTGGAAAATCGGGACCCTCCCACCCTAATACTGCACTTTTCCAATGGACTTAGCAAACAGCACACCAGGAGATTATATCCCACTCCTGACTTGAAGGGTCCCACGCCCATGGAAACTCGCTCACTGCTAGCACAGCAGTCTGAGATCAAACTGCAAGGCAGCAGTGAGGCTGGGGAAGGGGCATCTACCATTGCTGAGTAGGTAAACAAAGAAGCCAGGAAGCTCGAACTGGGTGGAGCCCACCTCAGCTCAAGAAGGCCTGCCTGCCTCTGTAGACTCCACCTCTGGGGGCAGGGCATAGCTGAACAAAAGGCAGCAGAAACTTCTGCAGAATTAAACGTCCCTGTCTGACAGCTTTGAAGAGAGTAGTGGTTCTCCCAGCATGGAATTTGAGATCTGAGAACAGACAGACTGCCTCCCTAAGTGGGTCTCTGACCCCCGAGTAGCCTAACTGGGAGACACCTCCCTGTAGGGGCCGACTGACACCTCATACAGCCGGGTGCCCCTCTGAGACGAAGCTTCCAGAGGAGGCATCAGACAACAACATTTGCCATTGTGCAATATTTGCTGTTCTGCAGCCTCCATTGGTGATACTCAGGCAAACAGCATCTGGAGTGGACCTCCAGCAAACTCCAAACAACCTGCAACTGAGGGTCCTGACTGTTAGAAGGAAAATTAACAAACAGAAAGCACATCCACACCAAAACCCCATGTGTACATCACTATCATCAAAGACCAAAGGTAGATAAAAACCACAAAGATGGGGAGAAACCAGAGAAGAAAAGCTGAAAATTCTAAAAATCAGAGCGCCTCTTCTCCTCCAAAGGGTTGCAACTCCTCACCAGCAATGGAACAAAGCTGGACAGAGAATGACTTTGACAAGTTGACAGAAGTAGGCTTCAGACAATTGGTAATAACAAACTTCTCCAAGCTAAAGGAGGATGTTCGAACCTAGGGCAAAGAAGCTAAAACCCTTGAAAAAAGATTAGATGAATGGCTAACTAGAATAAACAGCCCAAAGAAGATCTTATATGACCTGATGGAGCTGAAAACCATGGCACGAGAACTACGTGATGCATGCACAAACTTCAGTAGCCAATTTGATCAAGTGGAAGAAAGGGTATCAATGATTGAAGATCAAATTAATGAAATGAAGTGAGAAGAGAAGTTTAGAGAAAAAAGAGTAAAAAGAAACGAACAGGCCGGGCGCAGTGGCTCAAGCCTGTAATCCCAGCACTTTGGGAGGCCAAGGGAGGTGGATCATGAGGTCAGGAGATCGAGACAATGGTGAAACCCCGTGTCTACTAAAAATGCAAAAAATTAGCCAGGTGTGGTGGCAGGCACCTGTAGTCCCAGCTACTGTGGAGGCTGATGCAGGAGAATGGCGTGAACCCGGGAGGTGGAATTTGCAGTGAGCCGAGATCATGCCACTGCACTCCAGCCTGGGTGACAGAGCAAGACTCCATCTCAAAAAAAAAAAAAAAAAAAAAAGGAAGCCAACAAAGCCTCGAAGAAATACTTTACTATATGAAAAGACCAAATCTATGTCTGATTGGTGTACCTGAAAGTGATGCGGAGAATGGAACCAAGTTGGAAAACACTCTGCAGGATATTATCCAGGAGAAATTCCCCAACCTAGCAAGGCAGGCCAACATTCAAATTCAGGAAATACAGAGAACACCACAAAGATACTCCTCAAGAAGAGCAACTCCAAGACACATAATTGTCAGATTCACCAAAGCTGAAATGAAGGAAAAAATGTTAAGGGCAGCCAGAGAGAAAGGTTGGGTTACCCACAAAGGGAAGCCCATCAGACTAACAGTAGCTCTCTCAGCAGAAACTCTACAGACCAGAAGAGAGTGGGGGCCAATATTCAACATTCTTAAAGAAAAGAATTTTCAACCCAGAATTTCATATCCAGTCAAACTAAGCTTCATAAGTGAAGGAGAAATAAAATCCTTTACAGACAAGCAAATGCTGAGAGATTTTGTGACCACCAGGCCTGTCCTACAAGAGCTCCTGAAGGAAGCACTAAACATGGAAAGGAATAACTGGTACCAGCCACTGCAAAAACATGCCAAATTGTAAAGGCCACCAAGGATAGGAAGAAACTGAATCAACTAACAAGCAAAATAACCAGCTTACATCATCATGACAGGATCAAATTCACACATAACAATATAAACCTTAAATGTAAATGGGCTAAATGCTCCAATTAAAAGACACAGACTGGCAAATTGGATAAAGAGTCAAGACCCATCAGTGTGCTGTATTCAGGAGACCCATCTCATGTGCAGACATACATAGGCTCAAAATAAAAGGATGGAAGAAGATCTACCAAGCAAATGGAAAACAAAAAAAAAGCAGGGGTTGCAATCCTAGTCTCTGATAAAACAGACTTTAAACCAACAAAGATCAAAAGAGACAAAGAAGGCCATTACATAATGGTAAAGGGATCGATTCAACAAGAAGAACTAACTATCCTAAATATATATGCAGCCAATACAGGAGCACCCAGATTCATAAAGCAAGTCCTTAGAGACCTATAAAGAGACTTAGACTCCCACACAATAATACTGGGAGACTTTAACAAACCACTGTCAACATTAGACAGATCAACGAGACAGAAAGTTAACAAGGATATCCAGGAATTGAACTCAGCTCTGCACCAAGTGGACCTAATAGACATCTACAGAACTCTCCACCCCAAATCAACAGAATATACATTCTTTTCAGCACTACATCGCATTTCTTCCAAAATTGACCACATACTTGGAAGTAAAGCACTCCTCAGCAAATGTAAAAGAACAGAAATTATAACAAACTGTCTCTCAGACCACAGTGCAATCAAATTAGAACTTAGGATTAAGAAACTCACTCAAAACCGCTCAACTACATGGAAACTCAACAACCTGCTCCTGAATGACTACTGGGTACATAATGAAATGAAGGCAGAAATAAAGATTTTCTTTGAAACCAGTGAGAACAAAGATACAACATACCAGCATCTCTGGGACACGTTTAAAGCAGTGTGTAGAGGGAAAGTTATAGCACTAAATGCCCACAAGAGAAAGCAGGAAAGATCTAAAATTGACATCCTAACATCACAATTAAAAGAACTAGAGAAGCAAGAGCAAACACATTCAAAAGCTAGCAGAAGGCAAGAAATAACTAAGATCAGAGCAGAACTGAAAGAGATGGAGACACAAAAAACCCTTCAAAAAATCAATGAATCCAGGAGCTGGTTTTTTGAAAACATCAACAAAATTGATAGACCACTAGCAAGACTAATAAAGAAGAAAAGAGGGAAGAATCAAATAGGTGCAATAAAAAAATGATAAAGGGGATATCACCACTGATCCCACAGAAATACAAACCACCATCAGAGAATACTATAAACACCTCTATGCAAATAAACTCGAAAATCTAAAAGAAATGGATAAATTCCTGGACACATACACCCTCCAAAGACTAAACCAGGAAGAAGTTGAATCCCTGAATAGACCAATAACAGGCTTTGAAATTGAGGCAATAATTAATAACCTACCAATCAAAAAAAGTCCAGGACCAGATGGATTCACAGCCAAATTCTACCACAGGTACAAAGAGGAGCTGGTACCATTCCTTCTGAAACTATTCCAATCAACAGAAAAAGAGGGAATCCTCCCTAACTCATTTTATGAGGCCAGTATCATCCTGATACCAAAGCCTGGCAGAGACACAACAAAAAAAAAGAATTTTTGACCAATATCCCTGATGAACATCGATGCAGAAATCCTCAATAAAATACTGGCAAAACGAATCCAGCAGCATATCAAAAAGCTTGTCCACCATGATCAAGTTGGCTTCATCCCTTAGATGCAAGGCAGGTTCAACATATGCAAATCGATAAACGTAATCCATCATATAAACAGAACCAAATACAAAAACCACATGATTATCTCAATAGATGCAGAAAAGGCCTTTGACAAAATTCAACAACCCTTCATGCTAAAAACTCTCAATAAACTAGGTATTGATGGAACGTATCTCAAAATAATAAGAGCTATTTATGACAAACCCACAGCCAGTATCATACTGAATGGGCAAAAACTGGAAGCATTCCCTTTGAAAACTGGCACAAGACAGGGATGCCCTCTCTCACTACTCCTATTCAACATAGTGTTGGAAGTTCTGGCCAGGGCAATCAGGCAGGAGAAAGAAATAAAGGGTATTCAATTAGGAAAAGAGGAAGTCAAATTGTCCCTGTTTGCAGATGACATGATTGTATATTTAGAAAACCCCATCGTCTCAGCCCAAAATCTCCTTAAGCTGATAAGCAACTTCAGCAAAGTCTCAGGATACAAAATCAATGTGCAAAAATCACAAGCATTCCTATACACCAATAACAGACAAACAGAGAGCCAAATCATGAGTGAACTCCCATTCACAATTGCTTCAAAGAGAATAAAATACCTAGGAATCCAACTTACAAGGGATGTGAAGGACCTCTTCAAGGAGAACTACAAACCACTGCTCAATGAAATAAAAGAGGACACAAACAACTGGAAGAACATTCCATGCTCATGGATAGGAAGAATCAATATCATGAAAATGGCCATACTGCCCAAGATAATTTATAGATTCAATGCCATCCCCATCAAGCTACCAATGACTTTCTTCACAGAACTGGAAAAAACTACTTTAAAGTTCATATGGAACCAAAAAAGAGCCTGCATTGCCAAGACAATCTTAAGCAAAAAGAACAAAGCTGGAGGCATCACGCCACCTGACTTCAAATTATACTACAAGGCTACAGTAATCAAAACAGCATGGTACTGGTACCAAAATGGAGATATAGACCAATGGAACAGAACAGAGCCCTCAGAAATAATACCACACATCTACAACCATCTGATCTTTGACAAACCTGACAAAAACAAGATATGGGGGGAAAAGATGCCCTATTTAATAAATGGTGCTGGGAAAACTGGCTAGCCATATGTAGAAAGCTGAAACTGGATCCCTTCCTTACACCTTATACAAAAATTAATTCAAGATGGATTAAAGACTTAAATATTAGACCTAAAACCATAAAAACCCTAGAAGAAAACCTAGGGAATACCATTCAGGACATAGGCATGGGCAAGGACTTTATGACTAAAACACCAAAAGCAATGGCAACAAAGCCAAAACTGACAAATGGGATCTAATTAAACTAAAGAGCTTCTGCACAGCAAAAGAAACTACCATCAGAGTGAAGAGAAAACCTACAGAATGGGAAAAAATGTTCACAATCTACCCATCTGACAAAGGGCTAATATCTAGAATCTACAAAGAACTTAAACACATTTACAAGAAAAAAATCAAACAACCCCATCAAAAAGTGGGTGAAGGATATGAACAGACACTTCTCAAAAGAAGACATTTATGCAGCCAACAGACACATGAAAAAATGCTCAGCATCACTGGCCATCAGAGAAATGCAAATCAAAACCACAATGAGACACCATCTCACACCAGTTAGAATGGTGATCATTAACAAGTCAGGAAACAACAGGTGCTGGAGAGGATGTGAAGAAATAGGAACACTTTTACACTGTTGGTGGGACTGTAAACTAGTTCAACCATTGTGGAAGACAGTGTGGCAATTCCTCGGGGATCTAGAACTAGAAATACCATTTGACCCAGCCATCCCATTACTGGGTATATACCCAAAGGATTATAAATCATGCTGCTATAAAGACACATGCACACGTATGTTTATTGCGGCACTATTCACAATAGCAAAGACTTGGAACCAACCCAAATGTCCATCAATGATAGACTGGATTAAGAAAATGTAGCACATATACACCATGGAATACTATGCAGCCATAAAAAAGGATGAGTTCATGTCCTTTGTAGGAACATGGATGAAGCTGGAAACCATCATTCTGACCAAACTATCACAAGGACAGAAAACCAAACACCGCATGTTCTCACTCATAGGTGAGAATTGAACAATGAGAACACTTGGACACAGGGTGGGGAACATCACACACTGGGGCCTGTCGTGGGGTGTGCGAAGGAGGGAGGGATAGCATTAGAAAATATACGTAATGTAAATGACGAGTTAATGGCTGCAGCACACCAACATGGCACGTGTATACATATGTAACAAACCTGCACGTTGTGCACATGTACCCTAGAACTTAAAAGTATAATTTAAAAAAAAGAAATTGTCTCTTTTAGAAGATTAACCCAAGTTTACAAAATTTTCTCTTTTTTAACCGCAATCTCATCCAAAAAAAACCCCACAACACAGCCCTCTTTGGATATTATTTGTTACATATACTACATTTCTTAAGCAAATTAAAATAAAATTATTTCTGCAAAGCTTTTCATTATTGCACTGGTTAAAAACACAGCCCATTGTCTTTTCATGCTATGTATTTTTTTTCCCTTGGCTTTAAAATATTGGGAGTTATTTTCAACTACTGAACGACTGATCAAGAAAAAGCACTGTTTCCTCTGTAATAAGAATTTTTCAAGTCAATGTTAATAACTTATTTTCCATATAATTTTAAGACATCTAATCTCCTCCACAAGTCTCTGAAAATAGCCAAAACTCAAAGTATCATGAGGAAAAATCCATATCAATAGCAGTATCTTCATTATAATTCATGTTTTTTAAAATTTACCAAACAGTTCTCATCTTAGCAAGAGCCTGGCTAGCTTGTTTATGGAACATTTTGTAGTTTACTAGTTTGATGTTGCTAGAAGTGATTCAGAAATGTGTGACATTGAAACTGCCTTTGCATACATTACAACAGAAAATGATGGTAGTAAAAGAGATCTGATCTAACCCATTGCCATCCCCATCTTGCCTTTCCCTTAAGAATTCCTAGGCTTAGGCTAAGCTAACTTTGGTAGACATTTAATTTACAGTTCAAATGATAATAGGCCTTTCACAAAAACTCAACCACCTTTGTAAAGATAACAAAAGGCCCTCATGCTAGAGGGAGGAGAGGAAACTGAATTCTGCTAAGGTGTAGACTGGTCACAAGATATGCAAATTTACTGTTGTAGATTGACCTTTTGAACTATCTTTTCAGGTTTTATATATGTGTGACACCCACGGCTCCACCTGGACTCACTGACTGATGATTCCACACTTCCATGCCCCGCCCAGAAGCACCTCAGTTCTAGAGGACAGCTTCAACAATCCTATGGTTTCATCTTGGACCCAACAAATCAGCAGTAAGGCCTAGCCACCCCATCACTTCCCCCAAACTGCCTTTGAAAAAAAAACCTAACCTACGAGCCTTCAATGTGATTGATTTGAGTAATAACTCCGTTCTGCTCCCACATGGGGTGGCTGGCCTCACGTCAATTAAAATCTTTCTTTACTGCAAAAACCCAAATAGTCTATTAATCTACATTATGGAAATTAATATATTTTGCTCTATAAACTGGTTCTTGGCATTCTCAGCCATATTCACTACTTTTTTTTTTATTATCTAGCACACATGAAGCTATTAAAGTAGTTTTTTCAAGACTGGGCATTTTATTCCAGGGAAAGTATTTGTAATAGATTCTAATTTATGAATTTATTCAAATTTAATATCTGTAGGCAGGATCATCTCTGGATATTAAATACTTGAAAAGTTTATATTCCATGAAGTCGGAGGTCTGACCTCTAAGCATGGGCCTACCACTTCTCGGCCTGGTGATCATGAGTAAATCAGTTTTCCAACCTGCAATTTTTAATTTGCAAAATGGAGATGATGGTAATACCTGCCTCATAAGACTGTGGTGAAAATTTAATAAACTTACACATGTAATAAGCCAAACATAGCTCCTGGCATGTGTAGACATTCAATAAATGCTATTTTCAAAGAAACTAGGGGTGAATAATTTTACATCTTTAAATAAGGAAAGTTTTTCCATGCAATGGTGCTAAAGCCAGAAGCCATAAATGAAAATATTATTGTATTTAACTGCATAAAACAAAGTTTTTAAATAACAAACACATTGCAATCAAGGATAAAAGATAACACCTGGAGAAAAAGATTTGCAACATATGTGCCAGGAAAAGGGTAAATATCCACAGTGCCTCAAGTTCTTATAAATCAGCACAAAAGAGAAGGAAAAAAGGGTAAAAAAATGAATAAACAATTTAAAAAGAAATAGGGCTAGTAAATATATGAACAGATGTTCAGCCTCACTAGTAATCAAAGAAATGCAAAAAAAAAACCAACAGATTGGTTATGATTAAAAAGATGGACAAAGCCCAGGATTTGCAAGTGTGCAAGCAATAGGCTGCTCTCACACACTTCTGGTAAGTATATTTATTGATCTAGTCTCTTTGGAGGGTTATTTAGTGATACATTCCAAAGTTTAAAAGATGTAGTCTCTTTTCTTTGTTATGTTAGTGTTTGAATATTCTACACATTTTAATATATTTCTAAAATATTCTATATAAACATACTCTATAATATTTTATGTATTCTACTATCAGACAAAATAAAGCTGGCTTCACTTTGGAAAATCAAAGTAGTTTCCTTCCCTTCTTTTTAGGGTTTTTATGAGAATAAAATTATATTCTCTTCCAAATGAGATCTCAGGCAGCCTTATAGGGAGTGAGTGGTCATTGCAGTAACGATTGCTAATATCCCTGTGGCAACCTGTGGATTGCAAAGTATGCCACTTACCTTAATCTTACAACTACTGAACATAAACAGGGCTGGAATTATTATTGATCCCTTATAAATGATTATGAGCCTCAAGCCTCTTTTAATTCCCAAGTCAAATCAGGCACTGCCCCACAGACTGTTCAAAAGAGGAAAATAGGCAATATTCAGGGACCTGGACCATCTTCTCCACTGGCTATCCCCCAGGGGGCGCTCAACTGACAGTAAATTAGACCTGCAAAGCATCTTCAGGCTCTCTTCTCTGTGGTTCCTTTACCATCTGTTGAATGATAAAGAAAATCTCTCCTCATTTCAAGTTTGTAAAACAAGTCTTTTTTGTTGAAGCTCCTTATCAGATCTGTCCATGGGGCATGAGAATTTTCCCTTCACCCCCTCATAAGGCTTGAAATTTTCTTTGTCATCTATGCTCCCATCAGAAACTATGCTGGGAAAAACTATGACTAGGCAAATGACCCTGTAGTGATTCCAGGCATCAAGTTCATGTAACCTTCACCCTTGCCTCACCTCCACCCCGCTACACCCGTCAGGCCACCTTCCTGCATTAGATATTCAATATGATTATCCGCTTTTCTTCTCACAACAGTTTTTCAAGAAGGGATGTGAAAAAACACACATACACACACACACACACACACACACACACAGCTTCTGAAGCTCATTTATATCCTAGCATAAATGATGCCAACAGCAACAGCATTTCATAGCCATGGAACCAAAAATGCAAGGTAAAATAATGAAGTTATTGTAGGTGAGATTTCAGGGTATTCAAATATTGACAAATCATTTTGAGGTGGGTTATTTCTGACATCACATGAATAATGATGGTGCCACATAACATATGTCCAGAGAACCTAGGCCCAGCTTCAGCTAGACATAGGTATCTAAATTCTGTTAATCAATGGATTCTGAAAGTTAGAGAATTTTTCTGAAATTCATTCTAATCTTCTCTATGGGACTTTATAATCTCACCGGCAATTGTTTGACTGTTAATAGCTGATATGAGCATCAAGTTTAGGGTGTTCTAAAAGCCTTAAAGGACTTGAATAGTTTCTAACAGCTAGAGAAAAACAAGCCAAAGTACAGAAGTAGCAACTTTCTGGCCTGAAAGAAATCATAGCAATTACTACAAAAGAGCTCTATTAATGAAATCCTTCATTTTTTAAGTTAGCAAATAAAGGTCAGGTAAACTATGGTGTTAATAGCATGGAGTTAATGAAAATAACAATGCAGGCCTATACTTGAAGACATAGAAAGCTGTCCATGATATTTTTAAGTAGGTTACAAAAATAGGACTACTACGGCCCCATTTTTGTAATGTAATAAAATAGGGGCCAGACGCAGTGGCTGATGCCTGTAATCCCAGCACTTTGGGAGGCCGAGGTGGGTGGATCACCTGAGGCCAGGAGTTCAAGACCAGCTTGGCCAACATGCTGAAACCCCGTCTCTACTAAAAATACAAAAATTAGCTGGATGTGGTGGTGGGTGCCTGTAATCCCAGCTACTCAGGAGGCTGAGGCAGGAGAATCACTTGAACCCGGGAGGCGGAGGTTGCAGTGAGCTGAGATCATGTCACTGCACTCCAGCCTGGGCGACAAGCAAAACTCCATCTTAATAATAATAATAATAATAATAATAATAATAATAATAGGGTTTTATTTTGGAGAAGGATGAGTTAAACTGATATCTTTTCATTCTCAATAATCCGTAGTTCCAAGTCATCCTATATCTTCAGCATCAAGATCCATGTTGAATGACCTTAGGGAGGCTCTGACAGAATGTAGAATGGACACTGCTTCCAATAGTAGGAAGCCGCCTGAGGCTGCTCCTTCCAGAATAATGGTTAAAGAAAGAATAAGGTAACAAGGTAGAGGACACAGATTCCCAGGCCTCCTCTTTTGGGCTGATGCCTCAGAGAGGAGGAGGTGAGAGCCCACCCTGGCAGATAGTTTGAAGAGAATGCAGAAGACAGAAGGATTTTTCTCTGCTTCCTTCAAGAAACACTGAATTGCTGCAATGTTTTCCTCTGTACTTTTAAAAGAAAAACTTCAGCCGAATTAAAGTTTAATTGAGCAATGAACAATTCATGAATCAGGCAGCCCCCAGAGTCACAGCAGATTCAGAGAGACTCTATGGATGCCTCAGGGTCAGAACAAATTTATAGACAAACAAAGCGAAGCGATGTACAGAAATTGGAAGTGAGGTACAGAAACAGCTGGATTGGTTACAGATTGGGGTTTGCC
Organism: Symphalangus syndactylus; assembly: GCF_028878055.3. Lineage (NCBI taxonomy): Eukaryota > Metazoa > Chordata > Mammalia > Primates > Hylobatidae > Symphalangus > Symphalangus syndactylus. Next base: position 72,848,263 of record NC_072425.2, on the reverse strand, counting down.
TTATTTGAACACAGTTTGAACACTCAGCAGTGTGAGTGGTTGAAGTATGGCTGCTGGGATTGGCCAAGCCTCAGCTATTGTTACCGGCACATACTCCTAAATTAGGTTTTCAATCTTGTCTACCTATTAAGTTACAGCTAGTCCACAAAGAGTCAAATATAGAAGTACAGAGTCCTTGTCAGGCCATACTTAATTCACTTTAACAATTCTTAATAGGCATCACATAAGAAGTGAACATACCGTTGGAAAATAAAAAGGACAGATGGCCTCCATTGTATCCAACATACCATAAGGGCAAAAATGAACACACACAATTTTGTATGTAAGAATGGGGGTAAATAGCGCTTGCCCAGTAGAAATGAGAAAAGTAGAGCTAGATGAATAATGTGGCATATGACTTAGAGGAGATGATCTTCCAACTTGATCTGGCAGCAAACTTTTCTCCCCTATAGTAGACAGATGCTCCATCTCAATTCAATGCCCTAGCCACTTTTTGCCAAGAGAAATTGACTCAGTTCTCTAAACTAGACAATAGACCATCTATAGGTTTCAATTGCTCACAACGAGTGGTCTGATGAGTAGAAAAAAAAAATGTATTCGGTGATCAACTCAAAGAAGAATCTTCCCTAAGGAAATTTTGATTAGGGTTCTCTAATAGCACAGCCAAAGAGAAGATCTAGAAAAAGCAGGCTATGATTAGCAAATAGGGGAGAAAAAAAGGATGAAAATCTCATGGTTTGAATTTGAAAACTGCTTATGTGCCATTTAACACAATAATATGTTGCCAAAAACAGTCAGGCTGTGGAAATCATGACCTGTAATCATCAAAAATAGAGCTTATGTTGTCTTCAGCCCCAACAAATTTAAATTTAGGACAGATGATATTTCTAGCCTCATCTAAGCCAAGTCAAAGAGATTGTTTTCCTCATTGTTCCTCGAGTATGCTTTTCTAAGAACGAAAACCTTTACAAATGTAATTGATTCTTCTAACCAATTGGAGTTGCCAGTTGGTTCTGAGCCGAAGGCCATGTCCAGGGAGTTCCGTAAACTTTGTGCCGTGCCAAGTATATAATTCTGGTCTCTAAACTTTCACAATATGCTTTGAGAAAGTGGCAAAACAAAGTGAAAATTGTTATTCCGGTTAAAGCAATTGCTCAATGGAGCCCAAAACTTGTGGAAGAAAATCTTAGGTTGAAAACCTTAGATTCCGACTTCTTGGATATGACACAGACCATGGTACCATAGTGGGTACAGCGGCCTCCAAGACATCTGCCTGCTAAGCTAATGGAACAAAGTTATCCAACCATGAGACTTGGAGTCAAGACTCCTGACTTTAATTTGACATATATGATGTATTTGACACACTCTTCAGTTTTTTTAGACATTACCATCCAATACCATTTTAATTGTTTGGAAATCCTCCAATTAAGGTGCTCTGTGATTCTATTTTCCCTTTTTGGAAATTCAAAAAGGGATTAGTCACCTATGTTATTAGAGAGGACCAAAAGTTGAAAAGCTACAATGGAAAATACTTCAAATATCATTGTGTGACTGCTTAAGCCAGGCTTAGTCTCCTCTTTTGTCCAATATTAAAAGCAGTTTCTTTTTTCTGATCACATGGTCTAACAGACAGTGGTAATTTCAAATAAGAAGTATTGTCAGGCATGGTAACTCACATCTGTAATCCCAGCACTTTAGGAGGCTGAGGCAGGCAGATTGCTTGAGTCTAGGAGTTTGAGACCAGCTTGGCCATCATGGTGAAACCCTGTCTGTACCAAAAATACAAAAATTAGCCAGGCACATAGTGGCACATACCTATAATCCCCACTACTCGGGAGGCTGAGGCATGAGAATCACTTGAAACCGGGAGGCAAAGGTTGCAGTGAGCCAAGATCGTGCCATTACACTCCAGCCTGGTCAACAGAGTAAGACTCTGTTTCACAAAAAGAGAAAAATAATAAATATTAATTGAAAACTGTGTAACAATGTAGTACTATGTCCATATTGCAAAATAAAACAGGCAGATGAGATTTAGCACCTGCCTATGGGAATCTATAGTTCACATATTTGAGTTAAATGCATTTTGTACCTACTATATGACAACATAGGCATAATCCCTGCCTTAACGGAGCACACAAAATGGTGAACATGATCAATAATTAAACAAGCAATTACAATGCATCTTATATGTGGTGTGTTAGAGGAAGCCCAGGATGGTGTGAGAGCACAAGTGGGCACCTCAGATGAACTTGAAAACTCAGGTAAAGCTTTCTGGCCAGGCACAGTGGCTCACACCTGCAATCCCAGCACTGTGGGAGGCTGAGGTGGGCAGATCACTGAAGATCAGGAGTTCAACACCAGCCTGGCTAACATAGTGAAACCCCGTCTCTACTAAAAATACAAAAACTAGCTGAGCAAGGTGGTGGGCGCCTATAATCCCAGCTACTCAGGAGGCTGAGGCAGGAGAATCGTTTGAACCCAGGAGGTAGAGGTTGCAGTGAGCCGAGACTGCACCACTGCATTCCAGACTGGGTGACAAAGTGAGGCTCTGTCTCAAAAAAAATAAAAATAAATAAAAATAAATAAAAATAAAGGTTTCTGGAGGAGGCTGAAGTCAGAACAATAAATAGACTTTTCAAGATAAAAAAGAGGAATGTTAGGAATGTTCCCAGTTTTAAAGAAGATTATGCTGGTGAGAGTAGGTGTTTAGTTGTGGCTTATTATTATTCATTCACCAATTCCATAAATATTCATTCAATTTACACTATGTTTCAGATATATAGTAAAAGAAATTCCCTTTTTAGTTTTATTGTATTAATACTAAAAGTAATAGTATCAAAAATAACATTAATAAGGTAAGCACCATATGTTTATTAATTTTGTCTTTCATTCAACAAACACTGGACTGGAATGCCTAAGAAAATAGCTGACACTCATCAAATTATTACTCAAGTTGCAGACATAAAAGAAATCAAAATCAGGCAAAGCCTGTGCCCATAACTCATGTCAATTCCATTGGTTAGACAATTATTCATTTGTATTTCAATCTTTTGTGTTATGGAAAACATTCAAATTTGAAAAAACAGAAAGTTGTCAGGTATCTATGATTCAATTCCATTCATTTCATTCATATATAAATACCAACTACACAAAATAATGTTAATAATGTCTTGTGGGGTCTAAAATATATATAACATTAAAATGCATGGAAACAGTAACATAAATTTAGATGAGGCAATAATGTGTTAATGTTTAAAAACATGTTTTCAAAAACATTATATTTGATTAGTTTATGTTTCTGTGGTATAAATACTCACACTATGGCCAATGTCAAACTACCAGTGTTCTAACAACTGGCTTGCAAAACTACCAAATATTTGTCAGTCAATCTTTAGGAATTGGTATAAGCCATTAGCACACTACTGGGTGGAGCTAAAGAGACAGAAGCTCTTCTAAGTTTGTTGCATTATCCTGGATATATTTAAAATAATAGTTTATGTTAGGCTCTAATAAATAATAATATATATTGTCATTTCTAAGTAACTATTAAAAGAAAAAGTAGAGATATGTATGACTAAGGAGTAAATAGAAGGAAAATGGAATAATATTAAATATTTAATTGGCTGGGTGTGGTGGCTCACACCTGTAATCCCAGCACTTTGGGAGATGGAGGCAGGAGGATAATTTGAGCCCAGAAGTTCAAGACGAGACTGGGCAACATAATGAGACCCTGTCTCTCCAAAACAAAAAATTAGCTGAGTATGGTGACACGTTCCTGTAGTCCCAGCTACTTGAAAGACTGAGGTGGGAGGATTGCTTGAGCTCAGAAGGTTGAGGTTTGAGCAATAATTGGGCCACTGCACTCCAGTCTGAGTAACAGAGTGAGACCCTGTCTCAAAAAAAAGAAAAGAAATATTTAATTAACCAAAGAGAATGCAAGAAAGGAGAGTGAAATGGTGGAACAAATAAAAAGCTAATAAGACTGTAGACTTAAACCAAAATATATCAGTAATTATATTAAGTATAAATGGACTATATACCCTAATTAAATGTCAAAGTCATAAGGCCTAAAGAAGAAAAATTACATGACCATACAAATGTGCAGAAAAAACATTTGACAATATCAAACACCATTCATGATAAAAACTCTCAGCAAACTAGGAATAGAGGGAAACTTCAACTTGATGAAGAACATCTGCAAAAATCCAACAGCTAACATTATGCTAAAGTTAGCTTTCCTGCTAAAATCAGAACAAGACAAGGATGTCCTTTCTCACCATTCCTTTTCAACATTCACTGGAAGCCCTAGCTAATGCAATAAGATAAGAAAAGGAAATAAAAGCTGTATTGATGAGAAAAGAAGGAATAAAACTACTTATGTTTACAGAAGATACGATCATCTATGTAGAAAATCTAAAAGAATCTACAAAAAAATTTCTAGAACTAGTAAGAAATTATAGCAAGGTTGCAGGATACAAGATTAATATGTTAATTGCTGCTTTTCTATATACCAGCAATTAACAAGTGGAATTTAAAATTAACACGTTATCACTTACAGTAGCACTCACAAAAATGAATACTTAAGTGTAAATCTAACAAACTATGTGTAAAATATATATGAGGAAAACTAGAAGTCCGATGAAAGAAATCAAAGTAGAACTAAATAAAGAAGAGCTATTTCATGTTCATGGATGGAAAGACTCAATATTGTCAAGAAGTCAGTTCTTCCCAACTTGATCTATAGATTTACATCAATCCAAATCAAAATCCCAGCAAGTTCTTTTGTAGATATTGACAAACTGATTCTAAAGTTTATACGAGAGGCAAAAGACTCACAATAGCCAACTCAATAATGAATGAATGTCAACCAGATTACTGACACTACCTAACTTCTGGACCTACTATAAAGCTACAGTTATCAAGACAGTGTGATACTGGCAAAAGACTAGATGAAAAGAACCCAACAGAGAGCTCAGAAATAGACCCATATCCGTATATAGTCAGTTGATCTTTGACAAAGGAGAAAAAGCAATACAATGGAGCAACAAATGGTGCTGAACAACTGGACATCCTTTTGAACATCAGACCTTACATTCTTCACAAGATTTAACTCAAAATGGATCATAGAGTAAAACATATAAAACTTTAAAAAAATGATATTGAAGAAAATCTAGGGTCCTTGGATATGGCCATAACTTTTTAGATACAACACCAAAGAAAGGCACAACCCATGAAAGAAATAATTGACAAGCTAAAAGCTTCTTCTCATTGAATAACAATGTCAAGAACATTAGAAGACAAATCACAAGTAGGGAAAAAAAATTGCAAAAGATACATTTGATAAAGGACTGTTATCCAAAATATACAAAGAATTCCTGTGACTCAACAATAAGGAAATGAACAATCCAATTTAAAAAGTGAGCAAAAGATCTGACTAGACACCTCACCAAACAAGATATACAGATGACAAGTAAGCATATGATGTTCATTATGATATTCATCATATATCATTAGGCAATTGCAAGCTCAAACAATAGTGAGATACCACTATACACTATTAAAATGACCAAAATTTAGAACATTGACAACGCCAAAGCTGCTGAGGATGTGCAGCAACAGGAACTCTCATTCATTCCTGGTGGGAATGCAAAATGGTACTTTGGAAGACAGTTTGGCAGTTTCTCACAAAACCAAACATAGTCTTACCAAGTGATTTTGAAATCATACTCCTCAGTATTTACCCAAATGAATTGAAAACTTATGTCCACACAAAAACCTGTACATGGATGTTTATGGCAGCTTTATTTATAATTGCCAAAACTTGGAAGCAACAAAGATGTCTTTCAGTAGGTGAACGGCTAAATATAGTACATTCAGAAAATTGAATATTATTCAATGCTAAAGAAAAATGAGCTATCAAGCAATGAAAGACATGGAGGAAACTTAAATGCATACCACTAAGTGAACTAAGCCAACCTGAAAAGTCTATAAACTGTATATAACTATGTGACATCTCAGAAAAAGAAAAACTATGGAGACAATAAAAAGATCAATGGTTGCTAAGGGTTGAGGGGATGGAGGGATGAATAGGTAGAGCACAGAGGAATTTTAGGGTAGTAAAACTTCTATATACTACAATGGTGGATATATGTTGCTATACATTTGTTAAAACCCAAAAAATGTTCCAGCATGGGCAACATAGCAAGGCCTCATCTCTACAATTTTTCTTTTTAATTAGCTGTTCGTGGTGGTGCAAGCCTGTAGTCCCAGCTACTCAGAAAGGTGAGGCGAGAGGATTGCTTAAGTCCAGGAGGTCAAGGTTGCAGTGAGCTATGACCATGCCACTGCACTCTACACCAAGAGTGAATCTTAATGTAAACTATGGACTTTGGGTTATAATGATACACCAGTGCTAATTCATGGACTGTAACAAATCCCCCACTCTGCTCTGGATGTTGATAGCAGAAGAGACTGCGCACATGTTGTGACAGGAGGTATATGGGAACACTGTACTTCTGCTCAATTTTGCTGTGAACTTAAAACTACCCTAAAAAAATTAAGCTTATTAATTTAAAAAAACATACTGAACAGGAAGGTCAATTGCAGCAACTCCACAGTCCACAGTGTCATCAATTATCCCAAGCTACTTCTTTCTCTCTGCTCTGCCAGCCTCAGTGTGTGGCCCTCACCCTCATGGTCTCTTTATGGCCTCAAGATGGGAATTTTACTTCCATCCTCATCTCAACCCTCCAGTCAAGAAGAAGAACAAGGAAGTGACAAGAGGAAAGGCAGGCACCATTATTAGGAAAGGAAAACTTCCCCAGAAATCACCGCAGGCTTTTGCTTTCTATCAGAACTGTGTCATGTAACCAATTCTAGCTGCAAAAAAAATGCTACTTTTTTAGCTGGGCACATTAGGGCTTTCTTAGTTAGAAATATGGGAGAAAATAGATCGTGTAGACAAGCAGCAGTATCTGCCACATAAAGATTAAATAAATGTGAATTACTTTTATTTACAAACAGAACTAAGAGATCAGACATACATACCTAAAAATATATGTGTGTATATGTATATATGTAGTCCTGAAGCTCCCTAGTTCAATGTTCCCATGCAGTCTTTGTTTGGGATGCCTGTAAAATCACTAGCAATAATAATAACTACTAAGTATGCCCAGGCCCTAAAATATATCTATATATTATTAAGTTTAATCCTTACAATATTCCTATAGGCAGCTAGTATTATTATACCCATTATATTGATGTGGAAACTTAAGTTTCGAAGAAATAATAACTTGCCCAAACTTACATAGGTAGTAAGTGGAATAGTTAGCATTCAGATTAAAGTCTGACTCACTTAAAAAACACTTCTAAAATTTTTCCAGGACCACCTTTTTCCTTCCAAGAAGAATACATTTACCACTCGTTAACAAAGTAAGCCTGACCATCCTTGCTCGCTTAGCAGTTTTTTGCCCAAATATTTCTCTCTCAGACAGAATACATTTCTCATTAAAATATGGTCCATAGTCTGAACAAGTTTCTTGAGTGGTTTTTAAAAAATATTTCTCTTTCATATCCCAAAAATAAGGTCTTTTAGGCATAGAAACAGCTAGTTTCCTTTTAGTTCTCACCCTTAACATTTTTCCTATTAGAGACACTGCAGTTCTCAGGGATGTATTTTAGTAGTATCTTTGTAGAAAAAGTATAGGTTTTTTTTTTTCAACACTTAGACCTTATAAGAATGTGAGGAAAGGGCAGGTGGGAGGATAGAGTCCCTGCAGTTTATTATTTGAGAAGACAAATTGCTTTTTCATAGAGGATGAACGATGATCAGAAAACCGCAGTCACTGCTAAAGATACAGCATTGTTAGGATGGTTTAAAAGGAACTGGTGTGTCAATGGAAGAGCAAAGTCCAGGAAGACCCCAGGGGGAGATAGTGGGCCACAGCCTGCCAACCTGTGCTATGACTATTTCCTTGCTGTGAAAGCAACAACAAAGCCCTGAGTTGCTCAGATAGATCACAGAAAACTGAGAAGTGCACACACTGGACTCTCAATGGTTAAGTAACGCTTGAAAAAGGAAAAAGAGCTAGAGTTCCAACCTGTTTTTCCTTCCCCATGGCCAGTTTTCCCTAAAGCATCCTTATAAAGGATGGTGGATACTTACAATCAGGAAATGAGGCAACCAGGCCCAATAACATGGTTCTAATGGGAAGCTCATTAAAATAGAAGGAAAATACTTTTTTGCACCATGTCTCCCATAGAACAGAATTAAAATGATGGGTTGTTTTCCAACAGAGACTCAGTTAATAACTGTGGATTACCTTCCTAAAATAGAGGGTCTTATTGAATATTGCAAGTAGCTAACAAAAGACCAGACTGAGAACCATCTGCAGTGATGTCTTTATAGACATTTCTCATCAGAGTACATGGAAGTTGTGGTAGATACTATATATTGATTCACTCAGCACACACTCAGATCCTCTCTAATTTGTGCTCTCATGTACTGAAAAGCTAATATTTGCATCTTTCAGATCCTCTTGTAGACATACCTGTGAGAGACCTATATTGCATAACACAGTGGGAGGTGGCAGTTATCTGGGGAGATCAGATCTTCTGACAAGAAGAGGCATTTGGATCTCCTGTGGGGCATCTGTGGCTGAGGTTCTACTCTCATGCCACTAATGTCATGTATGCCATGCAACAGGCAACAGCAATGGGAAAGTTTCCATTAAAACAATTTAGAGTTTAGAGTGTCTCTACACTATGTTGTTCCTGATTGTATAGTATCCAAATTTAGCTCATTGGTCCTCTTAGAAATTTATCATACCATTCAATGCTCCAAAATTAATCACTTTATGATTAAACTACCTAGAATAGATTCCATCATCTGCAGTTACTAATCCTGGCCCATATAGAAATTTGTACCAGAAATGTTTGCCAAAAAAATGGACCCTTTAAGGAAATAAGAATTTAATGCTGGTTATTGTATTTATCCCATCAGGCTGCCATAATAAAATGCCATAGGCTGAGTGCTTAAACAGAATTTTTCTTTCTCACAGTTCTGGAAGCTGGAAAGTCCAAAATGAAGGTGCCAGCCAATTTGGTAATTTGTGATGGCTCTTTTTCTTCCCAGTTTGTAGATCTCAGCTTTCTTACTGAGTCTTCCCATGGGAAAGAGAGGAAGTTCTCATGTCTCTTCATCTTTTCATAAAGACACAAATCTCATCATGGAGGCCCCACTCTCATGACCTCATTTAAACCTAACTAATTATCACCCAAAAACTTTACCTCCAAATACGATCACATTAGAAATTAGGGCTTCAGCATGTGAATTTAGGGGGAGACAACACTCAGTTCATAACAGTTATATATTCTGGCTGGATGTGAAGACAGTCAGAGATGGCTAGCATTAGAGGTTGGGGCACTAATAGTATAATGTATTTCGATGGAATTCAGTGTCAAACTGTCCCTATGGTCACCTTGAATGAAGGAGCTAGTAGAAGGCTTTGGTGGGCCAAGTTACTGCTGCAAAAAGCTATTTTGAAGAACATGGGGCATACAATGGTCATATGGAAAGTGGGCTAGTGATTTCTAACTGTGGTGGAGTACTTTAATAAAGAAAATGACAAACTCAAGGTTTTAAATCCTTAGCCAAAGGCACAGTTGGAGAACCATGACTTCCCTAATGTGGACATTATCACTTGTAGCTGCTGGCAGATGTAACCAAACAGAACTTGCAAGGTCTGATGCTATGGGTTGCTAAATTACAATATAAGTTGAATTCCAACCTCACCCAAGAGTCTTATATGAGAGTTAGGGCACTAATTTGGAAAGTGGGACCTCAAGAATGGAAATAGAGAAATTTATGGAATTTGGACAACTTCAAGTTATCCATTCTCTCAAATACCACTGACCCTTCCTTTTAGCAAAGGTAGCATTTGCCACCCTCTTTCTCTCTTTGTAAATTATTTTAAAATAGAGATGGAGTCTTACTTTGTTTCCCAGGCTGAGATTGAACCCCTGGGCTCAAGCAATCCTCCTGCCTCAGCCTCCCAAAGTGCTGGGGTTATAGTCATGCGCCACCACACCCAGCTTGCCTCCCTCTTTGATAAGACTTTTGCTGCCTCACTTGAAGATTTTGTAATGTTTCTCTAAAAGGAGTTGTCCTATTCTAAAATTCATATGAAATCAAGAAAGAGCCCAAATAGCCAAAGCAATCCTAAGCAAAAAGAACAAACCTGGAGGCATCACATTACCCAGCTTCAAACTATACTACAGAGCTACAGTAACCAAAACAGAATGGTATCGGTACAAAAACAGACACGTAGACCAATGAAACAGAATAGCTAGGCTATAAATAAAGCTACACACCTACAACCATCTGATCTCCAAGAAAGTCAACAAAACAAGCAATAGGGAAAGGACTCCCTACTCAATAAATGGTGCTGGGATAACTGGCTAGCCATATGCAGAAGATTGAAACTGAACCACTTCCTTATGCTATATACAAAAATCAGCTCCAGGTGAATTAAAGACTTACATGTAAAACCTAAAACAACACTTGAAGAAAACCTAGGACATACCATTCTTGACACAGTCCCTGGAGAAGATTTTATGACAAAGATGCCAAAAGCAATTGCAACAAAAACAAAAGTTAACCAACGATACCTAAATAAACTAAAGACCTTCTGCACGGCAAAAGAAACTAGACTAAATAGACAACCAACAGAATGGGAGGAAACATTTGCAAACTATGTATCTGACAAAGGTCTAATATCCAGCATCTGTAAGAAACTTAAATTACCAAGCAAAAAACAAACAACCCTGTTAAAAAGTGGGCAAAGGACATGAATCGCTACTTTTCAAAAGAAGACATACATAGGGCCAACAAGCATATGAAAAAAAGCTCAACATCACTGATCATTAGAGAAATGCAATCAAAACCACTATGAGATACTAGCTCACACAAGTCAGAATGGCTATTATTAAAAAGTCAAAAAATGACAGAAGCTGGCAAGATTGTGGTGAAAAGACAAAGTTTACACAGTGCTGGGGAGAATGTAAATTAGTTCAGCCACTGTGGAAAGCAGTTGGCAATTTTTCAAAGAATTGAGAACTACCATTCCACCCAGCAATCCCATTATTGGGTATATATCCAAAGGAATATAAATTGCCCTACCATAAAGACACAGGCATGTGTATGTTCACCACAGCATTATTGACAATAGCAAAGACATGGATTCAACTTAAGTGCCCATCAAAGGTAGACTGGATAAAGAAAATGTGGTACATATACATCATGGAATACTACACAGCCATAAAAAAGAATAAGATCACATCGTTTGCAGCAACATGGATGAAGCTGGAGGCCATTATCTTAAGTGAACTAACACAGGAACAGAAAACCAAACACCACATGTTCTCATTTATAAGTGAGAGCTAAACATTTAGCACACATGGACACAAAGAAGGAAGCAATAGACCCCAGGGCCTACTTGAGGGTGGGAGGAGGGTGAGAATAAAAAACTACCTATTAGATACTATGCTTATCACCTAGGTGACAAAATAATATGTACATCAAACCCCCACAACATACAATTTACCTACAGAACAACACAACACCTATACCCCTGAAACTAAAATAAAGTAAAAAAAAAAAAAAAGCGTTGTCAATTTTCTTTATTCCTGTCATTTTCTTAGTACCTCCAAATGTTTATTTTTTATTTATTTTATATTTATTTATTTATTTTTGAGATGGAGTCTCGCTCTATCACCCAGGCTAGAGTGCAGTGGTGCAATCTCGGCTCACTGCAACCTCCGCCTCCCGGGTTCAAGCAATTCTCCTGCCTCAGCCTCCCAAGTAGCTGGGGACTACAGGCACCCGCCACTATGCCCGGCTCATTTTTTTTTTTTTTTTTTGAATTTTGTTGTAGAGATGGGGTTTCACTGTGTTAGCCAGGATGGTCTTGATCTCCTGACCTCATGATCTGCCTGCCTCGGCCTCCCAAAGTGATGGGATTACAGGCGTGAGCCACCGTGCCTGGCAGTACCTCCAAATCTGTAACAAAAGTCAGATGCCAGGATTTGTCAGGAGGTCTGTTACAAACCCAGAAAAAAAAAGCCTTATGCACCAATAGAATTGTGAGATTGTATACATTTATACCACCATAATCATCAGGGATATGTGCAGATATAGATTCTGAGGGTGATAAACAGAGTTGAGGGGGAAAAGTACTTTAAGTTCAGGCTGATATTTTCATATGGGTGCACTTAACGGATTCTAGATTCACTGAGCTTGTTTGAATAATTGGCAATGGTTCTGATTCCTCAACTAATTGATAAAATTCAGCCTTAATGGGGCTAAAGTTGAGATCCCAGAAATCCTTGGCAAAATGTAGATGAAGGGAGCTAAAGATTGGGGATACAGGAATATTAAAATGGATGTATTAGGTGTGGCCCATTTAGCCACCAGTGAAGAAAATACCAGGATTTCTTAAAGTTCCCTAGTGTCTGTCTTCTGTAGGCCGGAAAAGCTGCTGTTGAAATACATTATGTAATTTCAAGGAAAATAATGAGATCCTGGAGGCACAGTGGCCAACTGACATTGTGTAACTATAAGAAACAGTGAGAGTGGCTACTGTAATAGACAGCAAGCCTTAATGGTAATAAGAATGATTTGATCTGCAAGGGTCTTTGACAGTGACTTACAAATCTTGCAGTCCTTTAGATAATAGGATTGGCAGTGTACAATTTTTGATCAATTGATCAATTTTGATCAATTTTAATGTAACAGAGAAAACCCTAGGTTTGGCAATGGAACTTTATTATGGTCCATCAACCAATTCCATACTTGAGTTGGTTCATGGCCCCAGGGATCTTTGAATCAGGAGGAAAATGGTACCGTTGAAGGACCCTCAAAGATGCCTTCACTGTGGCCATTTATCAGAGCAACTAGGCACTGAGGAAAGGAAAATCCTCAACCCTTTGGGGATTGAATAATCCTAATGCTAATCTCTGGGAGTCCAGGACACCATTGTCATCTCCTCGCCTTAGTGGGAGCTTATGTGGATCAGATGATAAACTTGTTTTTTATCGAATCATATCACAGTTTCTTTAAATTCACTTTGTGATCATTTCCGTGATCACTTCCGTGATCCTTGAGTTTACAACTGAAATAAATACATCTGGAAACTGATCTAAACTGCACTCCAACTGACTTCCTTACCCATTGAGTAAAGACTTTCAAGGCCAGGAATGGCGATTCACACCTGTAGTCCCAGCACTTTGGTCAGGAATTCGAGATCAGGCTGGGAAACATAGCAAGATACGATCTTTACTAAAAATGAAAAATTAAAAAAATTTTTTAAAAAAATTAGCCAGGCATGGTGGCATGGCCCTGTAGTCCAAGCTACTCAGGAGGACGAGGCAGGAGGATCACTTGAGCTCAGGAGGTTGAGGCTGCAGTGAGCATGACTGAGCCACTACATCCTATCCTGGGTGATCCAGCAAGACTCTGTCTCAAAAAATAATGTTTAAAAAGACTTTCAACTTAATAAACCTAAAAATGTCACATCTATAAGAGAATTGGTAAGCAAGATGGCAATACCATTATGTCTCCATTTAGCTTGCCTGTTTAACTCTTGTAGAAAACAGCTGTTTCCCGGTGAATAACAGATTGTAAACTTAATCTGATGTTAATTCCAATTGCTGCTGCTTTTTTCATTTTAGACTATTTACTGGAATATTCACACAGCACTTAGCATATAATAAATATGCAGTCTGGGAAACACTTTTTCTCTTTTCCATTATGAAACTCCAGAAGCTGTTTTCCCCTAGTAGGGTTGGCAGATTCCCTATATCCTTTTGCCACAGGGCTCTATCTAATCTATGTTTTTTGCCACAATTTACTCTGCACAGACATGACTATTTCACTACTCCATAAGACATCATGCTGGTCCACTACTTGAATGAAATGATGGTGACAGGACCTTGTAAATGGAAAGGAGCAGGTACTTTAGATATCATGATAAGACACATGCATCCTGGAGTGTAGGAGATGAATTCCATGGATATTCAGAAGTTTCTGAAAATCTCACACACGTACTTCTTCCTTGGCACTCTGTCATCAATCCAAGTTCATGACTATCCAGACCAATCATTAAACACTCAGTGAAGTTTCTGGCAGGCTTGATGCTTTGGGACAATTGGTGGGTTAACATACACTACATGTTGGCTTGTTGCTTCCAATCACTCACTGAGTAGTTTGTAAGGCTGCCAGCTTTGAATAGGGGCCCAGAAGCATGAAAAGTCTCCCAGTTCTCTAGCTGCATGGCAAACAATTCTGCCAATTGGCCTTTATAATCCAGCAAATTCAATGATGTTTAAGGTATCTGTCACAAACCAGATGTTATTTGATCATTGTGACAAGACTAGACAGGAGGATCACAGTAAAAGTCCCTTGGAATTTAAAAAATAACCATTATCTCTTTAGCAAATCTCAGCTCTAAAAAATAGTTTCCGACTTGCTCCCAAGCACTGAGAAGATGGACAAACGGACACAAAGTGACCATGAGATCTGAGATGCACGTGATAAACTGGGACTGAGCCACCAACCCATAAACTGCTGCCCAGAAGCACCTCATAACCAGTGAAGTTTTATATTTAATACCAGGCTCAAGTAAGTCCTGAAAGCACAGTTTGTATGAGCATGTACTGTTAGATACATACTCCTGGTAGGTCTACTTCTGCTGTACTGCCACATGTATGACCTGATGGGAAGTTACCTTTCAGAAGTTGATTAAAGAAGGGGAAAAATATTTGGCTTACAGATGGTCTTGTTCAATATCCTGGCACAGGCCATAAACAGACTACTGCCTAACGACAGCAAGAAACATGACAGCCTTAAGCAGGAGTGACCTTAATCGGGAGTGACCATAAAGGACAGCAGGAGAAATGGTGGCAGACTCAGATCTACAATTACTCCCAGAAGGGAGTGGCTAACGGTTGGTCTGGATAGTCATGGACTTGGATTTATGACAAAGTGCCAGGGATGAAATATGTGTGTGAGATTTTCAGAATTAATCAAGTATTAATATGTTTGTACACAAATGCTCATCCAATGTCCCCGCTTCAGAGAGTTTATCAATAATCATGTTGAGAAGATGACTTTCTCTGTTTATGTCAATTGGTATCTTTATCCAGTTGCTTAAGGATTTCTCAATAGACTCATTTATCAAGTAATGATACTGGCAGGACTGAAAAAATGCACTGGCAGAATGGCACCAAAGCTTATCTGGCTAATACCACTGATGATTGCCTAAACTTCCAATCACAAAACCCACCGCTAGGGAATAGACATTTATCCTGGATATGAACTGCCTTTCCTGCCAGCTTATGCCAACATCCCCATCTTTGGACTCTCCATTAAAGAAGACCACAAAATATTACTTCTGACCAATGACCTCATTTTTATAGCAAAGAAACTAAAGCCAGTGTTACAAAAGACACTGATCTTAATGATGTTCTCCATCACTCAAAAGCAGTTGACTCTGTTGAATACTGGAATTGCCTACTAAAAACTCATAACCACAGCTAAGAGTTTGGATTGCTACTGTTTTTTTTTT
Organism: Symphalangus syndactylus; assembly: GCF_028878055.3. Taxonomy (NCBI): domain Eukaryota; kingdom Metazoa; phylum Chordata; class Mammalia; order Primates; family Hylobatidae; genus Symphalangus; species Symphalangus syndactylus. The sequence continues at coordinate 72,832,640 of NC_072425.2, read as the reverse complement.
TCTTTGAATGTCACTAGATAATCAATCTTTTATTGAAGCATAAATTGTGGTACAGAAATACATTTCGACAGATTTAAGTCCAACACCAGTGAAAGGAGAAATTACAGCACCAAAACTTTCCTACCTCTATCATACCATGATTTAGATTATGATTCAATCTACATTTCTGTTTTCTAGGCTTTGTCCCACACAAATCTGTGCAGTTTTTCAACATTAGAATTCTTAATTCTATTAGAAAAAAAACAGACCTCAAGTCAACAAATCTATTGGGATATTGTTTATGAACCAAGTCCACCTTGAACATTGGTCTTCAAAACAGAGCACCTCGAAATATTAGGTGCTGTGCTCATTACAGAAGCAAACTGAGCACACAGACTGAAAAGTTCCTCAATGAAACTTTCAATCAACAACATGCTTCAAATAAAAGTCAAACAGTGTTCCAACCACTTGATTTCAGACCAAGTAGATTTTAGGTTTAGAAACACTTTAAAAAGGTATTTCATTTATAAATATGGAAGGAACAAAAACATCACCACATCAATCCAGAAATTATCAAAATATTTAGAAGACAAGAAATATAAAATTTAGTCAACTTTGCTATTTTCTCAGTTCCTTAAAATCCCAGAATATCTGCAAATATAGCTAAAAGATACCAACTCTTGAAAGCCTATATTTCTAGTCATTTCCCCTTGAGTATTTTGGAATTTTATATTATGTTTTACTTAGTTACTCATGTATTCTGCTCCATGATGTTTATCTGAATAATTTGGATAATTCTCATTCGGGACCGTCATTCATTTCATCCTATGAATGCCATGGTGAGGGAAACACCTGGATTCCTATTCTATAGTTAGTTCTAAACAATATATGAATGCTGTGTCTCCATAGCCAAAATATATGGGTCCAAGACTGGACTAGTTTGCTAGCGCTGTAGTAAGTTCCACAGACTCAGGGGCTTAAACAATAGAAATCTATTTTCTCATAGTGTGGAGCTAGAAGTCCAAGATGGAGGTGTTGGCAGAGTTGTTTTCTTCTGAGGGCCATGAGGGAAGAAACTGTTTCAGGCGTCTCTCTTTGGCTTATAGAGCGACTTCCCTCTGTACCTGTCTGTGTCCAAATTTCCTCCTCTAACAAAGAGAGAATTAGATAAGGGCCCACCTTAATGACTTTATTTTAACCTGATTATCTCTGTAAAGGTCCTATTTCTAAATATAGTCACATTCTAGGGTTTTGGTGGTTAGGACTTCAACACACAGATGTGGAGAGGACCACAATCTAGCCCATAACAAAGATCAAGGGAGTGAAATTTGGAATAGCATTTCTCAATGTTACTACTCATAAACTCTCGACAAAATTTATGTTTTCCATTATTTGGGGACTCTGCTTGTTTAGAGGTCTTAGCATCTAAGGGAAGGACAACTTTAGCTGATGAAATAATAGTTTTATTGATCTAGAAGGTAAGAACGCCACCTGGCATTTTGAGCTCAATCTCAATGTTTCCTGTAAAGGACTGCGGTAATACTTCATTGGTTGAGGTGACTGATCATAATAATCAAGAGGAAAGGAGGCCTGAGCTCCACAGTGTAAGCAGAAAAGCATATATCTGAATGCCAGTGATTGCTCTGGATCCTCTCCTAGTACTGTTCAATAGCAATAGTCAAGGAGCAACCTCAGCAGCTGTACAAGGGCAGGACCTCTGAAGTCACATCCATGGGAATAAAACTATGAGCTATCTCACCAGGGTCTTATACCCTAACTGGGGGTAAAGAGAGCATGGAATGAGGAGTGACGAAAGTATAGAAATGATGAGTATAATATATACTCATATTTCTTCCTTGCTCAAAGATATTAACTCATCTTTTCCTTTGTTCATTCCTTGTTCTCTATTATTTCATATATGGTGTGTTAATGATGAAACAATCTAATTGTGGTATAATAAGACAGAATTATGATCAGCTAGAAAAGGAGTCAATGAGGCTGGGCATGGTGGCTCACGCCTGTAATCCCAGCACTTCGGAAGGCTGAGGCAGGTTTATCATGAGGTCAGGCATTCGAGACCAGCCTGGCCAACATAGTGAAACCCCCGTCTCCACTAAAAATACAAAAAATTAGCCGGGTGTGGTGGCAGGCACCTGTAATCTCAGCTACTCAGTAGGCTGAGGGGGGAGAATCGCGTGAACCTGGGAGGCAGAGGTTGCAGTGAGCCGAGATTGCACCACCACACTCCAGCCCAGACGACAGTGTGAGACTCCATCAAAGAGAGAGAGAGAGAGAAAGAAAGAAAAAAAAGAAAGAGAGAGAGAGAGAGAAAGAAAGAAAGAAAGAAAGAAAGAAAGAAAGAAAGAAAGAAAGAAAGAAAGAAAGAAAAGGAGTCAATGAACTTTTTCTGTAAAGGACCCAACAGTGAACATTTTAATTTTAGGGTTTTTAGGCTTTGTGTGTCATAAGGAAACTGCAGCAATTACTCAACTCTGCCACTGGGGTACAAAAGCAGCCAAAGACAACATGTAAACAAATAAACAATTTCAATATACATTTATTTTTCAAAAATGAGCAGTAGGCTGGATTTGGCCTAAAAGCTGTAGTTTGCCAACTCCTAAACTAGAGGATAAAGGTACATCCGGATGTTTGCGGTGATTGGTGAGATTTTGATTCTCCCCTTTAGAAAGAAGGTGAAGGATAGTTGTTTTCATTTTTTCAAGAAAATGGGGGTGTTGATGTTTTGAAGTTTAATTATAGGTCTTTGTGGGCCCAGCAAAGGAGATGGACTGTCAACAGTATTGCAAACTGGCTCACCCAACTCCTAACCCAAACCTCTTTTATCATGCTTTCCTGTACAATAGAGGCTGGAAAGCTAAAACTTCATTTCTAAGAACCCCTTTCCACTGCGGTTTTACATGTGACTTAAGTTCCACCAAGCAGATGCATTCTACAAGCCGTGAGGGGAAAAGTGAATAAAGTGAGTACAGCAGTGCTCAAGCCCATTAGCTGTTGGGGCAGACTAAAATGGTGGAGCTTTTACTGCGTGGCACCAAATATCATTAGAGTTGAGCAGAGGGCAGGAGGAAAACTACACTAGAACCATTTTTGGCAGCATTGGCACAGTGGGGCCCTCCAGGCTGCCTTGTTTTCTACTATTAGCATCCAAGCTTGGTTTATTGCCCTCCAGGAGAGCAGAATACTAACAAATTCTAATTTTATCATACAAAATTCTCCCTTTCTGAATACAAACTGTTTTAATAATTTTTGATTACCCAGCAACTAGGCATTAAACTGTGGGTTTAATGCCTAGCACAGAGTCAACATATGTTAAATTGTAGTGAGTTGAAAATAGTGCCTTGTTATTATCCAAAATAGAAGAGATGTTGCCTAAAATATATATAGCTAGAGAATGCTGTAATGGTTGTACCAATTGTCTTTTCCCCATACCAACCAAATTCTGAAACCTTGGCAAGGGAAACTAACAACACAAAAATTTTTGAAATGAGGTTCAGAAGTAGAAGGCCCAGACTGCATTGGGGTGAAACTTCACTTTTCACAAATAAAGTCAGATCTCCAAAAGCAATGCTGGATATCCACACAATGGCTGGTGTAGACATACATACATATATAAATCTGAAATAATTCATTTGCATTCATCATTAATAATTAAATCATTTAGTTTACTTTCAATATCTCAATGGGAGAGCCTAGATATTGGAGGAGAGAACACTCATAGTCTCGCTATTGTGTACAATATGCTTTAAATACATTTTCTTATTTGATTCACACAACACTCCTAAAGTAAACATGGTTTAATCTTCACAGCCCCCATAAAATAAATATAAGAAACCAGGGTGGGTAGGGTTGGTTGAGTAACTAGCAATAGACATTTATTTAAATGCCACTCCTAGAATGCATCATTCTCCCCATTGCCTCAGGCTTTGGACAGGTCTTTCCTCTGCCTAGAATATTCTGTGTGCTCTGTATCAGTGAATTACTATTTATTCACCTTTCAGATCTCAGCCTACACAGTACTTACTCAGAAAAACCTTTCCTGACCCCAGCCAGATCAAGTTCTTTTGTTACTCCCTATATGTTTTCTTCTCAGCACATATTACAGTTTTCAACTACTTGTTGTGTGGCCATCAGATTTTTCTGTGTCCTTTACTAACTTGTAGATTCACTGAGGCTTCATAGATCTGTCTCTCCATATCCCCAATGCCCAGCACAGAGCCTAGCACATGGTTGACACTCAAGAAGTATTTCTTGAAAAAATAAATGCATGGAGGAGTGAATACGATGTGCCAGGAGTTGTGCTAACCACTTTGCCCTATCTCATTCAATCCTCACAGCAAACCCATGAGTTATGTCCTAGTGTTATCCCTGTCTGGCAGATGAGAAAACTGAGGAGCAGAAATACAGTAACTTGCCAAGGCTCACATACTTAATGAGTGGCGGAGTGGAGATCCAAGTCTGGGATCCTTCCACTATAGTGTATTACTATAATATATTTCAATTTGTATTTTTAGGTAGATTCTTATTGCCCTTCATGTAAAAGTGAAGAATAAAATGAAGTCACTACAAGAAAAGAAATGCAGCCAAAAAACACATGAAGAAATGCTCATCATCACTGGCCATCAGAGAAATGCAAATCAAAACCACAATGAGATACCATCTCATGCCAGTTAGAATGGCCATCATTAAAAAGTCAGGAAACAACAGGTGCTGGAGAGGATGTGGAGAAATAGGAACACTTTTACACTGTTGGTGGGACTGTAAACTAGTTCAACCATTGTGGAAGTCAGTGTGGCGATTCCTCAGGGATCTAGAACTAGAAATACCATTTGACCCAGCCATCCCATTACTGGGTATATACCCAAAGGACTATAAATCATGCTGCTATAAAGACACATGTACACATATGTTTATTGTGGCACTATTCACAATAGCAAAGACTTGGAACCAACCCAAACGTCCAACAACGATAGATTGGATTAAGAAAATGTGGCACATATACACCATGGAATACTACGCAGCCATAAAAAATGATGAGTTCATGTCCTTTGTAGGGACATGGATGAAACTGGAAATCATCATTCTCAGTAAACTATCACAAGGAGAAAAAACCAAACACCGCATGTTCTCACTCATAGGTGGAAATTGAACAATGAGAACACATGGACACAGGAAGGGGAATATCACACTCTGGGGACTGTTGTGGGGTGGGGGGAAGGGGGAAGGACAGCATTAGGAGATATACCTAATGCTAAATGACGAGTTAATGGGTGCAGCACACCAACATGGCACATGTATACATATGTGACGAACCTGCACATTGTGCACATGTACCCTAAAACTTAAAGTATAATAATAAGAAAAAAAAAGAAAAAAAAAGAAAAGATGGCCAGGCACAGTGGCTCACGCCTGTAATCCCAACATTTTGGGAGGCCAAGGTGAGCAATAAAGTTAGAGGACGATCGAGTTCGAGTTGACCCAGGAGTTCAAGACCAGCCTGGGCAACATGACGAAACCTCATACTACAAAAAATACAAAAATTAGCCGGACATGGTGGCGTGCACCTGTAGTCCCAGCTACTCAGGAGCCTGAGGCGGGAGGATTGCTTGAGCCTCGGCAAAAGCGTAAGACCTTGTCTCAAAAGAAAAAGAAAAGAAAGAAAGGAAAAAGAAAAGAAAAGACAACATTCATGAACATGGTTTAATTACATGTACAGGCTGCTACAAATGGAAGAAAGCACAATGTCGACTCAGATTTGAGGTTCTTTTCACACTGTGGTCGCAGGAAGCAAAACCTGGGGATTTCATAAAGCAGACTTTGCACTGGAAGAGCTTTAAAAATAGCTCAGCAAATCCTGCTACACACACTGAACTTTTATAACACCATCATTTAAAAGGATGGTCATTCTGGGTTTTTGCAAGGTTACTAGATGAAAAAAAGTCACTAAAGTCATTTTTAAAAGTCACTTAAAAATCCTCTATAAGTAGATAAATAGGTTATCTTCCATACAATTTCACATTTTGGGGGAAACTTTTAAAAAATATCATCATCTGGATTATTTTACTTGTAAATAGACCTTTATTTTTGAATGTATATGTATATTCAGATTTAATTTTATATCTCGAGCTTTTTTTTCTTTTCTCTTTTTGACTTTTGGAATCTCTTATCGTCCTGCTACATTCATTCGTTATTACTCCCACTCCAGGGGAATCCATTTTAATAACCTATCTATATCTTTTCATATATTACTTATGCTCACATAATTCTATTTAATCATATACTTATATATACACATCTATACATTGTCAGAACAACTTTTTTTGATTCTAGTTTAGCAAGAAGAGGTTCACATTATTTATGCTTTTCTGTGCCCTGCTTTTCTCAACTCCTCATGGAAATCCCTCCAAGTTGACTGGGATCGCTGTAACTCATTCTTGTAAAACAGCTGCATAATATTCCATATTCCTCCTGTTGATAGAAAATGCTGTCTTCCTATGGGCCACTAGAGAGCACCATTGAAGCAGTGTCAAGTTAAGCAGAGTCTAGTTTGGGGTAGAAATTTGGAGACATATTTGTTACCAAATTTACCCCTTCATCCTCACTGTTCTGAACGAGATTTTGTTCATTCTCAGCTGAAGATGCAGAACTGTTCCTGACTTCTCCACAAGCCTATGCTCAAGGAGGGAACTCAGAACTCTCTAGCTTTCTCCAAGTGTATCTTACCTACTATTTCAGCCCCAGTGAGATGATAACAGGCTTCCCAGGGTTTCCTGTTCAGATTCTCTACAGTTGTTCACAGACCCAGAGGGAAAAGTCTCTGCAGAAATATTATGATTGACATGACAAACAAGAACAGCCCCTATCAAAGCTGTAACTTCTAATGTAATTCATAGAGAACAAAAAAATTCCAGTAAACAGGCTGAGAATCTGACACGTTACCTCCCTTTATATTCACAGCAACCTTTGAAGTAAGCACAGTTGTTACCCCATTATAAAGATGAAGTGTGTGGTATCTCTATACACACATGATAAGACACATATCCAGATGCAGACTCTTACAAGATACCTCGGGTTTTTCGTCATGCCCATCTAGTAAGTCCGTCACTGTGTGGCCCTTCCTGCATCTCCATCTTCAACCCTTGGCACCATCTGTCTCCAGCCAAATTCAATCCAAATTCCCTACAGTTTTTCAAAAACTACAGAGTTCTCAGAGCTTTGCATTTGCTATTACCCTGTCCTATGTGCTCAGCTCCCTTCCTCAGAGTATCACCCTGACCCCAACCAACCCTTTACCTGCAAGGCAAATTCCTCTTTGTTAAAGAAGTCAGCTTACATTTTGCCATCTGTGGAGCTTCCCCGGGTAAACTAAATATTCCTTGTACTTTAACATAATGGGAAAAGTTGCTTGCTTATCTAACTTCTCTACTAGAAAAAAGTTCTAAAGCTGAGACTTAATGGTATTAGTCTCTCTGCAGCTGGTACAGTGGTTGGTACATGGCAGATGTTTGACGTACATTCAGAAATGAAAAAATGACTGAGTGAGTGAGCTGTGAGGGCTCTCTCTGAAAGAACCAGAGTCAACTTCAATTCTTAGCAGCATCAAATAAATAAATAAAAGCCAACGGACTTGGGTCCCTTTTTTTCAGAGAAGATTTCTGTGACAAATTCATTTACCAAGCCAATCTGTAGCAAATAAAGAGCCCCTGGCTTTTGTTCTGCAGCTGAGCCTGCAGCGCTACTTTGCCTGTGGATCTGGACAGCTAAAATTGAAGAAATAGCGAGGGTGTCAGGCCACTCATATATGCCCAGGATCTGCTATTAGTTGCTGCTGAGAGATAAGGTTCAATCTTTTTATTAGAGTGGAAGTACTTCAGGCTCCAGAGTTATACAGCAGCCATTGGGGCGACAAAGAGAGAAAACTCACCTTTTATCTGAAAAATATGTGGTAAAAGTATACGTGAGTTTTCTCATCAAAAACACACACAGGGACTGTTTGGCTTGGTTGGGCTTCCTTATCATTTCCTCTTGCTAAAGACAGATCAATGCTCCTGGGGAAAGAATTGAAGCCCCAGTGCAAAAGTCACTGGGCCCACAATTACTAACATTACTACTTACGTGGTGTTTTCTTTCCGGCAAACTCCAGATGCTGCTAAGGAGAATGCCCCATCATTATATCTATTGACCAGAGCAGTGCTCTTTGCTGCCCAATAACACGACATTCTCTGGAAGCTCATTCTAATGAGAAACTGGGTTATTATGGGCTTCTTCACCAAGGAACACAGTTGAGGTGCTATAGCCCAAGTAGAACTTGCAGCTACAAATGCATATATTCAGGGTTACTGTGAGATCTTTGGAGAAGTTTTCCTCTCTCTCACAGAAGTTGGCTTTCTACTTTATATATTGGATGTTTCCAATCTAATGAAACAGAAATACATGTAAAGTATTTTTCTTCTTCATGCCCCCCAATTTTAAACACATTTTTAATATAACAGGATCAGAGATTTGGATGGGGGCCCTAAACTTTCTCTGCTCCTTGCAGGGAAAACTCTACTTAACTCATCCCTGGAAGCAAACTGCCCACCCTGTTCTCAGAAATACCTCAAGGAGACTTGGGACCGCCTGCGCATCCTGCTATCTCTTAGCACAGTTTGCTTCCTTGAGGCTCAAATACCATTGTCTTCATTTCCTCTACTGCTCAAGTAGAAGCTTAGCTTTTCCATTACTTTCATTTCCTGTGCCGCCCAAGTAAGAGCTCAGTTTTTTTCCATTGTCTCCAGAGTCTGTAGACTTTCAGGCTGTACATATGTTGCTGTTTTGTGCCTCTATATCTTTGCACATACAATTCCATCAGCCTGGAAATCTCCTTACCCTTTCTCACAGTAAGAAATTCTGTTTATTCTCCAACACTCAGCTCCTTGGCAAATAGCCTTCTCATCTCCATATTCTGCTGCTCTTTAATCTAAGATATTAATTACTAGCTCCTGAGTACTAGCAACAGCTCTTCTGAAACTGTATTACTCAAACTGTGGTCCTTAGACCAGCAGCAGCAGGAGATTACAAATGAGAATTCATGGGCCACACTCCTGAACTACTGAATTATTATATCCTAAAATGGGGTCTGGGAATAGGGGTTTTAACAGGCTTACCAATCTTTAAGAAGCCCTACTATGTAATAATTTAATCTCAGATAACCTTTGGCATTGGTGGATTTAACACTCTTAACAGATGAAAAGGATCATGGTAAGTAGTTATTATTTTACTGAATAAAATTGGAACAGAATTCTGAGACAGTCATTAGTGAAAAAGAATGTATGTAACAGCACAGACTCTACATCTCACTGAGATTATTGCTTTTCATTTTTGATTACAGACATATTTTAGAAGAAAATTATTTGGCAAACTTGAAAAGCCACAGATATCTCCCTTGAAAATGTCAAAGGTCAATGCTTTTGCCTTTTGCACATTATTTAGGAATCATTCCTTTGCATGTTTGTCTCATAATAGCCATAAAGACTAGGCCCATCTCTCTTTCATGTTGGAATCCCAGGACCGAGCACAGGCCCTGACACATAGTGATAATTTAATATGTTAACAGGAAAAAAAAATGCAGGAATGAATGTCCACAACAGAGCATTTCTTTCTGAAAACTCACTGCCTATTTTAGACAATACAGCCATCAGACTCAGTTTTGGTTTAGTCTCTGCAAATAGTTTTGGCATCTGCTAATGTTTCTCAGTGTGTTCTCTGGACCAAACGGCCATCAGCATCATCCTGGGTATATATCCTGTGCAGATTCATAGACCCACCCTATAATATTGAATCTGAATCTCCAGTTTTGGGTATACAGAAATCTCAGTGATTTTTATGTAAACAATGTTAAAGAACCACTGGATTATATGATTACTCCAATTCAAGGCACTCTAAAATTGGTCACTAACCAAAAAATAAGGAAAAAAATCCCCAACTAAATGGCTTACCATCTGAATTCAGTAAGGGAGGAGTCCTAATGAGGTAGAGAAGAAAGCAAAGATCCCATGAAGAAATTTCATTATGCAAAGATTCCAGACAATCCCATGAGTTTCATTGCATGTTTAGATTGAGATCCATATCTTTGTCAATAGCAGCTTTGGGAAGTGAGAAAAGAGTTTAAGAAGTTTATTTTGCTAAGCTACTCCTTACATAAGAAGCCAGTGAAATATACTCCCAGGAATTCAAATCAAGGGAAGGAAAGCAAGTGGAGGCAGTAGAGGAGTTGTTTTTGGTTTTTGTTGTTGCTTTTACAGGAAAAAGAACTAAACATAGAGCTATATATTCTTCCCAAGACCACTTCTCTCAAAAGAGCCTGGTGCAAAGGCCCAGTAGACACCAATTCACCATGGTGTGCCTTCAAGGGGTTGAAAATGAGGTATCTATTTCACGAGAGTTCTTGAACTAAAGATGCTTTCTCCTGTTCCACAATTTAAGATAATATCTACAATAGAAATACCCTAGGAAGAAAAAAAAATAGTTTATTTTCAAAATATACTATGGGGAGCTGGTGGTGGAGGTGTGCAATTTTTAATCTCCTTAAATCACCTCATAAGAAAGCAACCAGAGCCAAACAAAATAGCCACAGACAATAATATCTATAACCAAATCAGCTAATGAGTTGTCCTCATGAACCTGAGTAGACGTGGGTGGGAACAAATCATCAATCCCCAGGAAGTCTCAACATGTATACAGGGGGAAGCCATGGAAAGCAAGGGGACATCTAATGGATGTTGAAAAAAGGTAACTCCAAAAAATATTGGCTGGAAAGCACGGTCAGCCAATTTAAAGATGGCGGCTGAATTGGAAGGGCTTTTTGCAGATGAGACCAATGGGATGGCAGTGAGATTTTAAGAGGCTGGTTTAATCTGGAATTTATGAACTGCGGGAACATATTTGCCCTAGTACTCTTTCAAGAAAAAGCGCCATGCCAGAAAAAACTTCTTGGAATAGAACCCAAACTGACCAACAGGCGAAAAAGAGAGAGAGAGAGAGAGAGAGAGGAGAGAAAGAAGGTTCAGATAAAGTTGGGATGAGTAATAAAACCAAAGATCTCTAAAAGTATGAGGCCATGTTTTTGAACAAAAGCTATTAATCAACAAAAAGAATTCGACAGCAGTGAAGCTAGAAATGCTATCCTGACTCAACCCTTCCTCCTGAAAGTTGAGAACTTATTTCATATAAAAGCAAGCAGCAGAAAAAGATTACGGTTGAATTCTGGACAACGATTTTACAAGGAAATAGAAAATGAGTCACAGGAAAACCTCCCTGCAGATAATGAAAGCACTCTATAAATGCCCACAAAACAGATGAAAACTATAACCTCATTTTTTAATGAACTAATTAAAATTGTAAAATGATAAACCTATATGAAAGAACAACACAAATTAAAATTTTTAAAACTCGGAAACGAGGTGTTAGAACCAAGGACAAAATTAAGCCGGTCGCAGTGGCTTACGCCCGTAATCCCAGCACTTTGGGTGGCCGAGGTGGGCGGATCACTTGAAGTCAGGAGTTTGAGACCAACCTGGCCAACATGGCGAAACCCCGTCGCCACTGAAAATACAAAAATTATCTGGGTGTGGTGGCGCATGCCTGTAGTCCCAGCTACTGGGGAAGCTGAGGCAGGAGAATCACTTGAATCCGGGGGGCGGAGGCTGCTCTAAGCCAAGATTGCGCCACTGTACTCCAGATTCAAAGATGCAGAATTGAGCATTTTAGGACCAAGGAAAACGATATGCAACTTAGCAAGTCGGATTTGTCTCGGGCTTTTCCCAGCCCAAATTTTGCTCAGAGAAGTAGCATGTATGTTATTTGGCATGACATGACCAGGTCATTGTGGGTATAAACTATCATGCCATGCTGAAAGCGATAATGCAATGGGCTCTCCCACTCTGAACCTAAGGCAGATGCCATTTTTACCTCTTGTCATAAAGTAATAGAAAGCATGGGTATGACCTCAACTAGGAACACTATTGAATCCTCAAGGCAAAATGATGGCGTCTGAAGAAACATAAACACGTACACAATTTTCCCTTTGTTAGAGTCAGGTCAGATTCTACCTTTTATTTTTCATTCATCTCAATAGATATTTATTATATAGCTATGGTTGGAATCATACAGTATATAGCCTTTTCAGATTGCCTTTCACTTAGTAATATGCATTTTGGATTCCTCCATGTCTTTTTTTTTTTTCTTTTTCTTTTCTTTTTCTTTTTTGAGACAGAGTCTCGCTCTGTCGCCCAGGCTGGAGTGCAGTGGCGCGATCTCAGCTCACTGCAAGCTCCGCCTCCCAGGTTCACGCCATTCTCCTGCCTCAGCCTCCCAAGTAGCTGGGACTACAGGCGCCTGCCACCATGCCCAGCTAATTTTTTTGTATTTTTAGTAGAGACGGGGTTTCACCATGTTAGCCAGGATGGTCTCGATCTCCTGAACTTGTGATCCACCCGCCTTGGCCTCCCAAAGTGCTGAGATTACAGGCGTGAGCCCCTCCATGTCTTTTAATGGCTGAATTTCTTTTTATACACGTAAACTGTGGGTGTGGGGAGGGTGAAAGCACATAGCACGTCAAGAATTGAGACTCCAGGGTTGTTTTCCTTCTGCAATAAAGCCCCAGGCTCACACACCTTAGATTATGATAGCCCACTGGTCAACCTGGGAAGGGTTTATATGGTAATTATCCTAAACCTGTTTTGCTACAATGTGTAGTCTGTGTCAGGCATTGTGCTACAGCTTAAGGATGAAATATAGGGGTCCCAGGCCCAAAGAGTTCAAAGACTGGTCAGAAAGACTACACATAAATGCATGAATTGCAATAGAGAATAGTAGGGGCTTTAGGGGAGGGATAACAAAGGGCTTCAGGATCATACAGGATAGGACTGAGCGTTAGTCTAGTCCGTTTGGTTTCTATGTCGACTGTGTGCTCACTGCTATTAAACTGAAGGACTGATAGGATAAACCAGCTACTTTCCAAAACTGGTCAAATGAAAAAACACTGGGCTCTAGGTAAGGTCGGAGTGCCCTCTACTGAAACAGGAAGATGGAATTAGAAGACAAACTAGTCTGAGTAGAAAAACATCAAAATATTCTTTCTATCCTTTTACTTGTAGAAATGAATAAAGATCCACCTCTTATAACAATAACCATCTTAAGTCTAGTAGATTGTGTTTATTGGGATGGAAAACAATAGGAGCGCAGGAGAATAGCAAGCAGATATGAACATCACAGTGGCAAGACAAGTTTAGGATAACTAGCATATAAACACTTTCCGGGTTGATTTGGGGGCTATCAAAATCAAAGGTGTGTTAGCCTGGGACCTTATTGTAGAAGGAACTGGAGCCTCAACTCCTGACGAGCAATCATGCGCTTTCACTCTCCCTGTTCCCACATTTTATGTAAATAAAAAGAAATCCAGCCCCAAAAAGACATGGAGGAAACCTAAATGCACATCTAAATGAAAGAAGCCAGTCTGAAAAGACTACGTACTGTATAATTTCAACTATATAATGCTCGGAAAAAGTCAAAACTATGGAGATAGTAAAAAGACTGATAGTTGCTAGGGGTTAGAGGGGCTGGAAGCATGAATAGGCAGAGCACAGAGGATTTTTAGGGCAGTGAATCTACTCTGTATGGTAGTATAATGGTGAATACATGTCATTACACGTTTGTCCAAACCCATGGAATGTAAAACACCAAGAGTAAACCCTAATGCAAACTATGGACTTTGGGTGATGATACGTCAAAGGATTGAATTTGATTTTTTTTTTAAAGAAATTCAGGCTAATTCCATCGTCAGGGCAAGTCTCAGAAGGTAAAAGAAGATCATAAAAAGGCAATATGTAAATTGAACATTGTATCTGTAAGCCCATGGCCCGTCAGCGGGGCAGGGCACTCCCAGGCTGCTGGGGGTGGGCCCTTAAGCAAGCCACTTCTTTCTTTGCCGTTTTACTTCAGTCTGAATGTCATTTTGGGTTCTACAGTTTAAGATCTATGTTAAAAATAAGTTAGTTATGATTACAATCATTGCTACTTTTGAGTGAATGCTGAAATTTCCACTAAATCAATCAGAATTTAACCAGTTTCTGGAAAATGTAATGATAGGTAGGTTCATCGATTGTAACAAATGCACCACGCTGGTGCAGAATGTTGATAGTAGGGGAGACTGTGCATGTGTGAAGGTGAACTTTCTGCTCGATTTTGTTGTGAACCTAAAGCAGCTCTGAAAAAAAATAAGATCTTTTAAAAAAATTTTAAAGAAATTCAGGCTAATTCCATCATAAGGGCAGGTCTCAGAAGGCAAAAGAAGATCATAAAAAGGTAATTTGTCTTGCCATCTAAAGCGACTGTAGATAAGAAGAGAGAATGTGTGAAGGACAGATGACATGGTAGTATGAGCCTCAAAGAAAGCCGCCTTATTTACTTCCTCTTGCTCAACCTCCCTATCAAACAGCAAGCTACAGAGACAATATCATTACATATGCCAGAAATTGGCTAAATTCCAATTGATTTAGTGGAAATTTCAGCATTCACTCAAAAGTAGCAATGATTGTAATCATAACTAACTTATTTTTAACACAGATCTTAAACTGTAGAATTCAAATTGACATTCAGATTGAAGTATGACACCAAAGAGAGAAGTGACTTGCCTCTAAGGTCCATCTCTGACAGCCTGGGAGTGCCCGCCGCACTGACTGGCGATGTGCTTAAGGATCAGTGTTCATTTACATTATGCAACAGAAGAGACAGAGGCTTCTAAAACTGAAGGTTCTGCCATAAGCAACTCTTGAGCAAATGAGATACTTTATGGCAGCAATTGAGGCTGCTTTTTTTTTTCAAACAAGGACATATGCTAAATGTGGATAACTGTCCTTTAGGTTAGATTATTTGATCTGAAGTCCTTTTTCCACCTTAAATTAGCTTCCAAAAATGGAATCCCATATTTTGAAACAGTGTTGTTGATAAATCTTCAGAAATATCCCAAGAGGAGCACTGTAGTCATTTACTTAAATGGCATTTAGAGTAATTAGCAGTTACAGAATTTTTCCTAGCCTCTTTAATTATCCAGTGAGGCCTAAATATTTCATCGCTCCTGCATGATTAATGTGCTAGTACAGATGAAAAGGTAAGGGGAGGTCTCTGTAGAACAGGTGCTGAATGCCTTACTTGCAATAAACATCCTAGCCACCGTGAGTTTGGACATCTGGTAGAGATTTTGTAGTGATATAACATCTGGAATTTAATTTGCTACATGTTGTAGAAACTCCTTCTATTAAAAAAAAAAAAAACCCTCTACTTTATTCAAAGCAATTTGCAGTCTTATAATCCATTCATACCCCCACCCAGCCCTTTAGAAAAAAAATCTCCACAATGCCTATTGTGAAAATCCTTGGAATTTCTTGGCTTTGAAAAATGATAACTTAATGCATTCTAAGCAAGGTTATTCCAGTTCCTGCTTCTATGTTTCCATCCATTAATGAGCTCTGGCTTTATAATTAAAGTGACCTAGTGTGATATTTCAGCTTAATTACTCAATGCTGTCATCTATTTCAGGGTCTGTGAATTCTATAGTATATATGGAGGCCCAGTAAGAAGTGAGGGAGGAGGGCAAGCAGAGAGTTCATTTGCATTTATTGAGTTCATTCATGTTTATGTACACAGTGTTCTTTTCCTGTGGAAATGGACTTTTGTGACTGCTCTTTTCATAGTTCAGTAGATTGCTCGCTCCACTGCAAATGGCTGCTATCAATAAACACCCTTACTTTCATCTGTGAGACCCAATCATTTCCTAGAGATAAAGATGGCTTAGATTAATGTAGAATACATTCTAAGACATTTCTTGGATGGAGTCAGAATATTTAAAGAAAACCTAACAGGCAGACCTTAGATAAGATGGCTCTTTTTTGCTCTCTCTCTCTCTTTTTTTTTTTTTTTTTGCCATCGCCAAACGTGCGGCCAAGTGACCTTTGAAAAGCAAGAAGGGACTATTAAATGATATCAACCCCTTCTTCAGTCTCAGGGTGGCAGAGCTCCTTCTCTAAGAAAGCAGGTTGCCCACCAGATGAAAGGCTGGAAGTTGACATTCAGACCCTGGGTGTGCCTTTCACAGTCCTTTCTAAACTTGGCCTATGGGCAGTTTCATGTGTGATATCAAGCTGATAAGTACTTCTCGGAATGATTTCCTCCTCCGTTGAACCAGATCCTGAAAGGAAACGTTGATTCTGGCTCTTCCCTAAATTACCCATCCTCAGCATTTCCTACCATTGCTAACATTAAACAAAAACTGTCCTCAAATAGTTATGACTGTTACAAACATCTTGTATTCGTTTCTTTCAGCGATTTCTCCTTATAACAAATTCTGCTTTTGGATCCAATATATTCAAATTCAGCCTGCTAAAGCACTTACTATTTTTCTAATAATTGAAACATGAGTTTATTGCCTGTGAAAAACATGTTCAGCACAGAAAAACACATCCTCATAATCGGGACCTTTTGAAATGTAAACATTACATATGGGAAACATACAAAATGGGAACAGTTTAAGTGGGTTTCTCTAAGTCATTACCAGATGATCTTCCAGTAGACTTTAGCCTCAAGACAAAATGAAATCTAAAGTTGCCTAAGTAGATTTGTGGTGATCAGCTTTAAATACATTAGACTGGGAACATATGTTTTTGAAGCAAAGGAATCTTGACACAGCAAAACCTTTTGACATGACAGAGAAATGAAATTGATCTGAGTAGCTGTCTGTAATGTGCCATTTGCTATGATCAGTCTCTCATCTAGCCTGATCTCTGGTGTCCCTGTTTGTATTGGAGCCATTTCCTGCCTGATTGTACGTTCCTGTTTGACACACCATGCCTGGGAAAAGGCAGTACCATTTACCCCCACCCAGGCACAAGCTGTAAGACGTCATCAGAACCCTCTGTTTCCGTTACTGGGTGTTGGTCATTCTGCAGGGTTTGCATCTTTCTCTATTTACTTCCTGCCCAGTTAAGGGAAATCAAAAGAAGTGTCCAAAGATTTGGTTTCAAGATGAATTGACAAAGCTCAAAAAAAAGAAGACAAGGAGGAGGTGAAAACATAGTTCAAGGTCCAAGATTTATAATCAGAATTTTGAAGCCTATAGAATTTATCTGTTCCTTGCTATTCAAAGTATGGTCCATGGACCAGCAGCACAGGAATCACGTGGAAGCTTATTATAAATACAAAACCCCAGATACAACCCAGGACCTACTGCATCAAAATCTGCATTTTAACAAGATACTCAATTAATTTGTGTGTGCCCTGAAATTTGAGATATACTGATCCAAGTCAAGCCTTTTATTTACAGATAAGGAAACTGAGTCCCAAGTGAAAGGCTTATGCCAAACCACAAAGATATTCATCCCAGAGGAGCTGGGACAAGAACTTTAATATGAATACTCTGGCTAGTCTTCTTTCTCTGTATTTGAATGGAAGACATACAGCTCATGCCCTGGGGACAAAATTTCTTCAAATTTGTCATCCTCTTCAACTCACAGATTGTACCTCTTCAACTCACAGATTTCTCGTTCATCAGAGCTTCTTCACTTCTCTCCTCATCCATGTTAGATTCCATTACAATCCTCATCCTGCAAATTTCTGAACTCCCCTTGAACCATCTTCTCATTGTTTCACACACTCTGAGCAAAGCACCTAACATGAGTGCTGGACCCCTTTCTCTACACCTGCACCCAAACAGTTGAGCAAGGCTGGAGAAATATCATTGAACCATACAGATTGCTGTCACTTTATATTTACAATCAGCAGTCTCAACTAAGCCTTCAACAGTGTCCACTAATCTTACTATATGTCTACAGTAGTATAGTACATTTTCTACCCTTTCATACTTTTTGCAATTTCCTCAAAATTCCCACTACCTATTCTCTCTCTCTCTCTCTCTCTCAGACAAAATTTCATTTTATTACCCAGGCTGGAGTGCAGTGGTGCTATCACGGCTCACTGCAGCCTTGACCTCCCAGGCTCAAGTGATCCTCCCACCTTAGCCTCCTGAGTAGCTGAGACTACAGGCACACACCATCACTCCTGGCTAATTTGGTTTTTTATATATATATTTTTTTAGAGACAGGGCCCCTCTATGTTGCCTGGGCTGGTCTCAAACTCATGAGCTCAAATGATCCTCTCGCCTTGGCCTACCAAAGTGCTGGGGTTACAGGCGTGAGCCACCACACCCAGCCCACCATCCATTCTCAAGTAATGATTTGTCTCCAATTTCGCTGAGACAATATAAGTAATTAGCTACTAAACCTTTCAACTTTCTACCACTGGTTCTAAATCTACATAGCCGTCTGCACCTGCTCACACCAATATTCTCCTTTCCCCTCTCTCCCACCTCTTAACACACTAGTTTGCAATGGGCCCTGTGAAACCACCCACTCTCCCCTTCTCAGGAAGGATTCTTGCACTATAGATCATTTTTTATTTTCTGAATATGCCATATGTACACATCCTTGCTTCTGAATCAATCTCATCAGCATTCAGTTATATCCCAGTACCTCCCTTCTTCAACAAGAAGCAACGAGGCAAAGCTTTGGAGAGAATTTCCTTAATTTGAGTTCTCTCAATTCTCTTCCTCACAGCAGCTTCTTGAAAGAGTGTATTCTCTACACAAATACTGTTTACTTTTCATCTTTTATTCACTATTTCTTTACTTTGTTGATGTTATAAAAGTGGCACATGCTCCTTTTTTAAAAATTTAAGCAATAAAATATTTTATAACTATGAAAACAGCCCAGAACTTCCACAACCCAGAGATTATCATGCCTTGTCTCTTTGTAATCTCTCTTTTATATTAATATATGTCAACATGAAGGGGGATAGAGTAAAAAACATAAAATGAGATATATTCTATATGCTGTGTTTTAAAATGTAAGATTTAATTGTATTTTTTCAAATGCATTTTTCCCCAAACCTCATTTATTTTTTATTGTACTTGAATTTAACAACAGAACAAGTTTAGAAAGCAAAATTAAAAGCCATTCCTGGTCAGGTGCAGTGGCTTATGCCTGTAATCCTAGCGTTTTGGGAGGCCGAGTCAAGCAGATGGTTTGAGCACAGGAGTTTGAGACCAGCATGGGCAACATGTTGAAACCCTGTCCCTACACACACACACACACACACACACACACACACACACAAAAACCCTACAAAAATTAGCTGGGTATGGTGGTGCATACCTGTTGTCCCAGCAACTCAGGAGGCTGAGGTGGGAGGATCACTTGAGCCCAGGAGGTTGAGGCTACAGTAAGCTGAGATCACGCCACTACAGTCCATCCTGGGTGAAAGAGTGAGACCTTGTCACCAAAAAAAATAAATTAAAAAAAAAATAGCTACTTTGAACAATAAGAAAAGTAGTCTTTTAACCTATCAGAAACTCAAAAGAATGCAACATTTGTCTCTCACCTACCTGTGGCCTGGAAGCCCCTGGGATGACTGGAGAGGGGGTGGGTGGTTTGTTTTGAGTTGTCTCCACCCTTCTGGATGGAGTTCATGTACTTCTTACATATATTGATTGATGTCACATGTCTCCCTAAAATGTATGGAACTAAGCTGTGCCCTGACCATCTTGGGTACATGTTGTCAGGACTTCCTGAGTCTGTGTCACGGGCACGTCCTCAACCTTGGCCAAATAAACTTTCTAAATTAACTGAAAAAAAAAAAAAAAAAAAAAAGGAAAATTAGTCTTTTGTAATTGCCTTCACATTCTTAGTTTTATAGCTTATCTTGTTATTTTAATTGTGCCAAAGTTTTTAATACTTATAATCTGTCTGTAATTATCATCCTTTAAGTATTGTGTTCTAGTTCTCTATTTAAATATATCAAATCCTCAACACTGATTGTTTTTACTGTAGGTTTTCCATTTCTGAGTATATTCAACAAATATATTTGAAGCATCTAAACATTGGAGATGAGAGTAGAAAAACAGGTAAGAGCTTTGTTTTATGGAACATATTCTAGAACAGGAGAGAGAAAACAGAAGAAGACAAACCAAAAACCAATATAACTTTCAGATTGTGTGTGGTAAGTACTGTGTACCTTATATAAGGCCATATACTGAATAAGTAAGGAAAAAGCTATTCTCATCAAGAAAGGCTTCCCTTTGGATGTGGCATGTGAGCTGAGTCCTGAATGATTCAAAAGAGCCAATCAAAGAAAGGGATTGGGGAGCAGGAAGAGGAGGGACATTTTACACAGAAAGAACAGAAAATGCTTACGGCTACATAGAAGGAACAGAAATAAGCTTGGTGTATTTGAGTAACAGAAAGTAGGCCCATGTGGCTAGAGCTTAGTGGGAGAGCAGGAGAGGGGAACATGCGGTTGGAGATGTAGACAGGGGTTGGTTCACAAAGGGGTTTTAAGCCAAGACATGAAGTTGCAACTTTATTCAAAATGCAATGCAAAGCCTTCAGTAGGCATAAGCAAGAGAGGGAGAGAGGGATATAAAGTGATTTATGTTTTCAGACGACCAGTTTGACTCCTGCATAGAGAATAAATTGAAAGTGGAGGTGAAGTGAAAAGGTAGAAGCAGGAAGTTCAGTTAGGAGATTATTGCAGTAATCCAGGCAAGAGATGATGGTGGCTTGGCTAGAGAGATACCAGCAAGGATACAGAAGAGCAGCAAATTTGGGATATACATTATAAATAGAGGGGACGGGACTTGCTAGTGGGCTGGAGGTGGAGAAAAATAGAACCAAGGACAAATCTTAGTGGTTGCTTGATTGGTTTCGTTTTACTGAGCAACTGGGTTAAAATTGACGCCATTTACAGAGAGAAAGAAGACTGGAGAAAGTATAGGTTGGACTGGGAACAGATGCCCAGGGATTTCACATTTGAGATACCTACTGAAAAATCCATCAGACAGAGGTATCTACATCTAGTCCAGAGTTGAATGGAGAGAAAAATTTAGGTGTGCTCAACATGTAGATGCAATGAACACCATCGGAAGGATTGAAATCACCTAGGGTGGATAAAAGGTCCACAGTCCTCACTTTACAACAAAATTATCTGAAAACCCTAAGAAACACTTGTGGCTGGGGACAGTGGCTCAGGCCTGTAATCCCAACACTTTGGGAGCCCGAGGTGAGAGGATTGCTTGAAGCCAGGAGTTTGAGACCAGCCTGGGCAACAAAGTGAGACCCTCGTCTCTACTAAAAACAAAAAATAAATAAATACTTCTGTCCAGTTCCTAACCCCAAAATAAATCAGCATGTGTGAGAATGGGGTCAGCATCAGTGTAGATAAAGAAATGGGCCAAGGGCTAAGCCGTTGGGTACACTAACATTTAGGAGAATCCAGTAAAGGAGGCTAAGAAGTCGCCAGGGAGAAAGGAGGAAAACTAGGAAAGTGTGCTGTCCTAGAGGCCAAGAAAAGAAAGTGTTTCATGAAGGACGGAGAGGCTGCTCTTCTGCTGAGACATCGGGAAAGATGAGGACCAAGTAATGGCAATGTGGAGGAGAAAGTTGAGCAAGTTGCCACCTGCTTTTGTTTTATCAGCCATGTAAATGGAAACCATCAGCTGAGAAAGCGTAGGAACAGAATGACACTAACGGTTGGAGGAGAGAGAGGATATTGTGTAAATGTTATTTTGAAGAGTCAGAGAAAACAGAACATTCAAAGAAAGCCAGGAAGTGTCAAGTGCTGATGTGAAAATTAGGAGAATAGTTAGTTTACTGGTATTAGCTATTCCAACCCCATTCAGGTGCTCAAAGTGGGCAAGTAGTTGGCTTTCATAATGGTAGGGTTTTTGTTTTGGCTTTAGTTTTACTTTTGTTAGTTTGTTTGTTTTGCCAAGTAAACACTATGAAGGAAGACAGGGAGGCAAGACAGTTAACTTAAACTCCTAATTTCCCAGGGGTTAATTACAGTGACAGAACATAGCATCAACACCTTCAACATGGGAAATCTCGTGCTCTAAACTAAACAGGGGGGAAACTTGCAAAAAAACCAAAAAGGAAATAAAAAGCATTATTCAGATTTTCAAAAGAATGTGCTTTTAAGTAAATCTAAGCTGGATAAAGAGAGAATGAGACTGGAAAGCTTGATAATGAAATGCTGAATAATGAAGAGTGGTGGGGTTAGTAGATGGGGATCCCCATGAAATAGAATAATTGGTAGGGGGCTAGGCACAGTGGCTCACAACTCTAATCCCAGCACTTTGGGAGGCCCAGTGGGAGGATTGCTTCACCCTGGGAGTTTGAGACCAGGCTGGGCAACATAGTGAGACTCTATCTCTACGAAAAATTTAAAAATTAGTCACACATGCTACTGCACACCTGGAGCCCCAGCTATTTGTGGACTGGGGCAGGAGGATCACTTGTACCCAGGAGTTCATCGTTGCAGTGAGCTATGATCATATGACTGCACTCCAGCCTGGGCAACAGAGTAAGATCCTAGCTCTGAAAAAAAGAAAAAAAAAAAAAAAGAATTGGTAGGATGTAGACCTAAGAGTGAGCCAGAGGATCAGAGGTGGTGAGACCTTTCATTCCGAATGCATTCAACTCTTACCTTTGTCTGCTGCATTCTCTATGATATTGTCAGTATTTCCTCTATGTAAATAATTTGATTTTCAGCGGTGTGTACTCTGCTCTCTGTTGCTTGTAATTTGTGTATGTTTTATAATATTGTTTTGTTTCTTAAGTTATTCCCTTGACTCTGAAATCTGTCTCACTTTGTTCTGATTTTTGTGTTGTTTTTGAGGTTTTCCTGCCATCATGTCCTTAAATTCTTATTTTATAAATTCCTGTTTTTAAGAAAGAATCTTATAATTCTTTTATGACCCAAAGGACCCATGGAAATGTGGACTATTCAACTGTGTTTTGCCCACCACTTTCCTTCTTCGCTCCTTAGTCCCTTCTTCTTTTCCCTCCCTTACTTCCTTCTTTTCCTTCTCCTCTTTCCTCCCTTTCATTCCTTTGTCTGCCTCCTGTCCTTTCTTCCTTCTCTTCTTCCTTCCTCCTTCCCTTCTTCCCCTTACTTCCTTCCATGCTGTCTTCTCCCTTCTGGCCTTCCTTCCTTTTCCTCTTTTCTCCCTCTTCCCTCCTCTCTTTCCTTTCTTCCTTCCCTCTTTCCTTTTTTTCTTCCTTCTTTCCTTTTTTCCTTTCCCCCTCCTTCCTTCGTTTTTCTCTTCCTTCCTTCCTTTTTCCTTTTTTTCTCTTTTTCTTTTTCCTTCCTTCCTGCTTCTTTCCTTCCTTATTCTCAATTTATCTAGCACCATCGCTCGGTTTGTTGTTGTTGTTGTTGTTTCACACAAGTTTAAGGCTGACAGCCCTAAACAGAACTTCTCTTTACTCTGGTAGACTGCAAATCAGGCCTCATTGGCACCCTTTGCAGTTCATGTAAGACTGTGTTGTTTTCTCCTCTGGGCAGCAGGTGAAGGAGTAAATGTTGTATTAGACCCATCTTCCTGTGGCCTGTGGTGCAAGGGAACAGGAGAACCTTCTGCTGGGGCTCTGAGCAGCCTCAATCCACAATGTGAAGACATGAGCTCTTCTACTTCTTCAGAGTTTTTGTTTGTTTGTTTGTGTTTTTGAGACAGTCTTACTCTGTCACCCAGGCTGTAGTGCAGCAGCACAATCTCAGCTCACTGCAACCTCTACCTCCTGGGTTCAAGTGATTCTTGTGCCTCAACCTCCCAAATAGCTGGGATTACAGGCACGCACCACCACACCTGGCTAATTTTTGTATTTTTAGTACAGACAGGGTTTCGCCATGTTGGCCAGGCTGGTCTCGAACTGCCCTTGAGTGATCCGCCCACCTCGACCTCCCAAAGGTCTGGGGTTACAGGCATGAGCCACCACACCCAGCTAATTTCTTCAGAGATTCTCTTAATATCCTGTATGACAGCATATCACCTGGCTATTGGTGCCAGTCCCCCAAAACCTTTCCCATGGGGCGAGACTGCCCAGAGCCTTCATGTTACTGCCCAATTTCCTGGAAAACCCTTCTTTTCTCTACTGAGACCCTGTGATGATACTTAAGCATTTCTCTTAACTTTCCCTAGGCTTCCTACTCACCCCCTCAGTCTCCTTCTCCACAAACTTGGGAATTTTGACAAGAATGTTCAGGACTCTATGGACTTCCCATCTCTCCCGTGCTGCCTTTGGAAGGTGGGTGTGGGTTAGAAGCCATGCTAAGCCCAGCCATGGTAGAGTCTTCTGATTCTTTCTTTAGCTACCAGATTTCCACAGTTAGTGAAATTGGAAACTTCCCCTCATTTGACTGCAGCTGGTGAGCTTACTGTTGGTTTGGATTATATTGGTTGTTGAGAGGCAGATTTTTGTGATCCTCTTTCACACGACTAACTGGGAAGCACCAAAAATGAAATCTCTCCCTCTGCCTTCTTGTGGAGAGAGACAGATCTTAAATATGTAAATAAACATTCATTCAAAGCATTGCAACAGAAATAAAATACAAGGAAAGCAACATTTCTTTGGGTTTGTCTTACTAGCTTTACCTTCATTACTCCCTGGAACTATCATTTATAGGGATCTAGCCCTACAAAAGAACACATGACAAGTTGTTGCTTTAGTTGGATGCCGTGAGGCTCTAAATAAAACTGGTCCTGTGTGGATTGTGGTGTCATACTTAATAAAAACTTTATTTTATGGGATAGTCATGGGAACAATGACAGGTTAGACATACTAATCTGTCTCGAGGTGGCGGGTGGGGGTCGGGGGGAAGGGAGTCCTGATCTCTAGCATTTACAAATTTCTGTAGTATAAATACTTATACCATGCTGATTTCAAGCTACTAATGATTTAATAACTGGCTTGAAAACTCCTAAATATTAAAAAAAAAAAAAAAAGAAAACTCCTAAATATTTAACAGTGGGCTCTTGTAAGTCAATACAAGACAGCAAAAGCCAAGCCCTTCAGTCTGTGCCCCATTGGGGCTGCTACTCTGGGACCTAAGCTCCAGTTCTCATTTTCAGAGTGGCCTTAAGTTATATAACTGTTCTTAGTCTCCATATTTTCATTTTTATAAAAGGATCAATAATATGATAGAGATGTATGATGGTTAGATCCCATAATGTTTGGTTCATAAAATCTTCCTAATTTATCAAGCACATACATGATAGAGGGGGAGAGGTCTATCATGAGCTGAGCTGTGAACATGAGATTCTGAGGAGCTTCAGAATAAATGAAGACAGGTTCCTGAGCCCGCTCCCCATATAATTCGTTTGTTAAATTGCATCCCCTCTCTTTCCCTCCCTCTTTCTCACACGCATACGTGTCCAGTTGAAGCCACCTGCATGTCCAATGTTGAAAGCTCAGTCTCCCGCTGTTCTCCTGACTTCTTTAGGGAGTTCTGATGAGTCATTCTGGCTCCAAGCCCCGCCACTTCCTCTTCCTGCAGAGGAAGCTCATTTTCAGCACTCACACCCACAAATCACACAGGAAAGCGAGAAGTGGGATTAGGTGAAAATGTTGAGCTCCTTCCATCGCCTCTGGTCCACTATTATACATGATCTTGCCAGCTGTGCCTTGACTGGAACTGCGGCTTGTCTGAGAACTGGAGTGGCCCCTGGAGCACACATCCCTGCCTGCACATTGCCTGGAAAGTCGAGCTCTGTAGCCAAGGAAAAACCTCCTGATTGGAAGGCAGAAAGCACTGGGTTTTGATCCAGCTGAACTGGATACAAAGACCTTAGTTTCTTCATCAGCAACCTGGGCATAAATAGTTAGGCATACTTCATAGGGTTATGTAAAGATTAGTTGAGATAATGCATGCAAAATGCTCAGGATAATGCCTGGTACATAGAATATCCTCATATATGTTAGCTAAAATAACAATAATAACCTTTTCTTGAGACAGGGTCTGGCTGTGTCACTCAGGCTGGAGTGCAGTGGCACTATCAGGGCTCTCTGCAGCCTTGACTTCCCAGGCTCAAGCAATCCACACACTTCAGCCTCCCAAATAGCTGGGACCACAGGCATGCACCACCACACCTGGCTATTTTTTTTTTTTTCTGGTAGAGATGGGGTCTCACTATGTTACCCAGACTGGTCTTGAACTTCTGGACTCAGTGATCCTCCCACCTCAGCCTCCCAAAGTGCTGGAAGTGCAGGTGTGAGCCACAGCTCCTGGCCAATAATTATTATCATCATTAAGTAGATCTGCCTAAGGATATCTTTCCAGTCTTCAAGAAGCTTCACCTATGACTATTTTAAAACATGTATCCTCTAATAAATTTCAAACTCACTATTCAGGATTTGTTTCACTGAGTTGCTATTTTTTAATTTATCCAAAAGCTCTTTCATAATCTTTTATGCCATTTTGCCTAATAGGAATTTTTCTGTATGGTTTTGCTCTAGATGTCAGTCTGGACTGTTTTAAAAACCGCATACAAGATTTGCTTGTTCTCCAGACACTTATTTATCATTGGATTGAGAAATCTTTTTATCTTTTTTCTATTATTTCCCTTTTTCTTAATTTTTACAGTGCAGATGGAAAAGCAATCAGTGTTGGGCTGATGGCCATGGGTGCTTAGGGAAGCCTGAATTCATTTATTCATTCTACACACATTTGTTGAATACATTTCTTATGCCTTTGTGTCAGGCACTACTCTAAGATATAAGCCCACAGAGAACAAAAACAGAGTCCCTAGCTTCAAGGACTCCCAAGACTAAGCAGAAACTACAGACAGATCAACTGGTGATAAATGTGTGGTGTGTTAAGTGCTAGATACAAGAATTCATACACCACTATGGGAACCTGTGGGTCGGAGGGAGCTAAACTGGGAAAGGAGGAGACAGGGAAGTTTTTTTGAAGTTTGCAAGTGATTTTCAAGTAAAGAAAGTGGGCAAAAAGAATCCCAGGCAAGGCCAGGCAGAGTGGCTCACACCTGTAATCCCAGCACTTTGGGAGGCCGAGGCAGGTGGATCACGAGGTCAGGAGATCGAGACCATACTGGCTAACACAGTGAAACCCCGTCTCTACTAAAAACACAAAAAATTAGCCGGGCGTGCTGGCGGGCGCCTGTAGTCCCAGCTACTTGGGAGGCTGAGGCAGGAGAATGGCGTGAACCGGGGAGGTGGAGCTTGCAGTGAGCTGAGATAGCGCCACTGCACTCCAGCCTGGATGAGAGAGCGAGACTCCATCTCAAAAAAAAAAAAAAAAATTCCAGGCAGAAGGAAAAATAAACACATAAGCACAAAAACATGAGGGAGCCTGGTCTACCAGCAGCCACATGTGGTTGTATTTGTTGGAAATTAGGAAGAAGGTAGGGAAGTTCTAGCAGTGAGGCCTCACAAGCCAGGTCAACCTGTTTATAGAACATCCTGATACCAATAAGGAGTGATCAAAATATTTTTAATCAGGGGAATAAAGAGATCAGACTTGTGCTTTGAGAGGTCACTGCAGGAGTATTTGGAAATACTTAAAGGGGGCCAAGCCTGAAGGTGGAAAGACCAGTCGGGAGGTAAACACAATGGGTACAGAACAAGGAGGTTTGAACTAAGGAGACAGCAGTGGGAACGCAGAGAAGTGGAGGGCTATGAGAGAGATGTGAAGCAGCAAACTCAATAGCTCTTGGTGACCCAATAGACATGGTAAATAAGGGAAAAAGAACAGTCAAGGATGACTCTTAAATTCTTGGCTTAGGGGCCGGGCACGGTGGCTCACGCTTGTAATCCCAACACTTTGGGAGGCCGAGGCGGGCGGATCACGAGGTCAGGAGATCGAGACCACGGTGAAACCCCGTCTCTACCAAAAATACAAAAAATTAGCCGGGCGTGGTGGCGGGCGCCTGTGGTCCCAGCTACTCGGAGAGGCTGAGGCAGGAGAATGGCGTGAACCCGGGAGGCAGAGCTTGCAGTGAGCCGAGATCGCGCCACTGCACTCCAGCCTGGGTGACAGAGCAAGACTCCGTCTCAAAAAAAAAAAAAAAAAAATTCTTGGCTTAGGTATCTAAAGACTGTGGTGCCATCCACTGATGGGAAGCACAGGAGGAAGAATAGATTTAAGGGGTTAAATAATTATTCATTTTAGATATCTTAGGTTGATTTGCCTGTGATACATCCAGACCAGGCCGGGTGTGGTGGCTCACGCCTGTAATCCCAGCACTTTGGGAGGCCAAGGCGGGAGGATTGCTTGAGCACAACAGTTCGAGACCAGCCTGGGAAACATGGCAAAACCTCTTCTTCACAAAAAATATGAAAATTAGCCAGGCATGGTGGCGTACACCTTTAGTCCCAGCTACTGGGAAGACTGAGACTGGAGGATCACCTGAGCCTGGGGAGGTCAAGGTTGCAGTGAGCCAGGATTGCACCATTGCACTCCAGCCTGGGTGACAGAGTGAGACCCTGTCTCAAAAAATAAAAATAAATGTCCAGGCCAGACAAAAAGTGTTTCAGAGTGGTGCAGTGTGTCTAATTTGGAGTTTGAGAGACAGAACTTAGCAGAATACAGGTGGTAGTCAAGGTCACAGACATATGTAGAGAGTCAGCGGAATGAGAAGAGAATAAAGAGCAAGGACAAAAAACCAAACACCGCAT
This sequence comes from Symphalangus syndactylus, assembly GCF_028878055.3. Lineage (NCBI taxonomy): Eukaryota > Metazoa > Chordata > Mammalia > Primates > Hylobatidae > Symphalangus > Symphalangus syndactylus. The sequence continues at coordinate 72,804,084 of NC_072425.2, read as the reverse complement.
GTTCTCACTCATAGGTGGGAATTGAACAATGAGACCTCATGGACACAGGAAGGGGAACATCACACTCCGGGGACTGTTGTGGGGTGGGGGGAGGGGGAAGGGACAGCATTAGGAGATATACCTAATGCTAAATGACGAGTTAATGGGTGCAGCAAAACAACATGGCACATGGATACATATGTAACAAACCTGCACATTGTGCACATGTACCCTAAAACCTAAAGTATAATAAAAAATAAAAAATAAAAAAAAAAGAGTCAAGGAGGAAAGACTGATGCTATGGTTTCCATGTACGTGTCCCTCCAAAATTTACATGTTGTAACTTAAAACACGAGGTGAAGTTATTAAGAGGTGAGGCCACCTGGAGGTGATTAAGCCATCAGGGCTCTGCCCTCATGAGTGGGATCAGTGTCTCTATAAAAGGGCTTGAGGGAGTGAGTTCACCTCTTCTGCCCTTCTGCTTCCTCCACCATGTGAGGATACAGTTTCATCTCTTTGGCCGCGTGAAGACACAGCAAGAGACACTATCTTGGAGGCAGAGAGCGAGCGCTCACCAGACACGGACTCTGCTGACACCTTGATTTTGGACTTCCTAGCCTCCAGAACTGTTGTCTGTAAATTATCCAATACAAGGCAAAGTTTGTTATAACAGCAAACAAACGAAGACAACTAGTAACCATAAATAGCAATAAAGAAGAGAAATAAAAAGGAAAAGCCAAAGAGATAAAAAGGAAATAAGAAGAGTGGGAAACCATATTAATACTTAACATTTATGGCCAGGTATGGTGGCTCACTCCTGTAATCCCAGCACTTTGGGAGGCCAGAGTGGGAGGATCACTTGAGCCCAGGAATTCAAGACCAGCCTGGGCAACATAGCAAAATCCTGTCTCTATTAAAAAAAAAAAAAAAAAAAACCTACAAAAATTATCTGGTGTGGTGGCAGGCACCTGTGGTCCCAGCTACACAGGAGGCTAAGGCAGGAGTTTTGAGTCCAGGAGGTTGAGGCTACAGTGAGCTGTGATTGTGCCACTGCACTCCAGTCTAGGTGACAGAGTGAGGCCTCATCTCAAAAAAAAAAAAAGATTTAAGTCTCAGTTCAGGTACCACATTTTCCAGAAAAGTAATTACCTATCTCCTCCTGATACCGAAGGCCCATCCTATAAAACCCTCAAGGGTATGGTCCAACTTTTACACATCTCCACATCTCTAGCACCTAGAATGTTTTTCTGACACATTGTATCTATTTGGTCCCTCAATATATGTTTTTTCAAAAAAGTTGAAATCAAGGGAAGAAAGACACTCAAATGAGAGGAAATGATCAGCTCTGCAAAATACTTCCAAGAAGCCAAGTCAAAACATTGTACATCTAAACAAGACAGTCAATTTGCAAGGTTCTTGGCAAGAGAACTTAGTAAACTAAAAGAGGCAGAAACCAAATAACCCTGGGAGTGAATTGAGACAGCGGGGAAAGAAAAAGTAGATTTCTCTTCTGAGAACTTTGTCAGTGAAGAGTTACATCACTTCATATAATAGCTGGTTAAGGAAAGGATTTTCACCATAATGGCTCTTGAAATATGCCACTTTTGAGGCAATTCCTTCTGCTTTATTACAATGACTTTTTCACCTAAAACATATGAGACAAGTCCTCTATAAGAAGTGATATTTTGGTATTTTGGTTCCAGGCAAAGTCACACTCCCCAATTTACTTGACACAACAGTTTCTCATCAGAGAGTATCATGCAAAACAAATTTGAATTGCACTCATGTTTGTATAAATCCAAATCTGTTTTGAATATGCGAAAAAGAGGCTAGGGAGATGGCATCTTCTTCAGTCTTTTTTCACACGTAACAACTCCACATTTCTAAGCACTCTCCTGTCTGGACTTTATTTTATGCTGCAAGTGTGTTTCTATGCTATAAGACTACTTTCACTGCACTTTGAGTGAAGATACCTCAAGCCCCCAAAAAGTTGAAAAATCGTTGAAGATGATGCAAAGAGAAATAATTAGCTTAAGAAATTTTCATTCTATCACATTAAGTGCACAAATTATTGACTTTCAAAATGTTATCCATTACTTGTAAAAATTTGTTTTTGTCATTCGATATATATTTACCAGCTATGAAAATGATTTGGGTATCATGGGTTCTGATGAAATTCATCAAAATTTTTCCATTAAAATTAATGAAAATATTTTCTTTATGGAATGGCTTTTCATTTAGCAACAGACTTTTCAGAAATGAATTTAAATTGTTAAAGGAGGGATAGGTGTTATGAAAATGGGAGGGTGATAGAGAGTCATGGAGATTTTTTTTAAAGATGCAGGATAGTTTAGTGCAATTGTATATCAAAGCGAAACAAAAAATGTTAAGAGAGAATGAAGATACAGAAGTCAGAGGCATCACCTATAAAGTGATTTCCTGAGAAAGTAAAAAGGAAAGAGGATCCAGAACACAGGTGCCTTGGACTAATGTGGAATGAAGGCAACTGCTCTCATAGAAACTCAAGGGAATGGAGGAAATAAAGGCTTCAGATTCAGATCAGTGGGTCAGGAAGAGGAGGTGTGATGCCCAAATTTACATGTTAACTTGGCTGGGCTGTGGTGCCTAGCTATTTGGCAAACACTAGTCTAGATATTGCCATGAAGGTATTTTTTAGATGTGATGTGCATTTAAATTAGTAGACTTTTCTTTGTAAAGCAGATTACCCTCCATATGTGGGTAGGTCTCATCTAATCAGTTGAAGGCCTTAAGAGAAAAGATGGAGGTCCCTGGAAGAGGAAGGGATTCTGCCTCCAGACTGCCTTCAGGCTCAAGACTGCAACATCAGCTCCTAACCAGAATTTCCAGACTCCCAACCTGCCCTGAACGTTTTGTACTTGCCAGCCTCATAATGGTATGAATCAATTTTTAAAAATAAATTAATCTCTAGACAGGCAGAGAGATAGACATAAACATCATATAATATATGTAGGGCTAGGCATGGTGGCTCACGCCTGTAATCCCAACACTTTGGGAGGCTGAGGTGGGGGGATCACTTGAGACTAGAGTTTGAAACCAGCCTGAGCAACATAGTGAGACCTCATCTCTACAAAACATAAAAACTTAGCCGGGTATGGTGGCACACACCTATAGTCCTAGCTATTTGGGAGGCTGAAGCGAGAAGATGGCTTGAGCCCAGGCGGTCAAGGCTACAATGGAATCATGATCATGCCAGTGCACCCCAGCCTAGGCAACAGAGTGAGACCCTATCTCAAATATAAACATACACACACACACACACACACACATTGTATATACACATATTTATTGGTTCTGTTTTTCTGGAGAAGGAGAAAAGAAGTTCAGGAAGTTCAGGGAGAAATGCTTTCTGACCACTATTCCCTGGATGAAATCTTGGATGGCATCATCCACTGAGAGCTAAGAGTGCTGCTGAGGGAGCGTTAGGAAACTGGCAAACATTTGCATAGTTATTGTGGACAAGCAGGAGGTTGCTAACTCAAAATGTGCAGAAACATTGTTAGAGCAATTTAGACATACTGATGGCTCAGTGCTGGAACAGCAGAAGACCACCTCTGTGAGGCCCCCGTTCCTGGAGTTATGTGTTGTTGCATAGATTCTGTATGAATATATAAGACTTGATTTTTGGTGGAGCATGGGGAAGGATCTGCTGTGTAGAACTGTTAATGAGAATTTTATATATATAAGAGGAAATAATATATTTTTTCACAAATGTATTTATTCATTTTCTGTAATACAAATAAGAATACATGTGATGGTTTATCCTTTCAAAATCCAAATCTCCAAGTATCCATCCCCATATTCAACAGGTGATATTTTTGCTATATTCTCATCAGATCATTTGTTTTCAGAAGTAGACATAGCAAATACAACTGAAGCCTTAATGTTTCTCCGTCTCTCCTCAGAAGTCATTAGCATCTACGTTTTCATAATTTATCTTCCAGGTATTTTATGCATAAGCAATATTTATATTTATTTGACAATGCCATTTCCAGTAAAATAATAGAGAATTGTTTTTGAATGATTTTATTGTTTAAATAAATGTCATCTTACTGTACAACAATTTGCTTTTCTCACTCTACTTTTTGTTTTTGAGTGTTATCATGTTAATACATGTAACTGGAAAATGAGATTTTTTTATTATAGTTTTTAAGTTAAGAATAGAATAACTAATTTATTTGAAAAAATCTTTTTACAGAGTTTCTTCTTAAATTTTCAGCTTAAATTACACCTTTCTAACTTAAATGAACAGTTTTTATATACTGATTGTATTAATTGAAATAAGAACAAAATGACCAACAAAGTTTATTTTTTTAACTAACACACACACACACACACACACAATTCTCTATTATGAATATTTTAACAAATGTAGTTTCCTAAAACAAACATACATTGTCTCAAGTTTACAAGCCAACGTTCTTGCAATCTCTACTAAACAAACTTTTACACATGACAGGAAAGTTCTTTGCTCTTTGAAGTAAATAGTCTTAGATAAGAGGTCATTTCATGATAACTAAAGACAAAAGAAGCATAGATAAATTTTATAATCGTGGCAACTGGAATGTAAATATTCTCTAAGCTTCTGCATTATCTTTTTCATCTAAACAAAGAATAAGGGCTAACCCAGTGTTTGGGATTCTCAAAAACACTATGCTAATAACCTCATTGAAGGTTTTTATTAAGTATTACTGAACTATGTGGCTTAGAATTTCAACTATAATTTTAACTGAAGCTGATTCTAAGTATTTGAGGTAAATAATGTTCTATGATATAGAACATTAAAGAATCTATAGGCAGAATCTATGGCCACATAGTAGCAATTCATGTTAATTCTTCACAGTATTCCATTGTATAAAGATCCTACATTCTAATCTACTCTCTGGCAATAAGATTAGTTTATTTCCAGTTTTTAATTATCACAAGGAAACCCCCAAGAACATTTATGCATATGCCTCCGAACTCACAAGCAAGAGTCTATGTTCCACATTAAGTGGAACTGCTGGATCACCGGGTAAAGAGAATGTGCATCTTTGATACGATACAAAGATCATATCTTTACTAGAAATTGTCAAAATTGTTTTGAAGAAGTTGCAGCAGCATAGCCTCTCACCACTCCTGTGTGAGACTTCTGGCTTGTTTTTCCACATCCCAACTCAGACTTGGAATTATGAGACTTTTAAGTTTTCACCAATCTGCTGGATATAAATCCGTGCCTTTAATCTGTATTTCCCTAGTTACTGGTGAGACTATGCTTTGCTTTTGGATTTGGGATATGCTTTGTGGCCGTGCTGGTTTCCTCTTCTGTGAATTGTTTGATCACATCCTTTGCAAATTTTCTCAAGGTCTTGTATTTTCTTTAAAGGTTTGTAGGAATTCTTGATATGTTCTGCATACAATTGTTTTTTTCAGTTTCATGTGTTGCAAAAACCATCTTCCAGTGTGTGGATTTAGAGCTACCATTTCAATTTGCACTTACCATTCTTCTCCTCCTCCTCCTCCTCCTCCTCCTCACTCTTATGTTTGCTCCATTCTTGCCTTCTGTTGTACTTATAACATTTATAAATATATACATATGTGAAAGGAAAACAAATCTTGGGATAAGCCAAAGGGAAAAGTCAAGCTGGGAACTGCTTAGGGCAAACCTTCCTCCCATTCTACTCCTAAAAACGACAGCTACTAAAATTTAAAAAGCCACAAAACCTCCTTCACAATTTGTCCACAAGGAAATTCCTTACAGACAAAGTTCAGATAGAACTCAGAGTCATTCCTCTCCTCACTGAGATAAATGCATATCTGCTTGCTTCCTTTGGAGAGGCTAATCAGAAACTCAAAAGAATGCAACCATTTGTCACTTATTATTTACCTATGACCTGGAAGCCCCCTCCCCACTTCGAGTTGTCCCACCTTTCTGGACCAAAACAATGTACATCTTTACACATACTGATCGATGTCTCAAGTCTCCCTGAAAATGTATAACACCAAGCTGTGCCCGACCACCTTGGGCACATGTCATCAGGGTGTCCTGAGGCTGTCACGGATACGTGTCCTTAACCTTGGCAAAATAAACTTTCTAAATTTATTGAGACCTGTGTCAGATATTTGGGGTTCACACATATATAGTCCATTTCTTTTCCTTTGGGGTTTTAAAGCTATACATAGTTTCTATTCTTTTAATGGTCACTCAGGTTTTTTTTTTTTTTACCTACATAATTAGTCTTTCCAGTGAAGTCAGCAGGAGTGGTTCCCAAAGCATAGACCCCAGAACAGCAGCCTTAGCATCACCTGGGAACTGTTAGAAATGCAGATTCTCAGGTCCCACCCCAGACCTAATGAATCAGAAACTCTATGGGTGGGTACACAACCTGTGTGTTCCAAGTGATTCTGACGCATGCCAAAATTGGAGAAACACTGGTCTAGAATTACTTAAATATTTCTATCCACCTTCTCTTACCCAATCTCATAAGAATCCCCATCCCTACTCCACCTTCTTCCTTGGTATTCTTGCCTGGAATTTTGACATCAGTGCTATGTTTGTGTGTGTGGGTGTGGAAATAGTGTCAATGGTTAATTAAATAAAACAGCATTTCAAGACAATTAGTTTCTCATGGGGTTTTTGTTTTGTTTTGTTTCATCACAATCCTTGGATCTCTGTTAATGGTTCTTTCATTAAGGATCCTAAGTTGTTAAATTTTCCTAATGCATTTTTGAAAGTCTTTATATGGTCTTTATTTTTGAATCCTGTTTCATTCAGGTTTAGAATTCAAAGTTTGCAGTTATTGTCTATCAGTACCTTGAAAATATTATTCTGTTGTGATGTGGTATCTGTTGCAGTTGAGAAGTCTGTTGTTCATCTAATGAGATCTGTTAGCAAGAATTCTGTCTTTCTGTCCTGTGTTTTTTTTGTTCTTTTGTATTGTTTCAGACAGAGTCTCACTCTGTCGCCCAGGCTGGAGTGCAGTGGTGCAATCTAGGCTCACTGCAACCTCCATCTCCTGGGTTCAAGCAATTCTGGTGCCTCAGCCTCCTGAGTAGATATGATATGTTTTGGCTATGTGTCCCCACCCAAATCTCAGCTTGACTTGTAATAATCCCCATGTGTCAAGGGCAGGGCCAGGTGGAGATAATTGAATCTTGAGGGTGGTTCCCCCATACTGTTCTAGTGGTAGTGAGTAAGTCTCATGAGATCTGATGGTTTTATAAATGGGAGTTCCCCCGCACATGCTCTCTTGCCTGCTGCCATGTAAGACGTGACTTTGCTCCTCCTTTGCCTTCCACCATGATTGTGAGGGCTCTCCAGGCATGTGAAACTGTAAGTCCATTAAATCTTTTTTTCTTTATAAATTACCCAGTCTCAGGTATTTCTTTATTTGCAGTGTGAGAACAGACTAATGCAAGCTGTGATTACAGGCATGCACCACCACACCCAGCTAATTTTTGTATTTTCAGTAGAGACAGGGTTTTGCCATGTTGGCCAGGCTGGTATTGAACTCCTGGCCTCGAGTGATCCGGCTGCTTCAGCCTCCCAAAGTGCTGGGATTACAAGTGTGAGCCACTGCGCCCAACCTTCTCCTGTGGTTTTTAAAACTTTTGTCTTTACTCTTGTTCTGCAATTTTACCATCTTGTGTCTACATGTGCATTTATTTCTATTTATCCTTTTCATTATTCTTTGTGCATTTTTAATTGTAAGCATTTGTGAATTTCTTTGTGAAAAGTCCTCAGTTCTTTCTTTGAGTGTTGTTTCTCATTATCCTTTTTTCCCTGTATGTATGTATGTATGTATGTAGAGATGAGGGTCTCACTATGTTGCCCACACTGGTCCTGAACTTCTCAGCTCAAGTGACCCTCCTGACTTAATCTCCCAAAGTGTTGGGAATACAGGCATAAGCCACTGTGTCTGGCCTGAATTTCTAATACAATTGTTCAGAGCACTTTTTCTTCAGCTGTGTCAGCCTAGAGTTGATCCAATCTATTGTGTTTTTTTTTTCAGCTTTCCAGATTTTGCATACATGATATCCAGGCGGTTCTATTTCATATGTAACTGTTCTTATGTCCTTTCTGCCTTTTTTTGTTTGGTTAATTTTGTTTGTTTGTTTGTTTCCAGTAGAGATGGGGCTCTCACTCTAATGCACAAGTTGGTCTTGAACTCCTGAGCTCAAGCAACCCTCCTTCCTCTGCCTCTCAAAATACTGGGATTGCAGGCATGAGCGACTACACCTGGTCCTTTTCCTTTTATTTACCACTCTGATGATCCTAAACTCGTGTGTTTAAAGCCTTCTTTATCTTATCCTATTATTATTTTTATTTATTTATTTATTTATTTATTTATTTATTTATTTATTTATTTTTGAGATGGAGCCTCACTCTGTCGCCCAGGCTGGAGTGCAGTGGTGCGATCTTGGCTCACTGTAACCTCTGCTTCCTGGGTTCAAGCAATTTTCCTGCCTCAGCCTCCAGAGTAGCTAGGATTACAGGCGCCTGCCACAACGCCCAGCTAATTTTTATATTTTTTTATTAGAGATGGGCTTCGCCATGTTGGCCAGGCTGGTCTTGAACTCCTGGCCACAAGTGATCCACCCGTCTCAGCCTCCCAAAGTGCTGGGATTACAGGCGTGAGCCACTGCACCCAGCCTTATTCTATTATTTTAATTATACGTAAAGTGAATTTGTCACAAATGTTGGCTTTCTCTCTTAGACTAGACTTCTTCACGTTTTGGACTGTGTACTTCAGCTCATCTTAGGTGAAATTTTTTTCTCTTTCATTCTTTCCAGCCAGTCTCCAGGTTTGGGGTTGTTTCTACCTGGCCTTTCAGAGCCCTCAACTTCTACTTCTAGTGGTGGCTCACAACTACCTCTCTACCCCATACGCTGTGTGGTATTGCAGGTATTGATGATACGCCAAGGTGTAGGGCTTGCTTAAGATTTTGGTTGTGTGCTTATACAGTTTCTTTCCTGGTTACAAAACTTCATAGAAGTGATAGCCCTAAGGAGTTTTCCAGACTCGTTTCTTAACCAGGGGAGCTTCGTTCAATCCCCTAGTTTCAAGAAACTCCTGCTCCCTTTCAGACATAAAGCCCAGCAAGGCCCAGAACCAACCCCCAATTATAACTTTGTGGGTTTGTTGTGTTTCTGATACATGGAAATATTATTTATTATTGGTATACCAAATGCTTTTATTTTCTATTTTTATACTAAAGATGGCATTTCAAAGAATAAATTTATAACACCTACTGAACTGTATTAGTCAGTTCTTGCACTGCTATAAGTAAATACCTGAGACTGGTTAATTTATAAAGACAAGAGGTGTAATTGGCTCACAGTTCCACAGGCTGTACAGAAAGTGTAGTGGCATCTGTTCAGCTTCTTGGGAGGCCTCAGGAAACTTACAATCATAGCAGAAGGTAAAATGAGAACAGCACTTCACATGGCTAGAAAAGAAGCAAGAGAGAGAAGGGGCACCTGCCACACACTTTTAAACAACCAGATCTCATGAGGACTCACTATGGGATGACAGCACCAAGGGAGATGGTGTTAAACCATGAGAAACCATCCCTGTGATCCAATCACTTCCCACCAAGCCTCACCTCCAACACAGGGGATTACATTTCAACATGAGATTTGAACAGGGACACAGATCCAAACCATATCATTGACACACAGATTCTGACAAGAAATCTGCTTTGTTATGTTTTTAGGGCCCAGGAAGGTAAACAGAATGATGCAGACTTCCAGTTTCTGCTCTGACATGTAAGAAGCTTGGAAGTCATCACTCTGTCCTAACAACAAGTAAAAAGCTGAACAAAATGAAAATCAATAACTTTTCTTAGATCTGTCAGAGAAGTGAGTTCACATCAAACTGCTGCCCTCAAAGCTGGAGAGACAGACAGGTGGTTACAGAGAATAATAACTTACCAGAGCAGAACTCCATGAGCAGAAACCTCCCCAGGAAAGGCTAGGAAAACCTAAGCTGTAACTGAAGAGTTGCTGAAGCCTTGGTGTGGACAGGTCTGAGAGTTAAAAACTCCAGAGGGGCCATTCACAAGGGCAACCTCATGCTTTTGTGAGTTCTCCACAATCTCTACCAGGTTCTCACAATGAAGGCTGGAGAGAAATCCACTGAGACTTCCTGCAGGGGGAGGGGGAAGGGAGCCATTTTAAAATATGCCAGAGCATTCTGTGCATCTTAACAAGGTCTGCTCTTAAGAGTAACTATTTTACCAGTGCCTACCTTAATGGGTTATTTTAGAGCCTAACCAACAGGGAGAAAGGGAAAAACCCAGCTCCAGCCCCCTTAGCCATCCTGTCCCACCCAAGGGGAAAGAGGGCACTGAGAAGCACTTATGAGGTTCACAGCCCAGCCCAGGGGCACAGACTTCCTCTCTCCCCACATCTTATGCCACATTGCTAAAGGTCAATTTACTGGAATTACTTTCACCAAGTATGTCATGTCTAGCTTTTAAGAAAAGAGTATAAGGCATACTAAAAGGCAAAAGACACAATTTGAAGACACTGAGCAAACCTCAGAACCAAACTCAGATATGGCAGAGATGTTGGAATTATTAGATGGAGGTTTTTTTGTTTGTTTGTTTTAGACAAGGTCTCATTCTGTCTCCCAGGCTGGAGTGCAGTGACACAATCACAGCTCACTGCAGCCTCAGTCTCCTGGCCTCAAGTAATCCTCCCACCCGAGCTTCCCAAGTAGCTGGCACTAAAGTGCATGCCACATGGCCAGCTATTTTTTTTTTTTTTTAATTTTTTGTAGAGACGGGGTCTCACTATGCTGCCCAGACTGGTCTTGAACTCTGGGCCTCAAGCAATCTCCCAGCCTCAGCCTTCTAGAATGCTGGGATTACAGGCATGAGCCACTGTGCCCAGCCCAGATCATGAATCTGAAACAACTATGACTATGTTAAGGACTTTAATTTAAAAAGTAGAAAACATGCAAAGACATATGGGTAAAGTAAGCAGAGAGATCGTTACTCTAAGAATCAAAAAGAAATGCTAGAGATCAAGATTACTGTAACAGAAATGAAGAATGCCTTTGATGGTCTCAATAGTAGACTAGACATGGCTAAGGAAAGAATCTCTGAGCTTGAGAATACCATAGTAGAAACTTCCAAATCTGAAGATGAAAGAAAGAAAACACTGAAAAAAACAGGAAAGAATATCCAAGAACTAAGGAACAACTTCAAAAGGTATAACATATGCACAATAGGAATAGCAGAAGCAGAATGATGTATAATAATCCTGTTCACATATATAATCAATTTAATGTCATCTTCTAAGTTCTCCTGGAAGATAAGACAATTACCCTCACTGTAATTGTTTGTGAAATTTCTTCATAACTAGGTTATAAGCCTCACCAGAAAAGCAACTTTGAAATCACACTTCATATGCAGCAACGTAGAGACCATGTGGACTTTCATTTTAAAGTACTTTCAGTAAAGTCTAAACAAGTGGTTGCAAACTCTCAGCACACATGCCATGGTTGATCTAGGTAACTGTTTGCCGTATTCTATCCCACCATACTGTGGCAGTACCTCATGATCCTTCTCAACACAACACACTAGGTAGTCATTTCCAATTTTCTGGAGTTAGCCCACAAAATACATTCTGTTTACCAATATTTCCTAAGGTGTGTTTATGTGGCAACTTCCTTCTACAAAACATTAATTTGTGAAAAACAAAAAAGGATTAATAGGGTCCCATGAGTTTGAAAACGCTGAATCAAAATTACACACATTCTTCTTTTAACTGTGAGACTTCATAATATTCATGATGTGTCTATTTTCTAAACTTTCTAAACCAGGAAGGGGCAGCTTGTAAAACAAGCATGCCCTGGAGGTACTTGGACAAATATTATTCTAGAAATATTCATGGATACATTGTTTACGGGAAAGTAGAGGAGTTTGGGAAGGGTGCCTAATGTTTTTAGGTTAGTGCTATAGTACAGGGATTTTGCAGATCTTCTCCATCAAGGCCAGATGCTAAGTATTTTAGACTTTGCAACCCATGAAGTCTCTTTCACAGCTACTCATCTCTGCTGTTGCAGCGCAAAAGCAGCCATAGTCAATCCTGGGTGTGGCTGTTTTCCAATAAAATTTTGTTTACAAAAAGAGGAATGTGGGTTGTAGTTTGCCAACCCCTGCTACAAAGAATAATAATGATGCTTTGTCGTAAAACATTTTTATTCAACAAATACCGAGTAGCTACTGTGTGTTTTTTGGTTCCTTAAATATTGTTGGATGCATGAATACAGTAGTCACCTCTTATATGTGTGTTATATATCCCAGGACCCCCAGTGGATGCCTGAAACCACGGAGAAGATTGAATCCTGTATATGCTGTTTTTTCCATCTAATAACCAAGATGGCGATTGTGACTAGCAGGTGGGTAGCATAGTAGGTAGTGTATATAGCGTGAATACATTGCACAAAAGGATAAGTCCCATCCCAGAGGGACAGCATGAGATTTCTTCACACTGCTCACAATGGCATGCAATTTAAAACTTATAAATTTTTTACTTCTGGAATTTTCCATTTAATATCGTCAGACCAAGGGTGACCATTGGTAACCGAAACCACAGTAAACAAAACAACAGATAGAGGGGGGCTACCGTAGATGAAATCAGTGTGTCAGGGAGACATCAAGGTGTTTAAGGCACAGACACTGTACAAAGTCCTAACCCTTTACAGTCGACATTTACTTATGGGTTTTTTTGCTTGTTTTTTTGTAAAATTATTATTTTTGCATCACCATTCCACAGAGGAGGGAACTGAGACTCAGACTTCCTTTGGTGCCCATGCCAGAGGTGGCATCAAGGAATACAGGATGCATAGGCACACCATCAGTATAGCTTTTCTAAGTCACTGATGCTTTGTGTGTCAGCTTGACATTGCCCCAACTTATGGTGTGAGTCCTACAAATATTAAAACCACAATAAAAACATCACGAAAAAACAACTAATTTGCTTTAGGTAATCCAACCCTGCAGTGTTTATGTGTTCCAGGATGGGATCTATTCTTGAGTTGTTCAAAGAAACCGATTACATCTTTTTCCCACATCCAGTTCTCTAGTCCTCTGCTGAACTTAAAACCTGGCCAGTAGCAAGGAAAGAAAAAGGCGCCCTCTGTTTTTTTCAATGTTTTGTTTTGAAACCCCGATGGAAAAGCTTTATTTAGATCTGGCTAGCCTTTATCCTGCAAGACTTTCCAAACAAAGGCTTCATGGCTTGGAGTTTTTCCAGGTCCTGTTGATTCCTGTAAATCAAGTTAACCCAAGGCAAGTTTGGGCTTTGTTCAAATCCCTACCACCCTCCACTTCCATGCCTGTTTCCCATGCCAGCTGTTTAGACTACAGCATTCTGATATCTGCAACCCACAGTTAGGCTAGCCTATGTTCTTGCCCAGCAAAAGAGAATCCCAAGATGACAAGTATTTAGCATCTGACAACTACAGAAGCAGGGAAAGGGAAGTGATTTATAATGAAAAGGAGATGGGTGCCCCCATGTTTACTTTCTCAAGCTCTGTTGCACCATCCTTTCTAACTGTAACCTTTTTGAATAAGTACTAGAAATTAGCCTGTTTCTAACAAAAGAAGCCATTGAAGCCCCCCTTACCCACCCCCCTGCACCCCTATAGCACAATATACTAAATTGCTGATGTGAAACAATTAGCATTGTGGCCAGACATAGGGCTCCAATTCAAAAAAAGGGCTGTGTCCCTTGAAATTCCTTAGGCTTGGCTGCCCTGCTGGCCACAGAACCAGCCACCGGAATGTTTAATAGCCCAAATTCTCTCTGCCTACACCATTTGTTTCTCTTCCTAGAATTCCTATGGAAATTTTCCTATGAAACATATCTGAGAGTCAGTATGTACAAAGAGCTTCCTTTTGGACAATTGTCTTCCACTCCCCATTCCCAGCCAGATCGGATGAAAGCAAAAAATGTTCTCAGATTGCACAAGCAAAATTGGGCCTCACAAAGGCTTATAAGAGTTAAAAAAATGTGGGAGCCATTCTTCAGTTGGATCAAATGTCTTATCTAAATGAAAGCAAATTCCTAGGATTCCCCTTCAGCTGGCATCATTCAGTAGAGCCAGTTCTCAAAGTATTGCTACAACATCCGCCAACAGGGATTGTCACCACTCATAAACATCTGTGGATTTAACTCACTCCAGAGCTCTGAAGAGTGGGAAATCCAGGCATTTGTTTTTTCTGCAGAACAAACTAACCTTGACCCAACAAGGGACAAAAACAAGGCAAAGCAAAATTAAATGACAAGAGCTAGGTGTGACTGATGGAAGGCAGAATATAGAAACGGGGAGAGGATTTGTTCTTGGGAATGTGTAATATCCAGTAAAGAACACCTGACTGGCTTTAACAGCCATGTCTACTAAGCACAATTTTTTTACTTACTAAAAACTCTAGTTTGGTGGCTTATCCTGTGTTTGTTTTTTCCCTCCATATCAAAGAATAACACACTCGACCATGGCTTGTCACATGTGACATGTGACATGCATTAACTAGTCGTTCAATCTGTAAACATGACACTCTAGAACTAGATGTTTTCTGAGATCCTCCGGTACTACAATTCTATGAATGATTTTTATCTTTAAAGTTTCAGAAAACGGTATGGCATCTTTTCCCTTCCCTAAGATTAAGAAAAAGGATTCATAGAAATTAAAGCAGACCCAGTTTCACCTATGAAGGAAAAATACCTACCGTTGTCTGATGGAGACACATACACCAGTTTGAGTTATTGGGGGCAAAATACACAAGACTTCATTTTTCACCTCCCACAGCACTGGCTTCTTGGGCATTTCACACCTCCTTCAGGGGACAACAAAGAATATGAGAAAAGTTAAGACTCAAATCAGTTTTCACACAGTATCTGTTAGGAATGCTAAAAATAAGCTAGGTAGCAAAGAGTAGTCATAATTAAGGTTGAAGTTTAACTGTAAATTTCAATTACCATATTTCTGTAAAATTTAATTTTTATATTTCAGCAATACTAAGACACATTTTTATTTTCACATTTAATATCTCTGAAATTGGAATGCAATGCTACATTCCAGGGAGTTGCATTTTATAATTCCTGTCATCGAGGCACCATCATGATGTAGTTGCCATTGCTGAGGTATGTACAGCTTTGGTCACACCTGTTCATAGGAATGTCGTCATCTCTATTGAATGATGTACCACCTGGTTGCTATGGTTTGAATGTCCCCTCCAAAACTCATGTTGAAACTTAATGTGGCATATTGAGAGGTGGGGCCTTTAAGAGGTGATTGGACCATGAGCCAGCATGTTAGCACACTCAGTCCCCTCACCATGTGATGCCCTGCACCGCCACATTAGTCTTCAGAGTCCTCACCAGCAAGAAGGCCCTCACCAGATACGGCCCTTCAATCTTGGCCTTCCCAGCCTCCATAACCATAAGAAATAAATTCCTTTTCTTTATAAACTACCCAGTTTCAGATATTCTATTATAAGCAACAGAAAATAGACTAATATATCAGTACTACAGCATTGAATTTAGCTATGATTTGATATTTAGATAAAAGATTTCAAGAATGCAAAAAGACACAGAAAACAGAGCAGAGGGGTATAAATTTGACATAAGTGAAATAAACAGTCTATTGTGTACGTACAAAGACATAAAAACTGAGCAGAAAATATTCACTGTAGGAGAAGAAGAATGACTATGCTTCCATATTTTCTTATAAAGGAATAACAAGTGCTTTACAGGAGCTAAAAAAAGATGATGTTCACAAGAATATGATGTCATGGTTTGTTACTGAGGTGTGTGCAAAATGATTTCCTATCACAAGGCAAGGAAGGCAACTGGGGGCAGGACAAATTGCCAAACCCCCTGGAAGAGCTGAGAGACATTTCAAAGCAGTAAGAGGTTGCTGTGATCAATTCATATAAAGTTGTTTTATTTTTTCTTCTCTTTCTTACTTAGTAATACATAAAATAATGGTAAGACTTGCAACTGATGGAATCTTAGGGTTGATGGGTTGTATCTTCAGCATCATAACTAACTGAATATGAAGTAGACCTTGATAAGAGATTGAAATAATATGTGGTGTTGTACTCATGACTCATCTATGGAAACTGGAAACTCATCCTCTTTGTGACCTCCAGCCCCTCAACCCCTCAGTCAGCAAGACCACTGACTGCTCTTCCCGGCTAACTTCACATCCATGGCCACTCAGCCCAGGCCCCCCTAATTAGTCCTTTCACCATGTTCTTACCAATACCTTAAAGACCAGTTTTTTTTCCCCATGATTTTCTATCTTGGTTAATGGCTTCTGCATGTACCTCAATACCCAGTTTCAAAAAGTAAAACCTTCTGGTTCATAGTAGATGCTCAATAAATGCCTGTTTCTTTTATCATGTGCCTCCTCCCCAGCTCAAAATCCCCTCTTCTGGGCCTAACCACACTCCGTGATTTCACAGAGCTCATATAACCAGCTTTCTCCAACACCCATTACATTCACACTAAAGGTTCCCTGTTTTCAAAAAACTTTGCTTCCACCTTGACTTTCTAGCAACTAGAAAAGATAATTTTTAGTTTGCTTTTTGCCACTTTATTCAAACTGCCTTTTCTGTAAATAAATCTCAGGGGAAAAAAATATATATAATGGAATTCTACCTGTTTTTGGTTTTAATTCTCCTGAATGTCTCAGCAACACTTGATACTATTTAAAACTTCCTTCCTGAAATTTCTCCTTTCTGACTTCTGAAATGCCATTTTTTCTTGGTTTTCTTCCAAAGTTTATGATAACTTCTTTGGTTACCCTTTCTGGAATCTTTGCCTCTATTCAGCCCTCAAAAGTAAAGTGGTCCATTGCATATACATTTCCGTATTATCTCATTCCAAATCCATATTTCCAATTCCAGCCTGAGCTCCAAACGGCATTTCAAACCATCTCCTGGAAATCCTCATCTAGGTGACTTACAAAGATCTCTGTCAACTATATCCCAAACTAAAATAAACTCCTCTATATTCTGACTGTTCTTATACACAAATACTCAGTTTAGAACACAATTATCTTTATACACCAAGTGAGAAACCTCAGCATCATCTTACACTCTTTCTTCTTCAACTCCAACGGTAAGTACCACCCAATCTTGTTAAGTCAAATTCTGTGAGATCTATTGAATCAAATCCTTTTGATTTTTATTCATTTATACAAATGTTTAATGAACACCTTCTCTTGGGGATGGCTCTGTAAAGTGCCAGTGATAACCCTCTCCTCCTTCTAAGTTTGATTCTCAGAGATAGATCCATTCTTCAGATAGAAATTAGAGTATGTGCATCCCAAATGAGGCTCCATACACACAAATACACACATGCACATGCACAGGGGCACACACACACACACACACGAAAGCCCAAATTTGCAATCCATCTAAAAAGAGAGTCTGCAAAGCAAATATGTCCAGTCAGCTACATGGGGAATTGTGTGCTGTCTTGCAACCCTTGAGCCTAGAGAGCTTCTAGAAAACAGGCTCGGGATCATCAATCAGGTTTGCTTACATAATTAGCAATCAGACTTGCTTACTTCATGGAGGAGCTCAGCAGAAGAACATATCCACCCTATAGACTAGCCTAAAACACAGCCCAGAAGAACATTAGCTGCTATGAGCGAATTCCACAATATCACAAATCAGATAAATAATTCTTATTTTGTGAAAAAGGTGGAGTATAAAATGAAGAGAGAATGTAATTGGAAATGTTACCGTAATGCCATCTCACCTGATAAGTGGAGTGAAAGTCCTATATTCGTTTACTGAGGCTGCTATTAAAAAATTACAACTAGGCCAGGGCCAGTGGCTCACACTTGTAATCTCAGCACTTTGGGAGGCCAAGGTAAGAGTATCCCTTGAGCCCAGAAGTTTGAGATCAGCCTGGGCAACACAGGAAAGCTCCAACTCTTAAAAAAAAAAAAAAAAAAAGAAAAAGAAAATAAAAACTACCAACTTTGTGGCTTGATAACTTAAACAATAGAAATTTATTCTCTCACATTCTTAGGGGCCAGAACTTTAAAATTCAGATGTTGAGGGGGTTGGTTCCTTCTGGAGGCTCTAAGGGCAAATCCATTCCTTACCCCTCTCCTGGTTTCTGATGGCTGCTGGCAAATGTTGGTGCCCTTTGGCTTACAGTTGTATAACTCTATTCTCTGACTCTACCTTAACATGTCCCTGGCCCCTGTGTCTCCCTGTACACTCTATGTCAAATCTCCTTCTCCTTTCTATTAGAAGAACACTAGTCATGGATTTAGGGTCTATCCTAAGTGTAGGCTACTATCACTTCACGATATTTAAGTAATCATATCTACAAAGCCCTTATTTCCAAATAAAATCACATTTATAGGTTATCAGAAGTTAAAACTTGGACATATCTTTATCTTTTGGGGGACACTAAACAATCCACTACAAGTCCTTATGAAAGTATGAGCACAAGGAATCTCCCTCTACTTCTCTTTTATTCTGGGAACTGTACCAGGCACCAGAAACACAGAAATGAGTAAAATCAATGCAGTCTGTGTCCTCACACTCACTGTCCATTCTTCACTTTTCCTACTAATAATGCCTGACCAATTTAAATGGTCTCCTAATTTTTCTCCTGGTCTCAAGTCTAATTAGTGACAGATTTTAAAACATGCACATTAGTCAGAACAGGCAAGGTTATGCTGCAACAACAAATAACCACTGTATTTCCATGTCTCTTTTTTTTTTTTTTTTTTTTTTTTTTGAGACAAGGTCTTGTTCTGTCACCCAGGCTGGAGTGCAGTGGTACGATCATAGCCCACTGCAGCCTCAAACTCCTGGGCTCAAGCAAACCTCCCACCTCAGCCTGCCACACTCGGCTCATTTTTAAAATTTTTGATAGAGACAGAGTCTTGCTTTGTTGCCCATGCTGGTCTCGAACTCCTGGGTTCAAGCAATCCTCTTGCCTTGGCCTCCCAAAGTGGTGAGATTACAAGCATGAGCCACCACACCCAATCTTCTCAGTGTCATAAAACAAAGAAGGCTTCTGTCTTCTTATTCATGTCCCTGAAAGAATAGCTGAGTATTCTCTATATTTTTCTCATTCAAGGACCAAGTCTCATGCTTCCATAAAAGCTAAGGCAGAAAAATGAAAAATCATGAATCAAACAATGTCTCTTAAAGTTTCTACCCAGACATGGCACATGTCACTTGCACTCATTTCTCATTAGCATTGGTCCAAGTAAGTCATGTGACCTTGACTCATCTCAAAGGTATACAGAGAAGTATGTAATCCTAATATAGGCTTAGAAGTGTGAAGAACTAGCAACATTCAGTGAATAGCTCTAATAACTACCACGATCATCCTAATGTTTCAATCTGTAATACATGTGCCTTGCTTGCAGATTAAAGTTTACACTCCTCAGCATGGCATTCCAGGCTTCATATAGAGATCCCAATCTCTATTTTCTGCTTCATTTCTGCCACTAATGCTTCAGCATTTTGACTACTCAAATTCCCTGCCATGCTGTGCCCTCTCTCGCCTCCAGGTGTTTGTTTACACTGTTCCTTCCACCGGGAACAACCTTTGTCCTTACTAATTTTCCAGGTTTCTTCTTAAAGGTCATTTCTTCTATGAAGCCTTTTCCTTAGGTGGAATTAATCCCTCCATCTGTTATCATATTTCATTTTTACATAACTCATTCCTTCACTAATTTATTTTCTCAAGAAATAAACCACGTGCCGGGCATTGTGCTGCAATAAAGAAAAGGGCATAGCCGTAGTCCTCCAAAGTTTTTTGCCTAGTAGGGGTGAAAAAAAAAGTAACAGGCAATTAAAATACAGAATTTCACATGCCACTTGAGGAGAAGGATGAGGTGCTATGGGAGCCCATTAGCCAAGAAAAGGCTTGGGGAGGAGAAAGTTCCAGGTGGAGAAAAGCTTGTATAAAGGCCCATAGAGAAGAGAACTCATGAGTTTGGAGAACTGAAAATATATGCTTAAATACAGGGGAAATGCATGGCACACACTGTAAAGTGAATTGAAGATGGCACCATATCTTGAACTGGTGAACAAGACAGTCTCATTTACTACTTTCATAATTCATCAGAGTAATTGGTTCCTTAGTTTGGCCTCTTTGATCTATCAGTTTCTGAGATCTGAGAGGGATATTTCTCTTTGTTGTTGTGTTAGTGGGCTTTGTTTTGTTTTGTTTTTCTGAGACATAGTCTTAACTGTCATCCAGGCTGGAGTACAGTGATGTATGATCACGGCTCACTGTAGCCTTGACCTCCCAGGCTCAAATGATCCTCTCACCTACCTCAGCCTTCTGAACAGCTGGGACTGCAGGCACGCGCCAACACCCAGCTTGTTTTTTGTGTTTTTTCGTAAAGAAGTTTTGCCATGTTGCCCAGGCTGCTCTTGAACTCCTGGGCTCAAGCGATTCTGCTTCCTTGGCTTCTCAAAGTGCTGGAATTATAGGTGTGAGCAACAGCACCCAGCCTTCCTCTTCATTTTGTAATGCTACCGCCTATTATTATGCATTGTCTTTTTTCTTTATACTTTTTTTTTGCTGAATATTCTATTCATATTCTACTAATATTAGTATTATTTTGTTATATCAACTTTTAAAAAATTAATAAACCATTTTCTCTTTTCATTTTTAATCATTCCATAACATTTTAAGATGTGTTTATAAACAACACATAATTATATTTTACTTTTTAGTCCAGAGATTGTCCAATTCAATATTAGAAAAGTGAGTTTAACCCATATCTATTTTGTATAATTATTAATATATTTACACTGGCCAGGTGAAGCAGTTCACTCCTGTAATCCCAGAACTTTGGGAGGCCAAGATGGGTGGATCACATGAGACCAGCCTGACCAACATGCCAAAACCCCATCCCTACTAAAAATACAAAAATTAGCCAGGCATGGTGGTGAGTGCCTGTAATCCCAGCTACTTGGGAGGCTGAGGCAGGAAAATCACTTGAACCTGGAAGGCGAATATTGCAGTGAGCTGAGATCGTGCCACTGCACTCCAGCCTGGGTGACTGAGCCAAACTCTGTCTCAAATATATATATATATATATATATATATATGTGTGTGTGTGTGTGTGTGTGTACATACACACACACATGCGCTCACACTGATTTTTGCCACCTTTACATTTTACTTTTTGCCATTCTTATTTTTTTCTTTTTGCTGTTTTATTAAACAGATCAATTTTATAGACTTCTTTCTTTTCACTTTCCAGTGTAGAAGTTATGCATTTTGTTTATTTTGGCATACATTCTTACATTTATAATATGCTGACAAAGTGAAAGGTAATCAGTATTTCTTTTCTCTACGGAAAAAGACAAGGACCTTAGCAAACAGTAACTTCCCCCAAACTTCCTCTGCTTCAAGGTTTCCAAGTTACTGTGGAGTATTTTATTTCTAGCTTCTTTTGAAACACAAAACACAAAAACAACTGTTCTTGTTATTTTATGGAAAATACTTTTTAAAATTGTGTTCAACATTTTATTGCTTCCTTTGTTCATCATTGCTTCTTGTACTTTATCACTCCACCCTGCAATCATTTATCTTCTCACTGAACCCCAGGGCTTTAGCCCCAGTCAAATAGATACTTTAACCCTAGGGCTGGTTAAAGAACCACCCTCATATATGGGTATCTGGGGTCCCTGAGTTGTAACCCAGCTCTTTGGAGCGTCCCTCTGGCTCTTCACCTACAGTGCCTATCCCCAAGAGCCAAGGAATCCAGGAGCCCAAGAGGACACTCCACCAGAGCAGGTACCTCTGGTCCTTCTCTGAACCATGTTTCAAAGATCCAGGACCCAGGAATTTCCTCTGAATGGCAAATGTTAAGGGCAGGCTTTCAGTGTAGCTTCCTGGTCCACACAGACCTTTACATCCTGCTCATTGATACTAGTTCCTTCCACATTTCCAACAAGTACAGATTTTGCTTTATTTTGAGCCAGAACTGTGTGAGTTAATATAGAATCTAATAATTCTGTATGTCTCAAAATGAAGGGTTATTAGGGGGAGGGGAAAGTAGATTTTATATGTGCAAAATCCACTGCCTTAATTTTACATATAACTAAATGTATGATTTAAGTGAAATAAAATTAATTGAATTACATTGGTTAATTTTACAATTAAATTGATTGAATTAAAATTATTAAATTATTCATTAAGAAAATCCTCTAACTGTGGCCCAAATCGTACTGTGGACCAGATAAGTCTATGATCTGGGGCAAATCACTTTTATTTTTCTGAGCTCCAATTTCTCCTTTTAAGAAAGACACTGATGTGGATTGCACATAGTGACTTCCTTCCAAAGAATACAGCATGGAAAAGAGGGAGAGGGCAGAAAAGCAACTCTGCAGCTAAGAAATGTGGCAAATCCTACTTGCACCAGGTGATCAAGGTTAACATCAAAAGGGATAAGTCATGATAATAATATGTGCAGTTGATATAATGTGATAGGGATAGTACTTTATAGTCTTCCTCACTGAAAGTCTAAAAATGAGAAAAATATCAGACAGCCTCTAATGAGGAACATTCTACAAAATAGCTGATCAGTACTAAACTGTCAAGGTCATCAAAAAAAGGCAAAGTCTGAGAAATGGCTACAATGTAGAGGAGCCTAAAAAGACATGACCGATAAATTCAATGTAATATCCTTCATGGGACCCTAGAACAGATAAAGAACATTTGTTAAAAACAGAAACTCTGAATAAAATATAAACTTTAATTATTATATCAGCATTAGTTAATTAAGTGTAACAAATGTACTATACTAATGTAAGATGTTAGGCCGGGCATGGTGGCTCACACCTGTAATCCCAGCACTTTGGGAGGCTGAGGCAGGTGGATCATGAAGTCAGGAGTTCAAGACCAGCCTGACCAAGATGGTGAAATCCCTGTCTCTACTAAAAACACAAAAATTAGCCGGGCATGGTGGTGGGTGCCTGTAATCCCAGCTACTTGGGAGGCTGAGGCAGAAGAATTGCTTGAACCTGGGAGGCGGAGATTGCAGTGAGCAGAGATCACACCACTGCACTCCAGCCTGGGTGACGGAGCAAGACTTTGTCTAAAACAAAAAACAAAAAACTAATGTAAGATGTTAATAGGAGAAACTAGGTGTAGGGTATATGGGAACTCCCTGTACTATCTTCATAATTTTTCTATGAATCTAAAGCTATTCTAAAATCGAAAATCTATTCTTAAAAAATTTAAATGGGGAGATTTGATAAGATAATTTCTAGGAGAGTTTTTAGCCCCAACATTCTGAGATCTAAATGTAAAATAGTGAATCTTCAAGTTTAGCAAAGAAAGAAAGAAAATCTCTTCTTAGAGGTAAGAAATTGGATCATGCAACCTCAAAAATAAGTGTATATCTATAAATATAATACTACCATTTCATATGAATTCATTTGTAACTTGCCTACCCAGCACTGTTTCCTGAATGTATCCATATTGATACACAGAGACATAACTCATTCATAGTTAACTGAAGTAGAGTAGTTCAATGTATTCTATAATGTGTTTATGCAGTCCCACATGATGAACATTAATGTTCTTTCCAATTTTTCACCAGTATAAACACAGCAATGAATTTGTCTAAACATGTTTGCTTGTATACATGAGCAAGAATTTCACAAGTGTATATATACAATTAGGGCAGCAAATATACAAAGCTTTTAGATACTGCCAATTTGACCTCCAAAGTATTTGTACCAACTTACTTTCCAACCAACAATGTATTCCACAGTTTCATTTTCTCTACATATTCACTAACCCTTTGAATGGTATTTCATTTTTTAATTTCATTTTCCCTGAATACTAATAGAGTTGCCATTCAGATTTCTATTCTATGAGTTGGATATGATTAACATTTGCCCATTTTTTTCCTGGTTTCCTTTTATTTTCCTCAGTGATTTATAGAATACATATATATATATATATATATATATATATATATATTCTTGATAGTAATCCTTTACTGGTTATACTTGTTACAAATATCTTGTTCAAGTTTTTGGTGAGTCTCTTGACTTTGCTTATGGTATCTTTTGTCATACAAAAAATTCCATTGCACTATGGTATGAAAGTTTGTGTTTCCCTAAAATTCCTATTTTGAAATGTAGTCACTAATGCGATGCTGTTAGGAGCTGGGGCCTTTGGAAGGTAAGGACAAAGCAACAAGGCTCCATCTATGAACCAGGAAATGAGTCCTGCCAGACATCAAATCTGCCAGCACCTTAATTGCAGACTTCCCAGTCCCCAGAACTGTGAGAAATAAATTTCTGTTGCTTGTTAGCTACCTAGTGTACAGTGATTTTTATAGCAGCCTGAATGCACTACAACAAAATTGGTACCAAGAAGTGGGGTGCTATTATAAGAAATACCTAAAAATGTTGAAGTACCTTTTGGACCTGGCTAATAGATAGAGGCTGGAAGTGAGATCCATGCTAGAAAAAGCCTACGTTGGCATGAATGGACCATAAAGGGTAATTCTGGTGAGGGCTCAGAAGAAAAGAGCTGTAGAGAAAGGCTGAATCTTCTTAGAGAATACCTACATGATCATGAACAGAATGGTAAAGGCTATTCTGATAAGTCTCAGATGGAGATGAAGAATATGCTATTGGAAAGTGGAGGAAAGGTGATCCTTGTCATAAAGTGGCAAACAACTTGTCTGAATTATGTTATTGGCCTAGTGTTTTTGTGGAAGGTAGAACTTATGAGTAATGAAATGGCATATTTGGCTGAATAAACTTCTAAACAAAGTGTTGAAGATCTGGCTTAGATTCTCTTGAATGCTTATAGTAAAACGTGAAAAGGGAAAATGAATTAAAGATGGATTTTTAATCAATAAGGAAGCAGAACTTAAAGATTTGGAAAATTCTCAGCCCATGTATACTGTAAAAAGTGAGAAATGTGTTGGGAGCTAACACCAAGGGTGTGGCCAAATGACCCTTTGATAAGGAAATTAGTATGGATTGGCCAGGTGTTACTCATCAAGACAATAGAAGAATGACGCTGAAGGCATTTCAGATTGGGGCTGCCACTCACAGGCCCAAGTGCAAGGACCTTGGGGAGAGAATGATTTCAAAGGAGGGGTGATTGGCACCCCTGGGACCTCGGCACCCTCTGCCCAGCCCTGCCTCAAGGTTCTGCTTCCTGCACTTTGTCACCATGCTCCTCCACTGCCCCAGGTGTGGCTCTTGTGGCCCTGATTCAATATGCATTGTACCCAACAGAGCTATAAGAGTCTGGCTCCCTCTACCTAAATTTCAAAGGATGACCTGGAGAGCCTGGAGCCCAGGCAGAAAGCAGCCATAAGGTGGGGCCACTGCAGGGGACCCACACTAGGGCAATTCCCAGCAGAGCCATGGGGGGTATGGCCACATTGAGACCAACAATTAGAGCCACTGGCATGTGATTACATCTGGGGAGAGCTGCAGGTTCAAGACCCAGGCAAGGAGCCACCATGGAGATGGGTCCTGCTCAAAGCCCCATTAAGAGAACTGCCATGGGAATGGGGCTCCTCAAAGCCATGAGGGCAAGGCCATACCCCAGTGGGTTCAGAAAGGGGAACTTCAACCCTGCTAGGACTGGCCGGAAGAGCCTCAAGTCAAAGAAGATTATTTTCAAGCTTTAAGGTTTTGAATTGCTCAGGACCCATTACCCTCTTCTGCCCTTAAATAAGCAACCTAACTAGTGGAATGAGTCACAGAACCTGGAAATAGCCATGTGACAAAGATGGCATTACAAATGGAATGGAAATGTCTATCCTGTTCCTGTCCCACCATTGTGTTTGGAAGCACATAACATGTTTGATTTCACAGGTTCACAGCTGGAGATAATTTGCCCCATGATGACTCATACATTCAGTCTCACCTATATCTGATTTGAATTATATTTAGATGATACTTTGGACTTAAGATTTTAAAGATGCTGGAATCAGTTAAAACTTTGGGGGCTACTGGGATGAATATAATTTTCATGTGAGATGGAGTTTATTTTCTTTCATGGCGTGAGGTAGGGATCTAATCACATTTTTTTCCATATGGAAAACCAATTTTTCTCACATTATTTATCGAATAATTTATCATTTACATGCTGATTTGTAATGCCATCTTTGTCACACATCTATTTCCAGGTTCTGTAACTCATTCCACTAGTTAGGTTGAAGGGCAGATTTCTAGGTTTCAACCCAAGATTCTAATGCAATCCACCTAGAATGGAGTCCATGAATCTGCAATTTCCATAGTTCTGATGGATATTGGCCATAAACCTCACTTTAAGAAACATAGTCCTTGGCTTTGGTAAACAAAAGAGAATGCCAGAATCCAGGGAAGATGATATTCTTTAATACAGGGTAGCCTCCCCTTTACAACCTGTTCTTTTTCCAAGTGGTACCTGAAACCTTAACATCCACTATTCAATAGCCCATTTCAATGCAACTTGACTCATAGAAGTCTGACCACAGAGAGAAGCTAAGCCCTCATTCCCTCTAAACTTAGAAACTCATACTAAGCAGGTGGGTATATCTAAGTAGCTAACTTCCCCTGTTAACTTTTCTTAACAGATTTAACTTTTCCCTTGAAGCAGGAGTCTACCTACCACACACACCATTGTAACATTATTTTTGTAGCCCTCAGCAAGATAGATTAGTACAACTAATAAACTCTCAGATGTATGAGAGCAACACATACACACACATACACACAAAGTAACAAAGAGGGCAGAATTTATTTAGAAAAATATTCTCTCACTAAGCACACTCAGAAATTCAATGAGTAGATAGAGTCCACTCGCTCTGACCTGTTAGTGGAAGAGCAGAGATGGTAGGAAAAGTAAAAGAAAACCAAGGTAGAGTCACTATTCTTCCTCCTCATTCTTTACTTCCAAAGTTACCATTCTTTAAGTCTAAAATTGGCTACCTTTATGCTTCATATTAGCCACTTGTCCTCTGTAAACAGATAAAGTTAGCACCAAATAAAAAGAGCCTCTTGTGTTAGGTAGCAACAATAAAAATACTAAATTCTTAATTTAGAAGCTGACTCTCCAAAATATCCAACACTTACACTTGTTATCGACTTTAAATCCAATTATTTTAGATAATATTACAGTAAAAAATTATGACTGAAATCAACAAATTGACTCATTTCAAGGAATTTGAAACAAGAGCCAGAAAATTTAGATTATCAATATAATAAAATCACACCTTCCCCTCACAAAAATAATTTTGTGTTTGTAACTGACCCTCTTCCTGGGGTCAGTTCCTGGATAAAACTGCACAGGAAGCCCCTAATCCTCATGATTCCTAATCTTGTTTATGTATCATCTATCCACTTGCATCTTTCCTTAACTTTTCTGGCATATGTTTTCAATATAGAGCTGCAACAAAGGAAAGCTATAATTAACAAATCTCTTCCTCATAGCTATTAAAATAGGTGACTTACAGAAATGCAAGACATTACAAAAAGAAAGAAATTTTCCAGTGCTCACAGAGCACAGCTTCCAGGAAGATGTTGGGATAAACATGCTTTCTTGTGGCCAAGACCCTGGGCCTGGAATCTGAGTAGATTATATGTTTCAGAGCCAGGTACTGTTTCTCATCTAGTATCTGTGTTCTGCGAACATTGCTTAAGCTGGAGGAAAATCACAGTATAATCCATGACCTTCCGGAAGGTAATCAGAAGGGATTCTACTCAAGTACAAATGCTCATATCCTGTAGATGTACTGACTTTACTACCCAGTGACTAGTTCTCCAGGGTGTGAATTTTCCAGATCTGTAATTTCCTTTACACACAGATGAAATCAGTCTCATATGGAGGTCAATATGCTGCTGGAGGGCAAAAGTCCTCTAAAAGCCAACAAATCAGATATGTCAACAAAAATTCCAGGTACACATTACTTTTAGAACTATAAGGTGCTGCGGGCAGATATTTAAAATCACATTGTCTCCCAAGAGATAATTTGTTTCAGACATGAGGACTGACCTGATTTTGAATTACTTTAGCAAGGGCCGAGCATCTTGAGGGTTAGAAGAAAACATGTGAGCAGCAGTGGAGCAGGAGTTACAAAACAGTTCCGGGAATGTGGTCTTCCAGTATAACAAGGGTCCCAGGAGTGGAACTTGGGCAGTTGGGAGGGTGCAGAGGTGTGACTAAGCAGGAATGGGGCACAGAAACACGGGCAGGTTTGTTGTCAAAGCACTCATTTTCCAAGTCCTTGAACTCAGCTTAGTTTGTTATATGAACCTTAGCTCTAAACCATTTCACTACATGTTAGCATTTTTTCCTACTTGATAGGAAGAAAAAGTGAAATTGTGTGTGGTTTAAAAACTGATAGTGGGCTGGGCGCGGTGGCTCACGCCTATAATCCCAGCACTTTGAGAGGCCGAGGCGGGCAGATTACCTGAGGTCAGGAGTTCGAGACCAGCCTGGCCAACTAGAAACCCCGTCTCTAGTAAAAATACAAAAATTAGCCAGGCGTGTAGCACATACCTGTAATCCCAGCTACTCGGGAGGCTGAGGCAGGAGAATTACTTGAGCCTGAGAGACGGAGGTTGCAGTGAGCCGAGATCGTGCCACTGCACTCCAGCCTAGCCGACAGAGTGAGACTCTGTCTCAAAAACAAACACACAAACAAAAAACAAAAAACCTGAGAGATAGTTAGAAATCAGATGTTTCTGGTCCCTGTTAGTTTATGGTACAGAGGGGTTAGAATAGACAAATTACTAACTGAACTAAAGTTTCCTCTCACAAGAATGAAGAGCTAAAAACTATACATACTAGCAGCAGAACAGGGTGAAGCCACATGTTTTCCAGGTTTTTTTTGTTTTTTGTTTTTTTTCCCACATTTCACAGCTCCAGTCTGTACACAGCTGATTTGTGGAGTTATGGTGCTAGGGCAACTAAGAGCATGAATGCAAACCCCATGATATTCAAACCAAGTCGGTAAATGGATATTGCCTGGCCTGAGTTCCCGTTTTCTAGATACAAGTAATAGCACCAGAGTGTGTCGAAACTAGGGCAGGGTTTGCATCGGGTATCCTCAGTGATTCCTGAAACTGGCATTATCTTAGAAGTTTGTTTTTAAAAAATCCAGATTCCCTAATCCTTAACCCTCAAAACAACAACAGTAAAAAAACTACTAAATTAGAATTGGCAGGGGTCTGGAAATCTAATTTTTTAGACAACAAACCATCAGGTGTTTCTGATGACCAGCCATGTTCAGGAGCCACAGCTGTTCTCATTTAATCCCCCCTGTAATTTCACTAAAGTTATGAATGGTTCCACTTTATAGATGAGAAACCTGAGGCTCAGGAGGAAGCTGCTCCCAGGACCACCACTAAGTAGGGAGCCTTAGCGGAATCAAACCTAGACTGGTCACCAAAACATCCATTCCTACAGCAAATAACTGTATCAGACACTTTACCCTGACTCCACTTCACTTCCTCTAAGAACTATTTTACTTAAAAAACAACTGACTGCATGCACTCTTGATGGAGGCAACAAGTTTTGTCATCTTTCTCTCCCATCAGAATTCTCTTGTTCTCCTACCCATAGTGGGAGCTAAGGATGTTTCTTGCCTCCTGAGACTTGCAAATCTTGCATTCTCCCACATCAGAAACCTACCTGACCCGGGCCCTCCTCCCTCAGGAACTGGATGTTGACAATCAATATGGGCTGATGGGAGAGGGTGAACCTCCCACACCCACCCTCTTCCCTGGCAAGGGTCAATCTCATTATCCACTACTCAGCCACCTCCTGCAGCCCTCCATAAAGTTCATGCATTAAAAGGTTTTTGCTTACAAAGCAAACTGCTTGCATGAAATGATTCATTCTACCTCACAAAAAATATATCTGAAATTACCAATCAGAGCTTCAATAAATGTAAAATTAGTAAAAAGGGTGGATACAGTTTCATCAAAAAGCAAAGAAACCTACATTTTTGTTAGCCTGTGCAGCCTAATTGTGGCCAAATGTACATTTTCCTTTAAAATCCTTAAAATAATAAAACGAACTTGCAGAAAATAAAGAATGGCTGGGATTTCAGAGTAGGGATAACTGTAGCCAAAGGAATCATTGTAGTGGTATTTCAGGCATCATGGCGGGAGGACTTAATCATGGGCTCCAAATCTTTGCCCCAGTAACAGCCACATATTCTGCCCAATATCAAATCTGCCCTAGTCAGAAAAAGTTCTAGGGAAGACTGTGTAGATGGAATCATTAAGGTTAAAAAAAAAATCAATTTTGTTCAGATGTGTTCTCTGTTGAAGGGAAAGAGGGAAAAGAACAGCCTCACTACATGCTGAGATGGTCAAACTTTAATGTTCATAAGAAACATCTGGAGAGCTTGTTATAATATTCCCAGCTTCACAACTCCTGGAAATGCCAGTTCTCCTGTCTGAGCTGGGGCTTGGGATCCTGCATTTTCCTCAAGCACCTCAGGCGATTCTGAAGCAGGTTTTTTCCTTAAGTTGCTATTTTAAAAATTCTGACAATGTGGGAAGGTTCCAAGAACAGGACAATGAATGCTGGTTTACACCACACTGAGATCAAAGGTTGGTAAACTTTTTCAGTAAAGGGCCTAATAGTAAATATTTTTGGACTGACAGTCTCTGTAGCAACTACTCATTTCTACCCCTGCAGCAGGAATTGCCCACAGTTAATAAGTAAAGAGAATGAGCTTGGCTGTGTTCCAATAAGATTTGATTTATGGACACTGAAATTTAAATGTCATAGAATTTTCACCTCATAAAATATTACTCTTTTCTTTCATTATATTTAAAAACAGAAAAACGATTCCTAGCTCAGAATTGTAGGCAAACCTACAAATCCATAGGTTTGCCAACTCGGATTTCTCACTTGTGATCATGAAGCCAGCTTTTCTATGGATGAACTTTAAACTTACCATTTTTCATATTTAGACTAATTATTTTGTCCCTCTTAGGAAAATTACAACACCACATCTATAAAGATGTTTTCTGGTCCACCCTTTGCTATATTTTCAGATACAACATGTTCACAGCTTGCTATGGCTGATAATTTTGGATGTCCTGTGGGGCACAGTTCCTCATTTAGAAATCACAGTTCAGTCAGTCATTCTCTAAATTTACCACATAAAAATAAAATGTGTGCGTGCCCTTATCCACAACACCAGGGCCTACTGAAGCATCCTTTTATTAGTTTTTTTTTCAAATTGAAATAAGGGAAAAACAAAAAAACCTTTTCTCTTCCAAATGACTCAAATGGTCTAGCAAGTCGTGAACAGCATTTTGCCATTTGTGAGCGAGGAACCAGGAATGGAGTTCCTTTACTGTTTTTCCCTCCGTGACCTTTTGTTGAAAACTAGCTTAAATAGTGTCTGCTCACATTTCCAGCAGACTGGGTTATAACCAAGTTAAGACTAACAGTAATGATACAAATCTGCTGCCCTATTAAAGGTCTTTACCTCCAGGGGAATTTCTCAGGTTATTAAACATTCTTTAATAAGTATCTGAAAACCAAACAAGAATTCCAGAAGCTCCAACTCTGCGCGATGAAATTAACAAACATTGTCATCATTGAATCTATGTATTGTGCTTACCTACTAGGAACAACAGAAAAAAACACTTGAACTAACTAAGCTCATTCCTTCTTACTGAAATGCTTCTCAACCAGACACATCCAAACGTGACCTCATCTCTTAAGGAATGAAAACCTGCTGTAGTTATCTGAAGCACTCAAGCCTCGATCTGTCACTTCATTACCTTCCCCTCCTCAAGACAAAGTAACTCACTTAATGGCATGAGGATGTGTTGTCTCTTGATGAAGTTAGAGAACAGAGGAGTCATAATTCCTCTCTTCCCATTCCCAAGTCTAAACATCAGCTTAGAGGCTGCTTTGGAGTCATAGCCCATGAGATGGTGTGTCTGCCTTTCATCTTCTTGCCAGCACTCTCTTCCAGCCTCTGAAGATAATATATGGCATGCTGACTCAGGTGGAGAGGCAGGAATCCAGCAAAGACTTAAACCCCAGTCTGTGGATACATGAGAGCCCTCTGTGTTTCTCATCAGCTGGCTGATTTGTGGATGACCACATTTTTGGAGCTCAACCAACTGCCTCACCTGATGGAAAATGCTTACGAACTTATAAATCACCTTTGAATATATTTTCTTGGTAGAAATAGAACAGATTGCTAGCTTCCAATTGCCTAAAATGTATGTATCAGTGTATAGAACCAATTTAATGATTTGAGAGGACTGAGGACTAAAAACTGTATTAAAAGCTTCTATTAAAAAGAGACAATAGAGAAATGCTTTGTTTAGGGCTGGAAGTTTTGTGAGTAATATAGGAAATGCAAATAAAAATAATAGATAAATGCAATTTTGTTTTAGTCACAAAAAAATTATAGACTGGAGTTAAACAGTGGGCCTATTATATTAGTGCCATGGTTCCAAAACCTGGCTGCATATTAGAATCATCCAGGGAGCTTTAAAGAAAATTCCAGTGCTCAGGCGGCACCCAACACCAATTAAATCTGAATCTAGGGGGAAGGGGGTAAAGTCCAGGTCTCTATATTGTTTTTAAAGCTCCTCAGGTAATTCCAGTGTGCAGTCAAGATTGAGAACCTCTGCATTGGAGAATACAGTCCCTGCCCTTCTGAAGCTTACTCTTACAGTATCTACTTGGTGGATTCTGTTCACCAAGTGTCTTCCTCACTTCCATCAGTAACTTCTTTAGAGCTGGAATCTGGAATTTTAAATTTATAGATAGAGATACAAATTCACATACAGGCCAGGCACGGTGGCTCATGCCTGTAATGCCAGCACTTTGGGAGGCCGAAGCAGGAGTATCACTTGAGGTCAGGAGTTCAAGACCAGCCTGGCCAACACGGTGAAACCTCACTTCTACTAAAAATACAAAAATTAGCATTGTATGGTGGCGTGTGCTTGTAGTCCCAGCTACTTGGGAGGCTGAGGCAGGAGAATCACTTGAATCTGGGAGGTGGAGGTTGCAGCGAGCTGAGACTGCATCACCTCACTCCAGCCTGGGTGACAGAGCGAGACTCCATCTCAAAAATAATAATAATAATAATAATAATAATAAAATAAATAATAAATAAATTCACATACACACATATATAAAATACATGCGCACATATTTTTATTTAACTTAGGCCCTGATTATTAGTATATAAAACAGAAAAACCAAGTGCCTTGGTAATTTACATATCTTCTCCAAATCTTTAAAGAACCAAGCTCTAAAAAACACACATAAAGATATTTAAGTCATAAAACACACACACACACACACACACACACACACTCAAACTTTAATGACCTTCAGGAACCATGATCCAATAATATATTGAATAGGTAAGATCTCATTCATCCATATACAAAAAAAAAAAAAACCCCAGAAAACAAAAAACTAACTTTGATTAAGACATGTGCCCTTAGTAAGGGCACTTACAGTTAGAAAGGTTTATTGGTAGCACTTTGAGGTAGCATATTTTGTAAAGTCACAGGGCTGCTCTGCAGTTTCTCCTGGACACAAAGGTAGAGGCCATCAGCCTTTGCCCCTGGAAGAGGAAAGTGAAATTATCTGTACTCATTGCCAGTGTCAGCCTGAACACACTTTCTACCACCCACCCTTGGCCATCCCTCCTCTACACTTTATGTGTGGGGGGTTTAGAACAACATAAAGGCATTTTGCTGCTTCTTTCCTCTTGGTATGGCAGCATCCCAGGCTGTGGAGCCAGTTGCCTCTCGCCGCATGTGATTCACCAGCAGGAGACGCATGCACCCTGTGGAAAGGGAAGCTGGGCATCACGGCACGCTTTTTAATTGGCTTTAACATTTCATTAAGTAAGAGTGACTCCTTCCTGTAAGGCTTTAAAGAGGTTCATTTCTGAGTATTCTCTCCACGATTCTGACCCTAGAAAGCGCTCCTTTTTTTCCTCCCTGGGTGTAATCATTTTGGGGTATCATTAAGCTTTCTGGGATTTTCCTGGCAGGAAGGTGAAAAGAAAAGCTTTAAAAAATCCACACAAAACAACAACAAAAAACCCAAGTGCAAGAGCAATACCAAGAACAGACTTCCTTTGTGCAAGTTAAAATGATACAAGTTTATGGTTCAGGAAAACAACCTGCTTCTTAAAACAAAACAAAAAAAAAGGAAATATTCAGTTCAGCTCTGCATTTTAAACACAAATATACAGTCAAAAGAGGCTAAGGATTAAAGCTGCAAAAATGGTCCCAACAGCCTCCGACTTTTGCTGCAGGAAAATTTTTTGCCCAATGGTCACAGATTAAAGGGATATCTAATTCCCAAGAGCCCTTTTGTCCCAATATACTTCCTGTTTGAAAGTTTAACCCTTACAAGTAATTGATATACACAAGTGAATAAAAATAGCACATGTCCAGGCAAAAAAGGGCATGAGCTGGGCCTGAGTTGCCACTTAAAACTGTCATTCAATATCATAGAAAATCCTCAAAGGCTGCCCAGAAACAGGGCCCCAGGCACTGCTGAACATGCCAGCCACCAAGTCAACTGCCACCTGACACAACTGAGCTTTAGACTTCAAGTATCCAAGGTGCTACAACAGCTGGTCCTCTAAAGACCTCAGGCTCTCAGAAGCCCCCACTCCACCCCACCCCATTATACAAAAAGTAAAAATATTGCTCATGGTCATTACAAAATACTGGGGTGGAAAGTGAGGAATAAGAGATCTGCTCTCTGAATACACCAGCCTTACAAATACAAATAACGTCTTTAACATTTTGTACAACTAGAAGGTGCATGAAGCTGGTATCCAAGCAATGATTTCAAACGCTTTCTTTTCTCCCCGTTCTGTATCAAACTGGAAAATGGTTCCGTTGGGTTAACAGTGTCATTTTAACATGCCATAAATTAAATAAGTTAGTTCACATTTTTTTCCCCCAGCACTTAAGTTACAGTTAGTCTCTAATGTGCTTTTGAAGCTTGCTTTAGCAGTTCCAGGTCTCTTCTGCGGACAGTGGTGGCTCTGGGACAACCATATTCGTCCAGCTGCAAAGGTATGAATTGTTCAAGCACCCCAAGGCCCTGTCCAGCAGGACTGGTAAATAGCTTAGTCCATGATGGTTTAAAGTTTCCACGGAATCCCAAAAATATGGTACTCCCTAAAAAAAAAAAAGAAAAAGAAAAAAAAAATTCAATTTTTATAGCTACATTCCAGCAAGAGAATACAGGTGGTGAGTCGGAGGTGAGCAAAACAAAGGCAGCTATTAAAAAACTCTGCACTTCCTTACATCAGCAAATGAACTCTCACCACCCACCTTTTGCCCCAGATAACAAACCACATCCCAACACACTTCCTCTCACACTGTGCCCTTATTTAGAAGTCATCTTAATGATACCCACTCCAGCAAACAAGCTCATGAAAATGGTCTGGTAGCCGAACTGCACCATAAAATTACCTATGTTGCTGGCCCTGTAAGAACTTCATGGGATAATGCAAATACAAACCTTTGTCATAAAGATGAGCTGGTTTGGCTAATCCCAGAGGTACTAGTAAGTGTGAAATGTTCAACTGCTTTATTTCTCCTCTTGTGCTCAACAGAACAATTGACCTGTATGTGAAATTTAGAAAGTCAGAGCCAATTTCAATCCTTCAGCATGAGTATCTTTCTATTGAGTCTTTCTGAACTGAGTGCTGAATAGAAATATTAGATAAAAGCAGAAATCCAAAAATAAAAAAGCCTAGATGCTTTTCCATCCAATTCCCACTCTTCCACCCCACCACCATGGGCTTCGCATGTTGCTCTTACAAGGGGTAACACATACAGAAACCAAATCATTTATGTAAGTTCACCTAGTGCAGGGCTTCCCAACCCCTGGGCCATGGATGGGTACCAGTAGATTAGGAACCGAGTTGCAAAGCAGGAGGTGAGCAGGTGAGCAAAGCTTCATCTGTATTTACAGCCACCCCCCAACACTTGCATTACAGCCTGAGCTCCGCCTCCTGTCAGGTCAGCTGTGGCATGCAACTCTCATAGACGCGGAACCCTATTGGGAACTGCACACGTGAGGGATCTAGGTTGTGTGCTCCTGAGAATCTTATGCCTGATGATCTGTCACTGATGATCACCCCCAGATAGGACCATCTAGTTGCAGGAAAACAAGCTCAAGGCTCCCGCTGACTTTACGTTATGGTGAGCTGCATAATTATTTCATTATATATTACAATGTAATAATAATAGAAATAAAGTGCACAGTAAATGTAATGTGCTTCAATCATCCCGAAACCATCCCCCTTCACCTCTGGTCCATGGAAAAATTATCTTCCATGAAACTGGTTCCTGATGTCAAAAAGGTTGGGGACTGCTGATCTAGTGGATGGTTTGGGGCACAGCTCTTTTAGGGAATAGTCTATGGCTGTTGCTGTTGTTGTTTGTAATTTGCATAAATTTGTGGGGCACAAGTGCAATTTCATTACATACATAGGATTGCATAGTGGTGAAGTCAGGGCACTTAGGGTATCCATCACCCAAATAATGTACACTGTGCCTATTCAGTAATTTCTCGTCATCCACCCCTCACCCTTCCTTCTCCATTGTCTATCAGGGAATAAGTCTACTGTAACATGAGAGAATGGTTTTGTTTTGTTTCAAATACTCTATTTATTTAAGTTCTATTATCTATTTATTAAATAAATGGATAAACACAATTCTAAAAATAAATAACTGTGTTTTCCATGGTTTGAATTGCCATTTTTGTCACATAGTAAACCAACACACATACTTGGACCTATCTGTGGATTCTCTGTTCTCTGATCTTGCTCTTCTCTGCCAAAACTATGCTGGCCTATGGCCTCATGGTCTATTTTAATATTTGATAAAATATTTAATATTTGATAAAAACAAGCCCCTTGTATTACCGTAATTTTACTACTCTCTCATTTATTCTTCCAGATGAACTACAGTATCAACTGTCAGGTACGGTAGAAAAGTACCTTTTGGGATACTAATGGAAATATGTCAAATTTATATTTTAACTAAGTAAATGTAATGCACTTGACTCATCCTGAAACCATCCCCTTCCACCTCCAGTCCATGGAAAAATTATCTTCCATGAAACTAGTCCATGAAATTAATATTTATTAATTTTTCCATTCAGAAACAGAGTCTCTCCTTTTATTCAACTTCTGTTGCATATCCTTTAGCAATATATTTAATAATGTATTTATTTTCTGTGTGTGTGTGTGTGTGTGTACATACAGACTCGCTGTTTCAAAAACTTTAATCAGAAATGTTCTTGGCCAGCCAGGTGCAGTGGCTCATGCCTTTAATTTCAGCACTTTGGGAGGCTGAGATGAGAGGATCATTTGAGCCCAGGAGTTCAAGACCAGCCTGGGAAACACAGCAAAACTCCATCTCCACAAAAAATAAGAAAAATAATAAAATTAAAAAACAAAACAAACAAACAAAAAAACAGCCAGGCTGGTGGTGTGCACTTGTAGTCCCAGCTACTTGGAAGGCTGAAGTAGGAGGGTCACTTGAGCCTGGGAGGTCAAGACTGCATTGAGCTGTGGTCACATCACTGCACTCCAGCCTGGGCAACTGTTTTTGGTTTTGTTTTGTTTTTTTTAGAGATAGGGTCCTTGCTCTGTCACTCCAGCTGGAATGCAGTGATGCTAGTTTACTGCAGCCTCAAACTCTTGGGCTCAAGGGATCTTCCTGTCCTAGCCTCCTCAGTAGCTGAGACTACAGGTATGTGCCCACATACCCAGATAATTTTCAAATTTTTTATAGAGACAGGGTCTCATTACGTTGCCCAGGCTAGTCTTGAACTCCCGGCCTCAAGCAATCGTCCCGCCATGGCCTCCCGAATTGCTGGGATTATAGGCATGAGCCACTGTGCCTGACTCTTGGCCGGTATTACTGAAACAAAAATTTTCAAGAACAAATCAGTGTTTAGGGGCCTCTGAGTAGCTCTTATTAATTAAAAGGTAACATTAGATCGATTTATTTTCAGAGTCATCAAGGATGCCTACAGGAAGTTGAAATTTGTGTAGTATGTCTTAATGTGGGTCTTGATAGTTCTTAAGATTAAGTGCCTTAGCGAGACTCCGTCTCAAAAAAAAAAAAAAAAAAAGATTAAGTGCCTTAAGTTTCATGCTGGTATGGGTTCTTTATGGTAGTCTTTCTTTCTTTTTTTTTTTTTTTTTAGAGACAGAGTCTCGCTCTGTTGCTCAGGCTGGAGTGCAGTGGTACAATCTTGGCTCACTGCAAACTGCCTCCTGGGTTCAAGCAATTCTCCTGGCTCAGCCTCCCGAGTAGCTGGGATTACAGGTGCCACCAACATGCCGGCTAGTTTTTGTATTTTTAGTAGAGATTATGTTTAGAAACATAGTTTCACCATGTTGGCCAGGCTGGTCTTGAACTCCTGACCTCAGGTGATCCTCCTGCCTCAGACTCCCAAAGTGCTGGGATTACAGGTGTGAGCCACCATGCCCGGTCTACTGTAGTCTTTCTAAAGCAGTGGTGACACAATCTAAAATTAGTGCAGCAGTCTAAGCACGGCTACCCTGCAGACCTGACCTTCTTCAATAGGTCAGAATTACCCATAAGATCATTTACAGGTTACCCTGCAACCGTATACACGTAGACACATGCTCCGTCTCCCTAGAAGTCACTGCCAGTTGCTCCATACCTTCTTAACACTTTGTTAAAATACAACATACACATTGAATTTTTGCATACGAAACCTATCTGCATAACCAGAGGGCGGATCAAGAAACAGCATTACCAGTATCTTAAAAGCCTTTCTGTTAATGAGTTGGTTTTACCTCTTAAATCTATGGGGTACCTTGCAGGACTACCACGTTGTCCTAAATATTTGTGGTGAGATTTATGTCCTGGATTGTTTTAGGGGAAATGAGTGCATGTATTTTCAACATTAGGAAAAATCTTTAAATCCTGCAAGAAAATTGAGGCTGTACAAGTATCTTAAGCCAGAAGACAGAACTACATATATACATTTAATGTTACATCCAAATAATCCAGCGACTTCATAGAATTTATTGGCATCCGGTTCTATAAAGCATAAGCTATTGGAAAATGATTCTAAAGCTAGATAGGCCTTTAATTTGGGGAAAGCTTATGTTCCTTCCTTAATGGTTCCATTAAATGAAAGCCTGTGTATAAATCAACATCTGCGGCAAAGGCAGAAAACACCCTGAGTTCATCTCCTTGCCTCCAGGCAGGGTCTCACCAACCCAGAAAAAGAAAGGTTTCTCTCCTATGCAGCTTTCTTCAGAGACATCAAAGAAAACCAATCAGACTAGTGCTCTATAAGAGCGATCGCACACTCAACCACTTCAAAAATCAATTTACTCTTTTCCAGCCATTTCCAAGTGACCCAGGTGATGACTTCCTGTATCACAGTCATAGTGCAATGCTGTCCAAGACCATCAGTGGGACAGAGGGCTGCAAAGGTCAACTGCCTGGAAAATCACTTCAAAATAGTAATAGACCTTCTGAGGGGGTTGTGGACAAAGTATATCAACTTAATACTAAAAAGTATAACGCTCTGATATTTGTTTTATGAGACTCAAAAAATAAATAAAATTAAAAGTGGGATAGTAATGTTCCAAATAATGAGCTTTTTTCCTCCGAAGAGCCTTCCACCATTTGCAAAATGTTGCAATATCCAAGTTCTGCCACAGGTAAGCATTGGCTTGTCAATGATAAGCAGCTTAGACGACATGGGCGTCCATCTGAGGTAGGAGAGGAATGAACACTTTGCATAGTGCCCTGAATGTCCAGAGAGTAAAAAAATCGGACTTGACCAGGCATTATGGGTTTGGAGCACTCCACATCTTTAAGGTGGCTTTTCCCTGTTATAGCACAAGCTTGACCTACCTTGGAGGGATGCCTGTTTTTAAATACTCTTCCATGCGACTGACATCAGCAAGAGGAAAAATCTTTTTTTCCGTCAACCGGAATGGAACGCTGCATGGATCCACAACAAGGAGGAGGACGCCTGCACTTCGGAAGGTAAAGTCAGTGCCATTGACCTGAGAATGCAAAAACATCTTCTGCTGTCATCATCATTTCGAGAACATCTGCAGGATGACTCATTTTTCCGGCCCTTTCCCTGTGTCTTCTAAACCCATGATTCAAAGTGTATTTCCAAGATTCAAACTGTGTGCTTCACTTGCTTTTTCCTCACCATCTGAAATTGTGCCTGTGTTCCTAGGCACTGCCTATAGATTCTGCCTTGACTGATGTTTGCTGACTGGAGAAGCTGCTTTGAGCAAGGCATGGTGGCCCCCACTCAGCTAAGCTGGGTGACTTCACTCTGAAGTGTTCAAGGTATTCCTTCTTACACACACTCTCACTGGGGTCAAAGCTTTATAAGTCCATGATAGGTGGCTGCCTCTGTCCTTCAGTGTAGATGGCTTATTGTCATATTGGTTCAGGAAAAAATACACACACACACATAAAAATATGTATCATGCCTTGATCCACAGGAATTCCACATTAGTTTATATTTGTAGTTTGCTGCAAATGTAGCTCTCCTCTGAGATCAAAATGACAAAGTGATAATTTTACTGGAATTTAAGCTACAAAGTACTACTACATTTATTTCACAATTATTGTGAGCTAAATTTTCAAAGTCATCCCCTTTAAATCAGTGGTTTGTGACGTTTTCAAGAAAAAGGAACTCCAGACATTTCCAAATATCATTAATTTCTCAGCCAAAAATGAAGGAGCAAAATAAAACAACTAAGCACTAATTAAACCCACAGGCACTGTTTCTGTTTATAAGGTGTAAAATTATAAACTATGCTAAAGGCTAACAAAGGAGAAATGTTCTCACCACTACATCTGTCCATGCTTGGGGAAATTATAATATTTAAATTTTACTTCTAATCACTTTTGATCTCACTGGGATTCAAAATGGCACTTTAAGGCTGGGTGTGGTGGCTCACACCTGTAATCTAATCCCAGCACTTTGGGAGGTTGAGGTGGGTGGATCACCTGAGGTCAGGAGTTCAAGACCATCCTGACCAACAAAGTGAAACTCCATCTCTACTAAGAGATACACCAGGCATGGTGGTGTATGCCTGTGATCCCAGCTACTTGGGAGGCTGAGGCAGGAGAATCACTTGAACCCACGAGGTGGAGGCTGTAGTGAGCGGAGATGGTGCCACTGCATTCCAGCCTGGGCGACAGAGTGAGACTCTGTCTCGGGGAAGAAAAAAAAAGCCCTTTAGCTAAGTTTAAATTGCACCAATCCAGTGAAAATAGTTCTGGAAGCATTTGAAGTAAATTTTATATGTGGAAAGACTAGACATGATTTCCTTATGTTTTTAAATCTCAATACTTAAAATTGAGGTACACTTAAGAAAAAAATACCTAACAGTCCTCAACATATTCAGACTGCCCCCATGAAAAGTATCCCCAAAACCTGTTGCTTAAAAAAACCACAATACTTTCCATGAAAACTAAAGCAAAGCAAGGTACTGTGGCCCATGCCTGTGATCTCAGCTACTTGGGAGGCTGAGGTAGGAGGGTCACTTGAGTCTAGGAGTTCAAGGTCAAGGTCAACCTGGGCAACATAGCAAGACACTGTCTTAAAAAAGAAAACCAAAACCAGCTGGGTGCAGTGGCTCATGCCTGTAATCCCAACACTCTGGGAGGCCAAGGAGGGTGGATCACCTGAGGTCAGGAGTTTAAGACCAGCCTGGCCAACATAGTGAAACCACATCTCTACTAAAAATAAAAAAGATTAGCTGGGCATGGTACCTGACACCTATAATCCCAGCTACTCAGGAGGCTGAGGCTGGAGAATCTCTTGAACCTGGGAGGCAGAGGTTGCAGTGAGCCAAGATCAAGCCACTGCACTTCAACTTGCATGACAGAGCAAAACTCTGTCTTAAAAAAAAAAAAAAAAAAAAAAAAAAAACCAACCAAACAAAAAACCCTAATGCAATTCCAGATCTTAGGGAAGAGTTTTCAGATAATGAATGTAAAAAGTATTGGGGATAAATATGACTTTTCTAGAGTCCCAGGCATCCAGTGTGTAACAATAGAGTCAAACAATGTTTTCAGACTCTGGGGCATAGCCTGCCTGAGATTTTTTTTTTTTTTTTTTTTTGGCAAAATGCTCTCCCCATCTCTCTCTCTCTCTCATTACCTAGTAAACTACTAGAACAGTGAGACTCAGCACCCACCTGCTTCCCTTATGCAACTCCCACCAGTTACCACGCTAACAGGCTGGGATCAGGTTCCTCATGCAGCTGATTGCATTCAGATGCTGAGCTAGCAAATTTCATGCCAATAAAATTACATCATGAGTATATTACAAAATGCAGGACTGCTAAAGGAGGGGAACAAGCATAAACACAGACTTGAAGAATCTTTAACCTGGTGTGGTGGCTCACACCTGTAATCCCAGCACTTTGGAAGGCCAAGGCAGGAAGATCACTTGAGCCCGGGAGTTCAAGACTAGCCTCAGCACCACAGTGGGACTCCGTCTCCATAAAAAATATTTTAAAGATTAACCAAGTGCTGTAGCATATGCCTTTAGTCCCAGCTATGTGGGAGGATCAATGTAGCCTGGGAGGTGGAGGTTGCAGTGAGCCGAGATTGCGCCACTGCACTCTGGCCTGGGTGAAGAGGGAGACCCTGTCTCAAAAACAAACAAACAAAAACAAACAAACAAACAAAAACAAGAATCTTTGAGCTACATTTACATAGGGATAGTCTTAATTCAGAGTTGTGAAGTAGAACTTAAGTTCCGGAGCTGGATGGTAGTGATGGTTTTACAACAATATGAATAGACTTCATACCACTGAACTGCCCACTTGAGAATGGTTAAGATAGTAAAGTTTATGTGTACTTTACGACAATAAAAAAAAATTAAGAAAAAAAGTAAAATTAAATTTTCTCCACATGTATATGGATTTGTGATTATGTTGCCCACCACTAAAAACACTAAGCCCCTAAAAAGACCACGTGAGATGGCACAGGCCTTGGCTGAGTGTTAGTTGAAAGGCTGGATACTTGTCACCCAAAGAGATCTTTGTATGGTGGCACCTAGGTCAACCTGATCTTGGACAGGCCACATGCTGAGACCTGGTTCTCAGTGGCTAACCTTGCTCTATGCGCAAATGCTAGTGTTGACACTGAAACTCATGTCTATACATCCATCAAGCCACTTAGAAAAGACAACTAACACTTTGCATCTTCATTTTCCTCAACTGAAACAATAGAGAAGAGGCAATCTTAAAATAAAAGGCCAAAGAGATGTTAAAACTTTCATTTCCCATATCTTAAACAATCTTGAAGCTTATTTTAAGTTTCAAAGAATAAGGTTAAAGAGTAAACACAATCTACTCAGGAAAAAAAAACATTTCTTAAATGTATTTAAAAACACAAAATGTTTAGGAGGTATTTATATCTCTGTTGTATTGCTTGCTACCAACAATAGAAAATGTGATGACAAACCAGTGACTATAGCCAGAAGTAATTCATGTCACCAAGATAGAAGATAAAAGCAAGAAGCTGTGATGGTGTACACATCTGCTTTGGTCTGAATGTCTGTGTCCTGTCAAATATTTCTATGTTGAAATCCTAATCTCCAAGGTAACAGTATTAGCAGGTAGAATCTTTGGGAAGTGATCAGGACACGACAGTGTAACCCCCATGAATAGGATCAGTGCTGTTATAAAAGAAGCCTGAGAGAGACCCCTGGACCGTTCTACCCTGTGAGGACACGATGAGAAGGCACCATCTATGAACCAGGCTCACCAGACACTCAATTTGCTGGTGCCTTGCTCTTGGACTTTCCAGCCTCCAGAACTGTAAGAAATAAATTTCTGTTGTTTATTTTTATTTATTTATTTATTTTGAGACAGAGTCTCGCTCTGTTGCACAGGCCGGAGTGCAGTGGCGCGATCTCGGCTCACTGCAAGCTCCGCCTCCCAGGTTCAGGCCATTCTCCTGTCTCAGCCTCCCGAGTAGCTGGGACTACAGGCACCCGCCTCCATGCCCAGCTAATTTTTTG
Source organism: Symphalangus syndactylus (assembly GCF_028878055.3). Lineage (NCBI taxonomy): Eukaryota > Metazoa > Chordata > Mammalia > Primates > Hylobatidae > Symphalangus > Symphalangus syndactylus. Next base: position 72,760,001 of record NC_072425.2, on the reverse strand, counting down.
TATTTTTAGTAGAGACGGGGTTTCACCATGTTAGCCAGGACGGTCTCGATCTCCTAACCTTGTGATCCACCCACCTTGGTCTCCCAAAGTGCTGGGATTACAGGTGCGAGCCACCGCGCCCGGCCAATTTCTGTTGTTTATAAGCTGCCTAGTTTATGGCATTTTGTTATACCACCTAGAACAGACTAAGACAACACCAGACAGTACTTACAGAAATAACAGACGGGTCTCCACGCTGGGTTTCTGCTTTATCAGGTGACTGGAATTGCACAGGGAGATAACTTTTATGAGGATCACTAGTAAACACCACCTAGACAGAGAAGATGTTCCATATTTATGGCAACTCTTACCTTCCTCCAAAAGGTTCCCTCAATATAAACTTAATTATAATTAAAGCCAGTGGTTGTATTTCTTATTCTGAACTTTTTGTACATATTTCATGACCTAGAATTCCATCTTGTTATTCTTAACACAGTAAGTATATATTTGTTCCTCATTTTCTGGAGCAATCCCAGTTTCAAATAAATATTATTCTTGTTGTTCACTTCAGTTCCATAAGTGATTAAATAAATGTGCTTTATATTTTTATTTAAATCTTTGTAAACATTTTATGGAAAAACAGGCACAAATATTTTTTAAAGTTTTTTTCAGACCATGGTCCCTCAGTCACTCTAGGACCGAGGAAAGAAGTGTAGATAACAAGGACTACCCTGTTAAGAAACGTTTACTAACTTTGTATATGCACAGGTCTCAACTCCTCTTTGTGACCTGCAAGGCATTCCATAAACAGAGTCGTGCCTTGTAGACAGGCCCCTATTTTTCCCTGCGCTGTTACACTCAGGCAGGGCCTCACTTTCCCATAAGCACTCCACCCTCTTTCTTGCCACTCTGCCTTTGCTGATGCTGTTCCCTTCCCAAGAATGCCCTTCCCTTATCCCTGTACTCCTCCAAATTACTCCCAGTCTCCAAAACCTATCTCCTCCCTAAGGGCTCTCTTCTCATTCAAAAACACTTAACTCTCACACAATTTAACACTTAGAGGTACACTGTCCATATAAACCAATGTTAAAAACTTCCCTGCAAGAATAAACAATTAGCCGGGCATGAGGTGGGCAGATCACCTGAGGTCAGGAGTTCAAGACCAGCCTGGTCAACATGGTGAACTCCAGTCTCTATTCAAAATACAAAAATCAGCCAGGCAGGTGGCACACATCTGTAGTCCCAGCTACTTGGGAGGCTGAGGCAGGAGAATCGCTTGAGTCTGGGAGATGAAGATTGCAGTGAGCTGTGATCATACCACTGCACTCTAGCCTGGGCGACAGAGTGAGACTCTATCTCAAAAAAAAAAAAAAAAAAAAAAAACAGCCGGGCGCGGTGGCTCACGCTTGTAATCCCAGCACTTTGGGAAGCCAAGGTGGGCGGATCACGAAGTCAGGAGATTGAGACCACGGTGAAACCCCGTCTCTACTAAAAATACAAAAAAATTAGCCGGGCATGGTGGCGGGCGCCTGTGGTCCCAGCTACTCGGAGAGGCTGAGGCAGGAGAATGGCGTGAACCCAGGAGGCGGAGCTTGCAGTGAGCCGAGATTGCGCCACTGCACTCCAGCCTGGGCGACAGAGCGAGACTCCGTTTCAAAAAAAAAAAAACAAAAAACAAAAAATAAACAGTCAAAATGATCCCAAGTCAGAAGCTGGGTAGTTCTTTGAAGTCTCCAAGTTTGGGTCAAAAATTCCTGTGAATTTTCCTATTTACTCCTAGTATACATGTGTTTGGTTTTGACAGTCAGAACAAAAATTAGGCCGGGCGTGGTGGTTCACACCTGTAATCCCAACAATTTGGGAGGCCAAAGTGGGAGGATTGCTTGAGCTTAGGACTTTGAGACCAGCCTAGGCAACATAGTGAGACCCTGCCTCTATATTTAAGAAAAAAAAAAAAAATTACCCACAAATTTTCAAGTAAAAGTGATGTTCCCAGCTACTTCAACTACTTCACAACTGCACAAAGTCAGTAATCAATACATTTTTAAAAAGTGAATTCTGATCAATGCTTCATGCACAAAAGATAAAGAATGCTAAGTATTAGTGCATGGAATCATTTAACAACATAGGCCTAGAATATTTCCAATAACAGTTAAATTATTTTTATAAGTTATAATGTTTATTATAAATTATAAAAAGTCTCTTTAATATTGAAGGGTCTTAACAAATCCAGCTTGAGAATTAGGCTGGAAAATTTACTTCCCCACAAAGATTATCTCAAAATGTCACTTTAACAGTCAGATTATTATATCGACCTGGCAAGGAATCATATAACCTTCATTACAGGGTTGTTTTTGTTGTTGTTTTGTCTGGTTGGTTTATTATTTTACTTGCATGAGAGAATAGAGGTGGCTCAGAAATATGAGAGACTAAGATTGTGATAGTAGAGTTGCCATTAAAAAAAAAAAAAATTGGCCAGGTGCGGTGGCTCACACCTGTAATCCCAGCACTTTGGGAAGCTGAGGCGGACAGATCACTTGAGGTCAGGAATTAGAGACTGGCCTGGGCGATATGGCAAAACCCCATCTCTAGTAAAAATACAAAAATTAGCCAGGTGTGGTCACATGCACCTGTAGTCCCAGCTACTTAGGAGGCTGAGGGAGGAGAATCCCTTGAACCCGGGAGGCAAAGTTGCAGTGAGTCGAGATCATGCCACTGCACTCTAGCCTGGGCAACAGAGAGAGACTCCATCTCAACAACAACAACAAAAAGCAAAACAAAACAAAAAAAAAAAACTTATACATCCTAGTGGGAAACATAAATCCACCTCTTTTCTTCTTGCTCTTACTGCCACTGATGGATATAAATTATGAACCAAAAAAAAAGAGAGAAATATGGAACTTATTAGTGGAAGTAATTTTGTCTTCTTAAATCACTTAGAATAGTAAGAAAAGATTTAGTCTTCTCCATATTAATAGGCAGTATGCATATTTGTGGTAATTATTGCTTTTTAAGAAAAATTCTCAGTGGAACTCAAATGTGAACATGTATCAGAATCAGCTGCAGGGCTGGTTAAAATAGATTGCCAGGCCCCAGCCCCGCAGTTGCTGACTCAGTAGGATGAGGGTTGGGCCCAAGAATTCCCATTTTCCGCAAGTTTCCAGGGGCTCCTGATGCTGCCGGTCTGAGGGCCACACTTTGAGAACCATTTCCCCTAGCCCATATTTGTTTGTGTGAAATATAAATCAGGGCAGCTCCATCCTTTGTTTTTTCACTTGGAACTATCTGATTTCCTTTGGAACCCCTTCTGTATGCCCAATTTTAGTTTGTATTTTGGGTTCACTTTCATTGCAGTGCTTTCTTGAGATCCAGTAGGCGGCCATCTAATCAAGAATGTTAGAAGAAGCATTTTCATTTCTAACCAAAGTCAGTCTGTACTTTTTTTTTAAATAAAAATGATAGAGTGATGTGATAGTCTGTACTTTAATTACAGAAGATATAATAGCATATGCTTCAAAAATAAGAGTGGACTTCCACCTTATAAAAAGGAAACAATTTTCATATTAGCTGTATTTTTGAAAAGAAATTTCACACCGGGCCAACAAAACAAAGTATCCTTTTTACATCACTGGCATGTAAATCGAAGTCATATTGCAACAGAATCAAACATCTGAGAAAGAAAAAAAATGAGGACCAACATAGCAACCTCTAATTTCAAACTGTGGAAAATCTGCAGTTGTTCAGGGTAAACTGACGTATCACAGGGGCAAGTATCTCTGTTATAAATTTGAACTAGTTTGCTTCTTATGCGCTTCACATTTTAGCATGGGCCAAAATTCAGGAGATACCGTGCAATGTCCATAAATGGGCAATATAGATGTTTCAGAGAAAAGTGCTCCTATTGCAAAGAAACCCTCTGACTTTTTCTCCTTGGCCACAGACCACTTTTCATCCTTGTTTACCTGCCGAGTGCCACAGCCTTGACAGAGTCCAGTGAGCATGGCCGGCATCCGCTTGACCACTGATGGCTTTCTGTAGTACTGTGGGTATGCTTTGGCCATGCAGTTACTGATGTCCTTTGAGTCTGTGGCTGCCTGGATCTTGACTCTTTCACATCCCTGAGATGAACAGTAACTATGGCCATGCCTGTGGCTTTTGGCTTTGAGATACAAAAACAGTAACCTGCACAAAACAGAAACCAAATCATGTAGTTAGACTTATTCTCAAAAACTTACAAAATTCCTCAAATCAGCTCATGGCCGAAAGGGATATTCCTCCAATTAGTAACTTTTCCTTAAAACATAAATTACAAAATGAATAAAGTTATTTCTGTTTTCTTTCTATCCTTCAAGGGTCCTAAGTCAAATGCAGTAACACTTTAGGAAATACTTTCATACCCTGTTTCCATTGTTGTGGAACATATCACAACAAATCTGGGGGGATGAAATTTGGTTTGTCTCAAAAATTCCTTGGAACACTTTATACATAATGTGTTGAGTTCAGGATTTGGTAAATTAGTGTGGTTCATTCTTTTTGTTGTTCTCGTTCATAAATCATTTTGGTTAAGGCATAAAACTGAAATAAGAAAAACAGGAACTGTGACTTGTTTGGCTAAGATCAAGATAAAGTCCCAAATCAATTCCTGTGATATTTACGAAGAGCAGAGGGACCTGGGTTCCTTCAGTCTATATTAGGTCCAAAACCAGGCAAAATGAACAGTCCATCCCACCCATTCTGATTATCTTCCCACTGCCAAGATGAATGAAAAAGTCTAACTTCCAGGTAGGAGTTCAGTCTCTATCAGCAAACCCAGTCCTTCCAAACCAAAGGAAGTCAAGATTCTAAAAAAACTTGATCAAGTGTGACTGATTACTCGAGACAAAGAATTCATATTTTAACGAGGTCAATAAACAGTACAAAGTTGAGATTATGAGGTATAAATCAGCTCAAATGGCACACTGAATATCTCTAGGACTGAGAGCATTTAAAAAAAAAAGGCAAAACCTGCAATTACTTTTGCACCAACCTAATAAAAAGAATTAGGACCTCAGGATTCTTGAAATACCCAGATTGGAAAGTATTTCCAATCTTTTTACACTTTTAATCATTAACTTGTCACTAGACTATCCTTCCAAATGTGGATATTCTTTTTATTCTTGTGGAAAATCAAGTGGGAATGTGGAAGTTCTATCATCTACAGAATGAAAGTCCAGGTAGTTAAGTCTAATCAAAAACTGAAAATCAATGCTGGGTGTGGTGGCAGCAGCTACTTGTGAGGCTGAGGTGGGAGGATCACTTGAGCCCAGGAGATCAAGGCTGTAATGTGCCACAACTGTGTCTGTGAACTGCACTCCAGCCTGGGCAACATAGGGATACCCTGTCTCTTTAAAAAAAAGAAAAGAAAGAAAGAAAGAAGAAAAAAAAAATTAAAAATTGGAGAAAATTATGAAAATAAAACTTTTAAGCTGATAACACTGGCTGGTGGGGGACTGGGATGGGAAATGAGTTGCATCTTATTTAAAGGCTAACCAGGCACTTAACAACTGAGCCCCAACTTCATTCCCCAAGTCAATCTTGCCACCCTTCTCCCCACTCTGCACTTCTTGCCTTTCCCCAAACATGCAATGCCATGTTCTGCCATGCCCCCATGCATTTGTGCACACTGTCTCTTCTGTGTAAGACATCTCACCCATTTCTTTTTCCATCTCCTCATAAGTGTTTCTCAAGAATTAGCTCCAGGGTCAACCTCTCAGGATGTCACTGGTTACTCTAGGCTAAACTTCTGGGGCAACCCAAAAGGCACATTGAATATAGGACCGAGAGCATTCAACCTTTCCTTCTCTAATGACTTGCTTTACATGCCCACATTCCTCAATGGACTGTGAGTTTGCAGAAGAAATGCGTCTTCTTTCCATCGGTATCTTTATAGTGCATAGACAATGGCATATAGGAGGACTGTCTGCGTGAGGAGAGAGGCTGAAGGAACATGCTACCTGCTGGAAGAGTACAGGAGATGGAGCCTACCATAGCCCACAGGCTGAGAGACTGTAACTGGGTAAAAGCAGTCAAAACCAACAGGACCCCAGAAGAACAGGATTGGAATTAAAAAGTGGAAAGATGCAGCCTAGAGAAAGTTGAAAGCAAATATTCCACAGTTACACAGTGATTTTCAAAAACTCAAGGTCAACTTGAAAGATAGCCTTAAGTCAGGAAAAGAAAAATGAGCTTTCACTGAAATATGAACTATATCACATGTAAATAATCATATGAAGAACATTATTATGGGAAAAAATTATTGTAATTTCCAACTGGGCCTACTGGTTCTTCATCAACAAGGGATAATTTCTCTCTCTAAATTGCCTTAATACGTATACAGCAAACATCTTCACTCGATCCCTACTGCCAACTATAATTACGAGCCATTCTAGTTCCCCTCTAAACCTCTAATAGAGATGTGCAGAGAATTACCCACATCAGCTGCTTCACTAAACAGCCGCGATGCTGAAGAACTAGCAATTTCACCATTAAAGAAAAATAGGAATAATTCTCATTCCCTGGTTTCACTGAATTACCCTGTGCTGGAGTCAAAATAGAATTTCCTCTCGGATTGCTTTCTTTGCAGTTCTTCCAGTGAATGCACAGGCTCATATTCTTCGATTTTGGATAATGAGCCATTCTGCCGCTGCAAATAGCCAAAGGTAACTTGAAAACTTGTGTTTGATGGATAGCAAAGGCCAACTCGAATCCAGTCATTCCTTTAAAGGAGAAACATAATAAAATTAATTTACACTTCAGCCATATCTGTTAAGTACTATAGCATATGCAAATAACTGTTCTTCATGCCCCACTTCTTTCACTTCCTGCCCATAGTTTTCTCCTCCTTAAATTTCTTCTGTGTGTTGGGTCACTGACTGTGGAAGTTCTGAACTATGGCACAGTAACAAATCACCCACCTTCATCTGTTGCTCAAATTTCTCATATCAATAGATATATAGCAAAAATATGAGCCTTTAAAATTTTTTTTGTTGTTGTTGTTTTTGAGATGGAGTCTCGCTCTTTTGCTCAGGCTGGAGTACAGTGGCGCGATCTCAGCTCACTGCGACCTCCGCCTCCCAGGTTCAAGCAATTCTCCTGCCTCAGCCTCTCGAGTAGCTGGGATTACAGGGGCATACCACCATGCACAGCTAATTTTTGTACTTTTAGTAGAGACAGGGTTTCACCATGTTGGCCAAGCCAGTCTTGAACTCCTGACCTCAAGTGATCCACCCACCTCAGCCTCCCAAAGTGCTGGGATTACAGGCGTGAGCCACCGTGTCCAGCCCTAAAAATTCTTAGTTTTAACAGGATTTCAAAGAACATTAAAAAGTTGGATAAAACAGACTTAGACACTCTAAAAAGATAAGAAAATTAAGTGAGATGGTTGGGTATAGGTGTACAAGATAGAAACACTAATATATGGAGAGTGGAACTGTACACTGGCAAAAGCATTCTAAAGAATTTTTTTGTTTGTAATTTTACCTTTTATAAATGTATTAGGATACATATGTAACAGACCTGCACATTGTGCACATGTACCCTAAAACCTAAAGTATAATAAAAAAAAAAAAAGAAGAAAAAAAAAAAAGAAAATGTGGCACATATACACCATGGAATACTATGCAGCCATAAAAAATGATGAGTTCACGTCCTTTGTAGGGACATGGATGAAGCTGGAAACCATCATTCTGAGCAAACCATCGCAAGGACAAAAGACCAAACACCGCATGTTCTCGCTCACAGGTGGGAATTGAACAATGAGAACACTTGGACACAGGAAGGGGAACATCACACACCGGGGCCTGTTGTGGGGCGGGGGAGGGGGGACGGATAGCATTAGGAGATATATATATATATATATACCTAATGTAAATGATGAGTTAATGGGTGCAGCACACCAACATGGCATATGTATACATATGTAACAAACCTGCACGTTGTGTACATGTACCCTATAACTTAAAGTATAATAAAAATATTTTTAAAAAACTAAAAAAATAAATAAATAAATGTATTAGGATGAGTTCCTAGTGGGAAAATTGCTGTATGTAAAGATATATGCCTTTTTAAAGCTTTTGATGCGTATCACTAAATAGCCATAGGATTTTCTTAGTGTCCTTAAATATAAAATTAATCCTTTTTAAAAATCATTAAAAACATTTCCACTTGTTATCATTTTCTCTCTTTTTTGACCTTTTTATTATGATAAATATACCTACGATAACATTTACCACTTTAATAATTTTTACCATATGGTTCAGTGGCAATAAGTTCATTCTCAATGTTGTTCAATCATCATCACTATTTCCCGAACTTTTTTGTCATTCTAAAAAACGTTTAAACAATATGTAACAAGGCCTTAAAATTCTTCACATAGCCCAGCAGAGTGGCTCATGCCTATAATCCTAGCACTTGGGGAGGCTGAGGTAGGTGGATTACTTGAGTGCATGAGTTCAAGACCAGCCTGGGCAACATGGCAAAACCCCGTCTGCATAAAAAGTACAAAAATTAGCTGGGTGTGGTGGCATACGCCCGTAGTCCCAGCTACCTGGGAGGCTTAGGTAGGAGGATCAACTTAATCCAGGAGGCGGAGGTTGCAGTGAGCCAAGATTGCACCACCGCATTCTAGCCTGGGCAACAGAGCAAGACGTTGTCTCAAGGAAAAAAATATATATATATATTGTTCACCTAGGTTTTCAAGTGAAAAAAATAATCCCACTAAAGAATAACTAGAAAATGCAGACAAAAGATATCAAAGAAAAGATGTTCTATGAATTATTGTCTATAATAGCAAAATGCGGGGGGGCAGGCAGGAGAAACAACCTAAATGTTCACGGGGTAAGGGAGGTAGTTAAAAAAATTATGGCACATCCATAGGCACAAAGCAACTTGAGGTTAGAAAGAGGGGAATATACTATATATGTTTACAATGCCTCGCTTTGGTTAGAAGAACTATAGATTATTTCCATTTTCTTTATGTTTTTCTATATTTTCCTTATTTTGTTTAATGAATAAGTACTGCTTTCATAACTTCTAAAAGTGTTATTTTCAGAAATGGCATTATGACAAAATCAATGACTTCCCTATAATTATCTTAAATTGAGGGGAAAAAAATTGTCCACCTCTTCCTTTTGCCTCTGACCATCATGTAATTTTTATAAACTTTCAGCTAATTAAACAAGTATGACTGAATTTCATGCCCATGTGGATTTTTGAAACTTCTAGGCTCAGCATTTTTTTTCACTTTAAAATGTTTTTACTTGCTCAGTATCTGATGGAAAGGTATGCACAGTACTTTACAGAACACTGCATATCATTTTATTGTCACACCTCACCTCCAATTCATAATTCTGCCCAATATAACTTATAGAGTACTGATCACCCTTTGACATTTCTCCATCCTCTCTGACAATTGTTTGTTTCTTTCATTGACTTCTCTGCAACTCACTGATGATATCAGATTGGGCTTTCAAAAATCTCACTCTGGCCACAATGTGGACTAAGGATTGGAGGTGGGGAGACTGAAGTGGGGACTGCTCCACGGAGCCAGGCAAGAGATGTTGAGGGCTTGACTTAGCCACAAACACTGTGGGTAGAAAGAAGTGGACAGATTTAGATGACTTTAGGAGCTGGAAGCAACAGGGTGCAGTTACTGATAAGATGGAGTGATGAGGGAAAAGGAAGAGACAGGAATGAGTACTGGCCTTGGGGCTTGGTTGACTGTGTGGGTGGGGCACAGAGGGCCGCAGCAAGGATTACAGGAAAACAGTAATGGTGATGGTTCAGCTCAGAGCACATGCCAGAGCCCTAACAATCTCAGAACAAGGGCATCTGCCACGGTGTTCATCATCCTTGGAAGTGACTTGCTTAAAGCTGAATTCCTATATGCTCTAGTCCTTCTATGTTCATTTCAACTGGATGTTTTAAGAGTGTTCTGACAAGTCAGGGCTTGATGATGACTCAGGTGAACAAGCCATTTCAATTTTTCAGGTACACAGCAGTTTCATGGAGTCGCATGGGTTAATAGCCACATGTATCTAGATTGATAAGATACATGTGGTTTATCCCTCCCTTTCTAAATAGTGCCATCCCACCTTCCTTGTTTCACCTTCTGTCATTTCCCCTGATACACTCTATGTCCCCATCACACTGAATCCATCATTTCCCCCAGGAGAACTGGCCCTTTCCCAACACTGTGCTTTTATTAATATAACAAGACAGATTGCTTCATCAGAATCATTCTTCACTGCAGCCTGGCTCAACTCCCTTAGGCAGAATTATTTAAGAGTTGCTCTATCGTTTGTCCACTAAAAAATAGCTTTGATTTATCTATTTACTTGAGTTTTTTCTACCTGTCTACAGTGAACTCCTAGAAGGCAAGTACTTCTCTCATTCATCTTTATGTCAACTTACATACAATAAACACTTGAATAAATCAATTATAAAAATAGCCCCTTGGATTGCCTGTGATATTAAAACAGACAACTGAGAAATCAAGAAGGGATAAAATAGTGCTTTAAGGCAGGGCTAGCAAATACGGGGCCTTCATGTCCCAACTCTTTCACTTCTTGTCCCTAGCAGGCATTACTAATCCATCCCACAACTTTCTTCTGCCAAGTCTAAACTCAGCCTCAAAAATCTTTTAATTTTTCAGGTAAGCAAATGCTCCACTGGAACAGCATAGAAAACTACTTCCCATCCCAGCTACAGGGAATTAAAGCATTCAGCAGTATTAAAACCTATTGTTGAATGGCTTTATGTGCATAATAACTTGACCACAGAGAAAAAAAAAATGCTTTTGAAATGACAGGATTCAATTTGTATAATCTCTTAATTCCATCAACACAAAATATACAGCCTCCCTACAAGAGAAGCAAAGTATGTAAAATTGGCTTTCTTTGCTTGCTGCAAAGGAGATATAAGTTATTCTTTTTCTCCACTAAATTACTACTAGCTCAACTATTTGAAATAACAGTAACAGAAACATACTTGTTGAAGTTGACGAGGTATAGAAATGTAGTCCGTGGTGCCGGCCCATTCCAGTGGATGGTATATCCCTTCTCCAGCATGACGACAGGCTGGTACTGTGGAAAGGCAGCCTTCTGATTAATACCTCGGAGCACCATAGGGTGGGACGGATACTCATCTCGTGTAATGGTCATAGAAAGATTCTGAGTGCTCCATGTCTGTACATAGACCTTGAAAAAATAATCAAGAAGTAAAGGGAAGAGAATGAAAATTTAAACAGCTAAAAAGACATTTTCAGCACAAAGTCAAGTGTCTCAACTTTGAAAAGGGAGATTCCGTGATCTGTGCCAGAAGAAGTGAGCAGCGGCCAACTACATCCTAAGCCACTTATAGTGCAGCCCACTTAAACCAGAAATGGCAAAAACAGACCATGTGCTCTGCTAGCCAAGATCTTCATCATCGCTTCCACCACTACAGGCCAGCTTATTCATCAGAATGTAAAACTTCTGTGGCTTATACAGCTTGTCAAAGAAACCTCTCAGTCTAAAGAACACACATACAAAAATAATTAGTAAACTAATGTGAAAACTGATATCCTCTACTCAAATCTAAGAGACTTTCCTCTAAACCAAGAGATGAAAAATTTATATATCTTAGAGCTTTGGCTTTCAATTTTCCATGACCTACGTCAGCCCACAAAGCCATTTTTCACCCATTCAAAAAAAAAAAAAGTTATAAAGTACTGTGCAACAACTGAGAAAACATTAAACTGAGACAAATTTGCAAGTCCTGAATGTATTCCAGTGGCATTAGAGCTACTTGCCATGCCAAAACAAAGCCATCCCCAAATGTATCCTACAAAGGAAAATTCTTAGAACAAATCTCCTAAAACAAATCAGTATCTGTAACCAAATTCTCCAGAATATTAAAGCAGCTGCAGAATATTGACATTTAATCCACAATACTTCTGTATTTTCCCTGTCATTTCTACAATCTTATCCACATTGACTCCTCAATTTTATGTCCCTTTTAACTACCTCAATTATTTAATACTCTACTGACACCACTTAAAGATTTAAAATAGACAGGAAACATTTTTAAGACTATCGATTGTCTTCATTTAAATATATACTCAATATATAATATATATTAATTTAAACATATACTTATGTTTAACATATATTTATATTTATGTATATGTCTATTTACATGTACATTTATATGTGTGCATGTGTGTGTATATATATATATATGAGGCTATACATACACCGCATATCTGTCACCTGCCTTAGTAACCTTAACTCTCCCTATATCACCATCTTTCTCCCTGAGTACCATTATCCCTCAGGTCATTAAAAAGCACATATTCAGCCAGGCACAGTGGCTCACGCCTGTAATCCCAGCACTTTGGGAGGCTAAGGCAGGCGGATCACTGGCAGTCAGGAGTTCGATACCAGCCTGACCAATATGGTGAAATCCCGTCTCTACTAAAAATTCAAAAATTAGCCAGGTGTGGTGGCGGGTGCCTGTAATCCCAGCTACTTGGGAGGCTGAGGCAGGAGAATTGCTTGAACCTGGGAGGTGGAGGTTGCAGTGAGCCAAGATAGCACTATTGCACTCCAGCCTAGGTGACAAAAACAAAACTCCGTCTCAAAAAAAAGGAAAAAAAGAAAAAGCACATATTCCACTAAAAAATATTTACAAATAGTTAAATAATGATAATTCTATCTCGAGATCCAATTGCTCCCATTTTTGGCATACTACATCATTTCTAAGTAACAACAAATGGCTGCAGATCTGGGCTTCTGGCCCAAATTTCAAATTCTCAGAAGTAAATTTCTGGTCCATGGTCCTACAATTCCCAGTGCCCCCTGAGGAGTATTAGACGACTTATTTCTTTCTTCATCTATAAATAAAAACAGAATTACTACTCTGATTTGTAATATAGATCAGGTTAATATTCTCAAATACATTAGATATTCAAAGGACTAAATGCTTTACTGAGTGAATGTTGAATAAATGAAAAATATGTCACATTGATAGTCGCAATGGTAATTTATAAAAGAGCTACCATAACCACATATTTATAGAAACATTTATGATCACTTAAAAAATACAGTTTTCATTAGTGTGTACCTGCCACTTTAAGACAGGCAGAATACGCACACATGCATGAATACTCATGGCTGGCAAGAACTTTCGCCAAAACTGTAGCTACAAAAAGGCTAAAAGCTTTTTATTATTTATTTTTTATTATTATTATTTTTGAGACAGAGTTTCGCTCTTGTTGCCCAGGCTGGAGTGCAATGGCGTGATCTCAGCTCACTGCAACCTCCGCCCCTGGGTTCAAGCGATTCTCCTGCCTCAGTACCCTTGAGTAGCTGGGATTACATGTGCCCACCAGCACACCTGGCTAATTTTTTCTATTTAGTAGAGATGGAGTTTCACCATGTTGGCCAGGCTGGGCTCGAACTCCAGACCGCAGGTGATCCACCTGCCTCAACCTCCCAAAGTGCTGGGATTACAGGCGTGAGCCACCACGCCCGGCCTTAGTTTTTATTTTCTAGTTTTGTTGCAGTTCTAGAACTTCTACAGTTCCTAGGCATTGATGGATAAACTTAACTTGGGGAAGGCAATTCTGATTAAGAATAAGATAAATGGAAAAAATAAATCATATTATAAACCATGTTCCTTTCTTCTTTATTCTACTGTAGTTAATTCTCCATCCCTTCTGGTATTTAGGCAAGTATTACTTTTTTTTTTTAGTATTTTTTATTTTTGCTCATGGGAATGAGAAATCCCATAGCAATAAAGAAGCTAATACCCCCACTAAAATAAACCAGAAACTCTCTCCCATCTTTATTCCTCTTAAGCCCTTTGTTTAGTCTATAGATAAGGATCTAAACTTTTTTTTAAGTTTTAAAATTTAAAAATCACTTTCTTTAATTGTTGTAATTCAAAGTCAGAAGAACAATGAAGAATTCTGATCCAAGAAGCTCCAATTATTGAAAGCTCAGGTGGTGGAAACCACATGTAATTCAGGGGGTTCAGAGAAGTGATAAGCGGGAGCCCAAAAACACACCTTTGACTGGCAAAGTGAGGAGAGCTCAATAGAGGGGAAACAGCACAGCACGGATCCTCCCCAGGAAGAGCCCATGCTACAAAAAGAACATCTAGCAGCAAATCAAAGGAAGGGGCTTCTTTCCTGCCTTTAGGGCTATCAGAGTCCAATTCTATGTGGAAAATCCCTTGCTCTTCCTCTAATTCTCGTCTCCATGTTCTGATCATCTATTTCCTTTATCTCCTCTGACAGTCTGTTATTAAATCCTGGACGGGCGCAGTGGCTCACGCCTGTAATCCCAGCACTTTGAGAGGCGGAGGTGGGCGGATCATGAAGTCAGGAGATCGAGACCATCCCGGCTAACATGGTGAAACCCTGTCTCTATTAAAAATACAAAAAAACTAGCCGGGCTTGGTGGCGGGAGCCTGCAGTCCAGCTGCTCAGGAGGCTGAGGCAGGAGAATGGTGTGAACCTGGGAGGCGGAGCTTGCAGTGAGCCGAGATCGTGCCACTGTACTCCAGCCTGGGAGACACAGCAAGACTCCGTCTAAAAAAAAAAAAAAAAAAAAAAAAAAAATTCCTACCCTTTAATTGTCTGCATGGGGCAGAGGGCGGGGGCAGGATCTGCTCCTTTCAAAATCCTGGGCAACTGGTGCCTCCATTCTACAATCTCTTCCATCCACCAAAATGTCACTGTTAAAATCACCTTTGCAACTTACAGCTCTTCTCCTTAAATAATACTAACAGCAGCAGGCACTGAACCATGTGCCAGGCCATATGCTAAACGCTTTACATGCATGCATGTACTCTATCTTCACAATAGCCTCCTATGAGAGTAATTACTATTATCCCCATTGTGCACCGACATAGAGTAGTTAATTAACTTGCCCAATGCATACTTTAGAAAATAACAAAGCCAGAATTCAAACCCAGGCAGTCTAGCTCTAGAGTCTGTGCTCTTAACCATATATACTACCTTGCAAATTAGTTCATCCTCTTATACTAGGCATCAAGTTAATACACATTAATGCTTAATGTCTTCAAAGAGGTGTTTCTCAATGGATATCATCTCCTCCATATTTTCATAGACATTATATCATAATATAATTAGGAAATTTTCCTTGGATTCCTTTCTTGTCCACTCACTCCTAATCTCCAGCTCTGTCCCCGGGAACATCTCACTTTTCATGTGACCTATTGATATTTTGCCTCAAAAGTCAGATTCTTTAATTAAGTAGAGATTAATGACCCCAAAAGCAAAGGATAAAAATACCTCTTAGAGGGCATAGCTGTAGTGTGGCAAGAAAACCTAAGAGTCAAGAAACATGGGTTCTTGCCCCAACTACATTCCAACCACATTTAACCCAGGGTAAATCAGCTCTCCTCTCTGGGACTCACTTTTTCACATGTTAAACAGATCTGGAGTTGGGGAGTTTTAAGAAAAATTCCAGGAGTCCATGACTCCTAATGAATCGAAAGAAAGAAAAGAAAGTACAGGACAGGACAGGACAGGACAGGAAGATAGATCAAACTTTGGAAAATGTCAATCACACTGAAAAGCTGAAGAGTACTTCTTACAGAAGCAGTGCTGGCAGGAGCTGGTAGGAACTTGAGCATTATACATTTGCTAAGCCTACCTGTGCATAGGTCCCACTGCAGATCACTGCATTCCACTTAGTCACATTTACACAGCTTGGATGGCGGATCAGGTAGTTGTCCATTCTTCCCACATAAGCATCCTTGTATCCTGTCACAGAGCCATCAACGTCATGGAATATGGAGTTCTTATCACCATCCAGCTCACAATCTTCAAACCAGGGACCAGGCTTTCCAAAAAAGACATTCAGAGAGACCTGACCACAGTGAAAAAGAAAGACATCACAAAGTGAGGGCTCCTGCCATCTCAGCATCCCCTGCAATGACTCAACTGCGGGTCCATTGTGATTGCTTTAAGGTTAGAGCAGTTCTGAGTTACAGTTCATAGTTGTCAGCTATGGCACTCAAGTCAACCTGAGTTTTCTACCCAATTAACAATATGCTGGGGTTGGGGGGAATTTCCCAAAACCTTATGGTGTTTAATGGGCAAATGTTAAACTTCATCTTTATTTGTATTCTTCTTTTCCCCACTTAAAAACTATTACCTGTTCTCCAGACAAAACTCATTTGTGGGGAGAGAAAGCAGAAGAGTTGTGGGAAGGGAGACTACACAGTCACATATGTTTGTTAAAAATTATAAACTGTACATGTAAGATGTGTGCATTTCCCTGTATGTAAATTATACCTCGATGAAATAAAAAATCTATGATAAATTATCTTCAGAGCTAATCATTTTATCTCCAAATGCTTTAGTTACTTGTTCATATGACTCCCCCCCACCAAAAAAATAAACAGATAAGTACAGGTCAAAACAGAAACACAATTTAAGTGTTGACTTAGCATGGCTGAGTTACTGATAAACTCACTAGAATCTGCTAAAAAGCCTTATTACTGTCTCACTCCTCAGTACAGACCAAACTCAGCTCAATAATTTTCACATCCAGTGGAGTTTAAAGCCTTTATCAAACACATAATGCACAGCTGCAAAATGGGCTGCAGGTGACATGTTTTACAGTCTTTAGCTGCTTTTTATTAGCAGTAAATTATATAATACTAACGCTATTCAAGTCACACAGATACATCTCTTAAATGCTTTTATGCACTTTTTGCCCTGGGTGTTTTTAAATCAACAGAACATCTAAATGATAAGCAACTCAATGGAAAACTGTGATGTCTAGGACAAGTAACTGCAAATTCTTGGTTCCACACTTCTCTTTTCCTACGTGGTTAAATCTGAGAAAAGTTTAGTGCGTATTTTCCACCCTTTGAAGTAAAGCGAATTTTGCAAACTGCTCCTTTTATCAGCTTCAGAGCATCCCCACCATAGAAAACTCCAGACTGGATGAACTGCTGGACTTAAACAGTATGGATTGTATAATGCTGTTATAACTTTAGGACAACAAATGCGGTATCTAACAAACTGCTTTTCAGTATGCCTATGCCAGTGATCACTAAACACGATACATGGAGAACTACAGGGAGGTCCACGTGGGCAGTAAGGAAACAGCAAGTCTCCATACTGGACAGGAGACCCAAGACTCATCCTGCTACCAGCCTAGTCCTACCCCTCCCCTGGAGTCACATGGCCTAAGAAAGAACCAGCCAACAAAGCTGACACTCCAGTTTCTACTTGTGCCTCTGATCCATGCCCGAGCTGTTGCAGAAAACCAGACATAGACTTTGATAAACCTATCAAGCTCTATTTTAAATTGGGCAACTATAAAGTTTGTGGGTGGATGTCAATGAGAGAACGATGACTTATTTCCCAGGTGTGGCTGCCTGTGGGAACAGGGAGCTAGATGTCCTGAGACTTCTCTGTCTTGTGCCATTGCCATCATGGAACTGGCAAGATGATGAAAGCCTGGGGGCATGTAATCAGATCGTCCTGTGTGTTACGGGTACAGGTGATACTGGTGAAATTGGTAAGAAAACGATTCCTGTGGGCTACTGTACTGTAAATGGTAATTTTTACAGTCTATCTGCAATCTTCAGATAGAAGATTATTCTCTATCTGAAGATTATTACCTCTTATTCTCTAGTCCCCCAGAAGAATAGCCCTCAGACAAGTAAAATAGCAGGAAGGATCCAAATCTCTTAGTGGAAGTGAGCTACCCAACCAGCATATTTCACTGAATTTTCCAAAATCATATGTCCTCTTGTTCCTATGAAACTCCACAACCTCTGTATCATCACTTGAAGTCATTTTCCCTACCAAGGTATGACTTGAATGTCAAACACACCCCAAGTCACACGGGACTTCTGTTCTCCCCTTGAACTCAATGGGAGAGTGCATAGAATTAGGAGCTGGCTCTGTGTGTATTTCTCCTCCCACTCATACAGACTCGGTGCAAATCCTTTGCGTTTTTGTCTTTAGGAATGTGATATCCGTCCTTCTTTCACCATAGTAACTATATAAGAACTACAGAACATACTTACATGTGGACCAAACTTCACGAGGGAGATATTATTCCTGGGGGTTATCTGCCAGGAATTCTTCATGAGGAAGCCAATTGCACTGCTGTACCTATCTGGAGTTGGCACATATTTTTTGAAAGTGCTCCTGGTGAGATGAATGGGCCCATCATAAATCTGAAAGCCTCTAATTGGGAATGTCCTGTGGAAATACAAGATTTTGTTTAATGCATATGAGTGTCCCCTTAGCAGCACTTCACTTACTTGTTTTATGAATACAGTTAAATATCCTATATGCACTATGCAAAATTCTAGGATACAGTGCGAACCAAAACAAGATCCCTGATTGAATGAAACATATGCTGTAGTGGCAAAGACAAACAGAAAAACAGGATCATTTCAGAAAATAAGTGCTATAGAGACCATACGATGCAACATTATAATAGATTGGGTGGGGAGAAAGATGCTATTTTAGACAGAATGGAGGCCCCTCTGAAGAGGTGACTTTGTCTTCCTAGAATCAACTCAGTTAAGATCTTTTATTTGGAACCTCAGGTACTGTGGTCTTCGTTTCCAAATCTCCAGCCATGAGAACAAAAGACAAGTCTGTGCTTAGGCAGAGAACCGCCTCTCAAGCCACTAAATGATGGTACGAAGGTGAAATGATACACTTAAAAGTGTGAAAGCATGAGCCCTCAAGGCTTACCATGTCAACAGGGTTAGCTAGACTGAGAATTTTGTTTTATTCATTTTCCCCGTTTCTGTTCAAACACAAATTCCTTAGCCTACTAATCATAAATCAATAACCATAATTAATGTATAGGAACTGGTAATATTCTGAATTCCTTAAGTTCCTCTCCTATTAATTCTTTAACTGCATGGCAGAGGATCTCTATAGCAACTAATTATTCTACAACTAGGCAACGTTTTACAGCAAAAGCATGTATGCTAGCAAGAAAACCAAATAGCCCAGTTTAAAAACCTTCACATCATGATGTATTTAATATTTCTAAGCATACATCTCAACATGATTCTCCCCTGTAGAAAAGGTTGTGATACAGTTTGGCTCTGTGTCCCCACCCAAATCTCATCTTGTAGTTCCCCATAATTCCCACATGTTGTGGGAGGGACCCGGTGGGAGATGACTGAATCATGGGGGCAGGTCTTCTCCGTGCTGTTCTAGTGATAGTGAATGGGTCTCACGAGATCTGATGGTTTTAAAAACAGGAGTTTCCCTGCACAAGCTCTCTTTTTGCCTGCTGCCATCCACCTAAGAGGTGACTTGCTCTCGTTGCCTTCTGCCATGATTGTGAGGCCTCCCCAGCCATGTGGAACTTTTAAGTCCAATAAACCTCCTTCTTTTGATTTTAAATTGCCCAGTCTCAGGTATGTCTTTATCAACAGTGTGAAAATGGACTAATACAGGTTGTAAAGATATGATAATATTAAAGCTGTTTCCATTAATCAATGAGAAAGTTTGATTTTGGAAAATCCTCCTTACCAAACAGCAAAAAGCATTTTGAAATAAAACTGGAGGTCAATATAAAATACAGAGTGGAATTGATTTGGCGACCATCTCATTGCAGCCCATATGCCAACCAATACAGCTTTTTAAAAAATCTACACCTTAGAAGCAGCAGCAAGAGCCTAATTGTGAAGAGCACAGCACTGAAGACAACCTAACTGGGATTGAATTCCACCTTCTCTACCCTTAGTAAGATACTCATTTGTAAAACAGGATGCTGACAGAACCTATCTCATTGAGCTTTGTGAGGATTAAGTAAATATATTTACAACAGGGCCTGACAGATCATAAGCATTTAATACATGTTAGCAATTAAAAAATCCATGAAGTTCTTTTCCCAGTGGCTTCTATGGGCTAACAGGAGTTCCACACAGAGTGTAGCACATAGCAGTGCTCAATATTCCACAACGACAAGCACAAGGGGTGAGAAGCCAAGCATAGTGACCTTTTTCCAGAAAATAGTACAGCTCTCCCCCGAGTCCTCGCTCTGCGCCACCACTCCCCAAAGCTACAGTCTGTATGCCCCATTCCTCTGCCTTGTTCTAGCCCAACATCCAGCGACAGCACTCCTCTAGGGGAGTTGATTCCTGAAGAATTATGACGGGCTCAGATGTGAGGCCTAAAAACACTGTTGAATATTTTTCTACATGGTTTTCTCACAAGTAAAATGAGAAGTCCAAACTGTGCCTCAGAACTGAGATACGAATTACTAGTTAATAGTTTCCTTAAAGCTTTGAAGACATGCTAAGTACAATTTTAATGACTGCGATGATGATGATGACAGAAAACATGCCAAGAGCCTACCCCGTTCCCTTCAACATCTAAACCGCCATTAATTAGACAGCCATGGTGGGGTTTTGAGTTAACTTTGGCATCAATCAATTCTCATTTCCTAAGAATCTTTTCAGTAGGTAATTTCCTCTTTCCAGTAGCTATTTCTGAAAACCAACAACACACATTGAGGAAAAACTGACCTAATGTCATAGTTTAGGGTTTGGCAACTTTCTATGGCTCAAGAAGGAAGAAAAAAACAGTTTATATAAGGTCTTATATAAGGAATGAGAAACAAGACAGATTTCTTTGTTATAAAATTGATAATTAAATCTATGAAATGTTTAATAACTAATGCTCCAAAATTTCAGGAGGATAATACACATAATAATTATAATAGTAGTAGCAGCAGTAGCAGCAGTAGTAGTAGTAATAAATAATAAAAAAGGAAAAGAGTCTCATGGTAGGAACCAATCCATCCAGGATTATTACAGAAACTTCCCTGGGGGTTAGGTTTTCCTTTATTGCTTAAATTTAACACTCTACAGCTAAAGCAATGCTTACCTGTTCCTGGGTAATGTCCGAGGCTTCTGGTCTATTCCTCCAGTGCCTACATACTTGTTCTGACCACCCTGAAAGCCGTAATTCCTGCTCTCCCCAACAAAGAGAGATTCGGATACCTCTTGGCTGGAACCTTCATCACTTGGGAAGCTTCCATCACTGTTAAAATGAGAACAATCATTAGCTACATTTCTCTAGAAAATTTAAATGTATTCCCAAATGTAGGCATGCTATAACTGAAAAGCTAAAAGTTTTAAAAGAAGTCAATAGCTTTTTCTAATACACATTCACAAGTCTTCAGAAACTGCTTGTTTGTGTGTGTGTGTGTGTTTTTTGTTTTTTGTTTTTTTTTTCCTGAGACAGGTTCTTGCTCTGTCACCCAAGCTGGAGTACAATGGCAAGAACGTGGTTCACTGCAGCCTTGACCTGCCGGGCTCAAACAATCCTACCTCAGCCTTCCAAGTAGCTGGGACCACACATGCATGCCATCATGCCCAGCTAATTTTTTAAAATTTTTGTAGAGATGGGGTCTTGTTATGTGGCCTGTGCTATTCTTAAACTCTTGGCTTCAAGTGATCCTCCTGCCTTAGCCTCCCAAAATGCTGAGATTATAGGCATGAGCCATCACACTTAGCCTTGAAATTGCTTTTAAACTATAAAAATACCTATACCTACTTATAGTTTAATATAAATACATACATATCCCCCTCTTAAGACATATATAAACTTTTTTTTTTTTTTAAAGAGACAGGGTCTCATTCTGTCAGCCAGGCAGAAGCAGCAACCTTGAACTCTTGAGCTTACAGGATACTCCCACCTCAGCCTCCAGAGAAGCTAAGATTACAGGCATGCCACTATGCCTGGTTAAGATTAATTTTTTTATTTTTGATAGAGACAGGGTGTTGCTGTGTTGCTCAGGCTGGTCTCAAACTTCCGGCCTCAAACTTCTGGCCTTGAGCGATCCTCCTGTCTTGGCCTCCCAAACTGCTGGGATTACAGGTGTGAGCCAGCACGCCCAGCCCTCATATGAATTAATAAATGATTTACAAATTATATATAAATAAACTTTAATTTAGCAGCAATAATTGATTGCTCTAGTCTCAAGCAACAACATAGATAATGAGGAGAACAAACTTGTCCTGAACCTAAGAATTAAATGACAAGCATGTTTAACATGACAACTAGAATGACTATTATCTGTAGAAAAACATATAGAACAAAAAGTTTAGTTCTTAAAGACTGTTGCTAAATTAGAGCAGCTTCTAAGAAGGAAATATTAGTTTTTAAATTTTCTCCCTACTTTTACTCCCTTCCTCTTTTTTCCCCTACTTTTTAAGAACTTAAGTCTAAATAGAAAGTGTTTTCTTCTAAGCAGAAATTATCCTTCTGTGAAATTCCAGCTGTATTAACCTATCACTTTGCTATGAATTCAATTAATCAAGAAAAAATGTATTTTTGGCCCTCTAGTGGCATCAGGAAGAGGTTGCTAATTTTTTTATGTTAAAAAATGATACAACATTCCTGTGTATTATCAGAAAAAAAATATCAAGGGTTATTTTAAAGCTTTAAAATAAGTATTTTTAAGCAATTACAAACCTGGCAAAGGTCAGTCCTATTCCATTATCTGCAAATCTGTAAAAGAAAAGAGAATGAAGAACATTTTAATTCACCATATTATGTAAAAAGAAGTAATTCTCTCAGTATTTAATTATCATGAAATCCAGGAGGTCCCAATATTTATTCTCTACATGACCACACAAAAATTTGATTTCACAATAACTAGGAGCACAAAATCTGCAGAGAGGGCACCCAGTTCAAATCTGGGCTTTGCCAATTACTAGCTGTGTGACTTTTGGCAAGCTACTCAACCTCTATCTCTCACTTTTCCCATCTATAAGTTGAAATGAAAATATAACCTTCCTCATAAGATTCTTGAGAGTATTAAACATACTAAATAATTTCTGGTGTTGGCGAGGTACGGTGGCTCATGCCTATAATCCCAACACTTTGGGAGGCTGAGGCAGGAGAATCGCTTGAGCCCAGGAAGTCAAGACCAGCATGGGCAACACAGGGACACCCTGTCTCCACAAAAAATTTAAAAGTTAGCAGGGCATTGTGGCACATGCCTGTGGTCCCAGCTACTCGGGAGGTTAAGGTGAGAAGATTGCTTGAGCATAGAAAGTTGAGGCTGCAGTGAGCTATGACTGCACCACTGCACTCTAGCCTGGGTGACAGAGCAAGACCCTGTCTCAAAAAATAATAATTTCTAATGTTTAGAACAGTGCCTGGCAAACAGTAAGCAGTGTATCAAAGTATTAACTATAATTATTATTTTTATAGCTATGTTTTAAAAACAACTAGACTGTGGTATATGATTCTGAAGCCATTTCCACAGATTCAATACAATATCAGTTTTTTGGATGAAAAAACTCAGAAATGACGTGAAATGCCAAGAAGCTAATTTCAGTGCCAGAAAAAAAAATACACACATACATTTTTCTAGACTGTTGAACACTAAATCTTAGCTCAACATGCATGAAACCACTCCTAAAATTATACAAACGGGAAAAAAGTGAGATACTTACTGCCTCAAGTCATGTTAAGACATAAGTCAACAGATTTACTGAGTTGGAATTATAAAGCTTTTATTTTGAATGGCAATAGAAGAGCATCAGAAAAACTAAGGAGTTTTCAAGAGGAAGGGAAAAGATCCAGGTAGTTTTATTTAGCTCTCTGACATAGACCATGCTTGTTATATAAAGTTAAATTCCCGGTTTCTGTTCAATTTCATCAAAAACTCTCATGTCACTGGACAAGTTCTGTTCCAATAAAAGCACCAGAATGAGACAACTTCAAACATTTGCAGTCTTTTAACTGTAGCATACTTCCTCAGAGCTTGTCCTGTCTATTAATAATAATATAATTCCAAGAATCATCACTGTGCTTTCATGCTACTGGCTTTAAAAAAAATCTGAAAAATAATACATCAGTGTCATCATATAATAACTTGGTAGAGAATACCCACGCTGAATTTTGAATGATAATATCTCCTCCTCTGACCCAAGCTCCATTATCATTATTTTTAAAAGCAATGAGCCTGTCAATTAAAGCAGCAACACGTGGTTTTTCAGGGTTTGCATCCTGATGAGGTCGAAATCTAGGGGTTAAAAAAAGAATTTTAAAAAATATAAAAGCCATAGGAATTAGCTAGTTATAAGCTTAAGTGTCAAGAAGCAGAATTTAAATTTGACCAAAACAAATGAAAAAGTCTTAAGATACAACTTACTTACATTTTAAAGATTCAAAGAAGAAATTACATTTATTTACATACAAGTTTCCAGAGAACCAACTGCTTTTACATCTTCTTAGTTCATTTTTGAAAAATCAATTAAAATGGACACTGTAGAATATTATTGCATAAAAATCATTTCCAAAAAAAAACCCAGATCAGGAAGTCTGGCATGTCTTTACAAATCCTTAAGTTACATGTTACTAATATAAACTTATTTAATAAATTAATAATATATTTCAACATACATATATGTGAACTAGAGTATAATTTGGGTTGTATGCTGGTTAAATGTTTATAGACAAAACTGGGCTCAATATCATTAAAATGACTAAATTTAAAATAGACTGTCTTTTTTTATATTTTATGTTTTGTTTTTTTGAGACAGAGTCTGACTCTGTCACCCAGGCTGGAGTGCAGTGACGCAATCTTGGCTCACTGCAACCTCTGCTTCCCGGGTTCAAGCATTTCTCCTGCCTCAGCCTTCCAAGTAGCTGGGATTATAGGCACCCGTCACCACGCCCAGCTAAGTTTTGTATTTTTAGTAGAGACGGGGTTTCCCCATGTTGGCCAGGTTGGTCTCAAACTCCTGACCTCAGGTGATCCACCCACCTCAGCCTCCCAAAGTGCTGAGATTACAGGTGTGAGCCACCACGCCCAGCCAGACTGTATTTAATTAACATATTTATTATAAAGACTGAACTTCACCTTTTCTTTTTCTTTAAAACAGTTCTAAGGACCTTAGTGAAAAGGTAAAAACAATTGGTGTCAAAAACTGTCCACTATAACAACTCAAATAGTCAAACAGCCCTATGATGCTCAAATACATGATAGTCAAATACTCAAATGGCCCCATAAGGCCACCTATTTTTTTTTTAATCATTTCTATATTAATCTTACAAAACAAATGGAAGAAAAAAACATCACAGCTTTTCAAAAACCAATTCAGCAGGTAGAGATTTTCAACCAGTGAGGAAATATCATTTGCCTAATGCTAATACCACACCTGTTGGCACATAGTAAGTGCTCACTAAATGGATATGATGGCAGAAGCAGCTATGGACAGAAAATAGCAAGTGCAGATGTCCTTAGGCATGAGTGAGCTTAGCATGTTCAGGAACAGCAAGGAAGTTTGCTGGAGAGAAAGAAGCAAGGGAGACAGAATACAGAGGAGGGCAAGGGCTAGGTAAAGATCTGGGTCTCCATTGGAAATGCAATGGGAAGTCAATGGAAGCATGGAATCAAGGAAGGGATGTGATCAAATTTCTTTTTTCTTCTTTTAACAGATCACTGATTGCTATCTGGAGAATAGATTATAGAGAATGGACTCTAAGGAGACCAGTCAGAAGTATCTTCATGTGTTTCAGACAGATGCACGTGTGGTATAAACTGGGGCAGTAGCTGCGAAAATAAAGAGTGTCATATCCATCTTTAGATTATATGGCCCAAGTCCCTTTACCCTAACTAGCTCCGACTTAAGAGGTAAAAAGTTTGCCTCTAAGCCAACATCTACTCTCTGGCATTGTAGTTCCTGCCAAACAGCTTTGCAGTCATTACATAATACTAAGCAGATGGAAGAGTTCTGGAAAGGAGACATATTGTTCTAAAAGAAAGCAAAAAAAAAAAGAGTACTATAAAGCAGCATCTGATTCTCTGCCATAACCATCTCAACCTTTCTGAACTTCCTATCAATAGAAATCAATCACGACACCCCCACAGCGCCCAGGCATATACAGGGAGAAAAAAAACAATCAGTAACTGACCACTTGCTTTGATACCCTTTATTTCCATCTTCTTTCCCACTTGGCATATAGAAAATAGTTAATTTTCCCAATTTTCTTTTTATCAACATTGAGTTTTCAGCACACTTCTCAACTGTCTCTTAATTGTCCTCTGCTTTAAACGTACTAGTTGGTTCTAATGCCCTTTCATTCTTGTAGATGAAATTTCCTAATTTCAAACCAAGAGCTTTCTTCAGTTAAAATTGTCCATCTTTGGATTCCTATATTTTCACGTCTTGAAGACGCAAGCAAAGGCTTATGGGATTAACAGGTTTTTTGTTTGTTTGTTTGTTTGTTTGTTTGTTTTTGAGATGGAGTCTCGCCTTGCTGCTCAGGCTGGAGCGCAGTGGCCCAGTCTTGGCTCACTGCAACCTCTACTTCCAGGGTTCAAGTGATTCTCCTGCCTCAGCCTCCTGAGTAGCTCAGATTACAGATGTCTGCCATCACGCCCGGCTAAATTTTGGATTTTTAGTAGAGATGGGGCTTCACCATGTTGGCCAGGCTGGGCTTGAACCCCTGATCTCAGGTGATCCACCCACCTTGGCCTCCCAAAGTGCTGGGATTACAAGCGTGAGCCACTGCGCCCGGCCCTGATTAACTGTTGAGTCAACTTCCTCTTTGATAAACAGATTAAATATCTTCTGGATCCTCTAAGCCTGATGTTTAATACATGAGCTGTTTTATTATTCATTTATGCTAGTTTTTATCATTTTTACCATGTCTAAATCGCATGAATATATATATGAGCATATTCTAAACACTAGTTCAGTATATGCACAAGCTCTTGTTACTTCTGCTATAATCAGTTCTTTTCAATAACAACTTCCAAATGGAGTCCAATTCCTTATCAATATGTATGTAGTTATAAACTACATTTTCTTTATTTTGGCTCATATATAGCATGTAAGAGAACTCTGCTGAAATGCTGATCCATACCTAACGCATTTTGTGATTACAAAAGGAAGTAACCTAGAGCCTGGCTATGATGTAAATCTGAGGCTACAAAGGGCTGAACCAGAACCAGGTTGCTCATCAAATTTGGGATCATTCCTTTTGAAATATTAAATGCAGTGTTCATTTTGACCATGAAGAATAAATTCTGTATGGTTTGGTTTTTCGAGGATTAGACTAAACATCTTAGTTTAACTTATTTTTCAATGAATCATACTCCACACCAAATTTGGAAACTTTCTCAACATATCTCCTCCTTTTTCTTTCTCTTTCTGCAACTCTCTCTAGCATCTATTTATAGAAATGAAAAAGGAGAAAAACATCAATCTCTTCGGTATTTCAATAAGATAAAAGCCCAGTCACAGGACCTGGAACAACAGAATAAGTGGTTTTCAAAAAACCCTTTTATGAACTTTTAAAACTTCATTTTAAATGTGTTACCAGAGAAAGAACACAATGAGCTCCAGTTGGAAAGTTTTGCTTTGGCAAAGTATAGCTTGAGTGTGACTTAAAAGAGCCAGCTTTACCTTGCACTATTGTCCAAACAGAGGTATTCCCTTGGGTCAGCAGCACTAGAGTTGGTTGTTTTGACACCTTTGTCAATAAATAAGCCAGCCTGAAAAATATAAATAATGGATTGGAATGAATGTGAATCCCAACTTACAATAACATATACAATGATTCATGAAAACAGATTTTAGCTTATCACTTCTACCACAAAAAGTGGGGCAGGGAATCAACAGCAAAGGTACCGTAAAAAAAAAAAACAGCTACTTTCCTGGATATTTTCTACTCATTTAATGCATTTCACTCATTTAGTCATTCAACAAATACTTACTGGTAGGCACCCAGTGTTATACATTAGTTAACAAGAAAAATATGATCCTTGTTGTTGCTAACACAAAAACTAGCAGAAAGACATGCAATTAAATAATTACAATCCCAAACGTAAGCATATGTTAAAGGAAGCAGATGAGGCTTGGGCAGAAGAGAAGGGCATCTGGAGGAAGGCTTTTTTGTGCGTGGAGGTGAGAGGATTCAGGGAATGTCACCTAAAGGAAGTGACCTCTTAAAGCTGAAACCTGAAGGATGGAGAGAAATTAAATTTAATTTAATAAGAATATTAAATTTAAATGACATGAGTGGATGATTAGGTGTTAATTTGTTAAATTTGGAAATGATTGTCCAGGATAATACTTTATAGC
This sequence comes from Symphalangus syndactylus, assembly GCF_028878055.3. Classification (NCBI taxonomy): domain Eukaryota; kingdom Metazoa; phylum Chordata; class Mammalia; order Primates; family Hylobatidae; genus Symphalangus; species Symphalangus syndactylus. The sequence continues at coordinate 72,731,867 of NC_072425.2, read as the reverse complement.
CAAAGGAGATTGAATTCTTGGAATACTCAAAAAGAAACATGTCATTTTGGAATAACCCATAAACACATACATGCACACACAGGCACACACTCACATATGTGCACACACACACGCTGGTCCTTATGGCTTCAACTGCTGATGCCTCCCGAATCTGTACTAGTCCAGGTTGGTCAGGCTTATCCTACTGCGTACTGAGTACCCTTTGAATGTCTTATGGACATAAATAAAACATGTTGCAAACTAAAATTCTTATTTTTAGGCCCAGACCTATTCCTGCATGTCTGTTTCAGTGAACGAAACTACTAGTCAGCTGTGGCCTGAACCAAAATATATGTCAGTTCACAAGGTCAGGAGTTCAAGACCAGCCTGGCTAAAATGGTGAAACCCTGTCTCTACTAAAAATGCAAAAATTAGCCGGGCATGGTGGCAGACGCCTGTAATCCCAGCTACTCAGGAGGCTGAGGCAGAGAATTGCTCGAACCCAGGAGGCAGAGGTTGCAGTGAGCTTTGATCGCACCACTGCACTCTAGCCTGGGTGACAGAGCAAGACTGTCTCAAAAAAAGAAAAAAAAAAAAAAATCAATTAGAATGAAGTGCCTTTTATACTATTTACAATTAAGAAAATTTGAGGATTTCTACTATGAAATGCTATTTTCAATAAACATTAATCAACTATTCAGCTCACAAAAATCAGTTTTGTATAGTTTTTTCCTTAACTCTTCATCAAGTGATTCTAAGCTCTTCAAACGCTAACACACTTAGGTTTTTAAAGGATCCTCTGAGTATCATAAATGCAAAGTATTCCTTGAACTCTGGTGTGGGGCACATCAGGGTAAAGGATCTGGGCATTATACGTATAACAAAACATTAAAGTGTCTGTGAGCACAAAATAAACCACATGTATTTATCACCAGGGGGTGAAGGGTTAGAGCCAAATTTCACAAAAAAATTGAAACTCCTAATGGCCTTTAGCTTACTTGATCTGTATCATTTTAAATTAGGTCAACTATTCTTAAGCAATATTTCTCTATTTATATAATTACTGTAATGCCTAATAAGACACTCTACCAGCCACTGTGAATCAAAAGAAGAGATGAATTATGCTTATCAACCCCTAGAAGCATATTATTTAATGTGCACCTCCCTAGAAACAAGTAAGGACATTAAAGATTGGAAAGAAGTTGAGAGGGAGGAATAGATGAGAAGAAACAAGAGAGAGGATGAGGACACGTGAATCAAATCCATTATGTAATTATTCAGGTTACAGGTGCATGTATGTGTTGCACATACCTGTATGCGCAATAGGTATGTATAAATGGAACGCTCTCTATACATCCTGAACAGGGAGGGGTTAGGTGTCTGTTTTTAATTACAAATTACTTTCTCTGATGACAAGTTCTACCAAAAACTGACATTTCTCAGCTATAATCTACTACGGTTTGAATACATCCCCCAAAAAGCATGTGTTAGAAAGTGCAAAAGTATTGGGAGGTAGAGCCTAATGGGAGGTGTTTAGGTCATAACGGATTCACCCTCTCGAATGGATTAATGCTGACTGTAAAAGAGCTTGAGGCAGCAAATTTGTTCTATTGCTCTCTCACCTTCTCCTTGCCCTTCTACCACGGATGACACAGCAGGAAGACCCTTACCAAATGCTGTCCCCTTGATCTTGGACTTCTCAGCCTTCAGAACTGTGAGCCAAATAAATTTCTGTTCATTATAAGTTAACTAGTCTGTGATATTCTACTACAGCAGCACAAAGTGGACTAAAATAAAATCACAATAGTTCATCCTTTACACTGTCTAGCATATGTACTAATTGTTAAAACTTAGAAACCTACCTTAAAATTTGAATGGACCCTGTTGTTATAAAATATACCCAATGGAGTGAGTTCTGGTTTTGCCAAGAGCTGCAATCCACTGGATTCCCCAGTAGGTTCCTTGTGGAATAAATACCACATTCCAGCATCCTACAAATGAAAGGACAAGCCCATTAAAAGCCTGATTTATACAGATATCTATGAAACACTCTCATAAACTAACTGCTTCACCAGCAAGTTTAATCTTTTTCACCTCAATTTTTCATTATTGCAGGTTCAGAAGTGACAATAAAAAGTTGTACACACATCTCAAAGTGGTTATATCATGTACTTTTTTTAAAAAGCAATTTTAAAAAAATTATTATTTAATTTTGCTTGCAGGATTGGACAGAAGAGAAATAATTGGCTGGTATAAAAATTCACTTTCAAAACTTTTCCATCATTATCTACATTAAAAGTTATGCAGAATTAAAACCAAATTGGCTTTCCATGTGACCAAGACAGCACAGCCATTAAGCAATATGGTTTTTATCTGTTTACCTCAAAACCTGTTCAATAGATGAGTCATGCCTATTAAACAACTGTACACCAGCACGCAGAGATCACTGACTTCTTTCAAACAAGTCTAATGCCCTTCCTGTCCCGAGGCAAATTTTTGCCAAAGAAAAAAAAACCACCACACGTATGAATCAGGATGCTGTCTCCGGCTGAGCCCTGTCTGTTCAATTTCAGTATTACTCACCTTAATAGGAACAGAACAGTTTAAAATTTTTTGACACTCAAAAATGAGACATAAAAATGGAAATAAATGTTAATTCCCTTGACAATTCTTTATTTTACAACTCAATTAAAAATCAGCCCAATGTGAAGGACAACTTCACTTTATGGAACTTCGATTAAATAGTTTGTTAAAACTTAATCATACAGTGTAAAAGGACAGCATTAATTCAAATTCAGCACATATTTATTTAGTGCTCACTATGTGCCAGGTATACAGTAAGACTATTCTCAAATAATTCATAGTCTAATAAGAAATATAGAGATAATTAAAATATAATATACCTAAGAAGTACTTACTAGCTGTAACAAATTGGGAGGAGAGATGAGAGAGGAATTATGGAAACATATATATATATATATATATACCTACACACCAAAATGAATGCCATGTGTAACATTTTCCATGATAAAAGTTTACAAATGGGTCTTAATAAAACAAACTACTCTGAAAAATGTTTGCTACCTCAACTCTTCTGGGCACAAAACAGACAAGTCGACGGGATAAGACCCGGAGGGTCAGAAGAAAACTCCATACCATAACCCATAAGCTGAGGGCAGAGTGGACAATCCTAGGATACGATGGTGATGGAGATGGGAGTGGGACAGGGATAAGGGAGTAGCAGCTGTTTCCTGTTAAAACACAGTGGTGTCAACACAGGTAAAAGGAGCTTTGTAAAAGGCAGTGGAAAGGTACAATGAAAAAATGGTTTGATTTACTTTGGGAGGAAAAACCCTGCCCAAATTAGCTTTTACTGGAACAGTTTTTCTAGAGAGAAAATAAACAGCTCACAGAATAAAAAGGAAGAACATACATGCAATGCTTTCTTCTTTTCTCACATGAGCCACAGTAAGGGTATCTAGCGGCCTCACCTTCTATTTTTCATGAACTCTCGGCAATTTGCTTTAATCTTCAAGCCCTGACTTCTAAAAAGAGCTAAAAGAAATCTTTGTTCTGGCTGTTGACACATAATGTCACATAGATCAGAAGATGGCTGTGCATCAACTTCTTGGTCATCTCTACTCAAAAACTCACTTTCCAGTTAGAAACTCTAGCACAAACCTCATACAGGCTCAACAAATATTTGATGAAAAATGAATGAATGAAAACCGAAAATGATCAAATGTCTGGGTTTCCGCCCTGTCAAATAAGAATCTTCAATTGACAGGGACCTTCAGATTATGTTTTATGTTTTTAAAGAAAATAATAGACATGAGTTCAAACCGTCACCCACTGATGCCTTTTTTCTTGTTATCTCAAATAAATACTCCCTTCAACTAATCTTTTGCTTCATCTTAGCAAAAAATGCTAGGTATTTATTTCCTTCTAAAAACTTTAAATAGCCATGAGGTATAAATATGAATATTTAGGTATCACTGCAAATTTCATTTTTTTAATTGCAGTCTTCAACACAGTTAAAATCTCGATAGCATACTATCTTAAAAGATTCATTTAGCGGCTGGGTGCGGTGGCTCACGCCTATAATCCCAGCACTTTGGGAGGCCAAGGCGGGCAGATCACCTGAGGTCAGGAGTTCGAGACCAGCCTGGCCAATATGGTGAAACCCCGTCTCTACTAAAAATACAAAAATTAGCCAGGCGTGGTGGCAGGCGCCTGTAATCCCAGCTACTTGGGAGGCTGAGGCAGGAGAATCGCTTGAACACAGGAGGCGGAGGTTGCAGTGAGCCAACACTGTGCCACTGCACTCCAGCCTGGGAGACAGAGTGAGACTTCGTCTCAAAAAAAAAAAAAAGATTCATTTAGTCTGAGTATGGTGGCTCATGACTGTAATCCTAAAACTTTGGGAGGCTAAGGCAAGTGGACAGCTTGAGCCCCGGAGTTCGAGACCTGTCTAGGCAACACAGCAAAACCTTTTCTCTCTCTCTCTCTCTCTCTCTCTAGATATATACATATATATCTATCTTTATATATATATATATATATATACATATATATCTATCTTTATATATATATATATATATACACATATATATCTATCTTTATATATGTATATATATATACATATATATCTTTATATATGTATATATATACATATATATCTTTATATATATACATATATATCTTTATATATATATACATATATATCTTTATATATATATACATATATATCTTTATATATATATATACATATATATCTTTATATATATACACATATATATCTTTATATATATATACATATATATATATCTTTATATATATATATAAAATCAGCAGGTGTGATGGCATGTGCCTGTAGTATCAGCTACTCAGAAGGCTGAGGTGGGAAGATGGCTTGAGCCCAAGAGGCAGAGGGTGCAGTAAGCCAAGGTCACACCACTACACTTCAACCTGGGTGACAGAGCAAGACCCTGTCTCAGGGAGAAAAAAAAAAAGATTCATTTAGGTTTTAAATTAGCAGTTTTAATAACACTAAAACTCTCAATAATAAATACAAATTTCTCCAAACTTATCCAGGGGACATTTCTACTACCCAAAAATATCATTTAGTCTCTTAAAAATTATTCTCATGTGTGTCTTAATTCATAATAATGAGTTTTGCTGCTTTCCCAAGGAAATGAAATTCCCACGTGTATATAAAGCCTTACATTCAACAAAAGGGTGTGCCCCCTGACCAGAGTGACAACTGTCATGGTATTCTCCAAAATAATCCATTCTCATAAAGAAAAGCTAAGGCTTTTTTGTGGGGTTTTTTTGTTTTTGTGTGTGTGTGTTTTTATTGACATGGGGTCTCACTCTGTTACCCGGGCTGGAGTACAGTGGCGCAATCTTGGCTCACAGCAGTCTCCACCTCCTGGGCTCAAGTATCCTCCCCCTCCTGGGCTCAAGTATCCTCCCACCCCAGCCTCCCAAGTCACTGGGACAATAGGAATGCCCCAGTAGGCCTGACTTTTTTGTGGGGGGATGTAGGGGGAGGTGAAGATTGGGTTTCGCCATGTTGCTCAGGCTGGTCTCAAACTCCTGAGCTCAAGTGATCCAACCGCCTTGGCCTCCCAAAGTGCTGGGATTACAGGCGTGAGCCACTGTGCCTGACCTAAGCCTATTTTTATCAACATCCTGAAATTGAAATTATCAGTTACTTGGCCACGTATGACTTAAATATGAGAAGCCAGAAAGGTTGTACCTAATATACCAAAAATACACTCTGGAAACAACATAAACCTAGTGATTAGCCCACTTCTTTTCCCCCTTTGGCATCTCTCTTATTAAACTCATAGATACTAATGGGCACAGGCCGGGCACGGTGGCTCATGCCTGTAATCCCAGCACTTTGGGAGGCCAAGGCGGGCAGATCACAAGGTCAGGAGATTGAGACCATCCTAACAAGGTGAAACCCCAACTCTAGTATAAATACAGAAAATTAGCCAGGCATGGTAGCGGGCGCCTGTGGTCCCAGCTACTCAGGAGGCTGAGGCAGGAGAATGGAGTGAACCCGGGAAGCGGAGCTTGCAGTGAGACGAGATCACGCCACTGCACTCCAGCCTGGGCAACAGACCGAGACTCCGTCTCAAAAAAAAAAAAAAAAAAAAAAAAAAAAAAAAGATTACCAAAAAGATACTAATGGGCACAAAGAATTTAGGAGAAATAGAATAATCATCTCTACCATATTCTGCTCTCAGCTAAACAAGTAATACCAGAAAACAATGTCATGCTTGGGTTACACTGGCACACATGACATTAAATCCAAATAAACCAGACTATTTATAAACAAGAAAACATCTGAGGTCACTTTAACATTATTTACCTGTGAGCCTGCAGCTGCATTATTAATCAGATTATTGTTGGGATGAGCAATCCAGAAAGTCGAAACAGCCCTGCAAGGCATTTTTCAAGGTGATTTAAACATTCTTCATAAAAACTCCTGCCCACTAAAAACTTCCCCCAAAACCTCTTCCCCAAAAGTCAAAGGCCTTGACGCATGGGTTTTTCTCTCTGCCAATTACTCACATACAGTCAGTGGCAGGCACAGGAATGTAATTTCCAAACACTTTATCTCGCATGGTGGTACACATGGAGTTGTTCCTATCAGTGGGCAGGAGAGTGCCCGGCTTGGTGAGGAGTCCCAGATTGTGGAACAAAGTATTCCTCTGTTCAATACCATCTTCCAAAAAGAAACAATGGCCTAGTGTGTCAAATCCAATGGTGTCTTTTATCTGCAGAAATAAAAGTATATTAATGTCATTGGTAACAAGACTGATTGTGATTTAAGTGACAAGCGCTATTCAGTGTAGCATGTTCAGTACAAATGGAAAAACAGGTTTGAACCTTAGCAGAATGGGCAAAGTGAAATGTCAGGCTTAATTTATCTCTGAAGGGGATAATCTGCTTGGGTCCCACAGGGGAAAAAAAATAAAAATAAATTGTAAACAAATAAATAAAAATAAAATACAAAATATAAAATTGAATTAAATTTAAAAAAGGATACTCTGGGTGGTTAGAAAGGTAGGCTTCCTTCAGACAGAAAAATCTTGGAATGCTCAAAAAAGGCAGGACAGAGCAAGGCATATGGCTAAACAGTTTACTTATATAAAATTGAGAAGACATGAGAATTAAAGAGAGTTAGCTATTTCAATAATATAGGTTGACCTAATATGAGGCTACTTACTAGCAAGCCATTTGTCCCATGCACAGTGATGCACCTTGAGAAGCTGTGATGAATAGACAGGCCGTCCACAAATGTTGCGTGTCTGTATCCTCCTTTATAATCCACGTCTCCACACAGGTGAAAATGAACAGGATATCGCCCCATCTGCTGCTGACCCATGTGTTTCAATTCCACATAAGAAAGATGGACTGAAGTAAAATTTTTCATTATCTGTAAGTCAAGGTACTAAAATCAAACTCATACTTTTCAGAATAGGGAAGTAGCAAAAAATATTGTTTTAGTAGAAAACATCCAAACGAGAATACTTATTAAAACATTCGATTTTCTTTTGCATCCTGTTTTCCCAGATTGCCAGTTAATAATTTAGCAAATGCTTCTTTACAAAAGCAAATGCTTTAAAGAGCCACAAAAATAGTCTCCAATTAGGAATAAAGGCAAATGTAATCAGGAAACCTGCGATAATGATCTCTGCGTAAGTGTTTTGACTTGTTCACATATTTTGGTCATTCCCAGTCTCATCTTGTTCTTTCACTTCTATAACCTCCATCAGAGTCTGATAAATAGTTATTTATTTCTAGATCCTCCCCAGTGTTTTAGTTAGCACATAATATTGTTGGCTTAAGTTATTTTAAAAAGTTCTTCTGTGATCCAAAGTTTGAGCACTCTCAATATTTTTAAACCCTAGATTTTCAATCATATTACGAAAAACAAGGGAATAGTACTGATCAACATTTCAGAAATCCTTGTAACAGGCGGGATACAGTGGCTCACACCTAGCACTTTGGGAGGCCAAGGTGGGGAAATTGCTTGAGCCCAGGAGTTCAATACCGGCCTGGGCAACATGGCAAAACTTTGTCTCAAAAAAAAAAAAAAAAAAAAAATTAGCCAGGCGCAGTGGTGTACACCTGTAGTCCCAGCTATTTGGCGGGGCTGAGGTGGGAGGATCACTTGATCCCAGGATATTGAGGCCACAGTCAGTTGTGATCATGCCACTGCACTCCATCCTGGGTGACAGAATGAGACTGTATCTCAAAAAAAAAAAAAAAAAAAAAAAAATCCTTGTAACAGAAATGCTACTTACAACCACAGCCTACTCAATGCACAAAAAGTGATTTAAAAACACATGTAGCCAAAATGCAGCCCAGCAGTCCAACAGATTAGTATATATTAACAGAATACTGCCTAGCATATAGTAAGTGCTCAAAATTTTTCCAGAACAAAAATTTGCATACAAAAAATATTTTATAGAAACATATTTTGCATGTGCTTGCTAGTATTGCTAACCCTTTGGTAATACTATGCTTTTTAAAAAACTAATTGATTCTTTCAGAAATCGCATGCATGGATACCAACCAAGAGCCTTCGGGTTTTTTGTTGTTTTTTTTTTTTTTTGTCTCTGTAATTGGTTCTTCCCAATATGTTGATTTGACTTTTCATGGAACAATTCTTAAATGGTTTAACTAGAGGTCCAGGTCAACTAACTGAAGTCATAACATTCTATTTTAATCATCTAAAACCTCCTCATTGTCATTTGAGAAACAAAACATGATTTGCTTTTAATATCCATTTATATCTCGTTCCAAAACTTGACAGTTTCTTCAAACACATATTTAGCAACCAGGATTTCAAAGAAATAATCAAATCCTTTTGCCTACCATAACGTGCCCCCCAAAGGTATCATAATCAAAAAATTGGCACTGATTTTCTGCGTAGCACGAGTCCTCCACTTCTCCTTGGATCACAATATTCCGGGTAAGAATTCCAACCTCAGCTCTCATGTCTACACCGTCTATGATCTCACCCATGTGCAGGAACTGAGGGGTTTCTGGTTGATATGACCAAGGAAAAAAAGAATATTAGAACAAAGAAAACATGAAACTCACTTCGAAAAGACATTCTCTTCATTCCATAACCCCAAGATGATCCTGACAACTTATCATCTGCTCCCATTCTCTGACACCTCAGAGTCAGAATCCCAGGACACAGGGATTTTGTTTGTTTTTTGTTTTTTTGGTGAGACAGAGTCTCACTCTGTCCCCCAGGCTGGAGTGCAGTGGCATGATCTTGGCTCACTGCAAGCTCCGCCTCCCGGGTTCATGCCATTCTCCTGCCTCAGCCTCCCAACACAGGGAATTTAAAGATTATCTAGTCCAGCCCCCACCCACTGCCTGAACCCTCACTACTAACTGTTCTGCCAATTTCCAAACCCACACACTGACAGAAAGCTTGTTCCTTCCTGAAGCAGCTCAATCCTCCCTTCAACAGCACTAATAATCTGGAATCTAATGATCCATCCCAGTTTCTGTCCATACGCTCTTGGTCTCCTCCCTTAGGGCATATGAAGAACCAAATGCATGGTGAGTCCATAAAACAGATGGTGTGTAGATATTAATATCAGGGTGTCAAATTGTTTACGCTTTTACCTGAAAGCTAAAGTAATCTGCAACTGGACATTAACAATAGATAAATTACCATCTTTTCTTTCTCATTTCTTCTTATTTTATGTTATTATGCATTCTTTTAAATTCCCACATTTACTGGAAGTGTAGAAGCACTTTAATAATGAGCTTTTCACTGATGAGCTTATTATATAAACTCAGGAAGGAAAAATACACATCAATCATGGGGGGACAGTTCATGAAGACTCATCATGCAGACGTGTTAACAAGAATTGGAATTTCCAAAAAGATTAATGCCAGATGGTATCATAGTTGTGGGGGTTTTTTGTTGGTGGCAGTGTTCTTGTTTTGTTTATGCCCTGTATTACCAAGAAGGAAAAGTACAATGTTGAATGAAGCACAGGCAAAAAAGGCCAAGTGAGCCAATCACTATTTTTTTCCAAAGCAGAAAATTTTTCCTTAAATGTTGAAGCTCTGCCTATTACTCTAAATTACTGAAAAACTAAAGAAGCACTTACTTAACAGTTACTGTAAACTCTTTTGTTTTATACCATAAATGTATAATCTTGAGTTCAAAAGAAAAGCAATAGAATGAGTGAAATGCACAATGAATCCCATAAATGAAGCAATGTACAAAGGGGCTATGCCTAGTACCAGGCTCAAAATGAGTGCCCGGTAAGTGTCAGGCATTCTTTCAATATGCAACTTACAGTAAGAATTTCTTTGTGTAGTCTTTGTTTTTTTTTTTTTTTTTGAGACGCAGTCTCGCTCTGTCTCCCAGGCTGCAGTGCAGTGACATGATCTCAGCTCACTGCGACCTTCGCCTCCTGGGTTCAAGTGATTCTCCTGCCTCAGCCTCCCTAGCAGCTGGGATTACAAGCCTTGTGCCACCATGCCCAGCTAATGTTTTTTGTATTTTTAGTAGAGACAGGGTTTCACCATATTGGCCAGGCTGGTCTCAAACGCCTAACCACAAGTGATCCACTTGCCTCAGCCTCCCAAAGTGCTGGGATTATAGGCGGGAGCCACCGCTCCCAGCCAGGAAATGTAGTCTTATGAAAATACCTATTTGATTCCATTTTAAATATTAGTGAGATCTTTTTTTATGCTAATCAAATAGGCACTCGAAAACCATAGGATTTCTTTTAATTAAGAAATACTTCTATTAATAAATGGATCTGATTCATCATTGGGTTTACTATTATCTGATAATAGAAAATTAATACAAAAGAAAATGGAGGGGAGGCAGGGGGAGGGAGAGCATCAGGAAAAATAGCTAATGCATGCTGGGCTTAATACTTAGGTGAAGGGTTGGTAGGTGCAGCAAACCACCATGGCACACGTTTACCTATGTAAGGAACCTACACATCCTGCACATGTACCCCAGAAACTTAAAATAATGGAAAAGACCTTGGAAAATCAATTTCTCTAGTTGAGATCTCTTCTTTTTTATACAAAGAAACTAAAGCAATATGTATCACTAGCAGCAAGAATATTGCTCAATAGCTATTTTTATCTAACATTCCCTGGAATCTAGTGTTCGATGCACTCCACTGCTACGACTTTCAATACTGATGATGGTGATGGTGGTGGTGGTGGTGGTGATGGTAGTGATTGAGAGGAAAAAGGATTCCAGGAATCAAATCCCAAGAAAATAGTGTGTTTCCCAAGAAGTACTCTAAGCAGTTTAATACCTTTGACTTTGACCTGAAAATGGCTGCATTCAGAACAGGGAAGAAGAGTGAACTCCTCTGCTTGGTACATCGAATAGTCTGTGCTTGCGACCACAATCTGGTCTCCAGGTTTCCAACTACTAACATCATCTAGCAAATTTAGCTTCACTCCATCTACAATCTCTACCCGGAAACCTGAAAGAGAAACGCCTAAAACAAAAAAAAAAAAAAACAAAAAAAAAAAGAAAAAGAAAGAGATACATTAACAATACTTTTTTCTCTCTAAAATCAACCCTCACACTGATTCACAAATCAAAAGTTAAGATAACCACGATTCAGCAAATTTTTATGCATGCTACCATGTATTAGTCACTCTACAGATATAAATAATAAAAATATGAAAACAGAGCGATCCCTGCCCTTAAGGGGAGAATGCCCCACGTACCTCTAGCCATGAAGGAACACAAGATGTCACCTTAGTAAACTATTATTTTATAATTTTGAAGAAGGCTGTAGATCCCCAAATCTCTTGCTATATTCAACTCAGTGCAACAACTGTTATATTGACCCCAAACAATTCTAGTATGTGACAAGTACATATATTCCAGAAGTTGTCAAGCAGAGGATAGGTCTGTAATAAATACCCAGTGCTTCAAGTTGATCCAAGCACAGAAAAATGGATAGGACATTAGCACACTAGCAATCTTAATATTAAGAATAAGAATTTGTGGGTCAGGCGTGGTGGTTCACACCTGTAATCTCAGCACTTCAGGAGGCCAAGGCAGGAGGATCACTTGAGCTCAGCAGTTCAAGACCAGCCTGGGCAACATAGTGAGACCCCTGTCCCTACAAAAAACATTGGCCAGGCATGGTGGTGTGTGCCTATATCCCCAGCTCCTTGGGCAGCTGAGGTGGGAGGACTGCTTGAGCCAGGAAGGTTAAGGCTGTGGTGAGCTATGATCGGGCCACCACATTCCAGCCTATGAGACACAGCAAGACCCTGTCTCAAAAATAAGTAAATATATAACAATTTGTGGCTGGGCACAGTGGCTCACGCCTATAATCTCAACAATTTGAGAGGCCGATGCCAGTGGATCACTTGAGCCCAGGAGTTCAAGACTAGCTTGAGCAACAGAGCGAGGCCACATCTCTACAAAATATTTTTAGAAGTAGCTGGGCGTGGTGGCACACGCTTGTGGTCCCAGCTACTTGGGAGTCTGAGGTGGGAGGATCACCTGAGCACAGGAGTTTGAGACTGCAGTGAGCCATGACTGTGCCACTGCACTCCATCCTAGGCAACAAAGCAAGATCTTCTCTCAAAAAAGTAACATAAAAATCTGTCTCAGAAAACCCTTCATCTCTGTGCCTTTGCTCATGCTTTATTCTTCCCCTAAAATGTCCTTCCATTCTTCTTGACCAACCAACATACTGTCCTTTTTATGAAGTTCAGGCAATTCTTTAAAGACTTCCCAAACATCCTTGTTGGAAGCAACCTTTCTCTCTCTGGTATTCTCTCAGTATACTGCCTGGTATTGTTCATACCTTCCCAGTGGGAGGACTGCTCACCTCCTTGGAAGCTGCATCAGTGAAGGTAGCAGGATACATTATTTACATATGCACTACTCTGTCTTGTTTGTGTTATGTATCCACGGATGTCTACTGAATGGAAGAGTATGACCAGTATGATCTGCAATGTAACCTGAGGTCACATGATGGTGCCCCTGTCCAACTCAGCTCCTTTGCTGGGATGATGTAAATTATGTAATTTAATGACTACTAATTACTGATCTTTACTAATATCTTCTTTGAAAGTCAAAGTTAGTTCCCAATTAAGCAGATAAGAACTGAAAATCTGATCCAACTTCATAACTTGGCTTCTTTTACATGCTATCCAGTATAGAAATGTTTTCTGCTTTTTAACATTCATAATATAATCTGTCATAAACCAAAAGCTGATTTAATGGAAATGTCTATGAAATCGATGAGAACTACTTCATAACATTGACAGAGAAGGAAAACATGACATTTCAAAAGATAGCTGTTCAATAAATATCTGTACTTCTCTGTCGTCTTTCTAATTAACAGCATACTACCCTGTGGCTACTTTAAGATGCTGACTCTAGGATGGGCGTGGTGGCTTATTCCTGCAATCCCAACACTTTAGGCAGCTAGGGTGGGAGGATCACTGAGTCCAGGAGACCAGCCTGGGCAACACAGTGAGACTTCATCTCTACAAAAAAATAAAAAACTTAGCCAGGTTTGGTGGTGCATGCCTGTACTCCCAGATACTGGGAAGATTGCTTAAGCCCAGGAGGTCAAGGCTGCAGTGAGTTGTGATTGGACTACTGCACTCCAGCCTGGGAGACAAGAGTAAGACCTTTCTCAAAAAAGGAAAGAAAAGAAAAGAAAAGAAAAGAAAAGAAAAGAAAAGAAAAGAAAGAAAAAAAGAAAGAGGAAAGAAAGAAAGAAAGAAAGAAAGAAAGAAAGAAAGAAAGAAAGAAAGAAAGAAAGAAAGAAAGAAAGAAAGGCCTGTAATCCCAGCACTTTGGGAGGTCAAGGTGGGCAGATCACCTGAGGTCAGGAGTTCAAGACCAGCCTGGCCAACATGGTGAAATCCCATCTCTACTAAAAATACAAAATTAGCCAGGTGTGATGGCACGTGCCTGTAGTTCCAGCTACTCAGGAGGCTGAGGCAGGAGAATCGCTTGAACCCCAGCCTGGGTGACAGAGCGAGACTCTGTCTCCAAAAAAAAAAAGAAAAGAAAAAAGAAAAGAAAAGAAAAAAATATGCTAACTCTAAGGGATGATGATATGAGTGAAAGAAGAACACATTCACTTTGGAGAATCAAAAGTGGGGAAATTCAAGCAAGGAACAACCAATAATATGTATATTCTTACAGTCTTTAAAAAAACATTATAGACATGGTCCCACTATATTGCCCAGACCTAACTTTAAGTGATCCTCCCACTTCAAGCTCCCAAAGCTCTAAGATTATAAGCATGAGTCACCGTACCTGGCTCTGCCAACTATCCAGATAAAGCTTAACCTGGGCAAGTCTTGGATTCTGTTTTTGTACTCTTGATCTACCCTGCTTTTCTATCTCTATAAAGCACAGAAATAAAGTACCTAACAAATCTAAAATGTTTTCTGAACATATGTCTTGCATCCAGATACTAAAGCCTATAAGACTTTATACAAATAATAATATTAATAATAGTAATTCTAACAACAGTAATGATAGGTAATAGTTGTTGAGATCCCACATGCATAATAACCTTCATCAAAACCACCGTGAGAGACAGGAGCTATTATATTTATTAGAGAGGGAAGAAACCAAAGATCAGGGAGTTTGAATAACAGCTAAATATGGTAGAGCCCCCAATTTAAAGCTAATCTAATTCCAGAGCCCAATTTCTTCCAAAGCCTCTATATTATACTCTCCAAGAATCAAAACAAGCAGGTTAAGAACAAATAAAGAAAACCTCATGGAGGCAAAAACAACCCCTACCCCAAATTTCACATTTTTGCCAACAAAATTAATTCCCCTAAGAGCAATTAAGAAACATTCTTTTTTTTCATATAAAATTTCAGTAATGCAACCACGCCTGTCATTCCAGCACTTTGGGAGGCTGAGATCGACGGATCGCTTGAGGTCAGGAGTTGGAGACCAGCCTGGCCAACATGGTGAAACTCTGTCTCTAATAGAAATACAAAAAAATTAGCCAGGCGTGGTGGCACGCACCTGTAATCCCAGCTACTTGGGAGCCTGAGGCAGGAGAATTGCTTGAAACCAGGAGGTAGAGTCTGCAGTGAGCGGAAATCACACCACTGCACTCCAGCCTGGGTGACAGAACAAGAATCCATCTCAAAAAAAAAAAAAAAATTCAGTAATGCTTTAGAAAGAGATGACTAACTGGGTGTGGTGGCTCATGCCTGTAATCTCAGTACTTTGGGAGGCTGAGGTGGGTGGATCACAAGGTCCGGAATTCAAGACCAGCCTAGCCAAGATGGTGAAACCCCATCTCTACTAAAAATACAAAAATTAGCCAGGCGTGGTGGTGGGCACCTGTAACACCAGCTATTTGGGAGGCTGAGGCAGATACTTGCTTGAACCTGGGAGGCAGAGGTTGCAGTGAGCAGAGATCAGGCCACTGCACTCCAGCCTGGGCAACAGAGTGAGACTCTGTCTCAAAAAAAAAAAAAAAAAAAGATGACTACTAGACAAATAAATTTTGATTTGAAAGATCACTAGAATTTGTTTCTTTCTGTTAAATTTTTTTAAAGCCAGAAGGTTAGATGGGGAAGATTTGTATTAGTCATTAACACATTTTTTCTTGGCTTTAAAAGAAAATCCTGTCTCAGATTATCTCCTACTAGCACTACTGAATGGGAAACATAAAAAAAAGTTCATTCTCTGATTCCTGAAGAAAATTTTCCACCTCTTCCAGAAAGAGTCACTGAGAACATGAGACATGAACAATATCTTACAATAGATAGCTAGAACATACCATCTTTCAGAAATGAGTAGTTATCACTAATATGGAAATGTAAATAACATTTCCTACAAAGGAAACGTTGACTAGAGGTCTGTCAGTAATTATCCCCTGTCTAGAATACCAGCTATTTGGGAGGCTGAGGCAGAGAATTGCTTGAACCTGGGAGGCAGAGGTTGCAGCGAGCCAAGACCATGCCACTGCACTCCAGCCTGGTTGATGGAGTGAGACTCTGTCTCAAAAAAAAAAAAGAAAAGAAACGAAAGAAAAAAAAAGATGACTACTTTTTTTTTAGTGGTACTGGAGGCAGGACTACTAAACTCCACTTACAGGACAAAATTCCTGCTAAGAAACGCTTCTTATCCACCACCTATGCTTTTTGGCAGAGGCAAAGAAACAGCAGTCATCTTGGAGGCAGAAAGCTGGGGCTTGATTCCAGCTTCCTCATCTCTAATAGATCATCTCTTCACGCCAAGCCCAGAAGATTGTCTCTAGACTAGAGAATGGTCTATTCTAGTTTCAGCACCCCCAATTCAGCTTTGTTCTAAAACAAGCTTGTCCAACTCACAGCCCGTGGGCCACATGTGGCCCAGGATGGCTTTGAATGCAGCCCAACACAAATTCATAAACTTTCTTAAAACATTATCAGATTTTTTTTTTTGCCCATCAGCTATCATTAGTGTTACTGTATTTTATGCGTGGCCCAAGACAATTCTTCTTCCAACTTGGTCTAGGGAAGCCAAAAGATTGGAGACCCCTGTTCTAAAAGATTACTGGATTTTGTTCTAAAAGATTAAGCACAGTAGGAAAACTGTAAGTTTCAACTTCAACTAGTCGAGAAATCTAACCAGGCGGACTCTCATTAACATAATACTATTCTTAGAAAAAAAAAAATCTGTCATAATACTTATCAGTGCCTAACAAGAGTATAAACTCTACTTGCCTACCTTCAATCCATTCACTATAAGCTGTCACAGAGAACTTCTGGCCATCCACGGTAGAAAATTCTCTTTGGGCAAGAGCCTTCCCGCCACTGCTATGATTTTCATAGTTCCTCACAGATTCATTGCAAGAAGTGCTTCCACCATCAATGACACCAACTAAAGCCCAAGCTTGCCTAGAAGGAAAAAGAGCATGTGCATTTGATTACTTGTCATGGTATTCACGAAATCCCTGACAAAGATGTTATTACAGAGTGCTGTTTAATTCTCATATTTCATTTTTGTCAATCCCTAATGTTTTTTCTATATGAGGTTGCAATTCCAAACCTTGACTGCACCTAGTTTTCCTAGAAGGAAATGCGGCTACTTTTTAAATACTTGTTTGTCCAGCTCTGTAATAAGTGAAAGACCGATGACTACAATTTCAATTAATCATTGACTTACTTCCTCAATCCACATCCATATCACACATAACATTCTGGCCAAAATCCATTTACTTTCTTTTAAAATGATTATCACCTGCTCTCTTTTAAACTATCCATTCTATTAATACAATGTTCTCAAAAATCTCATTGCATAATAGAATTACCCAGGGAGTTTGAAAAATATATCAATGCACAGACCCCATCCCAGATAAAGGGAATCATGTTAATAATTGCAAAAGGTTGGGTCCAGCATTTGTATGTTTGCAATAAGTTATTTTTATTTTTTGGAGACAGGGTCTCACTATGTTTTTAAAGTTCCCAGGTGACTTGAAAGTGCAGTTAGGCTTAAAAACCACTAAGTTTGGGCAGTGGTTCTCAAACTTCAGTATGCATCAGGATCAACTGATGCATGATGAAGAAAGGAAGGCGGGGCTGAATTAGATTGCTGGCCCCACTCTCTCAGTTTCTGAGGTGGGACCAGAGAATTTGTATTTCTAACAGGTTACCAAATTATGTTAATGCTGCTGGTCAGGGCACCATACTTTGAAAACCCCTAAATTAGAGACTAGAAGTTACAGTAGTAATCATCAACCTTCAACAGCCTGGGAGTCTTATCCTTCTTTTATCCTTCTTCCTGACATAAATGATCTGAGGTGCGCCCTGGGTGTCAAGATTTTTTAAAGTCTCCAGGTGTGCAGGCAAGGTTGAGAACTGAGTTAGATTTTTTTTTTTTTGAGATGGACTTCCGCTCTTGTTTCCCAGGCTGGAGTACAATGGCGCAATCTCGGCTCACCGCAACCTCCTGCCTCCCGGGTTCAAGCGATTCTCCCACCTCAGCCTCCCGAGTAGCTGGGATTATAGGCATGTGCCACCACGCCCGGCTAATTTTGTACTTTTAGTAGAGATAGGGTTTCTCCATGTTGGTCAGGCTGGTCTTAAACTCCCCACCTCAGGTGATCAGCCTGCCTCAGCCTCCCAAAGTGCTGAAATTACAGGCGTGAGCCACCGCAGCCAGCAGAGATTTCTTTTTTTCTTTTCTTTTTTTTTTTTTGAGATGGAGTCTCGCTCTGTCGCCCATGCTGGAGTGCAGTGGCGCAATCTCGGCTCACTGCAAGCTCCGCCTCCCGGGTTCACGCCATTCTCCTGCCTCAGCCTCTCAGAGTAGCTGGGACTACAGGCGCCCGCCACCACGCCCGGCTAATTTTTTTTGTATTTTTAGTAGAGATGGGGTTTCACTGTGGTCTCGATCTCCTGACCTTGTGATCCACCCGCCTTGGCCTCCCAAAGTGCTGGGATTACAAGCGTGAGCCACTGCGCCCGGCCAGCAGAGATTTCTTAACGTTCCTAAATTAAATCAAAGCTGTAGAATCACTAACCAACAGATTTTAAATTTTATATACTATATGTCTATTTGTTGACAGCAACATGTTTGAAAACACCATTATTTCTTTTTCTTTTCTTCCTTGTTTTTTTTTTTTTTGAGACAGACTCTCACTCTTGTTGCCCAGGCTAGAGTGCAATGGCGTGATCTTGGCTCACCGCAACCTCCACCTCTGGGTTTCAAGCGATTCTCCTGCCTCAGCCTCCCAAGTAGCTGGGATTACCGGTGCCCACCACCACACCCAGCTAATTTTTGTATTTTTAATTTTTAGTAGAGACAGGGTTTCACCATGTTGGCCAAGCTGGTCTCGCACTCCTGCCCTCAGGTGATCGGACCTCCTTGGCCTCCTAAAGTGCTTGGATTACAGGCGTGAGCCATCGCACCCGGCCTAAAAACATTTCTGATACTAAATATCTGAGAGACATGCTCAAACTTGTGACCAAAAGCAATCAACGCAAAGGGACAATTTTTAAAAACCAGAAAATCTGTTTTAAGACTCCTGGTTTAAGGCCGGGCGCGGTGGCTCACGCTTGTAATCCCAGCACTTTGGGAGGCCGAGGCGGGCGGATCACGAGGTCAGGAGATCGAGACCACGGTGAAACCCCGTCTCTACTAAAAATACAAAAAATTAGCCGGGCGCGGTGGCGGGCGCCTGTAGTCCCAGCTACTCGGAGAGGCTGAGGCAGGAGAATGGCGTGAACCCGGGAGGCGGAGCTTGCAGTGAGCCGAGATCGCGCCACTGCACTCTAGCCTGGGCGACAGAGCGAGACTCCGTCTCAAAAAAAAAAAAAAAAAAAAGACTCCTGGTTTAAAACATGAAAAGAAAAATGTCAACTTCCTACTCTATAAAAAAAATAACAAATGTAATCTGTGTCTGACAGATGGCTAGATATTCACAGATAAAAGTAAACCGAAGCATGCCTACACCCTTACAAATTCCACAGCCGCCCCTGTATGGATTAGCTACTCTTTGGAAGACAATGCTTTGTAGCTTTATTTATACCCCTGGATACAGCAGAAAGAATCAAATAAAGAATGTCTCAATATATTATCTCCTATTTGAGAGAAGAAAAGAGAGGAAGAATTATCACAGGCTTTCTTTCTTTACCAGAACTGCCTCAGCAACTATAAAACAATGTTCTTTCTCTTCTATTGACATTATCTCCAAAACACTCCTACTTCCCTCCTCCACTTGAGGGAAAATTTCAGCGCACCAGAACATTATCTTCAAAGGCCTATGTGTTTATGTACATTGGAGATAATGTCAATGCAATGGAATGCTGGCAAAAGATCACAACTCTAAGTTCTCTGTGAAATCAAGAGCAATATTTTAACAGGAATTTAGAAACCAGTAGGGAGAAGAACCTAAGAAAGTCAAAATGGTCACAGCTAACGATCATGCAAATCTAGAAACAATAATAGCATGAAGAAATAGAAGTTGTAATCCCTGGCATTACTGGATAATGAAACAAAGTAGGTCTCTAACTTTGAAAAGATCATGCTTCCACTCCTAGGTTTATATATTATAGAAATATATGCACATGTACATTAAGAGATGGATCAAGGAACATTTAGGGAAGCAATTTTATAACAGGTCCAAACTGGAAAGCCACTCAGATGGCCACCAATAAACTGTGGTATATTCATAGAACAGAAAATAAACAGCAAAGAAAGTGAGCCTCGGCTGGGCACATGGCTTATGCCTGTAATTGAAGCAATTTGGGAGGCTGAGATGGTAGGATCACTTGAGGCCAGGAGTTTGAGACCAGCCTGGTCAACAGAGTGAGACCCCATCTGTATTTAAAATTAAAAAAGAAGAAAAGAAAATAAAATGAGCCAGCACTACATGCAACAATATGAATAGCATTCAATAACGTAACACTGCGCAAAGAAGCCGGACACAAAATATAATATATTGTCGGCTTCTATTTATATAAAGTTGAAAAACAGACAAACCTAAACTTTAGTAGATCCCACAAATTGAGGAGCATGGCTCCCTTCAGTGGGGAAGAGAGTGATTAATGCATAGCAGAGGGGAGGGAGGGAACTTCTGGGCTGCTGGCAATGTTCTATTTCTTGACCTGGGTGGTGGCTACAAAGGCATCACATTGCGGCAACTTATTAAGCTCTACATTCTTATTTTTGGCACCTTTTTGCATGTGTATCAAATTTCAAAAACAAAAACCAGGAAGAAAAAAAAACCCTTTGAGGTTTTGCACATGGAATTCCCTCGGTCTGAAAAAGCTTCCTTCTCCACTGTCTACACAGCACACTCCTGAACTTCTTTCAGGTCTCTTGCCTTTGGGGAGCCTGTACTGATTCACTAGGCCAATTTAGAGGCTCCTTCTATTAATACTTACGCTCCCATTGCACCCTGTAACTGCAGCATGTCTCACTGTATGATCATCATCTATTTAGGTCTCTGTTTATCCACTAGATTAACCATGGGCTCTGAGACAGTGTCCTTTCGTCTAAGCATCCATGGGTATCCAGCACTTAGCATCTCCTAAATATCCCCTACATGAATAAAAGGCATTTCTAAAATGTTACAGACTGTTTTTCTTCACTCTTTTTTGTCTTTCTAGCCTGCTCTAGAATTGCTGTAGGTAATACCCCATTCCAACAATCTACCATCGAAGGAAAAAATAGTAACTAGATCCTTATGGCATGCCAGTTTTGAGGTCCTCTTACTTTTTCCACCACAGATATTCCCTGACATTATAAAAGCATTCAGCAGAATTAAAAGCTTCTGTTTTTTAAATGAAATGTTAGGCCGGGGGCGGTGGCTCACGCTTGTAATCCCAGCACTTTGGGAGGCCGAGGTGGGCGGATCACGAGGTCAGGAGATCGAGACCACGGTGAAACCCCGTCTCTACTAAAAATACAAAAAATTAGCCGGGCGTAGTGGCAGGCGTCTGTAGTCCCAGCTACTCGGAGAGGCTGAGGCAGGAGAATGGCGTGAACCCGGGAGGCGGAGCTTGCAGTGAGCCGAGATTGCGCCACTGCAGTCCAGCCTGGGCGACAGAGCGAGACTCCGTCTCAACAAAAAAAAAAAAAAAAAAAAAAAAAAAAAAGAAATGTTAGGCCGGCTACTTCCCCTAGACTCAGAACTGCATTAGGAAATCACAGTTAATTAGAATATGGTATAAGAAGGCTGGGTGCAGTGGTTCACGCCTATAAAGCCCATGTTTTGGGAGGCTGAGGCAGGAAGATCACTTGAGCAAAGGAGTTTGAGACCAGCCTGGGCAACAAAGTGAGACCCCCCCTCCATCTACAAATAGTTTAAAAATTAGACAGGTGTGGTAGCAACTGTTTGTAGTCTCAGCTACTTGGGAGGCTGAGGTGGAAGTATCACTGGAGCCTGGGAGGTTGAGGCTGCAGTGAGATGCGATTGCACCACTACACTCCAGCTCGGGCAACGGAGCAAGACCCTGTCTCTAAAAATAAAAATAAAAGGAATAGGGTACAAGAACTATAAATACCAGAAATGAATTCTACTATCTGGATGAATTTCCTAGCTCTTTTTTTTCCTTCCTCATATATGCCAGGGGTCCATAGACCTGTGCCAATCAAATATGCAGATTCCAATCAGCCTGCAAAGGAGTCCAAAAAAAAGAAAAAGAAAAAAACTGCATATTCTATCCCCTCAGCCTTTTAAGACAGGTTTAGAACTTAGCATGAAATTCTGCCCTAACCTTTAAACTCATTAAGTTGCCTCAATTAGCCTGAGTTTCATATGATCTTCAGAAGGTAATGAAAGGAGGAAGTATCTTCAGAGGCAAATTGTCCTTAAACTGCCTGACTGTTTTTCAGCACCACACTTCTGCTCTCAACTTTTCACAAGCCTGGCACTCCTTCAGTTCACAAAGGGCTTCGTAAACCAAAGCCAAGGAAAATGGCTTTTGTATGCGGTGTCCTATCCTTCAGCCCAATGTCTCAAAGCTACCAGACATGCAAATGATAGAGTGGCCCTTCTGATGCCTGAGTCATGCTGTGGCTGTGGCTCCTTTCCCCACCCTCACTCTCCTCTCACACAGACACGGACACTGATAGGGATCTGGGAAGAAGGTATGCCTACCTGTAGCCCAGTCCTTGGATCAGTTCACTTCCCAACCGTTCCTGGATCATCTGGATGGTTCCTTGTAAGAGGCTTTTAGCGGCTGAATCCCCGACAGCTATGGCAACAATCCGACCTGGATCCTGGAATCTCAGAAACTCCTGAAGCCGCCTGCTCTCATTGTAGTATTCATGGGTATCAAACCTCTCACTTTCCAAAATTTTGGCCGTGTCTTGGTCAATGACCCTGACATTGAGGCCCCGGGAAAAGTCCTTTTCAAAAGTATAGGACCCAAAGGGCAAGCCTGAGGAATTCAGGGTCCTTGCCAACAACGTCCACGATGTCTTCCGTGCCCCATGTAACTCCAGTGTCCCGCCAGCTTCCACACCAATAAACTTTTTGCCAAATGTTGGCATACTTTCACCTTCATCTGACTTGCCATACAAGGTAATTGTCGCTTTGGATTTATAGCGGCATTTTTCTGCTCCAATATGAAGCGTCCCACCATCCTGGATCAGGATGTAATGAGTCCTCAAAGTAATATTTCTGGATCCATCTTTATTGTCCCCAAATACCAGCAGTCCTGCAGGGAACACCACCCTGTAAGCCAACTTCTAAATCATCTTTCTGAGATACAAGGAAATAGATTTCACCTTAAGGTAAAATACACTTCCGCAATTAGGTCGGAAAAAAGAATTCGCTAAGAATCTGCTTAGAAAACTAAAGGGAAAAATGAAGAGTTCATATCTTAATATACTCTCAATGCCCATGACTGTGAATTTCAACCTATTCACTTTAGAGGTTAAATCATTTCTCTTAAAAATATCTAAGAGTCTACAAATCTGAATCTTATTTTTGTATATGTTTACTCATGTTAACTCTCTCATCACTCTCAGAATTGTGACAAAAATTTAGCTCTGAGAGATCACCTCTCTGGAACTGTTTCCTTGTCTATAAACCAGGGGTCTTGATTTGAGTGATACCTAAGGTCTAAGCTCTTAAATTCTATGTTTTTTATCTCTGGATAAATTCTCTGGTTTTATCTCATGATCTTTCCAAATCTCCATGGTTAGAGTGACACCACAAACTAAAGGCTATTCTACCTAAAAATAGTTTTCTACATAAGGAACATCAAATACCCCCCACATTAAAGAGCAACCTTGCAGTTCCCACAGGCAGGAACCATCACCTACCTCCATCCTGAATGACTATAGAATGTACAGTGGCGTCTGAGGTCAGACGGAGCATATCTCCCTCCTTGATAACAACTTGCTTTGCAGAATCTTGTCCTGGATCCCAATTCCTGAGACGAGGATTTTGATCTGGGCAATTTTCTATAAACACATTGATATTCCATCCAACCCATTAAAATGCAAGAATAATATAGCCAAATCTAAGCACTACCATTATTTACTGCAGATCTGCAAAAAATATGCTAACATATGTTGATTTCCTGCCATTAGAATGGAAATCCCACGTCTTCCCACCAGCAGAGAACCATCTTAACCTTTAATTTCTCATCACATTTCCATTTTAAAGTTTTGCCACAAAACTAAATTGCTAGCATCTAGTTCAGGGCAAACTTCACAAAAAAAAAAAAAAAAAGTTCCCCTGAATCATCTACTCTGGAAATAAACCAATAGTAAGAGGCAAAATTATACATTCTCTTGGGATTCACACTAGAAAGCTGTTTTAGAAAAGAAATATGTTCACAACATCCTGGTAAATAAAAAATGAAAATTGCTAAATAATACATTGATCATGTCTTCACAAGTTCCTTCTTGTACACAGCAAATAATGAAGTAGGTACTGATAGCACCTCTCTCCAAGACTGAGAAACATAGCTATCTTCAGCCATGTGCACTCTCCCAACAAAATGAAAGAGGCAAGTGGCTAAAGCCATAACTTCCTATTTTCAGAGATGAGGAAATTACAGGTGAGAGAAACCAAAGATTACTTAGCAAGCTGAGTGATACGCAAGTTTCCCCTTTTAGAAAATAAGATTATTTACTTGTAGTGTTCCTTTACTGGAATTAGAACTTGCCTCTTGAATAGGTATTATAACAAAAATATAATAGTATTTAATTAAAATAGCCATAGCTATTTAATGTATGAAAACTTTAAGGTCCGCCATAATTTTGAAGAGGGGAGAAAAAAAAATCACACCTTCAATTTTGATCAACCTATGGCCAAGTATTTGTGGAGCATCAATTTATCCACTCTGTACCAGATATTTTAAAACTTATAAAGCATAGAATCAGCTCACATTTCCTAGGAGTTTATATGCAAGCTTTGGAGGGAAAAAACACCAAGTATGAAATAATGAAACACTGAACAATATGGTAGTCAGTCGAGGTTCAAAAGACCTCAGGCAAAGGAGGCATGGGGCTGGAGTAACTGAGGCAGCTTTGTGAACAGGTGACTCGAGAGCTGGACACCAAATGACGGGCAGTATTTAAATAAGAGGATCATGAGAACACTAGTAATGCAAGTATCCCTTGAGATCCAAGTAGTCCATTTGGTTGCTCAGAATTCCAACGTGGCTTTATTTAAACTGAGCAAAGGTAGGAATAAGCAAGATATGCTTGAAAAACCATATGAAGAAATTTCTTTCATTAAGGTGGAAGGTACATGTTTAGGAATAACATGAGAAAAAGTAGAGAGGTAGGGTGCTGCACAAAGATATTGTTCTATACAGAAAAAAAAATGATTCCTCATTTTGAACTTGCACAACACTAATGCAAACATCTTCCTGTTTCTGAGCTCTTACAATGCCCTAGGTTTATGCTTTCTCTTATTAACCACAGCTAAAATTAGTCTCACCAGTTATATCCTTGGCAATTATTTCATGGAATTAGTTTTTCTCACAGCAGTATCATAACTGTTGATATTTAATGCTTCTGATAAGTCAATGAGTATCACTATTATACTAAAAACAATCTTTAAGATTTTCTTCCCATCAAAGAAACAAAAAAAATCTTAAATTTGTTTTGCCTTAATAATGAGGATTCCTTAAACTTTTCTTCTACCTCCCTCTTCCCATAAAACATTTAGCTGAAATTCTCCATAGTTTTATAACAAGCACTACACCCAGCTATAAAGAAGGAAATCCAGTCTTTTGAGATCTGGAGCCTACTTCAATGGTTATATAATTTCTCTTAATTGTTTTTAATTATTCCCCAGGAGAGCATGGTTCATTAGAACCATCACCAAAAATTCCAGTCTATTTCCTTCCAGTAAAATGTGCTTAATAAGAAAATGTGTGGTCTGCACAAAGCACTGAAAAATAGCTCAGCCAACCCCACCTTCCCAGCTACCCACTTGAAGAGCAGTGAGTGTATTATCAAAGTTATGTAACAGCAATAACCACAGTCAAGCTGACCCTGAAATATTTCAGCATACCAGATCTTTCCACTGATGATTTGCACTTACACTGCCAAAACGTGAAACTAAAGAATGTTGGTTCAAGGAACCATATCAGCAATGCCGTTTTAGATGGAATATGAAAACACCAATCAAAGCCACAGACTTCAGCTCTGATTTCCCACTAGTCTAGCATCCCTTTACTGCAGAATAGTTGGGAAGTATGAATCAGCACAGTGAACTTGGTTATTATGAATCAGCATAGAGAACTTGGTTATTCTGCTGGGAAAAGGAAAGAGGAAGTCATACAGCATGCAATGGAAATCAATGTTATAAGTTCATAATGTGGTCTACTCGTTTGGTCCATAAGGATATTAATGTGCATGTCTCTCATTTGAGGTTTATTTTCTTAGAAGTACTAGCACTACCTCTCCCAGAACCTTAAAATTTTAAAAATCCCTTGAAAGCACCCAGGAAAACTAAATAATAAAATATTTGTAAGTCTTATAAGTAGTAAAATGCCTCTGAACTGTTACAGCCACTTAAGGAAGCATTTAACTTGATAAAAATCTGTTGTAGAGAAATATGGTACCCAGTCCAGGCTGTTAGAGTCTTCTCTCTTCACAGCCCCGAGCCGTTTGATTTTAGACAGATGGATGGTATTCTTTTATGAGGCAATTTTTTGTTGGTATTCTATTAAGGCTGACTGGCAACCAACTTCCTCAAAACTTTTCAAAATATTGATATATCATGAACTTGAAAAGAAAATACCATTTAAGAAATTAAAATCTCCCTGCATAATATTTAACTATGAATTAATGACTGATTTTTAGATAAAGGTGTCAGAACTTACACATCCTAAAGGATGCTTCCCTTCCAGAATATATATTGTTACTCAAAAATATTTGAAGCTTTTCTTTTGGAACTGCTTCCCAAGCCCATTTCAAGCCACAAACACAAATATTTTTAATCACTTACTTAAACAAAAAAATCTACTATAGTTCACTACATGTATGACCAAAAAAAAAAAAAAAACTTGCAGCCGGGTATGGTGGCTCACACCTGTAATCCCAGCACTTTGGGAGGCCAAGGCAGGCAGATCACCTGAGGTCAGGAGTTCGAGACCAGCCAACATGGTGAAACCCTGTCTCTACTAAAAATACAAAAATTAGCCAGATGTGGTGGCACTTGCCTATAGCCCCAGCTACTCAGGAGGCTGAGGCATGAGAATAATTTGAACCCAGGGGGCAGAGGTTGCAGTGAGCCAAGATCACACCACTGCACTCCAGCCGGGACAACAGAGCAAGACTCTGCCTCAAAAAAAAGGAAAAAAAAAACTTGGCAACAGTCCAAAAATCATACCTACCATAAGAATTTAGTGAAGGCTCTCAAAGCATTTCCAAAAGAGTTGCTCCAAGACCTCCCTGAGCACTGAAACAAAGTGGCACAATGGACAGGAAAAGCAACCATTTAATCATTTCCAACAGATTATTGAACAATTGCTGTCATTCATAAGAAGTGACACCTCATATTACCTAACTGCATATTAATTAGCTAGGGCCAACTTAAGATAAATTTTTTTTTAAGTATTCTGCTATTTCGTCCTGTTTTGTCTTCTAGAATATGTTCTATGTGCATACACACACACTTACCATCTGGAGCATATTTTGAGGATATTCCTAAAATGATTGCAAGTGCAATAAAAAATGAGAAACTAGTAATAGCAAAACAAATGAAAGTATTTTTGTGTCTCTTTTGCTTTTGACTTTCTCTCTGGGCATGCTGTTCTTCAGGTGAGAATGCGAAGGTTGCCTGATCTTCTCGTCTGATGGAGGTAAATTTGGCTGAAGCTTGACTCTTTGGAGGAGGAGGGGGACGCAATGGGACAACCTTCCCTGGAACATAGCCAGATGAGTGACGACTGTTTCCATTCTGAGGTTGGAGGAAAGCAGGGGAGTGTCCCCTGGAATCAGTGGCATACATGATACACTGTTACTGTGAAAAGAAAAAAAATTAAGCTTCAGTATGTGTAAATTCTTCAATTGCTTTTATTTATTTATTTATTTATGAGATGGAGTTTCACTCTTGTTGCCCACGCTGGAGTGCAATGGCATGATCTCGGCTCACTGCAACCTCTGCCTCCCAGGTTCAAGTGATTCTCCTGCCACAGCCTCCCAAGTAGCTGGGATTACAGGCATGCACCACTACGCCCAGCTAATTTTTTTTTTTTTTTTTTTTTTTTTTAAAGTAGAGATAGGGTTTCTCCATGTAGGTCAGGCTGGTCTCGAACTCCCAACCTCAGGCGATCTGCCCACCTCAGCCTCCCAAAGTGCTGGGATTACAGGTGTGAGCCACTGCAACTCGCCTTTAATTTCTATTTTTTAGAGACAGGGTCTCACTCTGTTGCCCAGACTGAAGTGCAGTGGCATGATCATAGATCACTACAGTCTCACACTTCTGGGCTCAAGCAATCCTCCTGCCTGAGCCTCCCAGGTAGCCAGGACTACAGGTGCATGCCACGATGACTGGCTAATTTTTAAAATTTTTGTAGAGATGGGATCCTGCTATATTGCCTAGGCTGGTCTCAAACTTCTGAACTCAAGTGATTCTTCCACCTCAGCCTCGCAAAATGCTGGGATTACAGGCGTGAGCCCTAGTATCCAGCTGGAATGTATGAATCGTAAATGGTTTTTTTAAAGTACTTTTTAAATTGTGTTAAATCTACCATAAACTTACATTTTAACTATTTTAAGCGTACAATTCAAAGGCATTATGTACGTTCACAAAGTTGTGTGAACATCACCACTATCCATTTCCAGAACTTTTTCATCATCCCAAACAGAAACTCTATATCCATTAAGTAACTCTTCATTTTTCCCAGCCTCTGGTAACCATCATAATGACTTCTTGAAAATATCAAGTCAGCTTACATCCCTGATCTAATAAACCATGTTGACAATCACCTTCGTTACTTGTGTTCTAATGTCACTCCTTCTCAACCCTGGCTGCATACTATAATCACCTGCTAAGGTGAATGCTCAGTGCACCACCGCAAAACAATTCAATCAGGATTGCTGTCCCTGGAATCTAAGTATCTGTAGCTTTTAAATGCTCCCCAAGTGATTCTCATGAACATCTAGGTGAGAGTCGCTGTTCTATGCCAACTGTTCTCAATTTTCAGTATGCCTAAGAATCATCAGAGAAGCTTGCTAAAAACCTAGATTCCTGGCCTCTTTGCCCTGTAATTCTGGCTCAGCTGGTGCAAAGAGGGCCCTGGATTTTACATTTTTAAAAAATGTATCTTGGTGACCCTGAAGCAGGTCACACTTTGAGTATCATTATTCTAAGCTCTTCAAATTGAAGCTAAAAGTCCATGTGTCATGAGGACCCAAAGTGGCCCTAAAAGTTCCAATAGCTAGGCACTTGTGTTTGGGTGTTTTAATTTCCCCACTAGACTTACCTAGTGATTAAGCAATTTAAGTATTACCATCTGTGTTATCACTTAACGATATAGACTGTGAATTCATTTAGTGAGAAAGTCTAAAGTCTATCTTATCTCTTTAAATCTTTAAATTTTGTTTGGAAAAAACAGACATTTAAATATTATAGTTAAGATTATAAAAATAGCTAACACAATTAGTGCCTTAGTGTATTAATTCATTTAACATATTTAATACAACAAATCTATAAGGTAGATGCCATTACCTCCATTTTACACATGAGAGAAACTGAGGCCCAGAAAGGTTAATTAACTTCCCCAAAGATCACACAGTTAATATAGAGGAGAACAAGGACTTAAACCTAGGTATTTTTACTCTAAAGTTCAGGCTCTTAACTTACACCACTGTGTCTTTCCAAACAATCGAGAGGCAA
The DNA here is from genome assembly GCF_028878055.3 of Symphalangus syndactylus. NCBI lineage: Eukaryota > Metazoa > Chordata > Mammalia > Primates > Hylobatidae > Symphalangus > Symphalangus syndactylus. Next base: position 72,702,039 of record NC_072425.2, on the reverse strand, counting down.
AGAATGAGCTTTGCAAGGGTGCTAAGTCTGAAAGGCCTATTAATCTTCTCAGGAATTCTTCATAAGGAAGTTTAAACTATACATGCTTCATTTTTAACAGAAGCTTACACACAAAAACAAGGAAGTCCTTTTTAATTTTTTACGTTCTCTATAAAGAGCAATTATAAGTTTTTGAATGAAAGAACACGTTTTGAATTAAACCTTACTTTAATTTGCCAAGAGGGAGGGAAGGAAGGAAGGAAGGTAGGAAGGGAGGAAGGGAGGGAGGGAGGAAGGGGGGGGGGAGGGAGGGAGTGAGGGAGGGGGGAGGAAGGGAGGGAGGGGGAAGGGGGGAAGAAGGGAGTGGGGGAGGGGAGGGGAGGGAAGGAAAGAAGGAAAGAGGGGAGGAAGGAAGGACGGAAGGGAGGGAGGGAGGAAGGAAGGGAGGGAGGGAGGAAGGAAGGGAGGGAGGAAGGGAGGGAGGGAGGGAGGAAGGGGAAGGGGAAGGGTTCTTATTGCAATGACTGGGGGATAAATGTATGGTGTGCCCTATGGCTTCAGAAACATGGTGTTTAACCTCTTACATCCCTTCCTTAACAACTGGAGCATCTCAGAGTCACCTGACTTCATTCAGTACCGTTACAATTAATCCCCTTCATCTTCTGCCAAACAGTGAATAAGATTGTAGTCATAAAGGAACTTCCAAATTGCTCTAAACTATCAGCAAACCCATTAAACACAAAATGGTCATTAGAGAAGCCACAAACAAACAATTCCCAGGACCCAAACGACCTGGAAATTAATGGGGGCAGAAAGAGAATCTAATCAGGAATTGATGCTGATTTTACACGGGGCAAAGAACATTCTCAGAGTCAGTGTGTCTGTCAAAAACACTTGGTTTGTGGGGTTTGATTTCTGAACAAAAGTTATTATTTAGATGAAGCTCAAGCTTCATGACAAAAGAAAAACACCACCATTCAAGGTGCTATTGAAGAACTGCTGCATGTGTCAAGCAGCCGACCAAAATAATGGAGACGTCCTGCTGGAACAAATGAAAGAGTACAATAAAGACCCCGTTATGATCCTCTCTGAACAAAGAAAGGGCTAACATAGGTATTCTTGAGTGTCAGCTCACCAGGGTGGGAGGGGAATCACAGCCCTAATCTGCTCTGAAAGGGAGTGGGAATCTTTTGTTTCTGAGGCTGCAATCATGTGATACCTTATTGTTTCAGGGTGAGAAAGGTCGATATTACTTAACAGGCTGGTGGGGGCGGGGGTCTTTGGTGGGAGATAATGGGTCTCCAGATGTGCCCACAATAAAATAAAAGGCATGAGAGGCTAACTAAATGAAGTCACCAGCCTACTGGGAATAATTTGTGTCTTCACAGTCAAAAAATGGATCCCAACATGAAAATTCAGATGGCATCTGTCACAAACTAAAGGGGTCAATAAATCAAAAATAAGCACGGTTGTGTTTTCCCTATAAAGCTCCTGCAAAACATGTATGTGTGTGTGTATACACATGTTCTGAATCCATTACCTCTATTTTATTGAAAAACATGTAAATGTATAAGAAGCAAATAGAAGATTCTTTTCCTAAGAGGTAATATAGTGTTGCACCATATATTAGAATAAAATAACCAAAAAAATCGTATTTTAAACAGCTCCCTCAATTTATTCAAATTTTTAAAAATATAAGATACAAATACATTGCTTTAGGATTTCACTTTATGTTTGTGGATTTACTTCAGGCACAATATTATGTATTAATTACTTAAAAATAGATTTTATTGATAATTATACATCTAAATTATTCCTGAAAAAATCGACATTTCATTGATTCAGTAAGCTAATTGTGAGCTCTTGCTATCATTAGAGGATTGTGGTAGGAACTATGGGGTATACGAAAAAGGATTTACAGCATCCCCAAGAAATGCAATTCCTAAATTCAATTTTAAATCACTTGTTTGGACCACATGTTCTCACCCATAGGTGGGAATTGAACAATGAGATCACTTGGACACAGGGCAGGGAACATCACACACTGGGCCTGTTGAGGGGTGGAGGGCTGGGAGAGGGAGAGCATTAGGAGAAATACCTAAAGTAAATGACGAGTTGATGGGTGCAGCAAACCAACATGGCACATGTATACCTATGTAACAAACCTGCACGCTGTACGCATGTACCCTAGAACTTAAAGTATAATAATAAGAAAAAGATTTTTTAAAGAAATAAAATAAAATAAAATTAATCACTTGTTTGGAAGGCAAGTGAAATTGACCAAGTTTCCCAGGCAATCTCAACGAATGGCTGTTTAATCCCTAAAGTTGTTAGTACTTGTGTTTGGGGTCCTGAGAACAAAAGAGGGGTCTACCAGGGAAAAGACAATGAAGTCCTCTCTGGCTTTCAAGGCAAACTTAGGCACCATTTTAATAATTTCGCTACAGACCAGTATTTCACTTTAATACTCAGTTCGTATCACATTTTTTTTTTAAATGGTCGTATTTCTAGTGGAAAACACATGCTATGAAGGAGCACATGAGTATTTTATGACACATTTTTAGACCAACTATAGACTGTGACAACACCTAAAATAAGACAGATAATCCAAAATGGGGATAATCTAAGTCATTCATATCAAAATTGGAAATGTACTCTACAAAGCTTTTAAAACATAATTTTTGGTATTTAGATATCTCTCAAGGTGAGAGAGTCATTTTGTGAGTATTCATTTACTGGATTATAAAAAGTAGTAGCCCAAAAGGCCTGGTTATGAATCAAGCAAGCAAGTAAGCAAAGCAATTAGAAAATTGCACAGGCAATTTAGGCAAATATTAAATTAAATAATAAAGAAATTACTCAGACTATGAAAACATATCAACTTAAAATATACAAATGCTGTTCTCAAAAGCAGTTCAAAGTGAGAGATACTTGTATAATTGGTAAGAGCATCCACTTTATTCGGTAATAAATTACAGTAACTAAACACAGAAAGCAATTATTTTGAGATTTCAATAACATTAAAGGAAATCATGCTTTTTTTTTTTTTAACCTATAAAAAGAGGCATGATTTTGGCCAAGCGAGGTGGCTCACACCTGTAATCTCAGTGCTTTGGGGGGCCAATGTGGGAGGATTGCTTGAGGCCAGGAATTCAAGACCAGCCTGGGAACCTAGTGAGACACCCTGTCTCTACACACACACATACACACACACACACACACACACACACACAATTAAATTAGCTGGGTGTGGTGGTTCGATGCCTGTAGCCCTAGCTACTGGAGGCGGAGGCAGTGAGGCAGGAGGATTGCATTAGACCAGTAGTTCAAGGTTGCAGTGAGCCATGAATGAACCACTGCAGCCCAGCCTGGGTGACAGAGTAAGGCTCTCTAAAAAAATAAAAAATAAAATAAAATAAAAAAAGGAGAGGCATGATTTTAATAAAATTGAGCTATTCTCATTTAATGCTTTCAAACACTGCACTATCTCATCCATAAACCCTTCTCAAGTTTCCATAAATTAGCAGGGCACAATGGCTCACACTTGTAATCCCAGCATTTTTGAGAGGCTGAGGCAGGAGGATCGCTTGAGCTCAGGAGTTCGAGACTAGCCTGGGCAACATAGTGAGACCTTATCTCTACTAAAAACCAAAAAAATTAACTGGGCATGGTGGCATGTACCTTTAGTCCTAACTACTCATGAGACTGAGGCACTTGAGCCTGGGAGGTGAAGGCTGCAACAAACCAACAAACTGACTGTACCACTGTACTCCAACCTGGGCGACAGAGCAAGACTCTGTCTCAAAAAAAAAAAAAAAAAAAAAACAAAAAAAACAAAAAAAAACACCTCTTACAGGATCATCGTACTTTTTGCCTTATGTTTCAGTTAATTTATGTACTTGTCCATCTGCAGCAGACCACAAGCCTCTTGAGACCAGGAGTGATTGGTATTCTCACAAAAGCTTACATAGAGTAGATACTCAACAAATGATTGTTGAATTTAGATCACAAATTCCTGCCAAGGAATTAAGCAAAAATGCTAGATAGATAGATAGATAGATAGATAGACAGATAGATACACTATATATATATATACATGTATATAGGCATACATGTATATATATATAGGTGTGTATATATATACCTATACATATATAGCTATACATAGGTATATATGTATATATACATATAGGTATATGTATATATACATATAGGTATATGTATATGTATAGGTACATATAGGTATATACCTATACGTATATATACATAGGTATACATATATACACATAGGTATACATATATATATAGGTGTGTATATATACCTATATATATATACCTAGATATATATACCTATATATATACCTAGCACATATATATGTGCGTGTGTGTGTGTGTGTATATATATATGTATATACATATATGTAGTTATTGGGGAGGAAACAAATAGTTGAAAAAATTAAGTCCACTTTCATTCAGAAATCAATTTGATTTTGTCTAAGCATACTCCCAAAGAATCTCTTTAACTACAGATTCCATTCTTTCTCTTTCTCACACACACATACACACACACACACACACAGAGAGAGAGAGACAGAGAGAGAGAGAGCAATTTCCTATTTAATCCTTCTTTGACATCCTTGAGGCTCTGGGAAATCTGACTAATTTCTATATCAGTTTCTCTGATTCAGGAGAAAATTGAGAACACTACTACTTAAAGCAAAAAAAGTCTATGTGTTAATTTTTATAAAATGCAATTCTAGTATGAAAACTAATAGGCGACTAAAAGGTATTATTAACAACTGCAGATAGGAATTCTAAAGATAAAGAGCAGCAAACTACCTAGATAAATTCAACCTTTCACAATATTTTGTAATAGTTTTAACTACACATTATGAAATGCAGTAGGCACACAGAAGAAAAGAAACATTCCACTCCACTTTATATTGTTATGTTGACAGCCATTCAATGCTGTGATCAAAGAGAAAGGCTTCTCAATACAGAGAAAGCTGCAGCAGTTCAAAACTAGTAGGAACTCTTTAAAAGGGCTTTTAATGTTCTTTCAGCTGCTGAGATGTTAATATGCAAGACAAAGGTACTTATCACTTACATGGCGGTTGAGGACACTTGCCCCCTAGGCTGTATCATCAGTCCCCCAAATAATCTAGCACTTCCAACCCAATGCAGAGAAGGTCCCACAGCCACACAGTCCAAGAAATGCATATTGGCACCATCATCCCCTCATATTGAACAACTAATGAAAATACAATACTTTTGATTCACTTAAGCTCTTTCAAATCACACCTAGGCTTTTTAAGAAAACTAATTTTTGAATGGAAGATTCAGGCTTGTGGGAATAGCCAAGAAGTTGGCACGATCTAATCAGGTCAGTTCTTTTTTGATCAAGGACATAATTTTTTAAACAATATTCAACCTAAGGGCCAAGTTACAATTTTTGCTTTCCGAGAGTTTCAGTATAACTGGCCAAAATTTGGCTAAGAACATTTTTTATTTTATTACGATCTTAGAAGATCTAACACATTCACTAGTATGCCCAAAAAGTAAAAACATGCAGCAAAAAGTAAAAAGAGGAGTGAGCATGAATTATCATGAAAACAGATGCTACTATAATTATTTGTACTTTTGACCTAATAAAATATTTAACCAGATTCTAACTGCCTTGAATTTTCAATTAATAATTCCACATTCCCAACCTCCTACTTTCAGGAGAAGAACACAACAAAGAATAATAATCAGGGATCACCATTTAGATCTTCTGGTTTGGTTAGGTTTGAGGGGAAGCAGGGTTAGGGTGTTTCATTTAGTTTTGTTTTAGATTCAGATTATGTCCATTGACAAACAGTGAACTCAACAAATACCCTGTACATAAAAAAGTGTTCAATAAGAAAATAACCTTAGCAAAGTAGACTTTTTAGGTCCTCTAATTCCCCAAGTTTCAAATAAATAATTAAGTGTGACCAATACTCTCAAGAAGATTGTGTACTTAAATAACTATTATAAAGGTTTTCAAAGAGTTTGAGTAGGGAGGAATCTTTTTATATGTAGTTTAGCAGAATATAATGTATCACCTATTCTATTCCCAGAGCACACAGGATAACATACATTTTTTAAAAAAACAACCACTGCAAAGAATTCAACATAAATGCTAGGTCTATACATACAGCTATTTATGACAAAACCGACATATGGTTGAAACAATTAAGTCAACTTTCATTCAGAGATCTGCTCGATTGTGTATTAGCATACTCTCAAAGAATTGAAAACCCTTAGACCTCTAAACAGGTGTGGGGCCAAGGACCTTGGCTACCTGAAGTTTCACTGAAAAATCAACTCGCAAAAGCCAGATCAACAGGGGAAAAGACACACAACTTTATCTAACGTGTTATACACGGGAGCCTTCAGAATGAAAACCCAACCCCCTGGTGGGGTACAGAAGTGTGTAAATACCTTCTAGAAATTGGAGAAAGAATGCAGGCTCAGAGCATGGCCGAAAACAGGTTACAGCAGTAAATCAGGTTTTAGCTGCAAGACAGGTTATGTAAGGAGGCTTGGCTAGCAAAGGTGGTCTTGTTATGTAGATGAACCGAACCTCACAGGTAGCACTCCTCAGAGAGGACAGAAGGCAAATGTCTCTTTCAGCTCTGTAAGGAGTCAGACTTAATTAATCCTTCCTAGATCCGGACAAGACAACGCCTGGCTACATTAATGCATATTTTCTTTTTTTTTTCTTTTTTTTTTTTTTATTATACTTTAGGGTTTTAGGGTACATGTGCACAATGTGCAGGTTTGTTACATATGTATCCATGTGCCATGTTGATTTCCTGCACCCATTAACTCGTCATTTAGCATTAGGTATATCTCCTAATGCTGTCCCTCCCCCCTCCCCCCACCCCACAACAGTCCACGGAGTGTGATGTTCCCCTTCCTGTGTCCATGAGTTCTCATTGTTCAATTCCCACCTATGAGTGAGAACATGCGGTGTTTGGTTTTTTGTCCTTGTGATAGTTTACTGAGAATGATGGTTTCCAGTTTCATCCATGTCCCTACAAAGGACACAAACTCATCATTTTTTATGGCTGCATAGTATTCCATGGTGTATATGTGCCACATTTTCTTAATCCAGTCTATTGCTGTTGGACATTTGGGTTGGTTCCAACTCTTTGCTATTGTGAATAGTGCCGCAATAAACATACGTGTGCATGTGTCTTTATAGCAGCATGATTTATAGTCCTTTGGGTATATACCCAGTAATGGGATGGCTGGGTCAAATGGTATTTCTAGTTCGAGATCCCTGAGGAATCGCCACACTGACTTCCACAATGGTTGAACTAGTTTACAGTCCCACCAACAGTGTAAAAGTGTTCCTATTTCTCCACATCCTCTCCAGCACCTGTTGTTTCCTGATTTTTTAATGATGGCCATTCTAACTGGTGTGAGATGGTATCTCATTGTGGTTTTGATTTGCATTTCTCTGATGGCCAGTGATGATGAGCATTTCTTCATGTGTTTTTTGGCTGCATAAATGTCTTCTTTTGAGAAGTGTCGCATATTTTCTATAGATGCAAATTTCCCCCATAAAAGACTGCTTTGCAGGGAGACTTCTGTTTGCTGCTGTTTGCTGACATCTCAAAATATGTCAAAGAAATATATTTGGGGGTAAAATATTTTGATTTCCTAAAATAGAAGATTTTCCACAGGACATGCCTTCACACTGTCCCACAAGGTGCATTCTCCATTATTACTTTGCCCTTGTCACAGCCCTTTTGTTTTTTTCCTTCAACTCTCAAAAATCAGTATGAGTCACAATCACCTGCAACTGTCTGGCAAGTTTCCAAGAAATAAGACACTCTGCACAGTTAGTTTACTTACACAGATCTTTGTTTACTTTTATTAAGCAGATTATAGCCAGGTCAATGTTCAGAGGTAAAAGGGAAATACACCAACTCTTAGTTATAAACCTCTCCCTATGCAGGGAAAGGACAAGGGACTGAGAACCCCTAATTGTTTATATGTCCCTACCTGCTTTATCTATTTGATCGATTTAGACACATGAGTGATATTCCCAAGTTAAGCTATTGTTATAATAAACAGCTGTATGCACCAGACTTCTAGATTCACACCATGTATCAATCATATTATCTCCTTCCTTAAAGAAAAAAAAAAAATCTTGCCTGCCCCCAAAACCTATTAAAATATAATACAGCAAAAGCATAAGAAACTGTGGGGGTCATAGGCTTTTGGCTCCCTAAAAGTTCACTAAAATCACTGCCATGAGGCAGTTTGATTCACAGGAGAAAAGGCATATTTAATGTGTAAGCATGGGAGCCTTCAGAAGGAAAACCCAACTTCCCATTGAGGCACAGAAGTTATATGACATCCTGAGGTTCCAGGCAGAATGAGTGCTTGGATCCTGGTAAAATAGGTTATAGGAAGGAGAAGAGGAGGAATTCTATTGAGGGAATAAATAATTACTACCGGAGAATGATTGGATGGGGAAACAGAAATTGACTTCTAAATAGTTCTTTTTGGAATTTAAATGATCCGTGGAGGTCGTCTTTATCTTGAATAGGGCTGTTCGGTATGGTTAGATTTTTGGTCCTTCCTGCAACGGATAATGAAATAACAGGGAAAGAAGCAGGGATAATTGTTCTCCTTGTTGGGGGGGATGGGGGGTGGGCGGAGATGTCGGGGGTCAGTCCTATCTCTGTAGATAGGGGAAAAGTCTCTCCAGGAACTTTTTGATCTCTAAAGGCTTTTAATTTAAAATACTCATTTTACCAGGAGCCATATATTGCGGTGAAGTATTTTTATTTTCTTCAGAATATTTCAAACCTATAGTCCTAAAAAGACTAAACGTATTAAAAAAAAAAAAGATACCAAGCTTTTGAATTAGAATAAGTATTATTTAAAGTGGAAAGATTTATTTTTCCTGCTTAAAAATTTACTTTTGTATTAAGCTATAGTCTTTTTGCTAGAAAACTACTAAAAAACTATAGTTAGGAAATAAATCTCTGGAGAAACAAAAATTAACTATAAATACTAAGAGTTTGCTTAACCTGATAATAACAAAATAATAAATGCCTATGGTCTGTATTTAAGGAATTCAGATTAGCAACTTAGCTACAGTTTCACTAAAGTGGACACATCTTTGGCAAATTACATTGGACTCTCCTGTTAAAATATGAATCCCTCAAAACAGAGCTGCCATTTATGTTTAATGCCAAAAGTGAACCAAGTGAAAACTTCTTAATTTTAAAGTGAAATAAATGACTTTAAAGAAATATTTAAAATTCATTCTTATGTTTCTGTCATTTATGCAAGGTAAAGGAGGCAGCTATCCAATTTTTCTGATCCCAAATATACTAATTAATCCTATCTTTCTCCAACGATGTTAAACAAGTCTATGAGAAGTAATGCTTGACCCTAAAGCCAATGGGGCTGATACCGCCAAAAGGTTAAAATGTATTATCATGCCCAAAAAAAGAAAAGCATAAAAGGAAAAAACTGCAGACCTACTACAGACCAAGGGGGGAGGAAGGGTAGCAATTAAGAACAGCTAACACTCTTTGAGCAACCAAAAATAAAAATAAAAAGAGAGCAAAGTACATAGGCCTCTAGGTGGAAGTAAAGAACTAGGAGATAAACTGCAGAAACATAGATTGTTCTTCAACCCAGAAAATTAGAAAAAAGGGAAAAAGGTCATTGTACCTACCAGTCATTCTCTATTCCCTTTGGTTTCCTTTTTTCCTATTAATATTTCTCATATTTCTTTTTCTCCTTAATTCTTTTTATTGAAAAGCTGTTCTCTTTTCTCCCTTCCTTCCCAGTGATCCTAGACCATCCCCCTTCACCCTTGTTCTCAACTGGCTGGGAAGATTCAAGAGAGGCTTCCAACCTGCTGGCAGTGACGGATGGCAGTGCAGAGGCACACAATGGCAAGTGCAGGCGCGTCACCAGCCTTGCAGCTGGCCTTCCAAAGAAAGAACCAAAGCCGAAGTCTGTCCTGAGGGAGGCTGATTTAATTAAGGTTATAGCAAAGGGCAGAACTGCCTGTGGGCTGCATTCTCTGCAGAGGGCCAAAGACAATGCATTAAAATACTTCTCAGGAAGAAAAAGCCAAGAAAGTTATGTTGGTAAAATGTTGAAAGGTGGGAAAAATGAAAAGACAACAGGGATGTGTTTGAAAAATAAGCAAAGACCTGTCAAAGTTCATTATCTAGTGATGTACAGATACCAAAATGCAATGACAATACGAAACAGAAGGAGTATGTTTTGATGTGCCTTTCACACTAGAAATATTTCAGATGAATAATGAGATGCCCAGACTGAAATAATCCAAGGCTGTTCAATCCAGCATCATAGCAAAGTTTCTATCAATGGCAGGGCCAGGACCAGAACCCCAGTGTACTATTTCTTTCAACTGTAACACATAGCCTATTTTTAATATAACTTAAACCACTTGGAATAAAGCCTTTTCAAACAGGGAACAAGTTCAGTTTTGAGCATCTCTTAAGAGAAAAGTGTTCTGCTAGACACTGGAGACCCAATAGTACAAAAAATAAACATGGTTCCTACTTTCAAGAAGTTCACAGCCCAGCATCTGGGGGGAGAAAGAGTAGGGAGACAACACAGGTAAACAAGTAATTAAACTGAATGTTGAGGCAAAGAAAGTGGGCTGAGGAGGTGATTGCTTGAGTTTATTAAATCCCCATGAATGGAATAGAGTTTAATTTTCTAAAAGCCCTGGCAAATTTACTCACCCAAATGTGCACCACCAGATGATTACTAATATCTTTCTTATTTTGCTTGTGTAAACTAAAGTCTACCACTGAACTCCGCCATTAAAATGACAACACGTTGCCCAATAGTGACTAAAAAATATGGGAGGGAGGGAAGGGTGACACACTACAGAAGTCTTTCATATTCTTTGAAAGGGTGTCACCTGCAGGTGAGTTCCCGGCCAGAGTATAAAACAGTCATAGTCCCTCTCCTCCTAGGGCGTGCGAAACCTAAGCCAAACAAAAGGGCCATCTTACACATTCTCAACAGTTTCCTCTATGTTCCTCAAGACTCAAGGGTACTACAGAGTCAAAAGGCAGAACTTCTAATGAACAATAATTACTCAGCACTAGAGTGGCAGCTGGACTTCACTTAGCCGAATAGGGATACACTGTGGCTAGGAAGAGGGGCACAATGATGTGCACCTGTAGTCCCATCCACTTAGAGGCCGAGGCAGTTGGATGGCTTGAGCCCAGGAGTTCAAGACTATAGTGTGCTAGGACTACTATAGAGCCACTGCACTCCAGCCTGGGTAACCTAACAAGACCCCACGCCAGCCCCATCGCCAAAAAAAAAAAAAAAAAAAATACTGGCTAGCAGCAGCACAACAGGCAAACTGGGGCTATGTGACAAGCCCAAGTGCCGCAAGCACTAACAGGAGGCAAGAGAAAACACTTGAAGGTTAAAGCCAACCTCAGACTCGGCCAAGCCCAGCTCAAGTACAATATTTTTCAAATCCTCGTATAAAGTTGATTTTATAGTGGTGGCACCCATGGCATTAAAAAGCAATGTTAGTACGGGTGCAGTAGCTCATGCCTGTAATCCCACCACTTTGGGAGACTGAGGTGGGAGGATCACTTGAGGCCAGGAGTTCAAGGCCACCCTGGGCAACATGGTGAAACCCTGTCTCTACAAAAAAATATAAAGATTAGCTGGGCATAGTGGTGCATGCCTGTACTCCCAGCTACTCAGAAGGCTGAGATGTGGAAAGATAGCTTGAGCTCAGGAGGTAGAGGCTGCAATGAGCTGTGATCATACCAATGCACTCCATCCTGGGTGACGGAGTAAGACCCCTGTCTCAAAAAAATATATTTTTTTAATGTTATGTTTTTTCAAATCACAACTTAAAAAAAAAAAAGAAAACCTCAAGAACTCATTTTTCTAATTCCTCCTGAAACAGGAATCAGGCATATGTCCCTGTGTTAAACTAAATCTTTCCCATTCCTAAAATATTAATAATTAACTTGCCAAACTTCATTGTATGCGAAAAAATGACTCATTCTTCAGGGAAGTGAATCACCATTACAGAGACCATTAACACAACAGAAGGCTTGCTGTCTCCAAAGTGCACACCAATAATTAAGTAAGAGCCCCCAAATGGATAACAATTTCACACTGGAGGGGGACTTAATTTGAGCTGACCACAATATCAGATTTATAGTGGATATTCATATGTTTTAAGATATTTACATGAAACTCAGTCAGAGGTCAATTCTTTTCTCATGGGCTCAATGTGGATTGTCTTAAATTTCAACTCTTTCAGGCAACAACGTCCTAATGACACTTCTAACCAGTGGTAAAGCCTTATTAAAAAATATTAGGATTAAGAATGCCACAATCTCTACCAGGCAAACTTTTCAAAACATAAAATTCTTATCAAATATTGAACTTTTACTTATTGTTCAAACTACAATGGACCCTTGATACAACAAATGTAAAAAGGTTTATCACTCTTCACCATGTAATGAAAATAAGTGTCTTGTTACAAATCTGGTTACTAGGTTAGCCTAATAATAACAATTTCAAAGCAGATTTGCCTTATAGATCAAAGGACTGATTTGCTGGGAGATAGCAATTCTGTGTTTTAAGACATACACAGTTTATGAGTCTGTTTCACTTTTTTTTAAAGACATTTTAATAAAAACCCTATGCTTCATTTATCTTTGTATTGCTCACAGCAACCAGTACAGTGCCTTGCACATCCTAGGAATGAAATAAAATAGTTGCTGAACATAGTTCCTGACAACCAACATTAAAGGCTTCCCAAAGCAAGTACCAGGAAAACAAAAGAACAAGCAAACATGACCTACAGCCATAAGTTTTGCAGAAGAAAAAAAAGAACATGCAAACATATTCTAGTATGCTTTTATTCTATGATTCACAACCCAAATCTGAACAGGGTTTCCAGGAACTTGCTTCTTCTAAAAAATGTGCACATCTACAGTACTTTAAATTTTCATCCTGTTTATAGAAAATACAAGTAAAGCTAATGCTATTTTTACACTTAGTTCCTTATTTCACAGAAATTTGTTACAAGTAACATCACCCCACCATCATGTGTAAGTAGTAGGAAATGAAAAAATATACATAGTGTCTGCCTTAAACCTGAAAGCAATGACTTTCAAAGCCCAAATGCAAATTATCTGACCATTAAACTAATTAAATTGCTAACAAAGCCAAACAGGAATAAAATAAGAATATATCTGAGAAAGAAAAAAGAAAAGTGCTGACTGGAAACAGGGACAAAGGAGTTCTTGTCCCTGCTTGGCTGTTAATTTACTGTATGACCTTACCTAATTATTTAGCCTCTCTGGGTCCCAACTTCCTTGTTTTAATATTATCTTTAAGGTCCCTTCAAGCGACATACTAAGATTCAGCATATGTAGCAGTGTCCAGAAAACTGAGTTACATTCATTACCCCCCTCCCCACCGCACCCCTGGCAAAAGGGCACAGTTCACTTGATAGTTTTAAATATCTGAGTTTGGATTTCTATCGAAGGCAATTTATTAAAATGTCAGATGGGCTTAAGTCCATTTCAAGTGGAGAACTAAAGCGAGTATTGCTTACAGATTCAAGTTTCGCCTAGACAGCAGCTGCTGCTATTGAGAGAATAGACTTTAACAATCTAGTTGAAAATTATACCTCTTTACAAATGGAGAAAACTAGTAATGGGGATTTTCATACTCTCAAAAAGGCAGATGCATAGCTTTTCTTTTTTTTTTTTTTTCCTTTTCCATATTCATCATATTGAGAGAGAGGAAAGCAGAAGGGCTAGCTTGGCTTGGGAGGCAGAGAGAATGGATGTTACCGTACAAAACCAGACAAGACCATTTCAATTGATGTACTGTACTAGACAGCCCATTCTTCTCACTAATGCTCACAATCCAAATGAAATGAAAAGATTTCCTGTGGCTGGGATGGGAAGAAGCCTGGACAAGAGAGCAATACCATATGACAGCAGCTAGCTTAAAAGTCTAAAGACTTGCTCTCAAGATGGGATTCAGATCATTCTGGAAAGGGCCAATAAAATGAAAATCTGTAGCTGAGACCTGATTAAGCTATGATTTATATCTATTTATAGCTTTAAAAAACTTTTGAAAGTACCTTTTGATACCAGACAGCATTAGCCTGTATAGTACTTTATCATACATTAATACATAGCAAACTTACTCAAATTTAATCCCCAAAACATTCCCATAAAGCATTTTAAAACTCCTTTTTCAGGTGAAGAAGCAACGTGAGAAGGATTAGGGGATTTGCCCACAGCAAATGTTTAGCAAGTGTCAGAGCCTTGTTTTAAATCCAAGTCTGACTTCAAGTCCTCCAATCTTCACCATTTTAAGATAGTACTTCTGACACTAGTTTTCAGTCGCTACTATTTTGTCTGATTTAATAAATTTCATTTCTCACAAAATTGCTCCCCCACCCCAATCTGTTCCTTCTCTAGCTTCTTAGAGCATTCTATGCATAATTTTCCCAGACATGCATTTATTGGACCTTCTAATTGTTCATTTCCTTATGTCCGGGGCTAGGCTCATTTCTTCAATAGCAGAGATTGTCATCTCTCTAGTTGCAAATGACACAGGTATCTTCAATCCCTGTGGCCTCCCTGGTTGCAACCACTTTAACTCTTTCTCTTTACCAACATGAATGCTCCACAAAGCAGGCGCTGCAATTGCTTCCAGAGGGTCTGGACCACAATAGGTGATTAATAAGTGCCAGCTGAATGGATGGTGGGTGGGTGAAGGATGCAATGCTTATACATATTTTAGAGCACACATTACGATGCACACATTTACATACAGCACTCCATGTGAGTCTAAGACCGTGAATTTGGTAGTGATTATTGTTTCTTTTTTTTTTTTTTTTTTTTTTGAGTTGGAGTCTTGTTCCTATCGCCCAGGCTGGAGTGCAGTGGCACGATCTCGGCTCACTGCACCCTCCACCTCCCAGGTGCAAGTGATTCTCCTTCCTCAGCCTCCCGAGTAGCTGGGATTACAGGCATGCACCACCACACCTGGCTAATTTTTTTTTTGTATTTTTAGTAGAGATGGGGTTTCACCATGTTGGCCAGGCTGGTCTCAAACTCCTGACCTCAGGTGATCCACCCACCTCAGCCTCTCAAAGTGCTGGGATTACAGGCGTGAGCCAATTGTGCCCGGCCTAAGTTTCCTCTAAAATGTGGCTTGTCTTTCTCAATTTCAGAAACTTGCCCAAAGCATGTAGTTTTAAGTAGTACCCTGTCAACTTCAAGATAATGGCCCACAAGACTACATTACCCTCCAGTTTGTCTTTTCTTGATAGCTGTTTGAGGACAGCATTGATTAGGCCTATTAGAACATGACTGAAGCGTTCCCCATTCTGGTTTCCTGTTATGAATCTGACACTTCTGAAAAGTCACTGGTTACAGACTAGATCAAGGAAGGAGACTACTCAAATAATTAACTGTGACACAGAATATCCAGATAAACACCATGTTAAGAATGTACAGATTCTATTTCCCTGTCCACACACAGGAGAGTCCTCGGCTATCTCATTCACAGGTTAATAAGAACAGGTGATGACTCAGAATTCACTTCTAATCTTAGTTTTCTGAGCCTTTAAGCACACATACATCAGAAAAAACAGCGTCAGGAGGACTGAACAGAAAGCCAGAGACAGATTTCCAGTTCCGCCCAAACTGATCCTCTAATGCAGGTACACAGAAGCTGGGGAAGTCATTTCAGTGTGAAGAGAAAAGCACTCTAAAGTGCTACCCAATGTTTACTAAGCAGAGGACGTGCCTACTGCACATTCTTCTGCTTTGCCCAGAAATGCAAACTAAAAAGAACCCTTTGTATAGGTAATCAGACACACAACCACAGTATGATACCTAGACCAATTCTGAAAAGAACAAGCGTCCTTCAAGGGTCGAATAAACATTAGCAGCTCCATTCTAGTCAACCAAAGAAAGATAAGGCTAACCATTTTAAATGTGTTTTTTAACACTGAGCCATTTCCAACAGATTTGCCTGGCTGCTCTGGGGATACAGGCCTCCCTCAGCTCAGGTGAAGCCTCTACCCTTTCCCCTCTCTCTAAATTCTTCTCACTTTTTACCGGGAAGAGCAGCACATCTCAATACATGCAACTGTGCGGCAGCGCATCACTCTGTCACACTGAATCAAGGGGAGTGAACTCAAGGCAGTGAGTAGCTCATGTGCACAATGAAAGTTTTAAAAATTATTAGGCAGTCTATCCTTAACCCCAACTGCTGATGAAAGGAGATATATATCAAAGTCTGTTTTCCTAACCTGCGGAGAATTTAAGTGAGCTGTTTCCGCTCCAGGGCGAGGTCTGGTGACACTCATCAACCCTCAGCAGAGAGCATCCAGGGAATTCAGGACCTTGGTTTTATCGCTAAGGGTGTAGCCACTAGTGCTATTAACAGCAGCACTCTGGATCCTCACAGAGAGGGCCCCCCTCCTTTACCAGGATCTCCCAACTCTGCCGAGAAAAGCTGGGAATAGGGTCCAGGGCTAAGGCTATTCCCCAGATTTAAAGGAAGCTGTACATGATTTTAAAGCCTCACCTTACCTCAGCTAACAGAGAGGCAGGGGGCGGAAGGCGGAGGACCCACCAACCCAGGGGGATTGTAAGGAGACAAAGATCACCCCAAACGTACAAGCGCGCGCGCCCTGAAGCCCGGACTGCAAAGCACATTCCATCAACCTTTCACTGTAATCGGCTTACTGTGGGGTTTATCCCCTCACCCCATCCCTCTCCAGAAAGTTTAATGCAGTTCGCACCGACTTTGAAAGGTCCATTGTTCCCTTCCCCGTAAACTTAATGAAAAGAGAGAGGGGAGAGAAAGAAATCAAGACACTGTTCCCGAGGACCCTTTCTTAAGGAAAGGACTGACTCCTGGGGAGTCGGGTCAGTCCCAATCCAGAGATGAAACCGGGAAAGGAGGCGCACCAGGGAAGGGCGGGAGGACGTTTTCCTTTTCGGCAGAAATGCCCAACGCCTGAGCCTGCCAGGCCGCCGGGAGCAGAAAAGGTGGGCGAGACCCGGGTCTGCGCCCCCACAGTGGCCCCTAGGGCAGCAAACGAGGTGGAGCGGGGGGGCGGGTGACTGAGTCGCTTCTTACCTTCCCCTACCCCGCTTAGCGTCCGTTAACTCAGGTGCCTACACAGCGGTCCAGGGAGACGGAGAGGAGTCCCTGGCGTCCTCGGGTCCAGATCTCCTCTCCATGGCCAGGAAGCCACTCGACTGCCGGCGCCCTCGGCAGCCGCTCGTACTCAACTGGCAGCCGCAGCCTCTGCCTGGAGGTGAAATATTCTCCTCCCGAGAGTGACGCGCACTTCCCTCCGCCTCCGCCTCCGCCTCCTCCTCCTCCTCCTCCTCCTCCTGCCCGGAGCCTCGGGGGCAGGGGCCTCGGCTCGCTCTCTCCCGGAGCCGCCGCTCGGCTTTCTCCTTTCCTTCCCCTCCGGGAGAAAGAGGAGGAGAATCGTGGCCCGGGCGGCGCGGGCCTGAGCGTCCCCGCGACAACAGGGGAGGAGGCGGCGGCGAGGGTCAGAGTGGGGTCCCAGGAGTCGCTCTTGTCCCTGGTCGGTGGGCGCCGCGGCTTGCTAGGGTCGCGCTCAGCCTCCGCCGGCCAGACAAGCAGCCCGGCTTGGCTGGGCCGGGAACTGTGGATTGGGCGGGCGGGCGGTGGAGAGCGAGGGAGGCGGAGGGAGAGGAGGAGCCTGCCATCAGAGGAGGCGGTGGCCCCGCCGGGCCCCTCCCGCCGGCCCCGCTCCCCGCGAGCTGCGAAAGCGGAGGCTCAGCGCCACTCGCTGCCGCGCGCTGGAACAGCGCCCGAGCGCACTGCCGGCGGGGGAGGTCCCCAGCCAGCGACCCCCGCTGCGGCTGCAGGCTCCTACCCTTCCTGGGCGCGCACACCCGCCTGGCCGAACCGGAGCCCGTGCCTCCAGCACCCCCAGATAAGGCTGGTACTGCGCCTGTCACTCCCTGGCTGAGCCTGACACTGCGCCCCCAAAGTCCCCTGGCTGAGCGTGACTGCACCCCATCAACCCTCGGCTGAGTCAGACTTTGAGCCCCATCACCCGTAAAGAGATTTCCACACTCCCACAAATGTTCTGAGCGTCCAGTCACAGCCCCCACCTGGCCAGGCGCGAGCGCCAGGTTCTCAGCGCTGTCAGAAGAACCAGCCTGCTCTGGGACACAGGGCAGCTCTTCTGGTCCCTTGGAGCAACCCCAGCATCCGCTCGCAGGCCGGAATAAATATATTTAGGTCTTCCCACGCCCCCTACCCGCGCCACTCTGGAGTGGCGGCCGCTTGCAGAGGTGGCGCCGAAAGCCACGCCCCGGCCCACCCCAGGGCCAAAACGCCGCTCTGAGGACACCGGCACCGGCACCGGCCCTGAAGCAGCCCTGCCGCCGCCACCCTGCCCCCTCGCTGGAGCTGCTTTCACAGCCTTGGCCCTGGGTGAGGGCGCGGCCCGGGCTGGATCACTCAGACCCACGAGGTCCCGAGCACTAGCTCGGCAGGACTGCCAAATCGGGGCCATCGTCATCCTGGATTTAATTGGGAATTGGAAGTTTTCCCTCCAGGAAACTCTTTCAGTGAATAATATACAGGTAGGATAGTTTAGTTTTCAGGGTTGTTAATTCCTCCTCCCTCAACAAACTCAGTCGTGTAACCGCTACACACCCGGCAGTGAAGGGGAATCCCCTATTTCAAGGACTTTGTGTAAGAAATTACTGTTTCCAAATCTTGGCTGATGATAAGAATCCCCTGGGGCACTTAGAAAAAATTGGATTGCTAGACATCGCCCAATCTACTGAATCAGAGGTATCTGGAATATGTAAGTTTGGGAAACAGGGCTAGAATGCATCCTCTAATTAATTAAAGCCTTGGAAAGATGCCTCCAAAACAGCAATGCGAGCTAGTGCTGAGATCTAAAGAAACTTCACCCAGCTGCCTTTGGGAGCCGCTGTCCCTTCTGGGAGAGACAGGGAGGAAAGGTTTTTAAAATAAGGGAGATAGTTTTGAATAACAAGATGGAAGGGATAAAAGACTGTTTTCATGGTCCAGAGTTGTTTTGGATTGTGCTTAATAAAGATAGAAACTGTGTCACCCCGTGTGCTAGGCTGAAAAATGTTCCCTCCCCAAAGATAACAGGTTCTAAATCCTGGAACTTGTGCATATTACCTTACATAGACAGAAGCACGGCCTTCACATACGTGATTCAATTAAGGGTCTTCTTGAGTTGGGGAGATTATTCTGGATGATCAAGATGGGTCCTAACTGCAGTCACATGTACTTTTATAAGGCGAAAGGGGGTGGTTAGCACACACAGAGGAGGGCTGGCCACTGTGGAGGCAGAGATTGAAGTGATGCCTCCACAAGTCAAGGAACGCCAGCACAGAGGCAAGGATTCTCCCCTAGAACCTCTGAAGTGAGCAAGGTCCTGCTGACACCTTGATTTTGGCCCAATGAAACTGAGCGTGGTCTTCTGCTTCCAGAAGTGTGAAAGAATAAACTTCAGTTGTAAGCTACATCAAGTTTGGGTGATATGTTGCAGCACAGGAGGCCTGTGCTAGGCCAACTTTATATTAGAAATATCCATTTTTTGAATCCTTATTAAGTACCAGGCACTTTGCTTGGAGTTAGGATATGTTATGGGATATGTTGTCTAATTAAATCCTCCCACTAATTATTATTTCCGTTTTAAAGATGGGACAGTAGGACTTGAAAATTTAAAGGGTCTTCCCAAGGCCACACAGTAAGAACCTCTTGGAATCAAGTCTGCAAACCACTCAAATGTTAAAAATAGCAATTAGGCCAGGCGCGGTGGCTCATGCCTGTAATCTCAGCACTTTGGGAGGCTAAAGAAGGTGGATCACAAGATCAGAAGATAGAGACCATCCTGGCTAACACGGTGAAACCCCGTCTCTACTTAAAAAAAAACACAAAAAATTAGCCAGGTGTGGTGGCAGGCGCCTGTAGTCCCAGCTACTCTGGAGGCTGAGGCAGGAGAATGCCATGAACCTGGGAGGTGGAGCTTGCAGTGAGCCAAGATCGAGCCACTGCACTCCAGCCTGGGCTACAGAGCGAGACTTCATCTTAAAACAAAACAAAACAAAAAACAAGCAATTAAAAATTTATATATATTAGTCTAATAAAATTTTTGGTTTTAAAAAGGACTTATTTATTTATTTCCACAATCTATATTTATTGCCCAAACCAAGGGAAATGGATGTTGATTGATAGTGGGGTGGGCTAGTGGGGAGCAGGGGTATAGGGGATCTCTTTACACTTGCACTCAATTTTGTTGTGAACCTAAAACTGCTCTAAAATATAGTCTATTAACTAAAGAAAAAGGGTAGGGGGATTGAATCTGTGTGTGGCCTATCTTTGAGAATTGTATAAACTTTTATTTTTAGATATTTATCTGGAACATAAAAAATCAAAGGAAAGGCCAGGCGCGGTGGCTCAAGCCTGTAATCCCAGCACTTTGGGAGGCCAAGGTGGGTGGATCACCTGAGGTCAGGAGTTCAAGACTAGCCTGGCCAGCATGGTGAAACCCCACCTCTACTAAAAATACAAAAATTAGCCGGGCATGGTGGCACGCACCTGTAGTCCCAGCTACTCGGGAGGCTGAGGCAGGAGAATTGCTTGAACCTGAGAGGCAGACGTTGAAGTGAGCCGAGACCTCGTCATTGCACTCCAGACTGGGTGACAGAGGGAGACTCCGTCTCAAAAAACGAAAAAAATCAAAGGAAACTGATGTGAAAGGAAGCTATGAAGGAAACCAACAAAGTAAGAGGACACAGACTTCTCTGATCAATGGGACTGATGTCACAGATTGAGTTCTCAGGGAAGCAGGCTCTGAGACACTGACAGGATGTTTCACCTGTGGGAGACAGGCAGGAAGCAGCATGGGCAAAGGGAGTAGCTGGGGTATACCCAACAGCCTTCATTGATCCCACTGGGGGATCTGAGACATGGCCCATTGGAATTATTGAGCCTAAATGACTGGACCATTAGATACCCTCCTGAATCAGTCATTGGATGTCATTCATCCTGGGAAGTGACATGATCTTGGTCAAGGTGACCCTGCAGCTGAGGCAGTCTCCAAAAGGGCCAGCTGCTGACAGCACCCAGAGCTGGGCAGCAAGTCCTTCTTTGCAAGCAAATCTGGGCAGTGCATCTCCATGTCACTCACTGATATGGTGTGGATCTGTGTCCCTACCCAAATTTCATGCTGAATTGTAATCCCCAGTGTTGGAGGTGAGGTCTGATGGGAGGTGACTGGATCATGAGGGCAGATTACTCATGAATGGTTTAGTACCATCCTCTTGGTACTGTCCACGGGACAGTGAGTGAGTTCTCCAGAGTTCTGATCGTTTAAATGTGTGTGGCACCTCCTCCCTCGCTATCTTGCTCCTGCTCTGGCCATGTAACGTGCCTGCTCTCACTTTGCCCCCACCCTCCCTCCCCTGCATGATTTTAAGTTTCCTGAGGCCTCCTCAGAAGCTGAGCAGATGCCAGCATCATGCTTTCTGTACAGCCTGCAGAATCGAGGTCAATTAAACCTCTTTTGTCAATGCAAGAACAGACTAACACACCCACTTACATGTATGTGACATCCTCACCATTGTGCTATTCCTTCCAAATAAGGAGAGAAAGCCCCACAGTGAGTGGGATGCCCACATTTTGCATTTTTTCCTGGTTGTAACTGTGCATTCATACAGGATAATACACTGGCTAAGACCCGAGACTCTTTAGTCAGATCACGTGCCGTAGCTCACTAGTACAACCAGATGCTCAGCCTCTCTGAGGCGCCTCCATTTTTCATTTTAAAAGGGAATAATAGTAGTACCCAGCCCATGCAGTTATTATAAGAGTTAAATATGGCAATGCTGTAAGGGGCTTCACTGCACTTCTCATTAATGCTCAGCACATTGTGTTATTGGTGCCTCCTGTCATCTCTTCTTTACCCTCCATGATTGGCTAAATTGTAAATCTGGGGGGACAAGGGGAGATAGCGTCTCACTATGTTGCCCATGGTGGGCTCAAACTCCTCAGTTCGAGTGATACTCCCGCCTCAGCCTCCTAAGTAGCAAGGATAAATTGGAATGTTATATTAGGTTACACTTGCGAAGACTTTGAGGTGGAGATAGGAAATGGAGTGCTCTTGGGGTCCAGGTCATAGGTGAAGGCCATGAGATAAATACAATAAGCACTACCTAAAGGAAGCTGGAACTTTCTTTTTAATGGTGAGAAACAGCAGCCACACTCCAAACAAATGCCAGGCCTCTCCTTTCTGTACCCTGGTGGCCCTAACCCCTCACCACACATGTTGTTGCATCTCCGAAGGACTATATTAAATGTCTGTGGATGCTTAAACAACACGAGGGTTAAGGGCACTGACCCCCACATCTATCCATGGAAGCTGGCTGGGTGTGGGAGGGTCAATGTCCCTAACATGTATATATGTATATATGTATATATGTATATATATTTATATATACATACACACACACACACACACACACACATTCACCTTCTCTGTGAAACATTCCAAGGCCAGTCATCGTGGCCTCTCCTTAGCTCTGATGGCTCCATACGCACACCTGCCGTAACCCTGACCACACTGCATTGCAGTTATTTAGCGGGTTTTATTCACAGCTCTTCCTATCCTGCCTACTTCCCTACAGCTGGTAGAATGGGCACCTGAAGATTTAGAGATTGAAGATACAGCCTTATCCAACTTCAAATCCTCAGGGCCTAGCACAGTGTTTGATGAGTGATACTGCCCCCTGAGTGGGCAACAAAGAAGTCAGCAGAGGCTTTAGGAGAGAGGAGGGGACCAAACACCGTGATATGGAAAGAGTCTGTGCACCTCTGTGTTCCGCAGCTCCAGGTTTCTGTTTGCTTTGCACTCTCCAGCTCCAAACTAAGACAGAACCTCACTTCACCATCACCCACTCTTCCCCTTTCTGCTTTCCCCCAGGCTGTTAGAAATTAATTCCTTCAAACTGTGTTTCATTCTATGAGGGTCTGAATAGATAGTGTTTTCTATTGTCTTGTTTTGTTTTGTTTTTGAGACAGAGTCTTGCTCTGTCACCCAGGCTGGAGTGCAGTGGCACAATCACAGCTCACTGCAGCTTCAGTCTCCCAGGCTCAAGTGATCCTCCCACCTCAGCCTCCCTAGTAGCTGGGACTACAGCTTGATCCTCCTACTGCAGCCTCCCGAGTAGCTGGGGCTGGCTAATTTTTTTTTTTTTTTTTTTTGAGACGGAGTTTCGCTCTTGTTGCCCAGGCTGGGGTTCAATGGCATGCTCTCAGCTCACTGCAACCTCTGCCTCCTGGGTTCAAGTGAGTCTCATGCCTCAGCCTCCCGAGTAGCTGGGATTACAGGTGCCTGCCACCATGCCAAGCTAATTTTTTGTATTTTTAGTAGAGACAGGGTTTCACTATGTTAGCCAGGCTGGTCTCAAACTCCTAACCTCAGGTGATCCACCACCTCAGCCTCCCAAAGTGCTGGGATTATAGGCATGAGCCACCACGCCCAGCCAATGTTTGTATTTTGTAGAGATGGGGTTTCACCGTGTTGCCCAGGCTGGTCTCCAATGCCTGATCTCAAGCGATCCACCTGCCTCAGCCGCTCAAAGGATTAGGATTACAGGGGTGAGCCACCACGCCCTGCCTAGGTCATCTTTAAGTCATGTTTTTCTGTTCATATTTGCTCCTTTTGCACTCAGTGTACATATGTAGACTGATGTGCAGGTGACTAATGCCTCACTAGTAAGGTGTTGATACGCTGTTTGCCATCCACACCTTAATTAAAAGTCTTAGAAGAATTTTCCCCCCATTGACTCCTTGCAATAACATTACAGAATGTTAGTGTGACCTTTCTTTGCTGCGGTAACAGCTGCGTGTCTACAAAACCATCTGTGCTTTCTTTATTTCCTTCCATCCAACCAGCCTCATTCTCACACTTCATAGGCTCGCAATGAAGGCTGCATGTTTCCTGTCAAACTCTCTGGACGCTTGCTTTAAATTATGATGTAAGCAATTCTGATCCAGTACAGCCAAACTTCTGATGCAGTCTTTTCAGAGAAGGGAAAAACAGTTAATTATTTTATTTTAAATTCTATTAAATCGGTGGGAATTAAACTTTCTTTTTCTCATTCAAAAACATGACTTTCACTTTCTGGAAAAAAGTGATATCCCATCCTGATTCCCATCTAACATCTTCAAAATTGGCACAAATTTCACTGTTGCATAGTAAGTTATATAAACTTGGTATTTTGGGGGGGTGGTGGGGGGGCCTCTGTAGCCGTCTTTATATAAGTGGTTGTGCTTTGCTGCTGGCACCCAGACCCAAAAACATTCCCCTAATTCTCATGTCACAATTGAGGACACTGTCTCTGAAAAGAGAAATGAGTTGCCTGAAGTCACTTAGCTAGAATTAAGTTGCTTCTGTAACTTATTGTGGATTAAGATTTCCTGTGTTGACATTAAAATCCTACAAGAAAACCTAGGCAATACCATTCAGGACATAGGCGTGGGCAAGGACTTCATGTCTAAAACACCAAAAGCAATGGCAACAAAAGCCAAAATCGACAAATAGGATCTCATTAAACTAAAGAGCTTCTGCACAGCAAAAGAAACTACCATCAGAGTGAACAGGCAACCTACACAATGGGAGAAAATTTTTGCAACCTACTCATCTGACAAAGGGCTAATATCCAGAATCTACAATGAACTCAAACAAGTTTACAAGAAAAAAACAAACAACCCCATCAAAAAGTGGGCAGAGGACATGAACAGACACTTCTCAAAAGAAGACATTTATGCAGCCAAAAAACACATGAAGAAATGCTCCTCATCACTGGCCATCAGAGAAATGCAAATCAAAACCACAGTGAGATACCATCTCACACCAGTTAGAATGGCCATCATTAAAAAATCAGGAAACAACAGGTGCTGGAGAGGATGTGGAGAAATAGGAACACTTTTACACTGTTGGTGGGACTGTAAACTAGTTCACCATTGTGGAAGTCAGTGTGGCGATTCCTCAGGGATCTAGAACTAGAAATACCATTTGACCCAGCCATCCCATTACTGGGTATATACCCAAAGGACTATAAATCATGCTGCTATAAAGACACATGCACACGTATGTTTATTGCGGCACTATTCACAATAGCAAAGAGTTGGAACCAACCCAAATGTCCAACAACGATAGACTGGATTAAGAAAATGTGGCACATATACACCATGGAATACTATGCAGCCATAAAAAATGATGAGTTCGTGTCCTTTGTAGGGACATGGATGAAACTGGAAAACATCATTCTCAGTAAACTATCACAAGGACAAAAAACCAAACACCGCATGTTCTCACTCATAGGTGGGAATTGAACAATGAGAACTCATGGACACAGGAAGGGGAACATCACGCTCCGGGGACTGTTGTGGGGTGGGGGGAGGGGGGAGGGACAGCATTAGGAGATACACCTAATGCTAAATGACGAGTTAATGGGTGCAGGAAATCAACATGGCACATGGATACATATGTAACAAACCTGCACATTGTGCACATGTACCCTAAAACCCTAAAGTATAATAAAAAAAAAAAAAAAAAGATTTCCTGTGTTGAGACCAGGTGCGGTGGCTCACACCTGTAATCCCAGCACTTTGGGAGGCTAAGGCCAGTGGATCACCTGAGGTCAGGAGTTAGAGATCAGCCTGGCCAACATGGTGAAACCCCGTCACTACTAAAAATACAAAAATTAGCTGAGCGTGGTGGCACACGCCTGTAACCAGCTACTCAGGAGGTTGGGGCAGGTGAATCACTTGAATCTGGGAGGCAGAGGTTGCAGTGAGCCGAAATCAAGCCATTGCACTTCAGCCTGGGCAACAAGAGTGAAACTCCGTCCCGAAGAAAAAAAAAAAGAAAAAAGATTTTCTGGATCAAATTTGGTGGTGTGTGCCTGTAGTCCCACGTACTCAGGTGGCTGATGTGGGAGAACTGCTTGAGCCCAGAGGTCAAGGCTTCAGTGTGCCGTGATGGTGCCACTGCCCTCCAGCCTGGGTGACAGAGTGAGACTGTCTAAAAAAAAGAAAAAAAAAAAAGATTTGCTCATAGCATGTCTACAATATATGCAGTATTACCACTAATATCTTATAAATTTGCTGGATGGGGATTACATGATCTGTGTAAACTGAAGAAATACACACAAGAAATGTAGTGTATTTTCATTATATTCACATATGGATATGTACCAGAAGAGTTGATATAGTGAATTTGCGTAAGAATTGAGAAACCTGGTTATGAATATAGACTTTAATTTGAAATAATACCAACATCCTGAAATCATGCGTTATCTCCGGGGTTTTATCTCTTCCTTCCTGTTCCTTCCAGGCAACCAGCAAAGAAGTATAAACCTGTTCTGCCTAGAAAGACAGGATCCTGTGTAATCTTCAAAGGCGCATAATCAGAAAGGAAAAGCAAGATTAGGAGTACCGTACTTGCATAAATACATAGCTGTCAAAATTCCCCCAAGGTATATTATATCAAAGCTCTCTAAATTTTCCATAGTTATTATTACAAACTTACTAAAGTACAAGAAAAAATAAATAAATCCCTGCGAAGCCTCTGGGCCACCTGGATGACAAAGGAGCTCTTTAGGAAACTTGAGCTCACCATGGATTTGAAAATACACAGTTAACAACATGTCAAAAGTTATCATCAATCCAGCTCAATTCCACAAATCTTTTTTTGGACAATTTCTACACTTCTCTCTAAAGAAATGAACATGAGCTGGGCACAGTGGCTCACACCCGTAATTCCAGCACTTGGGGAAGCCAACACAGAAGGATCACTTGAGGCCAGGAGTTGAAGACCAGCCTGGGCAATAAAGCGAGAACCTGACTCTATAAAAAATCAGCTAGGTGTGGTGGTGCACACCTGTAGTCCTAGCTACTTGAGAGGCTGAGCCCAGGAATTCAAAGTTGCAGTGAGCTGTGATAGCACCATGGCACTCCAGCCTGGGCAACAAAGCAAGACTCCGTGTCTAAAATTTTTAAAAAGTAAGGGATGAACATGAGACTATTTTGAAAGATAAACAGGATTACTGGATTATGACATATATGATAGATACGTTGATTAATTTGATTGTGGTAATCATTTCAAAATGTATACATATATCAGATCATCACATTGTATCCTTGAATACACAACTTTTGTCAATTATACTTTTGTCAATTATTTTCCAGCTCAATAAAGCTGGAAAAAAATTACTTGAAATAATATAAACAAACTAACAGAAATCATCAACTACTTTTTGTTTTCAAGAATACAATGGAAAAATGCCATTCATGACAAAAGTAGAAAAATCTGATTTTATAGTCCATTTGGATATAAGAATTTTCTACATGATTAAATTGAGACATTGTTTTCAGAAAACTATTGTGAAAATACACACGGTGCTTTAAAAAGAAGGGAAGGAATGTCAACCCTTTCCATGATTGTCTTAACACAGGGTCTTTTGTAGATGAGCTGAACACAGCTTAGAAAACTCAGAGCTCAATTATTTGTTCTACAGATATTTATTGTTGTCTTATGTAGCAAACACTGATAGATTCTGGAAGCTGAATAAGACAGCAAAGCCCCTACACTTTAGTAGGGGTTTGTACCCCTAATAAAAGGAAACTGACAAATAAACCAATAACGCAATAACACGCCGGGTGCGGTGGCTCATGCCTGTAATCCAAGCACTTTGGAAGGCCGAGGTGGGTGGATCACCTGAGGTCAGGAGTTCGAGACAAGCCTGGCCAACATGGTGAAACCCCGACTCTACTAAAAATAAAAAATTAGCCGGGTGTGGTGGCACGCGCCTGCAGTCCCAGCTACTTGGAAGGTTGAGGCAGGAGAATCGTTTGAACTCAGGAGGTGGAGGTTGCAGTGAGCCAAGGGGAAAAAAATAATAATTACACTTGATTATACAGACAGTAATAAGGGAAATAAATAAAATTATGAGTAATAAGTGGGATAAAAGTTACATTGATGGCCTTCCATAAGCCACATTTCCCAATATTTACATTGTACTAAGGTCCTCTCCTACACTGACTCTGAACTTGGCCATGTGACTTGCTTTGGCCACTGTAACAACAGAAGAGTGATGTAAGCACAGGCTTCAAAAGCGCTTGCATAGGAGTTGGAGAGGGATTGTGAAAAAGCTTATTTAAGGTGACGTGGTCAGGAAAGACATCTCCAAGAAAGTGATAGTTAAGTTAACATCTAAAGAATGTTGACCTTGAGGACAGGAATTTAAAAAGTGAGTAAGTTATGATGATGAGAAAAGAGAGACTGGGCAAGGTGCAGGCTCATCCCTGTAATCCTAGCATTCTGGTAGGCAGAGGCGGGCAGATGGCTTGAGCCCTGGAGTTTGAAACCAGCCTGGGCAACATGGCGAGACTTCTACAAAAAAATACAAAAAATTGGCCAGGCATGGGGTTACATGCCTGTAATCCCAGCTACTCAAGAAGCTGAGGTGGGAGGATCGCCTGATCCTCAAGAGGTTGAGGCTGCAATGAGGCCATGATCATACCACCACACTCTAGCCTGGTGACAGAGCAAGACCCTGTCTCAAGAAAAAAGAAAAGGAAGGATCAGGGCAGGTTAAGGCTTGAGGACCAGGGAATCAAGGCTTGAAACACTGTGGATGCAACAGATGCCAATGGCAAACTTTTTGCATAATTTCTGCTTGAGCTACCCGTTATCCAGATACCACAATAAAACAAAAGAAGTTATAAAGGTCCAATAATTTTCCGAACAGACTCTCCACTTTATACAAAAACACAGAAAAATCACTTAGTTAAAAATCAGCAACAATTTTAAGAGGGCCAGACAGCTTTCATTGTTGTGTCCTTGGAAGTCCTGGGTTGTCATGCTAAAGCCACCTAACCTGCTGAAGAGACCACATGGAGACAGTGTGGTGCCTTCAATTTTTACTATACTGAGAGACCATGTGTGGGAAAAGAGGACCAGAGACACCAGAGAGAGAAGAGCCAGCCATCTCAATATCCCAGCTGAGTTTAGCCCCACCTGCCCCACCAATAAATGCAGCCATTTGACTCACCACTGGCAAGAACAGCAGAGGATATGCTCAGCTGAGCCCCATGCAGATTTCAGAATATAAGCAAATAAAAGAGTGGTTATTTTAAACCACTAAGTTTGGGGTGATTGGTATGCGGCAATAAAAAATTTCGACCCACCTTCTTCTTTTTTTTTTTTTTTTTTTTGAGACTGAGACTCTCTCTGTCGCCCAGGCTAGAGTGTAGTGCGTGCAATCTCAGCTCACTGAAACCTCTGCCTCCCAGGTTCAAGCAATTCTCCTGTCTCAGCCTCCCGAGTAGCTGGGATTTCAGGCACATGCCACCACGCCCAGCTAATTTTTGTATTTTTAGTAGAGACGGGGTTTCACCATGTTGGCCACACTGGTCTCGAACTCCTGACCTCAAATGATTTGCCTGCCTTGGCCTCCCAAAGTGCTGGGATTACAGCTGTGAGTCACTGTGCCTGGCCCCAGCCCATCTTCTTAAACGGAGGTGATTTTGTCCTCCAGAGTATATTTAGCAATGTCTAGAGTCAATTTTAATTTCACACTCTGGGGGAGGGATGCTGGCATCTAGTGAGTAGAGGCAAAGCATGCTGCTAAACATCCTTCAATGCACAGGATAAAGGACCATCTAGTCCAAAATGTCAAGAACCAAGGTAGAGAGACTCTGACCTAAACAAGGGATTTTCATAGGTGATTGTCAGTCTTCCACAGAGGTTATGCCAATGTGTTTTCCCAAGAGCAATATATGACAGTATCTATTTTCCTATTGCCTCACCTGAGTAAATATAATCAGATATATACATCTATAGAAATATAGACATAAATATAGACAAACATCTATCTTTGTCATAGGAAAAAGTGATATAATAACTTCAACATGTGTTTCTCCAGTAATAATTGAGGGTATCTCTTCACATCTACAGAACAGATAGTTCCTTATCTGTGACCTAACTGTTCATATTCTTTGATCATTTTTCTGTATAGCTGTTGTTCTTTGTCTCATTGATTTGTAAAAGCTCTATATGTATTAAGAAAATTATCAGTTGGGCATGGTGGCTCACACCTGTAATCCCAGCACTTTGGGTGGATCACTTGAGGTCAGGAGTTCGAGACCAGTCTAGCCAACATGGTGAAACCTCATCTCTACTAAAAATACAAAAATTAGCCAGGTGTGGTGGTGTGTGCCTGTAATCCCAGCAACTCAGGAGGCTGGGGCAGGAGAATCACTTGAACCCGGGAGGCAGAGGCTTCAGTGAGCCAAGATCGCGCCATTGCACTCCAGCCTGGGCAACAGAGCAAGACTCCATCTCAAAAAAAAACAGAAAGAAAGAAAATTATCCCTTTGTTTATGATTTGAGTTGAAACTATGCTTTCCCTGTTTAGCAGACAAATTTAGAGTGGTAAATAGCTAAAAACCAAACTATATCAAGAAAACCACACTTAAGTGAAAAGATATGTCTGTAAGCTGTAACTTGAAGCAGTGAAAGAAACAAACAAATGATGTGCCGAGAAAAAAATACTAATATTTGCTGCCAATAACTGTACATTGGGATATAAAGAGAGCCAGAACATGTGAGGCGGGAGCTAAATGGACTGGGTGCTGCAAACACCCAGGGAACAAGGAAGCCCCATTTAAGGCCAAATATCCAGACTGTGAATCTGAGATACTGAATTTCAAACTGTAGGTAATTATTTAAAATAGTAGCTGATACATACCACTGGTGAAAGATGAGACTCCAAGTTCAGACTTTAAGTTACCTTTTACCTTTTGAACACTTAACTCTTCTCCCTCATTCAGCCTTCTAGTATAAAAATGACTTTCAACCAGTGTTCTCAAGCCATGCTGTCTCCGATCCAGTTTCAGCTCTATTACTTACTAGCTATGTGACCTGGGACAAGTCACTTAACCTCTCTGTGCTTTCATTGTCTTCTCTGTAAAATAAGAATATTCATTACCTACCCCCACAGAGTGGTTATGCAGTAAATTAGTCAATCTGACACATTTATAAGAATACGTAGTACACGTTTGCATAATTAAAGTTATTTAATGTTGTTAACACACACTAATGCACAGACATGTTTACTCTGTTTCAGACAAGTCACACAATATCATCTGCTGGGTATAATTATCCTCATTTCACAGATAAGAAAACAGAGTCTCAGAAAAAGTAAATAAGACCTATTTTCTTTCATCACCTTTGGATCATCTGCAGTATTAAAGAAAATACTACCGTCACAAGGAAAGCCTGGAGAAAAAAAATCTTAGTCACACAGGAAACTGAAAAACCATCTCCAAATATATGAAGAACTATTGTGGGGAGCACAAATTAACCTTTTGTTTCTGTTGCTTCAGAGGGCAGAAGTGATAGCAGTAGGTGGAAGATCAATCTATGCAAAATATGGTTCACTCTTTTGAAGAATTTTCTGTTTTCATTTCCCATTGTATCCCCAGTGTATAGCTCAGTGCCTGACACACTGAGATCTCAGCTCTCATTAGATATTCATTGAATAAATAAATGAATAAAGCCAATTATAAGAGCTATCCAAAATGAAACAGGCTGCTTCAGGAGCACTCCGTCCTGGCCATGTCCAAGAAGAGGCTAAGCCAAGCATCTGATGGAGGGTTCGAATAAATGCGTATTGTATGCAGGAAGGGATGGTTCAAAAGGGCCTTGACAACATATAAAGTATTATAGAAACTAACAATCATGGCCAGACATGATGGCTCATGCCTGTAATCCTAACACTTTGGAAGGCCGAGGCAGGTTGCCCGAAGTTCAAAACCAGCCTGCCTGTGCAACATGGTGAAACTCCATCTCTACAAAAAATACAAAAATTTGCTTCACGTGGTGGCACACGCCTGTGGTCCCAGTTACTCAGGATGCTGAAGTGGGAGGATCCCTTGAGCCTGGGAAGTTGAGGCTACAGTAAGCCATGATAGTGCCACCACACTCCAGCCTGGATGACAGAGCAAGACCCTGTCTCAAAACACAAAACAAATAGATCACAATATCTATCATTTGATAACTTATTATGTGCCAACCACTGTGAAAAACTAAAGTCTCATTGGAAAATGACTACTATCTTCCAATATTTGAAGACACTAGAGTCTAAAAAGCCCAAATTCAAATCCTGACTCAACCATCTACTCATTGTTTGACTCTGGACAAATTTCCCAAATCCTCTGTGCTTCAGTTTTGCCACATGCAAATTGATAAAATGGGAATAAATAATTCCACAAGGTGAAAAGGTAGCCAAAAATCTTCCACAAGGCCCAGTATATTTTTGGCAACACATTTCCTTCTTTCCCTATAATAATCACACACTATAAGAAGCTATAAGCTATATCTGATTGTTGGAATTCACCAAAGATTAAATGTCTTGTTTTATGAGCTTGCTTCCTTGTAAAGGTAGCTTCATGAGCTTCACATCCCTGGATGTGTTTATGAAGAGATTGGACAGGTACATGCAAATAGCAACACTTATGGAATGCTTGCTATGAGCTAGGCACTGCTGTGTGTGTTTTACAGATAGATATTCATCCTGACGATCCACACATTTTACAGATGAGGAAACTAAAGGCGACTAAGTAATTTGTGTAAGATTATATAGCCAGTAGGTGCCAGGAATGTGAACCAAGGGTGTCTTAGCCCTTAACCACTTCACCAACTGCATATAAGCAATAGTGACAAGGACATTCCACTATTTGTTGGGTGGGTGCTGGTGCCAATGGCGTCCCTTCCAGCACAGAGATCCATGGGCCCATAATCTCAGTACAGTGTGAACAGCTAAAGGGATTCAACTGTGACAGACTGAAAAACCAATGTAAAACAGGAGGCAAGAGATGCCCACACCTGGAGTGGCCAAAGGAGCAGAATCTTCCAAGCCTGGACAGCATATCACTCAGAGATGGAGCTGCTCAGGCTGGGAAAAGCACTGGCGCGAGGAGGCGGGGCAGCCAGCCAGACATGTTTCCTACAGCCAGGCCCTAGGTGTCACCAGCGTGACAGGGCCACCAGTCATCCCTCCTTTCTTTTGTACTTTCATTCACACATTTCATTTCGTGACAGGAAATAACACTGTCAGCAGCACGGTTGCTCACGGCATGTGCTGCAGGGGCGCTGACGCACGGAGAGTGGAAAGGGCGGAGGTGGGACAACGGGTGTTTGTGCCAGCATGTCACATACTGTCCTGACCTGCTGCATGCTCTTCCTTGCCCCCTGGGCAGGTCTGGCAGCTGCTTACACAAGGCTCAAGTTGTTTCGAGCGGGGGAGGGAGAGGGGACCCACATCACCTCTTTGCAGCTTTGCTCTTAGAAGTTAGTATCACCGATTTAGATTTGGGGTTGGATTTTGAGGGGAACAAGAGCATTATTAGGTCCTAACAGGACTTTTCTTCTCTTGCTCCCCTCTGCCTTCGGAAGTATTTAGATGTAATATCTCGTGCTATCCTCAAGTTGAAAATGGTAAAGTCATTCTGCTGGAGAAAATAATAGAAATAATAGTGACTTCCATGTTCATATTTAGTTTGTTTCTAGGAAAGACAAACATCAGTGGCTTCTAAATAAAACATTTTTGGGCTGGGTGCAGTGGCACATGCCTGTAATCCCAGCTACTTGGGAGGCTGAGGCACAAGAATCGCTAGAACTTGGCAGGTGGAGGTTGCAGTGAGCCAAGATCGCACCACTGCACTCCAGCCTGGGTGACAGAGCGAGACTCTGTCTCAAAAATAAATAAATAAATAAATAAATAAGTAAAATATTTTTGTATGATTAGCCCATGTTATATGTAAAGACTCAACCTTAGTCAAACTTTGTATTGACACCCTCCCCACCCTGCCACCACAGATTATTTGCTGGTCACAAGAGGAAAATAGTTAAAGGCTAGAGCAAGGGAGGGAACTGTTTCAGACCACGAGAGACTTAAAATGCCCAATAATCAAGTACAACATGTAGTCTTTAACTGAATCTTTATTTGAGTGGATCAATGGAAGACACATTTGGGATCAAATGAAGAAATTTCAATAGGGACAAGGAATCAGGTGCTTTAAGGAATTATTGTTAATCTTGTTAGCTATTGTCTTAGTTCGCTTTGGGTTGCTATAAAAGAATACCCGAGGCTGGGTAATTTATAAAGAAAAGAGGTTTATTTGGCTCATGTTTCTAGAGGCTGTACAAGAAGCATGGCATCGAGCATCTGCTTCTGGTGAGGACCTCAGTCAGTTTTCATTCATGGTGGAAGGTGACAGGGAGCAAGAGAGAGGGAAGGAAGGTGCCAGGCTCTTTTTAGAAATTATATCTCAGAGGAACTAATAGAGGGAAAAGTCACTCATTGCCATCGAGAGGGCGGCACAAAGCCCTTCATGAGAGATCTGCCCCCATGATCCAAAATTGAGGATCAAATTTCAACATGAGATTTGGAGGGGACAAATATCCAAAGTATATTAGGAATGTTAATGATGTTATATAAAGAAAAAAATTTTAATCCACATAATTGTTTAGGAAAAAAAGAAAAAAGATTTTTTTTTTAAATGTGTGTTTTCATATGTTTATTTCAGCACTATTTACGATAACAAAGACTTGGAACCAACCCAAATGCCCATCAATGATAGACTGGAT
Source organism: Symphalangus syndactylus (assembly GCF_028878055.3). NCBI lineage: Eukaryota > Metazoa > Chordata > Mammalia > Primates > Hylobatidae > Symphalangus > Symphalangus syndactylus. Next base: position 72,667,241 of record NC_072425.2, on the reverse strand, counting down.
AAAGAAAATGTGTCACATATACACCATGGAATACTATGCAGCCATAAAAAAGAGTGAGTTCATGTCCTTTGCAGGGACATGGATGAAGCTGGAAGCCATCATTCTCAGCAAACTAACACAGGAACAGAAAACCAAACACCTCATGTTCTCACTCATAAGTGGGAGTTGAACAATGAGAACACATGGACACAGGAAGGAAACTTCACACACCAGGGCCAGTCGGGGGTGGGGGGCAAGGCGAGGGAGAGCATTAGGACAAATACCTAATGTATGCGGGGCTTAAAACCTAGATGACGGTTTGATAGGTGCAGCAAACCACCATGGCACATGTATACGTATGTAACAAACCTGCATGTTCTGCACATGTCTCCCAGAACTTAAAAGTAAAATAAATTTTAAAAAAAGAAGAATAAAGAAAAAAAATGTGTTTTTAGATGTTCCCGCTGAAGTATTAGGGGCAAAAGATCATGACATCTGTTTTTGTTTTTGAGATGAGGTCTCATTCTGTCACCCACACTGGAGTGCATTGGTGCAATCATGGCTCATTGCAGCTTCAACCCCCCACACTCAAGCGATCCTTCCACCTCAGCCTCCCAAGTAGCTGGGACCACAGGCATGAGTCACTATGCTCAGCTATTTTTTTTTTTTTTGTAATTTTTGTAGAGACAGGGGTCTCATTATGTTGCCCAGGCTGGTCTCAATCTCCTAGGCTCAAGCAATCCTCCTGCCTCGGCCTCCCAAAGTGCTGAGATTACAGGCCTGAGCCACCATACCTGGCAACATCTTTACTTTAAAATACATTAGCAAAAAATAATACATGAATAATAAATAATAAATATGGCAATATGTTGGCAATTGTTAACTCTAGGTTATGGATAAGTGGGTGTTCATTATACTATTCTTTTTTTTTTTTTTTTTTTTTGAGACAGAGCCTCACTCTGTCGCCAGGCTGGAGTGCAGTGGCATGATCCCGGCTCACTGCAACCTCCGCCTCCCAGGTTCAAGAGATTCTTGTCTCTCAGCCTCCCGAGTAGCTGAGACTACAGGCATGCGCCAGCTAATTTTTGTATTTTTTGTGGAAATGGGGTTTTGTCATGCTGGCCAGGCTGGTCTCCAACTCCTGACTTCAAGTGACCCAGCCGTCTAGGCTTCCCAAAGTGCTAGGATTACAGGCATGAGACGTCACACCCGGTGTCTACTATTCTATTTTTTATTAGTTAAATTTTTCATAGTACAGAATTAATCTGTTAGAAGACAGTCACTAATTCTTTTTCACTTGAATGCCTTTGTCTATTTTATTTTTTATTTTTATCTTTTCCTTCATGCATTCCCTTTCACTGAACAGATAATGTGGTATATGAGAGACATAAATTGTGGAAAGGGTCTCATCTCACATTTGACTGAAATTTAACAGCTATAATTGTCTTTGATCATATCCCACTCCACACCACTTGGAAAGAAAAGTTAAATGTGCTCTAAAAGAGACGTTAAAATTTTTTTCTTTTCATTTTTTTGAAATCATTGCAAACTTACAAAAGTTGCAAGGATAGTTAGAAAACTCTTGTGTACCCTTCACTCAGATTCATCAGTTGTTAACACTTTGCTACATTTACTTTTGTTGTTTGTTTTTTTCTTAAGGCAGGATCTCACTCTGTCGCCCATGCTGGAATCCAGTGGTGCGATCACAGCTCACTTCAACCTCTGCCTCCTGGGCTCAAGCCATCCTCCTGCCTCAGCCTCTTGAGTAACCAGGACTACAGGCACATGCCAAAATTCCCAGCTAATTTTTGTATTTTTTGTAGACACAGAGTTTTACCATGTTGCCCAAGCTGGTCTCGAACTCCTGGACTCAAGCAATCCACCCGCCTCGGGTTCCCAAAGTGCTGGGATTACAGGCATGAGCCATAGTGCCCAGCCTACATTTACTTTTCTAAATTGATCTCTTTCTCTCTGTCTTCACAGTTACATGTTGTTGTTTGTTTTTTTCTGAACTATTTGAAAATAAATGGCAGACGTCACTCCTTTTAACACTTAAATACTTCAGTGTGTAACTCTTGGAAACAGAATTTTTTAACATAACCACATGTAATCATCAAATTCAGAAAATTTAGCACACAGTCCATATTTCAAACTCAATTGGCTCAACAATAGCCTTTATAGAATTTTCCCCAAATCCAGAATTCAAGACCCAAGCAGAATTCAGGAATTGCATTTAGTTGTAATGTCTCTTTAGTTCCTGTTAATCTGGAGCAGTTCCTCAGCCTTTCTGTCTTTTGTGACATGAATGTTGCACAGTACAGGCCAGTCATTTTGTACAATGTCCCTTAATTTAGGCAGAAAAACTCGTAACTCTATCTATAATTCCAAGGTTTTGTCAATTCAACCTTTCTCTTTTCCAAGAATAACTAGAATTGTTTTTATAGGAATAGAGAAAAATTGAACTGTTAAGCCGTGAAAGTATACATAAAGTATATTCTCCAGGAGGAGCTTCAGACATGCTCTGCTAATAAGTGAAATTTGTTAAATAAATTTACAAGACAATATCAGGTTTAAGCTTGGCAAAAGGTAACTGATAGCTATAATTTGATATTAAAACATAATTACCAGCCTGGGCAACATAGACTTCATCTCTACAAATAATAATTTTTAAAAAAACTAGCCAGGCATAGTGGTGTGCCTGTGGTCCCAGTTACTTGGGAGGCTGAGGTGGGCGGATTGCTTGAGTCCAGGTAATTAAGGCTGCAGTGAGCTGTGATCGTGCCACTGCACTGCAGCCGGGGTGACAGAGTGAGGCCCCAACTCAAAAACAAAACAAAACATATTACCAAGAGAATCTCTAGGGATCTCTAAAAGTCTGGGTTTTCTTTTGTTTAATTAATTAATTAAGTAATTTTTTTTTTTTTTTTTGAGATGGAGTTTTGCTCTTGTCACCCAGGCTGGAATGCAATCAATGACGTGATCTCGGCTCACCGCAACCTCCACCTCCCAGGTGCAAGCAATTCTCCTGCCTCAGCCTCCTGAGTAGCTGAGATTACAGGTGCATGCCACCATGCTCAGCTAACTTTTGTATTTTTAGCAAAGACATGGTTTCACCATGTTGGCCAGGCCGGTCTCGGACTCCTGACTTCAGGGGATCCACCCACCTCGGCCTCCCAAAGTGCTGGGATTACAGGCATGAGCCACAGCCAGGTCTATTTATTTTATCTTTTTTTTTTTTTTTTGAAATGGGTCTCGTTCTGTTGCCCAGGCTAGAGTGCAGTAGCACAATCTCAGCTCACTGCAACCTCCACCTCCTTGGTTCAAGCAATTTCCCTGCCTCAGCCTCCCAAGTAACTGGAATTACAGACACATGCCACCACAGCTGGCTAATTTTTTGTATTTTTAGTACAGACAAGGTTTTACCATTGTTGGCCAGGCTAGTCTTGAACTCCTGACCTCAAGTGATCCACCTGCTTTAGCCTCCCAAAGTGCTGGGATTACAGGCATGAGCCACCGCACCTGACTGTTTATTTTTAATTTTTAGAACAGCATAAATATTTTCTTATCTAGGATGTGCAAGGTATGTATATACAAAAGCAGGAAAACCAAATTTAACTTGATATCTTCTGGAATTGAATTAGTACATGGAAGAAATCTTAGAGATCATCCAATTTAACTCCTATTTTACAGAAAATGAGAACAGGACCCAGACTATACCCAAAGGAAATATTTGAAGAAGTCAACGTGGATGTTTTGCACTAGGATGTTCACCCAACAATGTTTATAATAATAGGGGAAGAGGAATTATCTCAATATCCCGTCATGGAAAGTTGTTTTAAAAATTATTTTGTTGGCCAGGCGCGGTGGCTCACGCCTGTAATTCCAACACTTTGGGAGGCCAAGGAGGGTGAATCACGAGGTCAGGAGTTCGAGACCAGCCTGGCCAACATGGTGAAACCCCCATCTCTACTAAAAATACAAAAAATTAGCTGGGCGTGGTGGCGGGTGCCTGTAGTCCCAGCTACTCGGGAAGCTGAGGCAGGAGAATCGCTTGAACCTGGGAGGTGGAGGTTGTAGTGAGCCAAGATCATGCCACTGTACTCCAGCCCAGGGGACAGTTCAAGACTGTCCCAAACGAACAAAAAAAGTAAAGAAAATTATTTTGTCAATACAACAGATTATCTGTAGCCATTAAATAATGATGTAAATGTATGTTTAATGAAACTTACTAATCATATATGAAGTAGAAAAGCAAATTCTAAAATAGCATTTTATATTTTATATTATATATAATATATCTATTTTATATTATATACAATATAATCCCATTTTTCTAAAAGTAAATGTGTATGGGTGTGTGTGACTGCAGAAAAATGTCTAGAGAGAAATGTACTAAAATATCACTAGTGATGCCATCTAGGCAAAACTAGAATTGGTTTTAACTGGTTTTAAAAAATCTTAGTAAAGTGTGAATTTTTACATCAATTCTTAAACAGGAAAAATAAAGTTATTTTCATTTCAAGAAGCAAAAATATTTTTATTTTGATTCTCACTGATAAATATTAACCACCATCAAAACTGTGTTGGGGCTGGCCATGGTGGTTCACACCTGTAATTCCTGCAGGTGGCAGGAATGCCCACCTTTGGGAGGCAGAGGTGGGCAAATTGCTTGAGTCCAAGAGTTCAAGATCAGCCAAGGCAATACGGCAAAACCTCATGTCTACAAAAAATACAAAAATTAGCCAGATGTGGTGGCACATGCCTGTAGTCCCTGCTACTCAGGAGACTGAGGTGGGAGGATCACTTGAGCCTGGAAAGAGGAGGTTGCAGTTAACCAAGATCACACCATTGCACTCCAGCCTGGATGGCAGAGTGAGACCCTGTCTCAAAAAAGGAAACAAAGTGTGTTGGACAATATTTTGAAATTGTTACTAGAGGACTTATTCTTTTCTTTTTCCTTTTCTTTTCATTTTTAAGACAACGTCTTACTTCATTGTCCAGGCCAGAGTGCAGTGGTGTGATCGTGGCTCACTACAACTTCTCAGTCTCAAGTGATCCTCCCACCTCAGCTTCTGGAAGGTAGCTGGTACTACAGGGGCACCACCCTGCCCGGCTAATTTTTTTAAAAAAAACATAAGTTATAGAGACCAGGTCCCACTATGTTCCCCAGGCTGGTCTCAAACTCCTGGCCTCAAGTGATCCACCTGCCTTGGCCTCCCAAACTGTGGAAGCATTATTCTTAATTTCCAAGATCAGAACTCCATTAATGATAACATGGAAGGTCAGGTGATGTGGCTCACGCCTATAATCCCAGCACTTTGGGAGGCCGAGGCGGGTGGATCACTCGAGGCCAGGAGTTCGAGACCAGCCTGACCAACATGGTGAAACCTCATCTCTACAAAAAAATACAAAAATTAGCCAGGCATGGTGGTGCCTGGCTGTAATCCCAGCTACTCGGGAGGCTGAGGCATGAGAATCGCTTAAACCTGGGAGGCAGAGGTTACAGTGAGCGACAGAGTAAGACTATCTCAATAAATAAATAAATAAATAAATAAATAAATAAATAAATAAATAAAACACAAGAGAACAACAGTGGACTTGGCAATGGAATTATACCACTGGGATTCAAATCTGAAAAGAAAGCAGAATGTGTCTGATTCATTTGAGAAATACTTGCAATAGGGAGTCTTTTTGTATGGATATAGGAAGGTAGGAATGGATGGATGGATGTAGAGATGAATGAACAGATGACTGGATGAATGGATGGATAGATACGCTTAAATATTTATGAACATACATCACATATTATTCTCTAAATGACTAGAGATGGCTGGAAGGGGAGATGCGTGCTAGAATGACCCTAGGTTTTCATCCTTTGGGATTCACAGCCAACTTTGACAGTAATCATATTTCTTTGTGTTGTAACACCCTCTTAGAGAAAGAAAGGAGAACTTTAGGGCTTTGCTCCTCTGAACCTCTGTCCAATCAATATGCTTTTTTTCTTTCCTTTTTTTTTTTTTTTTTTGAGATGGAGTCTAGCTCTGTCACCCAGGCTGGAGTACAGTGGCACTATCTCAGCTCACTGCAAGCTCCACCTTCCGGGTTCAAGCTATTCTCCTTCCTGCCTTAGCCTCCCAAGTAGCTGAGACTACAGGCACCATGCCAGGCTAATTTTTGTATTTTTAGTAGAGATGGGGTTTCAGCATGTTGGCCAGGCTGGTCTGGAACTCCTGACCTTAGGTGATCCACCCACCTCAGCTTCCCAAAGTGCTGGGATTACAGATGTGAGCCACCGTGCCCGGCAAGTCAATACTCTTCTATCGTAAAATGCTCTCACCCAGCTTTGTGGCTTCAAAGAATGGATGGAGGTGTGGTAAATGGTGACAATTGCAACTATTTGAGGAGTTCTTAGCCTCTATGGAAGGCACTGGGCCCCTTTAAAATCTGAAGAAAGATAGGGCCCATCCCTCTAGAAAAAATGAGCACTATATTCTGGCATATTCAGAAGACTCATGAGACCCCAGAGTCCGTCCTTTGATTTCATTGAGGTTCATGAACTCTACATTAAGGACTCCTAAGATAAGTTGCAGTAAGAGATGACCAGAGCTGGTAATGACAGGCAGAATTGGCCATGGATGCTATGGAGGTCAAGCCCATGTATTCCTGCTTGACACAGAGGATCCCGACTACCTTGAATGGAGCTGAAGTAAGTGGATACTTCCAATTAGAAGGAAGAGGCTGGAAGTTAATATTTTTTTTGGTAAATACTTTGAGTTACAACAATACCTTTCAGAATAAATAATTCACCACAATCCGAAGAGTTGAATTAAGGACAAGAGTCCATGATTCCTTACAAAGAAATGGAAGAAGTAAAACTAAAGATGTATTCATTTATTCAACAAATCTATATTGAAATCTCACTATGTGCCAGGCCCCATTCCAGGAGCTGAAGACATAACAAAGAACTAAATAGACACAGTGTCTGCCATGTGGAGCTCACTTTATTGTTGAGGTAGGGGGAGGAAGACAATAAACAAATAATTATGTTACATAATGTCATAGTGTAATAAGTGCCCAAAAGAAACATACAACAGTGTAAAGAGAAAGAGAGCAACCAGGAGGCTGCGTGACAGGGAGCAGTGAGGGAAGGCCTCACTGGGAAAGACATTTGAACAGATGCCAGAATGGATTGAAGGGATGAGCCACACAAGCCTCTGGGGAAAGGATTTTCTGGGAAAAGAAAAAAAACAAAAAGGAAATGCAAATGCTCTGGAAAAGGAATGTATCCATGTGTTTGAGAAACAGCTAGGAGTCTGCTGTGGTTGGAGGTAGGTGAGCAATGGAGTAGGGAGATAGCTGGGAGGTATCCTGGGGTCAAACCATGTAAAGGTTTGCAGGCCACAGGAAGGGCTTAAAATTGTCTTCAGCCGGGTGTGGTGACTCAGGCCTGTAATTCCAGCATTTTGGGAGGCTGAGGTGGGTGGATCACTTTACGTCGGGAGTCTGAGACCAGACTGGCCGTATGGCGAAACCCCCTCTCTACTAAAAATACAAAAATTAGCCAGGAGTGGTGGCCGGCACCTGTAGTCCCAGCTACTCTGGAGGTTGAGGCAGGAGAATTGCTTGAACTTGGGAGGTGGAGGTTGCATTGAGCCAAAATTGCGATGCTGCACTCCAACCTGGTAGACAGTGAGACTCTGTCTCAAAAAAAAAAAAAGCATAAATTTTATATTTTCACAAGAAATAAAGGTAGATCCATGTGGGACAAAAAAAAAAAAGAAAAGAGAAAAAGAAAAAAGTTGTCTTTTAGGAGTTGTGGGAAGCCATCAGAAGGCTTTCAGCAAGGGAGTATCATGATCTGACTTATGTTTTATGAAGAGTCACTTGGTGCTATGTGAAGAGAAGACCGTCAGAGGAGGACAGTGAAGGCTGAGGGACAGGAAAGAATGCTTATTTTCCATTTCCAAACAGTAACCAGTGATTTTTGGTGGCCCTAGAAAAAGGATATAGACACAAAAATTATTTGGATCAAACTGCGTTCTTTAGTTCAGTTCTTTCCACTCAGTATGTTATGAACATCCAGCTGGTAGGTCCTGGAAACCAGACAGCAATCACCCCACTCAACATTAGCTTTTTTTTTTTTGAGACAGAGTTTTGCTCTTGTCACCCAGGCTGGAGTACAATGGCACAATCTTGGCTCACTGCAACCTCTGCTTCCTGGGTTCAAGTGATTCTCCTGCCTCAGCCTCCCAAGCAGCTGGGATTACAGGCGCCCACCACCACGCCCAGCTAATTTTTGTATTTTTAGTAGAGATGGGGTTTCACCATGTTGGTCAGGCTGGTCTCGAACTCCTGACCTCAGGTGATCCACCTGCCTTGGCCTCCCAAAGTGCTGAGACTATAGGCGTGAGCCACCACACCAGCCTAGCTCATATCTTTTTTGTGCAAGTAATTTCTTGTCTGTTCCTCAATCTTCCCACCGCAAGGTAGGGACAGTAGCTAAGATATAGCCAACAAAGCCCCGGACTTGGATTCAGAAGACCTGGTCTGACAACAAAAACCTGTATAGATTGGGTAAGCCATTTAACCTCTCTGGACCTCAGATTCTTCATAAGATGAAAAATAATGCTAAATTTTTTCACAGAGAAGTTATGAGAAGTAAAATTCAAAACTGTATTTGAAAGAACTTTGAGAACTGCAAAGGGCTATGCAAATGGAAAGAATGATTACTGAAGCCTGACTCAGCTCCTGTTAAATCTTAACCCAGCTCAGACCTGGCAATCACTAAAGGAAAGAAGATAGGGAAAAAATATTTCTCCCATTACTCTCTTGCACTTAGCTCTGGAGATGGTCGGCCGGAAGGCAGGCTAAGATTTTTCAGGATAGAGAAAAAGGAATGGGAGAGAGAGTGGGAACCTGAGTTCTGGAGGGAAATGGGAGAGAAAACGCAAGAAAAAAGCTGATTCTGGATAGTAGACAGTGGTGCCACTGCCTAGATCGCCTTTTAAGGCTTGCAGTCAATCGATAGTCTCTAACTACCAGCTATGTCAGGGTCTGACAGTGAAGAACGCATTGGCCAGGGAAGAATGCATTGGCCAAGGAAGAATGCACTGGCCTGGGAAGAATGCACTGGCCTGGGAAGGATGCACTGGCCTGGGAAGAATGCACTGGCCTGGAAAGGATGCACTGAACTGGGAAGAATGCACTGGCCTGGGAAGGATGCACTGAACTGGGAAGAATGCACTGGCCTGGAAAGGATGCACTGGCCTGGGAAGAATGCACTGGCCTGGGAAGAATGCACTGGCCTGGGAAGAATGCACTGAATTGGGAAGAATGCACTGGCCTGGGAAGAATGCACTGAACTGGGAAGAATGCACTGGCCAGGGAAGAATGCACTGGCAAAGGAAGAATGCACTGGCCAGGGAAGAATGCACTGGCCTGGGAAGAATGCACTGGCCTGGGAAGAATGCACTGGCCAGGGAAGAATGCACTGGCAAAGGAAGAATGCACTGGCCAGGGAAGAATGCACTGGCAAAGGAAGAATGCACTGGCAAAGGAAGAATGCACTGGCCTGGGAAGAATGCACTGGCCAGGGAAGAATGCATTGGCCAGAGAAGAATGCGTTGGCCTGGGAAGAATGCATTGGCCAGGAAAGAACGCAGTGGCCAAGGAAGAATGCATTGGCCTGGGAGCCCTGTCCTGAGATACAGACCACAGTTGTTCTGCCTGAGGCCCAGAATTCAGGAAAAGGCAAATCCATTCTTGAGAATGAACTGCTGGCCCTTCCAGAATGAAAGGGGCCCAATATAGTCAACTTCTTCCCTAGTCTCTGTTGCTGGCAGCTGCACGTTTGGTAGTGGCAGTCTTGGTAAACGGGAATCCACAATGCTTGTTCCATGAGTGACCTCAATCTCTGCTACAACGGTCACTTGATTCGTGTGTCTATCATACGAACACTGGGGTGGCCAATGACAGGGATGGCTGTCAGTCAACTGGCTAGGACATTTTGGCTACTTGGTTTTTAGTGCCTCTTTTAAGGGTGCTCTCTGGTGGATGTTCACATTTTATGCACTTCATGCTCATTTCCGTATGTCTATCCACATCCCTCTCCCCCAGACCTCCAATCTTTTTCCCTCCAAGTCCCAAATCAACTGACCAGACCATCTGCCATTGCTCATGAGTTTGTATATATCCTAACCTCAAGCTACTTCTCTTTCCACAGAAAGTGGTTAGCCAAGTGCCCTCCTCAAAGCTCTACCTATTGGGAGGATTTTCCCCTGCCACTCTCTCTCAAGGTCACCTTTGAGCAGACTGTAGAGAAGCTACCATCCATTTCCAGCTTGCACTCATATGTACGGCAGAGCAATCTACAAAGCAAGCTCAAACATTTTTCTCTTCTTTCGGCTTGCAATGAAGAATCCCCCATTCAGCTACGAGAGCACGGCACTGGGAAAACAGTGGTAGGTACATTGGCAATCTGGGCTGCTTCTCATGCAGCTTATTTCTGCCCTCTGGTCCTGCTTCTCTTCAGTCCCACAGCACCTCCATTTTAGGATGAATTCCTGCTGGGGTCCCCTTATCTTATAACTTGGTTGATTTGCCCCAGATCACAATGAGAAGTTTCACTGCCTGGTCACTTGGCAACCATTGGCAGGCTTTCTGTCTCTACCAGAGCCTTGTAGCATGGCAGGAGTAGTTTTTCCAAAGGCATGTGATTCTCCACCAGAGATGGCATAGCCTTGCTCCAAATTCCCAGGGCCCTGAGTTGTGATTCTTCCACTGGCACTTGCCACGAAATCCGTATAGCATCTTTCTTTCTTTTTAATCTCCCTATCTGCACACTGAACACATAGCATCTTTTCTCGTAACTGATACCTCCAATGCAAGTGTATCTGCAGGATCGTATGGCCCAAGTGACAGGGCCCGGACCTGCTGCAGAGCCTTTTCTTGCACTAGGTCCTGTGTAAACTTGGCAGTCTTTCATGTCACTGAGTATCTGAGCGGGAGCAGTGATCAAAATATGCACATGGCTTCAAATTTTCATCTATTTTTGCTAAACATAATGGTGAAGGTGGTTGAAAGCTGGATGACCCAGGAGGAAGCGCATCAGTTTACATGTAGGATCTTGGCTCTTGGGGAGGGAAACACTAGAGAACACTCCTCTCGAAACCACCTATGATCGCTTTTTCTTGAGGCATGCAAAAATCAAACTTTCTAGTTGATTGGCCAGGCATGAAGTTCCATCTTGACAAGAAGAAAGTACATCCTGTTGTCTTCTTGTCTCGATCTCAAATGCGCTCTTGCCAGATATTAATACATTGCCTTTCTTTAAACACAGGAAGTGGGTAAGGCAAATTTTCTCAAAGGCTCGGAACAGCACAGTATTTCTCCCCTTTGCTTACATGCAGAAGATATCTGAGAATATATCTAGCTGATATGTGTAAAGTTGTCATTGACTCAAGCGAGCAGAAGAGTCCAGACAATAATACGGCATCCTACTTGTTCTAGTGTAAAAAAAAGCCCTGCACTTATTTGTGGTTATTTTTTTAAAATCCACTTTGGAAAATGTGCAGAAAATTTCAGGCTTGGCTAATGCTCTTTTTCCATCTCATGTCCTTTAGCATATGGCTCAAGTTTTCCATGTTATCATAAGGTAATTTTGCTATCTTTCATTTATTAGTGTTTATTATTAATTACTTATTATTATAATATAATGCCAATATAATCACACTTAATACTTAGAAAAATCTAGTAAAGGAGGATCTGTCAGGGATCTACAGGACCACTCCCAGGTTCAATGATTTGCTAGGAATCTAAATATAATGACATTCATGGCTAAGATTTATTACAGTAAATAGACGCAAAGAAAAATTAGCAAAGGGAAAAGGCACATGGGCGAGGTCCAGAAGTAACCAGGCACAAGCTTCCAGAGCCGTCTCCCAGTACAGTCCCCTCCCAGTAGAGTCCCCTCCCAGTAGAGTCCCCTCCCAGTACAGTCCCAAAGGACATGCTTGATTCCTCCAGCAATGAGTTGTGACAACACATGTGAAATGTTGTCTATAAGGTGAGATAGGAGGTGGGACTCTGGAGGTGATGCTCAGAAACTGGACCAGATTGAGGACTAGCTAAAACAGGGAAGAGGTAAAAATACCTCTCTGTAAGACATGCCCACAAGAGTGCCATGTCAGTTTACCATTGCCATGGCAACACCCAGAAGTTTCTGCCCCTTTCCATGGCAATGACCCAATGACTCAGAAGTTACCACTCTTTTTCTAGAAATTTCTGAATAATCCACCCCTTGATTTGCACGTAATTTAAAGTGGGTATAACTATGACTGCAGAACTGCCTCCGAGCTGCCACTCTGGGCACAGTGCCTGTGGAGTGGCCTTCTCTACAGGAGCAGCACCTCTGCTGCTGCTGTACACTGCTGCTTCAATAAAAGTTGCTGCCTAGGCCAGGCGCAGTGGCTCACACCTGTTATCCCAGCAATTTGAGAGGTTGACGTGGGTGGATTACTTGAGCCCGGGAGTTTGAGACCAGCCTGGGCAACATGGCAAAATACTGCCCTAACTAAAAATACAAAAATTAGCCAGGCACGGTGGTATGCACCTGTGGTCCCAGCTACTCAGGAGGCTGAGGTAGGAGGATCACTTGAGCCTGGGAGGTTGAGGCTGTAGTGAGCTGTGACTGTGCCACTGCACCCAAACCTTTGAGACTCTGTCTCAAAAAAAAAAAAAAAAAAAACAAAAAAAGGTGCTGTCTAACACAACCAGCTTGCTCTTGAATTCTTTCCTGGGCAAAGGCAAGGCAAGAACCCTCCCTAGCTAAGCCCCAACTTTGGGGCTTACCTGCCCTTCATCAAAGGGAAGCCCATTAGGGCCTCAGTGCTGAGAATTTTTATTGGGGATGGTGGTTTTAATCTCAGTATTTTTCATTTCTAAAAGATTTATAAAGGAAAAGTAAGGATATTCAGCTATGTAGTTGTCTCTGTTAATTTCTCTGTGTGATTGTTGGTTTTGACTTTGACCCGATGTGAAAAAAAGTCCCAAAGACAGACACCCAGAAGGAAAGCACGAGATGAGTAATCTATCAAAGCTTCTGTATGATATGCAAGCCTTCCTCTTTCCATCTCTTCAAAGGAGGAAATGGGAAGATTCTTCCCCTGAATAACAGCCCTCCAAATGTCTACAGGATATATAGCTATTTTCACTTCAGTAGCTTCACATGGGAAAAAATCCCTGACATGGCTGTCAGGTCAAAATGAATCAAGAGATAAGATATATGTATTTGTGAGACTTTTAGACCTAAAACCAGGCTACCCATGACAACTATTTATTGGCTCTCTTAACTGTATTAAAGCACAAATACAAAAAGATAAACATGTTGTCTAAAAAAAATCAATAAATTGGTCTACTCCTACCCACTTCAGCATTGCAAAGGAACTACTGTGCAACACGGTCTACACCGTGCTGTTTCTTCTGGCAAGTTTCTTGCATTTGATTTGCACAGCAGAAAAGAATCCTCTCATAGGGCATTATTTGTGTATCAGCATAGCAAATACTTTGGTCAGCTACCCAATACTAATAAAACTAATGCCTGTTTATGATTCATCTTAGTCTCACTTGTTTTCTCTTTTCAAATTGTGGTGTTGTTGTTATTGCTGCTGTTGTTGTTGTTGTTGAGACAGGGTCTTGCTTTGTCACCCAGGGTGGAATGCAGTGGTACAATCAATGGCTCACTGCAGCCTCAACCTCCCAGGCTCAAATGATCCTCCCACCTCAGCCTCCTGAGTAGCTGAGAGTACAGGTATGTGCCACCATGCCCAAAGAGTTTTATTTATTTTTGTAGAGATGAGGTCTCACTATGTTGCCCAAGCTGTCCAGCTGTCCTTGAACTGGACCCAAGCAATCTTCCCTCCTTGGCCTCCCAGAGTGCTGGGATTATAGGCATGAGCCACTGTGCCCAGCCTTTTAAATGTTTTAATTGGAAAATAATAAGTTTATTTATGGGGTATAATGTGTGATATTTTGATATATGTATACAATGAAATAAATAAATCAAGCCAATTAACATATTGATCACCTCACTTATTATTTCAGTCTCTTTTGTTTATTTTCAAACCTTAGAAGCTTTGTATAAATAAAAGCATGTTTAGCCTTAAGGAACGAAGTCAGTGGTTATTTCAACCACCTCTTGGCCCATATGCCCTTCCCTTTTTCTCCCCAAACCATGCTTTTATGATCAACCTGCCTCTCTAAGCTTAGGTGAAAATTTCAGCCCCATAATTTACAAGTGAAGTGAGCTTGGACCAGCTACTTAAACTTTCTGGTTTCAGTTTCTTCATCTGTAAAATGAGAGTGATAATAATACTCACCTCTTGAAGTAGCTGAAAGAATTAATTATACAATGCATGCAAAGCCCTTAGCACACTGCCTGGTACTTAATAAATGCTTAAAATTTTTTATTTATTTTTCTTTATTATCATAAAGGCCACTCGGTGATAATTGACAATCCATTTTGAAAAGTCTGTACAATCTATTAGAACAGAAATTCTTTTGGCCAGGCATGGTGTCTCACACCTGTAATCCCAACACTTTGGAAGGCCAAGGTGGTGAATTGCTTGAGCCTTAGGAGTTTGAGGCCAACCTGGGCAACATAGCAAGACCCCATGTCAACAACAACAAAAAAGAAATTATTTTATTTTCTTCTTTTTCGACCTGAAGCATTTATGTAATGTTGGTATTGTTCTTATCTGTGAAGACTAGGTAGTGGGAAAGTATGCAAAAATCCAGGAGAGCCCTTTGGTGCCAAATGTTGAGAGTATAGGGGTCCATCTGGGACTAAATATGAGCTAAATGTCACAAGGTGCCAGGCAACAGGAAGATAGAGCACCAGCTGAGACCCTGAGATAACTTTGGAACTAGGAATGGAGGCCACCTTTACTGACACTTTCTTGTAATCTTTCCCGATCAACTTTGCTTATTTGGTATGTGGGTTGCTATGGTGATGGGATAATGGGAAGAAACTGTGCAACAGATGGTCCTAATCTATTTAAACTTTACTAAAGTTTATTACTTTGAGGTAAAACTGTGAAAGCACATACCTAGTTGCCAAGATGCCAGTAAGCATCATGACTTCAGTCTGGCCTCTGTCTTCCCTATATGTCCTTGTAACCCAGGGATGCCACCATTTATGCCAAGTAATATGATTTGGTGAAGGTTAAAGACTGCTATTTGGTAGCAGTTAAGCATATGCTTATATAAGGATCTAAAGGCTGAGCACAGTGACTCACACCTGTGCTTCCAGCACTTTGGGAGGCCAAGCCAGGAGAATCACTGGAGGCCAGGAATTCAGGTCCGGCCTGGGCAACATAGTGAGACCCCATCTCTATAAAAACTAGAAAAAATTTGCCAGTGTGGTGGTGCACACCTGTACTCCCAGTACTTGGGAGGTTGAGGTGGGAGGAGCGCTTGAGCCCAGGAGGTTGAAGCTACAGTGAACTTTGATCATGCCACTGCACTCCAGCCTGGCATACAGAGATACAGAGTTAGACCTCATCTAAACACACAACACACACACACACACACACACACACACACACACAAGAATCTAAAAGATTTTACTATAAAGTTGTAAAAAGAACTTGAGATTTGGAGTCACAAAAATTTAGATTTCAAAGCTTCCCTCCACCACTTAATAGCTCTGTGTTCTTGGATGTTTGTTTACCTCTAGAACCCTTATACAACAGGACAATAGTGTCTCTTCTCACTACTTAATAGTTGTTATGAGAATTAAATGGATTAACAAACTTGGAAACTGTTTACGAACTGTCACACATCATAAAGGTATTTTGGTACTATCCAAATGACTGCCTTGGAGTGAGGCTCCATGCAACCTTTTCAGAGAAGTTGCTTCCTGTCTCCCAGAATAAGGTTAATGAGCTGAATTAGAAGGTGACACTTCCCAACAATCCACCAACCTAATGAGCACCCCAAATAAGAACTTTGGAAAAGCACTGCATTGAACAAAATGTCTTTTAAACCTGTTTACCTTCTCCCAAAAATTTCTTAGTAGAAAACAAAATTAAAGACCATCTCTCTCTCTCTCTCTCTTTTTTTTTAAGAGACAGGGCTCGCTCTGCCACCCAGGCTGGAGTTCAGTGGCACACATAGCTCACTGCAGCCTCGAACTCCTGGGCTCAAGCAATCCTCCTGCCTCAGCCTCCTGAGTAACTACAACTACAGGCATGTGCCACTGCACCTGGCTGCAAGATTGAGTCTCTAAAACAAGGAAAAAACAAAATTAAAACTGTAAAATTAAAAGTTTACCAAATGCAATAACTCATGCCTGGCCATTTTTTAAAAATAAAATACAGGTTGAAATTAGTACAAATCCATTCAGACCTTACCTAAACAGAAAGAACCAAGCTATAACATTTGATGACAGTTTGAAAATATGATCTATTGGAATAATGGTACGATCTATAAGAGACTGAGGCTTAACTATAAAAGATACCGTCAGCAAGTATGGGTAAGGTTGCTAAATATTTTTCAAGCTGATTTTTTTTTTTTTTTTTTGAGACGGAGTCTCGCTCTGTTGCCCAGACTGGAGTGCAGTGGCGCGATCTCAGCTCACTGCAAGCTCCGCCTCCTGGGTTCATGCCATTCTCCTGCCTCAGCCTCCCGAGTAGCTGGGACTACAGGTGCCCGCCACCACGCCCAGCTAATTTTTTTGTATTTTTAGTAGAGACCGGGTTTCACCGTGTTAGCCAGGATGGTCTCGATCTGCTGACCTCATGATACACCCGTCTCAGCCTCCCGAAGTGCTGAGATCAAGCTGATTTTCTAACCTATTAAAAGGTTTGACAGGTTATATCTCTATTTCCTTGCAGTTAGTATTTTGGGTTATTTCTAGCCAAAGGTCAAGATTTCTGTACTTGGGATTATGATTTTTATCTTTATATGTATCTCTTACAGTGTGATTGTCAATTTCATAAATGAACTATTTCCGCATCTTCTAGCTTTGATGAGGTTTTTTTAAATAAGGAAATTAAAGCCAAAGAGCCTCTTATTTCTATTAAGATTAATTTTTTATCTTTGAATATTTATTCTAAAATGTGGGGTACATAATTTGCCTAAGCCCTTTAGCAATAGCAGAGCAAGCCAAATTTCAGCATATGTGATAGTCATAATTATGTAAGATCATTTTTTAAACATGTTTCCATTTTCTATCTGTTCTGTCTTCCAAGATGTCATATCCTTTGCAAAGAAACTGAATAAAATATAAAATGTGATATATTTCCATCTCTGCAGAATATTTTTCACTTCATTGAAACTTGATACATAGATTCAACATAGACTATTAGTTCTAAAATTATTAGAGTATCTGTATTAAGCTTTAATCGTTTTTTAATTGTCATCTTCATGGAAAAGAAACCTAAATTTTTTTCACAATGTGCCATATTTTACAAAGTTTGCAACATTTTTAAAAAAATTTTCCTCTCAACAAGAATAATTTTTTTCTCCTAATTAAGCAATAAATAGAAGTATGCAAAACAAGCCATTGGTTTAAAACTACATGGCAATAGAAAAGGCTTTTGTTGTCGCCTGCTTTGAGGAAATTCAATATAGTGTTTTAGAAAGGTTGGCAGAGGTGCCAACGGGGAGAAAAGGAGGCCCCCTCGCCCCAGTTTCAAGTCTTTTAAACCAATCTTGCATTCTAGGTCGTCTACTATGTGTTGTGGTTAGGCTCCTAGTTTAGAATATTTTACATACAGAGAGGCTTTTTTCATATGAAAAAAAGCTCAATATCACTGATCATTAGAGAAATGCAAATCAAAACCACGGTGAGATACCATTTCATACCAGTCAGAATGGCTATTATTAAAGAGTCAAAAAATAACAGATGCTGGTGAGGTTGTGGTTGTGGGGAAAAGGGAACCCTTATACACTGTTGGTGGGAGTGTAAATTAGTTCAACCATTGTGGAAAGCAGTATGGTGATTCCTCAGTGAGCTAAAAGCAGAACTACCATTTGATCCAGCAATCCCATTACTGGGTATATACCTAAGGAATATAAATCATTCTACCATAAAGACACAAGCATGCAGATGTTCACTGCAGCTCTATTCAAAATAGCAAAGACCTGGAATCAACCTAAATGCCCATCAATGACAGACTGGATAAAGAAAACATCCATGGTACATATACGCCCCATATATGTACCACGTATATGTACCAAAGTATATGTCCATGGTTCATATATACCATAGAATACTATGCAGCCATAAAAAAGAACAAGATCATGTCTTTTGCAGGAACATGGATGGAGCTGGAGGTTATCATCCTTAGCAACCTAATGCAGGAACAGAAAACCAAATACTGCACGTTCTCACTTATAAGTAGGAGTTAAATGACAAGAACTTATGAACACAAAGAAGGAAACAAAAGACAAGAGGTTCTACTTGATGGGGGAAGGAAAGGAGCAGAAAAGATAACTATTGGGTAGTGGGGATAATACCTGGGTGATGAAATAATATGTACAAAAAATGATCTGTGTAACAAACCCTCACATGTACCCCTGAACCTAAAATAATTTTTCTTTTTAAAGAGAAACTTTTTTTTAAAAGAAATGTTTCACCAGGCATGGTGGGTCATGCCTGTAATCCCAGCACTTTGGGAGGCTGAGGCGGGCAGATCACCTGAGGTCAGGAGTTTGAGACGAGCCTGACCAACATGGAGAAACCCTGCCTCTACTAAAAAATACAAAATCAGCTGGGTGTGGAGGCGCTTGACTGTAATCCCAGCTATTCAGGAGGCTGAGGCAGGAGAATCACTTGAACCTGGGAGGCGGAGGTTGTGGTCAACCAAGGTCGTGCCATTGCACTTCATCCTAAGCAACAAGAGCAAAACTCTGTCTCAAAAAAAAAAAAAAAGAAAGAAAGAAATGTTTCATAATATGTATTGGTAATAAAAATAATAAGATGGACACCCCAAAGAGGATAAGCAGTTTATCCTACACCATGACATGAAACTGCTTGTGTCAAACTCTTCATGTTCCCAAACACGGTAGTCCTCAGCAGTCGACTGTGGGATAATTTCAAGCCTTTACTGGCAATGACACCACAAAAGAAAAATATAAAGCGAAGATCGATGTCGTGCAACATTCTCTATTATTATGATAGTCCAGTTCAGATTGCCTCTCCAAAACTGGTTCATTGTCAAATGGCTCATCAGCTTTGGCTGTTATGCTACTATATGTCTATGCCAGCACAAAAGAGCTAGGAACTCATAAGGATCAAGAAGAACGGAATAATTTAACTTTTGAAAATAAAAAGTGACATCTGTATCTTTATATAAAATGAAGTTTGGGTCATTGCATCTAAAATTGTAGTGTCACCCAAGTTACTCTGTAAATAGGCTGCAAGTTCAGAAGCTAATGTTGTGTAAGTGGTCACAGCTCTCTTTTCAAGGGAAAAGAATGGAAACATGAAAGTTGAGTATTTAATACCACAGCATAAATCAGTGACTTTTCTCTCGGAAAAAGCTATCGGGGGCTCCCACTGCTTTAGCATCAGAACAGTTGGTCAGTCAACTGGGAGTATGACTTGAGGATGCTACTAAAAACTAAAAGATGGCCGGGTGTAGTGGTTCATGCCTATAATCCCAGCACTTTGGGAGGCTGAGGCAGGTGGATCACATGAGGCCAGGAGTTCAAGAGCTGCCTGGCCAATAAGGTGAAACCCCGTCTCTACTAAAAATACAAAAATTAGCTGGGCATGGTGGCGCACGCCTGTAGTACTAGCTACTTGGGAGGCTGAGGCATGAGTATCGCTTGAACCTGGGAGGTGGAGGTTGCAGTGAGCCAAGATTGCTCCACTGCACTCTAGCCTGGGCAACAGAGCAAGATCCTGTCTAAAAACAAAACAAAACAAACAAACAAACAAAACCCCACAAAAAACTAAAAGACTATTGCAAGAATGGAAGCCTTTCTTTTAAATATGTGAAGACATTTAACATGGATGAGCATGTAGAGTACTGCCCAGAAATCATGCTGAAAGCTACCATTACTGTATGAGTAACTTTTTCAAGTATATTGTTATAGATCCTAATCATGCTCATAACATCGATGAGTGTGCTGCAAGTTTACAAGCAGAATGTGATGGATTTGCAAATAAATTTCTAAAAGCTGGAGGAATAAATATTTCTGTTGCTAGGAATGATCCTCATAAGAGACATACACAAGGCATTTTCCCTATACAAAGCAATAGCGGAAAAAGACAATTACACATAGACTATTTTAGCTTTCCAGCAGCATCCCCAAACTATTTTTGTATGTGCTGAAGATGCTACTTTAGAACTAACAGTGAAAATTGTGAAACACTTAACGGTTTAATGAACATGCACAGTAAACTTGTGGGTCCATAAGTTTATGATAGAAAGAAATTGAAGGCGATTAGAGTAAAATTCTCCTTGAAAGAACAAAATACTTAAATAATTTTTTAACTACTCAATATGATAAAACACGGGGAATTCTGGAGGTTGTAATTGTTTTAAAAATCCAATGACTAGCTGGGTGCGGTGGCTCACGCCTGTAATCCCAGCACTTTGGGAGGCTGAGGCAGGCGGATCACCTGAGGTCAGGAGTTCGAGACCAGCCTGACCAACATGGAAAAACACCGTCTCTACTAAAAATACAAAAATTAGCCGGGCGTGGTGGCACATGCCTGTAATCCCAGCTACTCAGGAGGCTGAGACAGGAGAATCACTTGAACCTGGGAGATGGAGGTTGTGGTGAGCTGAGATTGTGCCATTGCACTCCAGCCTGGGCAACAAGAATGAAACTCCATCTAAAAAAGAAAAAATCAAATGACTATATGCCAAACATTTTATATTTAGAGTGTGTCTATTTAATACAAGGGCTTAGGAGACATAGTTGGCTCTCACAACTGACCAGCTGTTTATTATAAATAAATATTTTAAAATAAACTTTGTTATACATAGCCAGCCTATAAAACAGCACAGAAATGAAATATCCGCCTGTTTTAAAATTGTAAAAGTTAGCCAGGTGCAGTGGTGTGTGCCTATAGTCCCAGCTACTCAGGAGACTGAAGTGAGAGGATTCCCTTGAACTCAGGGGTTTGAGTCCAGCCTGAGCAACATAGCAAGACTCTGTCTCTTTAAAAAAAATTCAAAAATTATTTTAAAGGTGAAGATTTTGCACATCAAGTACCATTTAAGAGTTTGACTCCAGTGGCATAATATACATAGATTTGTACTGTTTAATTACATGAAGAGACAGCAAGCCTTTTCAGTATCAAACAACTTATCTTTGCAAACCTTTATTTATAACATGCTATCTACTTATTTTCTGTGCATTAGACACAA
Source organism: Symphalangus syndactylus (assembly GCF_028878055.3). Lineage (NCBI taxonomy): Eukaryota > Metazoa > Chordata > Mammalia > Primates > Hylobatidae > Symphalangus > Symphalangus syndactylus. The sequence goes on along the minus strand of NC_072425.2, from coordinate 72,645,876 downwards.
GCTTTTTTGCATAAAGTTGACTTAATCATCTTTCTGTGTTAGCATCTGGGCATCAAAAGTCCTGCCATATACTGTTGACAAATGAAATCTGAAGAGAAACAGTGCCTAAAAATGCAGTTTGTCCGGGTGCAGCAGCTCACGCCTGTAATCCCAGCGCTTTGGGAGGCTGAGGCAGGAGGATCACTTGAGGTAGGGTGTTTGAGACCAGCCTGGCCAACATGGTGAGATCCCATCTCTATTAAAAATACAAAAATTAGTGGGGCATGGTGGCCTATGCCTGTAATCCCAGCTACTCGGGAAGCTGAGGCAGGAGAATCCCTTGAACCCAGGAGGCAGAGGTTGCAGTGAGCCAAGATCGTGCCACTGCACTCCAGCCTGGCCTGGGCAACAGAGACAGACTGTGTTCCCGCCCTCCCCCCCCACCAAGAAAAGTGCAGTTTATGTCCTTTTGAAAAGTATGTATAAGTGCCTGTTCTTGTGCACTTTCTTCTATAGCCTTTTTTTTTTTTCAGATGTGTTTTTATTTTATTTAATAATTTGGGTTCATTCCCTTAATATAAGGTTCTTGGCAATTATACTAAGAAAATTATTTTGAAGAAGATTTTCTCATTGTTGTTTGTTTTTTGTTTCTCTTTCTTTCTTTCTTTTTTTTTTTTTTTATACAATGTCTCTCGTTCTGTCTCCCAGGCTGGAGTGCAGTGGCACATTCACGGCTCATTGCAGCCTCAACCTTCTGGGCTGAAGCAATCCTCCCATCTCAGCCTGCTGAGTAGCTGGGACTACAGCTGTGCACCACCATGCACAATTAATTTTCTTTTATTTTTTGTAGAGAAGAAGTGGGGGTTCTCCCTATGTTGCCCAGGCTGGTCTCGAACTCCTGATCTCAAACGATCCTCTTGCCTCAGCCTCTCAAAGTGCCACGAGGACAGGAGTGAGTTACCGGCCTGATTATTGTTAAACTTAATAAATAATTAAACTTATTGTTTACATATAAAAAATATCTAAAAGGATAATACGATAAAATGCATGCAAATTACTGTAAAGTATTTTACATTACCATAGCAATGTGCACGATTAAATTGCAAATAAAAGCATACTGCTTTCTACTTTTAGCTCAAATAATTCTTATAATCAGCAAACAAAAAGCTATCAGGAATGTCTTAGCAGGTACTGTGGTCTGATTTCACTGAATACGCAAAGCCATTAATAATGCAATTCTCCATCCCCTTCCTGGATGTGGCTCCACTTTGCCAGCAGAGGGCACCATGTGCATACTGGGCAGAGAGGGCCAAAGGCTTATTATTAAGTAGGACAGCCTCTGGCACTGGTTTCTTTGTCTTCGAAGGAATAGCCCAGCCAGTGTGAGTGTGGTTGGAGATCAGAGCTGGAGGGCAGGTTGTTACAGCAATTATGCAGAACTTCAAACTTTCTTATGATGTCCCTCAGCAGTTCACCATCCAGGAGAGCCTGAGTTCAGCCTTGACCCAAATGGGAAAACGAGGTGTAATTATAATCAAATGGCTGTTTGTAGAGGTTGATTGCTGGCAAAATGGACAAACAGGAGGAAGTGGAGGTTGAGGTCTTTTGTGTTTGAGGTGGTCCATGTAGCAAAAATCAGCCCAAGCTGGGGGGTCAGGAGACCTGGTTATACCAATTTGGGGGTCACTCTGTACAAACTAAGAGGAAGAACCAAAGTTCCAAATACATTTAGAAGCTTTGCTTTTGCTTTTATTACACATGCTCAACATGATAATTACTTTTTTTTTTACTTTGCTGTTATAATTATGGAAATTAATATGTCCACTCATTTAAATATTTATAAAATATTTGGTTTGGAAGAATACAACCATATTTTTTATGCATAGCATGTTTAAAGATTCAACTTTGGCTAATATTTATTTTAACTCTGTAATGTTTATATAATTTAGAGCAATCTAATTTTTAATATAGCAAAGAACAGCTAGCAATGGCTGAGATTATTGCAGAAATGTGCAAAATTGTGCTTATCTCATTAAAGATTTCTTTGAGACTCTTTTAAGAGCAAATAGAGTGCCCAAGTTCCTAGAGGCAGATTTTATATGGAAAAGAAAAGATATACAATGTAGAATTGTTCAAAATGTTAGAGACAATATATGTGAAGTGGCTGTTGCATACTCAGTAAATGATCTCCTTGTCTGCTTTTTAATAACATTATTTTAGGAATGAGGCTGCATTAAAGTAGATCTCTCTAGATCATAAATCTAACCTGAAAATAACATGGACATCTCATGTTCAGGTTAATCACATTGTCATATATATAAAGAACCACATCTTGCCACAAAGAACAATGAAGGGGTTATATAGATTATTTAGGTCTTAACTCTGGGTCTCTTGATGAGGCAACAAAAAAGGAATTTCCACTTTGGGAAGCCGAGGTGGGAGGATTGCTTGAGCCCAGGAGTTTGAGACCAGCGTGGGCAATATAGTGAGACCCCGTCTCTTTAAAAAACAACAACAAAAGGAATTTCATTGCACAACACAGAGCAAATCTTCATAAACATCCTCCTTAGAGAACACCCACCTCTCCTTTTCTCCATGTCACCTACTCACTCCTTCATTCACCTTAAAACACTCACCATTCCAGTCTTCTTCTCAATTCTCTTGCCCTTCACTCCTTTCTTTCATTGAGTAGCTCCTTGCCCTTGCTTCTAGAGAACAATAATTCAGCTTTCTACAAAGAGATGCTTTTCAAAATAATGTTTTCTTTTGTTAAATCAGACATCAGCCAGATTACTAACAGAATTTGACATTATCTGGCTAAACTGCATTATTAAAATCACAAATAGAATCAGAAACTTTGTAGCTGGGTGCAGTGGTTTGCCCCTGTAATCCCAGCTACTCCAGAGGCTAAGGTGGGAGGAATCACTGAGCCCAGGAGTTAGAGGCTGCAGTGAGAAATGATCACACCACTCAACTCCAGCCTGGGCAACAGAGTGAGACCCTGTCTCTGTAAAAAATATATATGCATATATATATATATATATATATATATATATATATATATATATATTAAAGGAATCAGAAACCCTTTGACCTGGAAAGGATCAACAAGTCCAAATCTCATATTTTACAGATTAGAAGGCTAAGACCCAGAGAGGGTAATTGGATTGTCCAAGTTTCCCTGATTAATTACAAAGCTGGGGTCAGAATGTAGATTCATTGACCCTGACCTGCTTTGTCCATTATAGCACACTGCCTTGAGCTAAGTTTTTGGCTACATTTTCATTATAATGAGGTGTTTCTTACTATAAGAAATCTTAAAATAGAAATAAAATCATCTTTCATAGGGTTTTCTTTTCCCATTGCTATTTTGGAACAACTTTTCTGCCTATTTCATCTAAATTATACACTATAAATAATTCAGAAATACAGTGTATGTATTTTTATAAAGGGTGATTTTGCAAATATGTTGAGAAAATCATATGTAGGTAACATCACACTAGTTTACTTAAAACACAACTACAAATCTTTCTTAAAATTGGAAATTTATCTCATCCACTCCATTTATTTGATAAGAAACAAAATGAACTTTTTTTTCTCCTTTATCACCTCTGGTTTTGTGCTAAGATCAAGTACAAATCTTTGGGAGAAATACTAAATTCTGAGTAGAACTTATTGTAAATGGCATTGTCACAGGAACTAGCAATACAAAGATGGGTAAGTCATTCTCTCGAGCACCTCAGTCTAGTAGAACAACCTAGCTGTACTCACTCCTTTTGTTTTTTATTTGTCTTTTTGTTTTGTTTTGGGTTTTTTTTTTTTTTTTTTTGAGACAGGGTCTTGCTCTGTTGCCCAGGCTGGAGTGCAGTGGCATGATCACAGTGCATTGCAGCCTCACCCTCCAAGGTTCATGTGATCCTCCCACCTCAGCCTCCTGAGTAGCTAGGACCACAGATGCATGCCACCATGCCTGGCTAGTTTTTAAATTTTTTGTAGAGACAAGGTCTCCCTATATTGGCCAGGCTGGTCTCTAAATCCTAGGCTCAAGTGATTCTCCCACCTTGGCTTCCCAAAGTGCTGGGATTACAGGTGTGAGACACCACGTCCAGCAGAAATATTCTTTATCATCACTGCAAAAGGCAGAATAACCACTTTCCTTCTCTCCAAAACAAACAAACAAAAAATACATATATAGGCTGGGTGCGGTGGCTCACGCCTGTAATCCAAGCACTTTGGGAAGCCAAGGCGGGCAGATCACTTGAGGTCAGGATTTAGAGACCAGCCTGGCTAACATGGTGAAACCCCATCTCTACTAAAAATACAAAAATTAGCAGGGCATGGTGGTGCATGCCTGTGAGGCCAAAGTGGGAGGATCACTTGAGCCCAGGAGTTCGAGACCAGCCTGGACAACACAGGGAGACCCCACATCTATTTTAAAAGAAAAAAAGAAAGAAGGGAAAAAATAAGGTATAAGGGAGGATATGTATAGGTTATATGAAAGTACTACTCTACTTTATATTAGGGACTTGAGCATCCTTGAATTTTGTTATCTGTGGGGAGTCCTGGAATCAATCCCCTGCAGATAGCACGGGATAATTATATATGAATCTGTTGCCAATGAAACTAATCCCATACATATATGGTTATCTACTCTACAATATTTTCATCTGCAAACTGAGTGCAGGATGGTATCACGGTTTTTGGTATAATAGGAAAAAAATCAAATGTGCAAAACTAGCTCAAGTGTGATTGTCTTTATCTGGGAACAAAAGAGACTGTCTGTGATTCTTTGCAACCTACTTTGGTTTAAATTAAGAACATTTGGCCAGGCGCAGTGGCTCACGCCTGTTATCCCAGCACTTTGGGAGGCCGAGGCTGGTAGATCACCCGAGGTCAGGAGTTCGAGACCAGCCTGGCCAACATGGCGAAACCCCATCTCTACTAAAAATACAAAAATTACCTGGGTATGGTGGCAGGCGCCTGTAATCCCAGCTACTAGCAGGGGCTGATGCAGGAGAATTGCTTGAACCCAGGAGGCAGAGGTTACAGTGAGCCAAGATCGTACCACTGCTCTCCAGCCAGGGCAACAGAACGAGACTCCATCTCAAAATAAAATAAAACAAAATGAAATAAAATAAATTAAGAACATTTGTGGTAAATCACCTACCTTTAAGCGTAGAGGTTGAATGCTAACATTTTTTACTTCTCACCTTGGCAATGATTTTAACTCCCCACATTAGTGAGGACACTAGGAAATTTGCCCTCTAATATGCCATTGGTAGGAATGTAAATTGGCATAACGCTGGTAGGCAATTTGGCAGTGAATATCAAGCAGAAAATAGTCATGACCTTTGACTCAACAATTTTGCTTTTAAGAATTTGCATATAGCTGGGAACAGTGGCTCATTCTCATAAGCTCAGTATTTTGGGAGGCTGAGGTGGGAAGATTGCTTGGGGCCAGGAGTTCGAGACCAGCTGGAGCAACATGTTGAAATCCTGTCTCTACAAAAATAAAAATTAAAAAAAGTATCTGGGCATAGTGGCTTATGCCTGTAGTCTCAGCTACTTGAGAGGCTGAGGCAGAGGATTGCTTGAGTCCACGAAGTGGAGGACGCAGTGAGCTATGATCATGCCACTGTACTCCAGCCTGGGCAATATAGCAAGACCCTCTTTGGGAAAAAAAAAAGAATTTGCTTATGAAAACAATCAGAGTTAGGGGAAAAGGATTTTGATCACAGCATTATTTATAATTACAAAAAAACCTGAAGAACATTTAAGTATCCAACAATAGGGAACTGGTTAACTACATTATGGTAAAAGCATAGGATGGAATACTATAGGCTGCTGAAAATATTGTAAAATAAGACTTAATGGTATGAGAAGATGTTTATTACGTATTTTGAGAAAAAAGAATATCTATACACACACACATACAAACACATAGAATCCATACAAATATCTTGTATTTTTTTTTTTTTTGAGACGGAGTTTCACTCTTGCCCAGGCTGGAGTGCAATGGCATGATCTTGGCTCACTCCAGCCTCTGCCTCCTGGGTTCATGCCATTCTCCTGCCTCAGCCTCCCGATTAGCTGGGACTACAGGCACCTGCCAACATGCCCGGCTAATTTTTTGTATTTTTAGTAGAGATGGGGTTTCACCGTGTTAGCCAGGGTAATCTCAATCTCCTGACCTCGTGATCCGCCTGTCTTGGCCTCCCAAAGTGCTGGAATTACAGGCGTGAGCCATCACACCTGGCCAATTTTTTTTATTCTTAGTAGAGACAAGGTTTCACCATGTCGGCTAGGCTGGTCTCGAACTCCTGACCTCAGGTGATCCACCTGCCTCGGCCTCCCAAATTGCTGGGATTACAGGCATGAGCCACTGTGCCCAGTCATAAATATCATTTTTAAAGCTGTAAAGAGTATATAATAAAAATGTCACAACGATTCTCCCTGAATGGTAATATGATGAAGAGTATTTATTTCCTTCTCTGTATTTTTCTGTACTTTCTAAATTTTCTACAATAAATATGTAGTATTTTTGTAATTAAGAAAAAGTTATTTCTTTTTTTTTTAAGCCAGACTATCCTCACTTGATTGTCCAAATGTGATAAGGGCGTATATTTAAGAGAAAGTATGCATCAGTGCTGCAATGTGTTCAGAGCACGCTTGCTATTGCAGTTGTGTGCAAACCATTTGTCAAGCCTCAAGCACACCCTTGGCTCTGGAGCTCAGCACAGTTTCCTTTCTGTGAGTAACACTCTATCCAAAAAGGGGCGCCTCAGCAGGCTATTCCTGAGCCACTAAACCTTCCAACACCCTGTGAGCATAGCAGAAAGGCCAATTCCCCACTGAACCGGCAGATGGTGAAACATCCCCTTGGCTCTTGCACATCCAGACATATTGGTGCAGACACAGCTGCAAAAAGGCAAGCAAGTTCTCCAAGGCCAGGCGAAATTAGTCTTTTCTCAAGGGAGTGCTCTGCCATGCCAGCTGGCATATCCTGCCATGCCCCCAGCCTGTTTCAAAGGTGGATAATGGACAAAAATGGAGAGGGCTTAAACTGAAGGACTGAGTATCTCAACCAGTGCAGAGCTGGGCTTTGAACACCGTGAATACACTGTCAGGAAGTAACAGTCTTTCAGGAAGCAAAGAATTCCATATGACAGCAAAGTGGAAAGAGGCCTGGACTGTGAATTAGGAGCCCTGGGTGCTTGTTACATCTCACAGTCTCCCCTCTTTTCAGTTCCTTCTTCTATAAAATATTGGGGGTGGGCTAGGGAGTCAATAGCTGAAATGAGCTATAAAAGTTGCTTCCAGCCTTCAAGACCTTATAATGATTAATAATGAAGTCATGCAATATAGATTTCAGTCAATAAAAATTTACTCAATACCTAGTATATCTGGCAAGAAGGAGCCAGATAAATAAAACACTGTGGCCACTCACAGGACTCACTGTCCAAAGCACTGGAAAATTCCTTGGTTTCAATATGTATAATTTTCCACTCTACCATTTATTTAAGATAATGTTTTCCTCAAGATTGAATTTTCTCTGTTGCCAATAAAGTTAATTCCATTTTCGATGAACAACGTGTGTGCTGTATACTGGGAGACAGTATAGGTTTAGGTTAAAAGCATGAATTAGAGACTCAGAAAGTTCCAGTTAAATCTTAGCTCCACAATTTCTTAACTGAGTGATCTTGAAAAAATTACTTAAATTCTCTCAGCTTCGGTTTCCTCATCTGTAAAATGGGAATAATAATAGTACTTACTTCTTGGGACTATTGTAGGGAATGAATGACCTGAGTCATTTACATTAAATAAAGTCTCAGTAAATCCCTATTATCTGTTGTTAATATAGGAAGTTTAAAACAATTTTAATATCAGTTTTTAAAAAGCACAAAATCTTGGAATGTTAGATTAAACAAGGGACCTTAGAAATAATCAGTTCCATTTCAATCCTTCGATCCTCCCATTTTACATAAGGAAGCCATGGACTGAAAGAGGCTGAGTAAGGCCCCAGGGACACTTTCAAGCTTTTTTTTTTTTTTTTTTTTTTGGTATATTCTGTTAATTGGGAAATATATTGTGCTTTTCTGAGAAACTAAAAATATACATACTTGTACATACTTGCAAGTCATATAGAAATTATTTCAAATCATTACTATTATTTTGAATTATCTATCTGCTGCTTACTGAGATTTCAAAGTTTTTCCAAGAATCTGGCATTTTGGCTAAATAGCCCAGTTGACCCTTGCCCCAGCTTCCCAAAATCCATTGTGATTGATCCAAATGGGTTCAGAATTTCCCTCCTTGTGCATAGATGCCACTTATCTGTTTTTCCATCTTGGTTTTTTTTTTTCTAGCTACTTTTGGCTATCAGGAAAAAATAATTTAAAGTTCGTACAAGCCACGTTTGTTTCACTGCCTCCAATCAGACAAAGATACCTTTTCCAGAAATCAAGACTGTGGATATACACCAGTGTCTGGAGGACAAGAAGAAGATAGAAGAAAATGGAACTCACAGAGATTAGAGAGAAAGGGAACTGACACTTATCCTGTGCTTCCTGTGTTCCCAAGGATTCGCTTGGTCCTCACAACAACCCAATGAATTAGTCATGACTCTCCCCGCTTCAGGTGAAAAAGCTGAGGGTCAGAGAGCAACTTGCCTGACGCAGCATAGCCAGGAAATGGAGTGGGAACTTGAACCCAGGCCAGCCTATTTCCAAACTCTTTCCAGTAAGTGGGCCACACTCCTCCCATGGTCTTAATGTGATTCAATTGACAGAGAATGGCTTGGTGGAAAAAATGTAAAAATGAAAACAAATGGTTCCTATAAGATGGTGTAGTCACATATTTGGAGAAGAGAGATCCATTATGCAATTCACTAAAATGTGTTGAATGTCTACTAAGTGTTACCAAAGCACTGAATTTCAATCATTAAAGACTCATCCCAAGTATCGTAAGTCACGTTTCAGTCCTCCCTAATACGATTTTCTTGTATTATGTATTATGACTCTTGAATGGTCAGAAATGAGAGTGAAACTTAACAGATGAAGATGAAGACAGGATTATTACATACATGTTGTTTCTATAAGAACTTTTCTCTAAATCTAATGTCTTTGTAACTGATCGATTCATTGTCTGTGGCCTTTTTGAGAGTAAAGGTTTTGTGTTCTCTTTCACCTCCCTATCCTGGCTTTTTTTCAAAGCATTTTTCCAGCCCCACTTACAGTTTAGAACAGATGTAGATGCTGGCCTGCTCCCAGAATCTTGCTGCAAAATCATAACTTCACCATTCCCCATGGACTGAGTAGTGCTGAGGTAGAAAATGACTTCAATCCACAGCAGAATCTGTGTTGCTGCCAATCCAATTTAAGCCCAAAGGAGTCACTCCTATTTGTAGCAAGTTTTTTTCATTTCCAGTTTATGCCGAGAATATATAGCACATTATATTTTGATGATTTATAGAGTAGATCTGAAGGCCTCTTTCTGCCCAACTGCCCCGACATTGTCATTTGTCAATTTTGCAGACTTGAAGTGCAGCAAAGGAGTAAAGTTTTCAGAAAATCTGAAGCAAACAATAGATCAAGAATATCAGCCGGGCACAGTGGCTCACGCCTGAAATCTCTGCACTTTGGGAGGCCGAGGTGGGTGAATCACGAGGTCAGGAATTCAAGACCAGCCTGGCCAACATGGTGAAACCCCATCTCTACTAAAAATACAAAAATTTGCTGGGTGTGGTGGCGGGCGCCTGTAATCCCAGCTACTCAGCAGGCTGAGGCAGAGAATTGCTCGAACCTGGAAGGCGGAGGTTGCAGATCGTGACACTGCACACCAGCCTGGGCGACACAGCAAGACTCCATCTCAAAAAAAAAAAAAAAAAAAAAAAAAAAAAATATATATATATATATATATACATATAGACGGCCAGGAGCAGTGGTTCATGCCTGTAATCCCAGCACTTTGGGTGGCCGAGGCGGGCGGATCACTTGAGGCCAGGAGTTTGAGACTAGCCTGCCCAACATGGTGAAACCCCGTCCCTACTAAAAATACAAAAATTAGCTCAGCTTGGTGGCAGGTGCCTGTGATCCCAGCTATTCGGGAGGTTGAGGCAGAGAGAATTACTTGAACCTGGGAAGTGGAGGTTGCAATGAGCCAAGATTGCACCACTGCACTCCATCCTGGGCAACAGAGTGAGACCCTGCCTCAAAAAAAAAAAAAAAAGAATATCTAGACATGGCTGCCAAGAAAAAGAACATGAACTCAAAGAGAAAATAAAATGGGTCTTTAAGAAAATAACAGCAAATCATTTAAAACCTGAGTAAAGTTAGAGCATATGACCTGGAAGATTAACACAAAACAACTTTGGGTTACTCACGTGTACTAATGTCAGCTGTATCATTTCCCCATCACTGATAGGTACAGGAAACTGTACTGTGTTGATAAAAAGCAGATAAGAAAGGGGATGGCTGTCAGTAACTCAGCCCTATATTACAATAAAACTACTCCAGAAAACCTCTGGCTCAAAATGCTGCAACGTACAACAGCGGGAACACAAAGGGACCAAAAAATATTGTTACAACTTTCCATTCCAGAAACATTTAGAGACGACCCACCACGAGATGGCCTTGACCAGGCGTGGCTGAACATCTTCATTATAGCTACAGCAGAAGCATCATGTGGTATTCTTATGACCAATTTCAGGGCCCAAAGAAGCTATTCAGGATCCTGTTTTCCACTTGCTTCAATATATTTAAGCTCCTTGAACTATGATATCCACCCAAACAGACTCGCTGACTTCCTTTACTGAGGCACCCACCAAACATTTGTTGAGATCTTACCATGGGTCAGGAACTGTTCAAGGCACTGGACATAGGGTGTTGAACAAGAAAGAAAGACATGATCCTTGCTGTCATGAAGCATTCATTTCACAGTCACACTTCTTACGTTCACACACAAGTTGAGTGGTATCGGTATTTCAGAGTGAATGTGTTTTATAACCAATATTGATATTTTTCTTCTCTAGAGGCTCCCTTTATTTCTTAGTCACAAAACAAATATTTTTGAAAGATAGCAATGAAAACTTGGAACTTTTAGAAAAGCCGTTTATTGCTAGAAATGGGCTAAGCTTACCTTTTCCTAAAATATCTGTAGAATGAAAACATAATCCAAAAAGACACACATTTGCCAAGAGTGCAGCATGCTGGTCTTTGACTTACATAACTCTAAGGAAATAACTAGTTAGTTTCTATTAATGTTTGATGAACTTTGACAAATTAGCACAAAGGATTAGATCAAATGAACTGTATGCACTGTCTGAACAAGAGGGCTAAGCAAAAAAAAAAAAAAAAAAAAAAATCCTCTCTAACAAGGAATGTTGGACTCAAGTATACTCTCCTAGAGGAGAAAACTGAGACTTCCTAGATGTAAAGCAACTGGCCCTAAAACACAGAATTAGGATAAAGGGAAAGAGGTCACTGGAGTGGCAAGGGCGGGGGTGAGCTTTGCAACAAACAATGATGATCACTAGATTTCAGCTCTGCGTCGACATGGGCTCACTTCCTTCACATGGGGAAACAAATAAAAATAAAAAAAATAGGGAGAGTAGCTAGGAGCCAAGGCTCAGCTGGGAACAACAGGAAGCAGCCGCCAGCTGAGTGCCATTGTGGCCACTTCACATGGCAGAAGGTGAGAAACCAGCACAGCTGGCAACTAAAAATGAACTTGCAAACACGAGCGGGCAGAAATCAGGATTTCAGCCTTTGGGGATGCAACAGTCAATAAGACATGGGGTCTCTGTTCTGGAGAACTCTGAGATTAGAAGAGGAAACAGATGAATCACACGATGTGATAAAAGGAGAGAAGAGTCAAAATGAGGAACACAGTGAACCCGGGTAGGGGGGCAGAAGATTAATTCAGTCCAATAACACAGGTATCATAGAGAAGGGATTATGCTCTGGGTATTGAAGTATAAACAGGAGTTTTCCAGGTAGACAACTTGGAAAGACCACAGCATTTCAATTTGGAAAACAGCAAGCTCACAGGTAATGAACTAAAATCATGTATTATGGCTGAAGCTTAAACATCAAGGGGGAAAAAGAGTAGATAAATCTAGAGAAGTAGGTAAGGGCTTTGGATATTATTTTGAGCAAAGCCAATGAAGCATTTTGTTTGTTTGTTTAACTTTGTTTTGAAAATAAATATAAGCTTACAGAAAAGTTGCCACAATAGAAAAGATTATACAACATACCTGCATACCATTTACCTACTGTTAACATTTTGCCCCATTTTTCATTCCCCCTCTTTCTTTCCATATATATATATGTAATTTTTGAACCCTTTGAGAGTAAATCGCATACAGCCATTGAAGTGATTTCATTAGCGGGAGAACATGATCAGATTTGTATTTTAGAACAGTCACTCTCATGGGAGTAGGGAGATCTTCAGGAATATATATCAGAGGCCTGGAACTAAACTAAATGAGAAATCAAATGAAGGGTATATCTGTGGTAATGGAGAGGAGAGAGTACCTTCAAGAGAGAATTAAGTTTTGCCAATTGCATGTGGTATCTGAGGGATGGGGTAAAAAGAGTGGAGTCTGAGTTTTGGGACTGGGTAACTGAGTGGTGGAGACCCTGTCAAGCCAGAGAATAATAAATACAACATAAGAAAAATATGAATAGTTTATGTCTATCGAATGCTAATTATATGCTAGGCACAGTTCCTAACACTTTAGGTATACTGATCCATTTAATCCTCAAAACAATCTTAACAGGTTTGTTCTTTTATTAACTTCATTTTACAGATGATTTAAACAAAACATGTTTACAGAAAAAAAAAATTTTTAATTAAAGAACATGTTTTGGCCGGGCGCAGTGGCTCACACCTGTAATCACAGCACTTTGAGAGGCTGAGGCAGGCGGATAGCTTGAGGTCAGGAGTTTGAGACCAGCCTGGCCAACATGGTGAAACCCAGTACCTACTAAAAGTACAAAAATTAGTTGGGCGTGGTGGCATGCACCTGTAATCCCAGCTACTCTGGAGACTGAGGCATGAGAATCACTTGAACCCAGGAGAGGGAGGATGCAGTGAGCGGAGATCATGCCCCTGCACTTCAACCTCTGTCTCCCAAAATAAACAAATAAATAAATATGCATGTTTTGAGAAAAAAAATGATAGAGTCATTTTTGGGGACGAAAAGTATAACCTACTCTTTCTAGAAGCTTCTCCAAAAAAGATCAAGGGAAATGTGGGGCCATGGGTCAAGGAATTGTCTTGGAAAATTTGGAACATTTAAGTTTCATTCACATCAGGATATAGCTTGCCATGCTCCAAACCTCCAACCTTAGCTTAAATACTGAAGATTACATTCATTTTATATGTAATTTTATGTCTATAATGCTGGAGATTATGTACACATTATATTAATATAACTTTAGCTCACCCAGCAAATAATTAAACCTAAAATACCAAAGAGATGCTTTCAATCAGACATTTCTTTCAAATGAGATAAAACAAAATTAGATGTGGAAATAGAAAATCAATTTTATTTCTGTTTTAATTTTCAAAAGGATTTTAAAATCACTGAGAAGAAAAGCAGCATTTTTCTGGGCGCCCCCTTGTGGCTTGGATTAATGATTCCCAAATTTGTCTAATGGACAGAAATTACCTGGAAACTTCATGAAAATAGTTTCCAAGGCTGCATCCATAATCAGAACAGAGTAGAAAGAGATCCATGTTTTTGAAAGCTCTCCAAAGAGATTTTGATGACCAGCCACTGTGAAAACCTGCAGCTTAAAAATTCTTTTTTTTTTTCTGAAACAACTTCAGAGCCGGGCTCAGTGGCTCACGCCTGTAATCCCAGCACTTGGGGAGGCCAAGGCAGGCAGATCACGAGGTCAGGAGATAGAGACCATCCTGGCTAACACAGTGAAGCCTCATCTCTACTAAAAATACAAAAAAATCAGCCGGGCATGGTGACACGTGCCTGTAATCCCAGCTACTTGGGAGGCTGAGGCAGGAGAATTGCTTGAACCTGGAGGTGGAGGTTGCAGTGAGCCGGGATCACACCACTGCACTCCAGCCTGCACTGAAACAACTTCAGAAACAAAGATTGTGGAATCAGGAGGAAACTTAGGACTCATTTTGTCCTGTTGTTGCCCCTTACATGTGAAAAAACTGCAACCAAACACATGAAATGGCCTGCTCAAGGTCACAGAGAATGTAAATGTCAAAATCAAGAGCAGAATCTAATGTCTCCTGGCCCTAAATTCAGCATGATTAATTGGAACAATGCTGTCTAATCCAATCTATCTCAACATGTTTATCCCTTAACTCACTGACAGTTCTACAATGCTCCTTATACCCCACATCACCTCTGACTGAGGAGGGCACAGGCAAAATTGTCAGTGTCTTCTTCGGAGATAATTTTTTCCTTGTTAATATTTGGCATATCATAGATTGATTTTAAGGAGGCACAGAGAAATAAGCCAGCGAAAGTATTTCCCATAGGATGAGCCACTTGAACAAGCTGAGTTTCTTCTCTTCTCCAAGGTCTGTCTAGAACTGATACTGGAGAAGTGCTGAGCGAGGACCCTTACCCACAAATATCGAAGTATTGTCTGTCATTCCACATTAAACATTTATTTCTTTGGGTCTTGAAATTTGAAAGTACATCTGAAATTGCAGCTTCCCAGGGAGGGATGGGGAACATGTAACAGGAAAAACCACCTTTCTGTCTACCCGCAGGCAAGGATTAGTTAACCAGCTGCAGAAAGATGGGCTAAGGCCTGAGCAAGGTGCTGAGCCAGGAAAGGAATTTGGAAAGTAGAAAAATAGGCCTGACAACATTTGTCTGCCTCATCATTTTGCAAGATCTAGTTTTGTTTATCCCCAATATAATTACATTTCTTAAATTCCTTTGGGTCCTGTCTCAGTGCCCATGTGTACTTGGAGAAGTAGTGAGTACATGGAAAACTCTGATTTCTTAAAAGTCAGTCAGCATCATGGGCATCCCCTGGGAGCTTGTTAAAAATGCAGAAACTTGGGGCCCCACCCCAGACTACTGAAGCAGAATTGGCATTTTGACAAGATCTCCATGTGACCCGAATTAAGGTGTTTTTTTGTTTTGTTTTGTTGTTTTGTTGTTGTTGTTGTTTTGGAGACGGAGTCTCACTCTGTTCCCCCGGCCGGAGTGCAGTGGCACGATCTTGATTTCGGTTCACTGCACCCTCAGCCTCCCAGATTCAAACGATTCTCCTGCCTCAGCCTCCCAAATAGCTGGGATTACAGGCACCCACAACCATGTCTGGCTAATTTTTGCATTTTTAGTAAAGATGGGGTTTCGCCATGTTGGCCAGGCTGATCTGGAACTCCTGACCTCAGGTGATCCACCGCCTCAGCCGCCCAAAGGGCTGGAATTATAGGTGTGCGCCACTGGGCCCAACCTTGCACATTAAGGCTTGAGAAATGCTGCTCTAAAAGATAAGTTTCAGAATCCTGTGGCAGGGTAAGAAACAAAACGTTACTTGGGCAAGTTCAGAGTTTTTTCAATTGTATTGAAATCAAAGATTTCATGGGATGTTTCCGTGATTCCAAGAAGCATAATGATATTTTGCTGAAACTGCTGAATGTATACATACTTTGAGAATTAGATCAGAACCCAGTTTCTTCCTCTCTTTCTTTAAATCACACAGTTAACTTCACCTATGGGGGTGCATTTGTTTCCAAATGCAATCAAAGGGAACTAACACCAAACAGCTCAAGCGTTGTCATTTGAAG
This sequence comes from Symphalangus syndactylus, assembly GCF_028878055.3. NCBI lineage: Eukaryota > Metazoa > Chordata > Mammalia > Primates > Hylobatidae > Symphalangus > Symphalangus syndactylus. Next base: position 72,630,114 of record NC_072425.2, on the reverse strand, counting down.
TAGAAAACAAGGCAGCGGCTCTCAGAAATAATGAGATGTGTGGACTTCAGCAAATTACCTGGTTTTCTTGAATATTAGTCACTACATCAATAAGATGGAGACAATATTGTCTGCCTTGTGTCTCTTCCAAGATCAACAAAGTTCCCAGTCTCCAGAAATGGTGCTGCTGACTAATAAGTGGCTCAAATCAGTAATGTGGGGGCTGCCCTTGACTTCCCACAAGTCCATCCCCAATTATGATCAAGCTTATCGCTTCTCTCGAAATCTTTGTCAACCTAAAGGACGAAGCTGAGGCACACAATATAATTTTGAAGAGTTTACTTAAGCCAAAGTGAGGACAGCTGCCCAGGACACACTTCCAACTTTGGGGAATGCTCTGTTCAGCCTTTGCTACAAGCAGGTTTTTAAAGGCAAAAGGAAACAAGGAATGGGCTAATATAAAATTGTTTGACAGGAATTCTCATTGGTTTACAGGAATAACATGGATTAATGATTGGGTATACATTGGTGAACTACAGGATATGAATTATGTGTCCAGTGTATGACATTGTTAGGATTTCATGATTACTTGGCGTCAGTCAGTATAGAGCCCACAGAGCGAGTGGCTTCCCTGTTTAGCTCAAAGAGGGACTGAGACATGACTGCTGTCACATTTTATTTTAATAATTTTTTTTTCTTTTTTGCAGAGATGGGATCTTGCTGTGTTGCCTAGGTTGGTCTCAGACTCCTGGACTTAAGCGATCATCCTGCCTTCGCCTTCCAGTTAGCTAGGACTACAGGTGAACGTCACTATGCCCAGCTAATGTTTATTTTTGTTTTGTTTTGTTTTGAGACAGGGTCTCATTCTGTCACCCAGGCTGGAGTGCAGTGGTGCAATCTCAGCTCACTGCAGCCTCGACTTCCCAGGCTCAAGTGATCCTCCCACCTCAGCCTCCCCAGAGCTGGGACTATAGGTGTGAGCCACTGCCCCCAACCCAACTAATATTATTACTTTTAGTAGAGATGGGGTCTCACTATGTTGCCCAGGCTGGTCTCAAATTCCTGGCTCAAGCAATCTTCTTGTCTCAGCTTCCCAAAGTGTTGGGATTACAGATGTGAGCCATCATACTTGGCCATGCTGTGACATTTCAAATGCTTGAGTTCCTCAGATTAAAAGTTTATTTTCTTTCTTGCCTTCCATTTCTTTTATCTTCACTGTCACTACTCTGGACCAAACCACCATCATATTTTGCCTAAACCATGTCCTCCTTTTGTTGAGTCCTGCCTCTACTGCCCTTCAAATAATCATTTAGCCTGAAACCAGAAGGATTTTTTAAAAAACACAACTTCGGTCACAAAATTCCCCTATCTCAAACTCTTCAATGGCTTTTTTGTTGTTGTTTGTTTGAGATGGGGTCTCACTCTGTTGCTCAGGCTGGAGTGCATTGGTTAATCACAGCTCACTCCAGCTCAAACTCCTGAGATCAAGTTATCCTCCCACTTCAGCCTTCTGATTAGCTAGGATTAAGGTGTGTGCCACCATGCCTGGCTAATTTTGAAAATTTTTTTGAGGAGACAGGGTCTCCTTATGTTGCCCAGGCTGACCTCAAACTCCTAGCCTCAAGGGGCCTTCCTGCTTTGGCCCTCCAAAATGATAGGATTATAGGCGTGAGCCATCGTGCCTGGTTTCAAAGGCTTTTTTAAAAAAGCCTTTAGGGAAACGTCCCAGACTCTTATGTGACTCATTCTGCCTTCAAATCTGGCCCTTGACACCTTCTCTACAATATCTTCTCTTGCCACCCTCTAGGTTATATCGCTGTTGAAAATCAGGAAACAGAAGGAAACCAAAACATGCCACCCCAAAATATATTTATTTGTTGTATCTTGATATGGCTATTCAGAGGGGCTGCAGACCACAGGAATAGCTCTGCAAAGCTGTCCTTGTGTAGGGGAGATTTGTATCTGTAGAGGAAATCTACATTAGTGAGAAACAGCAGACGCAAACAGTCTGTCTCTGAGGCCTCCCTTATCTGTCTTATCCAGATCTAGGAAAGATCAACTCACAGGAGAAGCAGACTAAAAGTCAGACACTTTTAAAGGTCTGGCAAAGAAACTTTTACCACAAGCACTCCCATCTAATCTTCTCTGTTTCTCTCTCTTTCTCTTTCTCCCTTCCCTGCCCTTCTCTTCCCTTCCTTCTTTCTCTTTCTGTCTGTCTGTCTGTCTGTCTGTCTGTGTCAGTCTGTTGCCCAGGCTGGAGTACAGTGGTACCATCCTGCTGTACTGCAGGCTTGACCTTTTGAGTTCAAATGATCTTCCCACCTCAGCATCCCAAGTAGCTAGGACCACAGGCATGCACCACCATGCCCAGTTAGTTTTTAAATTGTTTTCTGTACAGACAGAGTCCCAATATATTGTCCAGCTGGTCTCTAACTTCTGGGTTCCTGTGATCTTCCTGTCTCAGCCTCCCAAAGTGCTGGGATTATAGGCAAGAGTCACCACCTGGCCCCATCTAATTATTCTGAGTTCTGCTACCTAAGGGACTTCATCTGCATAACAAGACAGTCTTTGCTCACCCTGTATTTCCTCCCCACTCCTGCCCATAACCTGTCACTGGGCTCCAAGACTCTATTCTTTTCTGTATAGTATAAAAGCTTCAGTCATCTGACTTTTCTTTGAGTCTCATATTTGCAGGACACCATTTCCATGTGCACATTATTACATTTGTATCCTTTTTTTCTTGTTAATCTGTCTATTGTCAGTCTGTTTTATAGACTCAAATGATCAAACCTTGAGAAAGGGAAAGGAAGAAAATTCCCTTCATCTCTACACAACTTAAATCTATCTCCCACTGTTCCTTTAACCCTTTATCTGACTAATTATTCTCTGACACGGATGAAAATGTCAGCAATTTTTTTTTCTTTTGAGACGGAGTTTCACTCTTGTTGCCCAGGCTGGAGTGCAATGGTGCAATCTCGGCTCACCGAAACCTCCGCCTCCCAGGTTCAAGCGATTGTCCTGCCTCAGCCTCCCAAGTAGCTGGGATTACATGCATGCACCACCAACTCCAGCTAATTTTATATTTTTAGTAAAGATGGGGTTTCTCCATGTTGGTCAGGATGGTCTCGAACTCCCAAACTCAGGTGATCCACCTGTGTTGGTCTCCCAAAGTGATAGGATTATAGGCATGAGCCACCACTCCCGGCCAATGTCAGCAATTTTAATGACTTTTTGGTTCTTTTTTGGGGAAATAGAAAATATTATAGTCACTTTAAGTAGCAAGCACATTTTCATTTTAATATTTTATTTTATTTTATTTTTTATTTTTTATCTTTTTGTGAGACAGAGTCTTGCCCTGTCTCCCAGGCTGGAGTGCAGTGGTGTGATCTCAGCTCACTGCAACCTCTGCCTCCTGGGTTCAAGCCATTCTCCTGCCTCAGCCTCCTGAGTAGCTGGGATTACAGGCACAAGCCACCATACCCAGCTAATTTTTATATTTTTAGTAGAGACAGGGTTTCATCATGTTGGCCAGGCTGGTCTTGAACTCCTGACCTCATGATCCACCTGCCTCAGCCTCCCAAAGTGCTGGGATTACAGGCGTGAGCCACCATACCCGGCCTCAGTCTAATATTTTAAAATATCTAGTCCTATATAACCATCAAAATACCAAATTTGATCTCAAACTGTGCCCATCTCCATGCTAGGACCGAAAGTGGGCTGGCAGTTTATGGAGGCAAGGGGTGAGTCATGATCTCTTCTTCTCTGTTGCTCCCACTTGGTATTCTCAACTTCCTCAACCTCCTCTATCATGCACAATCTGGTTTCTGATTCCACTAGGGTGTTGAAGCAGAGGAAGAGATTGGAGGTGAGGAAAGAACTAAAGTTCTTTTCTGGCTGTGTTTTGGTAAGATGCCACACCAAATGTAAAAGTCAATCCTCCCCTACTGTTGGCCTCTGTCCTGTCTACAACTGCAGATAACGCTAGCCATTTTGCCTGTAAACTTTTCATGTGTAGTATTTTTCTGAAAACAAGGACATTCTCTTACATAACCAGAGTACGATGACCAGTACTATTATCTTACCTAGGGGCTGGCAAACTGTGGTCTGAGACTCAGTCAAATCCAAACCACCATCTATCTTTGCAGGGCTCACCAGCTAAGAATCCTTTCAGATAGTTAAGCACTATTTTTTTTTTTTTTTTTTTTGAGATGGAGTCTCGCTCTGTCACCCAGGCTGGAGTGCAGTGGCGCTATCTCGGCTCACTGCAAGCTCCACCTCCCAGGTTCACGCTATTCTCCTGCCACAGCCTCCCGAGTAGCTGGGACTACAGGCGCCCACCACCGTGCCCAGCTAATTTTTTGTATTTTTAGTAGAGATGGGGTTTCACCATGTTAGCCAGGATGGTCTCGATCTCCTGACCTCGTGATCCACCCGCCTCGGCCTTCCAAAGTGCTGGGATTACAGGCGTGAGCCACCGTGCTCGGCCAGCACTATTTTTTGTTGTCGTTGTTGTTTTGTTTTTGAGACACAGTCTCGCTCTGTCGCCCAAGCTGGAGTGCAGTGGCACTATCTCAGCTCACTGCAACATCCACCTCCCGGGTTCAAGCGATTCTCCTGCTTCAACCTCCTGGGTAGTTGAGACTACAGGCTTGTGCCACCACACATGGCTAATTATTTTTATTTTTATTTTTTTAGTAGAGACAGGTTTTCACCATGTTGGCCAGGCTGGTCTTGAACTCCTGACCTCAAGTGATCCTCCCACCTCAGCCTCCCAAAGTGCTAGGATTACAGGTGTGAGCCACCGCACCCGACTATTAGCTGTTTTATTTCAGTGAATGGAAATGTTTGACAGAGAAACAACTTTGGATGCAAATGCTAAATATCAACCATCCGAGCCCCAATTCAGAGGAGCTGTTTTGCCCACATACTGGACAATGGGGGAAAAAGTGGGAGGATAAGAACTACGTTCCAATTTTGGCTCTGTCATGATGTTTACCAGCTGCTCAATCTTAAGAATCTTGGCCTCAGTTTTCTTACCTACAAAGCAGGAATAACAATTCCAACTTCACAGGGTTGTTGTGAGGACAAAATGAGAAAAGCAGGTACCAAGTGCTTGGGACATTGTAAGTATTCAGAACATGTTAATTTTCTTCCCCACCATGAAAGAAATAGGTAAGTTTGGCCAGGCGTGGTGGCTCACACCTGTAATCCCAGCACTTTGGGAGGCCGAAGTGGGCAGATCACCTGAGGTCAGGAGTCCAAGACCAGCCTGGCCAACATGGTGAAACCCCATCTCAACTAAAAATACAAACATTAGCCAGGCGTGGTAGCAGGCCCCTGTAATCCCAGCTACTAGGTAGGCTGAGGCAGGAGAATCACTTGAACCTGGGAGGCAGAGGTTGCAGTGAGCAGAGATTGTGCCAGTGCACCACAGCCTGGGTGACAACAGCGAGAATCATCTCAAAAAAAAAAAAAAAAAAAAAAATAGAAATAGGTAAGTTTGTGTTCAAAATGCTGTGGAACTGTCACAGTTACTTACAAACCAAATTTAAGCCTGTGCACTAGTTTAGTGAACTCATTATTTCATTTGACAGGTATTTATTGAAGACTTACTATGTACCAGATATTTTCATGATAGATCTGTAGCTTCAACCTCATAAGTGAAAAATGGGATCTCTTCTAACCTAATGACAATATTTCTCACTCAAGCCATGCACTACAGAAGAATGTAGTTACAACAACTTAGGCTCTGGGCAAATAAAATGTTTAATAAATAATGACAGTATGACCCTTGGCGCCACTATGGCATTTAAGGCCATTAATACTCCCTGCTGTCTGCTGAGTCATTGCTAAGCTGGGGAAACATGAGTTCCTAAAGGTACCTGGAAGGCTGGTTATGTCACCTCTGGTTGAAATAGATCCCAGTATATATGTCATGTCCAGGATGGGGAGGGAAAGGTTTTAACTCCTGGAAAGTGAGATATTACTTTGTTCCAGTTTATGAAAAAGATCTATTGGACTTCATTCCCAGAAACTGTCTCCTGAATGACTTAAGGCGGTGCTAAGGAAACAGCATATTTTAAATTGACTCTTTCTTTGAGCTGAGCTCCAAGTTGCCTAATAAATTTTTAAATTTCCAAAGAGATGCATTCAGAGTGACTCCAAAAAAAGATATTCTAATTTGGGATGTCACTGGCATCAGTGACATAAATCATCACAAACAAAATTGCCGCTTTGACTAATTGTGGGCTGTGTGAAGGATGTCCTCTTTGTCCTCCTTATCTGCTTTCTTCTTCTTCACCTTATTGGGTATCAGTTCTCAAAATTAGGGATAAGAATCCAATCTATTCTCTTATTTTTTTTATTTTTTATTTTTGTCAGAAGGAGTCTTGCTCTGTCACCAAGGCTGGAGTGCAGTGGCACGATCTCGACTCACTGCAGCCTCCACCTCCCTGTTTCAAGCAATTCTCTTGCCTCAGCCTCACGAGTCGCTGGGACTACAGGTGTGTGCCACCACACCCAGCTAATTTTTGTATTTTTAGTAGAGATGGGGTTTCACTATGTTGGCCAGGCTGGTCTGGAACTCCTGACCTTGGGATCCGCCCACCTCGGCCTCCCAAAGTGCTGGGATTACAGGCATGAGCCACCATGCCCAGCTATTCTCCTACTGATAATTCAGATGTTAGGTCATAGAAGTACCATAGGATTTTGGAGCTGGCAACTGGAGCTGGGAGTTATTGCATGCATTGCTCAAGGCCACATAACTTAGCTCAGTGCTTCTCAAACTGTATTACGTATCAGAATCACTTGGAGGACTTGTTAAATCATAGATTGCTGGGCCCCATCTCCAGGGTTTCTGATCCAGTATGCAATGGGTAGAGTCTGAGAATCTGCATTCCTAGCAAGTTTCCAGGTATTACTGATGCTTCTGGTCCAGGAACTACACTTTGAGAGCCACTGTCTTAGTTAATTGTAGGACAAGGTATAGAAGGCAACTTTCAGACAGTCCTGTACTTTCTCCAAGGGGGCTCTTCTTTAGGGTACAGATTTTATGCTACGATTATAAAAGCCATACTTGTGCCATTGCAATAAGAAGGGTTTCTTCTCTTGACATCCTGAAAGGGGAGAATTTCACTGAAGGTAGAGCTAAAAGGATGAGCTTTGGAATCAGACAGATCTGGATAAGGAATCAGGCAGTCCACAGATTAGCTTTGTGGCCTTGAACAAATTACTTAGTTTATTTGATTCCCAGTTTCTTAATCTGTGTATTAGGAGTTATTCGTTCTGAATATTTGAGATTTCTGAAGGATAGTCTAAGAACTATTTGACATAGAGTTATAAGATTGGAAACATTTAACTAATAGAGCATCTAAATTAGCATTTACTAATCTTTATTTTTCAGATGTGGAAACAAAGGTCTAGGGAAAATAAATGTCCCAGTCAGGATCTCATGGCATATGGCAGAATGAGGACCAGAACCTGGTCTTTTAATGGGATTTGTTTTGCTTTACTCCTTCACATTGGATGAATATTTCCAAACTAGATACTTTGAAACTAAACATTTTGATAGTGGATGTTTGTTCACGTGGCAAGGTGGAAATTTAGGGCTTATGACAAGCATTTTAGAGAGCTGTATTAGCTAAATTTTATGATTTAATCTACTTTTCATAACACTATTCCTTATACAATGTTGTTGTACATTATTAGTAGTAAGATAATAAAACATGTATTCTGCTCACCCCTAACTACTAAAAGAAAACTGATAGGAAGTAAATTGATTTTTTTTCTTTACAATAGATTTTCAAAGTGATCTCCTTTTTTGGCATAATAGCATATTACAAAAGGGGTATGGCTATTTATAGAATTATTGTCTACACTGTTAGAAATGATTACATTTGAGAAAGAAGGATTAGTAGATGGGAAAACAATTTCTACATGAAGGGGAAAAAGTTTTAAATGTGTTGGTCAAATGAAAGTAAATGTTTGAAAGGAAAAAAATGCAACTTAAAGGATTCACTCAAGCTGTACTTCTACTTGTTTGGGAAGAATAAAAATTAGAGTGTTTTAAGTCCCAGCTATTCGGGAGGCTGAGATGGGAGGATCCTTTGAGCCCAGGAGTTTGAATCCAGCCTGGGCAACATACCAAGACCTCATCTCTGAAAAAGTAAAATGAGAGTGTTTTAGACTCAGGTAAATCTCCTTATCTAGCAGACATAGACCCTGGGGTGCAGAGATGTTGAGAGTTATGCTGAACTGAGCAAATGATAATGGCAGAGAGGGGGATGAAGCCCAGGAGTTCTCAACTCTAGTTTGGTGCTGTTGGCACTGTGAACAGCTTGTCATCAGCATGTTCATTTTTAATATTTTGGAGAAGCCATGAAATAAAGGGTCATTGTTATATACTAAGAGACTGTGGTATGCCTTGATGCTCTATTATTATTTATTTTGAAATGAGCCAACTGTTTTACACCCATTAAAGAAAAAAATTATCCAAGTACTTGTTAAAGATGGGAAGGCAGACTAAATTCAAGAGGGGGCCATGGTGATAGACAAAGGGACCATTGAAATGAGGCATTGCAGCAGGGGAGAGAGATTAGACTCAACTCTAACAAGGACCAGTGGAGATTTACAACCAAGGAGTAGGGTGGCAATCAGCAGATGGAAAATTACTAAGAGAAAACATCAAACATAAGGGTACATGGCTAAACTGACTGGATAGGATTATTGCTGAAGGCAGGTCAGAATAGTGAGATACTGAGGGTGGTCAGACACACCAACAGTGGGACATTTTTGATAAAACAATTTAGAATAATTCTTGTTCAAACTGGATTCTACAAGGACAGAGAGGGAAGCCCAAGACTGGGGCTAGTCAAACAGAGAACTCAGAAGAGACTGACTGAAGTTTTGGCCAAAGGAGAGGGTCTTTGTCACACGTAAGTCAACACTTGGTTTATACTAAGAGTAGGACCAATGATATATTTTATAAGTTACTTTGATCCAAGGAACACAGCGCTCTCATTCTGAGAAAAAACATTCCCATTAAGTGGCCGCTAGCTGGCTAAGTAGACAAGAAAGAGACCTCTTCTCACAACTATTTAGTTACCTGTTTGAAGCTTCAGTATCAAGATTTATTCAGTGATACAGATAATCCCATATGGCAAGAATTTTCAACTGCCTTGGAAGGACTACTGATGTGTAACAGATCAGTGGGTGAAAAAGGGGGCATGTTCACAGCTATGGGGCAGTGAATTGTGCATATCAGGAAACCTCTGTTATCTACCCAGTACCTGATAATTAACAATACTCACTGGCAGAATGGTGTCCTCCCAGGGAGAGAATGGAAAATCTTTTTAAAAAGCCAGTTTGATCCTAGTCAAAATTTACAATGTGTTTTTCCTCAGATGATTTGTAGCTCTTCTTCACAGGCCTGAAAATCTGAAAATAAATTATTTTGAAGTGATGATATAAATTATGCATGAGTATCAATTGAATATTCAAGTATAATGAGTTTATAGAATACAAGAGAGTGTTTCTTTTGAGATGTTGCAATACTGCTATTGTTAGATTCAGGGCCCAGCTGATTGCTTATAGAAAGCCTTTGTGCAAATTTGAAAAAGGCACCCCCTCTGGGTGATGCAGCCCTGTGGGTACATGATTTGGCTAGTAGAGCTTGAACTGGGTCTTTGCTCCCTTTTGTTCCATTGGCTGGGTGCCTTTCTGCAATGCACAAACTGTGCTTCCCTCAACAGCAGCCCCAGTTGCTATTGGAAATGTGTGCCAGCAGAAAAGATGTAAAGGCTTGAAGTGCTTGCATTGGTTGTTAGAAAGTACATTTGAAATATGTAGGCCAGACGCAGTGGCTCATGCCTGTAATCCCAGCACTTTGGGAGGCCATGGCAGGTGGATCATTTGAGGTCAGGAGTTCAAGACCCAGCCTGGCCAACATGGTGAAAACCCATCTCTACTAAAAATACAAAAATTAGCCGGGTGTGGGGGAACATGCCTGTAGTCCCAGCTACTCAGGAGGCTGGGGTGGGAGGATCGCTTGAACCTGGGAGGCAGAAGTTGCAGTGAGCCAAGATCATGCCACTGCACTCCAGCCTGGGCAACAGAACCAGACACTGTCTCAAAAAAAAAAAAAAAAAAAGACAAAGAAAAAAGAAAAGTAATATGTAAAAGTAAATGGTTCCTTCTCTTACCCCAACACAGAATGTTATTTGCAAGAGATAGTTTCAGTTCAGTTCTAAAATACCATGAAAGCAAGTGGTGCCTTCATGATAGAGAATTGAGATCTGTCATGGTGGATATATTTCCTGAGAAAAGCACAGCTGGTGAGGGCACACTGCCTTAGCCAGAGGCAAACAACTCAACATCTGGGAAACTTAGATTTTTGGCACCAGAATTGCCTCATTTGCCACCTGTTGCAGTGACACAGGAAGAGAAAAGCTGTGTTGTGTTGGGTGTGGCTTTAAAACTCTTTACACACACCTAGATGGACTAGAATTTAGGAGTGGTGAGTGTTAGCAATAAAAAGTATATGGGTTTCAATGTCAATTTTCCTTCCTAGAAGGAAAATATAATGCCACAGCAGTGAAAGCAGAACCACAGGAATGAATCTAATTCTGAGTTTCTGGTTTCAGGACAGAATGGAGTACACACACATCTTATTTCTCCTGCTAAGTACAGCTAGAGGCCCTGGATATTGTATATACAACAGGTATAAGAAGTTTCTAAAAGGGAGAGAGAAGATGGGCTCGGCTAGATATCATGGATTTTCTTCTTGCTTCATATAGCCCAAATGGGTGCTAGAGAAATGGGCAATTAGAAAATGCTAGCAGGTGCAGACAAAAAAGGCCTAATAAAAGTCTGCTCTCTCTAACTACAGGACAAGAAAGGGGCAGCATAAGCAATCAACAGAGCAAAGAGACAACCAACAGAATGGAATAATGTATTTGCAAACTAAAACAAAGGAGTTAATATCCAAAATATATCAGATACTCAACTCAACAACAACAACAACAACAAAAACAAACAACCCAATTTAAAAATGGGCAAAAGACCTGAATAGATATTTACTTCTCAACAAAATACCCATGCAGATGGCCAACTAATATATGAAATAAATGTTCAACATCACTAATCATCAGGGAAATACAAATAAAAACTACAATGAGATGTGACTTTACTCCAGTTAGAATGGCTACTATCAAAAAACCAAAAGACAACAAGTGTTGGCAAGGATGTGGAAAAAAGGGAACTGTTACACATTGCTGATGGAAATGAAAATTAATGTACAAAAATTAGCCAGGCATGGTGGCACTGGCCTATAGTCCCAGCTAGCTGGGAGGCTGAGACAGGAGAATCGCTTGAACCCAGGAGGCAGAGGCTGCAGTGAGCCGAGATCACGCTGCTGCACTCCAACATAGGTGACAGAGTGAGACTCTGTCTCAGACAAAATAAATAAATAAATAAATAAATAAATAAATAAATAAATAAATAAAAGAGCGGAAAATTAGTACAGCCCCTATGAAAAACAATACAGAGATCTTCAAAAAAATTAAAAATATATTTACCATATAATTAGCAATCTTACTACTGGGTATATACTCAAAGGAAATAAAATCGGTATGTTGAATACTGCATATTCAGTAAATTTAAAAAGTAATTTAATTCAGTAAATGTAAAAAGTTGTTAAATTCAGGATTTAACAACTTTTTAAATTTCACATATGTGATTTCTCTCATACATGAAATTTAAAAGGTTGTTTTTTAAAACAACTACCCCAGCCAAATACCACCGAAAAAAAATGTGACCCATTCATAACCTGCACCAAAAGCCAAGAGGGAGCCTAGATTTATGTTCTTGCCCAGTTACAACAGTTCTCCTCCCCCTGTTCATGGTGTTAGAGAAGACCTAGTGGGGAGTTGGGACTTTTATCCCCCCTTAAGTAAGGGGAACACTCCCCAACTTCTGCACAAGGTGTCAGTAAAGATCATGTGGGGTAATAAAAAGCTCCCAGTAAGGAAAAGTGCAGGTCCTGATGGCTTCACTGCTGAATTATACCAAACATTTAAAGAACTATTACCAATACTACTCAAACTATTCTGAAAAATACAGGAAGAGAGAATACTTCTAAACTCATTTTCTGAGGCCAGTGTTACCTTGATACCAAAACCAGACTAAGACACACCAAAAAAAAAAAAAAAAAGAAAACTATAGGCCAATATCTCTGATGAATATTAATGCAGAAATCCTTAACAAAATGCTAGCAAACCAAATTCAACAACACATTAAAACATCATTCACCATGACCAAGTGGGATTTATCCTTGGGATGCAAAGAAGTTTCAGTGTACGCAAATGAATAAATGTGATACATCACATCAACAGAATGAAGGACAAAACCATATGACATTTCAGTTGATGCAAAAAAAAGCGTTTGATTAAATTCAACATCTCTTCAAGATAAAACCCTAAAAAACAAGGTATAGAAAGAAAACACCTCAACATTATAAAAGCCATATATAACTGATGACAGATCCACAGCTAATATCATATTGAGTGGGGAAAACCTGAAGGCTTTTCCTCTAAGATCTGGAACATGACAAGTATGCCCATTTTCACCACCATTATTCAACATAGTACTGGAAGCCCTAGCTGGAGCAATCAGACAAGAGAAAGAAATAAAGAGCATTCAAATTGGAAAGGAAGAAGTCAAATTATCCTTGTTAGTAGATGACATGATTTTATATTTCAAAAAACCTGAAGACTGCACCAAAAACTATTATAACTGATAAATTTAGTAATGTTGAAAGATAAAAGATCAACTTACAAAAATCAGTAGCATTTCTACATGCCAACACGAACAATCTGGAAAAGAAATTTAAAAAGTAATCCCATTTACGGTAGCCACAAATGAAATTAAATACTTAAGAATTGTGAACTGGAAGTATCTGAGACAGGTCTCAATTAATTTAGAAAGTTTATTTTTATTTTATTTTTTTTTTTTTTTGAGACGGAGTCTTGCTCTGTCGCCCAGGCTGGAGTGCAGTGGCGCAATCTCGGCTCACTGCAAGCTCCGCCTCCCAGGTTCGCGCCATTCTCCTGCCTCAGCCTCTCCGAGTAGCTGGGACTACAGGCGCCCGCCACCACGCCCGGCTAATTTTTTGTATTTTTTATTAGAGACGGGGTTTCACCGTGGTCTCGATCTCCTGACCTCGTGATCCGCCCACTTCGGCCTCCCAAAGTGCTGGGATTACAAGCGTGAGCCACCGCGCCCGGCCAGAAAGTTTATTTTGCCAAGGTTAAGAACATGCCTGTGACATAACCTCAGGAGGTCCTGATGACATGTACCTAAGGTGGTCGGGGTACAGCCTGCTTTTATACATTTTCGGAAGACATGAGACATCAATCAATATGTGCAAGATGTACATTTGTTCAGTCCAGAAAGGTGGGACAACTGGAAGTGGGGGCTTCCAGGTTATAGGTGGGTAAGACACAAATAGTTGCATCCTTTTTAGTCTTTGATCAGCCTTTCACTGAACACACAAGTTACATGTGAGAGGTGGGTAGAGGAATAGTCAATTATGCCTTAGTCTGGCTCAGTGAATCTACATTTTTTATATAAATAATAGGGCAGAGGAGGTAATCAGATATGCATTTGTCTCAGCTGAGCAGAGGGATAACTTTTAGTTCTGTCCTTTATCTCTCATCTGTGAAGATAAGCTATCAATTTATATTACCAGGGTGAAATTCAACAGAACTGTTTTAGGGTCAAGATCTTGTGGGCAAATTTTGAGGGAGGTATGTAGCTTAAAAAAAAAATCTTGTAGCTATCTTATTTAGGAATAAAATAGGAGATAGGTTTGTCTGACACAGTTCCCACCTTGAATTTCCTCTTTGTCTTAGTGATTCTGGGGTCCCAAGACTGATTTTCCTTTCACAGAATTAACCAAAAACGTGAAAAATCTTTACAATGAAAACTATAAAACACTGATAAAATAAATTGAAAGGAACACACACACAAAAGAAAAGATATTCCATGTTCATGGATTGGAAAAATCAATATTGTTAAAATGTCCATATTATCTAAAGCAAACTACAGGTTCAATGCAATCCTTATCAAAATGCCAATGATATTCTTCATAGAAATAGAAAAAACAATTCTAAAATTTATATGGAACCATAAAAGACTCAGACTAGCTAACATTATACTTAGCAAAAAGAATAAATTGGAGGAATCACATTACCTTACTTCAAAATATACTATAGAGCTATAGTAACCAAAACAGCATGGTACTGGCATAAAAACAGAACAAGGACCAATGGAACAGAATAGAGAGCCCAGATACAAATCCATACACATACAGTGAACTCGTTTTCAAGAAAAGTGCCAAGAACATACATTGGAGAAAGGACAGTTTTTTCAAAAAATGGTGCTGGAAAAATTGGATATCCATATACAGAAGAATGAAACTTGACCTCTATTTCTCATCAAATACAAAAGTCAAATCAAAATGGATTAAAGACTTAAATCTCAGACATCAAACTACGGAACTACTACAAGAAAACATTGGAGAAATTCTCCAGGACATTGGTCTGGGCAAAATTTCTTGAATAATATCCCGCAAGCATAAACAGCCAAAGCAGAAATGGACAAATGGTATCACATCAAGTTAAAAAGTTTATTCACTGCAAAGGAAACAATTAACAAAGTGAAGGAACAACCCACAGAATGGGAGAAAATATTTACAAACTCACAAAGGGTTAATAACCAGACTATATAAGGAGCTTAAACAACTCTATAGGAGAAAAATCTAATAATCTGATTTTAAAAAGGGCAAAAGATCTGCATAGGCATTTCTCAAAGGAAGATGTAGAAATGACAAAGAGACATATGAAAAGGTGCTCAACATCATTGATCATCTGCGAAATGCAAATCAAAACTACAATGAGATATCATCTCACCCCAGTTAAAATAGCTTTTATTCAAAAGACAGACAATAACAAATGCTGGCAAGGATGTAGAGAAAAAAGAACCCTCATACACTGTTTGCAGGAATGTAAATTAGTACAACCACCTTGGAGAACAGTTTGGAGGTTCCTCAAAAAACTAAAAATAGACCCATCTAGATCCATGACTCATGACTCAACCAGTCCTGTGTCCCCCACCCAAAGGTGGACTCAGCACACAAGGATCATTTTCCATAACTCTATGATTTCACCCCCAACCAATCAGCAGCACCCATCCCCTATCCCCCTGCCCACCAAATCACCCATAAAAACCCTAATCTTTGAATTCTCAAGGAGGTTGATTTGAGAACTATCCTCCTGCTTACCTTGCTTTGCATTAATCTTCCTTCCTTCCTTCCTTCCTTCCTTCCTTCCTTCCTTCCTTTTTCTTTCTTTCTTTCCCTTTCTTTCTTTCTCTTTCCTTCCTTCTTCCTTTCTTCCTTTCTCTTTTTCTTTTCCTCTTTTTCTTTTTCTTTCTTTCTTTTTCTTTCTTTCCTTCCTTCCTTCTTTTCTTCCTCTCTTTCTTTCTCTTTCTTTTCTTTCTTTCTTTCTTTCTTTCTTTCTTTCTTTCTTTCTTTCTTTCTTTCTTTCTTTCTTTTTCTTTCTTTCCTTCTTTCCTTCTTTCTTGACAAGGTTTCACTGTGATACCCAGGCTAGAGTGCAGTGACACGATCATGGCTCACTGCAGCCTTGACCTTCCCAGGCTCCGGTTATCCTCCTACTTCAGCTTTCTGGGTAGCTGGGACTACAGGTGTGTGGCACCATGCTCAGCTACTTTTTGTATTTTTTGTAGATATGGGGTTTCATCATGTTGCCCAGGCTGGTCTCAAACTCCTGGGCTCAAGCAATCTGCCCACTTCAGCCTCCCAAAGTGCTGGGATTGTAGATGTGAGCCGCCATGCCTGGCTACCTCTTTCTTTACAGCAATACTACTATTTCAGTGAATTGGATCTATCTTTGCAGCAGACAAGTGTAATTACAGGAGCAATAGCAGAAGGTAAAGGTCAAAGGAGAGAATCAAGGACCTTAAAGACAGAGCAACAGAAATTACCCAGTCTAAACAACAGAATGAAAATACATTGGAAGAAAATAAACAGAACCTCAGAGACCTGTGGGACTAAATAAAAGATACAATATTTATGTCATCAGAGTCCCAAAAAAAGAAGAAAAAGAAGATGGGGCTCAAAACGTATTCAAAGAAATAAGGAGCTGGGAGCAGTGGTTCAAGCCTGTAATCCCAGTACTTTGGGAGGCTGAGGCAGGCGGATCACTTGAGCCCAGGAGCTTGACAGCAGCCTGGGCAACATGGCAAAGCCCTGTCTCTACAAGAAATACAAAAATTAGCCAGGCATGATGGTACACACCTGTAGCCTCAGCTACTTGGGAGGCTGAGGCAGGAAGATTGCTTGAGCCCAGGAGGTGGAAGTTGCAGTAAGCCAAGATTGTATCACCTGGGTAACAAAGTGAGACCCTGTCTCAAAAAAAAAAGAAAGAAAGAAAAGCAAAAGAAATAATTGCTGAAAATGTCATGCATTTGGCAACAGATGTAAACATAAATTTAAGAAACTGAGCCAACTCCAAATAGGAGAATCTAGCACTGAGCCTTCCCTTCGTAGGGAGCTGTAAAACAGATGTCAACTGCACAGTCAGGTAAAACTATTTTTTTTTCTTTTTTTTTTTTTTAGATGGAGTCTCACCCAATCACCCAGGCTGGAGTGCAGTGGCATGCTCTTAGCTCACTGCAACCTCCACCCACTGGGTTCAAGCATTTTTCCTGCCTCAGCCTCCCGAATAGCTGGGATTACAGGCTACCATGCCTGGCTAATTTTTGTATTTTTAGTAGAGACAGGGTATTGCCATGTTCGCCAGGCTGGCCTCGAATTCCTGACTTCAAGTGATCAGCCTGCCTTGGACTCCCAAAGTGTTGGGATTACAGGCATGAGCCACCTCCCCTGGCCAAACACATTTTTTAAAAAGGTGATAATATTGCTTTATAGCATCACTGTCATAGTGTTAAGCATAGTAAGTTTTAAAAAAAACCCATGACTCGGCTGGGCACAGTGGCTCACGCCTGTAATCCTAGCACTCTGGGAGGCCAAGGCAGGCAGATCACCTGAGGTAAGGCGTTCGAAACCAGCCTGACCAACATGGTGAAACCCCATCTCTACTAAAAATACAAAAATTAGCTGGGCGTCGTGGCATCTGCCTGTAATCCCAGCTACTAGTGAGACTGAGGCAGGAGAATCACTTGAACTCAGGAGGTGGAGATTGCAGTGAGCTGAGATCACGCCATTGCATTCCAGCATGGGTAACAAGCGAAACTCTGTCTCAAAAAAAAAAAAAAAAAAAAAAAAAAATCATGACTTGGGGATTGATAGTTTAATTTCAGAGAAATTTACATCTGCTAAGCAAATAGCTGATAATATATTCAATTAGTGAAGCACCAAAGTGATTTGGGAGGTGATTTTTAAGGAGAGACTTTGATTTTCATAACCTACCAGTATGACTCTTCACGGTTTTCAAATTTATTTATTTTCTATCCTCTGATCAGTTTGGCAGCAAAATTAGAGTGCAGGTATTTAAAAATGAATTCATTGTTATTTGTTTAATGTATTTAGCATTTAAAATGGTTTAAATTCAACATCCTAGTGAAAATAAAATTCAGAATTATTAGTTTCATTTAAATACAATAACCACATATACCATTAATTTCATCTGGAAATACAACTGGCTTTTTTATCAGCTTCTAGAATCAAATGGCCCAAACATATGAGACTCCTCTGACAAACTTGAATATTTGTCAATGTGTATAGCAAAGAATGTTGCTAATTTTCAGGCCAGGCACAGTGGCTTACGCCCGTAATCTCAGCACTTTGGGAGGCTGAGGTGGGCGGGTCACCTGAGGTTAGGAGCCCGAGACCAGCCTGGCCAACATGGTGAAACCCTGTCTCTACTAAAAATACAAAAATTAGCCGGCCATGATGGCATGCATCTGTAATCCCAGCTACTCGGGAGGCTGAGACAGGAGAATCACTTGAACCCGAGAGGTGGAGGTTGCAGCGAGCCCAGATCGCACCATTGCATTCCAGCCTGGACAACAAGAGCGAAACTCCATCCCTCCCCCGCCCCCCGTTACCCCCTCCAAAAAAAGAATGTCGCTAATTTTCTTATAAAAATGACATGTGAAAAGTGGTTGTTAAAAAAAAAGGGGGGGGAATGATTATTGGTTTTTAAGACTGTTTATTCAAACATTATCTCCTTTAGTTCTTATGGGAACCCAACAAGAAGACATTAACTTCTTTATAGAGAAGAACAAAGAGATTCAGAAAAATTAAGGTTTATGCTGGGTCCTTCCCAGCTGAAGCAGTCACACAGCTGACACAAAAATCTGACATTCTTTCCACTTAGGTATCTCATAAAGCATAGAAACTTCATCTCATTTTGAGGTCTTAGCTACCCATGTATGGGGGAAAATATCACCTGACTTTATGTCAATCAAACTAAAATCTGTTCTTAAGGGATGTAGAGTATAAATGAGAACATGCAGTGTTCAAGAATAAGTTTTTTTTTTTTTTTAGAGACGGAGTCTCACTCTGTCACCCAGGCTGGAGTGCGGTGGCGCGATCTCGGCTCACGGCAAGCTCCGCCTCCTGGGGTCATGCCATTCTCCTGCCTCAGCCTCCTGCCCGGCTAATTTTTGTATTTTTAGTAGAGATGGGGTTTCACCATATTGGCCAGGCTGGTCTTGAACTCCTGACCTCGTGATCCGCCTCCCTCCCAAAGTGCTGGGATTGCAGGTGTGAGCCATCACAACAGGCCAGAATAAATATTTTTATCCCAAAGTTATCTTTTTTTTTTTTCTTTTTTTTGAGACGGAGTCTCACTCTGTCGCCCAGGCTGGAGTGCAGTGGTGCTATCTTGGCTCACTGCAACCTCCACCTCCTGGGTTCAAGTGATTCTCCTGCCTTAGCCTCTTGAGTAGCTGGGATTACAGGCTTCCACCACTATGCCCAGCTAATTTTTTTATATTTTTAGTAGAGACAGGGTTTCTCCATTTTGGCCAGGCTGGTCTCAAACTCCTGACCTCGTGATTCGCCCACCTCAGCCTTCCAAAGTGCTGGGATTACAGGTGTGAGCCACCATGCCCGGTTCAAAGTTATGTCTTATTCAATATTTAGTTGCTTCAAATATTGCTCTTCTTGATTATTTTCCCTCATTTTAACATATGCACCAGGCACAAGGATGGTCCCTGCTCAGTTTTACTCTAATCTTCTCAGCAATGAGAAAATTGATGAGGTGTTTCCAAGCCTTTAACTGTTATGTTTTTCCTCCCAGCCCCAAAAATCAACCTCTCACTGTGATCCTTACTTTACACCCAGAATACTCCCTTACACTTTCAATTAAAAACCTGGTGAACAGTTAATCCAAATAAGTCTTTGTATACAGCGTGTAAGACCTTCTGGGAAGGTACATATTTCTCTTGCCCTTCTTTCCCTAGCCAGTCAAAAAGGCCGATCTGAGCAAAAATCGATTGAGCAAAAACATATCAATCCATTAACTTCTCTTCCCCCAAGAATAAAAAAAATCAGAACAGCATCCTTTCTATGTCTATTTTTTTTTCTTTTTTCCTTTTCTCTCGACACTCTTCCCTTATCCAAATAAGTTTCGCCATTTAGTATTTTCCTGGTGTTTCTCTCCTGCCCCACTCCCACACCCCATTTGATTACAAGAATTTGAAAATAGTCTATAATACGCAAGGTATGTGCAAAACACTTTCAGCATGGGTTCAGTTAGTTTTGTACCTTGTTCACAAGAGAAAATCTGGGAAAGCCTTTAGTCCCTTCCAAGACAGTGTGACTTGAATCTGATAAGGCTGTGGCAAACAGTTTGATTTGAATTTGATTTTATTTTTTGGCATCTTCTTCAGAATCTCTTGGTTCTCTGAAGTTGTGTTTAACAATGCTATGCCTTAGGCATGGTCAGTTGTGTTTGAATTAAAAACATAATGTAATTCAATGTCACATTGACATGATAGTGAAAAGGGAATATCCTTGCATGCCCACTTACTTTATTCATCCATCAAATTGAAGTCTGGCAATAGAAAAAAAATGTATTATCTTGGTGTGCCTAATACATGCTTCTTACAATATGTTTTTTGGGGTACCCCAGATTCAGTCAGTTAATTTAAATAAATAAAATCTGACTAGCCCCACCCTATCCAACACTGCTGTGTTAGAGCAAGTTGGACACTCTAACTTCTTGATGAATCCCAGTTATTTCTTGATAGATTTCACTTTTCAACATGTGACAGTAAGCATGAGTTATTTAGTGGTTGCTGTTTATTTTTATTTTCCAAGTTAGAATGATATAACAGCTTGGTAAAATTATCTATTGTTGACTTAGTAGGGGAAAGTTTGAATGGGATTCACAAGGAGAGGGAAGAAGAGGAAGAATGGGAGAGATGCAGGGTAAAAGTGAAAGGCTAATGATGAAACGTATGTTTCTTCATATGTGGAAAGAAGAGAAAACAGCTATGGAGACTAATATAGAACATAAGCAAAAACTTCCTAATGCAAATTAAGTTCCTTCAGCAGCAAATGTGTTTCCTTTTAATATATCAAAAAGCATCAGCCAGGCATGGTGGCTCACACCTGTAATCCCAGCTACTTAGGAGGCTGAGACAGGAGGACCACATGAAGCCAGGAGTCCAAAACCAACCTGGACAACATAGCAAGACCTCTCTAAAAAAAAAAAAAAAAAAAAAAAAAAAGACAACCATTTGAAAAGCCCCAATCCTTTCTTAACAGGCAAGTAGAATAGCTGACTAATCCAAATACAAAATAGATCATTATGGTTGCACATGACATCAAGGTGAAAATATTTAAGAGCCTACCTGCAGAGGCTGGGTGCAGTGGCTCACATCTGTAATCCCAGCATTTTAGGAGGCCAAGATGGGAGGATCACTTGAGCTCAGGAGTTCAAGACCAGCCTGAGCAACATAGCAAGACTCTGTCTCTAAAAACAAAACAAAACAAAAAATGTCTGCAGCATTTTTGTATAAATCCCATTCCTCCTCACATCCTGTGATATCATAATGTAAGCTAGGTTCTACAATCTCTAAAATGGAGTGGCTTAGGGCCAAAAATTTTTTTTCAGATCTGCGTTTTCTTTTTTTTTTTTTGAGATAGAGTCTCACTCTGTTGCCCAGGCTGGAGTGCAGTGGCGCAATCGCAACTCACTGCAAACTCCGCCTCCCGGGTTCAAGTGATTCTTCCTGCCTCAGCCTCCTGAGTAGCTGGGATTACAGGCATGCACTACCGTGCCTGGCTAATTTTGTATTTTTAGTAGAGACAGGGTTTCACCATGTTGGCTAGGCTGGTCTTGAACTCCTGACCTCAGGTGATCCACCCCTCTCGGCATCCCAAATTGCTGGAATTATAGGCATGAACTACCGAGCCCAGCCCAAATCTGCATTTTCTTGAATGATTTATACTAGAGAGTTGACTGTTTTCTTGAGAATGCTTAGATTGAACTCTTTTAGAGAAATTCAGTATTTTCTGGGTTATCTCACTTTTTCTGTAGATATTCCACAGTAAATGATGTATCAGAAGACTTTTTCCTGTCTTCATGTGCTATTAGATTGTATGTGCTCATGGTACACAACATCATACTTAAATGAAGTGGTAAGGTATATTGAAGTGGAAGGTAAATTGCTTGCCCAATTTATGTCTTTATAGTTTAGATTGTCTTCTCATGTTGTTTTCCCTTAAATTCTTGAACATGTTTATAACTGTTTTCTTGCTAGCTAATTTCATAATTTCTGTCATTTTTAGTTCTGTTCCTATGATTTTTCTACTGGATATGGGTTGCAATTTGCCACTTTTTTGTATGTCCACTAATTTTTGATTGGGTGCTGGACATTATGTATGTGACACTGTATAGTGTTGAGATTTTGTTGTCCTCTTTTAAAAATGTTGAAATTAGTTTTGGCAGACAGTTGCTACTTTCAGATCACCTTGCTTCTTTTGAAGCCTCGTTTAAAATTTTGTTATATTGAGTTTAGTGTTGCCTTTATCCTAGGACCAATATAGCAGTACTACTAAGGTATAAACCCTCTCAGATCCCCTCTGATGGCCATAAATATTCAGAAAAGTCTTTCTGCCCTGGGTGGACAGAATTCAAATGTCCCCAAGCCCTGTGTGAACCCTTCCTTTACATGCTGGCCTTGTGGAGTTTCACCCTATGCATACAGAGTGACAGTATGCAGCCAAGAAATCAAGGAGGTCCTTGTGAGATTTTCTGAGTTCTTTCCCTGTAGTTTGCTCCCCTACAGTTTTCTGCCCTGGAAATTTTACCTGTCCCAGCCTCACCAAACTAGAATTTCTATCTCCTCATCCTAATGAAATGAGAGTCCACTTGAGTTTTCTCTCCCTGTGTCACAGTCCAAAAATTGCCTCCAGGTAGCATTGCCGGATTTAACAAATAAGAATACAACATTGTAGTGTATATATACTTATATTAAAAAATTATTCATTATAATCCGAAATGTGTTGTATATGTGAAATTTAACTAGATGTTCCTGTATTATGTCTCACAACCCCACCTCAAGACCAAAAGCCAGGACAATTGTAGGGCTCATTTTAATCCTATCACTTCTCTCAGGAATCAAAATGTTGAATATACTGTGATTCCAGTGTGTCTGAAAACAGTTGTTTCATATATGTTTTAAAGTTTTCTAGTTGTTTATAGTGGGAGGGTAATTCTGCACTGGTCATTCCTTCTTGCCTAGAAATTGAAGTCCATAGTACATCTTTAAATTTAAAGAAAGCAAGCAAACAAATAGGATAGCTGGAATTGTTCAGGGAATTATTGAAGAAAATAATAAATAAATGTGTCACTTCTACTCATCCTGGGGTATGCTACATAGAATTGCCTGTTTGAGAAAGAGCTAAATTATAATTCAGAGCATCTGCCTTTAATTCAGTATTCTTATTTGAAATCACCATTTCTCTTCTGCTTTATGGTCTCATCAGGCTTTAAATGTACGTTAGTTTCAGCTGCTCTGAAGAATGTCAACCTCTCTGGGAAGCCACAATTTATGCCTGGTGAATTCTGTGCAGGTCACAGATCCAACATTGTTAGAAAGTGCATCCCTGGCTGGGCACTGTGGCTCACCTCTGTGATCCCAGCACTTTGGGAGGCCAAGGAGGGTGGATCATCTGAGGTCAGGAGTTCGAGACCAGCCTGGCCAACATGGTGAAACCCTATCTCTACTAAAAATACAAAAAGTATCTGGGCGTGGTGGTGCACACCTGTAATTCCAGCTATCTGGGAGGCTGAGGCAGGAGAATCGCTTGAACCCGAGAGGCCGAGGTTGCAGGGAGCTGAGATTGTGCCACTGCACTCCAGCCTGGGTGACAGAGCAAGACTCAGTCTCGGAAAAAAAAAAAAAAAAGGAAAGTGCATCCCAAATACGCCTTGAAAATCTGTGAAATGCAGGCATCTTCATATGGGAAACAGAGTTCATTTTATTTATATGAATAAGTACAATGATGGCTCTCATATCTTGAGAAATTCAAATAGTGTTCATCAAACAATAGTTATATAGCATGGCAGAAAGAACTCAGGCCTAGTGAGGATGAGAAGGCAACTATTATTTATTGAGTATCTGCTATATGTCAAGTGTTACACATTCAGTGGTGTGCTGAAGCTGGCCCTTGCTGGCTCATACGGGATTATGATAGGCAATTATCAGGAATATCACCAGCTGGTTGCTAAACCACTGGTAGCTTGGAACTGGCCACTAGATGAATATTTACACCATAGAAATAACCAAGTACTACAAATTAGGGCTTTTCCCTCAACCGCAAGAGCCTATTATTAAATATTTACCATCTGGGCGCAGTGGCTCACGCCTGTAATCCCAGCACTTTGGGAGGCCAAGGCAGGCGGATCACCTGAGGTCAGGAGTTTGAGACCAGCCTGGCCAACATAGTGAAAGCCCATCTCTACTGAAAATACAAAAATTAGCTGGGTGTGGTGGTGCACACCTGTAATCCCAGCTACTCGAGAGGTTGAGGCAGGAGAATCACTTGAACCTGGGAGGTGGAGGTTGCAGTGACCCAAGATCACACCACTGCACTCCAGCCTGGGTGACAGAGGGAGACACCGTCTAAAAAATAAAAAATAAATAAATATAATATATATATGTATTTATATGTGTATATATACATATATTTATACATATGTATAAATATATATGTATATATAATATATAAATATATATGTACAAATATATATGTGTATATATAATATATATATATATATTAACCAGTACACCACTGTCACCTTTTTCATTACAGTTTATTTTCCAAACAAGTCTACAAGGTGCATATTAGAATGCAAAGTCTAAAGATAGGAAAAAAAAAACTCAGATTGCATAAATAACAAGTCCAAAAAACTCAGATTACGTAAATAACAAGTCCACATTTACCCAGAGAACAAGTAATGAAACTAATTCTATGTATCTCCTTGTCTTTTCTACTTACATTCTTATACCTTTGACTTAAGCCAAGTTTTTGCCTTAATATTATGTGGTCTTGGACCAAAACCTGACCATTCCCACCCTGGATTGTCCTTTCAGCTGTCAAGGTGGGAACATGAATTACTTAATCCCAGGGTCTCTTTTGGATATAGCAGTCTCTGCTGTCCACTACCTGGTGCTTAAAATTATGATACCACCAAATTTGCTTTGTTCAAATCTCCACCATCAAGGAAATACAATAAAGAGAATGTGTGTAGTGGATTGACTTACTGGTTTTTTGACAGAGAACAGTAACTTACCGTAAAATTACCTGTTTTATTTTTCTCAGCTTTAGACTTGAGAGTTACTCACCACCACTCTTGTCCCAGAAGGATAACCAAGTCTTTGTCTCATTGATGGTTTTATCCCTGAGGACGATGTAGATCTTTATTTTCAAATGATTCATTATGGAGATTAAAAGTGGAAATAATGAAGGACTACTTCAAAGGTAGAAGAGGGAAATATTCCCATTTTATTTTTTTTTTAGTTTATTTAGAGACAGGATCTGTTGCCCAGGCTGGAGTGCAGTGGTGCAATAGTGGCTCACTGCAGCTTTGACCTCCCGGGCTCAAGTGATCCTCCCAGCTCAGCCTCCTGTAGCTGGAACTACCAGTGTACACCACCATGCCTAGCTAATTTTATATATATATATTTTTGTAGAGATGGGGTCTTACTTTGGGTTTTTGTTGTCATTGTCATTTGGGGTTTTTTGGTGGTGGTTTGTTTTGTTTTTGAAAAGAGTCTCCCTATCGCCCAAGCTGGAGTGCCATGGCGCGATCTTGGTTCAATGCAATCTCCGCCTCCCTCGTTCAAGCGATTCTCAGGCCTCGGCTTCCCAAGTAGCTGGGATTTCAGGCGCACACCAGCACATCCGGCTAATTTTTGTATTTTTAGTAGAGACAGGGTTTCACCATGTTGGCCAGGCTTGTCTCAAACTCCTGACCTCAAGTGATCTGCCTGCCTCAGTCTCCCAAAGTGCTGGGATTACAGGCATGAGCCACCATGCCCGGCAATGGGGTCTCATTTTGAAATCCCATTTTAGAGGATGAAAATATTTCTGAAATCTGGGAGAAAAGTTGTAGGCTTATAAGTTTCAGAGGACTGAATTTATGGGTTGTTTATGGGGAAAACTGCAGGGATGTTATTGAGACCAGGTACTAAGCGCCTTGGCCTTCAGGGCTCAGCAAAGTTCCTCATAATGGGGCACCAGCAGAATAGAGCCACTAGTACAACCACTAGCCTTTGAGTGGACTGAGAAGTGATTTCTGAGTAACCATAGACTGAGGACTAAGACTTCCCTATTTTCTTTAACTAAGGAGGAAAGAGGATTGAGTTCTAAGACTGTTATATTTGGTCCTACATATTCATGAGTTAGGCATCTATGGATTCATAGACAATTCATAGATAGACAATCTGGATGGATTCATATGGATAGACAATACTCAGAAAAATTTCCAGAGTTAGAAAAAGTAAAATTTGAATATGTTGTGGACCAAGTACCACGTTGAATCGCATGAATGAAAGACACATGAATGAATATATAGGCATTGTAATAGGTATTGTAAGTAATTTAGACACGATTTAAAGTATACAGGAGGATACGCATAGGTGACATGGAATACCACCCTATTTTATGTAAGGGACTTGAGCATCTATGAATTTTGGTATCTGAGGGAGCTCCTGAAACCAATTCCTCAAGGATACCAATGGATGAATGTATTTGACTTTAGCAACTGGGCTTCAGACCAAAATCTGGTTGTCATGGAGAAATGTATACCCACTATATACAAATAATTAATGCTTTCCAATATGATAAGCAAAGAGATTCTATGATATATCTCTGTGGCAGGGTAGGGAAAAAATGATTTTAGAAACTGGCATAGTTCTTAGGGAATGTTCTATATCTTGCCCTCTCCCCAGTAAATCTCTCTCCATGAAGCTAGATGAAATTGTATGTACAAGAGATTTATTGGGAGAGGGTAAGGTATAAAAAGTAAATGGAGAGGGCAGAGTAGGGAAGAAAAGCCTTCAGATTGTGACGAAAGTATGATATCTTTGAAAGGAGAGCAGAGCTAAATTTGTAGGACGGGCCTCGGACTGCAAGACAGTTCTGAGAAAGTCTGGCCAGGTCAATGGGGGGTCCCTGGGCAAATTTCCCATGGGACTTCTATAGAGAAGTCCCCATCCGGCAAGAATGGCTCCCTCTATGTGTAGTTACTTACTACGTGTAGTTACTGGCTGGGAGCATCCCAGGGGAAGCACAATCTCAATGTGAGAGCCACAGCAGAAACAGAAGTTTGGCAGCTGGAAGCTGTCAGTCAGCTCTGCTCCTGAAGCAAGTGCCCTTCAAGGGACATCCGAGAGGTGCACCTCCATGTCTGCCATTTTTCAGGAAAGTATGTTTTTAGAAAAATACCAAGAGGCACTGCTTTGGGGTCCCAAGTGGGACCATGAGGCATGATCCGACAGGGGAAAAGGAAGTAAAAAAAGTGTTCACATTTTCACCTTCATAGAATCAGAAATTTGAGAGCACAATTCAGGATTAAAGGAGACAGGCAAAAAACATGGCAGGAAATGACCAACTGACTTTTTACAAACAGGGGTATCTAATACTCAGAGTTACATTTTTTGTGTGTCCCAATAAAATCCTTTGTGTCATTGCAAGCCATCAGTAAAATCTTTTATGTGTACAAACACCTCATGGGAACATGTGTGTACATGTGTGTGTTTAAGTCAAGAAAAAAGGCTGTGTTCTATTTGTAGGTCAATAAGATACAAAACCAGGTGCAGTGGTCATGGCTATAATTCCAGCACTTTGGGAGAGGTCAAGGCAGGAGGATCATTTGAGGCAAAGACTTTGAGACCAGCCTGGGCAACAGACCAAGACTCTGCCTCTACAAGAAATTAAAAAATTAGCCAGGGGCAGTGGCACATGCATGTAGTGCCAGCTACTTGGGAGTTGAGGAAAGTGGATTGTTTGAGCCTAGGCTGCAGTGAGCTAAGGTAGTGCCACTGCACTCTAGCCTGGGCACAGAGCAAGACCCTGTTTCAGAAAAAAAGATACTAAACAGGGACATTGTTGCAGGAAAAGAAAGACAATTCATAAATGAATTAATTCTGTAGAAACAGGAGTTCCGAGCCAGAGGTGGTCACTAGAGAGCATAGTTACCCAGGAATTCACAGGAACCTTGGGGAGGGCATTGGAAATTCCAGATTGTGCAATGAGAGCATTGGATCCATTTTGTCTAGCTTTCCTGGGGTCAATGCAGATTGACTTCAACTACGAGGTCTTCATGCTTAACCACTGCCAACCCATAGTCATGTATGGAGATGTGAAACAGTGGTAAGAATAAAGAAGAGACACCAAGAAATTACATTGCTTTCCAGGGTTTTCCTCTGTCTTCTATGCAATTTTTAGTGCAATTCTGCTAACATATCTTTTCTCCTTCTCTATACCTCCTTTATAAGATATAATGGTTTCAGTGGTCTATCACATAGAACGCCACTCTTCAGACTGGGCTGAGAAAGTGTTATACGTTATTTTTTCCCATTCTGCAAACAAATCCTTGTTTTTAAATCTAACTGATTGGCATGGATCTCATAAACAACCACCTGTCTCAGACCCAGAATGCCTTATCTCTTCACTTATTCCAATTTTAACTGGTGTATTGAAGCTTTCTTCAATTAATAATAACAATAGTAATATTTGTATGAATATCTACCTAAATTATTTCCCATGTATTATCTTCGAAAAGACCCAGTAATGCAGGCAGGGCAAGTATTAATATTGCAACCACTTATAGATGAGAACATTTAAGTTTTGAGCGGATGGTATAAAGTCATGCTGTAAATGGTAGAGCCAGAATTTGAATCCAGATATTTAATGTTAAAAAGCCTCCCTTTTCCATTATACTGCTTTTCTAAGGCTCCTTCCATGTGGATCTAAATAGTCCATGATTTGGTGACATTGGGAGTCACAAATATGTTTTAAGCAATGGCCGTATCTTTCTAGGGACCCTCCCTTAAGAAGTAGACCCTGAGACAAGGGTTTGAATGCAAGTACAGACATACCTCAGAGATATTGCAGGTTCAGTCTCAGACCATTGCAATAAAGCAAGTCACATATTTTTCATTTCCCAGTACATATAAAAGTTATGTTTATATTACACCAAAAGTAATTGCAACAAAAGCCAAAATTGACAAATGGGATCTAATTAAACTAAAGAAGCTTCTGCACAGCAAAAATAACTATCATTAGAGTGAACAGGCAACCCACAGAATGGAAGAAAATTTTGGCAATCTATCCATCTGACGGAGGTCTAATATCCAGAATCTACAAGGAACTTACACAAATTTACAAGAAAAAAACAAACAACCCCACCAAAAAGTGGGCAAAGTATATGAACAGACATTGCTCAAAAGAAGACATTTATGCAGCCAACAAACATATGAAAAAAAGCTCATCATCACTGGTCATTAGAGAAATGCAAATCAAAACCACAATGAGATACCATCTCACACCAGTTAGAATGGCGATTATTAAAAAAGTCAGGAAACAACAGATGCTGGCGAGGCTGTGGAGAAATAGGAACACTTTTACACTGTTGGTGGGAGTATAAACTAGCTCAATCATTGTGGAAGACAGTGGGGCGATTCCTCAAGGATCTAGAACCAGAAATACTATTTGACTCAGCAATCCCATTACTGGGTATATATCCAGAGGATTATAAATCATTCTGCTATAAAGACACATGCGCATGTATGTTTACTGTGGCACTACTTACAATAGCAAAGACTTGGAACCAACCCAAATGCCCATCAATGGTAGACTGGATAAAGAAATTGTGGCACATATACACCATGGAATACTATGCAGCCATTAAAAAGGATGAGTTCATGTCCTTTGCAGGGACAAAGATGAATCTGCAAGCCATCATTCTCAGCAAACTAACACAGGAACAGAAAACCAAACACCACATGTTCTCACTGATAAGTGGGAGGTGAACAATGAGAACATATGGACACAGGGAGGGGAACATCACACACTGGGCCTGTTGTGGGGGTGTGGCGAAAGGGGAGGGAGAACATTAGGACGAATACCTAATGCATGTGTGACTTAAAACCTAGATGACAAGGCCGGGCGTGGTGGCTCACATCTGTAATCCCAGCACTTTGGGAGGCCAAGGTGGGCGGATCATGAGATCAGGAGAGCGAGACCATCCTGGCTAACACGGTGAAACTCCATCTCTACTAAAAATACAAAAAAAAAAAATTAGCTGGGCGTGGTGGTGGGCGCCTGTAGTCCCAGCTACTCGGGAGGCTGAGGCATGAGAACGGCATGAACCCGGGAGGCGGAGCTTGCAGTGAGCCAACATAGCACCACTGCACTCCAGCCTGGGCGAAAGAGTGAGACTCCATCTCAAAAAAAAAAAAAAAAACCTAGATGATAGGTTTATAGTAACAAACCTGCATGTTCTGCACATGCATCCCAGAACTTAAATAAAATTTAAAAAATAAATCTATTTTTGTCCTCACAGCACGCAGTCTACCCTGAAGTACCTCTAGAATTTTTCTATCAGAAGGGATTATGACAGCAATCTGGATGGAAATAGGGCCCAGGAAACTTGTCTTAAGAGATATGTTAAGAGATATGTGTATATAGAATGCATATTAAATCAACAAACAAAAAAAGTTATGTTTATATTATACTGTATTATATTAAGTATGCAATACCACTGTGCCTAAAAAAGCAATGTACATACCTTCATTTTAAAATATCTTGTTGCAAAAAAAAAAAAAGTCTTGTTGCTAAAAAAGACTACCAATCATCCAAACCTTCAGCAAGTTGTAATCTTTTTGCTGGTGGAGGCTCTTAAATCAGTGTTGATGGCTGCTAACCAGGATGGTAGTTGCTGAAGGTTGGAATAGCTGTGGCAATTTCTTAAAGTAATAGTGAGGTTTGCTACATCAGTTGACTCTTCCATTCAGGAAAGATTTCTCTGAAGCATAAGATGCTGTCTGATAGCATTTTATCTATATAACTTCTTTCAAAATTAGTGTAAATGCTCTCAAACTCTGCTGCTGCTTTATTAACTAAGGTTATGTCATATTTTAAATCCTTTGTTGTGTCATCTCAATAATGTTCACAGCATCCTCACCAGGAGGAGATTCCATCTCAAGAAACCACTTTCTTTGCTCATCCATAAGAAGCAACACCTGAACTGTTCAAGATTTTGTTTTCTTTTTTGAGACAAGGTCTTGCTCTGTTGCCTAGGCTGGAGTGCAGTAGTATGATCATGACTCACTGCAGCCTCCATCTCCTGGGCTGAAGCAATCCTCCCGCCTCAGCCTTCCAAGTAGCTGGGACTACAAGCACATGCTATCATACCCAGCTAATTTTTTTTAAAAAATTATTTTAATAGAGAGAAGTTCTCACTATGTTGCCCAGGCATGTCTCAAACTCCTGAGTACAAGTGATCCTCCTGCCTCAGCCTCCTAAAGTGCCGAGATTACAGTCATGATTACTAGGATTACAGGGCCACTTCACCAGGCCCTGTTCAAGTTTTATCATGAAGTTGCAGCAATTCAGTCACATTGTCAAGCTCCACTTCTAATTCTCCTGCTATTTCCACTACATCAGTAGTTATTTCCTCCACTGAAGTCTTAAACCCCTCAAAGCCATCCATGAGGGTTGAAATAAACTTCTTCCAAACTCCTGCTAATGTTGCTATTTTGACCTCCTCCCATGAATCACAAATGTTTTTTTTTGAGATGGAGTCTCACTCTGTTGGCCAGCCTGGAGTGCAACGGCACAATCTTGGCTCACTGCAACCTCGGCCTCCCAGGTTCAAGCAATTCTCCTGCCTCAGCCTCCTGAGTAGCTGGGATTACAGGTGCCTGCCACTACACCTGACTAATTTTTGTATTTTTAGTAGAGATGGGGTTTCGCCATGTTGGCCAGGCTGGTCTTGAACTCCTGACCTCAGGTGATCCACCCACCTTGGCCTCTCAAATGCTGGAATTACAGGTGTGAGCCACTGTGTAGGGCCCACAAATGTTCTTAGTGGCATCCAGAATGGTGACTCAGCACATGCTGTTGGAAAAAATGACACCGATAGACTTGCTTGACGCAGGGTTGCCACAAACCTTCAATTTGTAAAAAACAAAAGCAGTATCTGCAAAGCACAATAAAGCAAAGCAAAATAAAATAAGGTGTCTCATTATAGTTTATTTTAGGAGGTCTACAGTTTATTTTAGGAGGCGAAGAAGATCCAGGAGAATGGGGAAATGTCAAGGGGGGAAAAGGCAACCAATAAAGTCTGAAATTAAGATAGCTAAGATTCTAAGTGACTGAAGCATAATCTTTGTAATCTCTCTGGGGAAACTCTTGGAGCTGTGAAGAACACAAAGCTCAGTTATCCCACCTGAAAGGCGAGGGAGCTGGGGTGTGCCTAAACTCCAGCCAGTCTTTGGTTGAGGGCTGCTCCCAGTGAATGTAATTCTGCCAATACTTCCAGCAGACTGGACAGCAAAACTGGCTCAGGTAGTGAGAGAAAGCCCTCAGGGAAGAAATACAAGTGCTGGCAGCTGGCAGTTGGGCCCGTATGCACTGAAGTGGTACAGATTAAGGAATATGAGTCAGGCACCAAAGCATCTTCGTGGAAGTTTCAATGGAACAGCGTATACACAGACTTCATGCTCACTTTTCTCTAATAATAAATAATTGGAATAGAATATAGCTTTACAATTTTAAGAGCCCTTTCACATATATTATAGGATTATTAAAAAGTCCTTTGATATAAACAGCATTATGAATATGGAAAAATCAGGGATAAAAATAAATTGGTCACTTGCATTGAATGCTCTCTAGAAAGTACAAATTTTACCTTCTGAGGATTATCATAAATTTAAAAGTTCTTGTTTTGTTACACCAAATTAATTATTCTAAATTACAGTCTTCCTTATTTTGAGAATTTTCAGACCCTTCTTTGGTGGGGCAGGCAAGGGAGTAGGGAAACAGGAGCTGTGGGTGATGAAGACCATTTTTTTTTTTTTCCTGAGACAGAGTCTGGTTCTGTTGCCCAGACTGGAGTGCAGTGGTGCAGTCTTGGCTCATTGCAACCTCCACCTCTCAGATTCAAGTGATTCTCATGCCGCAGCCTCCTGTAGCTGGGACTACAGGTGTGCACCACCACACCCGGCTAATTTTTGTATTTTTAGCAGAGACAGGGTTTCACCATGTTGGCCAGACTAGTCTCAAATTCCTGACCTTGTGATCCACCTGCCTCGGCCTCCCAAAGTGCTGGGATTACAGGTATCAGCCACTGCACCCGGCCTGATGAAGAGCATTTTAAAACCCCAATCTAAAACCTCTTTTTCAGATCTATACAAGCTAGTATACCACTTTATAACCTCATTTTAAAAAAAGATTAATTAACTGCTGGAATCAGAAAACATAAACAATGTATGGATTAAGTCAAATCAATTCAAATCAATAAGTCAATTGCTATTCAATTGTTCACTTATGTACATTTTACATCACAATATACAGTAGAATAAATATTTTCTTCATAAAGTAGTTTAAATCAAAGTGTTTTTCCTTCCCCTTCTCCAAGGTCTGGTGAGATGAACTTACTTCAATGCAGCCAACACTGAAAAGTATGGAAAAGCCCCAGGAAAGTCGTAAGTAGGAGATTTTCTGTTTATTAGCTTGTTTTTCAGGGCAGCTAAATGAATGGCAACTCTGGACAACCACTTTCAAGGGATTATCCCTAATGAATTAGATTGTTTTAGAAAACCCTCCTATCTAAATTCATTGATTCCTGGTTAATGCAAAGGAGTGACTCTGCTGCCACTACACTTGAATGAGAAAACTAATGACACAGATTATAAGAATTTAGTCAAGGTACAGAGTTTCCTGTATGTCATATTTTTGTGTTATCAAAAAGATAAATAAAATATTAAGACATTAAAAGTTTTACATTTAAAAATCTTCTTTAAAAGACATTAAATCTTATTAATGTGCTAGTTATTTATTTATTTATTTATTTTTTGAGACAGAGTTTCCCTCTTGTTGCCCAGGCTGGAGTGCAATGGCACAATCTTGGCTCACTGCAACCTCCGCCTCCCGGGTTCAAGCGAGTCTCCTGCCTCAGCCTCCCGAGTAGCTGGGATTACAGGCATGCACCACAAGGCCCAGCTAATTTTGTATTTTTAGTAGAGATGGGGTTTCTCCATGTTGGTCAGGCTGGTCTTGAACTCCCAAACTCGAGTAATCTGCCTGTCTCAGCCTCCCAAAGTGCTGGGATTACAGGAGTGAGCCACCACACCCAGCCATGTGTTAGTAATTTATTAAGTTTCTTATTATTTTTGAGACGGAGTCTTGCTCTGTTGCCAAGGCTGGAGTGCAGTGGCATAATCTCGGCTCACTGCAACCTCCGCTTCCCAGGTTCAAGCAATTCTTCTACCTCAGCCTCCTGAGTAGCTGGAACTACAGGCGGATGCCACCATGCCTGGCTAACTTTTTCTATTTTTAGTAGAAATGGGGTTTCACCTAAAGTTAAACAGCAAACCTCTAACAAACTAAATTTAAATAATTAATTCTGACATAAGTGGAGAAGCATTGTGATTAAAAAATGCAATCAGGATTTTTTTTTTTTTTTTAAGGAAAACTGAGCACCAAGGATTTGCCACTACAGATTAAATCTTTTCTGAAACCATGGGATTTTCCTTTCAGCTGTTCCACTGTTGTTTGTCTTGCCTTCATCCTTTCTAGTTTAAACATCAAAATGAAAATACAAAGGCAGCATGTTTGGGGACAATAGAATACATTTGGACCCAAAGTGTCATGAGAATGAGGCTGTATTGGACAGGACAAAAGGTGCTCTTGCTCTCATTTGCTGTGGTTCACCAGTTGTGCCAGCTTCCTGGAGAACCATCACTTTAAGGTACTACAGGCCAAAGAAAGAAATGGGCCAACTTTAATCAGAGTTCCACAGACTCAAGTGTTCACTGCTAATTCACTTATAAATTGGCACATTATCAAAAATAAAAATTCTTCAAAAATTATCTACAAGTCCCAGCTACTTGGGAGGCTAAGGCAGCAGGAGGATCACTTGAGTTCAAGTCCAGGCTGGGCAACATAGCAACACCCTGTCTCTAAAAAAGAGAGGAAATAAAAAAAAGTAATTCATGGCCTGATACTTAATTGCCAGGTGTAGATCCACCTATAGAACATAAACAATTCCTTATTTTTTTTTTTTACATTTCTTTAGGGCACTAAATATTCCCAATTAAGATTATTATTTAATCTTCATAGTAAACCTCTAAGGTCAACAGAAAGGATAATTATCTACCTTTAACTGGTGATGAAACGGTGGCTCAGAGATTAATGTCTAACATTTCAAAAGCTACCCTTCATATCCCCCTTGTACTGTTAATTTTACTAGTTTCTTCTCTAATATAATAAAGATACATGAGGAAAACATAAAGTCACAGCTTTGAATTATAAGGCTATCATATTGATAGGATTGATTGCTTTCGGATAAGGCAACAAAAAGGAAAAGTCTTATTTTTTTGGAACATGTTCTTTCTTTATATTAATTCAATTGTCAGGAAGCTTTCAGTTACCAAGTAAGGGAAGGGTGCAAAGATAAAAATGAAAGACGTATTTTCTGCCCTTCAGAGATGTCCAATCTAACAGATAAGATAGCAGATAGCTTCTTGGAAGGTAGATCTATAATGCAGAAGGCCTTTGTTTCTGGGGGATCTTCTTCCTTTACAACACTCTGCATGGCACTCTTTGTTGAGAGACCTAGAACTGGGGGGATTAGAAGGGACAGTACACAGTAATATCTCTCATGTCTCACTCCAAGTACTGGAGTGAGGCTTTGAGGGGAAACACTGGGAAAGATCCAAACGACTGGTGCAAACAGCTCTTGTTAGGCTTTTCTTACATTCTTTTATATTCTTTTAATCATTATTATTATTATTTGCCTTTTTTCTCTTGGGAAGACCCTGGCTTCTCTAAAGCACAAGAATGCCAAGTCCAAATGTGACCAAAATAAGGGCTTAAATAGTGCTAAAGACACCCTAGTCATACTCCCACCAATACGGCCCGTTTCCAGCATTTCAAACAACAGTTCCACACTATTTCCTCATATTCAAATTAACTATTAACTTTTTTTTTTTAATGTTATGCTCAGAATATCTCATGACTTGAAATGTTCCTTAACTGGGTGTTTGGGCTATATTTATATCTACACTGCCTTCTAATTATGTATGTATTTGTTTGGAAGGATTTATTAGACCTAAACTATTGCATGTTTCCTCCTATTCTGTTTCTGGTGTTGATTAACCTGTTTCTTCATTTTCAAAGTCACTCTAAGTTCTATTCTGTATCTCCCCAATGTTTGTAACTGCTCAACTTTTTGTCTTTGTTCTCAAAGGGAACACTTCCATATTCATCATCTCAGTCAATGATGGTTATCAAACTACACTAAGCTCAAGGCTGATTGATGCATACTACCACTTCATATATTCCCCCTCAATTTCTCACATCGCTGATGAGTCATTTAGAAACCACTGACTCAACACTAGCAAAACTTGGGGATATATTGCTCTGGTTCTTGAAAATTCATGACTTCTTAAAAAAGAAGTACAAAAAAAAACAGCAGTAACATTCACAAGAAAAGCAGACTCCTAGCAAGCAGCCCTAGTAATCCTTACTTGCTGGACAGAACCAAATCAACTGGGCAGCTAGTAACTACTACTTTTTTTTTCTTTTCTTTTTTTTGAGAATGGAGTTTCGCTCTGTCACCCAGGCTGGAATGCAGTGGCACAATCTTGCCTCACTGCAATCTCTACCTCCCAGGTTCAAGCGATTTTCGTACCTCAGCCTCCCAAGCAGCTGGGATTACAGAGGCACGCCACCACACCTGGTTAATTTTTGTACTTTTAGTAGAGACGGGGTTTCACCATGTTGGCCAGGCTGGTCTCAAACTCCTGACCTCAAGTAATCCACCTGCCTCAGCCTCCCAAAGTGCTGGGATTACAGGTGTGAGCCACGGTGCCTGGTGTTGCTACTTCTTACTTCAGGGTAGGGGCAACTTTAGTCTTGGCTATCTGGCTATTGCTCACAGCATAGCCTTTCACAGATTTAAGCAGAGCTATTATGCTCTTAATATAGACATAATGTAATAAGTTTAATTATCAAGTTTCCTAGATCTGAGTAGAAATACACAAAAAGCAAGTTGGAGCAAAAGAAACAAACTCATAGTAGTAAGTAGCAACAGCTGACAGTATGAAGGGACAACAGAGGAAAGCAGAGAATAAATGTAAGAATCTAAAAAACCAAAGCAGCCCGAGGTCCATTAACATAAGAGCAGCTGTAATCCTGTAGCCCTTGTGCTGAGTACCAGGAGAGAAAAGAAAATATTTGGAGAAATAATGGCAGAAAACTTTCCAATTTTATTAGAAAGCAATAACCTATACATCCAATAACCTTAATGAATGCTCTGGAAAAAAAGCAAAGATGCCCACAAGCAGATACTTTATAGTATAAATGATGAAAGTCAAAGACAAGGAGAAGTTTTAAAATCAGCAAGAGAAAAACAATGCATCACTTACAAAGGTACTTCAATAAGATTTAAGATTAACACCTTACTTCTCATCAGAAACCATGGAAGCCAGAAGGCAATAGAAAAACATTTCATATGCTCAAAGAAAAAAGTAGGCAACCAAGAATCTTATATACAGTAAAGCTATCTTTCAAAAACGAAGATGAAATAAATACTTTCCCAGATAAGCAAAAGTGAGAATTTGTTAGCAGACTCATTTTACAATACTAAACGAAGTTCTTCAGGCTGAAATCAAGTGACCCTACAGAAATATGAATCTACAGAAACAAACAACATTGATAATTATATAATGATAAATGCATATTTTTCCTCCTTTAATTGATTTAAAAAAGCAATTTCAAATAATATGTATATAATGGATTGTTGGGCCTATATAACATATAGAAATGTAATGTATGTGTAGTATAACAGCACATAGGAAGTGAGGAAAAACAAAGCTGTAATGGGCTAAGGAAATGACTACAGATGGTAAAGTAGTAACTATAACAATGCATTGTTGAGTTTTTAACATTAATATATTATGTAGGCATTGCCTAAAAAGTACTTTAGACCTGGTACTCAGTGAGAGTAAGTTTCAGATATTATTATCCTATTCATTACACTCCCTACCAAAACAAAACACAAAATTCAATATTGCTCACCCAAATAAAGGAATCCTCCCTTCCTCCAGCTACTTTTATTTGCTGCTGTGATAGCCAGGCTAAAATCACATTTGAGAATTACTTCTCCTTTATCTATTCTTGGGTCTTATGATTTCAGAAGTCCAGAAGTCAGTTTCTGACAGTGAAAACCAGGAGACAGCAAAGAAACAGGTTTCCCCCCTTCTTTTTTTACCATAAAAAATAACACACCAACATAAAAGATACCTTTCTAAGTAGGTCAAGGAAAAAAACTCACCCATAATCCTATTGCCTCAACACAATCATTTGTTTCATTGTATTTATTTCCTTCTGCTTTTATTCCATAGACACTTAACATTTTATTTTACAGAGGTGTAATCATTTATACTCTCTTTTTCATTTAGGATTACACTGAATACTTTAGCAAGTTTAATTATCATTTTTGACAGCACCAGATATATTTAGGGATATATAAACTATTTTCTTTTGTCTCCCTCCCTTCTGCCTATTCTATTTCCCAGGGATGGGCCTTGAAGGCTTGGAGCCCAGACTTCTAGACTTAAAAGAGCTCAAAAAGTAGCAAATTCTCACCTTGGTGAAGTAATATAGATGGCCTCTGACTTTACCAAAGTTATTAGGTGTTCAAATAGAAACACAAGTTTCATCTAAGATTCATAACATGAGAATGCTAATTATAAGTTTTGATTTATAGCCTATTAATTCACCATAGTGCCCCTATATTCGTAAACCTACCTGCTACCCTCTCTACTTCTTTTCTTCTTCAAAAACCAGAAGACTGAATCTACTTCAATTCAATATACTGCCTTAAGTAGTTGTTTTAGAGGAAAAAGAAATCCAAATTTTGAATTAATCAAGTACTACAGTGGCTGAAACTTGCATTTTATTAGGAGATAAAAATTATCTAAAAACAGCATTTCCCCATTTTTCTAATATAACGTCATTTTTTAAAGCACACTATTAAAACTTTTTTCTAAAAGTGTCATATTATGCAAATTTAGTACATGGCCTACAAGAGGAAATAGAGGGAGTAAAATAGTTTCATGTCCATCTGGCTTCATATGAAAAAGCCAGTTTAACAGCTTTCAGCTCACTGACATTTGTTAAGACCTTTGTACTTTCCCTAAAAAAAGAAAAACACACAACTCTAATGTCAAGTGGGTCATTTCCAGCATAGAGGTGTTTGCTTCCTTCCTTAGCATTACTCATTCAACTACTCAGTCAGAGGCATAATCCATTTAGAGATACGATAGACAAATGTCTTCTCCATTCTGCAAGTTCAAACTCAAAGCCTAATTCCAAGTATCGTAAGCATAAATCGTTACTTTTTTGGTTACTGGACATTTGGGGTGCACATTATCAGAATGCATCATGTTATCATGTTTGAATAAATTGCCTATTTTAAAACAAAGCAACAAGCTAAAAACTAATTCTTAATAACTATATTGATACTTTTTTCAATGTAATTGCTTATTCTGTGTGTTACAATTTGTAGTAAATCAGCTTCTGAAGTAAACACTTGTTTATTCAGGTGTCCGTGGCTACCATCCTCACTAGGTTTCAACATAACTAAATAACTGTAACTGTGCCTAGTAAAATGAATTGGTATTAAATTCTTTAATCATTAACTTGAGAATTAATTGGCACAATCTACAATCTACCAATTTACTATTCAATGAATAACTAGCTGACAAGGAGGAACTTACCCATTAAAAAAATACAATTGTGACTAACATTGGAGAGCAAATAAGTTTATGCCATATAATTTGAAAGGATCATTGGTATATTAATCCAGTTAAGTTTGGTAAAGAGAAGATAATGGAATACATAGTACCGTCGTTGACAACTGTAGACCTTGAGAAAATCACTTCCCTTCTTTATGTTTCTGCACCTGTAAAATAAAGGGATTAGGCTATATCATCTCTGCAGTTTTCATAATCTGAGTTTATGTGGCTTTCCATAACTGTTTATGAAAAATCACTCTTAAGATTTTGTCATGTATGTCTAAATGCAATAATACCACTATTTACATGATAATTGCTGTCAGTCTACAATTTCTAAAATTCATTTTATAATTATTTTTGCAGAGACAGGGTCTCATTCCATTGGTCAGGTTGGAGTGCAGTGGCACAATCAGTTCACTGCAGGCTTCTAGTCTTGGACTCAAGTGGTCCTCCCACCTCAGACTCTTAAGTAGCTGGGATTACAGGCTTGAGCCACCTCGCCCTGCTTAAAATTCATTTTCACTTATGAAGCTCTCTTAAAGTGAACACTACCTATATATTTATAGACATCACCAAGAAAAAAAAATCTATGGTATATATTCATGTAGTATACAGAACTGGTAAATTTGTATAAGAAACCTGGAAAAATATGAAGATGACAAACTAGTTCATGAAAGTTCTTCTTTATCATTCTTTTTTGTACTTGGAGGATATGGCAGGAGACCAAGGATTTGTATTACTATCGAAATTGCACTATGTTAGTATGCACAAAAGCCAAATATCAAAACAAACTGGGACCATTCTATTAAGGCTAAAAACTGATATGAGCCATTATGTGTGAGTAGGGCTGAAATTTTCACATTACATTAGAAATGTAAGGGATATTATTATTCAATTAGTTCCATTTATTTCTAGTGAGAAAACTGAGGTCCAGAAGTAACTTGCCCAATGTTGCAGATCTAATCACTGTTAGCTGACAAGAGGCCCAGATGTAATTGCCAATTTAATTATTCTACATCATACTGTCTTCTAAAAACCATAGGTAAGCTCTCAGGAGTAAGTAGGGGAAATCAAAATGGAATACAAAGTCTCAAACGACCTTACACACAGTACATCTAGTTCAACTTTTCATTTAAATCTGGAATTTCTTCTGTGACACCTATGACAGATGTCATTCAGCTTCTGCTCTGTCTCTAGTGATAAGATACTCATTAATGCTTAGGAAGCAATCCCTTTCCTTCATGGACAAATAGCCATAAAGTTATTTCTCATACTGAGCTCTAATCTGGTATTGTGTAATTTTCACCCAGTCCTGCTCTGAGAGCCAGACAGAATACATTGTACATGCCTCTCAAATATTTGAAGGTAGCTAGTACTCCTTAGTCACATCTTTCAGCTGGTTTGAGAGTTTCAGTTTATGGTACCTTTTCCAACTTGGCAAATATCTCAGGATTTGCTCTAATTTGTAAATATCCTTTCACTGCATCCTGGAATAACATTAGTAATGTAAATGTGGTTTGAACAGCACTTTGTGTATCATTTTCCCATGATGTATTTTTCACCACTCTAAAATTAGTCAGTCTACACAACTGACTTATATGTTATTTCCAGCAAGCGAAAATCTCCAGATTTTTTCATCTTGACAGGTGCTGTTTCCTTTTTCTATTAATGGCCTATTTGTTTTTAGGATAAAGACTAGGGTTCATCATGCCATCTGTAATTGTGTTCCTAATTAGCAGCCTCATGCGTAGGCCAAACTTTCTTTTCTTTTTTTTTTTTTGAGACAGAGTCTCGCTCTGTCACCCAGGCTGGAGTGCAGTGGTGCAATCTCGGCTCACTGCAACCTCCCTCCACCTCCCGGGTTCAAGTGATTCTCCTGCCTCAGCCTCCCAAGTAGCTGGGACTACAGGCGTGTGCCACCACGCCCAGCTAACTTTTTGTGTTTTTAGTAGAGACAGGGTTTCATCATGTTAGCCAGGATGGTCTCGATCTCCTGACCTCGTGATCCACCTGCCTCAGCCTCCCAAAGTGCTGGGATTACAGACACGAGCCACCGCACCTGGCCCAGTCTTCATATTTAACTGCACCTTCCTTCCTCTAGGCTTCCATATATTATTCATTCCCCTCAGCTAGGAATGCTTCCCCTGGGTCACCCAGGTCTACCCAATTCTTAGTTATCCTTCAAAACTTAGCTGAAATACCACTTCTCTGGGGGATTCTTCCTTGCTCTGCTCCCCATGTTCCCATCCCAAAAGTACCTTTTACCTGTTACAATACCTTACAAATCTCCTTTAGCCCTTATCAA
Source organism: Symphalangus syndactylus (assembly GCF_028878055.3). NCBI lineage: Eukaryota > Metazoa > Chordata > Mammalia > Primates > Hylobatidae > Symphalangus > Symphalangus syndactylus. The sequence continues at coordinate 72,588,236 of NC_072425.2, read as the reverse complement.
AATAGTAGTATTTGTGCAATGAGGTGCCTGTCTCCTTAGCTATACCATGAAATCTATGAGGACACAGTCTGTCTTTACCTAGCACAGGTTTTTGCATGATTTATACATTCAGTAACTGTCTGTTGAATGAAGGAACACTGAATGAATAGGATCAATATTTAGATTTCCCCAGGTAATCAAAGAAAACATTTAGCTAAGCCCTGGGTTGTATGCTGTACAAAGAAGAAACTGTATAGGTTACAAGACAATTTTGGGAAAGAAAGACCTCTCCAAAAAAAGTGATGATATAATTTAAAAAATTTTCAAACTATGTCCTATAAAAACGAAGGGTAATTTTTTTTCACTCTTTCTAGTGTGGGGGTGGGGAGCATGGAAAAAGGCAAATAAGCACAGGTCAGTGGTATATTTGTTGTTTTACTGTTAATTTGACACATCTGAACCAAAGCATTCACAATACTTGATATACTTTGAAGAGAGTCATATACTATAGTCTTAAACATAACCACGGAACAAGCAGAACAATTAAAACTACATAAGGCCTTAAAATATATCCACAGTGTGTATTATTTCCATATTCATTCATTTACAAATTAGACTACATACCATTAATTTTATTTTTATTTTTCTTTCATTGTTTTATTCAGGCAGGGTTCATTCAAGGAAAGGCAACTTAGTTTTTATATGTGTGAGCTTTAGTTTTTTACTATATTGGTTAATATAAAAGTTATGAATTAAACGTATTCTTATCTCTTGTATCCAGGAGGGAATCCATGAAATTCTCAGATAGTAATCCAAAACAATAGGTCTTATTTTAAAAAATAGCCAAAGTGGGCCAGGCGTGGTGGCTCATGCCTGTAATTCCAACACTTTGGGAGGCCGAGGAGGGCAGATCATGAGGTCAGGAGTTCAAGACCAGCCTGATCAACATGGCAAAACCCTGTCTCTACTAAAAATACAAAAATTAGCCAGGTGTGATGGCAGGCATCTGTAATACCAGCTACTCAGGAGGCTGAGGCAGGAGAATCACTTGATCCCGGGAGGCAGAGGCTGCAGTGAGCCGAGATCGTGCCACTGCACTCCAGCCTCAGTGACAGAGCAAGACTCCATCTCAAAAAATGAAAAAAAAAAAAGCCAAAGTAAAAAGGGATCTGATAGCCAGTCTGTTTGTGGTCTTTAAGATCAACTCATAGACTTCCAGGATTTCATACAATGAAGACTACTGCAATTCTGTGAAGACTATGAGATCAGTCAAAATTTAAAACATCGCATACAAAATCATTCTTGAAATCTCTAATGCCTTTTAAATAACCAGCATGAAAATTTTAAGTAGTTGCCTCACAGTACCAAACTTAGAAGTCAAAACTAGTTAAAATTCAGTGCTATCATGACTTCTCATTCACAAGGTAACTCATTGGTAAATTAACAGATGGCATAAAAATTAAGATTTACATCTTTTTTAAAGGATAAATGTATGTAATCAGAGTATACAGAAAATTCAATGTATTTTACAATAAAATAGCTTTAAACTTCTATCCCTGTACAACAGGGTTTAGGTTAATTCTAGTGAACTTACATGGTTTTAAATCTCTTTTACAGTTCATTCTATTATGAGTACTTAAATTGATTTAGATACATAGCTTTTTTCAAAATAATATTACAGTTGTATTCCAGGATAAGATTTAGTATATTGAGATGTTTTAAAAATATTTATAAATTTGTTTCTAGTATGCAAAAGCATTTGGCAATACTTTTACAGCATTTGATTTTATAGAATTAAAATCTCATACAGTACTCATCTTGATGTTAAAAAAAAAATTCACAGAAAAAATATAAATTACACAGCCTGACTGCGGGGTACTGTTATTTCCAGTTTTTAGTTCTGGTAATTAAAACCTTCATTAAGTCTGTTAACAAATCATTACCTGTACATTTATGAAGGCAACTGACATGATTTGCAAACAAAACCTTCAGGTTTTATGTTATTTACCAAAGAGTGCAGTTCAGCAAGAAAGGAAAACCCAGTAGCAAATTTACAGAATATTTTACAAATTTACCAGTTCCTGTGACACAAACTGTTTCAACCTTTCAAGATACTGTCCATAAAGTTCCACATCATTGTGACCTGCTCCTTCAACCCAGAGAGGCTCCACAGGTCTTTGGCAACGTTCAAACAATGCAAGGCCATGTGAAAAGTCAATGACTTCATCTTCAGTCCCATGAATTATTAAAACTGGAGAGGTTATCTTAGAGATTTTGTCAATGCTGCAGGGAAAAAGGAAGGGGGAAAAATGCAATAAATTAACTATGTAAAGGAACATATTCTTGTGCTATATCAGACAGATACCTCAAATATGAGAACTGTATGAATCAGTTCAGAAGGTAAGAATGTCTCTTGAATTTCCAGTAAGATTCAAAAATTGCCTTTTACATACTCTCTACCTTAAGATTATCTGAGGAAGTTATTTTCATGCACTTGTTTTGATGGTTTTGCTGGAATCACTCAATGCTCTTGTCACTCTACTGTACCTTTCTACAATGTTGACTTTTGGCACAGAGAAACTTAGGTGTCCAGAAGAAGAGAAAACTTAAGAACCATTTCAAGTATGCGCTAATTTCACTTTCTGCACTCACTATATTCTTTCTCCTAGTCTCCTACTAAAATGACAGCAAAATGTTTTATGTTTATGTTCTTATTGAAGATAAAGATACAAAAACAAGGAGAATGTACTAAAATATAATCAAATGTTGGAGCTGGAAAGAAGATTAATGTGTGAAATAATTTATTAAAAGGATAGAAGAAAATACAATTTTAGGCAGATAGACGGTAAAGTGATGAACGAAACCAATTTATACCACAGAATACCCCAGAAAGCTAAGGAATTACCATGGTGATGAAGGGGGTGACTGAAATATACAGGACTTTTGCAAAGTCTGTGTAAGAAAGTTAGCCTCCCCTTCCCAGTTCCGTTTGCCTGTTCATATACCCGGAAATTGCCTGCCCCCAAGACTGGAATGTCTGTGAACTAGAAGACTGCCAGAGTTTAGAACAGAGGTGTCATAGAGACAACGGAAACATATACATTTACATACTGGCTACTATGAACCCATTTTCCCTATGTGGCTCCCAGAATGTTGGTAGTCAGGCCACTGTCCTCCAGGAGGGACTTTTAGAAAGAGTCTTCTTTGGGCCGGGCGCAGTGGCTCACGCCTGTAATCTTGGCACTTTGGGAGGCCGTAGTGGGTGGATCACCTGAGGTCAGGAGTTCGAGACCAGCCTGATCAACATGGTGAAACCCCGTCTCTACTAAAAATACAAAAAAAAAAAAATTAGCCGGGCATGATGGCGCATGCCTGTAATCCCAGCTACTCGCGAGGCTGAGGCAGGAGAATCACTTGAACCCTGGAGGCAGCGGTTGCAGTGAGCCAAGATCGCACCATTGTACTCCAGAGCGAGACTCTGTCTCAGAAAAAAGAAAAAAAGAAAGAAAGAGCCTTCTTTGGAGATTATATCAGATCAGCCCTTTAGGTGATCTGCTAAATCTCGATTGTCTGCTTATATGTAAGAGTAAAGAGTTGATCAGCTCCTTTACTTACATATAAGCAGGCAACCAAGAATTATCAGACATGAGAAGAGAACACTTCAAATAACGTAGGAATCAAAACAAACACTTTTTTAAAAGGCAACTTGGAGGACACAGAAACTACACAGACAATTCTTTTTAAGAATCTTTAGAGAAAGATATTATAATAAACATAAAATGAAAATGGAATTTTGACAATGAAAAAACCATCAATGAAATAATCTAAGGCTGCATTTGGTAAGAATAAATACTTGGGTTTACTATCTGCTGTCAGAAAGATGTTCAGCGGTAGAGGAATTAAAACTTGAATAAAAAATAAAAAGAAGTATATTATCTTTTTCAAACAGTTTATTTTTATTTTTTGAGACAGGGTCTTGCTCTGTCGCCCAGGCTGGAGTACAGTGGCACCATCTTGGCTCACTGCCATCTCTGTCTCCCAGGTTCAAGGGATTCTCATGCCTCAGCCTTTTGAGTAGCTAGGATTACAGGCACGCATCACCATGCCTGGCTAATTTTTGTAATTTTGGTGGAGACGGGGTTTCACCATGTTGGCCAGGCTGGTCTCGAACTCTTGGCCTCAAGTGATCCACCCGCCACGGCCTCCAAAAGTGCTGGGACTACAGGCATGAACCACTGCGCCTGGCCAGTTTATTTTTAGTGTTGCTCTCTGTTGGTGCACCAGAAATGAAAGAGGGAGCTAGATGGAGACATAAGTTGACAACAACACTGATATGGGGATACTCAGATACATCCCTATCATTTTTACCATTCAGCTAGACAGAGGCAGTATAATGCCTATACCCACATTACCTGAAACAAAAACAAACCCAAAACAAAATAAAAACCCAAACATGCCCACAGCTTGCCCTTGTGATAAGATCATGTGTTTACATACTTTCCCTACTAAAGTGACCCATTACTGGCTAATGATGAAAATAATGTGTTTTTAAAATAATTCTTGAACCATGTGATGACTTTGCCTTTGGCCCATCAGCCATTCACAAAAAAAATCCTTTGTATTGCTGCCAGTTGGAGAAAGGAAAGAAAACTAAAATTTGCCAACTTATTTCTTGTCTTCTCCTTGAGGAAAATAGGCCATTAATTTTTTCCAACTATGAAGAGTAGGTGGGAACTACCTCCTGTCTTGAGAAGCACGAAAGAAAAGTAGCTACTTTCCTTTCAAATACATCTAAGTATGTTTGCAGGTTTTGTGGCAGCAATACTTACTAATCTAGTTAAGATTCAACTTTTTTTTCAATTCACTTCTTTTGTAAATTAGATATCATTAATCAGATATTTACTCATTTTAACCTCTACCTGTTCTTCTCTAACATCAAGTGTCTCACTGGATGGCACTATCCATTAGCACCTCAGGGCAGAAACACGGTAGTCATGTTCAAGTTTTTCTCTTTAGCATCCTACATCCAGTCTGATACTCAGTTCTGTCAAATTTATCTTTCAAATTCATTCCCTTGTCTCCAACACTAGTGCCACCACCTGAGGTGTAAGGCCCTCAGCAATTTTCATCTAGATTACTACTCCTCAAACATTTCAGCCTTCTGACTGGTCACCTGCTAATACCCTCTTTACAAATTAATTTTTCATAATTTCTATGTGCTAATATATATAAAATGAAGTTTATGGTTGAGTGAACTGTGTCATGAATACTTTAAATGATGAAAAAATTCCCAAGTTTCTTGGAATTTAACTATTTTGAATATTGCTACTTACTTTGGGAATGCATCAAAACAGTAGGTCTTCTTGGTATCAGGAAAGGCAACTCGCATTCCTGAGGTCAGAGGAGAATGAAGAATAACAGCAGCACTCTCATATCGAGCAGCAAGATCCACAGATGGTACTGTCCCTATACTTTGGCCATATATAATCACATTTTCAGGGCGAATGCCATATCTACAAAGTTCAGGCGTTAAAAACAAAAACCAAAAAAGTTGGAGTGGTATGAAATGTTCCATCATTCCAAAGGATTTGATCTTAGAATAAGACAATGTCAACTAATCCATTTTTTAAACTTATGTTTCTTAGCTATTACTGTTAGTTTTAATGTTACAATAAAGTCTGTATCATCAGTTTATTTCATGTGTTTCTACTTCATCTTTTGGAAGAATAATTGCTGAGGTATTTTAAGATTTCAATCTTAAGAAATACATTTATTAAATAATTTATTACACTATAATATTTCAACCTAGCATACTGTTGACTAAGCTTGGGGCATATCACTAATATTTTAATGAACTGATGTTGAATGAATAGGTCATATTTATTTTCCGTTCAATGTAACAGAAGTTATTTATTTCTCCACACATCAAGAGTGGCTCATTTTAATTTCCAAAATTGGTCATATTGATGAACTGTTACATATAGTTATGGTATGAAATGAATAAACTATATGTATGGTTTTGGTAAAGGGCAAATTATGATTTTATGATTTTTCTTAAAATTTATCTTTGCTTAGTTGTAGAAATAGACTAATGGTTGAAAAGATAAAAAAGAATTCCAAACACCACATCGTCCAGTTATTTATGAATAGACTTTACGCTAAAATCACAAGGTACTATTTTAATCCCTTTAAAATGGCCGCAGGTTTAAATAGATGAAAACTCATTGACTCAGTATTTATTGGGTACCTAGTACGTTCAATGAACTGCTTGCTACTTGTCTACAGTATAATCATCCCAAATGTAAACTACTGCCAGTGCAAGTGCAGTGCTACCTGAGCTAATGAATGTGGGGATAAAGGTTATAGTGACATTAAATACACCTTTCCACTTAGAAGGCACATAGCAGTCACTCTGGCAGCTAAGAACATAACAGCTTCTTTTGGAAATCTTTTGCAAGGGTAAAATATCTTTCTAAGAATCTGGATATTCACCAGGAAAGAGCAAGGGAAACTGTCCATGTGTTCTCTTCCAGGGGCATAATACTATTTCAACTATACAGGTAGTAACACAGCTCTCCCCACATAGTTTCTTCATGTCAGTACTACACAAGCATTTGGATAGGACACAGAAAGTGGGGCTCTGTCTATTTCAAATTGACTCTAAATATTAGCAAACTCAGAAAAGCTTTTTTCTTTACAACAGACCTAGTTGCACATATTTCACATGAATGAAGAAATTAGGAGAATGAACATTTGCAGCATAACCACAGTTCTTGAGGTTGCATTGTTGCTGTCAGCTGAATATCAGCATTGTTGGTGGCAATCATGAAATTTGGGCTACAGCTAGCAACGACAATGCTCAAGGAAAGAGTCGCAGAGGTAGCTGACAATTAAGCACGACGGGACTCACAAGAGTAACAACTGCCTAACAGTATGAGCTAGAAAGGAGTTTACAGACCATCTAATCTAGAGTCCAGCTGCCTAACGAGCAGATCTTCAAAGTCACCAGTAGGTGACAGCTCTATAATTAGAACCCAGGCATGCTGACTCCCAGTTCAGTGTTTTTTACCTCTGAAGCACACAGATGAGGAACTCAAGGACTTTGTGGGAAAGGTGCATAGCGAATGCCAGGCCCCGAGTTTCTTTTGGTCCATCAGAAGGTCAGAAATTGGAGTTATTATGGATATCCAATTTTCCCAAAAAGGATACCATTCAAATAATAATTATTTAAGTTCATTATTTATTTTCTCTCTCCTGGTTACTTAAGTCCTAACTTTTAATCAGGCAAATAAAATAAAAGGCATATATTCTAATTACACACATTTCATTAGATGACAGAATTCCAGAACTGGAAAAGATCTTGGGGATCATTTAATTCAAGCTCTTCATTAAACAGATGAGGAAACACAGGCTCAGAGAAGTAATATTTCCTAAAGTACCGACACTTATGAAACTCCTCCAACTATATTTTGGTTTCAACATGAAAGAAAACAGAGGTCTAAAATTCTAAAATATAAGTGCTAAAATAGTATGTGGGATTATTGATGAAATCTGCCCATTCCTCATTAACACTGGCTATCAAATATGTTAAAAAAATTAATCAAGGCTGAAAATCATTTTTGAAAATTTTCTTCAAATTGATAAATGCCAAGATTAAAAAAAAAAAAAAGAAAAGAAAAAAACAGTAAAGTTGACCACTTAAAAAATGGGATTTTTTCACATAGACACAGAACACTGAACTGAATACTAACATGTTTTGTTTGAGTAAAGTGACCCTTTTGTGTCACTGGGAAGCACTAATAATGAAGGCTGGCTATCAGTTTTAACTTAGCACCCTTTAAAACTTCATTATTCCACTGAAGTTAAACTTTAAAAGTGTGAACTTTATCACTCAATAAAGCTTTTTTTTAATTATAATACTTTCTTATAGTTGTTATACGTTATTCAACTGGCTGACTCTAAAAAGTGAGCACTCAGTTTCTGTTTTAAGGCTTGATGGAACTGATATCAATATACGTAAAAAAGATTTTTATTTAAAGCAGTTTTTAATTTATCAATTAAACAATTATTTTACCATCCCCCATCAATTCTTTACCTACTATTTGCCATCTTTTTTTCCTTATTCCCCATATTTATGTTTTTATATAATTTCAATTGATTTTAAGAATCCCTTTTATGTAGAACTTCGCTATCAGAGCGTAACTTTATTACATTTTTTTGGAGGGAAAAATAGCTTTCAAGATATTTTTAATATCTTTAATAATATTAACTACTTTATTATTAAAATTGAGGTAATTTTTCCTGACTAAATGAAATCTTTAATATTTAAACATTAAATTAGAAACAGTAAGTTTTCTTTATATCCTATAGCTTCAGTCTAAAACATCCTGGAAGTCAGATATTTTATTTTCATATAATATAAAGAATAGCCTATATTAAGGTATCTGTTTGTTGTACACTAACCTGACTAATAATACACTGAAGTCTACCAAATTGTGATTTTTTTTTCTAAGAAAAATGTTTAGGTATCTTGGTGACTAGAAAAGATTAATGCAATTTCTAGTTCCCCAAAATGTATGCTGCTATAATCAAAGAATAACTGACATAGTAAGAAAATTTTATTAAACAGTTTATCATAACATTAAAACTTTTTTTTTTTTTTTTTTAAACAGAGTCTTACTCTGTCACCTGGGCTTCAGTGTAGTGGCGTGATCTTGGCTCACTGCAACCTCTGCCTCCCAGGTTCAAGCAATTCTCCTGCCTCAGCTTCCCGAATAGCTGGGATTACAGGCACCCGCCACTGTGCCCGGCTAATTTTTGTATTTTTAGTAGAGACAGGGTTTCACCATCTTGGCCAGGCTGGTCTCGAACACCTGACCTCGTGATCTACCTGCCTTAGCCTCCCAAAGTGCTGGGATTACAGGCATGAGCCACTGCACCCAGACATTTTTTTTTGTATTTTTAGTAGAGATGGGGTTTCACCATGTTGGCCAGGCTGGTCTCGAACTCCTGACCTTGTGATTCCCCTGCCTCAGCCTCCCAAAGTGCTAGGACTACAGGCGTGAGCCACTGCACCCAGCCTAAAAAATTTTTTTAAACTTGTGATCATCTCTCCCAATTTTAGGAATACAGAATATAAAGTAAAATCTCAGTTTTACAGAATGAATACTTGAAAAATAATTCCAATAAGGTATCTTTAAGTTGTACTTCCCAAGAAGTAATCACATAAAATAATGCAAATCTTGGCTTAAGATTTCAATAGAAAGCAATCCAGCCTCATACTGTTAATGAAAGATCAAGTGAATAATTAGCTATGTCATTATTTTCTCTCATTTCCTTGAAAGGTTGCAGCTTTGAATAAACACTTTTTATATCACACTCCAATAAGAAAGCTTACAAACTAAACATTTGTCACTGGATTTTTTTTTTTTTTTTTTTAACTTTTTTAAGAGACGAGGTCTGATGCTGTCACTCAGGCTGGAGTGCAGTGGCACGATCATAGCTCACTGCAGCCTCAAACTCCTGGCCTGAAGTGATTCCCCTGACTTTGTCTCCTAAGTAACTAGGACTATAGGTATGCACCATGGACTTCCAGCTAAGGATTTAAGTTAAAAAAAAAAAATCATACATAGATACATGTATTAATGTAGACAAACAAACCTGAAACTGTCTTTAAAAACTTTGTTTTGCTATTATGTGAAATTTAAAATTGCTGTCTAAAATATTAATTATTCACAGGTATGTAACAGTAAATATAACCTCTATATAGCAGTTATATATAATAAAAACAGCTTTTATTTTATTCTTACACAAGATATTTTTAGCTAACCACCACAAGTATGAAAAATAATTTCCAACCACAATTTACCTTGTCCTAAGAGCAAGCCAAGCAGCTTCAATGTCTGCATAGAGGTTCTTCTCTGTGGGTTTCCCGGAACTGGCACCATATCCAGAATAATCATATGAGAATATATTACAATTAATCCGTGATCCTAGTCCTATGTAAAAGCTGCTCATTTGACCAAGATCAACAGCATTTCCATGTGAGAAGAGTAAAGTGTATTTTGCATTGGGTGAGCAACGTACAAACATACAGGCAATTCTGTTGCCTTTACTGGTTCTAGTCATGAAACACTCAATAGCATCTTTTTCTCTAGAAGAATACTGCCAGTCTGCTCGTTCAGACAGATGTAAAGTCCAACGGCTTCCGCTTTCATCACACATCAGTGTGTAAGTTGGATCAGGTGGCAAAAACGCTAATTTTGAAGCAATTTTCCCTGGACAAGGTGGACAGCAGAAGAGGCAACATAGCTCACTAAATGAAAGATTATTCATGCTCTGAAAAAGAAAAGGAAATAGCAAATATTTTAATAACTGAATGTAGACTCATACAATAAAAAGTTAAAACACAGACATGGGTAAATTTTATTGGTGGTTAATGACTACTATTATTTTAGGTATGATTCCAAACAGATTTTTGGCTTCTTTTTTTTTTGAGACAGAGTTTCACTCTTGTTGCCCAGGCTGGAGTGCAATGGCACGATCTCAGCTCACCACAACCTCCGCCTCCCGGGTTCAAGTGATTCTCCTGCCTCAGCCTCTGGAGCAGCTGGGATTACAGGCAGGCGCCACCACACCCAGTTAATTTTGTATTTTTAGTAGAGACGGGGTTTCTCCATGTTGATCAGATTGGTCTCGAACTCCCAACCTCAGGTGATTCACCCACCTCGGCCTCCCAAAGTGCTGGGATTATAGGAGTAAGCCACCGCGCCTGGCCTTTGGTTTCTTTCTAGAAGTGCTTTAAATCCTGGGGTGAGGCAAATATTCCTGACCAGCAGACAGACTCAAATCCCATATGACAGGTTTCAAATAGCAGTGATTATTATCTCATTTAACAGAAATGTCAAAAATGATAAAGGTAATATTTGCCATTTCTTTACAAATAACCTGAAGGTATGAAATATCTTTAGTGTAGCCTGTAATTTCTATGTAACTCAGCAAAACTTCTTAGAACCTCATGGAGAAGCTAGGAATTTAGCATAAAGTGAATACATAATAATAGCATTTATGAAGCTATTTGTGAGGCATTGTGCCAAATGCTCTATGTGTATTACTTGGTTTAATTCTCAGAACAACTGTGTAAGTTGTTGTGAGAAAGGAAATTTGCACAAGATGAGGCAGTGGTGGAGCCAGGATTTGACTCCAGGCTGTCACTACACTATGTTACTGGGCTACACTGCCTCACAGATTGAGAACACGCTCAGAAGACTATCACTTTGGTCACAGTGCCAGTGGCCCAAATAACCTATAGAACATTAAAGTGTATGTATGTATGTATGCATGCATGTATGTATGTATGTAATTACTGCCCAAACTAAAAAGGCTATAATATAAAGTTTATTGTGGAAAAAAGGTAAAATCTACTAAAGGTAAACTTCTAAATGTTTGGAAGAGAAAGAGTACAAGGTTTAAAGTTAGGAAGCTGGGGTAAAATCCTACCTCTACCACTTACCGTTTACCAGCTGTATGTCCTTGGGCAAACTATCTCTTTGACTCTCATTTTCTTCATAAGTAAACAAGGCCAATACCTACACTGAAGGACCTGGTTGTGAATATCAAATGTTGGTGTAGTGAAGGCCCATCATACAACATATGGTGAGTGATGGCCATATCATTGTCACACTTTAACTCAGGGACAAAAATAAAGTAATACTTGTTTGTTCTATCAGTATTTCCTTCTATCTTGTCCTTTTTCAAATTCCTGTCTCTTTTTAGCAAAATTAGGCCATTGCTTAGTTCCAGAAAAAAGGCATTTAAAACCAACACCTTACAGGTTTGGTGGCATCCAATTTTCTCCAAAAAAAAAAAAAAAAAAAAATCTAAATATAAGAATAGGGGGAAAAAAGTACATTATTATGCCAAAAATGGGAAGAAAACAACTCAACAGTGACTAAATGGTTGAGAATATCTGGGGGAAAAAATGCCCTTTTCACTCAATACAGAATCAAATATATCCTATAATGCTCAATATAAATGTGTTTATAAGAAGCAGCAGGAAAAAGCACAGGAAGAGAGAAACAAGGGTAGGTATAACATAAAAGGCTTCAAAAGGTGAGACAAGGGCAGAAAAACATCTTGGATATTAGGAAATGCTTTAATTGCTTTCTACCTTTATTCCTTTTTAGGCTTCACAATACAGCCTGAATAAGTTAATGGCTTACTCTGGTTGGAACAAGAAATAGGACAGAAATAACAACTAAGTGTCATCTGCTAACTTTAACTGAGGGCTTCCTGAAGTGTTGTGCTGAGAATGATTCTAAGGCATACACAGGGCTTAGCCAGCAAAAGATGTGATAAATTAGTGATGTTTACTGTAGACTCTGGCTACAAATTTACTATCCTGGTCAGGAGGATAAAGTGTCTGTTGAAGAAGATGGAAGGGAAGGGACTCAAAGGGTCTGTTCCAGAGGAGGAAATGACCTGCAGAAAGGTGATGAGGTACAAGGTATAATATCAGTGCTATCTGTTTAATATCTGTCTATGGTTATTTGTCAACCCCAATTACCTCATATACCATTGACTGCTGAGCCACAATAGCCTTTTAAAAAGCTTAATAAGTAAATGGTACGTATCTAGACTATAGTCCTATAATTTATCTCTTAGCCAGAAAAACTTTTGTTGTTGTTTTTCGAGACGAAGTCTCACTCTATCGCCCAGGCTGGAGTGCAGTGGCGCGATCTTGGCTCGCTCCAACCTCCGCCTCCCATGTTCCAGGGATTCTCTTGCCTCAGCCTCCCCAGTAGCTGGGATTACAGGCACACACCACCATGCCCAGCTAATTTTTTTATTTTTAGTAGAGATGGGGTTTCATGATGTTGGCCAGGCTAGTCTCGAACTCCTGACCTCAAGTGATCTGCCTGCCTTGGCCTCCCAAACTGCTGGGATTACAGTCATGAGCCACTGCACCCAGCAGAAAAACTTTCATACACTATAATAAACAACTTTTGAAATAAACCTGGCTGGCTGAACATATATAATGCTGTGAAGAAGTTTCTGGGGATGAACACCAAAGGAGAGAAGCAGAAAGGAGAAAAACTGCAGTGTCAGGGTCTAGTTTAATGACAACTTCACTTCCTTAATGCTGACAGAATGATTCCCCTCTTCCACTGCCCAAAAGCCAGATAACTGGGGCTTATTTAATGACAACAACTTGCAAATGATCACTTTCCTAATAAGAGGCCTGGTATAGGGCAGCAACACAGACCTACTTTCAAAAGTTAATTGAATACTTTTTCTGTAAGTCTGAAAAATTTCACAAAAACTATAAACAAAACAAATAAATCTACGTTTTAGTATAGTGTGAGCAAGTTACTGAAGAAAAACATTTTATTCTGTAAAAAAAAAAAAATCACTGAAATAGCTTGTTAAACTTAGATAATTTCAAGTCCAACTTGTTCTTATAAAACTCATGTAGGGCTGGGCGCAGTGGATTGCTTGAGCAGTAACAGTTGAAAAACACATCAGTGAGCTAAAAGATCAGGTTGAGTAATTTGCAAATATGGAATTTTTTTGTGGGAATTAAGAGACAGAAAACAATAAAATTTAATAGAAACAGAAGAAGTAGAAATATCACTATCCATACTATAGAAGTTCCAGGAGAAAAAGAAAGATAAGACTATCTAAGAATTTCTCAGAATTAAAGGGGGAAAAAAGTCAGATCGAAACACCTCAAAGTGTACCAAAAAACAACAAACTACTTACAAATGAACAAGATCAGATGAACATATGACTTTCTAATATAAACACTGGAAGCCAAAAGACAATGGAGAATTTTAAGCTAAAGATGAAATCAAACTTTTAATCTAGAATTGTATATAGAACAAAAGTACAGTTTTAATATAAGGATAAAGGTATCTGGGCTGGGTGTGGTGGCTCACTCCTGTAATCCCAGCACTTTGGGAGGCCAAGGTGGGAGGACCACTTAAGCAACATAGGAAAACATTGTCTCTATCAAAAAAAAAAAAAAAAAAAAAAAAGAAAGAAAGAAAGAGACAGAGATCTGCAGGCCCACAAAAACTTGTAAGACTTAACCAAATCAAGTCTCTCTTTGAAAAACTCCAGCAAGGAGGGAAGCAGATAAATCCAAGGGAAGGCCAGGCACAGTGGCTCACACCTGTAATCCCAACACTTTGGGAGGCCGAGGTAGGAGGATTGCTTGAGCCCAGGAATTCAAAACCAGCCTGAGCAACATGGCAAAACTCCATCTCTATAAAAAATACAAAAGTTAGCCAGGCACGGTAGTGTGTGCCTGTAATCTCAGTTACTGGGGTGGTTGGAGTGGGAGGACTGCTTGAGCATGGGAGGTCGAGGCTACAGTGAGCTGTGACTGAGCCACTACACTCCAGCCTGGGCTACAGAGTGAGAGCCTGTCTCAACAATAACAACAAAACAAACAAAACCCCAAACCCCAAGGGAATTCTATGAGATATCTGAGATATGAGAAATAAAGGAGAATAGTCAATACAATGTTTTTTGTACAAGTGAGCAATGGGAGCAAGGAGGGTGAAGACAACAAAGTATATCCCTAAAAATCCAGAACAAAAACTTTGGTGAATGAATATGAAAAGGATTGACAAAAGAGGGACTATTTAAGAGGTAAAAATGTGCTGGGGTACCTGACTTGTTGAGGATGCTACTGATACTAATAAGCTTAAGACATAGAAGAAAAGCATGAATATAAGCATGACTCTTAATAAGTCAGATATAATCATCAGAAAAATGACAGTGTAGGACACATCTAAAGGAGTTATAATTATCCATTACAAAAGTCTAGCTTTAAACATTAGTGTCCAACTTAAGGAGAGAGTAAACAAAAAGAAAACAAGAAAAAGAAAATTAAGAGCAGATATCAACCAAACAAAGAACAAAAAGCAATGGAGAACCAAAAGCTGATTTAAGAAAAGGCTTCCACTACTACTAATAGCAAATAGCATTAACTGAACTCTTACAAAGTGTCAGGCACTATTCTAAACACTTTTCACACATTAGCTAATCCTTTCAACAATCCTCTGCTTTAGGGACTATTATTACACCCATTTTGCAATTGAGAAAACAGAGGCATAGAATAGTTATATAAGTTGCCTACTGTCACAAATCTGATCAATGGAACTGATACGTGACAGAATGACTGTGTAACCCAAACTCATAACTACTGCTTTGTGGAAAGGGTACTCAGACAAGACTGATCACAAGAAAGAGATAAGCAAAATAAACAAAATAATGTACTAAAGGAAAAAGGACTTTGAGCTACAGACATAGTTTCTAGAAACGAAAGAATATCATGTGTCAATAAATAACCTAGACAAAATTCACGCATTTTTTTTTTTTTTTTTTTTTTTTTTGAGATAGAGTCTCGCTCTGTCACCCAGGTTGGAGTGCAGTGGCGCGATCTCAGCTCACTGCAAGCTCTGCCTCCCAGGTTCACGCCATTCTCCTGCCTCAGCCTCTCTGAGTAGCTGGGACTACAGGCGCCCGCCACCACGCCTGGCTAATTTTTTGTATTTTTAGTAGAGACGGGATTTCACCGTGGTCTCGATCTCCTGACCTCGTGATCTGCCCGCCTCGGCCACGCATTTCTTGAGTAATATAAAAGGACAAAATTGGCACAAAGGATAGAATATGCAAATAACCGTCAGAACTTCAAAGGGAAATCAAAGACCATCTTCACTTAAAATACTTTCATTAAGTGAAGTTATTCCAGAAAATGAATGCTGCTCAACAATTGCTTTCTGAGGCTATCATAACCTTTATCCCAAAACTTAGAACTGTAAATAAAACTGTAAGTCCACTTCATTTTGAACATGCATGAAAAAACCTTAAAAACCTTAAAAAAAAGAAACAACATGTAAAGTGTATATAAACACAAAATACAAAATCAAGCTGAAAGACAAAAATGACAAATCTTCTAATGTTAAACCAAAGTAATTCACATAAATGAACTAAAGAAAAAAAATAAAATGGTTTTCTTAATAGATATACAGGGACAAAACAGTATGTTTGGTAGATGATATAATCACCCTGATAGAAAACCAAAAGAATCTAGAAAGTATTAAAACAAATGAGACTTCTCAGCAATTTTGGCAAATGCATGAACTTAGGTAAAGTTGGTACAGTTCAATGTTAGCTAGCATTAAACAACTAAAAATAGTTTAAAAAATTATAAATAAGATTGCACCCACAACCAAAACAACTATCTAGGAATTAATATAAAATAGAATGCAGAAAACCTTTATGCAGAAAAATTTTAAATAAGAACATTAAAAAATGGAAAGAATGACTTAATAGCATTGAGAATGTCAACTCTCCCAGAATGAAAATTTCAAGGTAATTCCCATCAAAATTTCAGCAGAAATTTGAGGAACTCAAAAGTGATTATAAAATTTATATAAAAGTATAAAGGTCTATAGAAAATAAAAAAAATAAAACTAAGAAAAAAGACTCCTCCACTTATAATCAAGAAAAACAAAATGCAGAGAATTCATACAGAACCTCAAGGAACCCAGAATAGCCAAATCAATCTTGAAAAGAAAAACTAAGTTGGAGGATTCACACTTCCCAATTTCAAAACTTATAAAGCAACAATAATCAAGACAGAATGCTATTGGCATAAGGACAGACAAATATATCTAAGGAATAGAACTGAGAATCCAGAAATAAACCTGACATTTATGGTCAGTTGATTTTTGACAAGAGTGCCAAAACAATTCAACGGTGAAAGAAGTGTTTTCAACAAATGGTGCTAGGGCAACATAATATCCACATGCAAAAGAATGAAATTTTACTCTTACTTCACGCCATATACAAAAATCAACTCACAATGAGTAAAAGACTAAATATAAGATCTAAACTATGAAGTTCTCAGAAGAAAATATAGGCATAAATCTTTGTGACCTTGGGTTATAAAATGTTTCCTTAGAAAAGATACTGAAAGCACAAGTAACAAAGAAAAAAAATAGATAAATCAGACTCCAAAATTACAAACTTTCATGTTTCAAAAGACACAACGATACTGAAAGGACAACCTACTGAATGTTAGAAAATACAAATAATCTTTACAATTCAACAATTTTAAAAGGACAGCCGGGCACAGTGGCTCAAGCCTGTGATCCCAGCACTTTGGAAGGCCGAGGCGGGTGGATCATGAGGTCAGGAGATTGAGACCATCCTGCTAACATGGTGAAACCCCGCCTCTACTTAAAATACAAAAAATTAGCAGGGTGTGGTGGCACGTGCCTGTATTCCCAGCTACCCGGGAGGCTGAGGCAGAAGAATCACTTGAACATGGGAGGTGGAGGTTGTAGTGAGCTGAGATCACACCACTGTACTCCACCCTGGGGAACAGAGCAAGACTCCGTCTCAAAAAAACAAACCAAAAAAAAAAGAAAAAAAAAAAACAATAAAAGGACAACCCAATTAATAGGCAAAAGGATTTATAGACATTTCTCCAAAAGATATACAAATGGCCAATGGGCATGCGAAAAGATGCTTAACATCATCAGTCATCAACGAAATGGAAATCAAAACCATAAAGAGATACAGCTTCATCTCCACTAAGATAGCTATAATCAAAAAGACATAATAATAAAGGTTATCCGGCAGGTGGAGAAATTGGAACCCTCATACACTGCTGATAGGAAGAAAAATGGTAGTCACATTAGAAAACAATCTGATATTTCCTCAGAAACTTAAAGAGTTGCCATTTGACAAAGCAAGTCTACTCTCAAGAGAAAGCAAAACCCATGTCCACACAAAAACTTGTACATGCATGTGCAGCATTATTTACAATAGCTGAAAAATGTAAGCAATCCAAATGTACACCAGCTGATAAATGGATAAACAAAATGTAGGCTGGGCGCAGAGGCTCACGCCTGTAATCCCAGTACTTTGGGAGGCCAAGGCGGGAGAATCCCCTGAGTTCAGGAGTTCGAGACCAGCCTGGCCAACATGGTGAAACCCCACCTCTACTAAAAATACAAAAATTAGCTGGTGTAGTGGTGCATGCCTGTAACCCCAGCTACTTGGGAGGCTGAGGCAGGAGAATTGCTTGAACTCGGGAGGCGGAGGTTGCAGTGATAGGTTGCAACTATCGCGCCACTGCACTCCAGCCTGGGCAACAGAGTGAGATTCCATTTCAAAAAAAACACAAAAAAACAAAAAAACAAAAAACAAGAAAACAAAAACAAAACAAAAGGTAGTATATATATCCATAAAATGGGGATGAGGAGAACAGGAGGGATGGAGAATAATAACCAAAGGGTAACAGGTTTCTTTCTGGGGTAATGAAAATGTTCTAAAATTGATTTGGGTGATTTGTTGCACAATTCTGTGAAAATTCTGTGAATATATATATTAAAAATATTGCCGGGCGCAGTGGTTCACACCAGTAATCCCAGCACTTTGGGAGGCCGATGTGGGCGGAACACGAGGTCAGGAGTTCGAGACCAGCATGACCAACATGGTAAAACCCCATCTCTACTAAAAATACAAAAATTAGCCAGGCGTGGTGGCACACACCTGTAATCCCAGCTACTCAGAGGCTGAGGCAGGAGAATCATTTGAACCTGGGAGGCGGAGGTTGCCATGAGCTGAGATTGCACCATTGCACTCCAACCTGGGCGACAGGGCGAGACTCCATCTCAAAACAAACAAACAAACAAAAATTGAGTTGTGTCTCAAATATTTGAGTGTTATGGTATGTCAATTATATATTAATAAAGAAGTTACCAAAAAATGTCTATAAAAAGCAAAGGTATATATACATATTTGTGGGGTAGATAGGAATTTTCCCTCCCAGATATTAAGACACACTGCACAAAGTCCAAGTAATAAAGACAGAGTGGTGCTGGTACAGAAACAAATAGACCTAGTAACGGAGCTTATGAATGAACCCCTATGTGAATGGGACTAGGGATTGACACAGCTGGTTTCTCAAAGCAGTAGGAAAGGATGGATTCTTTAGTAGATTGTGCTGGGAAAACTTACCACATGGGTAAAGTGGTTGGATCACTACATCATGGAATACAGAAAGCAAATTCAAGGCAGATCACAGACCTAAAGAGCAAAACTAATTTTTACACAATCCACAAAAGACAAACATTGGTAGATTTAGCTTCATTCAAATAAAGGATTTCTCTTAAATGAAAAATATCAGGGCAGGCATGGTGGCTCACGCCTGTAATCCTAGCACTTTGGGAGGACAAGGCGGGTGGATCACCTGAGGTCAGGAGTTCAGGACCAACCTGGCCAACATGGTGAAACCCCATCTCTACTAAAAATACAGAAATTAGTTGGGCATGGTGGCGCATGCCTGTAATCCCAGCTACTCGGGAGGCTGAGGCAGAAGAATCACTTGAGCCCGGGAGGCAAAGGTTGCAGTGAGCCGAGATTGCGTCATTGCACTCCAGCTTGGGCGATAGAGCAAGACTCTGTCTCAAAAAAAAGAAAGAAAGAAAAGAAAAATGTCCTATTTTGGATGATTTCATCATCCCAAACTGTCAGAATATTTAAAATGTAGGGAACTTCAGCAAAAACCAGAAAAAACTGGGTAACTCAAGAACAATGGGCAAAATACAGGAATAGGCAATTCATATGGCTAACAAGTATATGAAAAAAGGCTCAACCTCACCAACTATCAGAGAAATCAAGAAATAATACATCAAAACTAAAAGAAAAAAGTAGAAAGTTGAGTATTATCAAGTGCTGGTGAGAATGGGGAAAATGGAAATCTTTGTAAACCGCTTGGTAAGCTATTGTGTTTACCAATGACCCAGAATCTCTCTCTTGGGTAAATACTACAAAGAAATACTTGCACAGGTCCTTTAAGTGTATCTGAAGTATTATTTGTGTCAGGGCCTGAGATGCAATATAGGTTCCATACCTGGGGAAATGAGTAAGCATGTGTTGGATGCAGATAATGGAAAATTAACACAGTCAGAAGCAATGACTGATGACTAGGGATTAAATATAATGGTATTGGGTGAAAAAAGTAAGGTACAAACAGATCTATAATACCATTAACATACATGCAAAACAGACATAAACATTACCTTTGAGGACAAATACATTTCTAAGGGTATGTGTGTCAGAGTATATGCTTACGGAAGGGGTAATGGGGATGGAGGTTGAAGGGAAAAAAAAAAATAGAAATTAAGTAAAACAAGAGCAGGGCATATGCTCATAGATTGATGGTGATAATGTGCCATGAACTAGATTAGAAATTCCAGAGGGTAACAATCACATCTGCTTGCTTACAACTGGACATCTAGTATCAAGCAGAATACTTGACATATAGTAGGGTTTCTAATATTTTTTAAATGAATGAGTTAGTAAATTATTAAGACTGATTCAACTCTTTGCACCCAAGAAGCTCCTACAAAAGAAAGAAATTCACTAAATTTACATGTCAAGAAAGAATGCAAAAATGTTTTGTTACTATTACTTAGGTTTTTCATACAGGTGCGAAACAGAAGCTTTTTCATATGGGGGCAAAAGAGAAGCAGTCAAATAAAAATCTGTCAACCTAAGTGGGGGCAGGTGGAAAAAGCCTTGCAAGTTACTCAAATCATTCAATGTGTTATGCAACACAGAGAAGGACCCTATTCCAGGGAGGAGGGAATCTTGCCCCTCTTGAAATAAATACACAAAATGAAAGGTCAGGCCGGGAACGGTGGCTCATGCCTGTAATACCAGCACTTTGGGAGGCCAAGGCAGGAGGATCACTTGAGGTCAGGAGTTCCAGACCAGCCTGGCCAACATGGTGAAATCCCATCTCTACTAAAAAAATAATAATAATTAATACAAAAATTAGCCAGGCGTGGAAGCGTACACCTGTCATCCCAGCTACTTGGAAGTCCGAGGCAGGAGAATGGCTTGAACCCGGGAAGCAGAGGTTGCAGTGAGCCGAGATTGCATCACTGCACTCCAGCCTGGGTGATAGAACAAGACTCCATCTCCAAAAAAAAAAGAAAAGGGGGGGTAACCTCAATGTTAAACAGATGACCCATTGTGAAAATTAAGGTTTTCCTTTTGGCAGGGTATTCAACAGTTTCTTCACTTACAGCAAAAGCAATTTCCTAAAATTGTATGAAATAATAATTTAAGAATCTGCTTCTCCTGGTAATGTTTTCCTCCTCAATGACAAAGAAAAAAGATGAATAACTGATTCTTTCTCAGCAAAACAGGAAGACTAATGTTAAAAAAAAAAAGTCCCTAAATAGAATGGCCTACTGTATCTCCTTCCTCTCTTCTAACATAAGAAATTACTGACATGACTCTTGTCAATTTTTGATGTAATAACAATTTACTAGGGGAAAAAAATCTCCTTTTGATCTCCTTGTAATAGTTTCTTGGTAATGCAGACCAACTCATATTACTACTAATTATTATAAGGTTTAAGATTCTTGATGTACTGAACTAGTATTAAAAGTCTTTAAAAGCAGGTTTAGAGAAAACATTTAAAAGAATGCTTATATCTTTCTTCATTTTGTGTGATATGTTGACAACTATGCTCAGTACACTGTATATGAGAAACCATTTAAATTTTGATATATTAGATTTCATGTTAAGAACTATAGTCTAAAATTCAAGATGAATTACTCCATTTATGGATAAATCTGGGGATGCAATATCATTCTATGTAATCTGTAGTAGTATTCAAAGTATAGCTACATGTGAAACTCTTGAGTGTTATGTTTTTTAGAAAGCCATACACATTACAGAGTTTAGTACATAGAGAAGCTGAATATTCACCTTGAAAGAAGATGAAGCATCCAAAACACAGTATCAAAGTTTCCTGGGCCAGGCACAGTGGCTCATGCCTGTAATCTGAGCACTTTGGAAGGCCGAGTCAGGAGGATCTCTTGAGGCCAGGAGTTCAAGACCAGCCTGGGCAACACAGGGAGACCTTGTCTCAAAAAAAAAAAAAAAAAAAAAAAAAAATCCACTAACTTACTAACTACAACTTGGACAGGAGGTACTTAGTTGTAACAATGTTTTAAAACATTTTCTATCTTATCTGGGCATGCCTTATGCAGGACGATAGCTCGTCACACTCTGTTGCCCTGGCTGGAGCTCGTCACACTCTGTTGCCCTGGCTGGAGTGCAGTGACGTGATCTTGGCTCACTGCACCCTCTGCCTCCCAGGCTCAAGTGATCCTCCTACCTCAGCCTCCCGAGCAGCTAGGACCACAGGTGTGTGCCACCATGCCTGGCTAATTATTCGTACTTTTTGTAGAGACAGGGTTTCATGGATGAAACAGGGGTTTCACAGATGAAACAAGAGTTTCATCTGTGAGATCAAAGGGCTCAAAATTCAGGTGACTTTGCAGGAAAAAGTCAACTCTGCTTGAAGACACAAACTAGATGAACTGCATGCTACATGAGTTTTTAAACTCGGAGAAAAAATTTTAAAAATATTAATGTTTTAATATTTTGAATTAAAAGAAGAAATTTTTGCAAAACCTCTTCTTTGAAAAAGAATCATGTCTGGTACTTTTAAGGTAAAGTTGCAATTTTTAAATACCAATAAGATTCTAGATATAGAGTGTAACAGTGCCAATGGGTCACTTGAAAACACCCTTAGAACTGTGGGTTTTGTTGGGGGTAAATTGAACAAACGCCTTAATAATTTGAGTTTAGAAAAATTTAGAGTTTCTCAAATGGAAAAAAAATGTACTGGGCAATGTGCAAATAAGAGTCCTTTCTCACTGGTAGAAAGTATTGGAGTTAGACGAAAAAAGAAAGTTGAGGTGAAGATAGGAGGCATCAACCAGAGACATCAAAATAGTGTCAGTTCTAGTGTAAGTTGTGAACTTACTATTCTAGTAAAAAAAAGCTAGTAAGGTTCAGAAATGAAGATGTTAGATCTATGATGACATTATAGTAGAAGATGAAAATTAAGGGTAAAGAGTCTATACGAGGTCAGGAGATCGAGACCACGGTGAAACCCCGTCTCTACTAAAAATACAAAAGATTAGCCGGGCGTGGTGGCGGGCGCCTGTAGTCCCAGCTACTCGGAGAGGCTGAGGCAGGAGAATGGCGTGAATCCGGGAGGCAGAGCTTGCAGTGAGCCAAGATTGCGCCACTGCACTTCAGCCTGGGCGACAGAGCGAGACTCCGTCTCAAAAAAAAAAAAAAAAAAAAAAGAGTCTATAAGCTGTGCCAAGCAAACTAATTTGGGTCAGAAGTCCTATTTAGTTTAATGCAGTGCTTTTTATTACTTTTGTTTTCCTTCAGTTTCTTGATACTACTAGACACTGCACTATCAAAGCACTCACTCTCCACATATGATTATTTAAATTTAAATTACCTAAAATTAAATATTCACTTCTTCAGTCCCACCAGCCACTGTGGCTACAAGTTACACAGCATAGTATGAATATTTCTTTCACCACAGAAAGCCCTAATGGGAAGTGCTGAACGAAAACCTTTGAAACCCAGGCAATCCAGAACAAACGGTTCCATGCTTTAAATTCATACTAGCTTCAAATGTTAAAGAGCACCTTCCTTCCTGGCTTTTCCATCAAAGTACATATAGGTAAATCTCATAGATCTTTCTGCTGAACATTGATAAAACACATAGAACTAAGTGAGATTGCCTACACAAGACTATTCTGGAAAATTTTATCTTTACGACACAGACTTATTTCTAACCCAATTCTAACATAAAAGCCATTTTATTAAAAATGAGCAGTGCAACTCAATTAGGCTATCTACATGTTTTAATCCACGGTTTGATGAATCAAAAGGATTCATGTTCTTGAGAGGTTCCTTGTAAGCTGAAGTTGCAAGTAAACCATGAGAATGTGTAAAAAACACTTGTGACTATTAGCTAATGAATTTCTGAACATAGTCCAAAACAGTATCCTAAACACTTACAATCTTGATGATCCACCAGAGCAATGCCCTAACAAGTGAACCAAGTCTTTCTGATGGAGCAGTAAAACAGGTTGTTGGTTTTTGCATATGCTAGTATCACATATTCCTATAAAACTTTTGGTGACTGGAAAGTACAATTAGCTCATGGCTTTTAAAAGTCATACCTTTACCTGTTGCTGAGCGTAAGCTAGACATGAACAGACACATGTTTTCTCTCCCTAATGATCAGCTTTTGGCATTTCTATTCTAAGAATCCAAATCATGCTTATCCTCAAAGTTCATAGAAAAGCTGTCATATTACATTGTTCCAGAAACATTCCACAATGCACATTATTCCCTAGTTTATAAGTAAAATAAGTCCCTGAGAAACTTTTCAGGTGAGTACATACTCAATATTTTTCATACCATAGAACACCCATATGTACCCCAATATTATCTAGTCAATGTAGTCACAAATTTCACAAAATTTAAGGATTATTGATTATAAATAATGAATACAATCTTTTTTAAAAAGAGGTTCATATTATGGGTACCCCAGTTTGAATTTCTAAGAGTTACAAAAAAGATTATTTCTAAGAGTTTATACGAAAAGATTATAAAACCATTTACAAGTCAACACAGCATATAAGCATGGACCCAAACAACCCTTATTTACCAAGCAGTAAATAAAATAAGGTGTTTCAATAAAGTTAAAAAAACTTTACCAAACAACAACAAAGGTTTTGTTTTTTTAGGCAACTGAAACTGCTGTAAAACATATTAGAGCTACAGTGAAAAGACAAAAATGTAAATGGTGATAATACTACGACTGTATTCAAATAAATATTAGTCAAGTTCCACAATAGGGATTTGATATTTTAAGAAATAACACTGCTATTATGAAAGTATTACAAGACAAAGTTTAAAAAAAAATCAAACCAGCCAGGTGCAGTGTCTCACACCTGTAATCACGGCACTTTGGGAGGCTGAGGCGGGCAGATCACAAGGTCAGGAGTTCGAGATCAGCCTGGCCAATATAGTGAAACTCCGTCTCAACCAAAAATACAAAAAATTAGCCGGGCGTGGTGGCAGGCGCCTGTGATCATAGCTACTCGGGAGGCTGAGGCAGGTGAATCACTTGAACCTAGGAAGTACAGGTTGCAGTGAGCCAAGATTGCACCACCGCACTCAAGCCTGGACGAGAGTGCGAGACTCCGTCTAAAGAAAAAAAAAATCAAACCACATGTTACACTATTTTTTAAAAGTCTCCTCGCCAGGCTAAAATAAGGATTGGTTAAAAGTCCACTTCAAAAAATGCAGTTCCCTAGATACTGTCTCCAACTCATAAGAGTAGAGGTTTACATTGGGAAAACCTCTGAGGAATCAGACTAATCTGAAAGACATATCTTAAAAGATACTGATATGGCAAATTACACAGGGAAGTTGGGGGATCTGGGAGTGTATTTGTGTGATACTGGTGGGGGACAGCTATGCTCTCTACTGTAAGTGGGATGTCAACATGTAAGAAGTAGTAATATAATACTGTTATCTAGCGATATGGAAGTAAACACCAAAAGAATCATTCAAAAATAAGTAAATGCCCCTGGGAATTTGTAGAATTATTTGGCTTCCTGACCACATACATGTACAAAACTGATAAAAAACAAAAAACGACCAAAAAAAAAAAAAAAAACAAAAAACACTTAAAACTTCTTTAGTCTCTTCCCTAATCTCAACCCAAACCTCAGCCTTGTTCTCAGAAATTACAATTTTGGGTCATTTGTTTTTAATTCTTCTAGTGTTTACTACCATACTCATTTTTTAAAAAAATCTATTATTGCTTATTACAGTGTAGCCTCATTATAAAAGACTGAGCGGGCCGGGCATGGTAGCTCATACCTGTAATCCCAGCACTTTAGGAGGCAGAGGCGGGTGGATCACTTGAGGTCAGGAGTTTCAAGACCAGCCTGGCCAACATGGTGAGACCTTGTCTCTACTAAAAATAAAAATAAATAAATAAATAGATAAATAAATAAATAGCCGGGAGTGACGGTGCATGCCTGCAATCCCAGCTAGTTGGGAGGTTGAGACTGGAGAACAGCTTGAGCCCAGGAGACAGAGGTTGCAGTGAGCCGAGTTTGTGCCACAGCATTCCAGCCTGGGTGACAGAGCTGGACTCTGTCACACACACACACACACACACACACACACACACACACACACACGAAAGACTGAGAAGATTTATCCTAATTCCCGCCTTCTCTGCTCATTCTGATTTATTTTAGTTTGTATTAGTTATAACTTTAGATATTATAGCTGAACCTGTATTTCTTATTCTATCAACTTTAGGAAGTTTCTTCTGGCTCCCCCATGTAATCATATACCATTATTGCTGACTATACAATTAAGTTTCACATTAAGTTTTATATCATTTGCAGTTTATTAAGTTTTTATCTATTAGTTGATTCTCATTAATTGGATAATAAAAAGTACTTACAGTGTCATTCACTGCCCATCCAAGGGGCATGGTAAGATTCAGAGAATAAATAGCAACTTTACGTCACTAAATTCCAAGTATCAAGGTGTTTACGTTATTGATACTCAATTACACCTCACTGTTCAAAAATAAGGTACATTTTCGTTTGCTTCACATTTGGACTTGCAGAAGAGGCTTTAATTTTTCTGAAGTTTTTGCCTTTTTATTACATTTAACATATTCCAACTTATTATTAGAATTTGTTCAACAAAATCCATGTTGTTCTTAAAGACATGTTTAGACCCCTGTGAATTCTGTTTTAATTTTGAAATAATTATGTTCTGGGTTAGTTCACAGCCCAGTTGTCTGCCTACCTAGTACTTCTTTTCATCACAAATTTCTGTTGATTCTTAATCTCAAGCTCCTTTTTGTAAGATTTTTTTGTTTGATTTTGCTGTACTACGACTCCCAAGCACTACCCCCCAACCCCTCACCCAAAGGTCTGGGGAAGTAAACTACACTGTTATGTATACTTCCACACTTAGAGCAAACTAGGTCTGCTTCGGAATTATAGGTTGTTTCTTAAAATTCTCCTCGAAATTTAAATCATTGGTCCACATTTTCTAGCACCCAGTAATAAAAGTGTCTACCAATCTGATTTTTAAAAAGTGATTCTCATCTCTCCCTGCAAAAATATTTATGAGATTTCCCTACATCCTTAGCTCTGAAATTTCATAAGACTATTATCTAAATGTGTGTTATTGTTTGTTCATTTTGTTTTATACTTAATGGGTCCATTTGATCTAAAGCCCTGAGTCTTTATTTAGCTCAGATAATTTTTCTTCTATTTCTTTCCTCTCCATCTTCTCTGTTCCAAGTGGAATTCCTTTTTAGGAATCCTAGGACTATCTACTATATCTATAAAGCTTTTCTTTTTGTTCTCTTCATTTGTGTTTTTCAGGTAATGCTTGTTCATCTTGGGTTTCATGCTGTTGGAATGCTTCTTTCTTGACTGTTCATATTTCTAAGCAAAGAACTACATTGGGTTTCCTTTATATTTGTGTAAGTCTATTGACCCAGAAGGCTTATAGTCTGAATAGGACTGACTGCAGAATTGGAACTCCTGTAAGTGCTAGAATAAAGAGGATTTTGGAGATAGAGTAGTCAGTGTCAGTCTGTCTCTCACAAACACACACATACGCACTCTCTCTCTCACACACACACCCACACCCTGTCTATAGGGCAAACAAGTATGCTCTGTTTATCTCTTCAATGGGACCAGAAGATGCTTTACAAATATTCGAGAACACAGTACAGCTTTAACTACTTGGTCCAATAATGTAATTAAAAATTTTACCCAGTAAATTCTTCTAGTGAGATGCCAATGAAGCCTTTGGACAGCACGATAGCACAGTGTAGTCCAAAGAGCACTAAGAATCAAAAGAGCCATGGCTTTCAGTTCTAGTTTTACTATTAAAAAGCTGGTGACTTTAGGGAAGTCAATCTCTTTATACTTCATTTTCCTTTTCTACAAAGTGAAAAGCATAAACTGATAATAAGGTTTCTTCTAGTTCTAAAACTTCATAACTAAGATGTTCTCATAAGCTTCAGATACAATCTTCCACAGTATATAAAAAGAATGAAGAAATTTATAATTTGAAAAACTTCAGGTTTTCAAAGTTGTTCCTGCTACTAAAAACAAAGCTCCTGGCCAGGCGCAGTGGCTCACACCTGTAATCCCAGCACTTTGGGAGGTCGAGGCAGGCGAATCACGAGGTCAGGAGATCGAGACCATCCTGGCTAACACGGTGAAACCCCATCTCTACTAAAAATACAAAAAAATTAGCCAGGCGTGGTGGCAGGCGCCTTGTAGTCCCAGCTACTTGGAAGACTGAGGCAGGAGAATGGCATGAACCCGGGAGGTGGAGCTTGCAGTGAGCGGAGATCACACCACTGCACTCCAGCCTGGGCGACAGAGTAGACGCCCTCTCAAAAAAAAAAAAAAAAAAAAAAAAAAACACAAACAAAAAACACAAAGCTCCTAAACAGGTACACTATATTTACCAAAATTTAGTTAAGATAAAATTTATAAACATAAATTTACATTTAGCAAATTAATTTGGAGGGGGGAAGGCAGATGATAAGGTGGGGGAAGTGCAGAGGTGAAAGAGTAAGGGAGGTTGTCATTTCCTACAACTGTCTTCCAAAATGAGTGGTTTTTGTATCTTGGTCACTGTAGGGAAATAATGTTGTGTTTTTTAAATTATGGTAAAATATAGATAAAAGTTACCATTTTAAGTGTACAGTTCCATGGCATTAAATACATTCGCATTATTGTGCAATTATCACCAGATTTTACTTTTCATCTTCCCCAACTGTAACTCTATACCGACTAAACAATAACATCATTTTCTTCTCCTGCCAGCCTCTGGCAACCACCATTTTGTCTCTATGAATTTGACTATTCTAAGTACTTCATACAAGTGGAATTATACAATATTTGTCCTTTTGTGACAGGCTTATCTCATTGTAGCATGTCTTAGAATTTCCCTTCCTTTTCAAGGCTGAAAAATATTCCATTGTACCTAAAACAAACTGTTTTGTCCTTTGCACTCACACCACAACAATCACCAGAATACTTCTGTGACCAGATATATGAGAGATTTCCTCCAATGCAAGCAATCATTTCTGCAGCGGACACCAGTTGGGTGTCCTCCCACCCAGTTCAATTCCAACATTATCTACCTGGAGACAGTGTCACATCCCACAGGTTGAGGGCTCCCCACTTCCAATCCCAATCTAAAGCCCCAGGTTGTTTTACCTATGCTTCTGACTAACTTGCTATAAATTGGGGTTCCCACAACCTCTTATTCCAGTTCGATTAATGTGTTAGAGCGACTCACAGAACTCAGGGAGACAGATTTACCAGTTTATTATAAAGGATATTACAAAGGATACAGCTGAAGAGATGCACAGGGCAAGGCATGTAGGAAGGGGATGCCACCCTCCAGGTGCTCAGCCATCTGGAAGCTTTCTGAATCCAGTCCTTTTGGATTTTTATGGAAGCTTTGTTAAGTGGGCAATGACTGATTAAATCACTGGCCGTTGGTATCAATTTAACCTTCACGCCCTCTCTCCTCCCCAGAGATTAACAGGCAGGACTGAAAGTCCCAACCCTCTAATCCCGCCTGTTTCTGGGTAACTAACATCCATCCAATAGCTACCTAGAGGTGCATGGCTTTCAGTCAACTTATTAGCATACAAAGATACTTCACTGGCCTGGCACAGTGGCTCACACCTGTAATCCCAGCACTTTGGGAGGCCGAGGTGGGCGGATCACAAGGTCAGGAGATGGAGACCATCCTGGCTAACATGGTGAAACCTCGTCTCTACTAAAAATACAAAAAAATTAGCTGGGCATGGTGGCGGGCACCTGTAGTCCCAGCTACTCGGGAGGCTGAGGCAACAGAATGGTGTGAACCCGGGAGGCAGCGCTTGCAGTGAGCTGAGATCGCACCACTGTACTCTAACCTGGGCGACAGAGCGAGACTCTGTCTCAAAAAAAAAAAAAAAAAAAAAGGATACTTCACTTCGGAGATTCTAAGGATTGTGGGAGTTGTATGACACAACACAAGAATGAAGATCAAATATATATTTCACAATATAATGCACATTTTGCTTGTCCTTTCATCTACCAATGTTTGACTTATTTCTTATTTATCAGTTGATAACAAAATATATACTATAACCAATTTGTGTATACACGTAAAACTGGATTAAGGTAATAAATACATTAAATTTCAAATTTTTTAGATTTTTTAAAGACAGTATCTCAGTCTGTTGCCCAGGCTGGAGTGCAGTGGCACCATTTGGGCTCACTGCAACCTCTGCCTCCCGGGTTCAAGTAGGCTCTGCCTCAGCCTCTCAAGTAGCTGGAATTACAGGTGCCCGCCACGACACCCAGCTACCAAAATTTTTAGAAGTTTTATCTTTAGCACTTGGGGCATTATTACTAAAAAATTAAATTGCAGTCTGTACATATTATTAAAAACTACCTTCTAAAAGCATGGAAATGTATACAAAGGGCCCAGAAAGTCTTATTTCAAAAGGAACTAGACTTCTTGGACTTAAAAATGTTCATTTTAGCCAGGTGTGGTGGCTCATGCCTATAATCCCAGCTACTTGGGTGGCTGAGGTAGGAGAATACTTGAGCCCAGAAATTTGAAGCTGCAGTAAGCTATGATCACACCATGGCACTACCAGTCTAGGTGACAAAGCAAGAACACGTCTCTTAAAAAAAAAGTTTCTTTTGATTGTACAATTAATCAAATGAACCACTTCATAAGTCATTTACTAACTATAAGGTCATGTTTGCCCTTATTAGTTTTGAACCATATAACACACCCCTCCCCACTGCACATACTTAAATTCAAGTATACCTACACCTAGCAATGGCTGCCACACAGAAATCACTCAAAAGCCACTGCTGGCTGAGCTGAATTTTGTCAAAACAAATCAAACAGTATTATTATGACTGGCAAATCCAAACTTTCAGGTTTAAAACTTTGCTAGGTTAGGAAAGCCAGGCTAGTGTTAATTTACCAAAACACACTTATGCAGCACTTACTATGTCTTGCTCCAAGTACTTTAACAATCATATGAGATAGATATTATTTTTTCCTCCCTCCGCCCACCCCATTTACAGATGAGGAAACAGAAACATAGATAAGTTTAACTTATGCAAGACCACAGTGTTAGTAAATGGTAAAGCCAGGTTTCATATTCAGCAGTCATCAGGAAGTGTTCTTAGACCTGGAAGCCAAGAAGTTATAACTTCTTAAGGAATTTGACTAGACCAGTACTTACTTGCCTAAAGCCTATATCCTGGCCAAATAGGGTATATAATTGTGTTTCAGGCTGAATTATCTGTCTTTGCAACTTACTCTCAAGATTCTTCTGCCTTCTGAAGAATACCAGTATGGAAAAAAGAGGCTATGACCCAGTATAGATTTTTAAAGTTGAGAAGTACTACATTACCTTACTTTGTAAAGCCTGCAATTTGAAGAATGCATCAAGCTGTTTAGCCTCTGAAACACCAATCTGTCAATGTTCTAACAGTTAACTTTCTTATTAATATCTTCTACCAGAAAACGTCAGTGTCTCAGGATAACATTATACTGTATATTGCTCTCAGACCTGACTTT
Source organism: Symphalangus syndactylus (assembly GCF_028878055.3). NCBI lineage: Eukaryota > Metazoa > Chordata > Mammalia > Primates > Hylobatidae > Symphalangus > Symphalangus syndactylus. Next base: position 72,556,664 of record NC_072425.2, on the reverse strand, counting down.
GGACAAACCCTTATTTGGATGGTTCGGAGCTAGGTACTATTTAATCAATTCCATGCAAAATCACTTAATGTGCCAACAGCTTGGGGTCAAGCCTAAAAATTATCTTAGAATGCAACAGGACTATTTAGAGTCTGTGGTTCACGGAAAACTCCTGAAACTACATGCAAAATTTTGGGACAAAAGGTCCAAAATATTTAATAACAGACTGACTTGAAAACTACTTTCTCAAAACTCTGGAGGTTCTTAAGATATATCACATTTTCATTTTAAGCTTCTCAAGCTTTACCACTCACCCAATCTAGAACAGCTATAATATCTTAATTTCTATTTAGAAAGCTAAAAGAACCCTTCCTTTTTGCACCTATCTAATCTGTGGTTAAGATGGATATTTCCAGTGCTGTGTAAGACATTTCTGTTACAAAATAAACCAAGCTGAATCTTAATCTACTCATATCTTGATTCAGTGAATGCTCATTCTGTCCCCAGCTTCGCTTCTATATGATTAACATTCTCAGCTGTAGATACGAATTTCTACATTGTACTCTTGACTTCAATTTCTTTTTTTACCTTTTAGAATTGCATAAAATTGCAGACTACAAATGTAGTAGCAGACGCCTTACCCCTGCCCTGAAAATATGTCTACATACGGGCATTAAGGAATATTCCTAGTTCTGTCACCTATCCAGTGGGGGTTCAAGAGAACTTGGTCAAGATACCAAACTTCTAAAAAATATCTTGAGTTCTTGATAACTGAGATACTGATGAAGGAGGAGGGTTAGAATTTCAGCCTGTGAATAAAAAAGATGCCAAATTTGTAGCATAAGGCTTCAGCTTTTCCTAGTGGAAATGCTGTTTAAAAAGTCCTCTGATGGTTATTACAAAGTCAACCAAATAAACGGGGTCTATGTATATATACAGTTCTATCTTCTACCAAAACACACACACACACCTTCTTCAAGACATAGGAGTGTCCCTCTCCTCACCTTTTCAAAGGCAAATGACAGAATTAAAAGGGAAAATGGGATAAATGGACATAGAGAAAATTGATTAAACCCCTGTATAGGTTTTCACGTTGTTGCAAAAAAGATCCTTTTTTCTGAGCTGAAGAAGTGGAATTTGGTTAGGAAATGTCATCTCTCTCTTCTAGCAGCCCTGGGGCTGATTATATGCAAAACCTCTTAGAATAAGGGTTAAGATGTTCAGTGGTGGGTGCCCAAGAGGAAGTACAGAACAATAAGAAAATGTTTAGGTCTCTCATTGGAGACACATGAATTTATAACTAGAAAGAATTTTAGGTGCCAACTAATGGCTAATAAATCGATCTGTCCCCTTTTTACCTAAAGATTAACCAAGAAAAGTTATAGAAGTGGCAGCTCCAAGAATAACCTATAAAACTAATAACAGTTGGCTTAGAGGGTTTCAACCACTCCATATCATTAAACTTCTTGTAACCTTGCTCTACATGAGATATAAAGTCATTCTGCAGGCCACGCTCAGTGGCTCATCCCAGCACTTTGGGAGGCCAAGGTGGAAGGATCACTTGAGCCCAAGAGTTCAAGACCAGCTTGGGCAACATAGTGTGTACAAAAAATAAAAATTAGCTGGGTGTGGTGGCACACGCCTGTGGTCCCAACTACTCAGGAGTCTGAGGTGGGAGGACTGCCTGAGCCCAGGAGTCGAGGCTACAGTGAGCCATGATCGTGCCACTGCAATCCAGCCTGGGCAACAGAGGAAGACCCTGTCTCAAAAAATATAAAAAATGAAATTAAAATGAAGCCATCTCGCAAAGAATTTATTTCCCAAAGGAATTTATATTCCTCATTTAACTATCAATCCCTTTTCCATATACTGTATATAATACCTTTTTAGTAGAGATATGGGGGAATTATAACATTTATGCAGTCTCAATATAAATGTAATACTCTTTAACTCTCTTTACATAGATGTTGTAACATGTCAGTCAATCCTTACTAATGTGGCCTTCAGTTTGTCTACCCAGTTTGGCTAGCTGCATAAACTGTCATCTCTACCACTTCCTTTTCCTCTGGCTGCAGTTGTTTTCCCTTAATCATATGCATCTGTAAGTAAAGGTTTGAAGAAATAGCACTACTCTTAGATGTGTAACAAGCACCTGTTACTTGTGCTTAATAAAACTTTTCTGGCCTCAAAAACTTTACATTTCACCACCTTCTTCAAATATGGAAATATTGTCTTTTCATACATTTTTTTCAGTAGTGCGTAAGAAGAAATGGAATAAAGATTTCAAAGAACAGTTTAGATGCCTAATATAAGAAAATAAGAACAATATATTTAACAGATTGGGAATTAATGTTCTGTAGGGTCTTTTCATCCAATAAAAAATTAAGGGCTATTTAATGTGGAGTAGATTTTAAGCTTTCAGAAATCAGAAGACAGCAGAGATCAAGAATTAGGAAAGCCTTGTGAGAGAATTAGAACTTCAGTTAGATATGACTTCCCAAAACCGAGGGAAAATCCTCCAGGCTAGGAGGATAATGTGTAAAGTGAGAAAGAAGAAAAGCATAGGGTGCATGGTGGAAAGGAAGTAAAAACATGGGAGGCTGGGCATGGTGGCTCACGCCTGTAATCCCAGCACTTTGGGAGGCCGAGGTGGGCAGATCACCTGAGGTTGGGAGTTCGAGACCAGCCTGACCAACATGGCGAAACTCCGTCTCTACTAAAAAAAATAAATAAATAAAAATAAAATAAAATTAGCTGGGCATGGCGGTGCATGCCTGTAATCCCAACTACTCAGGAGGCTGAGGCAGGAGAATCGCTGGAACCCAGGAGGCGGAGGTTGCGGTAAGCCAAGATCGCGCCATTGCACTTCAGCCTGGGCAACAAAAGTGAAACTCCGTCTCAAACAAACAAAAAACACACATGGGAAAGGGTGGGTTTAGACATGTGAGAAATTTAAGAACAAATCTCTGGCTGGGAGTGGTGGCTCCCACCCGTAATCCCAGCACTTTGGGAGGCCGAGGTAGGTGGATCACTTGAGCTCAGGCATTTGAGACCAGCCTGGGCAACATGGCAAAACTCTGTCTCTACCAAAAAAATTAGGTGTGGTGGTGCACACCTGCAGTCCCAGCACTTTGGGAGTCTGAGGTGGATGGATCACCTGAGGTCAGGAGTTTCAGAGCAAGCCTGGCCAACATGGTGAAACCACATCTCTACTAAAAGTACAAAAATAAGCCAGGTGTGGTGGTGCGTGTCTGTAATCCCAGCTACTCAAGAGGCTGAGACATGAGAATAGCTTGAACCCGGTAGGCAGAGGCTACAGTGAGCCGAGATTGCGCCACTGCACTCCAACCTGGGTGACAGAGCAAGACTCTCGGGGAAAAAAAAAAAAAAGAGCTGAGTAGCAACTCAAAAATACTGTTTTTGTTTTTTCTTTTAAAGAAATGTCCTAGGGTAGGTCTGAAAAGTATTTTAGCCAAAGCTGACAGAACAATGTTTCCAAAGCTGTATGCCAAGTAATGCAACTGGGGAAGAGTGGGATGGAGGAAAGCAGAAGAGGTTTGTAAAAACATTGAGGCAAATCCTTTATTTGAGATGAATCTCATAGGCTGAGCTTGTAGTTTTTATTTGGTAGTCTATATGTCTAGGGTATCTCTGGTGTAAATACTTGTTTGTGATAAGGAAGAAAGCAGGCATTTAAGACAGGTGGTTTGCTCACCCTTACAAATGTTGCACATCAGGTTACTAAATGGTCTCGCATACCCTTTTAGGCAGGGATCCCATGGACCCTGTTATTAGATGAGTTAAATATATCTTTGACAACATTACTTGGATCTGTAGGAAATATAGGAATTGTGGAAGGAGCACTAGCCCAAGAATTGGAAAATGAAGGTTCTGGCTATAATTCTATTTAAATGAGCTCTATGCCCCCTACTGCCTCAATTTTAATGTGAAAATAATGCACTACGAGACACAGAGATTCTCCGGCAAAATTATACTAAATCCCCCCTCTTCTCTGTAAACTGCCTATTTCGGGGACATCATCTCCTATGTTAACATTATCTTTATGCAACTAAATATGGCTCTCTTCCTGCCTTGTCCTTACAGAAACAAAAACAAAAACAAACAAAAAAACCCTTTAATTCTACATTCCATTAAAAATATTGAGAATATTTTAAAAGCTTCTAAATGACATTTCTAAAAGAAAAGTAAATTCTTTAGGAGCCTTACTAAAAACAAGCCAGAACAGTATCAGATAGGCAGGAAATTTTCATTGACTTTAATATCTTAAAAGTCTAAACCCCAAAAAAGATAGTTCAATTGAAAAGTCAATTTATGTCATCTTTAATTGTAAATAAGAACAAATGCAATTCTCTGAATTTATTAAGATTGCCTTTTCTATCCTTTTTGTACTAGTTTCTCACTATGAGGAAATGAAAGGACTAACTAGGGTTATATAGAATAAGAAAACAGAAAGAACAACTCAAAATGTGCGAGTAAACACAAAGAAAAATATTTGAGCAAATGTGAATTTCTTCCATTCATATGTTCTCCTAATCTACAGTTTCTTTTCTAGATGGCCTACAAGGTGATTTCCTGCTTAAAAACTCCTTGATGGCTTCTCTCTCTACTTGTAAAAAAATCAAGGTCGGGGACGGTGGCTCATGCCTGTAATCCCAGCACTTTGGGAGGCTGAGGTGGACAGGAGTTCGAGACTAGCCTCGCCAATAGGGTGAAACCCCGTTTCTACTAAAAATACAAAAATTAGCCAGGCATGATGGCGTGTGCCTGTAATCCCAGGATTACTCAGGAGGCTGAGGTGGTAGAATCGCTTGAATTCATGAGGCTGAGGTTGCAGTGAGCCAAGATCGTGCCACTGCACTCCAGTCTGGGCAACAGACTGAGACTCCATCTCAAACAAACAAACAAAATCAAACTTCTCCACAGGTCCTTAAAGGCCTTGTGTCAAGTGGCTTTTGCTTACCCCTCCAACCATATCTTGATACTATCCGCCCTCTCATTACCTTGGTTGCAGCCTCTCTCACTCACCATCTTTCAGTATCTTGAAAGCATGAAGCTGTTTCCACATCAGAGTTCATGCACTTGCTTAAAAAATTTTTGCATGGGCCGGGTGCGGTGGCTCACGCCTGTAATCCCAGCACTTTGGGAGGCCGAGGTGGGTGCATCACAAGGTCAGGAGATCGAGACCATCCTGGCTAACACCGTGAAACCCCGTCTCTCCTAAAAAAAATACAAAAAATTAGCCGGGCATGGTAGTGGGCGCCTGTAGTCCCAGCTACTCAGGAGGCTGAGGCAAGAGAATAGCCTGAACCCGGGAGGCAGAGCTTGCAGTGAGCCGAGATCGCGCCACTGCACTCCAGCCTGGGAGACAGAGCGAGACTCTGTCTCAAAATAAATAAATAAATAAATTTTTTTGCATGTATCTGTATCTACATTCTACCTACTGTACCTGTTTTTTTTTGTTTTGTTTTGTTTTTCCCCAGAATCAGACCTCTTTACTTCTCACTTACCAATATTCCCTGTCAGGCCCAAAGTGAATTGTAATATAACATCTATCATCAACTTGTAGGATCACTGACAACTTCTTAACAATTTCGAAGTATAACAGGTATTTTTCAATCTTCAACTTATACAAGATCACTTTATAGCATTTAACATCGTTGTCCTTTCCTTCCTTCTTGAAATTAACCTTCAATCTTGGTTTCTCTGATGGTTTCTTCAAACTCTTTTTTAACCTATTTATTTATTTTTATAGATTGGTCTTTTGTCTTCCTCTTTTTATCTCACCCAAACCGAGTGCTTTAACTACCCTTTATACTACAATGTTACCTAGATCTAAAAATCTAAATCTCTAAGATTTCAGGTCTCTCCCCTTTAAACTCTAGACTCTGAAATATCTCCATCTGTATTTCACTCTTTCCCCATCCCCCTCTTCATTCCTCTCATTCAGTCAAGGTCTACTTCCTATGGACCTCTCTCCAAACCTCTTAGCCACATTTTTAGCTCAACCATTTTTCAATGAATGTTATAAAATCACTCACTAATATCTATTTCATACCCCTCTACACTGCCACCAGGTGATGTCACTTTCCTGTTTAAAATGTTCCAATGGGCCTTTCAAGACCTCTTAAGCAAGTCTAAATTCTCTGGCATGCTATACATGATTCCCCCCACCCTCCTTGGTCTGTAGCCTTATTTCTGAGCAGTCCTATTCATTTATTCTATTTAACATGCTGTTCCTCGCTAAGAGAGGTTCTTTTCTGCTTCTGTGCCTTATCACATATCGTTCCTTTTTTGTTGATAAAATTTCCCCAACTCATCACTCCCCCTTCAAATAAATGAAACTTTTACTAGTTTTTAAGCCTCTGTTTAAGCTGTACTTCCTTCCATAGAGGGCAAAAATAGTCTCCCCTGACCCGTGCCCATGCTGATTAATTTAGATAATCTCTTTAGTCAGACTTATTTTGGTTTTTGGGTGCATATGTATGAATTAGGTTATGAAGCAAAATGTATTTTTTATAGAATCTAATGAAAAATGGAAAGCCATTACCCTAGGGGTTTGTATCAGAACGCCCTTTATATATGTAAAGTCCTGCTTCTGGCTATTATCTCATTACCCCCACCTTCCACCCCACCCCCACCCTTTTAGTTTTTTTATTTTTTTCAGGCTAGTCAAATGAAGCAGTGGAACTGGAGAAGGAACAAAGAAGTCTGTAGCAGGTTGTTATCAATTAGTTGTAAAGGGACTGTGATCAGCCCCTAACTCTTTATTGGATTAATAAAAGTGACAATGAGGTCTGTTAAAAAGCTCTGAAGAAAATGTAACTTGTAGTGTTTCAGACGTAGGCTTGCCAACACAAGTTACTAAATGACATTTTCTTTGCTAATAACTGATATGCAGAGAATAATCATTACTTTTAGGGGTTGGGTCCACAGAGCTAGAGTGAAAAATTATCAGCACACTAAGCCGGACAGTAATCAGAAACAAAATATCTAGGTCACAATCTGCAGATGACATTTTTGGGAAAAGTTTATTATACGAATTATTTCCATTGATTTTAATTTTCAAAACAAACTAAAAAAAAAAAAACTAAATTCAGAAGCCAAACAAGTTTGACATGATTGATAATGTCTTTTTTGTTCCTGCAGGCACTTGCTTTACTTCAAGTTTCTTGTGATTCGAATGAAGACTTGGCTGCACCAAGTAAATGAAGTTATTTCAACCCCCTTTCTTCACTGTGATCTACATTAGGCATGTGCTATGCATTTTCTAAATCCTACCCTTTTAATGTGACTACATCCTCAACATAAATCTTAAATACTCTGATAAGCCATAATTTTTAAAAGTATTTATCTGTATAAAGTATTTTTAACTGTAAAGGCCTCTAAGTATTGTCATCCTTTTTTTTTCACTGATAGATAATATTTTACCTATTTATAGGGTACATGTGTTTGCTATATGCGTAGAATTCTAACATCACCTCAGACGCTATAAGAAGCTTCTCGTGGGGAAAAAACTGAAAAGTAAAGTCATAACTAAAATATTAATTGCTTGTTTGCTAGTGATTTTCCAATAATCTACATATTTTTGCTTTTATACTTTAAAGAGAGTCCATTTTAACACTATTGAAGAAAGAGGAAAATATAATCAAATGTAATCAGATTTGATCCAAATTCTCTGATTTTCTATGTCTCTATGCAATTAGCAACCTCAGTTCCTTCAACTGCAAGATGATACATATCCATTGCCTTCATCACAAAGATGACATGTGGTAATTAATGCGCTAATACCTGTAATACAATCTGAAGCTCTAGCATAAAGACATTCTGTAAGTACAAAACACTTTCTCAATAAATCTGCATGAGATGATTTTCACATGAAAAAAGGTTTAGGGTTTGTCTACAAATGATTGTATGTTAACAGAATAGATTTACTGCACTGACTGGTTCTTTCCATCAATGTTTTAGAATGAGTGAGGTAAATATTTATCAAATAATGACACAGATAATTATAGACCGTAATAAATGCTATGAAAATAAAGTACAGAGTGCTATGAGAACAAGGTGGGGGGCGGGAAGTAGGCACTTTCACTTGTTATATCTTTTAATCTTAATAATACTTTCCCCAGGTTATCATGAAGAAATCAAGAATTCAGGTTAAGTTAATTAGCTTGTCAAGTTCACACAACTTAAAGGTGGAGAGAGCCAGGAACACAGGTTTCACTTAGAGACCATATTCTGTCCACTCTTCCAGTATTTTGCTAATATCTGCATTGCTAATACTCTCACTGACTGCACATCTCTGCCCATTCCCCTCTTCTCAATGAGGCCTACCCTGAACACCCTATTTAACAGGTTCAACTAACTCCTTTGGTCCACCTTACCCCTCTTTATGTTTTCTTTTATTCCAAAGCAGTTATCACTTTCTAATATATTATTTTATTTGTTGTGCATATTATCAGTGGGCCTCTGGTAGGTGATAAGCTCCAGGAAGTTAGGGATCTTTGCTTGTTTTGCTCATAGATATCATCCCCACCCTCCCAATACCAGAATAGTGACTGGTACCCAGTGGACACTGGCCCAATTTTCCTTTCCCGTTTTTCAGCTTTAGCTGTATGCGAGAACTTGTTTAATCATTCTCACTTTTAATTACTAGGAAAACAAAGAAGTTTGACCCTATATCTGAGAAAAATTTATACTCAAGTAACATTTAAATTTAGCCTGAAATTCTATTCTGTTAAAAAAAAAAAAAATTAGGGTCATCAGTATCATTTTTAAAATCCTAGCCATAATAAAAAGTGGTGAAAAGACATGTCAAGCAAACTCTGAAATGTAGAAGATGCAGATGAGGATCAATGATCAGTATTTAAGAGTGTCTACTCACATTTGATGATGCTGTAGTGGGCAAACGTGAGACATAGATGAAACATAAGAATCAGTGTACACTAAAGTAGTAGTTCCTAAATCTTAGGGATTTCAAAAAACAGGTAAAGTAAAAAAGAGAAAAGTTGGAATGAAAGAGGTGTCAAATTTTAATTTTGACACAAAAAGGATATTAAGAACTAAAAACAATTACTATCACTGTAATTTCATCAGAACATCTTAACATAAAAAATTACCTAATTTCACAATAAAGGGCAGTTATTTTTAAGTAAATTTAGATCCATGAGCACCTCATTATATACAAACAGTTCAACAAAAATTTAAGATCTAAATGTGAACTCTTAAAAGATGCTCTGAAAGAATTTTTATAACCCCAGTATAGAGAAGGCTTTCTCCAAAAGAATGATACACTTGATATTAAAATTAAAAAACTTCTAGTCATTAAAAGACAACGTATTTAAAGTGAAAATGCATGCTAAAGAATGGAAGAAGTTTTGCTTTTCTTTCTTTTTTTGAGATGGAGTCTCGTTCTGTCCCCCAGGCTGGAGTGTGGTGGCGCGATCTTGGCTCACTGCAACCTCTGCCCACTGCAACCTCTGCCTCCCAGGTTCAAGCGATTCTCCTGTCTCAGCCTCCTGAGTAGCTGGGATTACAGGCGTCCACCACTACACCCAGCTAAGTTTTGGTATTTTTAGTAGAGACGAGGTTTCACCATGTTGGCCAGGCTGGAAGATATTTTTAATGCCTACCAAGTATTATTACAAAGAATACATTAAAATAAGATGCAAATAAAAACTACAATGAGGTACCATTTCATACTCCTCGGAATGGCAAAAATTAATAAAATATTACTACTAATATTTTTCTACCTTCTAAAATAACTGAAATGCAGACAAGCAGACCCTCTCTCATGCATTATGGACTGGAAGGTGTACTTTGTACAGAAAACTGACAGTTATTTAATAAAGTTGAAGACATTCATACGCTGTGATCTAGCAACCTACTACCAGATTTATAAACCAGGGCAATCTTTCTCAATGACAGCTTTTGGCTACTATAATGAATGAGGGGCACTACTAAATAGAGGCCAGGAATGCCAGGCACTTTTCTTGCATAAAGAAAGTGCTGCTCAGATTGGGTGCAGTGGCTCACACCTGTAATCCCAGCACTTTTGGAGGGGGCAGGTGGGGTGCGGTGCTATGGTAGGCAGATCACTTGAGCTCAAGAGTTCAAGACCAGCCTGGCCAATATGGTGAAACCCTTGTCTCTACAAAAGAAATACAAAAATTAGCTGGGTGTGGTGGTGCACGCCTGTAGTCCCAGCCACTCGGGAGGCCCAGGTGGGAGGATTGTTTGAGCTTGGAGGGTGTCGAAGGTTCAGTGGGCAGTGATCATGCTACTATACTCCAGCCTGGGTGACAGAGTGAGAATCTGTCTCAAAAAATAAATAAATAAATAAATAAATAAGTAAATAAATAGTGCTGCTCCATGCCTCATGACTTGAATATTCTGCTGGACATCCATAGAGGGGAACAGAAAGAGGAAAAAAACCCCACTAACGTCAGATAATTCTAAACAGGATTTAATACCAAGTTTATCTGTATAGTTTTAACATAGATGAAGATTTGTTATGAATGCAATCATTGTGTAAAGAGGTAAGATTGCACTTTTATTTCTGTTTAAACTTTTCTGAGGATAGTTTGTTATTTCAGAAAATCATTTTCCACCAATGACAGGCCCAGCATTGGTAATTGAATGGCTAACATACCTGTTTTAATCTGTAGCTGTTGTATTGATGGAGACACCATCCATTGGTACAAAGCGTCTAATTACTACTATTTCTTTTAGCAGTGCTTCTTATATTTCAATGCGTATATGCATCACTTGGGAATCTTGATAAAATACAGCATCTGGCCGGGCAGTGGCTCATGTCTGTAATCCCAATGTCCCAGTGCTTTGGGATACTGAGGAGGGAGGATCACTTGAGGCCAGGAGTTCAAGATCAGCCTGGGCAAGACAGCAAGACCCTGTCTCTGTAAAAAATCTAAAAATTAGCCAGGCGTGATGGTGCATACCTGTAGTCCCAGATACTCGGGAAGCTGAAGTGGGAGGATCCCTTGAGCCCAGGAGTTTGAGGTTACAGTGAGTTGTATGGCTCCAGAGATCCTGTCTTTTACATTATTTAAAAAACAAAAAACAAACAAAAAAAAACAGCATCTGCATCAGTCGGTTAAAGTCTGATGCTCTGCATTTCCAACAAGCTCCCAAGGGATTCTGATGTTGCTGGTCGACCATTACACTTGGTAGCTAATCTTGAATGTAGTCTTGAGCTCGAGTATTTACAAAGTGAAACACATATTACTTTATTACAAATTTTTCTTATTTTATTAAGGCCATTGCTTTCTTTAAAGTACTGTAAAATGTTTTCTATGAACATGGGATGTACGTAGGGTCAAGAACCACTGCTCTAGAAGTCTTACACAACAGATACCTAACATATACAGGAATATTCCTTATAGTACTGTTTAATAGCAAACAAATGGAAACAACAAAAATGACCATCAACAGAAACCTGACATAGTTATATTATAGAGCACATACCACCTAACAGTAAAAGTAAATAAACTGGAGCTACCTAAATAAGCATAGATAAATCTTGGCCAAGTTGTGTGAAGAAAGCAAGCTAAATAAAGATATCTGTATTTAAATAGTCTTAAGACAATCAAAATAAAACTATATATATAATGTTCATAGGATAAAGGTATGTAGTTAAGTATCAACACGTGGATATAGGAAGGATGCATGTCAACTTTGGGTCACTGGTTAGATGTGTGTGCGGCGGAAGGGAACAGCGTTTAAGAGAGGTATTAACATTTTAAGGAAACTTCGTTTTTTGTTTTTATTTTTCTGAGACAGAGTTTTACTCTTGTTGCCCAGGCTGGAGTGCAGTGATGCTATCTTGGCTCACCACAACCTCTGCCTCCTGGGTTCAAGCGATTCTCCTGCCTCAGCCTCCCGAGTGGCCGGGATTACAGGCATGCACCACCACACCCGGCTAATTTTGTATTTTTAGTAGAGACAGGGTTTCTCCATGTTTGTCAGGCTGGTCTCTAACTCCCGACCCCAGGTGATCCGCCTGCCTCGGCCTCCTAACGTGCTGGGATTACAGGCGTGAGCCACCGAGCCTGGCCAGACACTTCGTTTTAATTGGTAGTTTTGTTTGTTTAACTGGGTGATGGGTACATGGATATTCATTATATTGTATGGCACCAACATTTATATTGCTATGTTAGTTCTCATTTCACTTGGACAAAACTCTTGGGCATGAACAGGTGTTTGGAAAACACTGCTCCAAAGCAAAGGACTCAGGACTAGAGAAGACCCAGGTTCAAGCCTCAATTCTACTTCTTACTAATTGCTTAGCTTTAGGCAATTGAAATAATTAACTTATCTGGGCTTTATTTATTTCATTTGTAAAAATTCCACAAAAGGCCAGGCGAGGTGGCTCACACCTGTAATCCCAGCACTTTGGGAGGCCAAGGCGAATGGATCACCTGAGGTCAGGAGTTCAAGACCAGCATGGCCAACGTGGTGAAAACCCGGCTCTACTAAAAATACAAAAATTAGCCGGGCGTGGTGGCGGGTGCCTGTAATCCCAGCTACTCAGGAGGCTGAGGCAGGAGAATCACTTGAACCCGGGAAGCAGAAGTTGCAGTGAGCCGAGATTGCGCCATTGCATGCCAGCCTGGGCAACAAGAGCAAAAAACTCCGTCTCAAAAAAAAAAAAAAAAAAGCCACAAACTCACTTTTCCTCTCTCCAACTCACAAGGCTGGATTCGACAGGCAAATGGGGCAATGTATGTGAGAAATTTTAAAGAGTAGGAAGGGTAGGGGGAATTTTCAGAATTAAGAGCAAAACTTTGGATAAATCAGAAGTAAAATCTACCAGTAAATAAACCAACCAATAAAATATACTCTATTTTCTTGTCATCACTGCTTCTAAAGATCTTAACACCAATCTTAATATGGAAGAAATTTTAATTCTTAAGTGATGGCATAGGGAGAGTCATTCTCCTTATCTTTATGCTAACTGTTCATCAAAGGATTGAAATTCATAATATCAGACCAAAGTAAGAGCACTGCATTAAAAAGTATTCTCATTTAACTTATATCAATGTCACATAACCAGAATAACTGTTGCTTATATGGTTCTCACTCCCCTTTTTATAAAGTAAGCAGGTGGCACATTTTATTAGCCCTATATTACAGATGGAGAAAACTGACTCAGATGTGGGATAGCGTGCCTGGAGTTGTAGACCAATTCAGTGTCAAACTTGGAACAGACACCAATTGCTTAATTCTTCTGTGTTCATTAAGCTACTAAAAACATTATTTTTTCATGATGTTTTTTGGTGATTTTGTTTGTCCCAGGAAACAGAAAATTCTTTGTCAGCAGTCATTTCATAAACATTTCAAAATGGGCAAAGATACTCAAGGAAACAAGCTACTCATCAACTACAGTACTGCACACTAAGGGACAAAATTAAAACTGCCTAGCCTGCTAAAAATCTAATCCTGTCCTTGCCAATTAACCTTATTAACACTAGAGTAGGAGAAAAGAGAGGTCAAAATATAGGTGAAGGTGCCATTCATTTCCTTCTGGATTTCAAATGATATGACAATTACTGCACAACAGAGATTTTTACCTCTGCTGTTCCGTAAGTAACACGACCCCTATTCTCCAAATAAAAACTTACCAACAAGTTGGGCAGTCTCAAATTAGAATACTAGCAATCATGACAATTTTCAAAATACTGGCTATCATTAGATGTCACCCAACTGAAATTCATGCTATAAACATATGTAGAGAAACTCTTCATGGAAAAAATTCATTTTAATGTAAATTTCCCTGTTAATCTAAACAGATTAACGTTATTACAACATGTATCTGGCTTTCTACTCCGACTCATTAGGTATTATAGTTTCATATGTTGGCACAAGAGCTCCAAAGATTTATTAGAGGCATAAAAAAATTCCAATGAATCATCTATAGATCAAGCATCATATATCACAAAAAGTATTAAACAGGAACACATTTCATAAACAGCGAAATTTAAAGGTCACCCTCTGTATTCCGTTATTCATCCTTTTGCTTACCAAATCTACCTCACACTGACTTAAAGCATCATTTACAAAAAATTCTCTTCTGGCATCGGCAGAAATCTCACCAAAGATCAAAGATCTGAACTTTTTTTTTTTTTTAAACAAAAACCCCAGGTTAAATACACTCTTTCCTTTACGAAAGCCCCCACACAGTACAATCTAATTTGACATAACTTTGTTTCGGGGTTAAAACAAATCCCAAACAAAACCTTTAAATTTTCCAATTCAAAAACGATTCCTGATAAGCCTACTTTAGAGTTCGAAAACAGATAAGATTAAAGTCCAACCATCTGAAGAAAAAGAACCCTACGACAGCCCCACCGGAATACACAAATCGCCAAGCCCCGTGCAGATTCAATCTAAAATCGCGCCTGACAGAGATATAAGGACATTCAAGAGAAAGCTTTTAAGCAGCACCCGCGAATCTCTCAGTGCGCCAGTGAGGGGAATGGGAACCTGACCCCATCTTTTCATCCACTGAGAGAAAAGCAAAGGAAATGAAACGGAACCCCTCTTCAGCGAGGAGGACCAAAGACCTTCTTAGAGTGTCGGTCGATCCTCCCTCCCCCACCCCCTGACTCCGGCCGCTCCACGGACCGCAGGGACTGTCCTACCGCTCCCCTTCACGCAACCACCAGAGAATCCTCTCAAAAACACAGACCCGATCAGGAGTGGCTTCCCCGCCTTTCCCCTGTGCCGAGAGGGATCCCAGTGGCCAACAACAAAGACGCTTCCCGCTCCCCTCCCCCCGCCGGCCCGGGCTCGTCCCTCCCGCGCTGCGGCTCCCGGCCTAGCGCCCCCTCCCCGAGCCGGGCTGCGGCGTCCCCAAGCCCCGAGGCCGCACGCACCTGCACCTGAGCGGCCCGGGCCGAAGCGCCGGGCAGAAGGAGTCGGGAGAGAACCGCAGCCGACGCGCTGTCCTCCACACAGCGAGATCCGCGCTTCGGACGCCGTCGGACTCTCTCCGCCTGCAGACGGGCCCGACAGAGAAGCGGAGACCAGGGCTGCAGCCCCCGGCGCCGGGACGAAGAAGGACGGTGGCGCCCCAAGGGCCCCGCTCGCGCTCCCGAGTCTCGCCGCGCGCCGGCCCTGCTCCTCCACAAGAGCCCGCGTTCTGCTGACTAACGGCCCCGGTGCGGGGCGCTGGAGCGGCCGCCGCTGCCCGTCGGCTGCTCTCGGGCCTCACGTCCCGCGCGGCCGTGGTCGCAGCCGCCGCCGCCACCGCCTCCCTTTCTGGCACCGCAGACACCACCCAGACCCAGCCAGGTCTTCCTTCTCTTTAATCCTGCTTTCTTTGCTCCTCCTCAGCCTGCCAGGCGCGAGGCTCGTTCCGGTAGCGGGAGGGAGACTGAAGGGGAACCGAGGGGACGAGCAGAATCCTCACTGAGCCAGGAGTTGGCCACTGACTGGAGAAAGGTGCCAAAGCTGACCCCGGCTCCAGCCTGCTAGCGGGCGGGGAGAGGGACGGAGCCCAGCCTCACCTCACTTCCACCAATGACAGGCCGCCCGGCAGGGTCGGAGGCGCTCTGAGCTCCAGGAGAGGCTGAGCTCGCTCGGCAGGAGGCGGGGATTGCGGAAAAGAAGAACCAATAGGAACAAAGGTTCACCGCCCCTTTGATTTGATGGACTACACATTCGGGCCAATGGGGGAATTTTCATTTCGAAGAAAGCGGGACTTGTTCTCCGGGTTTGAGAAAGAGGCTGCGCGGAGCCGGAGGGGTCGAGGCTGCGCCGCGTGGAGTGGCCTGGCTTAACAGCAGGGAGGGCAGAGCGTTGCTCTTTGACCTCCCAGAACAGTCACGTGGGCTGACCCGGAGCCGGGGCGGAAAGGCTGCGTAAGTTTCTTCCGGGTCATTGACAGAAGCATCAATTCCTGGGAGTAGTTCGTTGGTTTTCTTTCCCTTCATCCTTTTGCCTGTTCCCGGCGAGGGGTGGCTTTGATTTCGGCGATGAGCTCCCAGAAAGGCAACGTGGCTCGTTCCAGGCCTCAGAAGCACCAGAATACGTTTAGCTTCAAAAATGACAAGTTCGATAAGAGTGTGCAGACCAAGGTAGGAACCTGCCTGTTGCACCGTCTTTGACTCCAGGAAGGAATGGTTCACTGGAGAGGGGAGAGAGGAAATGAGAGGAGTCGGCTGGGGCGAGTGTGGACCGCCGCCCAGAGTTAGTCTTGGCGGCAGTGCAACTCTTTCTAAAATGTTATTCTCACGCCCTTTCTTTGACCTGGACATGTTGTCTCCTGGTAAATATTTGATGGTCAGCACACTTTACTAATTGCACAGAGTGAACACGACCCTAATCAAATCTAAGGTGCAGATGGGGCAGTTACGTCGTTCAGCGTTCCCATCTGGATCACATTAGCAGAGGGAAACGAGGAATGTGGCATGAGTGTCTCTTTCAAATTTTACACCAAGTTTATGCAGCTACGATTTTTTTTCCAAAAACCCCAAGCCCATAGGGGAAATGTGAATGATTAAGCTGTCTTAGGCTGTCCTCACTAGTATTGTGGGAAATTTCTGTTTTGTAACAATTGTTTTGAAGATAAAAATATTTGGTTAATGTAAAAATACTTGTTTTGCTGTTTATCTTTAGCAGGACTTCTGTAAACTGGAAAAAATTCAGACTGTCTAGATAGCCAGAGGACTTGGGTTGTATATAAGTACTAATTTGCAGGCCGGGCGCCGTGGCTCAAAGTGCTGTAATCCCAGCACTTTGGGAGGCCGAGGCGGGTGGATCACCTGAGGTCAGGAGTTTGACACCAACCTGGTCAACATGGTGAAACCCCGTCTGTACTAAAAATACAAAAATTAGCCGGGCGTGGTGGCGGGCGCTTGTAATCTCAGCACTTTGGGAGGCCAAGGTGGTGGGCGGATCACTTGAGGTCAGGAGTTCGAGAACGACCTGGCCAACATGGCGAAACTCTGAATCTACTAAAAATACAAAAATTAGCTGGACGTGGTGACGGGCGCCGGTAATCCCAGCTACTGGGGAGGCTGAGGCAGGGGAATCGCTTGAACCCTGGAGGCGGTGGTTGCAGTGAGCTGAGATCACATCACTGCACTCCTGGGCAGCAGAGCAAGACTCCGTTTCAAAAAACAAAAACAAAAAACTACTAATTTACTGTTTGCTGTGAATCTCTCTCCCTGTCTCCATAGCTGTATGGAGAGAAAATCATTGATGACAGGGGCATATTAGGGGCCAGCATCACTCAGATAAACCTAATATTCACATAAGTTATCGAGCTCAAATTTACTAGGTGTGCGGCTTGGGTGAGTTATATAATATTTAATTTCTCTGAGCCTTACTTTGGTCTCAAATGCAAAGTTGTCAGGATTGTTGGGAGGCGAAACTATATGATTATGCATAAATGGCCTAGGTCATAGTAAGTGTTCAATAAGTGATTAATTTCCCAACATTGATTGGGAAAGCAAAGTAATCTGTTTTTGGTAACCTGTGATCTCCTTTTCCTTTCCTCTTTCTTTCTTTGCTTATTCTACAAATATTTAATAAGCACCTTCCGTGTGCAAGGCGCTGTGTTCATAGGTATACTGTGTTCAAAAGAGCTGACTCTCCCTTCACGGAGCTTATAGTTTCTAGGTGATATGGGCAAAAAGCAGAAAGATAAGTAAATACGAATTATGATAAATATTGGTGAAGGGCAACACAGCTCAGTAAGGGAGAATAAGGAAGAATATTTTAAATTAAGTGCTCTCCTTTCCCCCACTTAGGTTGAGAGGTTTTTCAGAATGAAAACCTGAAGCAACATTTGGGAAGACTTTCCCAAGTTTGCTCCTATTATCAATAGGTAAACAAGAATAAAAATAAAAAACTGCACTATTCCAAATAGATGTCTGTGTCTTGTGTATTCTTACCCTAAGATTGTGCATAAACATTTGCTTTTGATTGTTTTTCATGACTGTTTTCGTAAAAAGCAGTTTTAATGAGTATTTAACTATAGTGTAGCTTCTCCTACTTGTACTTTTCATTGTGCGTTTTCTTGGTGTTATCTAATAACTATGTCATTCTGGTCCTAAATGTTTTCCTGGGTCTCAGGTTCAGTCACTAAGTTGCATTTGACCATTTTTATCTTTTTATCTTTAATTCCTTTCCCTCTTTTAAGTTATGAAAAAGTCTCATTTGTTAATCAGGAGGACCACCAGGCCACTTCATTATTGAAGGTTCTGACAAAAAACAACACAAAATATTTTACTGAGGAAAAATCATTAGGTTGATTGTTCATCTGTGTAATGAATAGCTAATAATTGTCTATGATCATAACAGATTCTTGCATCTGCTATGAGTAGCCATCTAAAGCCAAGACTTTGTCAGAAGCATCTGACCCTAACTTTGTGCCTATTCTTTACACTGGAGAGCTATTTGATTTGGTGACATCTAACAAAGGAGTGATAAAAAATGCACGGTTCTCTGTAACTCCCCATAAAGCAAGCTTGTCCAACACATGGTGCAGGACGTCTTTGAATGCAACCCAACACAAATTCATAAATTTTCTTAAAACATTATGAGATTTTTTTTTTTTTTTTTTTTAGCTCATCAGTTGTCATTAGTGTTAGTGTATTTTATGTGTGGCCCAAGACAATTCTTCCAGTATGGCCCAGAGAAGCCAAAAGATTGGACACCCCTGCCTTAAAGGATTGTAGTAACAATTGGCTACTTGTATTAAATACTTTATGATTTGGTAGGGGTCCCACATGATAGTTTTCCTTTTCCTCCTCTGCCAAGCAGTTTGTTAGGACTCACTGCGATTAGAAGTTGGATAATTACAGATGTTTTATTGGAAGTTTGTACAGGTAAAGCACTCATTCTCAAAAGGACACAGATGATAGCTTTCTTCATATGCTTGAATATAGTCTAGAAAAGGAGAGTATATTCAAATTTTGTGCCATTTCAAATGGCCAAACTTGGACCAGGGAGTCAAAGTAACAAAAATAGGTTTCAGCTCAATATGAGGGAATTGTCTAACAGTGAAGGGGCTTGCGCCAGGATTTGTAACCTCCTCTTCCCTGGGGTTATTTAAAAGAGGTCCCTCTGGCCATTGGTCACTGGTACCCTCAAATGACTTGCGGGGATTGGGAGGGTCGGCAGTGGGAATAGGTTTAAATCTTTTCTAGTCATTTAGTACTAAGATGTTGAGCAGAGCAAGGCAGCCTTCTTTCCCTTACTGGAAAGGCAGTGATGTCCAACAAAAAGAGCATTGGACTAAGAGAAAAGAGCCATTCCTTAGCCCCAGTTCTGTAATTTGTTTTGCTTGGTGATGTCAGGCAATTTACCTGTAGCTTTTAATCTATGATACTGGGTTAGTACTATCTCTTGTCTTACTTTCCTCAGAGGATTGCTACAGAGATCATTACAAAAATTATTATTATTATTATTATTTTGAGACAGAGTCTTGCTGTCTCGCTCAGGCTGGAGTGCAGTGGCGTGATATGGATCACTGCAACCTCCACCTCCCGGGTTCAAGTGATTCTCTTGTCTCAGCCTCCCAAGTAGCTGGGATTTCAGGGGCACACAACCATGCCTGGCTAATTTTTGTATTTTTAGTAGAGACGGGGTTTCACTATGTTGGCCAGGCTGGTCTCGAACTCCTGACCTCAAACGATCTGCCCACCTTGGCCTCCCAAAGTGCTGGGATTACAGGCGTGAGCCACCGTACCCAGCTACAATATTTTTAAGAAATAGGGATAAAAATAAGAACTAAGAATAAAGCCCATAATAATTTATGTGGCCCTGCAGTTGATCAAAGCCTAAAAAAATTAATTAGAAAAGAAATGCATGCTTGTTGAAGAATACTGAAACAACAGAGAAGTATATAAGGTACTGTATAAAAGTGAAAGTCTCTGTTCCCAGTTTTAGTCCTGTTCGGATATAGTCACTGTTAACACTTGGATGTGTACATTTCTAGATATCTGTGTATGATACAGCACATATGTAATAAAATACATCTTTTCCCTTCTCATTCAGTAAAGTGGATGTGTCAGAACAGAAAGATTAAGCTTATTTTTTAAATGCTGTGTAATATTATACAGCACAAATGTGGATTAGCTTATTTAACTACTTTCCTATTAATAAACGTTGAGTTGTTTTCAGTTTTGCATTATGCCAAAAAGACCGCAGTGAAATTCTGGTATTCCTGTCTTTATTCCACATCTGTTGTCTAGTACCAAACCTTGTGCTAGATATTGGAGGTATAGGGTTGAGCAAAATATACAGTCACAGTCTTAATTGAAGCTTGTGATTTGGGGTGAGAAGTGACAGGCATTAATCAAATAATCTTTCAAGTATGTTAATACTACAGCAGTAACAGCTATGAAAGAACAGTCTAGGGAGCCCTGAGAGTATCTATAATAGCATGAAGTCTTGATTACGTTTGGAGGGTTAAGGAAGGCGCCCCAAAAATCAGAAGGATGAATAACATTAAACTAAATGGAAGAGCATCTGTCATCCTTTTGAGGATGCTATTAATAATATATATATAGAGTCAGTATTGTTTTTAATAGCATTTCCCAAAATATATTTCTTAGAGCCCCAAGGTCATGTATCTTCTTCATAGGGCAGGAGAAAATTTCATGATCAAATCACCTTGGAAATACTGTATACTAGATCTCACTTTTAGAGGTGGGTCGTAGTATACATTGGAATAAATCAATGTTTTGCAGTTAAAAAATTATTCAACCAAAACTTGCTTGGCTATGGAATGCTTTGATTTACATAATACCTATTGAACTAATTTGTTGTGGAACTCACTAATTTTAGGAAACTATAGTCTTCATCTTGATATGGAGATGGAAAATGGAAGTCTATGGGTGTACTCTAAATAATTTTGGAAATATAGTTTTATTAATACAAGTTGAGTATTACTTATCTGAAATGCTTAGGACCAGAGTGTTTTGGATTTCAGATTTTTTCAGATTTTGGAATATTTGCGTTATATCAGTTTAGACTCTCTAATCCAAAATGTTCCAACAGGTATTTCCTTTGAACATGATATAGGTGCTCAAAAAGTTTTAGATTTCAGATTTTTTGGATTAGGGATACTCAACCTGTTATAGCTAATATTTGTGTACTTAAGTGTATTAGGCACTATGTTTAGGCACTATGTATACTTGCTATACATTATCTATAATAATTTCATCTTCAAAGTAACCCTAAGATAGATGCAAAATGATCCCATTTTACATATTGGGAAATTAGGGCTTAGAGGTGAGTGACATGCCCAGAGTTAGATAATTAGCACATGCCTCTTCATTGGTTGGATGGGATCTGTGGGAGGACAATTCAAAGGGCAAGTAAATCAAAAGCCTCCATGTGTATGTGTGATTTTAAAATATATATATACTGTATTTTTGGGTGTAATAGAAGCAGTGTGACAGCAGATTATGGTCAGAACAGAAATGAGTGTGGTTTATTGCCACGGATACTAAACACTGCCTGTTTGAAATGTTCTAGGAAGAGTCTCTCCTCATGAGGTGTGGCCCCTGGAGTATCACATGCCATACATGTGGGCTGGTTGGGGTGGATCTCATCTCATCAGCCTGGGCTCTGTAGCAGAGGCTCCTTTTGCTGACTTAATGTGAAAGTAGATAGTAATTTAGTCCATTTTCTTGGCTCCTGATTTAGGCAGAAAGCCGTCAAGTTTAAGATTAGTTATGATTGCATTTATACAGCAGAACAGGATTCTGTGTTTACACACACCTTTATTCACAGTTGTCAAAAATGGGGAAAACCTCCAAGTATCTATCAACAGGAGAATATATATAAGCCGATTGTGGCAGATACATGCAATGGAATACTACTCTGCTATTTTTAAAAAAAGAAACACTGATACAAGCAAAGCAGATGAATCTTGGAAACATTAATGTGGAGGGAAACAAACCAGATACAAAAGAGCATACTATGTGATTCCATCTATAGAGACCAGAAAGGCACAAGAAAACTTCCTGGAGTGGCAGGAGCAGTGAAGATTATAAGAGCAAATATATTAAAACTCATTAAATTGTACGTTTAAGGCCTGTGCATGACATTGATATAAATTTTACCTCAGCCAAAAATAGGCAAAACAAAAACAAAAACAAGAAGGCCGGGCACAGTGGCTCATGTCTGTAGTACCAGCACTTTGGGAGGCCAAGGCAGGCAGATCACTTGAGGTCAGGAGTTTGCAAACAGCCTGGCCAACATGGTAAAACCCCATCTCTACTAAAAATACAAAAATTAGCCGGGCATGGTGGTGGGCGCCTGTAATCCCAGCTATTTGGGAGGCTGAGGCAGGGGAACCACTGGAACCCAGGAGGCAGAGGTTACAGTGAGCTGAGATCATGCCACTGCACTCCAGCCTGGGCCACAGGGAAGGAAAAAAAATAGGTATTACAGGCAAAGGACTGATGAACCACCTAGATGTTTTAAAATTCTGTTTTTGTTTGCTTGCCTTTTGTTTTGGGAAAGTTGAAGGAACACTAATTATATTAGTCCTATTTTAAAAGACAACTATTTTATTCTCCAGAAATAAAACAAGTTAAGATTCTAACAGATACTGAATATCTCAGCTAACCACAAGTCACAATAATTCTAATTGTCTTTTCATCTTTACCTTTTTGTAAGTCTTTATCTGCAAATTCTAGTCATGATGTTTGAGTTTGTCTCCCTTTGGAGCAGGGATCCCCAACCCCCGACCCCTGCATCGGTCATGGCCTGTTAGAAACTGGGCCACACAGCAGGAGTTGAACTGCAGGTGAGTGAGTTAAGCTTCATCTGTATTTACAGCCACTCGCCAACACTCACATTACCACCTGAGTTCTGCCTCCTGTCAGATCAGCTCTGGCATTAGATTCTCATAGGAGTGTGAACCCTATTGTGAACTGCACATGGGAGGGATTTAGGCCGTGTGCTCCTTATGAGAATCTAATGCCTGATGATCTGTCACTGTCTCCCATCACCCCCAGATGGGACCGTCTAGTTGCCGGAAAAAAGCTAGGGCTCCCATTGATTCTACATTATGGTTGTATAATTATTTCATTATATATTACAATGTAATAATAATAGAAATAAAGTGTACAATAAATGTAATGCACTTGAATCATCCCAAAGCCACCCTCATCCCCCACCCCTACCCTGGTCCATGAAAAAATTGTCTTCCACAAACCCTGTTTCTGGTGCCAAAAAGATTGGGGACTGCTGCTATTGAGTAAAGATGATCATTACAGAGTAGATTTTGTATATAAGGAACTGAGCCTGGATACTGATTTTTTTCTAGTCTCAGATAAAGTTGTAATCCTAATTTCATGGGTTGTGATGCCTGACACTGTAAAATGAATGAATAAACTTTGCTGTGGGAAAAACCTTTCCTGTACTATTTGTCCAGGTAGCTTGGTATCAGTTGTTAGGGTCTTTGTCCTGTCTCCCCCTGCCCAGAGATGTTGAGCTTTAAGGAATAGTCCCAGATTGGTTCATGTAATCCCTGGTGTGAGGAATTATAGTGTGAGTGGTGAAGTGCCAGTCATGGAAATAAGTGTTATTTCTCAGCCAATGGGCATCAGCAATTAAGGGTAGCCATGAAGTGGGTAGCCACTGAGCAAAGCAGTTGGCCAGACATAGAATCTACCGTAGATCTGATTTGACCATCTCTTGACGTTCTACAGATGATTCTGGTGTTATAGAGGTCACCCTCTTTTATCTTTCTCCAAATTGAGAAATATTCTTTGATATGTTTCCCAGTGCTATTAAATGAGTTTATGTTAAATGTATTCCCTCCTCCATTGATTTGTTTTAAACTTAACATATTTTTTCAAGTGACAAGATAATTTGTGGTGTGCTAGGCATTATGATATACATAATATTACACCTAGTGAAGGTCTTTACTTTTCCTTTGTGCCTTTTTCAATGCTTTGAAGAATTGTAATCCATACTATTGTTTACCTTTTATTTTCTCTTCTCTCTTTCACACAGCATAATTTCATCTATGCCTGGGGATGTTCCATATACTTAGATTCCCAGGTTGCTTCCACTTGAAGCTAATAAAGCATGTTTCTTTTTTCTTTTCTTTTTTTTTTTTTTTTGAGACTGAGTCTCACTGTGTCACCAGGCTGGAGTGCAGTGGCGCAATCTCGACTCACTGCAATCTCCACCTCCCGGGTTCAAGCACTTCTCCTGCCTCAGCCTCCCGAGTAGCTGGGATTACAGGTGCACATCACCACACCTAGCTAATTTTTGTAGTTTTAGTAGAGACGGGGTTTCACCATGTTGGCCAGGACAGTCTCGATCTCTTGACCTCGTGATCTGCCTGCTTTGGCCTCCCAAAGTGTTGGGATTACAGGTGTGAGCCACCATGCCCAGCCTAAAGTGTGTTTCTTAATGTTGAGGCCTGATACAATATAATTTTTTTGTGTGCATTAATCATATATTTTAGGTACTTCATTTTATGTCTAATACATGACAGCTGAAATTAATTTGTCTTGATTTGCTCTACTATGGGGAATAGTACTATACTTACTGTTTTTAGGGAATAGTATTATACTTAGTGTTGGATTAATTATGACATTTTCTAATTGTATTGCCAGTACTTGTTTCTACAGAAATACACGGTTAGAAACAGACTATTCTGCGAATTCTTCATTCAGGTAAATTCATTCATCTAAAAGAAAGTTTTAATTAGTATGAATTCACCCCCAAATGGGCCATTTTCCTTTTAGAGAAACACTATAGTAGGGAGGGGCATAGTTAGACACAAAACCTTGGGGTTGAGCGTTACAAGCTGTGGCATTTGTTATTTTAAGCCTCAGGACTCTCCACACCTGCAGAAGTGTTACTGTGAGGTCATAGGCAGGTATACAGTGAATCCTGTATGTCCTCAGAACACCCAAGCTCCCAGCTCACTTCAACCTCAATGGCTGGTGCTGTTTTTCACGTCTTCACTTTTGTGAAAGGAAGAAATGAAATAAGGATGGGATAAAGGAATAGCTGATATGCCTAAGATTCCTTTCTTAGATTTTTCTTATCACTCCAGACCAAATAACACTTAAATATATTGAATGTGTAAAACAAAAAAAATTCTAGGCCCCTCACCCAACTTAATGGACCCCCCTTTCAACCAAGGGGACCTCAAAGAAACTTAGAAAATTAATTCAGGCCATGATGGGAAGAGGGGAACAGGTCAAGACATGCCTCATCATACCCTTCTCCATTTGGAGTCTAGACACAACTGACCAGCA
Source organism: Symphalangus syndactylus (assembly GCF_028878055.3). Classification (NCBI taxonomy): domain Eukaryota; kingdom Metazoa; phylum Chordata; class Mammalia; order Primates; family Hylobatidae; genus Symphalangus; species Symphalangus syndactylus. The sequence continues at coordinate 72,531,402 of NC_072425.2, read as the reverse complement.
GTAACATTAAAATAGAGATCTTAAGACTAACAAAACAGACTCTGTAGTAGTAAGATACCAACTTCCAACCTGACTCTAGTGTAGTATCACATGACAGATAGCAGGCCCTGAAGGAAATCAAAGTATTTTTCCACAAAATATATTTCTTTTGACCTATTTAAAATAGCCCTGCAAAGCTGTGTTTTGTGGGGGGAGATTTGCATTCTGTAGAGAATCTCCTTCCCTTAGGAGAGTCTGACACCTTTTAAGGTCTTTTAAGAGACATTCACTGGCTATTCTCTCTGAAGCCTGCTACCTGGAGGCTTCATCTACATGACAAGAACCTTGACTTCCACAACTCCTTTATCTAAAGGCAAGCATTTCTTTATGCTGTATTCAACTGTTCAGGCAGAGCTGAACTCTTTCAACCAATTGCCAGTCAGGAAATCTTTGAATCCACGTATGATCTGGAAGCCTCCCCCACCTCCCTTCCCTACAAGATGTCCTGCCTTTCCAGGCTAAACCAATGTATACCTTACATACAGTGATTTATGTGTTAGCCTGTAACTTCTGTCTTCCTAAAACGTACAAAACCGTACTGTATCCCAACCAACCCATCTTGGGTACTTGTTCCCAGGACTTCCTGAGACTGAGTCATGGACCATGGTCCTTAACCTTGGCCAAATAAACCTCTAAATTGATTGAGACCGGTCTCAAATTCTTTTTGGTTTACAAATGAAGTAAATAAACATTCCTTTTTTTACTTGTCTGATGTGTGCAAGGCACTGTCCATGAAGGTAATTAGCATTAGGATTCTTTAGTTGCTAACTTAAGCAGAAAGGGAATTTATTGGAAAGATACTGAGCTACTCTCTTGAAACTTCCAAAAGGCATTTATTTGTTTTGGTTGGCTTTTTATTTTTATTTTATTATTATTATTATTATTTTGAAATAGAGTCTTGCTCTGTCGCCCAGGCTAGAGTGTAGTGGCGCAATCTTGGCTCACTGCAACCTCTGCCTCCCGTGTTCAAGCGATTCTCCTACCTCAGCCTCCTGAGTAGCTAGGATTACAGGCGCCCACCACGGCTCCTGGCTAATTTTTGTATTTTTAGTAGAGGCAGGGTTTCACCATCTTGGCCAGGCTGGTCTCGAACTCCTGACCTCGTGATCCACCTGCCTCAGCCTCCCAAAGTGCTGGGATTACAGGCATGAGCCACCATGCCTGGCTGGTTGGTGTTTTAATATCCTAGATTCCCAGATCATTCATTATTACTTTTCCCTATTTGGTTTGTACATACCCTAATCTGATGCAGTCTTCCAACCTTTCAATGCTCCCTGCCTAATGCTTCCACTTTACCTTCTACAATTTATAGTCTGTTGTCATGAAATAGAGACATACTGTTGAATATAAAATGTCTTTTACTTTCTTGCCCTACCTGGCTATTCCTGGGAGCACTGTTTCCCTGTAATCCTCTTAAGTGGTGATGTATTTTCACCCCACATCTTTACCACCCCTCTCCCATGTAGAACTCTTTCTCCCATTTGCTGTGTTTGTTTCTCCTTACTCAAAAACTGTAGCTCCTCTGAAATACATGCTGTCAGACTACTATACTCCACATCTGTACTAAACTCCTAGTTACACCTTCTCATTAGTACCTGGGCTTGCTACAGTTCCTGTCATCATACTTAGTAATTGCTACATACACATGGATAATCTGTCCAACATCTGACATCTCATCCCCACCTCAGAAGTCTACCCTCATGGTCAGACCATAGACTTGCTCCTCACTGGTAACTGCTGTACTTAAAAAGTTTTTAAAAGACTGGGCCGGGCGTCGTGGCTCATGCCTGTAATCCCAGCACTTTGCGAGGCCAAGGCAGGCAGATTATGAGGTCAGGAGTTTGAGACCAGCCTGGCCAACATAGTGAAACTCCGTCTCTACTAAAGATACAAAAAAATTAGCTGGGGGTGGTGGCGCACGCCTGTAATCCCAGCTACTCGGGAGGCTGGGGTTGGAGAATTGCGTGAGCCCAGTAGGCGGAGGTTGCAGTGAGCTGAGTTCACGCCACTGCACTCCAGCCTGGGCAACAGTGCAAGACTCCGTCTCAAAAAAAAAAAAAAGACTGACTACCATCCATCTGGTTTCCATATCCCTCAGATAATATTTATTATCCCCATTGGGTAGTCCTGTCCATTAGCGCTTCTACTTTTTACTGTATTTCATTCATGTTTTGATTTCTCTGCTTTTCTATTTTATTTTTATTTTTTTGAGACGGGTCTCTCGCTGTTGCCAGACTGGAGTGCAATGGCATGAGCTCAGCTCACCGCGTCTTCCGCCTCCTGGGTTCAAGTGATCCTCCTGCCTTAGCCTCCCAAGTAGCTGGGATTACAGGCATGTGCCACCATGCCTGGCTAATTTTATATTTTTAGTAGAGACGGGTTTTCTCCATGTTGGTCAGGCTGCTCTTGAACTCCCGACCTTATGTGATCCGCCCACCTCGGCCTCCCAAATTATGGAGATTATAGGCGTGAGGCACGGCGCCCAGCCCTTCCCTGCTTTTCTAGTTTGGAGCCTATGTTTCATCAGTGTAACTGTTGTTTTGCATATACCCCAGCTCCCTTGTCCATCTTTCCCTCTGTGGTACTCAGCTGACAGAATCCTAATCCTGCTTAGATTCAGCTTTTTATTAAACCACCACCACATCTATCAAACTACCAATGTCTGTACCCATATATTTTATTTTATTGTTACCGTAGATGAAATGCCTGTCTGTCCCTGAGGCTAGCTGCTCCACAACACGCTGGAGCCCATCTTGCCTACCTAAGGATTTAATGTGTAAATTTCCTTAGTTGTTCATGCTTTCTTGCATCCTCAATCTTTCCATCTCTAATGGGTTATTGCAATTCCTATTGAAACACTCCCTAGATAGAACAAATGTTAACCTTTAAGTCATGGCTTCTGGGGACAGATACAGGTACCCAGATGACCAGGCTCTTTTCAGAGATAGTATTAGTGGATGTGAAAAAGCATTCCGAAAGATCCTCTTAACTGTTTAAATATACAAAGCAACTTCAGATAATCCTTCTTTGGGCTGAAAGAAATCAGTGTGGTTTGATTTTCTAACTGATTAATTTGGTCCCGGTGGGGTTTTTTGGCTTCTAAAAATATCGAGTGAACTTGGACTTCCCCATAGCTTTGGAGTTGATTTTCTCAACCTTAGTCCTAATTCTTTTCCAATTTATCTGCTTATTCATGAGGTGGAATGACATTTTTAGAACTTTATGGCAAACATTTTCTTTGATATTTTCTCAGATATATTTTTAGTTGGAAGAGTTGGAGCTGCATTCTAAAATGTTAATAACTCAAATTGTCCTTTTGTAACTACCTTGTATGACGCATTTTCTGTTTTGCTTTTGTTTTTGCAGAGTCTTATGTCATAAAGAAGTATTTCTTCTTGTAGTTGATGGAGTTATGTATATGTAATAATTTTCAAATGATGGTCCATCAGCAGTAGAATTCAATTACAACTTTACACTAATCAGACCCAGTTTTGGAGGTCAGCTGATATCGTAGGCCATTCCCAGCATCATGGATATGAAATGCCAAGCTAAGCTAGGGATTATTTTAAATGCTTCGTTGTTCTGAGAATATTTATATAGGTAGCTTACATCAGGTGTCTGTCTTGTTTATTTTTAAATGACTCATGCCACTGAAGTAATCAATTTGAGTAATATATTTGACATCATGGTATATACTTATATATGTGAATGTTCAGTATACCATCATTAGTCTTTATCATAAGGCACTATAGTAATAGGATGTCATGTTTCCCATAAACTTGAATGACATAATAATGCTAAATCTGGTTTTCAGTAAAACTAGAATAGTCATGTGTGGTAAGTTGCCATCTATTATTGATATAAAATAGTATTGTGGTTACTTTTACATATGTAACACTGTTGCTTGAATTTAAACTCACCAATACAGAACAATGAGCAGTTCTTTGACTCTCATATGATGATTCAATGTCAGCTAGTCCTTGGTATATTAAAAAAAAAATCCTGGCTTACTGTGGTAGTTAATTCTAATTTTAATGTGTCTCTAGGGACACATTTATTAAGGTCTTTTTTTCACTCCCCAGTAAGAAAAGTCAGTCAAATTTAACTAAGGTATTTTTCTAATTCAAAATGGCTGACTGAACATGTACTTAAAATTTTCCTTTTCTTGGCTGGGCATGGTGGCTCAGGCCTGTAATCCCAGCACTCTGGGAGGCCAAGGTGGGTGGATCACTTGAGGTCAGAAGTTCAAGACCAGCCTGATCAACATGGTGAAACCCTGTCCCTACTAAAAATACAAAATTAGCCATGCATGTTGATACACGCCTATAATCCCAGCTACTTGGGAGGCTGAGGCAGTTTTCTTTTTCCCCAAATCTCAGTGAGAAGAAAAAGAAAGAAAAAAAGAACTATGATACCAAAAAACTGAAGAAGGTTCTGTCGGCAGAAAGCAGCATTAAGGATAGCAGGACAAAGAGAGGTCCCTTCTCTGAAGCTGGAGGAGACGGTGGACTCCGTTGTCCAATCAGACTCTCTTGGGAAAAAATATAGGGAGGTAAAATTCGAAGAAAAGGAACATATAGCTGAAAGAGACTGTTTTAATTAATCAGTAGCTTCTGATAAAGACCAGATTATCTATAAGAAATGAACAAGCTGTTTTTTTATATATCTGAATGTAGTGAACCTTGTAACATATACATTGAGCAGTTAAACAAAAACAAAAGCAAAATAAGTCCTACTTTTATTTTAAAAATTAAGAAAACTAAAGATATGGAGAGGATTAGATTTATACAACTAAACAGTGTATGAATTTGCAATATAATATGGGTGGAAGTTAAGGTTTTTTCAGTAAAACTCTAGAATAATGCCAAGACAGTCAGAAGAACAACTCTAAAGTGGAGAAATGCCATGAAAGAGAAAGGCAGAGCAGTGTACCTGATATCTGTTGGTCTTAGAGCTTAACAAAGAAACCCTTGTGCTTAGAAGCAAAATGCTTCCTGTGTATACTAAAGCAAAGCCATAGCTGTTAATTTTTAGTCTATCAACAGAGCCAGGGATTGTATAATTAATATCCGAATTCACTTCCAAAGCAATAGTGATTCCCGATTCTGCTTTAGTAATGTATTCTATAGCTACAGCTCTTTAATCAGTAGCAGCACTGTCCATTAGACCTTTCTGTGATAGAAATATGCCAGATAATTGCTATCCATTTTGGTAGCCAGTAACCACATGTCCCTGTCGAGCACTTGAAATACAACCAGCACAACTGGGGAATTTTAATTTTAGTTCAATTTAAATAACCAAATGTGAATACTGGTTACTATATTGGATAATGTAGATTTAGGCTCTCATTTATAAATATGAGCTAAGCAGACTAAACTTTTTAGGAAAATAGAAACCATGAAAAACGCATGCTAGAAACCCTCCCATGCCCAGTTAAGAGAGGTAACATAAGTCACAGAAGAGTACTTTTAAAAACTGCAATTGAAACCCGAAGTATGCTAAATTATATCCTTAATGATTCAAATAGCTTTCAAAGTCCAAAAACCAGCAAACACTGCTGTTGAAAAAAAAAAAAGAATCCTGTGGCTTAAAAACTACCACTGTGGTTGCAGAAATGTAAACATCTTAATAGAAAGGCTGAATAGGACAAGGTTAAAGACTAAATTAGTGATTTGGGAGATCAAGCTAATGGGCTTGTCTAAAACCTAGTCAAAAAGGTCAAAGTGATAAAAATTATGAAATACAATTTGATATTTGGAGGCTCAGGCTAAGAAAGCGGCTCTGTCTAAAGGAAATACAGAAGACGTGGAAGGTAAGAAAGAAATGATAAAAAGAAAAAAAAAAACTCCAAAGTTAAGGAAAATCTTAAGCCTTCAAGTAGAAGGGTTCTGTCAAGTGCTTTCTAGGATTATTGGGGGAAAAAGATGTTACCTAGACATATCATGGTAAGATTGGTAAACTCCAGTGGTAAAGAGAAATTGCTACCTGCTTTCAGAGGAACAAAAGAGGTTAACTATAAAGCAACTGTAAGTAGGCATCAGACTTCTCATCTATTATCATAAAAAGTAGGGTAAGGTCTACAAAATACTGTAAAGGAGTATTTTGAATTTAGAATTTCTTATAGAGCTAAGCTATGGCTCGCTCATATGTCAGGGCAAAAAATCATCCAGGCTGAAAGTTTGTCAAAAAAAAAAAAAAAGTATACATTTAGGGATGTACTCCAGAATATAAAAAGATGCGAGAGAAGAAACTGATGAACCAAGAGCTCAGTAAAACTGGGTTAACTTTAAAAATGATTGACAATATGGTAGTGAAATTTAATGCTGTTGTTATATAGAATTATAAAAATAGAAGAGGTAAATCTTTTAGAAGAAAAAAAAAGTAAAGTCATAGTTCCAGGTTTCAGCCAAACCTAGGGATTAAAAATAAATGCAAGCTAACGATCTTGTCTTGTTTGGGTGGTGGAGAAGCCACAAACAAGAAAAATCAGTATTGCCATCAAAATTTTAAAGTCCGAGTGCCTATCATTCTGGCCTTTGTAGTGTTAATAGTCTAGCTGGGAGATAAGACCAGTGTACAAGAAGCAATAGTAAGGAATCTAGTAATATTACTAAGACCTTCTTATGATAAAAAGCTTAAAATTAAAAATAGCTGATAAGTTCTTGAAGTAGATTTTTAGTTCATTAGTAAAGTGATATTTGAACTATAGTATTATTTATATAATGTAACATTAAAAACATGGGGTTTCTCCTCTCTGTAAAAAACAGTTAACTGGATTACTTTATTTTCTATCCTTTATCAAGTTACTTGCATTTCATGGCCAGGCACAGTGGCTCATGCCTGTAATCCCAGCACTTTGGGAGGCCAAGGCGGGCGGATCACTTGAGGCTAGGAGTTTGAGACCAGCCTGGCCAACATGATGAAACTCCGACTCTAACTAAAAATACAAAAATTAGTAGAGCGTGGTGGCACATTCCTGTGATCCCAGCTACTTGGGAGGCTGAGGCAGGACACTCACTTGAACCCAGGAGGCGGAGGTTACAGTGAATCGAGATTCTGCCACTGTACTCCAGCCTGGGCAACAGAGTGAGGCTCTGTCTCAAAAAAAAAAAAAAAAAAAAAAAAAAAAGCAATGGCTTATGTGAATATCTGCATGAGCTGTCATTAGCCCTGGATCTATATGCCTCCTTCTCAATGCAAATTTTTCTAAAAGCTCACTTTGAAGAAATCAGTTAATTTCTTATTTTAAACACTATTTTAACTCTAAGAATATATTGCTTGCTGTTCAGATTTATAGCATGCACTGTGAGGAAGGGACTACGCATCATGAATCTTCTGAATCTTTGAGATGCTTAGCATAGTGTAGAGTACATACTAGCTTGTATTTTTTTGGATTGTTCCTATAGACAACAAAGAGATGGTCATGATACAGACTGTACTTAACTCTAACCTGTGACACATTTTATGGTTTAATATGTTGGAAGGAGTCCTAAACTTGGAGTCAGGGCCACACCAGGAGTAGACTCTTCACATGGATACTGAGTCACTCTTTATATAACCGTGGGTGAGTTATACCAACTCTCTATAAGTTAGAATATCAGTAAATAACACTACCACTTATTTTCCTTCACACAAGGATGATTTGAGAATAAAATGAAAAGAATTGTAGGACAAATTCAGATACAGCAAAACTATAGAAATAAAATGTAGTATTTTTTTACAGGTAATTTGCATTCTTCATTAAGAATATATATTAATTTTATCCCTTAGATCTTTATATTCTTGTCATCAAAATCCTCTTTCTGCTGTTTCTTTTTCTAAGAGTGAGAAAATGCTCTCAACTGAAGTTAGGCAGGTCACGTGTGAATACTGAGCTTTAAACCAGATGAATCATGGTACAATCTAATTTCTTCCTGATGTGAGTTGACTCCTGAATTCATTGTTACCATAAATAGGTTATTCTTGTGACATATTAATATGACCAGAGCGAGGCAACTAACTATCTTTGAGGAAGTTAGTTTTACGATGGTCATTATCCTCTTACACCTGCCCCAAGTAAATGACTTATGAAGTAGATTTTTTTAAAAGACAAAATCATTTGGTTTGTGGACATTGCGAATTATTATGTTTGGAAGACTTAACTCCATACATCCCTATTAGGAAATAAATCTCATTCTTCTTTTTTGTTTAATACATGTTAAACAATAGTCCATCAGTGGTTTGTCTCTTTTAAGATCACTAACTTGGGGCATACTGTACCGGTTGGACAAGATCTCAAATGGTGACTAACTTTTAATGAGTGCTTATAAAAACATGTGTGTTGCCTCATGACACTACACAATTGCTGCTTTAGTGGTGCTTTTTGCATTCCAGTTGAATTGTACATAGGTTGGCCCATATTGCTCACCATTTAGTTAGATTTTCATTGTTTAGATATCAGTATATTGAAAATCTGGGAACAGCGTCATAGAAAACTATATCCTCCTCTCTTGGAATATTGCTTAGCAAAAATTATGTTTTGTTCTCTAAATGAACTTTTCCAACTTTGAAATTTTGTGACTTCTAAATCATGTATAATATTCTAATGTTATTCTAGGAACAAGCCAGCATGTTTGGCCCTATTTACAAAGCAGTTAATAAACCAGTGTTAGAATAAGTCAAAACACTGTACCAATAAAAATGTGTGCTCTGCCAAGTAGTATATGTGTTTTATTTTAATATTTAGAAGATCTGAAAAGCTATAGAACACATGTTCCACTTGTAACTTAATAGCATGCCTTAAACTTAAAGATATCTTTTTATGGATTCTGCCTCTGCTGCTTCTGATTAATTTTGTGACCTCAAGCAAATCTCTTAATTCTTTGAGCCTTGGGTTTCTCATCTGCAAAACGAGGATACTTATACCTACTCCTAGCCACAAGAATGTTGTAAAAATAGCAGGGAGAATTTTTATACAGAATTAGACATGTGGTTTGTAGATTTATGGTAGCAGTCTTTTGAATAAAAATTATTTAGTTTGCTATTATTTTTATAATAAAAACCAAAAGACTTATTTTATAATAAACTTTGTAGATAAATAATTCTTCCCTAAGAATGCTTTTGTCTGGACACCTGACCAAAGTACAGCGATGTTCCATGCACATAAAATCACTCAGACTTGAGTAAGCAAAAGAACATTGACTAGAAACATAAACAACCAAGCAGAAAGCTAAATGATAAGGATACTAGAAGATCTGAGAAGATAGAAACTCATGCATATAGCTATATTTCCTTTAATTTTCATGTGGCTATTCTCTGTTGGAAGATAATATTCCAGGTTCTGTCTTCCCTGTTTTTCCCCAAAATACTTATTACTCTCCTGTTAATTATGATTTGCCACTTTCTGTATATGATGATGAAGGTATGGCTATGTGGACAGTAAAGACAGAAACAGGCCAGGCATGTTGGCTCACACCTGTAATCCCAACACTTTGGGAGACTGAGGTGGGAGGATTGTTTGAGTCCCAGGAGTTGGAGGCCAGCCTGGGCAACATAGTGACATAGTGAGACTCTGTCTCTACCAAAAAAAAAAAAAAATAGCCAGGCATGGTGGCACAAGCCTGTGGTCGCAGCTACTAGGGAGGCTGAAGTGAAAGGATCACTTGAGCCTGGGAGGTCAAGGCTACAGTGAGCCATGATCCCACCACTGCACTCTATCTGGGTGACAGAGCAAGACCCTGTCTCAAAAAAAAAAAAAAAAAAAAAAAGAAGACACAAACAAGAGTTGAGAATCACTGATCTAGAAATTACCCACATTTCTTAGCATGTTCCTAATTTTAGATTCACTAGCACATTTGGTCTGACCTTTGAACTTACAACTAAGGCAGAGGTAATTCAGTGGGAAGAGTGAGGAAGAAGGAATAGTCTCCCAGCCTTCAAGGTGTTTAGATTTGGCTTAAATTTCAGGAATAGGAATAAAGGCCAGAAAATACTGATATAAACTTTATTTTTTCTGACCATGGAGGAAGTCAATCCAGAAAACAGATGATTTCTATACAGTGCAGTACCCATGTCAATCCATGTCTGAATTAAGGGACTTTAGTCATACAGAGTGAGAATCTGGGAAAAATTACATCTGGGGGTGATGCCTTTTGATACATGATTTTGGAAAAGCTTCTTAAATGATAGCTTTTCTGGCTCTACCGTATCTTTTCCTGTCAGTTCAGAGATTATTCTGGAGACTGTTTTGCATATGCTAGACTAATATATCAGATATCTGAAACAGTCTCCAGAATGTTTAGTCTGTAAACACTGTATGTTTCAAAGCTTTCTTTAAGTCACTTGTTTGGAGCTCAAAATTCATCACCCCAAAGTATCAGTGCTCTCAATGGTGAAATTAAAAATCAATCTAAGATTTAGTTTCCAAAAGAAAGGCAGTATGGAATAGTGGGGCAGATGATGAAATTTGGAGTCAGAGGCATGGCCTTGAGCTCTGGTTGTAATATTTGGTAGATGTGTGATCTTGGACAGATTATTAAACCTGCCTGGATTTGTTTCTTCCTATATAAGATAGGAATAGTAGTATTCTTCCCTCAAGATAGTTGTAAGGAAATGATTTAATTAATTGTAAAAATTGATTTTTAAGCAGAAGGTACGATACACTTGTCAGCGATTTATTATTTCTCACCTACACTAACCAGTGTTGTTTAAACTATTAAGAATCATAACTTTCTTTTTCAGGAAAAGTATATCACATCCTTAATAGTATTCCCAGTAGCAGAGGTGAGGTAGGGAACACATTTCTCTAGAAATGTCAGTTTGCTTTAGCTGCCTAGGGCAGTGGTTCTTAGACTTTGGTGTGCTTAAGGATCATCTGGAAAGCTTGTTTAAAATGCAGAATCCCAGGTGCCAGACATTCTTAATCAGTATATCTTAGGGTTGAGTCCAGGAATGATCATTCTTAACAAGCCTCATCTGTGATTCTGATGTATGTGCTCCTCAAATCATACATGAAACTATTCTAGTAATTACCTTCTCCTGTATTTGATGCTCAGATCTGATACTCCATTCTACATGAGTAGCTTTCCAAGGAGCACACACACTCAGTTTGTACATGTAGGTCTACCTTGCCTTGGGAAATGGTCGGGGGAGGAAGAGATTATTTTCATAGAAGCTCATTCTGTCTGAACTCTTTCTTGGCATTAATCATACCTTGCTTGCTCTAGTGCACCTCCCATCCCTTAACCGTAGGTTGTCAAAGTGTTGTCTATACAACAGAAACTCCTGAGTTATAAAACCACAATTCAGAAGGTCGGGCCTGGAAATCTGATTTTTGATATAGTCTTCAGTAGGGTCTTATAGACACTAGAGAGTGAGAACTGGCTTAACAATTGCTCTTCTACAGAGTCATGACTTTACCTCAGCTCTGTACTAGTCATGTTCTGTGTAACCATTTATTGAATCTAGATCATTTCATCTTTATGAGAAAATCTACGATAATAAAAAACAAAACAAAAAGAAGCAAACCCTGGGGAAAGAAGAGAATCTGACTTCCAGGGTTACTATCTTATTTGATTCAAATGTTCGGTTTTCAAGAAAAAAATCATAAGCCATAAAAGAAAAGGAAAATATGGCTCATTCAAAGGAAAAAAGTAAATCAACAGAAACTGCCCCTGAAAAAGAAGTGATGGTGGATCTATTAGAACTTTGAAATAGCTGTCCGAAAGATACTCAAAGAACTAAAGAAAGATGTGGAGAGAGTCAAGAAAATGATATATGAATAAAATGTAAATATCAATAAGGAAAAATCCTAAAAAGAAACCAAAAAGAAATTCTGGAGCTGAAAGTAGAGTAACTGAAGTGAAAAATTTACTAGAGGGATTCAAAGGCATTTTTGAGCAGCCAGAAGCAAGCATTAGTGCACTTGAAGATAGGACAGTGGAAATTGTCAGATATGAGAAACATAAAACAAAAGATTGGAAAAAAGTGAACAGAGTCTAAAGAATCTGTGGGATACCCTTAAGTGGACCAACTTACATATTTTGGGGATTCCAGAAGGAGAAGAGAGAAAGTGGCAGAATATTTGAAGAAATACTGCCTGAAAACTTCCCAAACTTGATGAAAAATATGAATGTAAACATCCAAGAAGCTCAAAGAACTCCAAGTTAGGTGAATTTAGAGACCCACATTGAGATACATTATAATCAAACTGTTGAAAACCAAAGACAAAGAATTTTGAAGGCAGCAAGAGAGAAGTGAGTCATCATTTAGAATAATCCCCCTGTTATCTGCAGGAGGAAATGTTCCAACTTTTTCCTGCTACACAAATTTTACAGATAGATTTGTTCTTACCATAGATCTTAGCAACCTCAATGCACAATTTTTTTTCTAAGTTGAGAACTTTCACCTTTTCACTTAAAGGAACCACTCTACAGCTTCTCTTTGGCACATATGAATCGCTGGACTGCTCTTGGGCTTTGGGGCCATGTGACGTGTGATAGTAACTTAACACATGGCCAAGGAAGTTATATTCAGGAGATACTTTGTCCCCTGTAGAAACTAAAGATAACATCATAACATGTCTTTGAGTTGCTTTTTGGAAACCTGGACTCCCACTAGATGGATCTGCTGGCGCATAGTCCGCAGATAAGGGGGAACTGAGAACTAAACTCTAACTGCTATTGTTTGTTCTAATTTTCTTTCTGAGGAGCCTTCAGAAGGTCATGCCCATAAGCCAGAGCTAACTTTTTTTTTTTCTGATCCCGAATTTTTAGACAAAGTTTCACCTCCTTAACCAATCACCAACCAGAAAATATTTGAATCCACCTATGACCTGTGTGCTCCCATTTCAAGATGTCCCTCCTTTTTAGTTCAAGCCAATGTATAATCTCCATATATTGATTTATGACTTTGCTTGTCACCCGCCTTTAAAAACCATTACCTGGGCTGGGAATGGTGGCTCATGCCTGTAATCCCAGCACTTTGAGGGGCCAAGGTGGGCAGATCACTTGAGGTCAGGAGTTTGAGACCAGCCTGGCCAACATGGTGAAACCCTGACTCTACTAAAAATACAAAAATTAGACAGGTGTTGTGCCAGGCACCTGTAATCCCAGCTGCTTGGGAGGCTGAGGCATGAGAATCACTTGAACTGCACTCTAGCCTGGGCAACAGAGCAAGACACTGTCTCAAAACAAACAAACAAAAAATCCTTACCTGTAAGCCATCTGGGAGTTCAGGCTGAGCTGCCCAGTTCTCTTTGTTTGGCACCTTGCAATAAATGCCTCACTTTCTCTTTCTGCTATCAGTATTTGGCTTTGCTGAAAATTTAAACATGTTTTTGCATCAAAAGACACTTATCAACAGAGTAGAAAGGCAACTCATAGAGTGGGAGAAAATGTGTACAAATCGTATATCTGATAAGGAATTAACAGCCAGAATATATGGTCGAGAACAGTGGCTCACACCTGTAATCCCAGCACTTTGGGAGGCTGGGGCAGGTGGATCACTTGAGCCCAAGAGTTTGAGACCAACCTGGGCAACGTGGCAAAACCCTGTCTCTACTAAAAAACACAAAAGCTAGGCAGGTGTGGTGCCTTGTGCCTGTAGTCCCAGCTACCCATGAGGCTGAGGTAAGAGGATTGCTTGAGCCTGGGAGACAGTGTATGCAGTGAGCCAAGATGGTGCCATTGCACTCCAGCCTGGGCAACAGAGCAAGACCCTGTCTCAGAAAAAAAAAATATATGCAGAATATATAACACTATAACTATTACTCAACAACAAAAGAAACAGCCCAATTCAAAAATGGGCAGAGGACCTAAGTAGACATTTCTCCAAAGATATACAAATGGTCAGTAAGCACACAAAAGCATGTTCGTCACTAATCATTGGGGAACTACAGATGAAAACTACAAGATACCACCTCATACTCATTCGGATGACTTATTTACAAACAAACAGAAAGTAACATGTTTTGAGGCTGTGGCAAAATTGGAACCTTTGTTTATTACTCTTCGTGGGAATATGAAATGGCACAGCTGCTCTGGATAACAGCATGGTGGCTCCTCAAAAAATTAAAAACAAAATCATTATATGATCATACGATTTCATTTCTGGGTATATGCCCAAAAGAATTGAAAGCAGGGTCTTAGAGATATTTGTACATCCATGTTCATAGCAGCATTATTTACAATAACTAAAACTAGAAGCAACTGAAGTATCCATCTAGGGAAGAGTAGATAAGCAAAATATGTTATATACATACAGTGTAATATTAGCCTTAAAAAGGAAGGAAATTCTGACATATTCTACAGCATCAATGAACCTTAAGGACATTATGCTAAGTGAAATAAGCCAGTCACAAAAAGCCAGGCACAGTGGCTCACACCTATAATCCCATACTTTGGGATACTGAGACAAGAGGATCACTTGAGGCCAGCAGTTTTGAGATCAACCAGGGCAACACAGCGAGACCCTGCCCCCCCACCCAAAAAAAAAAAAAAAAAAGACAAATACTCTGTAATTCTACTTACATGATACTTAAAGTTGTAAAATTATACAGACAGAAAGTGGAATGATTGCTGCCAAGGGCTAGGAGGAAGGGAAAATGAGAGTTATGTGTTTCAGATTTGGAAGATGAAAAGAGTTCTGGACATGGATGGTGGTGATGGTTGTACAATATGAATGTATTTAATACCACTGAACTATACACATAAAAATCGTTAAGTTGGTAAATTTTATGCTATGTCTATTTACCACGGGAGAAACATAGAAAAAAAATAACTGTTGGCTGTTTGGTCTCACTCCCTCCGTCTTTACTCTGTAACCCATCTTCTGTTTGAGAGGCCACTTCAGTAGTACAGATTATATAAGGAAGTAAAGAGATATACAGGTGAAAGAGGAAGAAGTAAAAAAAGTGACCTAAGACTTTTTTATCTAAAGATTTTTAAAGATGAGGTTTGGGACACAGGAGGAACAGATTGTATTACTAATTGAGTGATTGCTGTTTGGTCTTTGAATTTGAGGTGTCTCAAGGATTTCTGTGAGGAGAAAAATGGGTATCTCGCCTGCAATCTGAGACGTCAGAACTTCCAGAGAGGCATGAGTTAGCACTAGGGACATAGTTTTGGATGTAATCGTTGAGCTCATTGCTGAGGCTGTAGTTATGCATTCAGTTGACCTGGAGAAAATAGTGTGAAAAGAAGGGACTGAACAGGATTGAGAGAGAAAGTTGATGACTAAAAGAAGGAGATGTATTGGCAAAAGATCTTGAGAAGGAGCAAATGGGATTGAAAGTATTACCCTACTTGTAGAGAGTCTTTTTTTTCAGTAAAGACATATTATTTCTAGATAAAACCATTGGCATTCAAAATTTTGAGGAAGGAAAGGTGTGCTTCCCATATTATTGCTGCAACAATATAGCTATTTGTTTCCATTTACATGAGTTTTTCTTGGGTTATTATTTACTACGAGTGACTCATAGTAAGATAGTTCAAAGATAATTTTAAAACATTGCATTGTAGGTCCTTTCTTAAAAATATTTTCTAATGTTCATAACACACCTTGCTGAATTGGAATGGAGAAAATTAAAAATCTTCATACTAGAATTCTTTGTTCAAGCTTTTTTTTTTTTTTTTTTTTTTTTTTTTGAGACACGGTCTCACTCTGTAACCAGTGGTATGATCACAGTTCACTGCAGCCTTGACCTCCCTGGCTCAAGCAATCCTCCCACCTCAGCTTGTGGAGTAGCTAGGACCACAAGTGTGCACCACCTTGCCTGGCTAATTTTCATTTTTTTGTAGAAACAGGATCTGCCTATGTTGCCCAGGCTGGTCTCAAACTCCTGGACTCAAGTGATCCTCCCATCTTGGCTTCCCAAAGTGTTGTGATTATAGCCCTGAGCTACCGTACCTGGCCTGTTGAAACTTTCAAGGTTGCGATAGATGTATCAGTGCAGTGTTTGTTAGAATGCTTCGCAAATATTTATTTGTTAAAATACAATGCCAACCTATTTTAATTTCCTTAAAAGTAAGTGAGAAAAATATACTTGGGAAAATAAAGTTGCTTAAATAGGTTTTCTCAACTGCCAGAAAAAGGTACTGCCACAGCATGTTTCTGCCTGTAGGTAGGTGTGGCTCCACTTTGTGTATGCATTAGGTTTGTCAGTGAAAATCTAGGTAGTTTGCTTGGTTGCTGAAATAAATCAGTGGTTAGTTTGTACACAGACCCTGTCTGCATAATTGCAACTGAATAGCTTTACCCACTTATTGAAAGAATGGTTCTCTGTTTGGGATGATCAGAACTCATTTTATATTCAGTCTTTGGATAAAAATGTGATTGTTCATTTTTGTAGATGTCATTTGTTAAAGATTCTAGCGGTAACAAGGAAAATGGGAGGAGGGAAATAAATATTATTTCTTGACTAGAAAAAGATATTGTGAGTATATTGAACAAGAGGATCATTTTGAGTATTTCTAGTATATACTTTCACTTCTCAGTTTGTTATTGGTGTTTTAAAAACTTTTGATGAATTTAGAGTGAATGGGAGCAAGATGAACTAAACTTCAGAGAATATTATTTTAGCTCACAGTGCAAATCTATATCACCTATACTTTAGATATCTTTTAATTAAATTTTGTAGGTTAAAAATCAAATATTACTGAAATACTGATATATGTATGCATATCAGGTTTTTTAGGGTAATAAATTTGCTCAACTTGGACTTAAGTTTTTGTGAAGAATTCTTATAAGTGTTGATTTCTCTCTAATTAGCTATGTGGAACAAACGTAATTTCCTAAAAAGAAATAAGCTAGTAATAAGTTTGATTTTATATTTCTCCTTAAATGACAAACCAATTTTACTACCAGAACTCATTTCAAAAGTATTTCTGGGCTATTTGTATGACTAGCTCATTTTGGAAATAATAAAATACATAAAAATAGTAAGGCTCAGTAACTTGTCCAAATAAGGTATTTTTGAGGATAGTACACATGCAAATTATTACTTCATATCACATTTTAAAAGGGCTTATAGGTTTGAAAGTTTTCATATAGTAGGGGTGTTCTGTCTATAGGAAATGTAAGTTGATTATAGCAAGAATTTTAATTCCTTTTTCAAAAAGGGAACTGTCAGTGTCTTCTATTCTTTTAAAAAATCTTAACTGCCAGGATAAAAAAGTGAAGCAAGTTTTTATGGACAGTAGTAGGAAACATTTGCTTCACTATCCAAATAATTATGTGTACTCATTCTAAGTTTGGTCTTTTTTTAAAAATACAAGTCAGTTGAGTTGAGTAATAATGCACAAATTTGAGACTTGTTGTATACTATTATAATAAATAGCAACAATGTTTACAAAATAAAATCATTTTGTAATGATTTCTGTATTGGTACAGTGGCAAATAAAACAAGAACATGAACTATTTTTTTCTCTTATTCTTATCCATACATGTAAACTCTTTTTAGAGAAGCTTAATAAAGGAGTAGTACGCACTTGACCGAAGAAAGGGACATTTATTTTTTACAATAAGATTTTGCATCTAATAAAATTGCTTGTATTTTCTTACAATGTTGTTCATATGGGACCAGAACTTGTTATGTATAAATATAATGGGATGAGAATTTACATGTTTATTAGAAGTTTTCTGATATTTATACGCCAATATATTTAAAATATATATATTCAGAAATTGGAAACATTTAAACTGTCAAATAGTAGATAATAGGTTAAGTAAATGATAGTATTACTCTGAGAGACTATAATACATACAATAAAGACATGCTTTGAAAGTATATATATTAATATGGAAAAATGAATAATAAGTTATAAAACAACATGTGGAAAAAATGTGAACTTACATAAATATATACTTGAAGTGCTGCAAAGTATAGAATCTCTGAGTGATAGGACTTGTCTTTATTCTTTATCTGTATTTTTATAAAATTTCTATATTTTGAATATTTATATGTAAAGACTCATATTGTTTTAGCTCTATAAAATTGATCTGTAGAGGTATTTTTCATCTATAAAGGTAATAAAGTCCAGTAAAAAATAATATATATACAATACTATATTATTGTATGATTTTCTTATGTGTGATTTTCTTATTATTGTATGACTTTCTTCTCTTGCGCTCTTCTAAGATAAATAAATTCTCCAGCACCTGAGAACCAAAACAGACAAAACTAAAACCAAAGACATTGGAAAAAAAACTCCAAATTACTATAGAGTATGATTCCTCATGCATATATATTCCAAAATCATTAACCAAATACTAGCATATGGAATTCATCAATGTATAAAAAGGACAATATATTACAAATGACTGGGGTTTATCTAATAAGAAATGGAATGTTCATGGACTGAAAGATTGAGTGTTGTTAAGATGTCAGTTCTTTCCAAGATTGATTTACAGTTTCAGTGTAATCCTAATCAAAATCATAGCAGGGTTTTTTGTTGTTGTTGAAATCAACAAACAGATTCTAAAATTTATATAGAAAAGCACAGGAATTAGAATAGCCAAACAATTTTGGAAACAAAAAAAGTTGGAAGAATTGAAGTGCTGATTTCAAGACTTACCATAAAGCTACAGGAATCAACACAGGGTGGTATTGGTGAAAGACTAGACACATAGATTAATGTGACAGGATCTGAATCCAGAAATAGATCTTACACATACTTAATTTTTGAGAAAGGTACAAAGGCATTTCAATGGTGCTGGAACAATTGTACATCTGTATATAATTTTAAAAGAACCTCTACTTGGATTCTGCACTATGTACAATCAAAAATTAACTCAAAATAGATAATAGACTAAATGTAAAACGTAAAATTACTGAACTTGCAGAAGAAAACAGATTAAGATCTTTTTTATTCAAGAGTCAAAAAGTATGGTTCATGAAAGAAAAAAATTGATAAATTGTTCTTTGAAATTGAAAAGATCTGCTCTTAGGAAAAACTATTAAGATAATGGAAATGAAGAATTAAAAAAAAAAAGACGCAAAAGATTTGAATAAACACTTAACCAAAGAAAATATAGGGTGGGGCCAGGCACAGTGGTTTATGCATGCAATCCCGACTACATGGGAGGCTTAGGCGGGAGGATCAGTTGAGCCCGGGAATTTAAGGTTGCAGTGAGCTATGATCATGCCACTGCGCTCAAGCCTGGGCAACAGAGTGAGATTTTGTCTCTTAAAGAAACAAACAAAAAACCCACGATAGCAAGTAAACACATCAAAAGATGTTCAACATTTTTAGTTATTAGAGAAATGTACATTGAAATCATAATGAAATAACACTACATACCTATTTGAATGGCTAAAATAAGAAATAAAATTTCAAGTCCAGGAAATAATATACAAAAACTGGATCGTCATATATGGCTGGTGTGAATGCAAAATGGTACAGCAACATTGAAAAACTAATAGTTTCTTATAAAATTAAGCATTCCATTATACAACCCAAAAATGTCATTCCTAGTAATTGACCCAAGATAAATAATATGTCCACACAAAAACTTGTATGCAAATATTTGTTAGCACTCCAAACTAGAAACAACTCCAACTGTCCTTTAATTGGTGAATTGAATA
The DNA here is from genome assembly GCF_028878055.3 of Symphalangus syndactylus. Taxonomy (NCBI): domain Eukaryota; kingdom Metazoa; phylum Chordata; class Mammalia; order Primates; family Hylobatidae; genus Symphalangus; species Symphalangus syndactylus. The sequence goes on along the minus strand of NC_072425.2, from coordinate 72,511,802 downwards.
AACATTATGGTAATTTATACAATGGAATACTATTCACCAATAAAAAGGAATGAGCTCCTCAAATGGCTATATACTTAACCATTTCATTTACACGACATGCTGGAAAAGACAAAACTGTAGGAGCAGATTTGAAATCATTATTACCTCAGAGGTAGTAGAAAGGATTGACAGCCAAGGGGAATTAGAGAACTTTTTGGAGTGATGAAAGTATTGGAAGTTTGGTTGTCAGATTCATTAGAACTGTATACTTAAAATGGTTGAATTTTTTGGTATGTATGGACTTCTCAAAACTGATTTAAGCTGACAATCTTTTTAAAAAAATTAATATAGAAAGAATAGAATTCAAGTTAGCATTCTTCATCGCTTGGTAAAATGAATGATTCAGGCAAAGATCATAAGTGGATGCTAAAACCATGAGGGAAAGTGTTACTGTGGTACAGTACATTAACATGGCCTCCATAGATTATTGTAGTTGTAATTTGAAGAGATCTGGGTCACCACCTTAAGCAAGTTATCAAATTCAGCATTGCTGACAAGGCAAGAACTTGACAGTCTGTGCCTCCTGACTTGGAGTAATATGAAGTACACAACAGTAGCAGCGTCACCTATGAATTATTCTGATCCAAAAAATATTTAAACTGGATATAATTAAGCCTGTAAACCTAACTTCCACTTTACAGGAAATAAAGCAATGAGTTAAATTACAGCATGAGAAAATGGACAAATCCAGAATGTAGGATATTCTCTAAAATGACTTGCTTGTTACTTTCAAAAATATTCATGTAATAGGGGATAAAACATAAATAGCTGAAAAGAGAGATAACAGATAAACAGTACTTGAATACGGATTGATCCTGATTTGGGGAGGAAAAAACAGCTCTGAAAGCTGTTTTGGAGCAGTTGAAATTTCAATATAAACTGACTACATTCAGTGACATTAAGGAGTTATTTTTCATTTTTCTTAGGTGTGGTGACAGTATTGTGGTTAAGCACGAGAAAGTCTTTATTGCTAGGATATGATGAGTATTAAGAGGTGAAATGTCTTGATATCCCTAAGTTATTTTACCTGTACCCATACACACAAAAAGCAAAAAGGTAAGAAGATGTTAATAGTTGTCTCTGGGAGTGTGTATATGTATGCGTTAGTATTATTGTTTTCACTGTTTTCTGCAAGTTTGACATTTCTCATAATAGAAGGGAATGCTTTTAGAGCTAAGTTGAGAGAAATAGTGTTTATTGAAGATGGCCTTATTATATGTAGTGCATTCCTGTAGATCTTATGACTATCAGGGATCTGTACCTACATTGTACACCTAAGAATAACTTTATTGCACTCTGTTTTGGCATTGTAACACTGGCCTACATTGAGAACCAGGATAGAAAACTGTGCTGTGAAATGCTTTGTGTTGTAAGGACGTTTTTGAGAGTGTCGCTTACTGTATCACATGGTATGGGAAAGATGAAACTTTGCATTTCAGTAACAAGAATACTTGTGCTGCTTCTGAGAAACTGGATTTTTGGCATGTTACAGACAATGAGTTATGTTTTACTGGGTGCTAGAAAGCTCAGATTTCATTTGTGGCCCATCTCTAACAAGTGCACTTTCCAGCTGCACTCCTGACTGCTTTGTAATTTCCCTCCTGCCCTTACTTTTCTCTCATTCTGATTCCCTCATCTATTTTTCGGTTGTGTTTTGTAAGATACTTTATGTCCAACAATGTTCTAGCCATATTTAAAGGAATTTAAATGATGTAGTTTATGATTTGAAACTCACAGGCTAAAGCCAGGTGCTGTGGCTCATACCTGTAATCCAAGCACTTTGAGAGGCCAAAGTGGGCGGATCACTTGAGGTCAGGAATTCGAGACCAGCCTGGCCAACATGGCAAAACCCTGTCTCTACTAAAAATACAAAAATTAGCTGGGCATGGTGGCGTGTGCCTGTAATCCTAGCTACTCAGGAGCCTGAGGTAGGAGAATCACTTGAACCTGGGAGACGGAGGTTGCAGTGAGCCAAGATCATGCCACTGCACTCCAGCCTGGGCAACAGAGTGAGACTCTGACTCAAAAAAAAAAAGAAAGAAGCAGCCTAAAAGTCAGATTTTCACGTTATTGTTATTAGTCACGTGAGTTCTTGCCCCCAAATCCAGGGATCTTTTATCCTCTAGCCAAATTTAGAATACGGGACTGTTTCCAGCAACTTTCAAAGTACATACTTTTAAATATGATTAAATAAGATATAAAAGTTTCTATTTCTGGAGTAACATTGCTATAGCAGTAGTAGCATAAAATACCTTATTTTAGGAGAAGAGTACTGCAGGGAAAAGAACAAAGCCAGTTTATGGAAATAGATTTTTAGCATTGGAATTGGCATTGGCATTTTTCTTTGAGAATTTCATTTTTTTAATTCTGTTTTTGTTTGTTTTTTGTTTTCAATTAAGAGGAGTAAATAAGCCTTTGTTTTACCTTTGGAAATTCTGAAAGAATTATGTATAAAAAAAATCCTAAGGAAAAATTATTTTAGTTGCTTTTGAATGGTATTCAAATTTCTTTTCACCTACCGTAGTATCTTCCTTCTGTTAAATGATACTTTATATTTTATAAAATATTTTTCAGCATCAGCATGTTGATACAGATATAATATTTACAATTTGCTTGCTACCTTCTTGGGAGTTGAAGTCCTTTCTCGCCCAGCTTATTTTTTTTGTTGTTTTTGAAGAGTTTCGCTCTTGTTGCCCAGGCTGGAGAGCAATGGCATGATCTCAGCTCACTGCAACCTCCAAATCCCAGGTTCAAAGGATTCTCCTGCCTCAGCCTCCAGCGTAGCTAGGATTACGGGCATGCGCCAGCACCTCAGCTAATTTTGTATTTTTAGTAGAGACGGGGTTTCTCCATATTGGTCAAGCTGCTCTTGAACTCCCGATCTCAGGTGATCTGCCTGCCTCGGCCTCCCAAAGTGCTGGGATTACAGGTGCAAGCCACCGCACCTGGCCCTTTCTCACCCAACTTCTGTATGGCATTACTGTGTTAAAGATACATTGTTTGACAACAAATAGAATGCTTAAAGCACCAGTAACAACACTTATTTTAAAATATATGTTGTATGGGCCAGGTGCGGTGGCTCACGCCTATAATCCCAGCACTTAGGGAGGCCAAGGCAAGTGGATCACTTGAGGCCCAGAGTTCGAGACCAGCCTGGCCAAATGGCGAAACCCCATCTCTACTAAAAATACAAAAATTAGCTGGCATGCTGGTGCATGCCTGTAATCCCAGCTGCTCAGGAGGCTGAGACAGGAGGATTGCCTAAACCCACGAGGCAGAGGTTGCAGTGAGCTAAGATTGCCCCACTGCACACCAGTCTGGGCAACAGAGCGAGGCTCTGTCTCAAAAAAAGAAAAAAGTTGTAGGAATGAAGGCTAAGACATTAAGACGTTATGTATATATTAAGTAGGCATGTTTTTTGATGTTCCTTAAGTTTATTCTAACTTTGAAAAGTATTCATTTGATAAGTAAGGGTTTCTTCTTTCACTGATTCCTAAATTCAGTGGACTCTTCCACTGAAGATTTTTTTTTTTCTTCACAAATCTGGAAAGTAGCTTGTTGAACGAACTAAATGACCTTTATAGGCTTTTGTATTTATAAAACTTTTGATTTTATATTTGGACAGACTTAAGTTTTAACCTTAATTACTATGATCTTCTACCATGAGGGATATACTAAAAGTAATTGCCAAAATAGGGTTAATTGTAAATATAAATGTGAATAAAGTTAGATTGTCATTTCCTTTCCCCCAGGCAGAAGGATTCCTAGAACTAGGATTAACTTTCTTTGCTCACATCTCTGGAATTCAGTTCTGTTTTGCCAAAGAATGGTAAAACAGGTATATACTTTTCTTTCTTCTGCACCTATTTTTAAGTGAAAAGTACTATTCTTTCTCATTCTTACTCTTACTAATTTCTTAACACATAAAAATCAAGTTTAATTTGATAGTAGTGCCTGTTAGTCATGTGAACCCTGTACAACATATCTATTTATACTGCTTCACACATCACTCACAGGACAAGTTCCCACAAAGACCTGTTTTGTTCTACTGTTGATCCACCCTAAAGAAACCAGTTTCCAAACCGTGCACAGCTTTGTAAATCAAGATGAACTGGTCAGAAATTGGATACAGAAACAAACAAGGAACCAAAGAATGCTTCCTAGTTAACAAGCAGAATGTGTTATATACAATAAAATTGCAGGTAATGAAATGTCTGTGTTCTAAGAATGTTCCAGTTAGGAAGTTAATATCACATTCATATTGAAGTCATAGTTCAAAGTCATTCAGTTAAGGAAATATAAGTAATACTTAGTAAGATATTCTAGACAACACAGAAGACAAATGATGAATGTGAACTTTGATTCTGCATTTCTTAGCTAGCTTTGTCCATGATAACCATTAATAAGTACAAAGGTTGAGAGGACGAAGAGTTTGGTGTGTAGGTACAGATTTCCTTCTTTCTGGCAACAGTTAGGGGCCTAGAGTAAGGAGGGGATATAGTAGCATGCAGAACTGGGACTCTCCATCTATGTCCAGAAGGAAGGAATGCACCCATACACAATTTGTAAGTAACAGAATGTATTTCTCATCACAAAGTTAAACATTCACACTTCCTGATGGTGAAGATTCCTTGAAGAGAAAAATTAAATAAAATGAAATACATTCACAGCTTAATTTATGGTTTTTCACAATATTCCTAAAATATTTTCTCATTGAATAAATGTTTTATCAAATATTTTATCTTTTTGTTTAGAACTTTCAAGAATATCAAGCTCTGTTCAAAAATTGTTTCAGATGATCTGATGTAAACATTGTGCTTTTAACTTAATATCTAATAGCCTCCCAAAGAATCTGCATACTTGTGATGCATTTCTTTCTCCCCTTGAGAAATTTTAAAAGAAAACAAAAGAAGCAAAGAAAATTTTAAATGTCTTCTGCTCATTATTCCAACAATAGGCAAAGACCAAGCTTCCACAGCCAAAGCAAACTAGAGAATTCTCAGAGTACTCAGTGAAAATATATAGTCTGTGTCCTCAATCAAATGAGTATGTTACAAAAATATAAAACTATTAGAGAAAATACATGACACATTTAAATTTTTCCTGTCTTCCTTCTTCCCCAACACATTTTGAAAAGAAAATTACAATAAAAAAGCCCTTTCTCCACCACAGATATTTACATACGAATACATATTTTTTAAGTTTGAAGAAACCAAGTTAGTAGGGGGAACTTTTCTAAAACTTTTTTAACATGAGAATTCAAAAGCATAAAATTGAAAAATGAAATGCCTTTTTGCTTCCAGCTGCTTCTCCCTGGCACCCCTTCCTCAAATTTCAGCCTCTGTTCTCTTCAACAAACTGACAGTTCAGGACAGCCCAATTTCTCAGTTTAATTCCAACTCATGGGGAGGATTTGAATTGTTGAAATGATAGTCTTCAAATATGAGCAAGATTTTCTTTTTTATTATTATGTTTTTATCGAGATATAACTTACATACTATGAAATACACATATCTTAACTGTGCAGTTTGAGTTTTGACACATATATACATCAGAATCAATGGGAAGGTTAAAAATTTTCTGGATGAGGGCCAGGCCCCAGTGGCTCATGCCTGTAATCCCAGCACTTTGTGAGGCCGAGGCGGGTGAATCATATGAGCTCAGGAGTTCAAAACTACCCTGGGCAACATGGTGAAACCGTGTCTCTACTAAAATACAAAAAATTAGCTGGGCATGGTGGCACGTGCCTGTAATCCCAGCTACTCAGGAGGCTGAGGTGGGAGAATTGCTTGAGCCCCGGGAGGTGGAGGTTGCAGTGAGCCAAAATTGTACCACTGCATTCCAGCCTGGGCGACAGAGTGAGACTCTGTCTCAAAAAAAAAAAAAAAAAAAAAAGAAAAAAGAACCATTGCCTTTGTAAAAAAAAAAATAACAAATTGAGTAATATACATAAAAATACATAATATATCATAAATTGTTATGCAGATTAAAGTTCAGTTATATTTTAAAATTTACATCTCATACACTCTTATGGGATTTGCAATGCTGGCTCACATGTGAAATTCTCAATTTGTCTTTGTTTGTTTTTAAGAAAATTAATGCAAAACTTCATGATGGAGTATGTCAGCGCTGTAAAGAAGTTCTTGAGTGGCGTGTAAAATACAGCAAATACAAACCATTATCAAAACCTAAAAAATGGTGAGTTAAGATTCTTCATTACCTTACTTGGTGGTATATGTATCATAGTTTATTATTTCATTTCCTGATTTTCAAAATTGTGTCCAAATAAATGTTAAAGTAAATAATGAAAAAATTCCATTCTCCCCTATAGAATTTCATCTTGTGTGCTGAATCTTGGTTTGTGAAGGCAGACAGATTTAAAATGTAAATTCATCATTTCCTGCCCCATTCTTTCATAAATATGCATCATTTTTATAGAACTTTATTCATGAAAGGTGGGTTAGGGCTGAGAAGAGAGTATTTGTTTTCTACAGTTCTGTCTCCCACTGATAAGGTAATACTATGCACCATAAATTATCAATTCTTAAAACGGATCAGACCTTTAGACCTTTTAATTCAACTCGTGAAGATTACAGAAATGGCTGAGGTTAAATATCAGAAGTGAATCACTAGATTGATAACTTATTATTTCTTTGGGAATAGAGGTCTAAATGAAAAGATACTAGATTTTGTTTCTGATCCTGCCATCCCTAACTCCTTTTTTTCTTTCTTTCTTTCTTTTTTGAGATGGAGTTTTGCTCTTGTCACCCACGCTGGAGTGCACTGATGCAATTTCAGCTCACTGCAACCTCTGCCTCCCAGGTTTAAGCAATTCTCCTGCCTCAGCCTCCCGAGTAGCTGGCATTACAGGCGCCCACCACCATGCCTGGCTAATTTTTTTGTATTTTTAGTAGAGACGGGGTTTTGCCATGTTGGCCAGGCTGGCGTCAAACTCCTGACCTCAGGTGATCCGCCCGCCTAGGCCTCCCAAAGTGCTGGGATTACAGGCATGAACCACCGGGCCCAGCCTTAACTCTTGTGTAATTCTGGGGTTCTCTTATATCAGCCTTCTGTGTATCCTCTACAGCTCCCTGACATCCTTCAGCTCAGCTGTGTAAGGACAATATTGGAGAGTAATTGCTGCATGAAAGAGAAAAGTGATTATCTTAAATAAAAATTAGCATTTTTCCTTTTACATTATAAGATTTAATTTGGTAATCTATATAGTAGCTATTTAGACTATATTTGCTCTCAGTTGCCTTATTTTTCTGACTATTCAATAGTTTCATCATCTTTGAACGCATTTCTTCCTTTATGGGAAAAAATTTTGCTTACAGTTTAGAAAATCAGTCTAAATAATAGATACAGTACGACCTTTGTTTATATCTACTAAAAAATTATGTCAGCCTTTTGCAAATCTGAAACTCAAGATATAAAATAATTTGTTTACTTCAAAATATTTAAACACTGAAAGGCAAAAGTGTTAAGGAAGGATAAACTAACTTAAGCTTTTTAGATTTTTTTTTCTGTACCCCGTTTTGGAGCAGTCTACTATTTATTACAGGTATAGTTGACCCCCCTTTTATTTTATTTTATTTATTTATTTATTTATTTTGAGATAGGGTCTCGCTGTGCCACCTAGGCTGGAGTGCAGTGACATAATCTTAGATCACTGCAACCTCTGCCTCCCAGGTTCAAGCAATTCTTCTACCTCAGCCTCCTGAGTAGCTGGGACTACAGATACATACCACCATGCCTGGCTAATTTTTGTATTTTTTTGGTAGAAACAAGATTTCACCGTGCTGGCCAGGCCGGTCTCGAACTCCTGACCTCAAGAGATCCACCCACCTCAGCCTCCCAAAGTGCTGGGATTACAGGGGTGAGCCACCCCCCACCCCGCTTTTAAATAGTTTTACCAGCTTCTTGCTCCTTTTAGTCTTTTCTTCCTATTCTGTAGCATTTCCTCCCAAAAGAAAACACTTTTAAACAAGTCTGATGAGTTTTATGCTTAGTGGCCCAAATTAGCAGTAAGGAAATTTGGCAACTATTTGCATTACCCAATTTTAGATTTCCATGAATGAATTGTGTTCTCTGCTAGAGTAATTAGATGTTGATTGCAAAACAAATCATGTAGTTTTAGTTAATAGGCCTCATACAAGATTTGTAGCTTTCTGAATATTTTCAACAAGTTTTTATTCCTATAAAGGTATTTTAAGATTTCATCATCCATCTCCATTTTCTCTTTATAGTGTTGTTTCCTAAAAGAAGTTGAAGTGTAGGCAATAAACAACATTTATGTAGTCACAGCATTTTAATAGATTAGTGCTGTGTAACAAAGGAAATGATTTTAAAACATTCCTGCCTTATCCATCATCAGTATTTAAATCTCTTACCTTTAATATGTGCTAAGTCCTACATGTTTATCTTCATTTTGAATGTGTCAGTGTGTAAAAGATCACATCAGTTATTGTAAATTTTCCAGATGCTATATTTTGCTGTAGAACTTCTGAACTTATGTATTTTTTTTTCTCGCGACAGAGCAAGACTCCATCTCCAAAAAAAAAAAAGAAAAAGAAACTGCTAGTTAAAACAAGATCTTGTAGAGGAGGAAAAAAGTCCTTTCCTTCTACCAGTCTAAGTTCTCACCCTTGGCTCTCTAACAAAAACCAGATTAACAAGAGAAAAATATACAGATTTATTTAATGTAAGCTTTTTGTGACACCAAAGCCTTCATAAGGAAACAAAGACCCAAAGAAATGGGTAAACTTGTGTGTTTTTATGCTAGGTTTGATGAGGAGTGGAAAATCATGGGAAAAATGTGATAGGGGACATAAACAAAGGGCTAAGCGTAGTAAACTAAATGAGCTAAGGGTAGTAAACTAAACAGCAGGGCTTGTTCATTCAGATTCCTCCTACTGTTCCTCTGTTTTTAGAGATAAGCATGGTCCTTTCCTCTAGGTATAGGAAGGGCACCTCTCATATTAGGGTCTTATGGCCTACTTCAGGGGTGGATCAGAGAGTCCTTCCTACATTTGCTGTTTGTCACATTTCTTTAGCTCAAAATACTCAGTATGCCAAAGCACCATATTTTGGGGTAGCATGTTCTGAATCCCATCAGACTAAACATATTACTTAGGAGGTTACTTGCCTGGCCTAGAACATCATGTATTTCAGATGGTCCTGAACACATGGCACATTAGACATATTGGAAAGTCTAGCTTTCAAACTCCAATCCAGGATTGAGAGTGTTATAGAAAGTAAAACTCACTTATATTCATTCACTTCACTTTCTCTGCATATTAAGACTTGACCAACATTGTAAGGGATTTGAATCCATTGCTTATGCTGATGGTAGCATTACTTGTCTTAAAATGTTTAATGTTTTGTTCAAGCTAATCACTTATGAATTAAATTTGTCATTTGTTAGGGTTTGTATATGAATTTTACTGGATATATCTTTTGTCTTTGTTTTTTTTGAGGCAGAGTCTCACCCTGTTGCCCAGGCTGGAATGCAATGGTGTGGTCTCAGCTCACTACAGCCTCTGCCTCCTGGGTTCAAGCGATTCTCCTGCCTCAGCCTCTGGAGTAGCTGGAACTACAGGCACACACGTGCCACTGTGCCCAGCTAATTTTTGTATTTTTAGTAGATACAGAGTTTCACCAGGTTGGCCAGGCTGATCTTGAACTCTTGACCTCGTGATCCACCCGCCTTGGCTTCCCAAAGTGCTGGAATTACAGGCATGAGCCACCACACCCAGCCTTGGATATATCTTTTGTATAAAGATTTATTTTTCTGGCATGCTGAGTATTTCCATCAGTTAAAATGTTGAATATTGTTTCATGTGTCTATCTGTTGCCACAAATTGTGTAACTAACTGATGTAGATAAAGAAATGTTCTGCACAACATAAAATATAGGGTATGGTGGGGCTTTTTATAAGTGACGTTTCTTTTAGAAGTAATAATACTCTGGATATTGGGAAAATTAAAACTTTTTCTCCCATTTGTTTATCTTGTGAATCACCAAAAACCACGCGTTAATTAGCAAATTTCCATTTGTTCGTGGGATCCGATGCCAAAAGTTAAATCAAAGAAAAAGAGTTTGACATCTAAACTCTTCAGACTTACCTGTTTCAACCATGGGAAACAAAAATTATACTGCGTTTGTAGCTGACAGAATATTTCATGTTTCTCTTTTTCTTTTTTCAGTGAGGTGACATGCTGCAGTATTTTTATAAACATGTTCTTTATGGAATTTTCTCTCAGTTACTGAATACAACCCTGGACCATCTCCAGAGACTTTTTAGAAAACAATAAATGTCCTAACTTAAGTTGGAAGAGAGATGAATTGAAAATTATGTGTGTACTGAAGGAGGATAGGATGATGGCTATGAAAGACAAGGGGATAAAAAGCATCTTACTTATCAGCGATATATAAACAGTGTGACACTGGTACTGTCCTTTGACGTAATGAGATAAATATCTCTGACTACTCAAAGCTTTAGGTCTTTACAGAAATAAAGTGATAAGCTCATAAAGATAAAAGCACCAAGACCAGCCACCACCCTTAATTGGAAGTCAGCATAATCTGTACCAAGATCCCCCTACCCATTTCTTAAGGCCAGTACCTACTACTCCCTGGGGGAGGGCCGCAATGGTGCTGTCGACATCTCCCTTGACATAGAATGGCATAAGCATTGTTAGACTTGAAAAAGAGGGTTCAGACTTTAAGCTTATTCATATATGTAAGAATTAGGGTTCAGGAAAAGTCTAAATCTTTTTGTATAAAGTTTTATTTTTCAAGTGCCTTGTTTTTTACTTTTGAAAAAGAACTCCAAAATAAATGAAAACCATTCATTACCATTCCTGGTCAATCCCAAGTCATTCGTGAACACTGTAAATAATCTCGATATGGAGCTGAATTGTTGGAGAAACAAGAGATCTTATAAATATAAAACAATCCCAGTCAGTAATGCCTATGAAAAAAATAAACGTAAAAATATATTAAATAATTCGTATAAATCTTAAGGAAGGAATCTTGATATAAAAGTCATTATAGACATTTATATATTTTTCCAGGTACTAGAAATATAAATGTTTAAAAGATTTTGTCCCTTTCCTTAAGCAGTGCAAGGCCAAATGAAATTAGTTCTTTTCTTTATTCTGGGCTCAGAAGGATTATACTTCTTAAACCAAGACAAAAGTAAAGCAGATGGAGGTGAGATTCAAATGCAAATTGATTGATTCCAAAGCCTTGTTTTCCTTTTCTCTCAGTGATTTCTCAGCATTGTATTATTCAATTCAAAAAGTCCTTTTCTCCTCTTCACCTGGACCTAATGCTTCATTAATTTTTACAAATATCACCTATCTTGTTTATGGACATTGTCTGCTGTTGAGTACCACATATCCTGCTGAAGACCACCCTGCTTTTATTTATTTATTTATTTATTTATTCTATTTTTTGAGACGGAGTCTCGCTCTGTCGCCCAGGCTGGAGTGCAGTGGCACAATGTCAGCTAACTGCAAGCTCCGCCTCCTGGGTTCACACCATTCTCCTGCCTCAGCCTCCCGAGTAGCTGGGATTACAGACACCCACCACTACACCCGGCTAATTTTTTTTGTATTTTTAGTAGAGATGGGGTTTCACCGTGTTAGCCAGGATAGTCTGGATTTCGTGACCTCGTGATCCGCCCACCTCAGCCTCCCAAAGTGCTGGGATTACAGGCATGAGCCACCGCTCCTGGCCCAGCCTGCTTTTATTTTTTAATACATATACCTGTGGAAAGATAAATAGATTTTGCTTTCAGGCCCTGAAATGCCTATGCTGGCACCTAGAAACCTTTTTTGACTTTTATTTCAGGTAACCAAGCAACCTTTTCTCCTATTAATTTAGAAATGTGGCAGACAAATACCCCCATTTATGTGAGAATCTCGAGCCTGCTTCTTTTCTCTACCTATTAAAAAAAAAAATCACCAGCATTATAACGTTAGCCCATGTTTAACCTTGCCATAGTAGTAGAAAAGAAAAGAGAAGCTGGTATAAAACAGCACAGTCCTCAAACAGATTGGGGTCTGAGCTTGGAACTGGACCTGTGAATTCTTTACATCTGTGGTTCTCAGTTAAGGAGGTGGCTTGAGGATGGTTTGTCCCCAGGAAGGGTGCTACTGACATACAGTGTAAAGAGACCAGGGATGCTGCTAAACATCCCACAGTACACAGGACAGCCCACCACAATAAAGAAATATCCAGCTCAACATGTCAAGAGTGTCTTGGTTAAGAACCCTTGCCCTGTACCGAATAGATAGATACTCACAAAGCCAAGGCGCTGAAACATCCTGTATCTTAGTTCAGTGGTTTTCAAACTTTTCAGCTGTCACATTCTTTAATAAAACGCTTATCCAGGAGTCCCATGAATACAACAGGCTAAAACAGAACTGCCCTAAATGGGAGAAGGGAGCCCAGACCTTACATGCTGTGTGATAAATGTTCATTGAAAGTAGATTTCATCATAAAAATATTTCAAGTGAAGGAGGAAAGAGAATATAACCTGCCTTGGAACCAGCATTACTCTAGAGATGTCTGGCCTGAGAGTTTCATGTCATGAGGATGCTTCATTCCTTTAGAAACTGTTTCCTTTTCGTTAAGTATTTTAATTGAACAGAGTCACTCTTCTGGCCCTCACATCCAGGTTTAACCCCTCCAGATTTATTGCCTCTCAACTTTTATTCCCACTGATTGCCCAAGTGTACCCCTTACCTATTCATACTTCATTGCATTGAATAAGTAAATTCTCCTCTTTTAAATTTATCATTGCATCTCATCTCACCTCTACTCAGATACCTCTGTGGTTTCAGAGTTGACTAAACCAGTGGTTTAAAAAAAAAGTTGGGGAGGGAGGCAGGCACAGTCGCTCACACCTGTAATCCCAGCACTTTGAGAAGCTAAGGCAGGAGGATCACTTGATTCTAGGAGTTTGAGACTAGCCTGGGCAACATAGCAAGACCTCATATCTACAAATAATTTTAAAAATTAGCCAGGCATGCTGCCACGCACCTGTGGTCCTAGCTGCTGGGGAGACTGAGGCAGGAGACTGAGGCTGGAAGATAACTTGAACCTGGGCAGTCAAGGCTGCAGTGAGCTGTGATCACACCACTGCACTCTGGCCTGGGTGACAGAGCAAGACCCCAGCTCAAAAAAAAAAAAAAAAGCGTATTTCACGTAAGTCGAGTCAAGGGCCAGTGGTGATGGGTGGGACTCCAGCAGCAGGAGGCTAAGAGAGCTTTGCCGCCAGAGAAGTTCTGCTTTTATATGTCTACTACAATGTGAGAGTTGGCTGGGGGGATTGGTTGGTCGGGGGGAGGGGGTCCTCTAGACTGTAGGGAAAAAGGTGTTACTATTTGGGAGAAAATGAGATGGGGGGCTGAGATGTTGCCAAATAGGTTATGTTACAGGACAGGGGTCCCAATCCAGACCCCAGGAGAGGGTTCTTGGATCTCGTGAAAGCAAGTTTATTAAGAAAGTAGCAGAATAAAAGAATGGCTACTCCATAGACAGAGCAGAGCCGGGGGCTGCTGGTTGCCCATTTTTATGGTTATTTCTTGATGATATGCTAAACAAGGGGTGGATTATTCATGTATTTCCTTTTTAGACCATGTAGGGTAGCTTCCTGACATTGCCATGGCATTTGTAAACTGTAATGGTGCTGGTGGGAGTGTAGCGGTGAGGACAACCAGAGGACATTCTAGTGGCCATCTTGGTTTTGGTGGGTTTTAGACAGCTTCTTTACTGCAACCTGTTTTATCAGCAAGGTCTTTATGACCTGTATTTTGTGCTAATCTCCTATCTTATTCTGTGCTAATCTCCTATCTTATTCTGTGTCTTAGAATGTCTTAACAACCATCTGGGAATGCAGCCCAGTAGGTCTCAGCCTCATTTTACCCAGCTCCTATTCAAGATGGAGTTGCTCTGGTTCACACACCTCTGATAGTTATGCCACCATAAGGCTGTTTTCCTAACCATGTGCTTGCTCCCTCTTTGCTACAAAGCTTTCTTGTAACTAAATTAGCCAAACCAAGAGGTTAAAGATAATATTTTATTAACCAACCCCTTTCCTTTTTTTTAGCCTCTATTTTTAAAGGGAAGAATTTCTATACCCCTAAAATGTTGCTTAATAGAGTATCACTGTCCTCATTTTTCAATGAAGACAAATTAGTGGATAGAGAGATATATTGGCCAGTTTATGGTTAAATTCGTGATAGTTTCTTGCACTCAGTCCTTGGCATTGTATTATTGTATGTGTCTATCAATTGGCATTCATTACTTACATTTGTTCATCAAGCAAGCACTCAAGGAAACCAGAATCTCCTTAAACTAGTTGTAATCACACTTTTGATAGGTTATGTTAAAAGAAAACTTAAGACAAATTAAATTTAACAGTTTAATTGAGCAAAGAATGATTGAAGAATCAGGCATCTCCCAGAACCAGAGTAGTTTCAGAGCAACTCTCAGGGCTGCCATGTGCTTCAATAACAGTTTTGGACAGAAAAAGGAAAGTGACCTTTTTCTGTCCAAAACTGTCCAAAGGTCACTTTCCTTTTTCTGTCCAAAACTGAAGCACATAAACAGCTGGATTGGTTACAGCTTGGCATTTGCCTTATTTGAACCTACTTTGAACAGTTGGCTGACTGTGGTTGGCCGAGACTTGGTTACTGTTACAATAGTAGGTTACAGTCAGTTGACACATCAAGTTATGTTACAGTTCAGTATATAGAGAGAAACCTTTAGGCCAAACTTAAAATATGTACCCAGGCAGCTTTAGGCCAAATTTAATTATCAGTAGATTCTATCTGTAGCCATCCAAGCTGTACTTGTTCTCAGTGCTTAGAAACTGAGCATACCACTCGCTAGGAGGTACCTGAGGAATAATGTATGCTATATGCAGTGATAAGTACAAAGTGAGTCCTTGATCTCCATGCAATCTGAATTTGTAGCATCTGAATGGAGACCTATGATTTAAATGGCTAATTTTTATAGTCCGTATGTTTTAAACACTTTGACTTGCCTCCATTTTGATATATTTGTAGTCAATGAAAAGGAAAAATAAATGGATACAAATCCATTTATTTTACAAATAAATACATTTGTAGTCAATGAAAAGGAAAAATAAATGGATTTTTTAGTGCATTACTATGAAAGAATTTTTGCATGTTTTTTCCTCTTTAAAGAATATGTTTATTTCAGGACATCTGAACATTATATGCCTTATTGTAGAATCTTCTAATAAAACAACTGTTTACATGCTAATAAGCATTGGGTATCACAATTGGTAATAGGAAGGGGAATGCAAAAGCTTTTTGTTTGTTTGTTTTTTGTTTTTTGAGACAGAATTTCGCTCTTATTGCCCAGGCCGGAGTGTAATGGCGCGATCTTGGCTCGCCACAACCTCCACCTCCCAGGTTCAACCGATTCTCCTGCCTCAGCCTCCCAAGTAGCTGGGATTACAGGCATGCACCACCACACTCAGCTAATTTTGTATTTTTAGTAGAGACAGGGTTTCTTCATGTTGGTCAGGCTGGTCTCAAAACTCCTGACCTCAGGTGATCTGCCCGCCTCAGCCTCCCAAAGTGCTGGAATTACTGGTGTGAACCACTGCACCTGGCCCACAAAAGCTTTATATTTTATAATACAGTTTGAGCGTCCCAAATTCCAAATCCAAAATGTCCTAAAATCTGAAACTTTTTGAGTGCCAACATAATGCTCAAAGGATATGTTTATAGGAGCATTTCAGATTTCAGATTTTTGGATTTGGAATGCTCAACTCTTAGTATTAGCAAATATTTCAAAACTTGGGGAAAAAAAATCTGAACACTTCTCATCCTAAATATTTTAGATAAGGGATTCTCAATCCATACTAGGGTCATAGCCAGAGAAGAGTCTTTGACTTGGTGATATTTTCTAAAGAGAAATAGCTAAAGAGAAATGAACAAAGTTAAGTGCCTTCCTGATAGAATATATGACAAGAAGAAACAGTATGGAATGTAAAAGATCTTGGTTAAAATTGAGTGTTTAATTTGTGTGTTTATTCCCTGAAGACTGACTTTTTTTTTTTTAAGTAGACACGGGGTTTCACCATGTTGGCCAGGCTGGTCTCGAACTCCTGACCTCTGCCCGCCTTGGCCTCCCAAAGTGCTGGGATTACAGTCATGAGCTACAGCACTGGCCAAGACTGACTTTCAATAGTTTTATGTTTACCACTTAAACTGACATAGCAATGTGATTATTTATCCAGTTGATAGATTTTCAAGCCCCTTCATATCCTGCCCCAAATTTCACCCATTATTTTTGTTATTAATTTAGGGTATCAGATTAAGTGGAAATAGAAGATGAAGTTCATATCAGTTGTATTCATTACATTTTAAAGATTTATTGGCTAAGAGAGAAGAATTGGTACTTTTAAGCATTGAGTTAAATTTTGCATCAAACTCCAGGTGAAATCTCAGTCAATTTCATTGAAATAAGTAATTATTAAATATCATATTACTCAGTGAAAAACTGATTACTTACTGCTGCAAAGAACATAATAAATTAGTAAGGAAAATTTGTTCTAAAATACAACAGGAAAAAGATATTAAATGATTAAAACTTCATTGTTAGCCTGTTCCTCTCTTTAGATGAGTGTGTACCTATGTGTAGTTTATTTGAAAAATCAGGTAAGTTTGTGATGGCAGAGGTTATTAAGATGAAGATAGTCAAAACATAAATGCTATTTTCCAGAATCCAAGCACAATTAAAAGGTAGTAAATACTTCAACAGTAGTCCAGGTCTTTTCTTTCTCCTTCCTCCCCATTCCTCATAAACACGGTAAAGATCTACTATAAATAGCTAAGAAAACCCCTGCAGTTGTGTATGTTTTTCCTGCCATGAGCCATGATACAGCATCACTTCCACAAATAAGGATTAGGAATGGCATTGCAGAGAATATGTCTTAGATCAATAAAATCCTTATTAGTAAGAATTGGGATGTAGAAGTAGCTTTGGTATTATTATAGAACCTTTACTGGTATTTTGGAAGTGCAGTCTTTGTACTATTTAAGGTCCGAATGATGTATCCTTTCTAGTGGAATTTTAAGTGTAAAAGGTTGAAACCAGAACACTTAAGAAGTCCCTTAAAACTAGAAATCATTCTATTGGTGGGAATTTTGAGAATTATTGCTGGAATTCTTCAGAGAATGTTCAGGAAGCTGGTGTTGTTTGGGGAAATAGGGTAAATGGAAAGGAAAAGATCCCAAGTACTTCAAACTGGCCTGTCTAAGGAGGTAATTGAAGGTAATTAAATATATATATATATATATATATATATATATATATATATATTTTTTTTTTTTTTTTTTTTTTTTTTTTTTTTTTTGAGATGGAGTTTTGCTCTTATTGCCCAGACTGGAGTGCAATGGCATGATCTCTCCTCACTGCAACCTCTGCCTCCCGGGTTCAAGCCATTCTCCCGCCTCAGCCCCCCAAGTAGCTGGGAATGCAGGCATGCGCCACCACGACCAGCTAATTTTGTATTTTTAGTAGAGACGGGGTTTCTACATGTTGGTCAGGCTGGTCTCGAACTCTTGACCTCAGGTGATCCGCCCGCCTCAGCCTCCCAAAGTGCTGGGATTACAGGCGTGAGCCACTGTGCCTGGCCGGTAATTAAAATATTTTACCCTCAAAATATATTTCTTTGACGTATTTTGAAATGGCTGCCACTTCACCATCCTGACAAAAGTGGCCTTGCAAAGCTGTCTTAAGTGGGGAAAATTTGTATCCATATAGAATCTCCATTAATGCAATCATACCCCCTCCCCTTTCTCTTTCTTTCCCCAGATCCAGGAGAGACTGAGAGCAGGACACCTTTAAAAGTCTCTCTGAGGGAGGCTCCTCTACATAACCAGGCCACTTTTGCTGGCCAAACCTCTTCCCTGCTCTGCTTTACCAGAATCTAAGCTGCCATTCTTTCTGTAACCTCAAGATATTCTAAGTTTCTGAAACTATTGAGAAGTTGGATCTTCATTCTGAAGGCTCCTGTGTATGCACATTAAGTAAATTTATAGCCTTTTCTCCTATTAGTCAATCCACCTCTTGTCAATTACTTTTAACAAAACTTTAAGGGGCCAAGGGCCAATGGCTGCCACATCATATATATTATATATTTTAACCCCAGAATTTGAGTTCAGAGTGGACAAAAAAGATATTTATTTTAAATTTAACATTTTCTTCTTATTTTTCTTTTTTGGGACAGTTTCGCTCTTATTGCCCAGGCTGGAGTATAATGGCACAATCTCGGCTCACCACAACCTCTGCCTCCCAGGTTCAAATGATTCTCCTGCCTCAGCCTCCCGAGTAGCTGGGATTACAGGCACGCACCACCATGCCCGGCTAATTTTGTATTTTTAGTAGAGACGGGGTTTCTCCATGTTGGTCAGGCTGGTCTCAAACTCCTGACCTCAGATGATCCGCCTGCCTTGGCCTCCCAAAGTGCTGGGATTACAGGCGTGAGCCACCGTGTCCGGCCACAGTTAACATTTTCAAACCTCTGGCACATATGTTGGATTCTAATAACAACCCTGTAGAGGTAGCAAGAACAGATAAGGAGGTGGCCTTAGAAAAAATAGGTGTCTTACCCTGTAAGCTAGTAAACAGTATATTCAAAACTAGCATCTAGATTTTTTAAAGTTTCATAATCTATTTCTGGCTTTTATTTTAATTTCACGTCCCTAACTAAGTAGAGTTTTCCATTATAGAACGAAAATAATACCTGTTAGAACACCTTGTCTTGTGTAACCAGGTCTGCTGTAACCTGCAAGAACCAAGAAGCTGGACTGGATGTGAAAGATAATTTACTATAATTCACGTGTTGTATTAAGAACAAAATTGTCTCTAGAAACAGTCCATGGTTATATTGGGGAATATTATTCCAATCAGAGCTCTTAATTTCTGAGCAAAAACAAGATTGTTAAAGATGACAGATAGGAAACTGGATTCAACTTGCAATTATTTTAAATAGCATCCTCAATGTACAAGACACTGTGTTGTATGTCAAAAGAAGATAGCAAATGAATCTGTGACACCCAGGAATTTACCATCTATTTGGAGAGAGACTCCACAGATAATTCTGGGCAGGTTGCAAAAAGTGCTAGGTGTGAGTAAAAGGAGAAAGAGATGCAGAGGACACAAGGTAAGGCTGCAGAAGAATAAAATGAAACCCAGAGAGACAGGTCTAGAAAAGACTTAAAGGTAGAAGAGTGGTATGAATAATGTTTGTAGGAAACCCTGTGAGGAGGGACCAGGGAATGGAGGGAAAATGAACAAGAATCCTGTTGACTTTCATGGACAATACAGATAATCCCGGGCTGTCTTAATATGTCCTGTTTTTTTGGTCCACATAAATTATCATTTCTTCATTCATTTGCTCTTGTTACTTTTTCTTTTTTCTCATTGCATAACTTTTGGTGATCCATGAACAGTAATCAAAGTTGCCTATCAAAAGGAGGTTTCAGTCTATTTTGAATATACATTAAATTAAAAGAAAACTAAACTTGGAAAGTTGGCTTATGGTCTGGATTTTAATTTTTAAAAACTGGGTTATTATTTTTGTTCTTTTATCAAACAAAAACAGTTACATTTTACAGGTCTTTTTTGTCTATTTTTGTTTTTTGAGACAGTCTGTCTCTGTCACCCAGGCTGGAGTGCAGTGGCGCGATCTCAGCTTACTGCAACCTCTGTCTCAGCCTCCTGAGTACCTGGGATTTCAGGCGCCCGCCACCATGCCTGGCTAATTTTTGTATTTTTAGTAGAGATGGGGTTTCATCATGTTGGCCAGGCTGGTCTCGAACTCCTAACCTCAAGCAATCTGCCACAAAGTGCTGGGATTACAGGCGTAAGCCACCACACCCGGCCATATTCTACATGTGTATCTGTTCCTTCATGTTCACCAGTGTGTGGCAATACACATTGGCCGTTTTTCAGTTCCAAATTCTTTTTTTTTTTTTTTTTTTTGAGACGGAGTTTTGCTCTTTTTGCCCAAGTTGGAGAAAAGTGACACAATCTCGGCTCACCACAACTTCTGCCTCCCGGGATCAAGTGATTCTCCTGCCTCAGCCTCCCGATTAGCTGGGATTACAGGCATGTGCCACCATGCCTGGCTATTTTTGTATTTTTAGTAGAGACGGGATTTCTCCATGTTGGTCAGGCTGGTCTCAAACTCCCGACCTCAGGTGATCCGCCCACCTCAGCCTCCCAGAGTGCTGGGATTTACAGGTGTGAGCCACCACGCCTGGCCTCCAGCATTTCTTTTTTTTTTTTTTTTTTTTTTTTTTTGAGACAGAGTCTCGCTCTGTCGCCCGGGCTGGAGTGCAGTGGCGCAATCTCGGCTCACTGCAAGCTCCGCCTCCCGGGTTCACGCCATTCTCCTGCCTCAGCCTCCGAGTAGCTGGGACTACAGGCGCCCGCCACCGCGCCCGGCTAATTTTTTGTATTTTTTTAGTAGAGACGGGGTTTCACCGTGGTCTCGATCTCCTGACCTCGTGATCCGCCCGCCTCGGCCTCCCAAAGTGCTGGGATTACAAGCGTGAGCCACCGCACCCGGCAAAAGAGAGGAGTTCTTTTTTTTTTTTTTTTTTTTGAGGCGGAGTCCTGCTCTGCCGCCCAGGCTGGAGTGCAGTGGCGCAATCTCGGCTCACTGCAAGCTCCGCCTCCCGGGTTCACGCCATTCTCCTGCCTCAGCCTCTCCGAGTAGCTGGGACTACAGGCGCCCGCCACCACGCCCGGCTGATTTTTTTATATTTTTAGTAGAGACAGGGTTTCACCGTGGTCTCGATCTCCTGACCTCGTGATCCGCCCGCCTCGGCCTCCCAAAGTGCTGGGATTACAAGCGTGAGCCACCGCGCCCGGCCAGCATTTCTTATAATAGGCTGAGGCTGTGAAGGTTAATTAGTGATTTGAAAATTGTGTCACCACGGCCAGGCGCAGTGGCTCACACCTGTTATCCCAGTACTTTGGGAGGCCAAGGCGGGTGGATCACGAGGTCAGAAGTTCGAGACCAGCCTGGCCAACATAAATGAAACCCTGTCTCTACTAAAAATACAAAAATCAGCCAGGCATGGTGGCATGCACCTGTAGTCCCAGCTACCCGGGAGGCTGAGGCAGGAGAATCACTTGAAGCTGGGAGTCAGAGGTTGTGGTGAGCTGAGATTGCACCACTGCACTCCAGCCTGGGCAACAAAGTGAGACTCCGCCTCAAAAAAAAAAAAAAAATTGTGTCACCACATTCCAAGAGTAGTAAAATGTCCGAGAGTGGAGTTTTAGTCATTGATAGCTCTTTGTATCACATTATAGTATAAAATAACTGTAAACTGTGGCTTTATTGTTGTTTGTTGCCAACCATGGTCTTACTGTCTTTAAAGGTGAAAGCAGTAGAGAGCTTTTATTACTTCCATCAATGCCTCTCCAGTTCATGAGGACTCCAGTTCATGCTTTGATTTAAAATTGTCTGCCCTAAAGTATTGAATAATTTTTATTTTTTATTTTTCATAAACTACACTTGGTCAGAGGTAAATATTTTGTACCCGTTATGAATTATTGGCTGTAAACCCAGTACTTTGGGAGGCCGAGGCTGGAGGATGCCTTGAGCCCAAAAGTGCTAGACCAACTTGGGCAACATAGTGAGACTCTGTCACTACAAAAAATAGAAAAAATTAGCTAGGCGTGATGACGTGCTCCTGTAGTTCCAGCTATTCTCGAGGCTGAGGTGTGAGGATTGCTTAAGCCTGGGAAGTTGAGGCTCCAATGAGCTGTGATTGCACTACTGTACTCCAGCCTGGGCGACAGAGTGAGACCCTGTCTCAAAAAATAAAATTAAGAATTATTGTAATCTACTTGTCTACTACATTAAGACAAGGTAGTATAGCCTCTTCATTTACTTTCAAACTTGTAATCTAGGGACACAAGGAAGTGAATTGTGTAATAAGTTCTTATACTCGAGATACTTAGAATTTGGGGATATTGTTTCCTTAAAAGCATTCTCTAAGTAGCATATGTTATCCCATAGTAAAGTGTTATGATCTTGCTGTGTTGAGTACAGAGGACTTAGAGCCATTGCAGGAAAATAGGACTTTATGAAACTTCAGCAATGTTGCGTTTCTGTTTTGTACACCAAGGGTGGAGTACTGTGGCTCACTGTTTACGAAAGTGCCTCGTCATCTCACATACATGAAAGTACAACAGGAGCTAAATTATGTTAAAGGTTAAAGTGTAATAACCAGGAAATGAAGGCAGTGCCAGAAGAGTTGTAATCACGTAAAGTCTGTTATTTCTAGCAAGTAGTAATCTATTTTATGTCAGTCCCAAAGGGAAACCCTAAGAAGATAGAGGGGAAATTTTACTTCCTTCAAACAGATTTTCCAGGTGTTGATAGGTTTAATCATACAATACAAAAAGTTGTGTTACTGGCTGGGTGCAGTGGCTCACGCTTGTAATCCTAGCACTTTGGGAGGCCGAGGCAGGTGGATCACTTGAGGTCAGGAGTTCGAGACCAGCCTGGCCAACATGGTGAAACCCTGTCTCTACTACAAATACAAAAATTAGCCAGGTGTAGTGGTGCGTGGCTATAATCCCAGCTGCTCGGGAGGCTGAGGCATGATAATCACTTGAACCCGGGAAGTGGAGGTTGCAGTGAGCTGAGACTGCGCCATTGCACTCCAGCATGGGGGACAAGAGTGAAACTGCATCTCACACAAAAAAAAGGTTGTGTTACTATGACAACAGTGTCATAAAAAAATCTTAAGCGTTTTTTGTTTTTTGACTGGGGTTGTGGAAGGGATGATACAGTGATTACTAGTATAATTTGATGCTACTGTTTTTGTTCATGCTAAGCTGCCAGGACTTTTAGTAGCCATTATAAAAAATCAGACTCAGAGAAGTTAAAGTGACTTTCAGAGATTACATTGTTACTGGGGGAGCCTTCCTTGCTCCCAGAGCTTCCAAGATGGTGGCAGGCCACTTCCAAGATGGCGGCGTGCTGTTTCCAAGATGGTGGTGAGAGGCGACAGCGTGCTGGCAGTCCTCACAGCCCTCACTCACTCTGGGCGCCTCCTCTGCCTGGGCTCCCACTTTGGCGGCACTTGAGGAGCCCCTCAGCCCACCGCTGCACTGTGGTAGCCCCTTTCTGGGCTGGTCAAGGCCGGAGCCGGCTCCCTCAGCTTGCAGGGAGGTGTGGAGGGAGAGGTGCGAGCAGGAACCGGGGCTGCGCGCAGCGCTTACGGGCCACTTGGAGTTCCAGGTGGGTGTGGGCTTGGGGGGCCCCCCACTCGGAGCAGCTGGCCAGCCCTGCTGGCCCCGGGCAATGAGGGGCTTAGCACTCAGGCCAGTGGCTGCAGAGGGTGTACTGGGTCCCCCAGCAGTGCCAGCCCACTGGCGCTGCGCTTGATTTCTCACCAGGCCTTAGCTGCCTTCCTGCGGGGCAGGGTTCGGAACCTGCAGCACGCCATGCCTGAGCCTCCCACCCCCTCTGTGGGCTCCTGTGTGGCCCCAGCCTCCCCGATGAGCACCACCCCCTGCTCCACAGCACCCAGTCCCATCGACCACCCAAGGGCTGAGGAGTGCGGGCACACAGCACAGGACTGGCAGGCAGCTCCACCTGCAGCCCCGGTGCAGGATCCACTGGGTGAAGCCAGCTGGGCTCCTGAGTCTGGTGGGACGTGGAGAACTTTTATGTCTAGCTCAGGGATTGTAAATACACGAGTCAGCACCTTGTGTCTAGCCAGGGTTTGTGAATGCACCAATCGACACTCTGTATCTAACTACTCTGGTGGGGCCTTGGAGAACTTTTGTGTGGATACTCTGTATCTAGCAAATCTGGTAGGGACGTGGAGAACCTTTGTCTAGCTCAGGGATTGTAAACACACCAATCAGTGCCCTGTCAAAACAGACCACTTGGCTCTACCAATCAGCAGGATGTGGGTGGGGCCAGAGAGGAGAACAAAAGCAGGCTGCCCGAGCCTGCAGTGGCAACCCGAGCCTGCAGTGGCAACCCGCTTGGGTGTCCTTCCACACTGTGGAAGCGTTGTTCTTTCGCTCTTTGCAATAAATCTTGCTACTGCTCACTCTTTGGGTCCACACTGCCTTTATGTGCTGTAACACCGCGAAGGTCTGCAGCTTCACTCCTGAAGCCAGCGAGACCACGAGCCCACCGGGAGGAACAAACAACTCCAGAGGCGCCGCCTTAAGAGCTGTAACACTCACCGCGAAGGTCTGCAGCTTCATTCCTGAGCCAGCGAGACCACAAACCCACCAGAAAGAAGAAACTCCGAGCACATCTGAACATCAGAAGTCACAAACTCCGGACACACCGCCTTTAAGAACTGTAACACTCACTGCAAGGGTCCGTGGCTTCATTCTTGAAGTCAGTGAAACCAAGAACCCACCAATGCCGGACACAGTGGCGAGCCTTGTGTTCTCTGACCTGGGGTTCTTGGCCTCACCGATTCCAAGGAATGGAATCTTGGGCCATGTGGTGAGTGTTATAGCTCTATTAGAAGCTGTGGGTCACAGAAGAGAACTGTGGAACCCAGTGACTAGTGTTCAGCTCTATTAGGATGAACCCGGGCACTTAGCCATGCAGTAACAATGGCAAGCCTTTAGTCCAGTCAGGAGCGGCAATGGGCGCCTGGCAAGATCAGGAGCACAGTGGACACCCTGCCGGATCCGGAGGGATGGAAGTCAGTGGCGGGTCTGCGATGGCAGCAAACAACAGTGGTGGACAATGAGTGAAAGCCCAGCTCGAGCGGTAACAAACACAGACCAGAAGAGAGTGCAGTTGCAAGATTTAATAGAGTGAAAACAGAGCTCCTATACAAAGGGAGGGGACCCAAAGAGGGTAGCCATTGCCGGCTTGAATGCCTGGGTTTATATCGCAATGATTGTCCCTCCCGCTGTGCTCTCAGGCAATAGATGATTGGCTATTTCTTTACCTCCTGTTTTTGCCTAATTAGCATTTTAGTGAGCTGTCTTTACTACCTGATTGGTCGGGTGTGAGCTAAGTTGCAAGCCCGACGTTTAAAGGTGGATGCGGTCACCTTCCCAGCTAGGCTTAGGGATTCTTAGCCTAGGAAATCCAGCTAGTCCTGTCTCTCAGTATGACAAGGACATGTCGAGGGTGGGCTAGAATCAAGGTCTCCAGTTTCCCAAACTAGTGTTCTTTTCCTACTATTTTATTGCCAGTGCTCAAGTGATCCACCTCAGCCTCTGAGTAGCTGGGACTACTACACTCTGGTAGGTGTTGTGCACCCCCACGCCTGGCTAATTTTGTTTTGTGTAGAGATGGGGTCTCTCTATGTTGCCAAGGCTGTTCTCTAACTCCTGGGCTCAAGCAATTCTCCTGCCTGGGCCTCCCAAGGTGCTGGGGTTACAGGCATGAACCACTGTGCCCACCCAATAGTAGTATTTTTAAGAAGTGTATTGTCTCCTTTATCAAGAAACATGTAAACAGTGGTGACCTGTGTTTTTATTTGACCATAGTTTCCACTAAAATGATTAGTTGTGGTATATGTATGGTCAGAATTGTTTGAGTGATTGTTTCTGGGAATTGTGTGTGTTAAAGTGAACTAAAGATAGCCTGATCAGGACTCCCTATTTCTGTATTTGAGTCCTCGTGGATGAACTGCAACCTAATTTAATAGGTAGACAAGATTGAAAACCTAAGTTTAACTAACAGGAGTATGTGCCTGTAACAATAGCTGAGGCTTGGCCAATCCCAGCAGCCATACTTCAACCATTCATACACTGCTGAGTGTTCAAACTGTGTTCAGATAAGGCAAATGCTAACCTGTAACCAATCCAGCTGTTTCTGTACCTCCCTTCCTATTTCTGTATTGCACTTTATTTTTTTTGTCTATAAATTTGTTCTGACCATGAGGCATGCCTGGAGTCTCTGAATCTGCTGTGATTCTGGGGGCTGCCTGATTCATGAATCATTCATTGCTCAATTAAACTCCTTTAAATGTAATTCAGCTGAATTTTTTCTTTTAACATGTGTATTCCATAAAGAAATGAAAAGAAGGCAAAACTATCATCATTTTGACATTTCTGAAGTTTTCTTAGCAATGGACTCATAAAATACAATATAGCCATTTTTTAGGGAAATTTGGAAAAATTTATATTTAGGAGAATTTAAAATTTTTCCTTACCATTGTAGGGAGGTTTGAATTTTTCCCCTGAAGCTTTGGTAATTTGAATCTATAAAAACAAACATAATACATAGATTAACAAGGGAAAAGGACGTACAAATTTTATCGTGTGCATACGTGTGCACAGGAGTCATGACTAAAAAAAAACGCAAAGGCAAGATGGTTAACGCTTTCGTATCTTGAGGTTACAGAAAGAATGGGGGGCTCAGATTGTGGCAAAGCAGGATATTGTGGAAAGACAGTTATGAGTGGGGGAGAAGAGGAGAAACCTGGGCAAAGGCAGTCTTGTTATGCAGATGAAACCTCACAGGTGGTAGCCCCGCAGGGCCTCTGGTAAATGTTTCTGTCAGACCTTTAAAGTTTTAGAGCTGAGTTGATCTTTCCTAGATCCAGACAAGGGCAGGCTTCAGAGAAAGCCTGTTTATATCCGTTGTTTACTTCACTTTATTTCCTCTGCAGATGCAGATCATCCTCACAAAAGACAGCTTTGCTGACTGTTTGTAAGATGTTCAAAATACTTAATAAGTTTTGTGCCAACCTCTGGCTTGTTTTTTCATTCTTTTAAGAGTGTGTTTTGAAGAGGAGACATTTTTTATTCTGAAGAGGGTCCATCTAACAAATTATCCTTTCTAGATCATGGTTTTGTTGTTGTAGATAAGATATCTTTGCCTAGCTGAGGGTCACAAATAGTTCTTCCTATGTTTTCTTCTAGAAGTTGTATAATTCTTGATTTTATATTTGAATTTATGTTCTATTTCTTGTTAATTTTAGGGATAGTCAGTTTTTCCAACATTGTTTGTTGAAAAGACTGTCTTTTCTCTATTCAGTTACCTTTCTACTATCTTGAAAATCAGTTGGTCATATATGTATGTGGGTCTGTTTCTGGTCTTTATTCCATTGATCTGTGTGTCTGTCCTTTCACCAGTACTACACTACCTTGATCACTACCTTGTGATAAGTCTTGAAATCACATAGTGAGAATTCTCCAACCTCATTTTTCATTTTCATAACTCTTTTGGCTGTTATAATTTCTTTGCTTTTTCTTATAAAAAGCAATTAATCATTGCTAGAAACATAAAAATACCGTTTATGTTTGTTTACTGACCCTATATATTGTGATTTTATTAAACTCACTGTTTATGTCCAGTACATTTTAAAAAATAGATTCATTGGTGTTTTCTATATAGACAATGATTTTTTCTTCTAAATGAAGACAGTTATTCTTTCCAATCTCTATGACCTTTTTTTTTTTTTGGCTGCTATTGCACTGCCTAGGACCTCCAATATCATGCTGAAAAGGAGTGATGAGAGCAGATATTCTTGCCCTGTTTCTGATCTTATGGGGGAGGTATTCAGTCTTTCATCATTAAGTAGGAAATTAGCTGTAGTTTCTTTGTAGTTATCTGTTTTTAGGTTGAGAATGTTTCCTTCAGTTCATAGTTTACTGAGAGTTGTTATAAACGGATGTTATATTTTTGTAAAGCTTTTTTCACATGTATTAACATCATCATATGGTTTTTCTTAGAACATTGCTTTAGTGAATTATATTTATTGGCTTTGAATATATTGAATTAGCCTTGTATTCCCAGGATAAATCCATTTGGTGCATATATATATATATATATATATATAGAGAGAGAGAGAGAGAGAGAGAGAGAGAGCACGCGTGCTAGAGAATGAGCATGCGAGACAGTGAGTAAGCGTGTGTGCAAGGTGTTTATATATTGCTGGATTTGATTTGCTAACATTTTGTCATGGATTTTTACATCTTTGTTCATTAGAAATACTCATCTGTCATTTTCTTCTTTGCTTTTTTTTTTGTCTTGATATTAGAGCCTTATCAAATGAGTTGAAAAATATTTCTTCCTGTTTGTTTTTCTGGAAGGATTTGTATATGATCAGTATTATTTCTTAAATATTTGATAGAATTTACCAGTAAAGCCATTTGGGCCTGGAGTTTTCCTTAAAAAAAAAAAAAATTAGGAGAGTTTTTTTAGAGTTATGATTAAATTTTTCTTTAATGGGTAGAGGAGTATTTATTTCTTTGGTGAGTTTTGATATTCTTTCTTTGCAAAAATTTGGCCATTTCTACAGAGTTGTTGGGCTTATATGCATAGAGTTAATACTAAAATTTTCCCATTATTCTTTGTTTTTTGAGACAGAGTCTTGCTTTGTCATTTGTTAGAAATAAATTTTCGGTGCCACAAAAGAAATAGCACTCAAACATAACTCAGCAAGGCAATTTTACTTCTATAGAAGGATGTGCCTCACGGATGGAGCAATGGCAAGAGTACACCTGAACAGAGGAGGGGAAGGGGTTCTTATCCCTGACGCAGGTAGCCTCTACTGCTGTGTCGTTCCCCTGTTGGCTAGGGTTGGACCACACAATCTAAGCTAATTCCGACTGGCTATTTTAAACAGAGCAGGGGTATGAGCCAGAGTGGCGGGGTGAGCAGTTTCGGCAAGAAAGACGGTTATGGAACAGGTGACTAAAGGTGACTCAGGTCAGAGCAGGTGACCAGGGCAACAGATGTGAACTACTGATTAGAACTGGCGGGAAGGTTGTTTACTGAAACTAGGGGCAAGGAGATGAAGAGAACAAGGAAGTTAAACTTTAAAATGGAGAACAAAGAACTGAACATACTGACATACTGATTCTTTGAAGAGAAACTTAGAACTCGCTGTATTTAGCACCCAGTCTGTAGTGCAGTGGCGCAATCTCGGCTCACTGCAACCTCTGCCTCCCAGGTTCAAGTCATTCTCCTGTCTCAGCCTCCCGAGTAGCTGGGATTACACCACCATGCCCAGCTAATTTTTTGTATTTTTAGTAGAGATGTGGTTTCACTATGTTGGCTGGGCTGGTCTTGATCTCCTGGCCTCAGGTGATCCACCTGCCTCAGCCTCCCAAAGTGCTGGGAGTACCAGCATGAGCCACTGCACCCAGCCTCCTATTATTCTTTCAATGTCTGTTAGATCTATAGTGCTGTACCATCTTTTATTCCTGATGTTTCAGTATATATGTTTATGAATTATATTGATCTTTTCAAAGAGCCTGCTTTTGGTTGCATTGATTTTATTTTTCTGTTTTCAATATCATTGATTTCTGTTCTTATTACAGCACCCCTTTGTTTGCTTTGAGTTTAATTTACTGTTCTATTTTCTAAAGGTAAAAGTTTAGATAACTTTTTTGTTTAACATAATTTGTAATCATGTATTAAAATAAATTTCCCAAGGACTTCTTTAGCTCCGTTTTGTAAATTTTGATGTATTTTCATTGTCATTCAATCAAAATATTTTTTGTGTGTGCGAATTCCTCTTTGATCTGTGAGGTATTTAGAAGTGTTTTATTTATTTTCTAAATATTTGAGCATTTTCTAGATATTTTCTGTTATTGATTTTTTGTTAATTTCACTGTGGCAAGATGATATATACTTTATATAAATTTCAGGGTTTTTTCTTTTTTTTTTTCATACAAAGTTTCATTCTTGTCGCCCAGGCTGGAGTGCAATGGTGCAATCTCAGCTCACTGCAACCTCCACCTCTTGGGTTCAAGCAATTCTCCTGCCTCAGCCTCTCAAGTAGCTGAGATTACAGATGTGCTCCCCCATGCCCAGCTAATTTTTTTCGTATTATTAGTAGGGACGGGATTTCACCATGTTGGCCAGGCTAGTCTCAAACTCCTGACCTCAGGTGATCCACCCACCTCGCCCTCCCAAAATGCTGGGATTATAGGCGTGAGCCACGGCACCCGGCCAGTTTTTTCTTTTTTAAAATATGTTAAGTTGGTTTTATGGCCCAGAATATGGTCCGTCTTAGAGAATGTTCCATGTATACTTGAAGACAATGTATTGCTCTTGTATAGAGTGTTCTAAAATTGTCATTTTGACTGACAATGTTCATACAGAATAAGTACCTCACAATCCTCATAATAATATACTTTCAATTCCTCCTGGCCAATTTTGTATTATTGTTGTCATACATTTTACTTTTACGTATTCTATAAATCCATAATATATTTCCACTATTTTGCCTATAGATTCTCAATTCTATTCTGATGACCTATATACGTCTATTCTTATGTCAGTACTACACAGTCTGGGTTACTGTAGGTTTGTAGTGTGTTTTGAAATCAATACATGTGAATCCTCACATTTTATTGTTCCTTTTCAAGATTGTTTTGGCTATCCTGGGTCCCTAGAATTTCTGTATGAACTTTAGGATTAGCTTGTCAATTTCTGCAAAAAAGCCAGCTGGAATTTTAGTGGAAAGTTCATTGAATCTGTAGATCAGTTTGGGGAGTATTGCTATCTTCTCAATATTCTCAATATTGTCTTTTTTTTTTGTTTTTTTTTTGAGATGGAGTCCCACTCTTTCCCAGGCTGAAGTACTGTGGCACATCTCCCAGGCGTGCCACCACACCCAGCTAAATTTGTGTATTTTTAGTAGAGATGGGGTTTCACCATGTTGGCCAGACTGGTCTCGAACTCCTGATCTCAGGTGATCTGCCCACCTTGGCCTCCAAAACTGGTGGGATTACAGGCCTGAGCACTACTCCCGGCCTACAATATTAAGTCTTTTCATATAAAATATGGGATGTCTTTCCATATAGTTAGGTCTTTAGTTTCTTTCAGTGATGTTTTGTAATTTTCAGTGTATTGGTCTTGCACTTCTTTTATTGGATTCATTCCTTTATTCTTTGGTAGATTGTTTATTGGTAGTATATAGAAATACAGTTGAGTTTTGTATATTGATCTTGTTTTAACACATTTTTAATGACACTTTAAAAAAATTTTAAGAGTGGATAAATATCCAGCAGTTTTATTCTGCAGCTGTAAACTGCTATCTAGAAATGTGATATAATTAATTTAGAGTGAGATAAGATAAACACCTGAAATTGAAATCTAGGAATTTTGATTGTTAGGCTTTTTCACTATACATTTAGACACATCTTATTTTATCAAATAAGTCTGAAATAAATATAAATAAGTTAACATTTTATTTTTTATTTTAGTGTTAAATGTTTACAAAAGACAGTGAAGGATTCTTATCACATAATGTGTAGACCATGTGCCTGTGAACTTGAAGTTTGCGCAAAATGTGGAAAGAAAGAAGACATTGTTATTCCGTGAGTGTTTCCTTTTATGTTTGAATTTTACTCTTAGTGATTGATACATGAATTTCTTTTAAGAGATGATCCTTGCCAGGCGCAGTGGCTCACGCCTGTAATCCCAGTACTTTGGGAGGCCGAGGCGGGTGGATCACAAGGTCAGGAGTTCAAGACCAGACTGGCCAAGATGGTGAAACCCCATCTCTACTAAAAATACAAAAAAATTAGCTGGGCACAGTGGCAGGCGCCTGTAATCCCAATTACTCAGGAGGCTGAGGCAGGAGAATCGCTTGAACTTGGGGGGCAGAGGTTGCAGTGAGCTGAGATCGTGCCACTGCATTCCAGCCTGGGTGACATAGTGGGACTCCATCTCAAAAAAAAAAAAGAGATGATCCATGATCCATAACTCTTAAAGTTGTATGTCAAACTAATATAGACTTTTAAAATTATTTTTCTATCATTACAATAAAAGTGAAACTATATTTTTAAGAAAATAAAATATTTATGTTTGAGATTCATATTCATTACAAAAGAATTACACATTATTTTACAACTTTTCTTTTAATAGACATCATGTATTAATTTATTTGAGCCTACTTTAGTGACAATAGTATTATAATTGGTTGGATCTCAAGTTAGCGTTCAATGATTTTTTTTTTGTGACGGAGTTTCACCCTTGTTGTCCGGGCTAGAGTGCAATGGCACAATCTTGGCTCACTGCAACCTCCGCCTCCCAAGTTCAAGCGACTCTCCTGCCTCAGCCTCCCAAGTAGTTGGGATTACAGGCTTGCACCACCA
Organism: Symphalangus syndactylus; assembly: GCF_028878055.3. Lineage (NCBI taxonomy): Eukaryota > Metazoa > Chordata > Mammalia > Primates > Hylobatidae > Symphalangus > Symphalangus syndactylus. Next base: position 72,479,633 of record NC_072425.2, on the reverse strand, counting down.
CACCCAGCTAATTTTGTATTTTTAGTAGAGACGGGGTTTCGCCACGTTGGCCAGGCTGGTTTCGAACCCCTGACCTCAGGTTATCCACCTGCCTTGGTCTCCCAAAGTGCTGGGATTACAGGCATGAGCCACCACTCCCAGGTGGATCTTTTTCTTTATATTTACTTCATTAGGTTTCTGTTATTCAAGAAATGTAGTGGTAAAAGTCTTTTCAATCTACATGGTTAAATAATGAAAGCTTGGGAAATAAATAGAAATTTTTTCTTTCATCTTTAGGTTGAATAAAGAAACAGAAAAAATAGAACATACTGAAAATAATCTAAGTTCCAACCATAGAAGAAGCTGCAGAAGAAATGAAGAAAGTGATGATGATTTAGATTTTGATATTGATTTAGAAGACACAGGAGAACATCAAATGAATTAATATCACTGTATTAAAAGTCAGCCGGGCACAGTGGCTCATGCCTGTAATCCCAACACTTTGGGAGGCCAAAGCGGGTGGATCACCTGAGGTCAGGAGTTCGAGACCAGCCTGGCCAACATGGCGAAACCCCGTCTCTACTAAAAATACAAAAAATTGGCTGGGCATGGTGGCTTATGCCTGTAATCCCAGCTACTCGGGAGGCTGAAGCAGGAGAATTGCTTGAACCCAGGAGGCAGAGGTTGAAGTGAGCTGAGTTCGCGCCATTACACTCCAGCCTGGGTGACAGAGCGAGACTCTGTCTCAAAAAAAATAAAATAAAAAGTCAATTTAAGAATGTGAAATTCTGACCACCTTTTGGCTTTGAGTATTTTCCAAAAGATTTTTGAAATCCTAATGAGGAAATCAGAAAAAGCTATGGAAAAATAGAAAAATTTCATACATGAACAATATAAATTGTGTATATTACTTAATATCAAACTAAACAAGATTCAGAATTGATGGTTGTATAAGAACTAGCTCATGTAAAAATAAGATGACATTATTACATTGCCTCAAAAATTGGTCCTCAGTAAGTGCCTTTTGGTAAATGATCTCAGATAAATGACTCATAGCAAAAGCCCTGTCACTTATGTTTAATTGTTACAAAGTAAAAGCAATTTTTTCAAAATAATAATGTTTAACAAGCGTATACCAATTCTGCTTTGTATTTTTATATATTTCATCACATTTTAACCTTTTTCTCTTGTGAAATGTACATACAGAAAAAGTGCATATAATTTATACACTTTATAATAAGTGTATGCATTTTTTATAATAATTATAAAGGAAAGTTCATGCATTGACACACCTCAGTGAGGAAACTGCCAGCATCAGGACACCCCAGTGAGGCTCTCCCTCAGCAAAAGTTCATCTTTCTTCCCATAGTTGGCACTATTCTGAATTTTGATCATTACTGTCTTAATTTTTTTACTACCCATGTTTGTACTCCTAAACAATATAAATTAGCTTGGTCTGGGTTTTTTTTTTTTTGACTCTTCTTTTAATTTTTTTATTATGTTTTTTATTTTTTTAATTTTATTTTATTAATTTTTCTGAGACAGAGTTTCACTCTTGTTGCACAGGCTGGAGTGCAATGACGCGATCTCGGCTCACTGCAACCTCCACCTCCTGGGTTCAAGCGATTCTCCTGCCTCAGCCTCCCAAGTAGCTGAGATTACAGGTGTCTGCCACCACGCCCAGCTGATCTTTGTCTTTTTAGTAGAGACGGGGTTTCACCATGTTGGCCAGGCTGGTCTTGAACTCCTGACCTCAGGTAATCCACCTGCCTCGGCCTCCCGCAGTGCTGGGATTACAGGTGTGAGCCAACATGCCAGGCCATATTTTTTATTTTTTATTTTACTTTTTTTTTTTTTTTTTTGAGATGGAGTCTCGCTCCGCTGCCCAGGTAGAGTGCAGTGGCATGATCTCGGTTCACTGCAGCCTCCACCTCCCGAGTTCAAGTGATTCTCCTGCCTTAGCCTCCCTAGTAGTGGGGACTGCAGGCCTGTGCCACTACGCCTGGGTAATTTTTGTATTTTTAGTAGAGACGAGGTTTCACCATGTTGGCCAGGTGGTCTCGAACTCCTGGCCTCAAGCGATCCACCCACCTTGGCCTCCTGAAGTACTAGAATTACAGACATGAGCCTCCACATCTGGCTCATAGTTTGTTTTTTCTAACGTTGAGAGACATTTGAGTTATCTCAAATTTTTCCTGTTACAATACTAGCATGAGCATTGTTACATGTGTCTCATGATAGACCTGTGCATTTCTGTTAGGTATGTATCTAGCAGTGGTAGAGGGAATCAGGTCAATGCATCTTCACTTTTACTATGTAAAACAAAACTTTTCCCGAGAGATTTTATCCCCTTGTTCATAGAAATGGATTAGAATTTCAGCGCTCTGCATCCTTTCTAACACTTGGTATCAGACTTTTAAATTTCTGCCAGTTGAATATGTGTGCAATAGTATCTCTTTGTCTTAATAATTGTATTTCTAATTACAAATAAGCTTGAGCCCCTTTTTGTGTTTATTGGCTATCTCACTTTTGATAATAGGTGATATTAGGGAATCATTTAAGTGGAATGTTATTTTAGAAATCCATACTGAAATACTTAAGGATGCAATACTAATTTACTGTAGCCCATTTCAGCATAAAAAAAGTGCAGACATAGATAACATTTCAGTGACATCAGAAAATATTACCTGGGAATACATCAAAAAGTATTCAAGAACTCTGTCAACAAAAATATAAAATCTTATCAAGGCATTAAAGAAAGTGGAGGCTGGGTGAGTTGGCTCATGCCTGTAATCCCAGCACTTTCGGAGGCCAAGGCATGCAGATCACCTGAGGTCAGGAGTTTGAGACCAACCTGCCCAACATGGTGAAACCCCAGCTCTACTAAAAATAACAAACTAGCCGGGTGTGGTAGCAGGTGCCTGCAATCCCAGCTACTCGGGAGGCTGAGGCAGGAGAATCGCTTGAACCCAGTAAGCAGAGGTTGCAGTGAGCCAAGATCGCGCCATTGCACTCCAGCCTGGGTGACAAGAGCAAGACTCCATCTCAAAAAAAAAAAAAAGTGGAGACAAAAATGAATAGAAATACTATCTTCAGAATTTGAAAGTCTCAGTATTCTAAACATATAGCCTGACTGAAAGAAATGTTGTGTCCCACTGGGCGCGTTGGCTCGCGCCTGTAATCCTAGCACTTTTGGAGGCCAAGGCGGACGGATCACCTGAGGTCGGGAGTTCAAGACCAGCCTGACCAACACAGAGAAACCCCATCTCTACCAAAAATACAAAATTAGCCAGACCTGGTGGCGCATCCCTGTAATCTCAGCTAGTCCGGAGGCTGAGGCAGGAGAATCACTTGAACCCAAGAGGCAGAGGTTGTGGTGAGCCAAGATAGCGCTACTGCACTCCAGCCTGGGGAACAAGAAGGAAACTCTGTCTCAAAAGAAAGAAATTTTCTGCCCATAAATTTGTGTGGCTTTCCTTTCTTGCATATAAACTTATTTTCTGGACTATTTAACTTTTGTGATTAAGGAGCCAACTAAAGTCTTATTGGACCTACCATAAATTCTTTCCCATGTGAATGAATACTAATTCCTAAGATGACTTTACCAGGAAAAAAATTTAACAAAGAGCATCACCTAGTGACATACATTAATAGCTGCATTCATTCCTTAGTGCTAAGAAAGATTGTTTTGTATTTTAAGCAGACTTCATTATATTTAGTTCCTTTACATTTATTTTTAGGAATTAACCCTTCTAGTCCAAAAGCTGTTTGTATCATAACATACAGAAATGAGATGAAGGCTTTGTTTTGTTTTAATGAAATGAATCACTTTAATATAGTGCATTGATTTGTTGCACCTTGATATCTGGCAGGAGGATATCAAGACTGCATTCACATATTCTGAAATATTACAGTGCTTTGTTATAGAAGTGCCAAAGCTCTGATCATAAAACTTGTATGAGGAGCTTTTAAGAAAATTATTGGCCGGGCACGGTGGCTCATGCCTGTAATCCCAGTACTTTGGGAGGCCGAGGCGGGTGGATCATGAGGTCAGGAGATCGAGACCATCCTGGCTAACGTGGTGAAACCCCGTCTCTACTAAAAATACAAAAAATTAGCCGTGTGTGGTGGCGGGCGCCTGTAGTCCCAGCTACTTGTGAGGCTGAGGCAGGAGAATGGCATGAACCCGGGAGGCGGAGATTACAGTGAGCCGAGATCGCGCCACTGCACTCCAGCCTGGGTGACAGAGCGAGACTCCATCTCAAAAAAAAAAAAAGAAAATTCTTATTCCTGGGATATTGTGGTTCATTTGGTCTGGAATATAGCCCAGGATTTTTTTTTTTCCAACTCCTCAGGTGATTCTGATCATCAACTGTAACAAATACAATTAGCTGCATATGGCAAAAAGCCATTCCCGTGCCCATTTACTTCTCTACATAACTAGAATATAGTACCCCCGTTGTCACGTTTTCTCTTTCACAATCTCTCTTGCAACTAGGAGTACCCAGCATATGAGGGGAATCTGCTGAGACAATCTGGGAAAGACTTACCTCACTGACAAGAAGAAAGCACTTTTCTAACAGGCTGTTTCTACCTGAATATGATTGTGAGGAAATATGATGTCTAGAGCTTGCAGCCATGATAGGGATACCAAACGAGCTGCAGAGACAGTGATCCAGAGCCCTGACATTGTGAAGCTGCTAAACTAACGAGCCCTGGGCTCACCCACCTCTAGAATTCTTGTAAGATAATTACATGTCCAGAGCTTTTTCAAGCACCCATATCTGTAAAAAAAAAAAAAAATGTTTTTAAATAGTTTCTTTTGTTGTAAAAAAAAAAAGTTAATTACATGTCTCATTAGACATTTAATGCATAAGCTGTTGCCAATTAGAAGTTCTGTTACTTTCAGCCAAATGCATTCCCAGCTGATACCTCAGCAAGTTTTATAACCCTATTTTATAGCACTTGCGTGCTATGGCAAAAAGAGAAAGATCAGTGTATCAAAAAATGATTCATTAGTAATGAAGGCTTATCAATGTGGTTGTTTGATTACATTCTGCCAAAGAAGAATTGATATACCATGTATACAAGATTATATATGTAAGACCTAAATCTTATATAAGATAGATCTTATACATATTATACATTTATAATTTATAATGTAAAATTAAAACTGATAGATGTCACATTTATGCAAAGTTATAAATATTCCATGATCCTAAACTTTTTTTCTTAAGTGAAATGTGTAACAATATTAACCTTTAACACATCTTTGTCCCTTGTTTTTACCCCTCTTCCTAGGTCTTTTCCTTTCCTTGTAACATTAATCCTGTATTGAATGATTTCCCTGTAATTGTGGCATAGAATTTTTTTCTCTCATATTATTCAGATTTGTCAGCAATACTGAATGTTACAGGACCACTTTCCACAATTTTTACTGGCTACGCTGATGGAATCTAGGGGGTTGGAATTGCTTACTCATCTCTATGCTAGTGAGTCCCACAATTTTGTCAATCATTATACCTACTGAAAAAAATCATACCTTTCCAAATCTCATACATGAGACTTTTTAAGGAAGTAGTCTTTTTAAGGAATTAAACCGCAATTACATATGTGGTTGCACCTTTTATTTCTACATAATCTTAAAAATTAAGAAAAGTTTATAATCTAAAAATAGTTTCCTTACAAAGGAAATGCATTCTTTGCGTTATCATAGAATGTTGTTTATAATTGGTAGTTAATTGGTACTAATAAGGAGGGTTTAAAAATATATTGGTTGTAAAAACACAAATAGTACCTAAGTGCTCAGAAGTTGACTAAGTGGTAGAAGTGGTACAGTATTTCATCAAAACTTGGTTTAAACATTTCTATAACCTCTAGCAATGTTAAGTTGAAGTATATGGATAAAATTTTAATATTAAACATTTATATGTAAATCATTTAAATATTTTAAATGAACTTTTTAATTTTTTGAGATGGAGTCTCACTCTGTCACCCAGGCTGGAGTGCAGTGGCATGATCTCAGCTCACTGAAATCTCCGCCTCCCAGGTTCAAGAGATTCTCTGGCCTCAGCCTCCCGAGTAGCTAGGATTACAGATGCGTGCCACCATCCCCGGCTAATTTTTGTATTTTTAGTTGAGACAGGGTTTCACCATGTTGGCCAGGCTGGTCTCAAACTCCTGACTGCAGGTGATCCGCCCATCTCAGCCTTCCAAAGTGCTGGGATTACAGGTGTGAGCCATTGCACCTGGCCTATATTTTTTTGTTTAATCTGTAAGAGTTATTTATTTCTTTTGCCATTATGAAGAAAAATCATAACATGGGAACAATGACCTAAATAACTGAAACAGGAAATGAATTGGCCCTGGGGAAATTGCCGTGACCAGCTGAGGTTAGGAAAGATGGTCTAGAACAGGACAAAACTGACATCCCTTAGCAGAGGATATTACAACATGTCCGCAAAGTCAGGAAACATAAGATAAAATGATTTTTAAAACTATATTATTTACACTTCCAAACAGTGTACTGTACTCAATATGTTTTCTGGCTAAGTACTCTAAATTTAAAGCAATAGGTCCAATTGTGACTCTGGAAAAACATATAATGAGTAATCTGGAAACACAGGGAGAATAGTATATACTTCACCCAAAAACATTCTGAGCTTACTATTTAGAAGTGTAACTAAACAGTTACACACTGTTTAAAAATAAGTTTCCCCTATGTTTCTCATCTCTGCAACACTTGTGGCTGCCAGCTGACACAAGGCAGGTGCAGTGTGAGTGGCTGCCAGTGGACAGTGACAAAAACAAGACTTACTGAAACAAACAAGTGTTTCATAAATAATTTGGAAACAATTTTGGAATCCCTTTCTTGGCCATGGAAACAGTACATTTCAGATCCTATTAAGTGATTTATGTGTGGGAAATCCTCAACTGGTAATGCTGGAAATGCTTAATGATGCTATACTACTGTCCACAAATGTGAGAGGATATCCAACAGAAAATGAAAATCCCAGAGGAAGCAAGCCACAGTGAGGGGCCAGGCTGTCTCTGCAGGGTTGTGAACATTTGATATAAAGTTTGCATTGTAGCTGTGTGGTTACACAAGCAGGTACGACTGAAATGGGCCCTAGGGGATAGATTAGAGACAAATCAGGAATCCACAAAACAGCTCCATAGGATGTTTGGACCAGCATCTAACCAGTCAACCTTTGTCTATTTTTCCAGTCGTACAGCATCCTCTTTCTCTATGATCCACTTGTCAAGTAAATTTTGCCCACACATGGGACATGCTTCTAGTCTGAAAAATAAATCATGTTCTTCCCAGCTGTAAACTAATTGCGGAGATGACTAAAAACATCATGGAATTGAACTTAAAGCAGCAATTTTGCTTTTCTTGGTTCACTGCTGCATTAAGGAGATGGAAGCTTTAGAAGGATTTTCAACTCACGGGTCACCGTCCCTTGAGTGAGACCCCACCTGTATGGAGGAGCTGGTGATTCTATATCTGCACTTTACATTGTTAGTAGACTGACTACTATATCTTGCTATTTATATTCTATTTTTATATGTAGTAGATGTGATTAGTTAAGTCCAAATTCAATTAAAATTATCACGGTATTCCTGAAATTATGTATTTCCTCAATTTATGCTTAAGGTTCAATTTAACTATTGTTGAGCTGTGATTTTTTTGCTGTTAAAAAGAGATTCTTGGCCTGGAAATGGTTAGGAATTACTGATAAAAATACCAGCCTTCATTGTGCTATAAAGTCAGTTAAATTGTATGAAAGCTTTTTTCATAGTGATAATTGTCTCTATGTTTTTAAAATGCTTTATTGAGACATAATTTACATGCATAAGACTCACCAATTTTAAGTGTATAATTTAATGATTTGGTAAATATACAAGCATTGTGCACCTATCATCACAATCCAGTTTTAGAACATTTCCATCATCCCAAAATGATCCCTCATGCTCACTTGTAGCCACTCCCCATTCCCACTCCCCAGCCCCAAGCAACTTAATCTTTTGTGTGTCCATAAAATTGCCTTTTATGAACCTTTCATATAAATGACATCATAAAATATGTAGTCTTTGAGTCTAGCTCCATTCACCTTACATGACATTTTTGAGGTAGAGCCATGTTAAAACATGTACTGACAGTTCATCTTTTTTTTTTTTTCTAAATAGCATTCCATTGTATGGACATACTAATTTTGTTTACCCCTTCAAATTTGGATTGTTTCCACTTTGGGCTATTATGAATGATACTGTTGTGAACATTTGCATGCAAACTCTTTGTGTGGACATATGTTTTCATTTTTCTTGGATATATATATATACCTAAGAGGGAGATTATATTGCTGGATTGTGTGGTAAATTCATATTTAGTTTTTAAGGAATCACCAAACTTGTGGTAATATCTGCACCCTTTTACAATCCTAGAGCTTTGTGAGGACTCCACACTGAGGAGGCTCCAGATCCTCACCAACACTTGTAATTGTCAGTACATTTTGATTTATTGTCATTCTAGTGTCTGTGAAGTCTCACTGTGGTTTTAATTTGTATATTTCTTTTTTTTTTTTTTCAGATGGAGTCTCGCTCTGTTGCCTAGGCTGGAGTGCAGTGGCAGGATCTTGGCTCACCCACAACCTCTGCCTCCCTGGTTCAAGTGATTCTCCTGCCTTAGCCTCTCGAGTAGCTGGGACTACAGGCACACACCACCACGCCTGGCGAATCTTTGTATTTTTAGTAGAGATGGGGTTTCACCATGTTGGCCAGGCCGGTCTCGAACTCCTGACCTCATGATCTGCCCTCCTCAACCTCCCAAAGTGCTGGAATTACAGGTGTGAGCCACCATGCCTGGCCTAATTTGTATATTTCTAATGACTCATGATGTTGACTAAGCGTCTTTTCTTTTTTTTTTTCCTTGTTTTTTGAGATGGAGTCTTGCTCTATAGCCCGGGCTGGAGTGCAGTGGTGCCATTTCAGCTCAATGCAACCTCTGCCTCCTAGGTTCAAGTGATTCTCCTGCCTCAGCCTCCCGAGTAGCTGGGATTACAGGCACACACCACCATGCCCAGCTAATTTTTGTATTTTTAGTAGAAACAGGTTTTCACAATGTTGGCCAGGTTGGTCTCCATCTACTGACCTTGTGATCCGCTCCCCTTGGCCTCCCAAAGTGCTGGGCTTACAGGCATGAGCCACCACGCCCAGCCGACTGAACATCTTTTCATGTGTTTATTAGCCAATCCTATATCTTCACTGGTGAAATGGCTATTCAGATGTGTTGCCCATTTTAAAAACTGGGTTGTTTTCTTACCATTGAGTTATGAGTCTTTTATATATATTCTAGATACAAGTCCTTTATCAGATATAATTTGGAAATATTTTCTCACAGTCTGTAATGTGTTATACATCAATTTTAAGATATCCTTCACATTAAGAAACTAACAGTGTGGATAATAATCCTGGTATTGACAGAGGTTTGGACTCCTGAAGCCTGAAAGACTATCTGCTGCCACGCCTGGGCATGTACTGCATCATTTACAAGACTGTAGAGCACCTGTTGTGTGTGCAGTTGTGATTTCTTATAGATTTTTAGAATTGGAAGGCATGTAAACAACACGTAGTCTGGTACATTGCCTCAGTAGGTAAGTCAGTATGAACTTCTAAGAATTTTTGTTTTCTTCTGTATTGGGCCTATTGTGGGTATGTCCAATGTGACAGGGGAGGTAAGGGAAGTGGCTTCCCCTGAGATTGTAATTGAAATGGCTTTCATCATCTTTAAGTCAAAGTGAGATGCCAGTAATAGGATATATGTATATATGTACTTGTGTCTCTGTATGTGTGTAAATAAACAAACGTGCTGGAAGGAGGAGGTGATTCAATCAGGGACTTCGTGAAAGAAAAAAAGAATAACTGGACCTTCCTTTAATGATGAAAACTGTTTATACAGCAAACCATCAAAGCCAAAATGTGAATTTTGGTATTAGCCTGATTTTTCCTAAGAAACTGTTGATGTAACCACTGTAGTTGCAGAGATTGTTTTGGTATGTTCTAGGCCCTCTTTGTTTTGTTGTGTTTGGGGTTTCTTCCCCCTCAAGTTGCTCTTGTCCACCACTAGACTGGCTGCCTTTTATTCCATAGCAGACAGTCCTTAAGTCTTTGCATATGTCCTTATTCAAAAATTAATCTTCATCAGTTTTTTTCTGCAGAAAACAGTTTTTTAAATATCTTACATGAGAATGCCCTGCACCTGCAATCTCTGGTTGATGCAGTTTCCTTTTTCTCTTCTCTGTTCCCATTGGTAGAATAAATCAGTTCCTTCTTAAATCCTGAGCTGAAAATGTCCACACTTCCCAGAAGTGTACTTTAGAATCACCTGTGACATGTATTTAAAATACAGATTCCCCAGCTCCACGGGCAAAGCTCTCCTGCCATGTGACCCTGATACAGTTCAGGGAGCCACTAAGTCAGGCCAAAATGGCTCAGCAGGCAAAGGTCCAAGCTGCCAGGGTATTGTGTCATTACAGCATGCTTAGCATAGCTAGGAGGACAGGCTCACACCCAGCCCCACAGCTGTTGCGCTACAGACTCAGGCACAGGGCTGTCTAACTGGCAGATGTGGGCCACAACTGTTGGGGACAAGCCAGCCATATTTGGGAAAATCTTATTGTAAGGGGCAAGTGTGAGTGAGATTTAGGAGTCATGGGAAAATACAGCAACACAGTAAATCTTGTGTTATGGGAGAGATGTGGAAGAAAGAGATAAACTACTGGCCAGGGTGTCTCCTGACTGGGTGACTTGCCACCACATGGGCCAGGCAGGTTGCGGCAGCTCTGCCTTTGGGAGGTGGCTGGAGGAGGGGAGGAGAGAGAGGCATGATGAAGACAGATGCACCCTTTCCTGAGCAGGGGTTAACATTCAGGGTGCCAAAAGGAACTCCACAGCCTGTTTCCCATCTCTCTTGTCCTCATCAAGTACTGGTCCTCGTGTATGTGCTCTGCTTCCCACTTTCTCAGGATGCTTACGTTTTTGCAAATATGTTTATAGAAAAGAGTTACCTCACCCACCTCTCCAAACATCTATTTGTTTTACATTTTTATTGCAGGGGAGTGATCTCTTTACATAGCTTCAAATGGCATAACATTCAGCAGTATCCAAGCTTAGATATATCTGATGAGAGGAAAGTAATTGTGAGGCCCTTGTTCTAGTTACAACTTTGTCACTATCTGACTCCATGACTCCAGCAAATTGCTTCCACTGTCTGGCCTGCAGTTTTTTTCTTGCATTAAATAACAGACTTAGTCTAGATTGGTGGTTCTTATCATGTGGTTTCTGGACTAGCAGCATCAACATTACCTGGGAAACTTGTTAGAAATGCAAATTCTTGGGCTCTGCCCTAGACCTACTGAAACATACTCTGTGGGCGGGGCCCAGCAATCTGTGTTTGAAACGTGATTCTGATTATTTGACAAAAGTTTGCAAACCACTGGTCTAGATAAGTAGCGCTTAGCCTTGGCTGCACATTAAAATCATCTGGGCAACTTTTATAACCTACCAATCCTGGCCTCTTCCTCCAAAGATTCTGACTTAAATGGTTTCAGATGGGGACCATTGTTATGTGGTTATAGCGGATGTCTAGGTGCTATCTGAGGTCTTCAAAACTAAAAGTCAGTGTTTCCCAGCCGTAAATGCATACCTCTAGACCTGGCCTTCTCAAGCCACTAGGTGTTGCTATAATAGAGAAGAAAAGGCATTTTCAGAACTGTCTTTGGATATGGACGAGGAGGAGGAAAATGTATTTCTTAACTTCTGATAAGAGATTATTTTGTTATTTTAATCTGAGTGCAATTTGCTAAATATTCATTTGCAACTTGTTAAATTTATTCAAAGAAATTAAATGCCCATAAATGACAGAATAAAGAATTGTGATATATATTTACAATAAAATACTCTTTAGCAATAAAAAGAAATAAACTAGTGATGCGCATTATAACATGGCTGAATCTCACAACATAATGAACCAAAAAGAACTGGACACAAAAGAAGTAATATCGTATCATTCCTTTAAGTGAAAATCAAACACAGGTAAAACTAATCTATGGTGATTGAGGTCAGGATCGTGATTGCCCTTGGGGGTAGGGTGGTGATAATTAGAAGAGAGCACAAGGGAACCTTCCAGAGTGCTAGAAATGTTCTACTTCTCTATCTGATGATAGTTAAGTACATATACACACACTGCACATAAATATGTATATATATATACACTGAGCCATACTCTTAAATTTGCACACTTTACTATATATATGTTACTTGTTAGTAGTAAAGATTTACAAAAAATAAAATGTAATCCTTAGGTGGAGTAACCGGTACCCCAGCCCACCATCGCTTGGTATATTTGCCATCTACCTTGGTATTTGTACCACCATCTGTGGTCACTAAAAGATGAACATCGCACTTTGATTTCATGTTGATATTAAGTTAAAATGTATATATCAATGTCTATGGTCCCAAATTGAGAAGGTAATGGCATGGTCTCTATTTATTTAAAGGTTTAGTTTGTTTTGAATATTTGCATGCCTGCAGGACCCACATTCTGCAGCAGTACCCATGGGTGATTGAATCTCTTCAAAACCATCTGCTGTCTCTTCCTTACTCCTCAAATCTTGTAAAAGGATCTAAGAAATAAAACTGCCTGCTCTTTACTGTCTGCAGAAGACCTCACCGCTTCTCCTGTCAGTGACAGGAGGTCAAATGCATCCTAACAAATCAAGGTGACATTAAAAAAAAAAAAAACATTCTGTAGCAGGCAGAAACAAGTCCCTGCAAATTTCAGTAAGCCACTGACTATTTAAACAAGGCATATTAGAAAGGCATTCAGGGAAGAAAAATGTGTTCGGGAAATGAAAACCAGAGTCACTTAGCAGAATGCAGAAAAATCCTTTGGAAAGGGAGTCTTATCATAATAGATGGGAAATTACCATCCATCACTCAGCTATCACTTTAAAGCCACAGGCTGGGTGATCTCACTTCAGGGAGCACATCTTAAGCACTGTTCATCAAAAACACGGGCTGGACTGGCTGATGTCTACCTATGAAATCATTCAAAGAGAGCCGAAATCTTTGTTCAGCTGGGACTATATTAAATGCTGTCCGTTTTACCTGATACCGTCTTTTGAAATGCTGTGCTCTGTGCCATTATATTCCAGTTACTTTGATGTCATTCTGTTGGAGTTGGGTAGAACACGTAGGGCAGCTATTTTTTTTTTTTTTTTTTTAGATAAAAGTTTTTTAAGAGATGGGGTTTTGCTATGTTGCCCAGGCTGGACTTGAACTCCTAATTTGTGGGCTCAAGGGATCCTCCCACCTCAGCCTCCATGAGTAGCTGAGACCACAGGCACATGCCACCTGTTAACTTAAAAAAAATCACAAATCTACAAGTTTAGAAAGGTGAGGAGACTTTATTTCTTATAAGGAGTTACAGCTTGCAAGGTGGCATTCTGCAGGCTGGGAAGCACAGCCTCCAGGCAAGACCAGAGACAGCAACTTCGAAGGAGGAGGGGTTGGGGTAAGAGCTTTATGATGAATGGGTTGGCTAAACATACACATTCAACAGGTTACAGGAGGATTATAAATATTCATGAAGGTGGTCCTGACACATGCATATTGAACAAGCATGCATGTTATGTACAACCCATGTTCAGTTTGGGGTGGAGACTTAACATTGAAATATTAGGCCCTATACATAACATTTAAAAATTAGGTCCTGTACATCAGAAGGTCTTTTCAGGACATGAACGCACATAAATGCACAACCTCTGTTAACTAGCCAGAACCAGTCCATAATCGGTGGTCTTATCAGGGGAAAGTTATTGAAACCAGTCTCTTGTCCAATCAAGGCTATAGTTGTGGCTGGTGCAACAGGGGTTCAGTTAGTCATGGTTGGCATGAGCTGCAACTTTTTTTTACTATTGCTTATCTCAAGACTAGCATTTGTTTAGCTGCTAGAGAAAAAAAAACCTTTGTGGCAGTTAGAGCACAGTTTATCCTTTAAGCATAGGAGTGCATGACTTAAGTCTTGCCTGGCGTAGCCTAGGTCCTGTTTATAATTTGGTATCTTATTGCCACAAAGAGTCTGTTCTATCAATCTTATGATCTTTATTTTAACATTAATGCTGAGTGGTAATGGTGCCGTGCTGTTACTAGCCCCAGGGTACTGTACCATGCTTAGTGAATTCCCTATGCCCTACTCATATCCTTGTGAATAGTGCCTTTATTAAACTCTCTTTAAGCTATCCAGAGTATGTCATCTATTTCTTTCTGGAATTTTTTTTCTTTTTTTTTTTGAGATGGAGTCTCACTCTGTCACCAGGATGGAGTGCAGTGGCGTGATCTCAGCTCACTGCAACCTCCGACTCCCTGGTTCAAGCGATTCTCCTGCCTCAGCCTCCCGAGTAGCTGGAATTACAGACATGCACCACAAGCCCAGCTAATTTTTGTATTTTTAGTAGAGACAGTGTTTCGCCATGTTGGCCAGGATGGTCTCGATCTCCTGACCTTGCGATCCACCCACGTCGGCCTCCCAAAGTGCTGGGATTACAGGCGTGAGCCACCGCGCCTGGCCTTTCTTTTTTTTTTTTTGATGGAGTCTCACTCTGTTGCCCAGGCTGGAGTGCAGTGGCACGATCTTGGCTCACTGTAACCTCTGCCACTTGAGTTCAAGCAATTCTCTTTCCTCAGCCTCCCAAATAGCTGGGATTACAGGCGCCTGCACCATGTCTGGCAAATTTTTGTACTTTTAGTAGAGATGGGGGTTCACCATCTTAGCCAGGCTGGTCTTGAACTCCTGACCTTGTGATCCACCTGTCTCGGCCTCCCAAAATGCTGGGATTACAGGTGTTAGCCACCGCATCCAGCCTCTGTGGGATCTTGACTGACATAGAAATTGCTACTACAGGTGGCCCCAGGAGAAAGACACTCAGATTGGGAATCTTGGTTTGGATAGTGCATTTACTTACTTGCCAGTGGTAAACGCGACACAGATAACCCCTGTCATAGGGCAGCATCATGGTTATTCACATTATCACTCTGTGGGCATGAGATGAAGAGCAGGAAGAGGGCAAGGCATTGGAAGATCAAGTACTGTGGCACTGACATTATGGTGTGATTAGTAATGATTGTATAGACCATGGGACCACCTGGCTTCTTTTGACAGTGCTAGAAAGTATATGAAGAATAAAGGAAAAATGAAACTGTGAGTTTGCAGTTGAGATTGTAAGTGGATAATCAGAAAGCCTGGGTGGCAGCTTTTGAAGGATGAAGTGTCTCCTATACTCACAGAGCAGATGACACTGTGGGCCACGTCCATTTCCAAATGCTGAGCATTATAACAACATTTAATTGGGTTGCACACCAACTTCACTAGGCCTTTTCTGCCAAGGTGAGGGCACTGGTAGAGGAGTGGAGCTTAAAACAGGGGTTGGATCAATGTGGGTAAAGCAGAATTTTGAAACTCCAGACTCCCTTGGACTTCCCTAGCTATGTGAGGGAGCTCTGCCTCCACTATTTGAGAGAAGCAGTTCTTACCTACATAAAAATTTTTCAATACCTGCACCTGGGGCAGTTGTCACACAAGCTGAGGCCAGTGCCCCTCAGGACCTCCCTCCACCCAACACCTGTCCCTCATTACTACTAGGCCTTTACTGAAAGGGATTACAAGTCCTGAAGTGAGTAGTGATAGCCTGTACACAGAAAGAAGTTTAGATCAGGATTGTACCAAACTGTATTGTCAGGAGCCTGGGGAGCCCTTAGTGAATCCTAAGGATGTTAGACCAACGAGAAAAAATAAATGGCTTTATTGAGCCACACTCACAGAGATGGGTTGGGATTTAATGTATTGCGTGGGCCACCCAGGAGTGATATTAATGATCTGTTAATTAGCTTGAACTCATGGCCTTGGTTAATTGAGCTTGAACTCATGGCCTGGAGCCTTGAAACTCAGTGTGGTCTGTGGATTGGCAGCAGTGGCATCACCTGGGAGCTGAATGGACTCCTAGAATCTCAGAATCTGCCCCAGACCTACTGAAGCAAAACTCTGTATTTTACAAGCCTCCCAGGTGATTTGTGTGCATATTAAAGACTGAGAAAAACTTCTCTAGGCCTCTGATATAATGAGGTTGAAATATCGAACAGTGGCTTTCACACTGTGTTCCCAAACAACAGGGTTGGCATCATCTGGAAACTCAGAAATGCAAATTCTCAGACCCTACCCAAGACCTCCCGAATCAGAGTTATGGGGTAAGGCGCAGGAATCTGTGTTTTCACAAGCCCTCCAGGGGATTCTCATGCACAATCTTGTTTGAGTCGGTTTCCTGTCCTGCTTATGGCCTATAGTTAATTAGGTCAAAATGCTGGAACTTCCCTGGCATACCAAAGAGCAGTGCTTCTCTATTACAAACAACTACTCAGCCACCCTCTCATCTGCTTGTCACCAAAGCTGCAGGAAGTGCATCAGTGGGAAGATACCGACCTGCTTGAAAAGGTAATGACTCTCCTTGAGAGGCCAGAGATAACCTTGGGGGAAATTGCAAAAGGACTGGGTTTTCTGATCTCATGGGAATATGGGATCCCAGAGGCTTGAGGCCAAATGGCAGCATTTAACTGTCAAAGACAGTTGAGTACGTCAGCTACAGTAAGCCACAGAGACAGAGGTAATTAGAGATTTTTGGCCCACAGGCATCTGTGGCAATAACTAAATGATTATAGGATCTCTTGAAATGAAATCTATGGTCACTACTGAAGTTCTTCTTGATATACACAGGTGAAAAAATTTGGGCTATACTGGGAAAATCTCAAATCTACATAACGGGAAATCTTGGCCTCTTAGGTCCCAGATCTAAGCCAAAGCCCCTCAACAGAGGGAAAGGGTGGATCCTTTGAGGACAGATGCTATAGTGGAGGCATAGCTGTTTATCATGGATGATCCGTCTCCTCTTCCCTGGAAGAACCTACTGCCATTTACTTAAGAAACTATACATAGAGCAAAGAGAAATAACACATCCTCTCAGGAGTTACTAGATACTTTACTCTGAACTGACATTTATCCAAGGAGACCTGAAAAATGCCAGTGGGGCCCACCATTCAGATAACTGGTGGAGTCTGGGCCCAGGTTCATCTTACGGTTGGTCCAGTAGGATCTTGGATCCACATTGTGGTTATTTCCCAGCCTTAAAATAAACAGTGGGGCTAGATATACTTAGTAACAGGCAGATGCCCATATTTGTTACCTATTTATGGAGTGAGAGTTACTATGGTAGAAAGGACCAAGTGAAGACCCTGGAACTACACCACCACCCTCCTTCATGATAGTAAGCTGAAAGCAATTCCGCATCCTTAGGGGAGTTGCAGAGGTTGGTGCCACCATCAAACACTTAAAAGATGCTTTGATCCTTATCACATGCTCATTCAACTTACCTGTTTGGCCAGTATAAGAGTCAGACAGGTTATGGAAAATGATTGTGTATCACTGCAAACTTAAACAGATGGTGATGGCAAACGTAACAATGATTTGGATGTAGTATCTTTACTGGAACAAATCAATATGGCCCTAGTGTCCATTTACAGTCATTGACCTGGCAGATTCCTTTCTCCCCCATTTTCATAATTAACAAAAATCAGAAGAAGTTCACATTTTCAAGGCAGGGCAACATTATACTTTTACTTAGTTGTCTCCAGGCCACATGAACTCTCCTGGTCTCTGTTATAAAACAGTCCAAAGGGCCTGTAATCAACTTGATACCCTACATCGTGTCACTCTCATCTTTTACAATGATGACATAATGCTAACTGCAACTGGGGAACTGAAAGTAGCAAGTATCCTAGATGTCTTAGTAAGTCACATTCATGCCAGAGGATAGGAGACAGAGTCCATGAACATTCAGGAGCCTGCTGTATGTGTAATGTTTTGAGGGGTGCAATAGCCTGGGGTACGTCTCTCACTTTCTAGAATGAGAAGTAACTTGCCCTGCTTTGCACTGATCACCACAAAGGGGCACAACATTTCTGGGGCTTCTTTAGATTTTGGAGGCAACAAGCCACGTGTGTGCATACTGCTTGAACCCATCACCTAGGAAGCTGCGAAGCTGACAGTTTGGGGTGGGTTACAGAGCACAAAAGGGTTCTGAGGCAGATCCAGGCTGTGGTACCAGCTGTCTTGTCACTTGAGCCTTCTGACCCCACAGATTCAATGATACTCAAAATACCTTTGACCAACAGAGGTGTCTTATGGAGCCTCTGGCAGTCCTCAGTAGGACACTCATGACCTGCTGGTGATTAGTATCGTTGGAAGGTGGCTCTGGCTTGCTCCTGCACTCTGGGAGAGCCTGAAAGCCTTATCATGGGCTGCCCTATGTTTATATGACCCAGACTACCCACCATGTATGGGAATATCCACCGAACCATAAAGCTGTTTATATGTGCAGCAGCATTCCATTTGTTAAAGCAAACTAAATATGGCCTGAGAAGGACTCCGTACTTCTATATTTGAGTCCTTGTGGATGAACTGTAACCTAGCTTAATAGTCAGACAAAATTGAAAACCTAACTTAAGAGTATGCGCCTGTAACAATGACTGAGGCTCGGCCAATCCCAGCAGCCATCCTTCAACCACTCATAGACTGCTATGTGTTCAAACTGTGTTCAAATAGGGCAAACGCCAACCTGTAACCCATCCAGCTATTTCTGTACCTCACTGCTGATTTCTGTATGTCATTTCCCTTTTTTTGTCTATAAATCTTCTTCCACCACGTGGCTGCGCTGGAGTCTCTGTGAATCTGCTGTGATTCTGGGGGTTGCCCGATTTGCCAGTTGTTCATTCCTCAATTAAACTTCTTTAAATTGAATTTGGCTGAAGTTTTTCTTTTATTACATTACACATGGAAGTGGGATACATGCAGTCAACCTGCTTGTGCAGTTTACTTGGCTCCTGAACCTACCTGAGTGAAGCAAAACGCACAAGCAAGAGGCCTGGCCTCCTGCATTGCCTGGTCCTCTGCTTCACTGCCCTCCCTCACCTCATACACATGGCCCCAGGGGAAGATTTCTGTGACCACTTGATGGAGGAAAATGGGTCTAGTTTACTGACAGGTCTTCCAGGTATGCTGGCTTCTGTAGCATAGGTTCATTCAGGGATAGCTGTGAAAAACCATAGCAAACAGAAATCCGCCTAATGGGCAGAACTTTGAATGGTACTTCTGATCGTCCACTTTGTGTGAAAGAAGAGATGGCTCAGTTCTCAAATGATTTATAAACACTGGAAGTAGATTTTCCAGATTGTTAGGGACTTGGAGAAAACAGTTGAGGAAAACTGGTGTCATGAAGGCTTGGGAGAAAGAATGAGAAGGGATATTTCAGAACAGATGGTGGACAAGATAACCTGTCCTGTGGATGTCAGGTAATCTTTCTCCAATCACTCTAGTGTTTTCTCAATGAGCCTATGCACAAAGTGGCTGTAGTGGCAGGAATAGAGCCAGCGATGAACTCAGCGATGTAGACTTCCCCTCATTTTGTCACCGTCACTGCTGAGTGCCCCACCTGCCCACAGCAAAGGCCAAATCTGAGCCTCTGATATGATACCATTCCCAGGGCCAGCAGCCAGCCATTGGGTGATACATTGATTACATTGGGATTCTTTCATTATGGAGGGAATAGTGGTTTGTCCCCCACAAGATCTGACACATATTCTGAATAGTGATTTCTCTTCTTTGCTTCCAGCACTTCTATCAGATTCACTGTCTTTGGACTTAGAGAATTCCTGATTTGTAGCCACCATATCTTACACAACATTGTCTCTAATCAAGGGACTCATGTTGTGGCAAGGAAAGTAAAGAAATCAGTTTGCAGCCAGGCATGGTGGCTCACACCTGTAATCCCAGCACTTTGGGAGGCTGAGGTGGGCGGATCACGAGGTCAGGAGATCGAGGCCATCCTGGCTAATGCGGTGAAACCCTGTCTCTACTAAAAAATACAAAAAATACAAAAAAAAGCCAGGCATGGTGGTGGGCGCCTGTAGTCCCTGGGAGAATGGAGTGAACCCGGGAGGTGGAGCTTGCAGTGAGCCTAGATCGTGCCACCACACTCTAGCCTGGGCAACACAGCCAGACCCCATCTCAAAAAAAAAAATCTGTTTGCACTCATGGAATTCATTGATTTAACATGTGCCCCATTACCTAGAATAACCTGGCTTGATAAATGGTAGAATGTCTAGACTACTGTAGATTCAATCAATGGAACCAACTCTGTAAGTTTGGGTTGCTGTCTTTTTTTTTTTTTTTTTTGAGACATAGTCTCACTCTGTCACCCAGACTGGAGCACAGTTGTGCAATCTCGACTCACTGCAACCTCTGCCTCCCGGGTTCGAGCGATTCTCCTGCCTCAGCCTCCTGAGTAGCTGGGACTACAGGCATGTGCCACCACGCCCAGCTAGTTTTTTGTATTTTTAGTAGAGACGGGGTTTCACCATGTTAGCCAGGATGGTCTGAATCTCCTGACCTCAAGTGATCCCCCGCCTTGGCCTCCCAAAGTGCTGGGATTACAGGCGTGAGCCACCGTGCCCGGCCTGGGTTGCTGTCTTACCAGTATATGCTTTAAATCATCAGTGAATGTTAAGAGGCCCTCTTCCCCAAAGCCAGAATGCATAGGAAACAAGAGGTGGATGTGGGAGTACCCTCTCACAGCTGTACCAAACAGCCCTTTTAAGATTTTGCTTCCTTTCCCCCACTATCCTGAGTTCAAAGGATTTGAAGATGCTAGAACCTGTAGAAGTTCCTCCACCAGGAAATATGGTGATGATTCCAATTACTTGGTAGCCCTGACCATTTTAGGCTTCTCATGCCTCTGAGCAAACAGGCAGAGAAGAGAGCTATCCTACTGGCCAGAGTGACTGATCCTGATCCCAGAAGAAATTAGGTTGTTGCTTCACAATAAGGGAAAAGAGAACCACAGCTGGAATGCAGAGGATTCACGGGGGCATCTCTTTAGTTCTCGCTTACCTAATAGTCTTACTCAGCAGAAAACATGGCCATCCAATAAAACAAGACCACTAAGAACTCAGACTCACCAGGAATCAATGATAGAGCTACCCCACAAGATAAAGAACCCCAACCAGCTGAGTTCTGACAGAAAACACGAAACAGGTGGTAGAGGAAAGCAGCGACTGGGCAAGCTAGCTCACGCCTGTAATCTCAGCACTTTGGGAGGCTGAGGCAGGTGGATCACTTGAGCTCAGGAGTTTAAGACCAGTCTAGGCAACATGGTAAAACTTGAGCCCAGGAGTTTAAGACCAGTCTGGGCAACATGGTATTTTTCTCTATGAAAAATACCAAAAAATTAGCTGGGCGTGGTAGCATGCGTCTGTGGCCCAAGCTACTCAGGGGGCTGAGGAGGGAAGATCGCTTGAGTCTGGGACGTCAAGGCTGCAGTGAGCTATGTTCGCACCACTGTACTCTAGCCCGGGCAACAGGAGTGAGACCCTGTCTTGAGAAAAAAAAAAGACTGAATTGACATCGCCAGAAGATGATACAATTACTGGTGAGCCTTTGCATATCTCTTATGTTGGGAACATGAATTTTTCACTTGGAGGACAGGAGTGGATGCTTAAGGGAAGAGCGGAGAGATTGTAATGAAAGTTTTATTTTGGCCTTGCAGATACACACTGTCCCCTTCTCCCCCAGTGCTATTCCCAAAGAGGTTGACATTTAGGGGCCACAGCAGCCCGCCTTCTATGATTTCTGATTTCCTGTGGGTTTGGGCTTTGGGAAGCATCCACAGGGAACTGGAGGAAGGAGAGGTTAGAGGATTTATTCCCTTGTCTCCCTGCATTAACGGTGTCTGCAGGCTGGTAGTGTCCCTCAACTGAAGGCCCTCTCCACACAATTGTCTAAGTTTCTGGGTTCTAGTAATCAATAGAAATCACTCTCTCCCTCTCTCCTTTAGGCATAGGCAGGACTAGGGTTGGGGTATTGTCCTATCTCTTATGAGTTCCCTGTACCCTATTCTGACCTTCTAAATTTTGTATATACTTAAATTTTTCAAATTACCCAATTTGAGTGGGCCATCTGCTTGTCAGATTCCTTATAGATACATTATGTGGACTTTTGTGTAAAACATGAAAGTCATTAATTTGTTTTTGAGACGGAGTCTCGCTCTGTCGCCCAGGCTGGAGTGCGGTGGCACAATCTCGGCTCACTGCAAGCTCCGACTCCCAGGTTCATGCCATTCTCCCGCCTCAGCCTCCTGAGTAGCTGGGACTACAGGCGCCCTCCACCATGCCTGGCTAATTTTTTGTATTTTTGTAATAGACATGGGTTTTCAATGTGTTAGCCAGGATGATCCCAATCTCCTGACCTCGTGATCTGCCTGCCCTGGCCTCCCAAACTGCTGGGATTACAGGCGTGAGCCACCATGCCTGGTGAAAGTCATTAAATTTTTAAAAGCAAATAAGGGCTGGGTGCAGTGGCTCATGCCTGTAATTCCAGCAGTTTGGGAGAGTAAGGCAGGTGGATCACTTGAGCCCAGAAGTTCAAGACTGGCCTGGGCAATATAGTGAGACCCTTCTCTACAAAAAATACAAAAAAAAAAAAAAAAACAACAACTAGCCAGGTATTGTAGTGTACCCGGCTACTCAGGAGGCTGCGGTAGGAGGATTGCTTGAGCCTGAGAGGTAGAGGTTGCATGGAGCAGTGATTCCAGCCTAGGCAGCAGAGCAAGACCCTGTCCCCCCATCAAAAAAAAAAAAAAAAAAAAAAGCCGGGGCCCAGTGGCTCCACCTGTAATCTCAGCACTTTGAGAGGCTGAGGTGGGTGGATCACCTGAGGTCAGGAGTTCGAGACCAGCCTGGCCAACATGGTGAAACCCCGTCTCTAATAAAAATGCAAAAATTAGCTGGGCATGGTGGCATGCCCTTATTATCCTAGCTACTCAGGAGGCTGAGGTGACAGAATTACTTGAACCCAGGAGACAGAGGCTGCAGTAAGCCAAGGTCGCACCACTGCACTCCAGTCTGGGTGACAGAGTGAGACCCCCTCTCAAAAAAAAAAAAAAAAAAAAAGTAGTTAATAAGCCTGGCTTTCTCTCCTTATCTTTTCCTCTATCAACCAGACCAGGGCTTAGAGGGAATCATAGCTCAGGGGGTGTGGTACTTAGGTTCAGAAGTCCTAAAGTTGCAGCTTGGTGCTTACGAGTCTCAGGCTTAGAAATTCTATTTTAAAATCTGTTAAAAAATCAATTAATATGAGCACTAATTCAGCTACGGGTAACCACTTGCCTTTGGTTGGTGTGTCAGTTGCAGGGCAATATTTCTAGGAGAAATGTATCTTGTGTTCAAAGTAACTGACCCATGAACCTTGCAATATATTAATACATATATACACACATACATATATTAAATATCCTAGCATGGCTAAAACTAAAAAGACTGACCATGTCAAGTGTTGGCAACAATGAGTAGTTACTAAATGTTCATACATTGCTCATGGGGATGTAAAATAGGACAACCGCTTTGGAAAACACTTTGAAAAGTTAAACATTCAATTAGCCGGGCGTGGTGGCGGGCGCCTGTAGTCCCAGCTACTCCGGAGCCTGAGGCAGGAGAATGGTGTGAACCCGGGAGGCGGAGCTTGCAGTGAGCCGAGATCACGCCACTGCACTCCAGCCTGGGCAACAGCAAGACTCCGTCTCAAAAAAAAAAAAAAAAAAGAGAAGTCAAACATTCATCTACCATATGGTCCAGTCATTCTACTCCTAGTCATTTCCTCAAGATAAATGAAAGCATATGTCCACCCAAAGTTGTTCATGACAATTTTATTTATAATAGTTCAAAGCTGAGGGGTGGGGAAAGCTGAATGTCTATACGTAGATGAATAGATAAACAGATTGTAGTATTTTCATGCAGTAGAATACTACTCAGGAATAAAAAGGAATAAATGATTTTTTTTTTGAGACAGAGTCTTACTCTGTCACCCAGGCATGAGTGCAGTGGCACCATCTTGGCTCACTGTAACCTCATCTCCCAGGCTCAACTGATTCTCCTGCCTCTGCCTCATGACTAGCTGGGATTACAAGTGCACGCCACCATGCCCAGCTAATTTTTGTATTTTTAGTACAGACAGGGTTTCACCATGTTGCCCAGGCTAGTCTCCAGCTCCTGACCTCAATTGATCTGCCTGCCTCAGCCTCTCAAAGTGTTGGGATTATAGGCATGGGCTACTGTGCCTGGCTGGAACAAACTATTAATGTATACAGCATAATGAATAAATGAATCTCAAAATAATTATGCTAAATGAAAGATGTGATAAACAAGAGTATATATTGTATGATTTCATTTATATACAATTTTTGAAAATGCAAACTAGCCAATAGTGACAGAAAGCAGATCAGTGCTTGTCCAGGGAAAGAGGCATGGGGAGTGGGAGGATTGAGAGAGGCATTATAAAGGAACACAAAGAAACTTTTGAGGGTGATAGGTATATCTAGTATCTTGATTGTGGCAATAGTTTCATATCTCTCAGCATTTGCTTGTAAAGGATTTTATTTCTTCTTCACTTATGAAGCTTAGTTTGGCTGGATATGAAATTCTGGGTTGAAAATTCTTTTCTTTAAGAATGTTGAATATTGGCCCCCACTCTCTTCTGGCTTGTAGGGTTTCTGCCCAGAGATCTGCTGTTAGTCTGATGGGTTTCCCTTTGTGGGTAACTCGACCTTTCTCTCTGGCTGCCCTTAGCATTTTTTTCTTCATTTCAACCTTGGTGAATCTGACAATTATGTGTCTTAGGGTTGTTCTTCTCGAGGAGTATCTTTGTGGTGTTCACTGTATTTCCTGAATTTGAATGTTGGCCTGCCTTGCTAGGTTGGGGAAGTTCTCCTGGATAATATCTTGAAGAGTGTTTTCCAGCTGGTTCCATTCTCCCCATCACTTTCAGGTATACCAATCAAACATAGGTTTGGTCTTTTCACACAGTCCCATATTTCTTGGAGGCTTTGTTCATTTCCTTTTACTCTTTTCCCTCTAAACTTCTCTTCTCGCTTCATTCCATTCATTTGATCTTCAATCACTGATACCCTTTCTTCCAGTCGATCGAATCAGCTACTGAAGCTTGTGCATGCATCACATAGTTCTCGTGCCATGGTTTTCAGCTCCATCAGGTCATTTAAGGTCTTCTCTATACTGTTTATTCTAGTTAGCCATTCGTCTAATCTTTTTTTGAGGTTTTTAGCTTCCTTGCGATGGGTTCAAACATCCTCCTTTAGCTTGGAGAAGTTTGTTATTACCAATTTTCTGAAGCCTACTTCTGTCAACTCGTCAAAGTCATTCTCTGTCCTGCTTTGTTCCATTGCTGGCGAGGATCTGCGATCCTTTGGAGGAGAAGGGGCACTCTGGTTTTTAGAATTTTCAGCTTTTCTGCTCTGGTTTCTCCCCATCTTTGTGGTTTTATCTACCTTTGGTCTTTGATGATGGTGACCTACAGATGGGGTTTTGGTGTGGATGTTCTTTTTGTTGATGTTGATGCTATTCCTTTCTGTTTGTTAGTTTTCCTTCTAACAGTCAGGTCCCTCAGCTGCAGGTCTGTTGGAGTTTGCTGAAGGTCCACACCAGATCCTGTTTGCCTGGGTTTCACCAGCGGAGGCTGCAGAACAGCAAATATTGCTGCTTGATCCTTCCTCCGGAAGCTTCGTCTCAGAAGGGCACCCAGCTGTATGAGGTGTCTGTCAGCCCCTACTGAGAGGTGTCTCCAAGTTAGGCTACATGGGGGTCAGGGACCCACTTGAGGGGGCTGTCTGTCCGTTCTCCGAGCTCAAACACCGTGCTGGGAGAACCACTGCCCTCTTAAGAGCTGTCAGACAGGGACGTTTAAGTCTGCAGAAGTTTCTGCTGCCTTTTGTTCAGCTATGCCCTGCCCCCAGAGGTGGAGTCTACAGAGGCAGGTGGGCCTCGTTGAGCTGAGGTGGGCTCCATCCAGTTCGAGCTTCCTAGCCACTTTGTTTACCTACTCAATCCTCAGCAATGGCGGATGCCCCTCCCCGAGCCAGGCTTGTCACCTCACAGTGTGATCTCAGACTAGCAGTGAGCAAGGCTCCATGGGCATGGGACCCGCTGAGCCAGGCGCGGGATATAATCTTCTGGTGTGCTATTTGCTAAGACCGTTGGAAAAGAGCAGTGTTTAGGTGGCAGTGTCCCAGTTTTACTGGTACAGTCTGTCATAGCTTCCCTTGGCTAGGAAAAGGAAATCCCTCAACCCCTTGCACTTCCTGGGTGAGGCGATGCCCTGCCCTGCTTCGGCTCACCCTCCATGGACTGCACCCCCTTTCTGGTCCCAGTGAGATGAACCAGATACCTCAGTTGGAAATGCAGAAATCACCCATCTTCTGCATGGATCATGCTGGGAGCTGCAGACCGGAGCTGTTCTTGTTCGGTCATCTTGGAATGGACCCAAATTGTATCTTTAAATAGGTGCAATCCATAGTATGTCAATTATCCTTCAATAAAGCTGTTTATTTATATTTACTTTATTTTATTTATGTATTTTTCTTCAAATGGAGTCTCCCTCTGTCACCCAGGCTGGAGTGCAGTGGCGCAATCCCGGCTCACTGCAACCTCCACCTCCTGAATTCAAGCAATTCTCCTTCCTCAGCCTCCCTCGTAGCTGGGATTACAGGCACCCACCACCACGCCCAACTAATTTTTGTATTTTAGTAGAGACAGGGTTTTACCATGTTGGCCAGGCTTGTCTAGAACTCCTGACCTCAAGCAATCCCCCTGCCTTGGCCTCCCAAAGTGCTGAGATTACAGGCATGAGTCACCACACCCAGCCCTATATTTATATTTTTAACCCAATCCAGAAAAAGATTGCCTGGGCTTGATTAAACACATAGTATAGGAGTTGCAGCAGAGAAATAGATCACTGAAAGCTTGCACCCTTAGGAAGAAGTGACAAGGGAAAGGAAGAAATTTGTTTATGTGCCAGATACTTTACTAGGGTTTTTTGCTTTGTACTCTGTCTCAGTGGTCCCCAACTTTTTGGTATGAGGGATTTTTCCACGGATTGGGTTGAGGGGTGGGCAGGTGGGGGAAGGAGATGTAGAGGGAGGATGGTTTCAGGATGAAACTCTTTCACCTCAGATCATCAGGCATTAGATTTTCATAAGGAGTGTGCAACCTATATCCCTCGCATGTGCAGTTCACAATAGGGTTCACAAACCTATGAGAACCTAGTGCTGCCACTGATAGGACAAGAGGCAGAGCTCAGGTGGCAATGCTTGCTCACCTCCTGCTGTGCAGCTGGGTTCCTAACAGGCCACAGACCACTACCAGTCTGTAGCTCAGGGATTGGTTGGGGACCCCTGCTTTATCTCAGGTAATCCTCATGACAATCCTAAGAGAAGGGTACTATTATCCTGAAAATAGAAATGAGAAATTTAAAAATGAGAAAACTTTAGTTCAGAGAGGAAAAGTAACTAGTTCAAGACAGAGCAGGGATTTAACCTTATTTAAATCTACTTCATGTGTTCTGCCTGTACCATTCTGTCTCTCTGTGCGTGTGTGGGTTTACATGAATCTACACACATCATAAAATGTCATAGGACTATATGCACACACATCATATCAATGTCAATTTCCTGATTTTGATCTTGTGCTAGAGTTACATAAGATGTAACAATTGAGGAAGATTGAAGGCTACAGGGGACTTGTCTCTACTATTTTTTGCAATTCCCCATGAATATATGATTATTTTCAAAGTGAAAAGTTTATAAGGGCTGGGTGCTGTGGCTCACACCTATAATCCCAGCACTTTGGGAGGCCAAGGTGGGCAGATCATGAGGTCAGGAGTTCGAGACCAGCTTGGCCAACATGGTGAAACCCTGTCTCTACCAAAAATACAAAAAATTAGCTGGGCATGGTGGCGCATGCCTGTAATCCCAGCTACTGGGGAGGCTGAGGCAGGAGAATCGCTTGAACCCAGGAGGTGGAGGTTACAGTGAGCCAAGATCACGCTACTGCATTCCAGCATGGGTGACAGAGCAAGACTCTATCTCAACAAAAAGAAAAGTTAATAAAAACATACATGTTAAAATTTTAGAGTATGCAATAGATTCACAGGATTCAGAAACTAAAAACTGTAAAGAAGTACACAATGAAAAAAATCTCCATTTTATTTCTGCATTCCATCAGCTCAATAGCTGAATCAGTCAAAGACCCAGCAGGAAATAGATTGCAAGCTCAAATGGGGCAGCTGAGAAAAATTTAATAGAGGGACTATTTATAACGTTTTGTGTATAGTTAAGGAAAAGCAACAAAGATGATCAAGCATATCAGGACTAGCAAAAGCAAGGCTGTGGGGAAAATGTGTAGTTGCTAGGGCTCAAGGGGAAAGAAGAGGGAGCAGTTGTTAGAACTAGATAGTTTTAGGAGAGTGTTGCCCAGCAGTAGCTGTGACTGTAAGTAGAGAAACAGCTACTGCAGGCGGTGGCTCACACGTGTAATCCCAGCACTTTGGGAGCCCCAGGAGGGCAGATCACCTGAGGTCTGAAGTTTGAGACCAGCCTGGCCAGTATGATGAAACTCTCTCTCTACTAAAAATACAAAAATTAGCCAGGCATCATGGTACACACCTGTAGTCCCAGGTACTCAGGGGGCTGAGGCTGGAGAATATCTTGAATCTAGGAGGTGGAGGTTGCAGTAAGCCGAGATTGTACTACTGCACTCCAGCCTGGGTGACAGAGTGAGACTCTGTCTCAAAACAAAACAAAAGAAAACAGAAAAACAGCCACTGCTAACTTGCAGCTGACCTACTGAGGGAAAACCTGCCAAATGAATACCACTGATCACTCTCTCCTGTGCTCTGCCTCCTACTTTACCTCCCATCTTCCCAATCCAGCCCAGGCTGAGAGGGCATCCCTGAAGCATAGCACTCAGCCGGCTGGGGAAGAGGGAGACGGAAAGTTGAAGATTTGAGCTAAAGGAAAAAACATCAAGAATATCCAGTACTGGCCAGGCGTGGGCCACTGTGCCCGGCCTGACATTTTCAAATTGCTTCAAGAATAATTCCCCATTTGGCCAGTCGTGGTGGCAGACACCTGTAATACCAGCACTTTGGGAGGCCAGGGTGAGTGGATCCCTTGAGCTCAGGAGTTTGAGACCAGCATGGGCAACATGGCGAAACCCTATCTATAAAAAAAACACAAAAATTAGCTGGGCATGGTGGTGCATGCCTGTAGTCTCAGTTACTCAGGAGGCTGAGGTGGGAGGATCAATTGAGCCCAAGAGGTCAAGGCTGCAGTAAGCCACAATCATGCCACTGCCCTCCAGTTTGGGAAACCGAACAAGACCCTCCTCTATTATTGATGTTTGTGTCCAATCTTTTGCTGTCACATTAATACAATGAATAGTCTTGTATACACATGTCATTTTAAGAATATACACTTGTGGATGCACAACAAATTCTCAGAAATGGGATTGCTGAGTTAAAGGGATTTGCATTCATAATTTTGATAGGGACAAGTGGCCTTCCACTGGGGTTGTATTTATTTAAACTCCTACCAGCAATGTGTGAAAAGTGCCTGTCTTCCCATAGCTTTGTCAGCAGAATTTATTATTACTGTTTTGCATTTTTATCAATCTAATACAAGGGAAAATAGTGTCTTAGGTTAGTTTTAATTGCAATTATTTTATACTGAGTAAGGCTAAGCAAGTCTTCATAAATTTGCAGTTATTTGTACTTCCTTTTCTGTGAACAGTGTCTTTATATTTGCCCATTTTTCTACAGGTTTGTTGGTATTTCTCTTTTTGATTTTGTAAACAAAAAACAAAATTCTAAGGCCCACCAGCCATCTGAATGGGCCCCTTCTCTCAGCCAAGGACATTCCAAAATTATCTCAAAAAACTAGTTAAGGCCATGATAAGAAGGGGGAGCTAGACATGCCTCATTTGGCCCTATTGGGTATAATTCCTTTAGGAATTACTGATAGAACAAACTCTTCAAGTGTGATAAGAAACATTTATAAGGCTGGGTGCAGTGGCTCATGCCTGTAATCCCAGCACTTTGGGAGGCAGAGGCAGGCAGATTGCTCAGGAGTTTGAGATCCGCCTGGGCAACATGGTGAGACCCTGGCTCTACAAAAAATACAAAAATTAGCCAGGCTTGGTGGCACATGTCTGTTAGGTCAGCTACTTGGGAGGCTGAGGTGGGAGGATCGCTTGAGTCTGGGGGGTTGAGACTTCAGTGAGCTGTGACCACGCCACTACACTCCAGCCTTGGCAACAGAGAAAGACCTTGTCTCACAAAAAAAGAAAAAGAAAAATAAAAAGAAGGAAATATGTATAACCTATTCCCTGTAAAGCCTGCTACCTGGATGCTTCACTTGCACGATAAAACCCTAGTCTTCACAACCCCTTATAACTCAGACATTACTTTCTGTTGAAAATAAACCCTTTAAAACAATTGCCAATCAGAAAGTGTTTGAATGTGCCTACGACTTGCAAGCTCCTGTTCTGGCTGTCCTGCCTTTTCGGACTGAGCCAATGTACATCTTCCATGTGTTGATTGGTGCCTCACGTCTCGCTAAAACGCATAAAAGCAAGCTGTACACCAACCACCCGAGGCACATGCACTCAGGAGCTTCTGAGGGCTGAGTCACGGGCCATTGGTCACCCATATTTGGCTCAGAACAAATCTCCTTGAATATTTTACAAAGCCTGACTTTTTCCAGCCACAATTTCTAGGAGCTCTTTAAATACTGGGGGAGATAAACTGTTCTTTTGTGATATTCGTTGCCAAGATTTTTCCAGAGCGTCACTGATTTTTGTTGACTTGGCTTACAGTGTCTCCCACTCCACCTCATGACGAAGCTTTCCTTTGTTTGTATTTATGCACTGGATTTTAGCAATTAGCCATTTTTTGGTTTTTGTTATTTGTTTTCTTGTTTATTTCAGCAATTAGCCATTTTTTTAATGGCTATTAAACATAACTAGTAAGGTCTTCACTTTAAAGTTATATAAGAATTTCTGAATTTCTATAGGTTTTCTTTTTAGAAGTTGTATGCCTTCATATTTTACATTTAAATCGTTGATCCACTTGATATTTTCTTGGAGTAAGATGTAAGATATGGTTCCAACTTAACTTTTTCCCAGACATTAACTAGTTATTCTAACACTGTTTATTGAATAATCATTACCCTGCTCCCGGATTTGAGATGCATCACTTGCTACCGTAAAAATTTGCATGTATTTATATCTATTTATAAACTTTCTAATCTCTTCTGCAGGTCTATCTGTTATGTTGTTTTAATTACTGAAGCTTTTTAGTATGCTTCAATATCTCTTACAGTTAGTTCCTGCTTACTGCTCTTCTTTTTTTTTTTTTTTAGACAGAGTCTTGCTCTGTCACCCAGGCCTGAGTGCAGTGGCGTGATCTTGGCTTAGTGCAACCTCCGCCTCCCAGTTTCAAGCGATTCTCCTGCCTCAGCCTCCTGAGTAGCTGGGACTACAGGCACCAGCCACCATGCCCAGCTACGTTTTTGTATTTTTAGTAGAGACACGGTTTCGCCATGTTGGCCAGGTTCGTCTTGAGTTCCTGACCTCGGGTGATCTGCCCGCCTCGGCCTCCCAAAGTGCTGAGATTACAGGCATGAGCCATCGCACCGGCCTGCTCTTCTTTTTAAAAAGTTTTTCTATCATTTTTAAAGTATACACTTAAGGATTTATCTAGTCCTCACCCTCCAGCCCCTGCCCGGAAAAAAACAACCCTCTTCGTTGGACAAAGAGAACATTAAAATTATGAATTCCCTTGGGAGAAAATTAACACCTTTGATGTTATCTTCCAATTTAAGAACATTGTATGTCCTTCACTTGCTCAAGTCTTCCTTTATGCCCTTCAATAATGTTTCAAGATTTTCTTCCTACAGACCTGGCATATTACTTACTGGGCTTATTCCTAGGCTTTTTTTTCCTATTAAAATTGGGGATTTTTCTTCCATCGTGTCCGAATGTTGGTTAAGTAAAAGCTATTTATTTTGTATATTACTTCATACTATATCACCTTGCATAATTTAATTTTTATTTATAGTATTTTTCAGTTGATGGCTTTGTATTTTCTAGCATAGAACCATACCATTTGCAACTAGCAAATGTTATGTCTTTTTCTTTCTCTTATGTGTTTTGTTTACCAAATCTTTTGGATAATATCTCTGATACAATGTTTAATAAAAATAATGATAATGAGCATATTTGTCTTTTTCCTGAATATAGTGGGAGTGTTTCTAGTGTTTCCCCATTAAACATAACACTGGTTATTTATTGGCTGAGATAGATACATTTTGTTATGTTAAAGATATCAACTAGTTCAAGTTTGTTAATAGTGTTGCTCAAATACTCTTTATTCTTACTGGTTTTCGGCCTGCTTTTCCTAAAAGTTATTGAGAGAGGTATTTGAGTGGGGGCAAAGATTTATTTAGTAGGAAACAAAAATCACTAAAATAAAGGAAAAGTTTGATAAATTGGACTAAAATAAATTTAAAAATTCTGTTAATCCTGAGACATCACTAAGAGAGTAAAAGGCAAGTCACGAGATATTTGCAATGCCTATATCTGAATATAAAAAGGAACACATAAAAAGCTTGATAAAGATAGCTCACCAACATAAAAACGGGCAAAAGACTTTAACAGTCAATTCACAAAAGAGAATGTTGAAATACCAATAAATATATGAAAAGATGCTCATTAGCCTTTAGGGAAATTTATGATTAAAACTACAATGACAATCCACTGGTGTAGCTAAAATTAAACAGACATCAATATAAAGTATTGGTGTGGCTGGGCCTGGTGGCTCATGCCTGTAATCCCAGCACTTTGGGAAGCTGAGGCAGGCAGATCCCTTGAGGTTAGGAGTTTCAGAGCAGCTTAGCCAACATGGTGAAATCCCATCTCTCCTAAAAATACAAAAATTAGCTACACATGGTGGCGGGCACCCGTAATCCCAGCTACTCAGGAGGGTGAGGCACGAGAATCGCTTGAACCTGGGAGGTGGGGATTGCAGTGAGCCGAGACCGCACCACTGCACTCCAGTCTGGGCAACAGCAAGACTCTGTCTCAAAAAAAAAAAAAAAAAAAAAAAAAAAATTGATGTGAATGTATAGCAAGTAGAATTCTCATCCATTGCTGATAGGAATATAAACTATTTATATCCACTTTGCAAATATGTATGGCAGTGTCTTCTAAAGCTGAACACCACATTCTGCATAGATGTAGAATTCTACTCCTGAGTATGAAATAGACACAGAAATATACGCCAAAAGAAAAGACAGGTACAAGAATGTTTATATCACAACCATTCACAACATCCCCAAACTGGAAACAATCCAGATGTCTGCCAAAATTTAAAAAAACATAAATGTGACACATTCTGTAAACCAAAAGGTATCTGAGACAGGCCACAATCAACTTAGAAAGTTTATTTTGCCAAGGTTAAGGACGCACCCATGACACTGCCTCGAGGTTCTGATGACATGTGCACAAGGCGGTTGGGGTACAGCTTTCTTTTATACGTTTTAGGGAGACATGAGACATCAGTCAATATGTGTAATGTACATTGGTTTGGTTTGGTAAGGTGGGACAACCTGAAGCCAGAGCTTCCAGGTCCTAAGTAGATAAGAGACAAAACATTGCATTCTTTTGAGTCCTTGATCAGCTTTCCACTGAATATGAAACGGGAAAAGTTCCCTTATCCCCCTCACAGGGCATGCGATGGGATGCGGCTTGCTTCTTCAGTGCCTGGCTATTCAAACCCCTAAGGGGAGAAGGCAGACAGGCAGGCTGTGGGGCTCCAACCCCACAGCAGTGTCTAGGGGTGAATGTTTACAGCTCCTGAGGCCCCAGAGGGCGTGTGTTACAGGGTGTTCTTTTAGTTTAGCTGTCTGTAGGTGGCTCGTGTTAGTCAACTCAGTTAGACCCCCTGCCTTATCGCAAGGACAGAGGGCTTTCTGTATCTGAGGGTTTCTTTCCTTGATGTACCGGAAGAACTGGATCACATATGGGCTTGGAGAGTGAGTGCAAGGTTTTATCGAGTCGAAGTAGCTCTCAGCAGATGGGGAAGCCAGAAGAGGATGGAGTGGGAAGGTGGTTTTCCCCTGGAGTCAGGCCGCTCGGCAGCCCGGGCTCTGCTCTGACCACCCTGGCCAAACTCCACATTGTTCCACAGGTCGATGGCCTGCTGGCTTGCCAGCATCTGTCAGTGTGGTCTTACACCGGTGCGTTCCTCTCGACGTCCAGCTGCTTGTGTGCATACCCGCTAGGGTCCTGGGGGTTTTTATACGCGCAGGATGGCAGCATGGCAGGTCAGGGTGGTCTTGGGAAATGCAACATTTGGTCAAAAAGGCAGGGGTGCCTGTCCTCATCTAGGTCCATGGGCACAGGCCTGGGGGTGGAGCCCTCACCAGAGACCTGCCCTTCTCCTCCCAGCACTTCCCTGCCCCCTTCCATATCAAATACACAATTTAATCTGGCTCGGTGAATCTGCATTTTAACATAAACAATGGGCAGAGGAAGCAATCAGATATGCGTTTATCTCAGGTGAACCTCAGAGGGATGACTGAGTTCTTTCTGACCTTTGTCCACAAGGAATTTCCATGTGGGAAAATTGTGAGGGAGGTATGTAGCTTTTTATCTTTGTAGGTATCTTATTTAGTAATAAAATGGAAGGCAGGCTTACCTGACATAGATCCCAGCTTGATTTTTCCTTTGGCTTAGTGATTTGGGGGTCCCGAGACTTATTTTCCTTTCACAATTCATACAGTAGAATATTATATAGCAATGAAAATGTGTATACTACTGTTATTTGAAAACATGGATGAATCCGAAGGAACATGTTGAATGAAAGAAATCAGACACAAACTTATCTGCTGAATAATTATATTTACAAAATCTTCAGAAACAGGCTCAACTAATCTGTTATCAGAAGGGGGGATAAGGCGAGGCATGGTGGCTCACGCCTGTAATCCCAGCACTTTGGGAGGCTAAGGCGGGTGGATCACCTGAGGTCAAGAGTTCAAGACCAGCCTGGCCAACATAGCGAAACCCCGTTTCTACTAAAAATACAAAAATTAGCCAGGCGTGGTGGCATACGCCTGTAGTCCCAGCTACTCAGGAGGCTGGGGCAGGAGAATCACTTGAACCTGGAAGGCGGAGGTTGCAGTGAGCCAATAAGGTGCCACTGCACTCCTGCCTGGGGGACAGAGCAAGACTCTGTCTCAAAAAAAAAAGAAGAAGAAGAAGTGAGGATAGTGATGATCTTTGGAGAAATAGGAAGGACATGGCAGGTACTTCTGGGATAATGCTTATGTTCTTGATCTCAGGTAGTTGTTATATAGGATGTTTATTTTGTGATAATCCATGAAGACGTACACACACTTGTGATTTGTGCACTTTTCTATGTTATACTTAAAATGTATTAAAGAGAAGATGATTCACTTTCTTTCAAGGGTGTGTGAAAATAATTCAAATTTGTGAGCTTCCATCTCTAGAAGCATGGGGTGCTCCACTGTCGTGTTTTATGCTTACCTCCTCCAGCAAGACTCACTCCCCAAATCTTCCAGTCAGGATTCATGCACCAGTCCTTGTTGCCTCAAAATCTGAGGCAGGGGGAGAGTCTGGTTTTCTAAACTGTTCTCTTGAAGTCCTCTTTGCTTAGGTTGGAGTGGAACAGGCACTTTTTTTTTTCGAGACAGAGTCTCAGTCTATCACCCAGGCTGGAGTGCAGTGGCGCAATCTCGGCTCACTGCAAACTCTGCCTTCCAGGTCCAAGTGATTCTCCTGCCTCAGCCTCCCGAGTAGCTGGGATTACAGGTGTGTGCCACCACGCCCCGCTAATTTTTGTGTTTTTAGTAGTGACAGGGCTTCACCATGTTGGCCAGGTTGGTCTTGAACTCCTGACCTCAAGTGATCCATCCATTTTGGCCACCCAAAGTGCTGGGCATGAGCCACTGTGCCCGGCCGACTTCTTGAATGTCTAGGACTTGTAGACTCAGAATGGATTGAAAGGAAGTAATAGTTGAGTTTGTTGATATGGCAGAGGTCCCAACTGCCCCAGAAGAAATTCCATGATTTTGGGTGGCCCACTTCTTTGGTTTATCCTGTCTCTTCCAGGTAAGTGGGAAAGTGGGAATAGAAGAAGTTAGTATGACATTCGCCTCTCTTATGCTCGCACCTTTGTACACATAGCAGGCACCGGCAACTGGCCTCTGTGCCGATGGATCTGTGACCACGTGCTATAAGTGGTTAAATATTTTTATTGTTCACCTCCTTACCCCCAACTCATCCCCAGTCTCAGTGAAGGCTTTGTTCTACTTTCTTCCTTTTGGCTACGAAGTTCAGTTTCAGGGTCATAAATTTGTACTAGCCGGTGATGTGTTCTCAACCACGTGACATTTACTGAAAATTAGAGTCTGCCTACCTGTTGATGAATATTTTTATTTTGAAGTCCTGTTGGGGATTCTTATCTTTTGATACAGTGTCCCCAGGGGTGTCTTAAGGCCAAGCCAAGGAGATGACTCAGCCAGGGTTCTATAGCTCCTCTCTTAACTAGGAAGAGCTTAGAAGCAGGTTTTAGAACTGAACCCTGGAAGTTATATCCATTTTTTGATGGACTTTTCTGAAAGTTGGTAGGCTAATACCACTCATTGTTTTATCTATGTTGTAAATAATTTAACAATTTGTTTCTTGGATTGTTATTTTTGTGAGTTTTTTTAAAAAGCAATGGGCATAGGAGAATCAGATAATGGGATGTACCATTGATAGGTGACAGCATGCTGGCAGTCCTCACAGCCCTTGCTCGCTCTCGGCGCCTGCTCTGCCTGGGCTCCCACTTTGGCGGCACTTGAGGAGCCCTTCAGCCCACCGCTGCACTGTGGGAGCCCCTTTCTGGGCTGGCCAAGGCCAGAGCCGGCTCCCTCAGCTTGCAGGGAGGTGTGGAGGGAGAGGCGCCAGCAGGAACCGGGGCTGCGCACAGCGCTTGCGGGCCAGCTGGAGTTCTGGGTCGGCGTGGGCTTGGCGGGCCGCGCACTCAGAGCAGCCGGCCGGCCCTGCCGGCCCCAGGCAATGAGGGACTTAGCACCCAGGCCAGCGGCTGCGGAGGGTGTACTGGGTCCCCCAGCAGTGCCAGCCCACCGGCACTGCACTCAATTTCTCACCGGACCTTAGCTGCCTTCCTGCGGGGCAGAGCTCGGGACCTGCAGCCCGCCATGCCTGAGCCTCCCACCCCCTCCATGGGCTTCTGTGCAGCCCGAGCCTCCCCGAGGAGCGCCACCCCCTGCTCCACGGCTCCCAGTCCCATCAACCACCCAAGGGATGAGGAGTGCGAGCGCACGGCGCGGGACTGGCAGGCAGCTCCACCTGCAGCCCTGGTGCAGGATCCACTGGGTGAAGCCAGCTGGGCTCCTGAGTTTGGTGGAGATGTGGAGAACCTTTATGTCTAGCTCAGGGATTGTGAACACACCAATCAGCACCCTGTGTCTAGCTCAGGGTCTGTGAATGCACCAATCGACACTCTGTATCTAGCTGCTCTGGTGGGGCCTTGGAGAACCTTTATGTCTAGCTCAAGGATTGTAAATACACCAATCGGCACTCTGTATCTAGCTCAGGGTTTGTGAACACACCAATCAGCACCCTGTGTCTAGCTCGAGGTTTGTGAGTGCACCAATCGACACTCTGTGTCTGGCTGCTCTGGTGGGGCCTTGGAGAACCTTTGTGTCTATACTCTGTATCTAACTGATCTGATGGGGACGTGGAGAACCTTTATGTCTAGCTCAGGGATTGTAAACCCACCAATCAGCACCCTGTCAAAACAGACCACTCGGCTCTACCAATCAGCAGGACGTGGGTGGGGCCAGATAAGAAAATAAAAGCAGGCTGCCAGAGCCAGCAGTGGCAACCCGCTTGGGTCCCCTTCCATACTGTGGAAGCTTTGTTCTTTCGCTCTTTGCAATAAATCTTGCTATTGCTCACTCTTTGGGTCCACACTGCTTTTATGAGCTGTAATACTCACCGTGAAGGTCTGCAGCTTCACTCCTGAGCCAGCGAGACCACGAACCCACCAGAAGGAAGAAACTCTGAACACATCTGAACATCAAAAGGAACAAACTCCAGACGCGCCACTTTAAGAGCTGTAACACTCACTGCGAGGGTCCACAGCTTCATTCCTGAGGTCAGTGAGACAAAGAACCCACCAATTCCGTACACACCATCTCTCTGAGATTTTGATCTGCTATTAATAGCACAGTCATTCTTAACTGGGGGTGGATCAGAACCACCTATGATGTTTGCTAAAAGTCCCAATACCTTATTCTTACAGCTTATAGCCTGGCCTTCCTGGCAGTGCGTTCTTGAGAAAGTGGGGTTGATGTTTAACAAGGGACTGAGGAGGACTTGCCTGCTTAACCCATTTCCCGTTTGCCCTGAGGAGACTGCGCTGGCAGCAAGCTGCACTTTTTTTTTTTTTTCCTAAATGGGAAATGGGTTTATCTACTTACTTGGTTTTTCATTAATCTTAAAGTAGAAACCAGATTCTTTACCAAGGTATTCAGGCCTGTGTGATTTGTGGCCTGTCCAACCCCTCCCTCATTTGATAGGCTGCTTCTCTTTACTTGTAGTGTTTTAGCCACATCAGCCTTCACTGTCCTCAAAGCTCATTCCCACTTGAGGAACTGCATGAACAGTGAACTGTGCCTGGGTTGCTGTCCCCCAACTCTTTGGCTTCTTAATCTACAGGTTTCAACTCAAATATTCCTTTTTCAGAGAGA
The DNA here is from genome assembly GCF_028878055.3 of Symphalangus syndactylus. NCBI lineage: Eukaryota > Metazoa > Chordata > Mammalia > Primates > Hylobatidae > Symphalangus > Symphalangus syndactylus. The sequence continues at coordinate 72,440,811 of NC_072425.2, read as the reverse complement.
TCATCCCTGACCACCTTATCTGAAGTGTCCTTCCCCAGAAACTCTACATTTTGGCATCTTGTTTTTTCTTCAGGGAATTTGTAAAATCACGTAATTTTCTTTAGGATCTCACTGACCTCATGAACTAGGCTGTAGGCTCCACAAGGGCAGGGAGTGAGTTTGTTCAGGTCCCCACTGCACCCTGAGTGCCTGGCATAGGGTCTGGCATATACTGGGCCCTTGGTAAATGTGAAATGGAAAGAATGGATGAACTCTCAAAGATGAAATGTGATCCTTTTGGAAACTGAATGGCAGGAAATGTGACAAATATATGGTAAAGTAATAATGGTGTACATGGTAGGGAACCATTAACCTCAAGCCACTGGGAGAAATGGATCCCTAACCCAGGGTGTCTCATTAAACATGTCAAAGAGAACTCATAGGAGCTTACACCTATCGTTGTCTCATCTCACCAGAGCTGTTTTATATGCTATGATGTTGCTTTACTTTTCATTATCTTTGAAATAGAGTTAAGTAAATTGATCATGCTTTCCTGCCTTAAAAAAAGAGGGAGGGCCGGGTGCAGTGGCTCACGCCTGTAATCCCAGCACTTTGGGAGGCTGAGGCCGGCAGATCACGAGGTCAGGAGATTGAGACCATCCTGGCTAACACGGTGAAACCCCGTCTCTATTAAAAATACAAAAAATTAGCTGTCCCAGCTACTCAGGAGGCTGAGGCAGGAGAATCACTTGAACCTGGGAGGTGTAGGTGGCAGTGAGATGAGATCGCACCACTGCACCCCAGCCTGGCGACAGAGCGAGACTCCATCTCAAAAAAAAAAAAAGAATCCAATTTATTTACCTATTTTTAATTAGAAGGAGAAATTTCTGGGCCAGGCATGGTGGTTCATGCCTGTAATCCCAGCACTTTGGGAGGCTGAGGTGGGTGGATCACCTGAGGTCAAGAGTCTTTAGACCTGGAACCCAGGAATCAGTATTTTGATAAAGCTCCACAGGTCATTCGTATCAGCAGCCATGTGGGTGTTGGTGTACAAAGTTCTAGACTCAGTGTCAAACCCGCTGTATTCATTTGCTAAGGCTGCCATAACGAAATACCATAACTGGGTAGTTTAAACAGCAGAAACATATCTCATAATTCTGGAGGCCAGAAGTCTAAGATGAAAGGTATTGTAGAGGTTGATTCCTTCTGAGGGCTGTGAGGGAAGGATCTGTTCCAAGCCTCTCTCCTTGGCTTATGGATGGCTGTCTTTCCACTACATCTCTTCACCTCATCATCTGTCTGTGCCTGTGTGTCTCTGTGTCCAAATTTCCCCTTTTTATAAGCACACCAGTCATATTGGATGAGTCACCCTAATGACCTCATTTTAACTCGATTATCTCGGTAAAGCCCCTAAACCTCTGATAAGGTCACAGTCTGAGGTACCGGGGGTAAGGACTCCAACATATGAATTTTGGAGGAACACGATTCAGCCCATAATAGCCACCAAATCAGAACCTCCAGAGAAAAGGCCTGGGAAATTGTATATTTATCAAGCACTACCGAAGAGTCTAGAAAACATGGATCTAGGGCAGAAGAAGAAAACAAAAATGCTGGCAGCAGTCAGACAGGCAAAGAACTGGAGCTGATTGGCAGGAACTTTAGCCCCTGAAGGGCAGAAACTCCAGTCTAGCACATGTTGTCATTCAAGAATGAGGGGCCCAGTGTCCTGGCCTTAGTGTTTTTGTTTTGTTTTAAAGAAACTGAAAACTTGGATTTTAATTTAAAAATTTTCAATAAATAAAGTGCTCTTCAGGCCAAACAAATCGGTAAGCCTGATTCAGCCCGTATTTTACATATCTTAGGGTGAGAAAACCAGTGAGTTGTTGTTTTTTTTTTTTTTTGAGACGGAGTCTTGCTGTCTCCCAGGCTGGAGTGCAGTGGCGCAATCTCGGCTCACTGCAAGCTCCGCCTCCCGGGTTCCCGCCATTCTCCTGCCTCAGCCTCTCCGAGTAGCTGGGACTACAGGTGCCTGCCACCACACCCGGCTAATTTTTTTTTGTATTTTTAGTAGAGACGGGGTTTCACCGTGGTCTCGATCTCCTGACCTCGTGATCCGCCCTCTTCGGCCTCCCAAAGTGCTGGGATTACAAGCGTGAGCCACCGCGCCCGGCCTACCAGTGAGTTTTAATATCTGTCTCAAAAGCCTTTGCTGGCCATGGCTCAGTGTGGGAAGAAGGGCACAGGGATTTGGGAGCTGGGGGGTGGTAGGTGTTGGGAGGGAAAGGCAAGAAGAAAGAGAAAGGTCAATCTGACCCAGTTATTCTGAGCCGATTGCCTCAATTAATTAATCCTTTTATTCATTAATTAAATCAGTTGTTCAACAATTGCCTTGGGAGGGTTTTCTAGTTGTTAATAGCTGAGCTGTGCTTTAAGTTGTGAACCCAGAAAATCTGAGACAGATCTCCATTAATTTAGAAAGTTTATTTTGCCAAGGTTGAGGATGCACCCATGACACAGCCTCAGAAGATCCTGATGACAATGTGCCCAAGGTGGTCATGGCACAGCTTAGTTTTATACATTTTAGGGAGACATGAGACATCAATCAATATATGCATCTTTCTCTGTGATCAGAGGGGTGAAATAGAACCAGAGGCAGGTTGGTCCTAAGCAGTTCCAAGCTTGATTTTTCTCTTTAGCTTAGTGATTTGGGGGCCCCATGATTTCTTTTCCTTTCACAAAGTCCTGACTATGAGCTTTGAATCACTGCAGGACTGCTCTTCTCTTTGAGCTGTTGTTTCTCTACTCTTATTACCCTATCAATCTGAGGACCCCCAATGTTTTTAGTCCACCAATTTGAATTTCTTTTTTGTTGTTGTTTCTGGAGCTGTAAAGAGTTCATTCATAGGCCAGGCGTGATGGCTTACGCCTGTAATCCCAGCACTTTGGGAGGCCAAGGTGGAAGAATCACCTGAGCTCAGGAGCTTGAGACCAGCCTGGCCAACATGATGAAACCCCGTCTCTACTAAAAATACAAAAATTAGCCAGGCATGGTGGCACACATCTGTAATCCCAGCTACTTGGGAGGCTGAGGCAGGAGAATCACTTAAACCTAGGGGGCAGAGGTTACAGTGAGCTGAGGTCACCACTGCACTCCAGCCTGAGTGACAGAGGGAGACTCTCAAAAAAAAAAGAGTTCATTCATTTGCAAATATTTCTTCTGCCATTACAGTGGGATTTTGAACAGGATTGTGAGTAGATACATGTTTTCATTTCTTTGTCTTTGAAAACAAATTACAAAATATAAAGAAAGGTATAATGAACAACAATGTACATGAGAGTGACTTAGTACATAAAATGTTTCCATTAGTACTCAGAGTCCTCCAGCTGTTTCTAAAATAGCTTTTACTGTTGCTTGGTGTGAACTAGGATCCAATTTTGATCTATATGTCATTTTTGGTCATCATGTTTTATGTCTCTTAAGCTTCCTGGAATCTAGAATATCTCTTCTTTCCTTTCCTTTTTATGATATTGCCTAATTGTATAGACCAGGTCAGTTGTCTTGTAGAAGGTCTCAAATTCTAGATTTGCCTGATGGCTTCTTTGTGGTGTTATTTAACCTGTTTTTCTAACCCCTGTGTTTCCTGTAAACTGGAAATGAGAGCTAAAGTCTTGATTAGATTCAACTTAAACATTTTGGGCAAGAATACATCATAAATAATGCAGTTTACTTCACATTGCATTACTTTGGGATGCACATAATGTCCCATTGCATTTAATAGTGATACTAATATTCATCACTGGGTTCAGATGAGTTAAGCCTGATGTCTTCATTGCAATGTTTAGATTCACAAGTGATTGGCAAGGTGGCACTTTGTTAGTTTTTTTTATTTTTATTTTTTGAGATGGGGTCTCGCTCTGTCGCCAGACTGGTGTGCAGTGTTGCTATGTCGGCTCACTGTAACCTCAGCCTCCCAGGTTCAAGCGATTCTCCTGCCTCACCAGCCTCCCGAGTAGCTGGGATTACAGGTGCCCGCCACCACACCCAGCTAATTTTTGTATTTTTAGTAGAGACGGGATTTCACCATGTTGGCCAGGATGGTCTCCATCTCTTGATCTCGTGATCCGCTCGCCTCGGCCTCCTAAAGTGCTGGGATTACAGGCCTGAGCCACTGCGCCCGGCCCCACTTGTTTTTTGTTTTTTTTTTGAGATGGAGTTTTGCTCTTGTCACCCAGGGTGGAGTGCAATGGCGCAATCTCGGCTCCCTGCAACCTCCGCCTCCCAGTTTCAAGCCATTCTCCTGCCTCAGCCTCCCAAGTAGCTGGGATTATAGGCGCACACCCACACCACCATGCCCAGCTAATTTTTTGTATTTTTAGTAGAGATGAGGACTCACCATGTTGGCCAGGCTATTTTAGAATTCCTGACCTCAGGTGATCCGCCCGCCTCGGCCTCCCAAAGTGTTGGGATTACAAGCGTGAGCCACCGTGCCTAGCCTTACTTTGTTACTTCGTAAACATGACATGTTCATCAACTTTTCACCTACAATGGTTTTAGCACCTTGTGGTAATCTTTGCTGCATTCATTTTTCTTCATTAGGAGGGAACAAAATGGGGACTTTCTAATTCTCTATTTCTTCTGCATGCATTAGCTGGAATTCTTCAATAAGGAATAGCTTTCCTTTTGGCTACGGCTCTTTGATTACTCTTAAGTACAGTACTTACTTCAAATACAGCATGAAGTTTCGGTTATTTCCTTTTAACCCTTAAAAGCTTAATATGTGGCCGGGTGCGCTGGCTTACGCCTGTATTCCCAGCACTTTGGGAGGCCGAGGAGGGCGGATCACGAGGTCAGGAGATCGAGACTATCCTGGCTAACACACGGTGAAACCCCACTTCTACTAAAAATACAAAAAATTAGCCGGGCATGGTGGCCGGCGCCTGTAGTCCCAGCTACTTGGGAGGCTGAGGCAGGAGAATGGCGTGAACCCAGGAGGCAGAGCTTGCAGTGAGCCGAGATTGCGCCACTGCACTCCAGCCTGGGCAACACAGCAAGACTCTGTCTCAAAAAAAAAAAAAAAAAAAAAAGCTTAATATATGTACTTAATACTTATCTAAGTTATTCAATATCTCTACTCTCTTCCAACTAAATTCAACCACCTTAGAATATCTCCATTTATCTTGCACATTATTATTATTATTTATTTATTTTGAGACGGAGTTTCGCTCTTGTTGCCCAGGCTAGAGTGCAGTGGCACGATCTCAGCTCACTGAAACCTCTGCCTCCCGGGTTCAAGTGACTCTTCTATCTCAGGCTCCCAAGTAGCTGGGATTACAGGAGTGTGCCACCACGCCCGGCTAATTTTTTGTATTTTTAGTAGAGATGGGGTTTCACCATGTTGGTCAGCTAGTCTCGAACTCCAGACCTCAGGTGATCCACCTGCCTCAGCCTCTCAAATTGCTGGGATTACAGGCATGAGCCACTACGCCCGGCCGTCTTGCACATTATTATTGTCTGGGTTTTAGCTCTATCTTCTTCTCTTTTATTCTCTAAAGTTAGACTTCATTATTACTGATTTATACAGCCAGTCTCTGTGTATTTGCACTTATTTAACACCAGCATGTGAGCACACTCCCCACCACTCTCACTCAATCTCCTTCTATCTTTTATGATTATTTTCCATCTTCAGGACTGTCTTTTAATGTTCGTTTAGAGAGGTTATTTTGATGACAAAAAATTTTAGTCTTTGTTTCTCTGAAAAAGCAAAGAGTTTTACAGAGTATGTGATTCTAGATTAATCATTGTGTTCCATCCTCTTGTACCATTCAGGGACTGAGTCGGCCTCGAGCCCATCGCTCTGAGATTTCCCTTTGCTGCTGCCCTATGTAGATTCTGTTTTCTGTATCTCATGCTGCCTTGGGTTTTTCTGGTTTTTGGTTTTTGGGTTTTTTTGTTTTTTGGTTATAATTCCTTTATTTTGCTGAAGCATGTTCTTCAGTGGTTTCTTAAGGACACATGAGGTAAATTTTTAGAGCCCATGCATGTCTATAAATGTCCTTATTTAATCTTCACACTTGATTTGTAATTTGATATAGGATTTGGCAGGCATGGTTCCTTAAAGATTTTGAAGTAATTGTCCTAACACCTCTCAGTGTTGCTGTTGAGCATTAAATGTCCTTTCGATTCCCCCACCCTTTGTGTGTGACCTGTTTTTCCTTTCTGAAAGTGACTTTAGAATCTTTTACTCACTTTGTTTCTCTAAAATTTATTTTCATTTGTTTAAATTGGACTGTTGGTGACCTCCTTCCAGATGGAGACTTACATTCTTGTATTCTGGATTGCTTTTTGTTGGGGGGTATATTAGTCCTTGATAATTTAATTCCTTTCAACTTATCTGTTTACTTTTTCCAGAATTGCTTTGATTTCTCCTCTAAGTCTCTTGTCCTTTTATTTCTATCTCTGTCTATTATAGTTTTACCTTCTGGAAGGTTTACTTAATTTTCATTGCCCAACTCTTCTATTGAATTTTAAATTTTGTTAGTCATACCTTGTGTTGTAAAGAACTTTTCATTTTTCTCAATGTCTTTTTTATAGCATCCTGTTTACTTTTTATGGGTAGAATATCTTGTTTCTTGCTAAAAGTAGTGACAGTTGTAAAATAACTGAATAAAAGAGAACAGAATAAAATAAAACAGAATAAAATAAGATGTGTATTTTATTCTGTTTCTTGCATTATACTGGTTTTCCTCTGAGGGTATGTGGGTGTGTGTGCACCCCCTGTTTTTTCTACTTGAACATTTCCACAAATGTCTAACTATTCTTGATTCAAAACCAATAAAACATCCTATAAAGAAAGACTGAGAAGAAGTTATCGTATAAAAAGTATTTGCTTTGGCTGTTTTTGAACTAAACATCTAGTTATTGAGTGTCATCTTTCTTTCACCTTCACATGTTATTGTCTTTGTAGGGAGAAAATCCAAGCACCCTTATTTTTTTTTTTCAATAATAAGACTTTTCTATAGGTGAATATAAATTTAGATGTAACCTTCTGGGGGGATTTTGGATAGTATGATTATATGTCTTAAGTTTTATGAGGGTCAACAGTTTGCCCATATGTACTTGTAAGCATACTAGGCTGTGAGTTAGAAGGACTGGGCTCTATCTAGTTACACGTTCTTGTGTGATTACAGGTGTATCATCTACCTTGTCTGAACTTCAGTTTCTTTGTGCATAAAATGAAACCGATTTTCTCACTAAAGTATTATGGGGATCCAATGACATTTTTATTTATTTATTTTTATTTTATTCTTTATTTTAATTTTAATGTTTTTTGAATTTTTTTTAAAAGCCAGATGCAGCAACTCACGCCTCTAATCCCAGCACTTTGGGAGGCCAAGGCAGGTGGATCACTTGAGGTCAGGAGTTCGAGACCAGCCTGACCAACATGGTGAAAACCCCATCTCTACTAAAAATACAAAATTAGCCAGGCGTGGTGGCTCACGCCTGTTATCCCAGCTACTTGGGAGGCTGAGGCAGGACAATTGCTTGAGCCCGGGAGGCAGAGGTTGCAGTGAGCCAAGAATGTGCCACTGCACTCCAGCCTGGTCAACAAGAGTAAAACTCCATCTCAAAAAAAAAATTTTTTTTTACAGTTTTAATTTTTACTTTTTAATTTATTTTTATTTTTTTCACTCTGTTGCTCAGGCTGGAGTGCAGTGACACAATCTTGGCTCACTATAACCTCTGCCTCCTGGGCTCAAGTGATTCTCCTGCCTCAACCTCCTGAGTAGCTGAGATTACAGGTGACTGTCATCATGCCTGGCTAATTTTTGTATTTTTAGTAGAGATGGGGTTTCACCATGTTGGCCAGGCTGGTCTCAAACTCCTGACCTCAAGTGATCTGCTTACCCTGGCGTCCCAAAGTGCTGGGATTACAGGAGTGAACTGAACCACCATGTCTGGCCTATTTTTTTGTTTGTTTGTTTTTTGACACGAAGTCTCGCTCTTGTCCCCCAGGCTGGAGTGCAATGGTGTGATCTCGGCTCACTGCAACCTCTGCCTCCCGGGTTCAAGTGATTCTCCTACCGCAGCCTCCTGAGTAGCTAGGATTACAGGCACCTGCCACCACACTCAGCTAATTTTTGTATTTTTGGTAGAGACGGGGTTTCACCACGTTGGCCAGGCTGGTCTCGAACTCCTGACCTCAGGTAATCTGCCCTCCTCAGCCTCCTAAAGTGCTGGGATTACAGGCATGAGCCACTGTGCCCGGCCTACCTATTCTTTCTTATTTCTGTACTATGTCTTCCTTGGATCATTATCTTGCCAAAGATCATAAACTACAGCTTAGAAACTGTGCTTAGTTATTCATTTCATGTTTATTTCAGTGCCAGGGCTTGTGAAGACCATAGGTTGTTTCTGAAAGAAAAATAGGCATAAAACTTCTCCCTTAAAGCTATACAATTACCAGTTACCCTTTGACACTATCTATGATCCTCTTATGTGTTCCTTCTTATTTATTTTTTTGTTGTTGTTGTTGTCTTCCCCGTGCAGATAGAGGACCAGCAAAGCTCCCTCATATTTCCAAAGGCCCAGGGATCCTCAAAACATAGACTAAAGCATGCATAGGAAGAAATGAGGGTGGATGACAGGAGATGACAGTAGTGTCTAGATGCCCGTGAAAGCTTCTCCGTGAACCTCAGTTTGGAGTCCAAATAGGGCAGGACAGGATAGCAGATGGAATGGGTGGAGGAGTAACAATGGGGACTCAGATCAAGTCCCACCAAGGGTCACCCTGGGCTCACCACTTCTTTTCCCTCCCCTGCTGATATGGTTTGGGTCTGTGTCCCCACCCAAATCTCATGTCCAGTTATAATCCCCAATATGGGAGGTGAAGCCTGGTGGGAGGTGATTGGACCATGGGGGTGGGTTTCCCATTTGGTGCTGTTCTCATGATAATGAATGAGTTATCATGATATCTGGTTGTTTAAATGTGTGTGGCACCTCCGCACTCTCTCTCTTCCTCCTGCTCTAGCCATGTAAAGATGTGCCTGCTTCCCCTTCACCTTCTGCCATGATTACAAGTTTCCTGAGGCCTCCCCGGCTATGCTTCCTGCACAGCGTGTGGAACCATGAGTCAATTAAACCTCTTCTCTTTATAAATTATGCAGTTTCAGGTATTTCTTTACAGCAGTGTCAGAATAGACTAATACACCTGCTCTGTCATGTCTCAGGCAAAAGCCTTGCACTAGTTCTTAAAAAGGGGCGCCAGAAAGAAACAGGAGACAAAGCAGGCCTGAGAGAGAGAAAGGGTTGTCCTAGAAAGCGTGAGAACAAGAGCAAATGTGTGAGAATGGGATGAAGAGAGCGTGAGAGAAGAGAAAGAGACAAAGAGAGATAGAGGCTCTTCCAGAAAGATGAATCACTATTTTAACCAAGCTACACACACACACACACACACACACACACACACACACACACACCCCTTACAAGTTCCTCATCCTAGAAGTCCAAGCCTCTCCAGGCTGACTCACCATCCAAACCCTAAATAAACTGCTTGACCTAGTTCTGAAGAGGATTACTTTTAGCCTCAATCACTCATGGATTATTCCTTTATATATGCAGTGTCTACCCATCTTATCCACTCCAGGTGGCTAATGAACTAAATTTCTCTTTCATGACATCAAATTTGTGACATGAACTTCATGCAGCCATGTTTGTGTTTAAAAGACCATTCAGAAGCTGAATCTAATAGAATGTGGCCTTGGGATTCTCATCCAGGAATAAAACCATTGAAAATATTTCCTCGTAAACAAATAAAAAAAAAAACACAAATAAATTAGAAAAAAATAAAAAATTAGTAGCTGTTTGCAAACTTTGAGAGGCCAAGGTGGGCAGATCACTTGAGGTCAGGAGTTCAAGACCAGCCTGGCCAACATGGTGAAACCCCCGTCTCTACTAAAAATACAAAAATTAGCCGGGTGTAGTGGCGCATGCCTGTAATCCCAGCACTCGGTAGGCTGAGGCAGGAGAATCACTTGAACCCGAGAGGTGGAGGTTGCAGTGAGCCGAGATTGTGCCATTGCACCCCAGCCTGGGGTACAAGGGCGAAACTCCATCTCAAAAAAAAAAAATAAGAAAGAATGAATGGGTATTTATTAAGCTGTGCTATCTGGGAAGCTGTAGCAATGTTAACAGTAATAAACGATTCAAAGTTCATCAGATAAATATAGGTAGATGAGAACAAATGAGTAACATCAATAAAGTAGGTTGTGTTTCTATGCATGAAGAAATGTGTCTTATAATTCAATTCACTTTAGACATTTATTAGGCACTCATCAGGTACAAACTCTGCTCTAGGAATTGGTGGGTGCTACAAAATAAATGAAACACTGTTGTATTCGGCTGTTCTTGCACTGCTATAAAGAGACTGGGTAATTTATAACAAAAGAGGTATAATTGACTCATGGTCTGCAGGCTGTACAGGAAGCATGGTGGCATCTGCTTCTGGGGAGGCCTCTAGAAGCTTCTAATCATGGTGAAAGGCAAAGTGGGAGCAGGAACATCGCCTGGTGAGAACAGGAGCGAGAGAGAGAGAGAGAGAGGTGCCTCACTTTTAAATAGCCAGATATTTCGAGAAATCACTATGATGAGGATGGGACCAAGAGGATGTTGCTAAACTATTCCTGATAAATCTACTCCCATGATCCAATCACCTCCCACGATCCAATCACCTCCCACCAGGTCCCACCTCCAACGCTGGAGATTACATTTCAATGTGAGATTAGGGTGGGGCCAGCATCCAAACCATATCAACTGTTAAGGAAATAAAAGCTTTCTGCTATTTTATATGTATGTTCCTCATTCAGATTACACAGTTCTTGTGTTGTATTCTGTGTAACACTCTCACTGGCTTTCTTCCTGTGAAGGCCAGTGGATAAAACCTCTTATGCTACTCATGAGGGGTATTCATCTGCCCTGAAGCAGGGAGCTGGGGAAGAAAGGCCAATTCTCAATCAGAAAATCAGAGCTCAGGCGATTCTCAGAGCTCAGAGGCACAAAGAATAAGCAATATTATATGATTGGGTCTAGCTCCGTTGTGTGTGTGTGTTTTTTTACATATATATATTCGGAATATATATATATCCCAAACATATATATATTCCGAATATATATATATCCCAAACATATATATATTCCGAATATATATATATTCCAAATATATATATCTATTCCAAACATATATCTATTCCAAATATATATATCTATTCCAAATATATATATATTCCATATATCTATTCCAAATATATATATATTCCATATATATATTCCAAATATATATATTCCATATATATATTCCATATATATATTCCAAATATATATATTCCATATATATATTCCAAATATATATATATTCCATAGATATTCCAAATATATATATATTCCATAGATATATATTCCAAATATATATATATTCCAAATATATCTATATATTCCATATATAGATATATATTCCATATGTATATATATTCCAAATATATATATATATCTCCTCATTACTTTTAGTAAGGTTTCCTTTCAAAGTTTTGGCCCTGTTTCTGAAGACATAAAGAAGGGCCTTAGATCCTTGGGAGCAGGGTTCTTACAGTGTGGTCTCAGGGCCAGCAGCAGCAGCAGCATCTCCCTGGGGACTCGGGAGTAATGCAGGCTCCTGTGTGTCACCCACATCTACTGATCAGGAACTCTGGTGTGGGACCCAATGATGAAAGCCGTCCAGGGGATTCCGATGCTGCTCGGGGTTAAAAACCACAGCTTGATCTGAAGAGCTGCAGGGGACAGCGCCCTCTGGAGGCCACATGTTCACAGCAGCCATGGAAAAGCAGCCGCATCCACAGAAAGAAGCAAGAGTCCAGGTTTCCAAGTCCAGTTGTCCCTTTTCATGCAAAGAGATTTCTATGGTGGCCAACTTTGGAGATCCTGACTTGATTTAATTAAAGGATATTGCTGTTTTTTTTTTTCTTTTTTTTGAGACAGGGCCTTGCTCTGTCACCAGGCTGGAGTGCAGTGGCGTGATCTCGGTTCACAGCAACCTACACCTTCCGGGTTCAAGCAATTCTCCTGCCTCAGCCTCCCAGCAAATTTTTGTATTTTTAGTAGAGATGGGGTTTCACCATGTTGGCCAGGCTGGTCTCGAACTCCTGACCTCAAATGATCCACCCAGCTCGGCCTCCCAAAGTGCTGGAATTATAGGCGTGAGCCACCACACCTGGCCTTGTTTTCTTTATAATAGTCCAGGATCTCAGCATGGGTGAATATAGGTATGTTCTACAATAAATACTGTTCTATTTACTTTTTCCAGTTCAGGTGTTCATATCATTCCCCTATTCAAAACGTTTTTACTGGTTCTTCATTAAACAGTCATCTCAGCCTAGTCTTTAAGGCCTCTGCAATGGGTCCAGCCCTCATTTTCAGCTCTCTCTCTCTTCCTCCCTACATGGAAAAATGCTGCTTGCTTGCTTTTGTGTTCATGTAGCATAGCTCATGCAACAGCAGCAGCCCACACAGTGTTGACAACTATGTCTCTCCTCTAAACTAAACTCCTTTTTTTTTTTTTTTTTTTTTTGAGACGGAGTTTTTCTCTGTCACCCGGGCTGGAGTGCAGTGGCTCAGTCTCGGCTCACTGCAAGCTCTGCCTCCCGGGTTCACGCCATTCTCCTGCCTCAGCCTCTCCGAGTAGCTGGGACTACAGGCGCCCGCCACCACGCCCGGCTAATTTTTTTGTATTTTTAGTAGAGACAGGGTTTCACCGCGGTCTGGATCTCCTGACCTCGTGATCCGCCCGCCTCGGCCTCCCAAAGTGCTGGGATTACAAGCGTGAGCCACCGCGCCCGGCCTAAACTAAACTCCTTAAGGGCAGGCACCACATTCTATTCCTGCTTATCCCAGCATTTAGCACAGTACCTGTTAATCATAGCTGGTTGGAAAATGTTTTAAAAATGAGTAAGTGGGTGAATATTACGCGTGGTCTAGATATATTGAACTGTTTGCTGTTCTTGAAACTTTCTAACTCTGTCTTCCTTTGTGCAGTTCCTTTCAATGTGAGATGCCCTTACATGTCCATCTCTAGCCTCTCAAAATCCCACCCATCCTTTAAGATTTACTCATAGTGGCAGCTTAATAAACATGTGGGAGTGAACTGTACAGAACGTGCACTTGATTGAACAGAGTCATCAGCTGGCAAGCTCATTAAGTCACACTGTTCCTAGGGCAAAGTGCACACATGATAAAAATAATAACAATGACATTTATCTATAATATCAATCAGTTGTATTGGTTGAGATCTTATCATGTGCCAAACCTTGCCCTAAGCTTTTTACATATTGTATTTTATTTAATTATTAAATCAGTTTATGGAGAAGGTGTTATTTGTAAAAATTTAGAATGAGGAAATGGAGGCACAGAGGGGTTAAATAATTTGCCCAAGGTTATTTATTTATTTTATTTTTTTTTTGAGACAGAGTCTTACTCTGTCGCCCAGGCTGGAATGCAGTGGTGCGATCTCGGCTCACTGCAAGCTCTGCCTCCCGGGTTCACACCATTCTCCTGCCTCAGCCTCCCAAGCAGCTGGGACTACAGGCACCCGCCACCATGCCCGGCTAATTTTTTTGTATTTTTTCAGCAGAGACGAGGTTTCACCGTGTTAGCCAGGATGGTCTTGATCTCCTGAGCTCGTGATCCACCTGCCTCGGCCTCCTAAAGTGCTGGGATTACAGGCGTGAGCCACCGTGCCCGGCCTGCCCAAGGTTATATAGCTAAAAATGTCAAAGACAAGGTTTCACTATGTTGCTCAGGCTGGTCTTGAACTCTTAGAATCAAGCAATCCTCCCTCCTCAGCCTCCCAGATAGCTGGGACTATAGTCATACCACTATACCTGGCTAAAGCCAATATTAAAATGTAGGTCTGGGCTGGGCACAATGGCTCACGCCTGTAATCCCAGCACTTTGGGAGGCCGAGGCAGGCGGATCATGAGGTCAAGATTGAGACCATCCAGGCTAACATGGTGAAACATCGTCTCTACTAAAAATAGAAAAAAAATAGCTGGGCATGGTGGCAGGTGCCTGTAGTCCCAGCTACTCAGGAGGCTGAGGCAGGAGAATGGTGTGAACCTGGGAGGCAGCGCTTGCAGTGAGCCGAGATGGCACCACTGCACTCCAGCCTGGGCAAGAGAGCGAGACTCCATCTCAAAACAAAGACGAAAACAAAAACAAAAACTGCCCCAAGGCTGCTCAGTGAGCTGGGAATCCAATCCAGATGTGCCCAGTGGCCAAATTCATGCTCTTTGCTCTGCCACCTCTTAGGACCTTCAAAAAGATATTGTCTGGGCCGGGAGTGGTGGCTCATGCCTGTAATCCCAGCACTTTGGGAGGCTGAGGCAGGCAGATCACCTGAGGTCGGGAGTTTGAGACTAGCCTGACCAACATGGAGAAAATCTGTCTCTACTAAAGAGACAAAATTAGCCGGGCGTGGTGGCACATGCCTGTAATCCCAGCTACTCGGGAGGCTGAGGCAGGAGAATCGCTTAAACTCAGGAGACGGAGGTTGTGGTGAGCCGAGATTGCACCATTGCACTCCAGCCTGGGCAACAAGAGTGAAACTCCGTCTCTAAAAAACAAAAACAAAAAAACCCAAAAGATACTGTCTGTTAAATTGGACAAAATAACAGGCCTTTTACCAACCCGAAGTGAAATGCACAAACCTAAGGTCAACAGCATCTTAGGTGTTCTTGTTACTAATCTACTGAAATGCTTGGATTGAAAAAAAAGCAGCTCTGGAGTCTTGCCAAGAGGAAAGTTATAGCATTTAAGGGGTAGGACCCTTCCAGAGGGTCATGGCCAAAGATGTGGTTTCAAAAGCCTGAAGCTACAATTTTCTCCACAAGGAAGAGATGGATATAGTGGCAACCACTAGAGAACTGGGAAGGGGTATGAATTTATCTCAGGGAGAACCTCTCCCAGTACCCATAGCGTCAAACCTGTTAGTCAGCTAGTGTTGTGTTTTTCATATTTTCCCAATGATCTGATGCATTTAATACTTCTTGCCTTTCATAATGACCTCAAGGCAGGCATATAGTGACTTTGGTTTCTGACCAAGAGAATTTCATGATCATGTATGTATACAAATGCTTCATCTCTTTCTTCTATAAATACTATCACATTTCTCATTAGTCTTAAATATTTCTTATGATTATTTTCCTTTTATCCTTTTCTTTTCTTTTTTTAAATTTGAGACAGAGTCTTGTTCTTGTCGCCCAGGCTGGAGTGCAGTGGCGTGATCTTGGCTCACTGCAACCTCCGCCTCCTCCGCCTCCCTGCCTTAGCCTCCCGAATAGCTGGGATTACAGGCACCCACCACCATGCCTGGCCAATTTTTGCATTTTTAGGAGAGATAGGGTTTCACCATGTTGGCGAGGCTGGTCTCAAACTCCTGACCTCAACTGCTCTGCTCGCCTCTGCCTCCCAAAGTTCTGGGATTACAGGTGTGAGCCACCCTGCCTGGCCCTTATGACTGTTTTCTAACAGTCAAATCCTTCCAAATACAGAGAAACAGCATTCTGAAATCTCAAGTTCAGTGCCAAGATAACTGACATTTTAGACAATGAGGTTAAAGAATAAAAGACCTAATGAAATCTTAGTTAAATTGTTATCTATCTTTAATCTTGTGGAATATTCACTTAAGGTTTCTACTGCTGTTTTTCTGGGGCTTTTCAGTCTTATGAAAAGAACTGAAAAGGAACTTTAAAAAGGTTCATATTATTGAATCCATGTAGTCAACAGGTCATGTGGCCATGAGTAAATCTTAGACAACAAAACTTAAAACCTTCATGAATATTATCTGTAAGCATATGATTATGTAGGTCTTTTGGGTTAAAAAAGGACTTGTGTCCAAGGGGCTGAAGACTCATGAGTTTTTACTATTTCTGTAGATTATTAATATTGAAAGGTGATTTTGCCAAATGTAGCCTCCAAGTAAAAGGAGTTAATGGCCCCAAGGGATGGCCCTCAACCAAATGCTCTGGCTGCCCACCCCCTAGATGGACAATTCTAGGAGGCATTTTGTACCCTTTTCAAGAGGTGCCAGAGGAATCGAGATAGGAGATAGCAGTGATCTTGTGGATGCACTTTTTTTTTTTTTTTTTTTTTTTGAGACAGAGTCTCCTGCTGTCACCCAGGCTGGAGTGCGGTGGTGCAGTCTCAGCTCACTGCAACTTCTGCCTCCCAGGTTCAAGCAATTCTCATGCCTCAGCCTCCCCAGTAGCTGGGATTACAAGTGTGTGCCACCAAGCCCAGTTAATTTTTGTATTTTTAGTAGAGATGAGATTTCACCGTATTGGTCAGGCTGGTCTCAAACTCCTGACCTCAAGTAATCTGCCTGCCTCGGCCTCCCAAGGTGCTCAGATTACAGGTGTGAGCCACCGTGCCTGGCCTGACTCACTCCACTCCTTTTTTTTTTTTTTTTTGAGATGGACCCTTGCTGTGTCGCCCAGGCTGGAATGCAGTAGTGCAATCTCGGCTCTCTGCAACCTCGGCTCGCTGCAACCTCAGCCTCCCAGGTTCAAGCGATTCTCCTGCCTCAACCTCTCAAGTAGCTGGGAGTACAGGTGTGAGCCACCACACCTGGCTAATTTTTGCATTTTTAGTAGAGACAGGGTTTCACCATGTTGGACAGGCTGGTCTCCAACTCCTGACCTCGAGTGATCTGTCCATCTGGGCCTCCCAAAGTGCTGGCATTACAGGCGTGAGTCATTTTGCCCGGCCAGGTCAGCCAACTATTAAGGGAATCTATAAAAGCCAGACAGCTTCCCTGGAAGCATATAAAGAGAATCTTGTCTCTTGCAGCTGTGGGACAGCCTGGGCTACAGATCAGGCCTAGGAATTAATAATAAGGTGGCCGGGCTGCAAGAACAAGTGAATGTGTAGCCTCCACTCGTCTTCTGTGTTAGGCTGCCAGCTTGAAAAAATTTGCATGGATGTGTCTGAGAACCTTGAACTTTTTGCTGTATTCCTTTGACCCCTCTTGGCTGGCAGAACCAACAGTTCTTACTAAAAGGGAAGAGCCTTCGTTTGCCTGAAGACCAAGAAAGACCTCACCTGGAGTGGTTGTATCAAAAGATGATGGTTAAAGGCTGGTGCGGTGGCTCAAGCTTGTAATCTCAGCACTGTGGGAGGCTGAGGCAGGAGGATTGCTTGAGCTCAGGAGTTTGAGGCCAGCCTGGGTACCATAGCAAGTCCTCATCTGTACTAAAGAAAAAAAAAAATCGCTGGGCATGCTGGTGCATGCTTCTAGTCCCAGCTACCTGGGGGGCTGGGGTGGGAGGATCACTTGCCAGGAGGTTGAGACTGAAGTAAGCCATGATTGTACCACTGTGCTCCAGCCTGGGCAGCAGAGGGAGACGCTGTCTCAAAAACAAAACAAAACAAAACAAAACAAAACAGAAATAATAAATAAATAAAATGAAAGATAATGGTTGTTCTCGTGATCTGACACTCTCAATCCCACCCTCCAGCTCATTGCCTCCAGACCAATAACTAGGGTCAGGTCTCAGCATAACCCAAAGAGGAAGGTTTAATATCTGCTATAGTAGAAACAGGTATTCACCAAAATAACTTTAGAACTTGGCATGCAAAATATGTACTGTCTGGAACCAGCAGAGCATGTGCAGGAATGGTTTTGAGAGTACTGGGTTAGGGGAGGGTGGAAGAGCAAAATATAAAGCTGATTATGGGAGAGTGAAAGAACACTGGAATGTTCTTTCATGATTCAGGATTAAATGTTCTAGCAAGGAAACATGAAGCTGGTCCAACGTGCTGCTGGGATGGCTCCTTGAAGCTTGAACATGATGACCTTCAGCAAAGGAGGTGGAGATGTACAGAGGAGGAGGTTAGTAGGCTCAGAGAAGACGGCGTGATAGAATGGGTTTATTGCATAAGACTACTTATTGCCGACTAGGTTTTCAAAGAGGGCCCAGGGGTACTCTTTTTATCAAAGAGATAAGGAATGTGCTGGTGAGGGGCACCAGAATCACTGACAGCTCAGGGGTGTCTGTCCTCTGTAGGTTAGGGCTGATAATCTTAAGTGGTATTGCAAAACTGAATCTCTTTTCTGGTGTCAATGGGAACAGAAAGATTTCAGAATGACAGAGACCAGTGGCAGTGCTTAAGCATCCGCATCAGATGCATGGAGACATAATTATCATAATTAACAGTAAGAGTGGAGTGTCAAATAGAGCACCTTGACCTGCAAGAGTCTATAATGATGGTTCACAGAGCTTGGTGTTCTTAGAGGTGAGGCAGACGGGCAGCCAACTAAGGTGATGCTTGAGTTATAGCCAGAAAAAAAAAAAAAAAAAAGAAATGATGATAGAAAGACTGATGTTAGTTACCACTATAAATTCTCTCTATCCCCGTTTTCATATTCGAGTAATTTTCAGACCCAAAATCCACTTAGAAGGGACTATGGGGCCGGGCGCGGTGGCTCATGCCTGTAATCCCAGCACTTTGGGAGGCCGAGGCAGGCGGATCACGAGGTCAGGAGATTGAGACCATCCTGGCTAACACGGTGAAACCCCATCTCTACTAAAAATACAAAAATTAGCCTACGTGGTGGCGGGCGCCTGTAGTCCCAGCTACTAGGGAGGCTGAGGCAGGAGAATGGCGTGAACCCGGGAGGCGAAGCTTGCAGTGAGCCGAGATTGTGCCACTGCACTCCAGCCTGGGCGACAGAGCGAGACTCCATCTCAAAAAAAAAGAAGGGACTATGGGTCCTTGGAGGGAGGATTCTGCAGCTCTCCAGCAAGTATATACAATATGTGGACCTCTAATTCTCCCCCAGATAGAACTACATTCTGGGGAAGTTTCTATATGAACCCTGTCCAGGGCTGTTGGATATAGGATTTCAGCTGCAAAGTTTAAAGGAGAGCCATCATATCCCTGTTCAATTCAATTGCACGACCCCTGTAAAAACCAGATAGGCTGTAGCAATAAAGGTGGACTACCATAGATTTATACAAATGGCCCCAATTATAGCTGCTCCTCTATATGTGGCATCTTTACTGTAACAGGTCTGGTACTTGGTATTTGGTTATTGGCCTCAAGAATACTTTTTCCCCCCCATTCTGTCAGTAAAGGTGATCAAAAGAGTTCACATTAGTGTGGGAAGTATAGTAATGCACCTTCACTGAATTGGATCAAGGTTGTATTAAGCATCCTGATTTCTGAAATAAAATAGTCTTCATGATCCTTGATCATCTTGACATTTTGCAGCATATCATGATGGTCTATTACCTCATTGATATTATGTTAATTGGATCTGGGGAACAGAAAGTAGCAAAGACTGTGGATGCTCTAGTTAGACATATGGGGTCCAAGATAAAATGAAAAAGATTCAGGGGGCTGCCATATTGGTGAAATTATTAGGGGCCCAATTGTTAGAGATATGCTGGGACACCCACATATCTCCAGGAGAGAAAGAAATCATAGCATCGTGTACCCTCCACCACAAAGAGGATTAGTGGTTGTTGAGCATCTTTGGATTTCAGATGCAGCCAATTTTGAGTGGAGACCAGGGCAAGAAAGGACTTTATAGCAGGTTAGAGTTGTGCTGCAGTCTGCCCTGAGTCTTGTGCTAAATAACCCAGCAGGCCCAGTGGTGCTTGAGGTACCCATGGTGGAAAGGATGCTGCTCAGTCTCCAACAAGCTCCAATAGGGGAGGCACAGCAGAGGCCCACAGTGTTCTGGATATAGTCATGCCTTCTGAAGCAGAGAACCACGCACTATATGAAAAGAAGCTCGATGAGGGCTATTGTGCCATTATAGAGACTAACTATAGGTTGTCAAGTGGTGATGAGAATGGAGATGCTCACCACGGATGGGCCATCATCATAACCACTGAATCATAAGGAACTTTTGTAATTTATTGTCTGATGAAAAATGGTTCATAAGGGTCAGGCCCAAGCAGCTCCAGAGGGTATGTCACTTTTGTGGCACTAATGCCTCTTCCTCAGTTCACACACATGGCCTCACAACAGCTTCTGGATGATCCAGTGGTGGAAGAGGAAAACTCTTGCATCTGGTTCACAGATGGTTTGGCTTAGTATATGAGGGAAAGGAGAAAATGGACAGTTGCCACATTATAGTCTCATTCAGTATTGACCTTAAGGACAGAGTGTGGGGGAAATCCTCTCAGTGGACAGAGCTGCAACCGGCACACTTGGTTGTTCACTGTGTATGGAAGAAGTGGCCCAAGATACAGATATGCATAGACTTCTGGCTAGGGGAGGATGGCGTCGTTTGTTGACCAAGGGTGTGAAACTAGCAATATTAGAAGATTGGTGACATGTGGATTGCTATAGTCTAGATGTTTGAGTCTCCTGAAAATTCA
The DNA here is from genome assembly GCF_028878055.3 of Symphalangus syndactylus. Classification (NCBI taxonomy): domain Eukaryota; kingdom Metazoa; phylum Chordata; class Mammalia; order Primates; family Hylobatidae; genus Symphalangus; species Symphalangus syndactylus. Next base: position 72,420,399 of record NC_072425.2, on the reverse strand, counting down.
CATGTTAAAACCCAGCGTCCAATGTCGGTATGAGAAGGTGAGCCTTTGGGAAGTGATTAGGTAATGAAGGGGATTAGTGCCTTTATAAAAGAGACCCCAGAGAACTAGCTGGCCCTTTCTATCATGTGAGGACATGGTAAGAAGCCAACATCTGTGAGCCAGACAGCAAGCCCTCACAAGAAACGAGTTCCTGGGTTAGGTGTTTTCCATAAGGTACTTTTTTGTTTATTCGTTTGCTTTTTTTTTTTTTTTTTTTTTTTGAGATAGAGTCTCACTCTATCTGTACTGTGGGCCTCTGCTGTGCCTCCCCTATTGGAGCTTGTCGGAGACTGAGCAGCATCCTTTCCACCATGGGTACCTCAAGCACCACTGGGCCTGCTGGGTTATTTAGCACAAGACTCAGGGCAGACTGCAGCACAACTCTAACCTGCTATAAAGTCCTTTCTTGCCCTGGTCTCCACTCAAAATTGGCTGCATCTGAAATCCAAAGATGCTCAACAACCACTAATCCTCTTTGTGGTGGAGGGTACAGGCAACAGCCCAGGCTGGAGTACAGTGGCATAATCTCGGCTCACTGCAACCTCCGCCTCCCAGGTTCAAGCAATCCTCCCAACTCAGCCTCCCAAGTAGCCGGGATTACAAGCATGCACCACCACACATGGCTAATTTTTTATTTTTATTTATTTTTATTTTTAGTAGACGCAGGGTTTCACCATGTTGGCCAGGCTGGTCTCCAACTCCTGACCTCAAGTGATCCTCCTGCTTTGGTCTCCCAAAGTGCTGGGATTACAGGCGTGAGCCAAGGCGTCTGGGCTTTCATAAGGCATTTTATTTAACTTTCAGAACAATTACATGAGTAAATATTACAATCACAACAATGTTGATGAGAGAATTTAGGCAACTTGCCAAGCTAGTCAGCTGGGTGGCTAAGATAGAATCCAGTGGTTCTCAACAGTGCAAACACAATTCCCACCTGTTTTTTGAACTTAAGAGCTAGGTAGCCTACTGGGTCAGGTGAATTTACTAGGGCTCAGGAATCATCTTCCCTCATCTTCACTCCTTATTTTTTAACCTACATTTTACACTTTGTCCTCCTCAGTCAGACTACAAACCTCCTTCACAGGCCCTGTTATTGAGTAGCTAGGACTACAAGCACTCACCACCATACCCAGCTAAATTTTGTTTTTTTGGTAGAGATGGGATCTCGCTATGTTGCCCAGACTGGTCTCGAACTCCTGGGCTCAAGCGATCCTCCCGCCTCAGCCTCCCAAAGTGCTGGGATTACAGGACTTAAAGAGACAGTAGGTAGAACATCTTGGCCTGATAGGTCCAGGAAAAGAGCCAGAGCAACTATCAGCTTGGACTCTGGAGTGCAGTTACCATAGGTTGCCACCAGATGGCAGAAGCACTCAAGGAATCGCAGCGAGAAAGCAAAGGATGTGCTGAAGGCCTTAGGGGAAGCCTCAGGCCGGAGATCCAGAGGTTAGCCGCGTTCTCAGCAGGGAGGGCCAGTTGTTAAGGTAAATATAATTCAGACAGCTAGAATATGGGATGCGCTGGTGAGATTCAAACAGGCCCACTTTGTTTCTACCAGAAAGAGAAATAGGGAGTGTGAGCTGGAGATGGGATCATTGCAACAGAACATTTCAAAGGCTCAAGATCAAAACACAACATAAATAAGCTGGGGAACAGGCTGGATGCGCTCTGCAGGCAGAACTAGAACGAGAACGGGTGATTGGCATTCGAAGGCGAGGATGAGCTGTGAGTGAAATTCAGGGTAGGCTGAGCATCCAGAAGGGAGTGAACCTTGGTTATGCCTGGGACCATCTGCCCCATAGATGACCCTGTAGTGGACTGTATTTCATAGAAATGGCCCTAAACACATTTTGGGTCCTATGTTTCCCCAGAAGCTTAGTACTTCCCCGACAAGAGGTAGAGTCTAGGTACTCTCCCTGTGAACCTGGGCAGGGCTTCCTGACTGACTCTACTAACAGAGCACAGTGAAAGTGACATACATGACTTTCAAGACTCAGTCATAAACATGGTGCAGTTTCTGTACGGCTTCCTCTCTCTCAGGACCCTCACTTTAAAACCCTGAGCTATCATGTGAGGAGCCAGGCTACCTGGAAGCTGCCATGTTAGAAACGATGTGGAAAGATCACATATGTTGGGGCTCAGAAAATAATACCCCAAAATGGAGACCTCAGAAGCAGAAGTTTTTCTCTGACACTCTCCTACCCTCCTATCTCTCAGTCACATTCTCCCCTGAGGCCAGCCATGGAAGAACATCCCTCTTCCCCAACATGGGTTACAGCAGCCATCCCCAATCTTTTTGGCACCAGGGACCGGGACTAGTTTCATGGAAGACAATTTTCCCACGGAGGGAGGTGGGGATGGTTTCAGGGTGAAACTGTTCCATCTCAGACTATTAGGCATTATGTAGATTCTCATAAGGAGCACGCGACCTAGATCCCTCCCATATGCAGTTCACAATAGGGTTTGTCCTCCTGCAACAATCTAATGCCACGACTGATCTGACAAGAGGCAGAGTTCAGGTGCTAATGCCTGCTCACCCACACTTGCCTCCTGCTGTGTGGCCCGGTTCCTAACAGGCCATGGACCAGTACTGGTCAGTGGCCCTGGCATTGGGGACCCCTGGGTTATGTGAAACCAGAACTCCTTTTCCCTAAAGCTAGCCATAAAACCTAAAAAATATTACTCTAATTTCCCCCTCTGCCTTTCTGTGTAAAAACTGGCCATAAAGAAATTATTTGGCTTATCTTGTTTGACTCTTGGTCATAAGACCCCCATTTCAGAGACGATCCTGCCCCATATACAGAAGGAAAGAATACTGCACAGAGAAGCCAAGAAGAATCTAGACAGACAGGCCTTACTCAGTCTACCAGCATTAGATCATTCCATTTTTGTCTAATCATATTTCCAGATAGTCCATACTGTATTGGACCTAAGCAATAAAATGGACAATGTCTCCTGTATTTTTGAATCTTCATTCTAAAGGCTCCCGCTATAATAATAGTCCCATACATAAAATGGTATGTATATGATTACAAAGAAATATAAAAATATTTTTAAAAGATATAATACATGTGCTTCTTTAATAATGTATTAAATAAGATAAAGTGTTGCCTATAATAACTACTGTAACTTTCAAGTGTTGGTGAGCATAAATGATGTTTGGAGGTATCTGCACAACTGTGATAAAACAAACTTATTTGCCGGGTGTGGTGGCTCACACCTGTAATCCCAGCACTTTAGGAGGCTGAGGCGGGCAGATCATGAGGTCGGTAGATTGAGACCACGAGACCATCCTGGCTAACACGGTGAAACCCCATCTCTACTAAAAATACAAAAAATTAGCCAGGCATGGTAGCAGGCACCTGTAGTCCCAGCTACTCGGGAGGCTGAGGCAGGAGAATGGGGTGAACCAGGGAGGTGGAGCTTGCAGTGAGCCGAGATCGCGCCACTGCACTCCAGCCTGGGCTACAGAGCGAGACTCTGCCTCAACAAACAAACAAACAAAAACCCAAAAACAAACTTATAGCTATTTTTTTGGTAACAAAGTCACAGGTACTTCTAATATTTTCATGGCTTGCTGCTTTTATGCATTATGGAAGGAAAAGCTAAGTTTCAGTTAGAAATGAGTGAAAACAAAGGAATAGTATTTTTTTTTCCCATCCAAGTTCATGGACAACTTCCCCTACATTCCCCAACTCCCACTGTTGAGAACCATGGGAAGCAGGTGCTTGCAAGGATCTCAGGGAATATTAACCAAGCCTGTCTTTTGCAGACAGTGGAAGGGAAGGGAGTGACATTTGGTCCTTGCCCAAGGTCACATGGCTCTTTGGTGGCAAGGCATTTCCCTAAGTGTTCCCCTGTTCCTTTCCATTGTCTGTCTTTCATTCTCCTTCCAGTACATCTGTCTGCTTCTCTCTTTCTCCATGGCTTTTTCTTCTTCTATGACTCTTCCTAGTCATAAAATGAAATGGAGATCTTTAAAACCAAAGCCGTGTGTACATTCACTGCTTTCTCATTCTTACCCACAATTCGAGAGTTTTTTTTAATTGGGCCTCATTGTTCTCATTTACATCCTGTGACTTTTCACATGAGCCTTCTGCTTAGATCATAAATCTGTGTACATTCCTGTATCTCACCCCAAGAACACGCTGCACTCTTGGTGGTGCACTCTCTCTTTTTTTTTTTTCATGTATCTACATTAGCGTCTCTTCCACGTGCTGTCTGAGAACTACTTTTAGCAGAATCACCTGGCCCTCTGCCCAGCCTCATGACTACATGGGGGTGGGTGTTGAAAACTTGCATTTTATTAAGCTTCACTGACTGGTCTAATGGCTCTGAATGTTTGTGAAACACAGACCTGAGTCCTGCCCTTCCTGAAGGGCCACACTAGTTCCACCGACACAGTATAACCTCTTCTTTTTTTTTTTTTTTGAGATGGAGTCTCGCTCTGCCACCCAGGCTGGAGTGCAGTAGCACAATCTTGGCTCACTGCAAGCTCTGCCTCCCAAGTTCACGCCATTCTCCTGCCTCAGCCTCCCAAGTAGCTGGGACTACAGGCACCTGCCACCACACCCAGCTACTTTTTTTGTATTTTTAGTAGAGACAGGGTTTCACCGCATTAGCCAGGATGGTCTTGATCTCCTGACCTTGTGATCCGCCCACCTCGGCCTCCCAAAATGCTGGGATTACAAGCGTGAGCCACCGCGCCCGGCCGATATAGCCTCTTCTAACCACAAGAGCCTCACTTCCCCTGGAGACTCCCACTTTTAGTATTGCTGCTTCTCGTATCCTATCCTGTTAGCATGATTCAAACCTTAAAGCCAAGAGGAAGAAGAAAGAGAATGAGGTGATGAACACTGGTCATGTACCGGATATTCTGCAAGGCTCAGTGACGTAGATACTGTTGACCATGTTTCACAAGTAAGAACATTAAAGTTTAAAATATTGGGTAATGTGTTCAGGGTCACACAGTTAATAAACGGTGGAATTAAACTGCTAGCCTTGGTCTTTTTTTTGTTTGTGCTCCAGTGCCTCTGTTCTCATGACACAGACTTTATTCAACGTAGCCTCAGGGTTGAAGCATATCATCTTTGCATTTGCTGCATCTCAAAATATGTTCCTTTTTTTTGCAGTCATCTGGAATTGATCCTTCACAGATTTCTTTCTCATTTTCTACCCGTTCCCTTTAATGTATGTCCTGCTAAAAGTTCTGTCGTGGTCTCTTCTCTTTTCTCACTCTTCATACTAACCTCATTTTTTGCATCTATATGCCAGATGCCTGAATCTATCTCAAGCCAGGATTTCCCTGTTGAGCTTCAAACCCATATGCCCAAATGCCTAGTGTCAGTTCCATAGGGACTAAAATCTAACTAGCCGGACTTTGCTCCTTGGCCTCACTTCCAAGCACCTTTTCTTACCAACCACTTCAGCTGCTGTGGCAGATTCTGTGGGAAGCCTCTTTCAACATGTCCTCCAGCCTGTATTTGGTGGACCTCCCCAGTGCAGAGGCTACCATGATCCTTTTCTGTTCTACCCCTTAATTTCTCAGGGCCCCAGGGCTTAGTCCTAATCCCTCTTTCCTTCACTCATTCCTTAGGTGGTCTCATTGAGTTTAAAGGCATTTTCAAGCATAGATTTTGCTGATGGATCTCAAATATCTCTCTCTCCAGCCAGATCTCTCCCCTGGGCTTCAAACTTGCATATCCTATCACACGTTAGCCATCTTCATAGGGGCGTCTAGTCAGTGTTGCACACTCAATATGCCCAAAGAGAACACTGAGGTCCCTGCTGCCTGCTGTGCCCACCTTGCATGTGGTGCTTGACTGACCCTCCCAGCCCTTTCAGGTTTCTGCTCATAGAAGCCTTGCTCTGCCCACCTGTCTCAAACAGACACCCACCATCACCCTAACCCACTTAATTTTATTTCCGTAACATTTGCTTTCTGAAATTAGGTGATTTATGGTTTCTTGTCTCATTCTTCCACTGTAAGATCTCTGAGAGCAAGGACATGTTCACTGCTGCCCCCATGGTACCTAGCAGGGTTCTTGTACATAGGAAGCGCAAGCAGTGTTTCTTACTTTCTAATGCTCACTGCCACTTTTCTAGCACAGGCCATTATTTCTCACCTGGCTTGCTGCAAAATCTAAATGCTTTCTTTGCCTCCAGTTCCAATTATTTTCCAAGCTGAAGCCCATGTGATCTCTTGAAAACACAGAGCTGTTTGTCTGCTGCCCTTTTCAGACCTTTCAGGGAGGTTCTGTCTTAGTTTGGTTGGACCTTCTGTCTCAAGCAACAGAAACGCAGCTTGCTTAGGCAATATGAATTTTCTTTTTCAGCTCAGCATGGTCTTGGTCTCTCCCTCTGGTCACCAGACATGCCACGATTCTCTTATACCTCAAAGGCCCTGGCGTACATGGGCCTCTCTGTTTAGAAGCTGTATTAGTCAGGGTTCTCCAGGGAGATAGGACTAATAGATGTGTGTGCATATATATAGAGAGAGGAAGAGATATTTATTCTAAGGACTTGGCTCACATAATTGTGGAGGATGGGAAGTCCAAAGTCTGCAGGGTAGGCAGACAGGTTGGAGATGCAGAGAAGCCCTGCAGTTTAAGTCTGAAGGCAGTCAGCTGGAAGAATTCCTTCTTCCTCAGGGAGGCAGTCATTTTTTTCTTACGACTTTCAACTGAATGAGGTCTCCCACCTTATGATGGGCAATTGGCTTTACTCAAAGTCTACTCATTTAAATGTTAATCTCATCTAAAAAATATCTTCACAGAGACATCTAGAAGAATGTTTGACCAGATACCTGGATATTGTGGCCTAGTCAAGTTAACACATCAGAAAACCTTTTCCCTCCAACCTCCCAACTCTTCTGGTTAATTTCTTTCAGATATTGGCTTAGATAACTCCTTTGAGAGCCTTTTATGACAACATGAGCGTAGGTGCCTCTTTTTTTTTTTTTTTTTTTTTTTTGAGATGGAGTTTCACTCTTGTTGCCCAGGCTGGAGTGCAGTGGCATGAGCTCAGCTCACTGCAACCTCCACCTCCCGGGTTCAAGTGATTCTCCTGCCTCAACCTCTTGAGTAGTTGGAATTACAGGCATGCACCACCATGCCCCACTAATTTTTGTATTTTTAGTAGAGACGAGATTTCACCATTTGGTCAGGCTGGTCTTGAACTCCTGACCTCAGGTGATCCACCTGCCTCGGCCTCCCAAAGTGTTGGGATTACAGGTGTGAGCTACCCCCCTTTTAAATAGTTTTACCAGCTTCTTAGTCCTTTTAGTCTTTTCTTCCTGTTCTCTCTTTTGAGCCCCATGGACTCCTCATACTTATTCATGGCACAGATTTATTTTACTATATTACAAAACACCACCTTTTGTGGTATTATTCCCACACCAGAAGCTTACTTCGTGAACATCTAAATTGTTCACTATTGTATCCTCCTTACCTCCATAGTACATGACACGTAAGAACTGCTCAATAAATATTAATTGAATGAATGACTCCCATGTTCTTCAAAATTTTCCCATCATTGCCTACTTCTTTCTCTCTCTTCTCTCTCCATAATCAGAACTGTAACTAGGGCTCTGAAATTTACAGTGTGCCAGTTTTTTCTTTTCTTTTGAGACAGAGTCTAGCTCTGTTGCCCGGGCTGGAGTGCAGAGACACAATCTCGGCTCACTGTAACCTCCACCTCCCAGGCTCAAGCAATTCTCCTGCCTCAGCCTCCCCAGTTGCTGGGATTACAGGTGCACGCCACCACACCGGCTGATTTTTGTATTTTAGTAGAGATGGGGTTTCACCATGTTGGCCAGGCTGTTCTCGAACTCCTGACCTCAGGTGATCCACCCACCTCAGCCTCCCAAAGTGCTGGGATTACAGGCATGAGCCACTGCGCCCGGCCACAGTGTGCCAGTTTTTAAAATGATCGTCCAACTAATTCAATAGCATAAGCATGTAGTATCACTAACTTTAACAGCTAGTAAGTGAGAATAACTAGTTAAAATAGGAAGCTACCAGATGGAAAGGATTTTCAATAGCACCCATATGTAAGCTGAGACATGAATCACAAAGTCGATTTGATGGCCGTGTTTTATGCTTGCCCTGGCACCGAAATTGCTGGTTACAGCCGGACACTCCATTGTACACAATACTTTCTGGTGGCAGATCTATTAACTTCATTCAGTGTGTGGGGGGAAGGAAGGTGGAAAATATACTTACACCAGAAAGTTACGTGTAGGATAGAAGATAGACCTGCCTTTTTTCCTTTTTCTTTTCTTTTTTTTTTTTTTTCTGAGATGGAGTCTCACTCTGTCACCCAGGCTGGAGTGCAGTGGCATGATCTCGGCTCACTGCAACCACCTCCTCCCGAGTTCAAGTGATTCTTCTGCCTCAGCCTCCCGAGTAGCTGGGACTACATGTGTATGCCACCACGCCCGACTAATTTTTGTATTTTAAGTAGAGATGGGGTTTCACCATATTGGCCAGGCTGGTCTCAAACTCCTGACCTCGTGATCTGCCTGCCTTGACCTCTCAAAGTGTTGGGATTACAGATGTGAGCCTCCTCGCCCAGCCTAGACCTGCCTTTTTGTATTTGTCCTGCTAATTGGAGAATTAGGATTCGAGGTTCAGCCAAAGGAAGATACAGCATGACTTACAGGTGCGGATCTGCATGGGTCAATGAAATGTGCAAGATATGTGTCCATCAACAGGTACAGCCACCTCCATTGCCTGCACTTCTAGGATTTGCACCCCCATGGAGCAGCCACTGGCAGAGAGAGAGGGAAGGACTTTAAACAGTCCGTACTGGGATGGCCCCACTTCTCCTCAAAGATGGGGATGTTTTACTATGTTGCCAACATCATACATCAGCTAGCAGTTTTAGCCATAAAGATATTAGCATATGAATCTTTCACTGCAGAAAATCAAGAACTAAAAGATGGCTCCCTATTTACTTGGCTTGCAACCTTCAGCTCTTCAGACTATTTCTTTCTGTCCAAAGTCCTCAGTTAGATACAGAATTGTTTGTGGAGCTCTTGGGTCAATCATCAACCATCCTATGATTACAGTAGGTAGTCAGGCAGACATGAGCAGAACAGGAGAGGGCCACCCCACCCCCTACCGGGAATGCCAGGTGACCATCAGGTGGTCAGGTGGTTGTTAACTGTTGCGCTAAAATAGTAATTGGTTGCAGCTGGTACCAGGGACTGGCATTCTTCCAATAGATAGAAAAACCTGAAACTGGTGATTAGCTTCCTGATGAGATCTCAGGAGTTGGGTGAGTAGGGTTGGGCATGTGCACTAAGAGGCAAAATGGTGAAGTTTAACTGGTATATGATCTTCCTCTAGGAGCATTGGACTGGTAAGGGATGAAGGCCTCAAGTGAGCATGTGCAAACTCCAGGACTGTGCATGTGGCCCCTTGCAAGTGCTAGCAGACCACTGACCACTGCACATGCAGACAGCTCACCGCAAGGGAAGAATAAGGGGAGAAGTAATGCAAGACCCCAGAAGTATGCCAACATATAAAACCCCAAGTTAAAGGTCAAACCGTGCACTTAATCTCTCAAGTTGCTCGCTTGGCCCTCTTCCAAATGTACTTTTACTTCTTTTCATTCCTACTCTAAAACTTTTTCTTTCTCTCTCTCTTTTTTTTTTTGTCCAGGCTGGGGTGCAGTGGTGTGATCTGGGCTCATTGCAACCTCTGCCTCCCAGGCTCAAGCAATTCTCATGCCTCAACCTCCCAAGTAGCTGGGACTACAGGTATGCACCACTGCACCCAGCTAATTTTTAAATTTTTAATAGAGACAGAGTTTTGCCATGTTGGCCAGGCTGGTCTTGAACTCCTGGCCTCAAGTGATCCACCACCTCTGCCTCTCAGAGTGCTGGGATTACAAGCAGAGCTGCTGCACCTAGCCTGCCCTAAAACCTTTTAATAAGCTTTCACTCCTGCTCTAAAACTTGCCTCGGTCTCTCCTTCTGCCTTATGACCCCCAGTCGAATTCTTTCTTCTGAGGAGGCAAGAACTGAGGTTGCTGCAGACCCGTACAGATTTGCCACCAGTAACATATTTTGGTGCCATATTACTCGGATACGTTCTGCTGCTAACACTGTTTTCTTCTATTTCTTAGCTCTTGTGCTTCCTTTATTTTTTATTTTTGAGACGGAGTTTCACTCCTGTTGCCTAGGCTGGAGTGCAGTGGCGTGATCTCGGCTCACTGCAACCTCCACCTCCTGGATTCGAGCAATTCTCCTGCCTCAGCCTCCCAAGTAGCTGAGATCACAGGCACACACCACCATACCTGGCTAATTTTTGTATTTTTAATAGAGCCAGGGTTTCACCATGTTGGTCAGGCTGATCTAGAACTCCTGACCTCAGGTGATTCACCCGCCTCGGCCTCCCAAAGTGCTGGGATTACAGGTGTGAGCCACTGTGCCTGGCCTCCTGTGCTTCCTTTAAAAGCCCGTATGTCTCATTTCTCAGAGGCCTGAAACATACACTGAAGAGTCAGAGTAGCAGCATCCCAGACACTCAGCTTCTTGGCCCCCCACGTGGTTCTTTCAAAGCCTGGCATTCACAGAGGAGTGAGGATCACTGCAAGTTCCTCTCAGCCACCTGTCAGCTCTGGAAACTTCAGATTCCTTATCAGTACAGTGGGATAGCCGGTAATGGCTATCTCAGTTGTAAAAAGTGTGCTTCTTGGAACTTCAGAAGATGTAACTGAGTGCTCGCAGGCAAATGTTACATCTCTCCTTTGCTAATAGAATCATTTCAGTCTCTTCCATGCCACATCCTCCAGATGCCCCTAATGTATTGACTGCAGAGACATTTAAATGAATTAGGAGGCATTAACCACTGACATTTCTATTTCAGTTGCAGGAAAAATGTAATCAAGAAGGAAGCCAACCTAGTATTCAGAGGATCAAGGGAGGTTCCTGGATCCACAGGCCCTTCGGGCTGATGTCTTATAAATAGATCACATTCAGGCTAATCTCATATCATGTGTCTTTGGGTGTGAAGGACTAGAAAAAAATAAACTTGTTAGCTAAATAAATCCTGAATGGATAGAGGCTTGAGTGGGAGGTGTCAGCTGAAAAGATGTGATCGCATGTCTGTAGGCCATCTGTGTGTTTCGAGGGAAATTATGACTGAGAGGTTGTGAGAATGAAAGGAAGACTATATGACACCAAGGTGCCTCTCTTGAAATTAGATCCCACAAAAATCCAGTATGGCCTGTGTTAATCTTGTGGGAAGAGAAATGCCACACCACCCACTGCATGACCAAGCCATTTCTCGTGGCTGCGGTAACAAATGACCACGTCTAAAGAAAGCAAATCCATTATCTTACGGTGCTGGAGGTCAGAAGTCTGAAATGTGTCAGCAGGGCTGCATTCCCACTGGAAACTCTCGGGAGACTCCGCTTCTTTGCCTTTTCCAGTTTCTAGAAGCCACCCAAATTCCTTGGCTGTGACCCCCTCCTCCCTCTTCAAAGTCAGCAGCATAGCACCTTGAAATCTGTGACCTCTGCCTCCATAAACACATCTCCTCTTTCTTCAACTCTCCTCCATCCTTGTGATTATGTTGGGCCTACCCAAATAAGCCAGGATAATTACCTAATCTTAAATCCTTAAGTTAAGTACATCCACAAACTTCCTTTTGTCAGGCTCCTGGGATTAGAACGTGGACATCTTTGGGGAACCATCATTCAGTCTACACACCAAAGTTGTCAAAGTTATTTTTGTTTCCATGGTGACTGCTGGGTCAAACTGGCATGCAGGTAAACTGCTTCTGTGATTGTCACTGCTCTGGTGGCTGGCATTTCTCCTCTGTTTTTCATAGATTATACAGAGCTGGGTGTGAAACTGACCCAGTAGTCCCATGGACTGTTCTTTTTGATAAACACAGAAATTGATCCTTCTGGTCTTAAAGTTTGAAACTTTTGTTTTATCTGAGTTCCTTCCTCAGGAAAGGACCTTCAGACCTCTGCAAAAGGGTATCAAAGAACTGCAACTCACCAGATCACCAGGGTCCTGACAATGAGATGCCAGACCCCTCATTCATCATGACTGCTTACTTGCCTCTCCCTAGTTCCTGTTTTCTTACACATCGTTACATTTCTTCCCTGCTATGTAAATCTTTCGTTTTAGTGGGTCAGGGAGATGGGTTTGAGACTGAGCTCCCATCTCCTCAGCTGCAGCACCCTGCTAAAGCCTTCTTCCTTGGCAGTACTCGTCTCAGTGATTGGCTTTCTGTGCGGCCAGCAGCAGGACCTGGACCAAACCTGGTGTTTTGGTAACAGGTGCACAATGGTCATTTAATCAGGGCCTATCTCAGGGGCTGTGTTAAGCACCAGGTCTTATTTTTAATCTAAGAAAACAAGAAAATGGTTTTATTCGATGTTGAGTCAAAAATGCTAGAATTTGAGGAAATGTAAGAGATGGTGTGATCCAAGAATGAGGTGCAGAGAGGCTGATGGGACTTGCCGAGGTCAACAGCTATAATAATTAGTGAACCAAAAAACTAGCACCTGCTCCCTAGTTCTCCTCTCATTACATCACCTGGATTGTGAATTAGGCTTGGGAAGCACTCTGGAATTAGTGATGGCGTATGTGATTTTGTCATTCCCCACCACCGTGATAGCGGGTAAATAACATAACATTAAAAAAAAACTAAAGCCGGCCGGTCACGGTGGCTGACGCCTGTAATCCCAGCACTTTGGGAGGCTGAGGCAGGTGGATCATGAGGTCAGGAGATGGAGACCATCCTGGCTAACACAGTGAAACCCCGTCTCTACTAAAAACACAAAAAATTAGCTGGGCGCGGTGGCGGGCGCCTGTAGTCCCAGCTACTTGGGAGGCTGAGGCAGGAGAATGGCATGAACCCAGGAGGCGGAACTTGCAGTGAGCCGAGATAGCGCCACTGCACTCCGGCCTGGGTGAAAGAGCGAGACTCCGTCTTCAAAAAAAAAACAACAAAAAACAACAAAAAACTAAAGCCCAGCACGGTAGCTCATGCCTGTAACCCCAGCACTTTGGGCGGCCAAGGTGGGTGGATTGCTTGAGCCCAGGAGTTTAAGACCAGCCTGAACAACATGGTGAAACCCTGTCTCTACAAAAATTACAAAAATTAGTGGGGGCATGGTTGTGTGCACCTGTAGTCCCAGCTAGCCTGGAGGCTGAGGTGGGAGGATCACTTGAGCCTTGAGAGCTTGAGGCTGCAGTGAGCTGTGATTGCACCATTATACTCCAGCTTCGGTGACAAAGCAAGAATCAACCTCAAAAAATAAAATAAGATAAACTAAAAAACCCAAGAGAAAGAAAAGTTAGATTTTCATGAAGTTCACTGATCTAAGGTAACCATTCTTCATCAGTGTGGCTATGGCAAAATATGACAGAATGAGGGGAACTGGATTTCAGTCTCAGGATGGAGACTTTTTTTCTTAGTTTCAGAGATATGGTCTAAGGAATATCGTTGAAACGTGTCTGAAGGGAAAAGAATCTAGCTTTCTTGAACTTTAAAAAAAATGCTTGTTTTTCTTCAAAGTTTATAGAGAAGCATTTGTTGAGGGCTCACTATGTGAATGTGGTCCTAAGTCCCGAGAAAAAGACAGACAAGATTTTACTGACATTTACTATTTATTTTTTGAATTTTCAAACTCCTGAAAATACAGAGAAAGACAGTTTTAAATTAAATTTTAAATTAAATTAAATTAAATTAATGCAGTACTCTTCATGCTGCCAAAGTAGGGCATTGTAATAAAAGATATAATGATCGCAAAATGTGAAATGTAGTTCAAAGTACGTCCCTACTCCTTTTAAATTCCCTATGGTTGGGAACTTACTTCTCTGCTTACCTTGAACTGCTTAATCTGCCAAAATTGAACAAGCCAAAGCATTTAGGCGTGGTTAAAGTACGGAAAATTCAAAATTTGGATAAACTCTGAGGCAGATGGAAGAAGTAAGTGCCAGCCCTACTACCTGCCTCAGCCCTTTACTGTTTGGGGTCATACTTTTCCCGCAGGCCTGGCTTGCTGATTCATGGCTTATTTTTTCCCTATAGTATATGTTAAGTCAGTTTCTTCTACACCATAAGTCACCCCAAAGGAGCAAGGCAGTTTGCTTTGGAAACCAAATGAATATTCTCAGGTTACTTGCCGTCTTGTGAAACATTTGTAACCATATTTTGGAATATGGAAATATTTAGGGAAATGAAAGTAGTTAGAGGTGACATGGCTAGTTTGACTTGGAGAATCGCTAACATTTTTCCTTCTTTGTAGCCTTGTGGTAGAAAGGTAAATTAAGCAGAAGGAGGAGAGGAGAGAAATGGTGTTGAAAGGGATATTTCTCAGATGAGTTGGAGGTGGTGGGGGAGACATTGGGAATATTGAAAACCAAAGTCAATTTCAGATCAAAATTCCTTCCACCTACATGGGTCTGAGGTTTCTGGAGTGGGCTAATTGACAATAGACGTCATTTTGTGATAGTCAGGTCAGGCTTTGAGACTGATTGATCTGCCAAGCATTTTAGATATGGGCCACTGACTCAGAAATTGCACAAAGAATGATTGCAGCAGCGAGTAGTTACAAGTTCATGCAGTTTCAGAATTCCCTTGAAGAGAGTTCTCTTGAAGAGAGTTCTCTTGAAGCACTCTGATGTGTTCTTTGTGCAGCCTTTGGTTGAATACCATTCAATGCCACCTGACGGAGAGAAAAGAGGTAAGGAAATTTCTTTTTTTTTTTTTTTTTTTTTTTTGAGACGGAGTCTTGCTCTGTCGCCCAGGCTGGAGTGCAGTGGCGCAATCTCGGCTCACTGCAAGCTGTGCCTCCCGAGTTCACACCATTCTCCTGCCTCAGCCTCTCCGAGTAGCTGGGACTACAGGCGCCCGCCACCACACCCGGCTAATTTTTTTTGTATTTTTAGTAGAGACGGGGTTTCACTGTGGTCTCGATCTCCTGACCTCATGATCCGCCCACCTCGGCCTTCCAAAGTGCTGGGATTACAAGCGTGAGCCACCGCGCCCGGCTGAGGTAAGGAAATGTCTTGGGAGGTACAACCTATGTGGCCTCAGATGCTGCAGATAACTAATAGGTTAAAAAGAATACTAAGCAAAACTTTAGTTTTATCAAGATACGAATCTAGCATTTCCACCATTAAGAATGGTTCATTTCATTATTTTACGTTTAAGAACTCCCACTTAGACTATTGTAGTTGGGTACATTGCATACACAAGCTTTGAAACCGTAAAACAAAAAAGCTTTCAAACTCAGATTGTAAAAGCCATGCAATTGCCATTGACTATGTAGAATTTCTGAAGTGCAAGCTGTTTTGAAGCTTCCTGATAATTATCCCCCAGTTTTATCCAGGTTGTGAGTTATTCAAAGGGCTGAATATACAGAAGGATCCTTTAGATGTGTTAAGTGCCTCTCAGAAATAGAGGCGTATGTTGACCTCACTTAATTCCTTCCCTGATTAAAGAAGTAATGCATGTTCACTGTAGAAAACACAAAAAAGGCCGGGCGCGATGGCTCATGCCTGTAATCCCAGCACTTTGGGAGGCCGAGGCGGGTGGATCACGAGGTCAGGAGATCGAGACCATCCTGGCTAACACGGTGAAACCCCCTCTCTACTAAAAAATACAAAAAATTAGCCGGGCGAGGTGGTGGGCGCCTGTAGTCCCAGCTACACGGGAGGCTGAGGCAGGAGAATGGCGTGAACCCCCGAGGGGTGGAGCCTGCAGTGAGCCGAGATCGCGCCAATGCACTCCAGCCTGGGTGAAAGAGCGAGACTCCGTCTCAAAAAAAAAAAAAAAAAAAAGAAAAGAAAAAAAAAACACACACAAAATGCACACAAGGACAAAATAAGTGACAGTAACATCCTGTAATTCTACCACCCCAGTTTCAGTTGTAGGTAGGAGGACAAAAGGAGCGATTCCCCAAAGACAGCAAAACGTGATGACTGGAAACTTGGACAAAACGGTAGTTTCTCAGCTGGGGATGATTTTGCTCTCCCTTTCCCAGCACATCAGGTAATACCCAGAGACATTGTTATTGTCAGAACTGGTTGGGGTGGCAGGGTGGGGTTGGAGGTGCTCTTGGCATCTAGTGGGTAGAAGCTACGATGCTGCTGTACATCCTACAATACAAAAGACTGCCCTCCATTACAAAGAATTCACCTGCCCAAAATGTCAATAGTGCAAAAGTTGAGAAACCCTATTGATAAAACTATCAAAAGCATGAGGTTCAGTTGTTTGTTTTGCATCAGTGTAAATGGCAAATTTCCCAAATTAGGAAACTGCTCTTCCGAACACCGTAGTCATTCCAGGCCTTCGACCTATCAAGAACTATTGTTAATATTTTGTTGAATAAGCTTCCAGGCTCTTTCTTATACATAGAGTATTTTAATCCTAATTCTGGTGTCTGTCTGGCTAGATGACTCTCTGGCCACATTCAGGAAGAGAAGAGCCAACATCTCATGGGCCCAGGGAGTCTGGATATCTTTCCCATTCCATAAAGAAGGGGCTGTGACTAGCAGAGGGGAGAACTGACCTTGGAGAGGGGACCTAAACTAGAAAGATAGAACAGAACTCAAGTAACCCTCTTAATACCAAAACGCCTTGTGATGTGACCCCATGATTCTCATCCTGTCTCCAAACTAACTTTGATCTCCTCTAATTTTTGTTCTTCCCTTCCAATTCCACAGAAAAATTTAGAGTTTTGTTTTGTGGATTTTTATTCATCAGTGGTATACTGAACGTACTTGTTGGCAACCGAATTTTTTCCCACTGAATATATTTTAGAGATTCCTCCATGTTAACAAAGGGATCTAGTTCATTTTGAGTGTTGCATAGCACTCCATGACCTGCATATAACACAGCTGAATGAATAGTTCCCTATAGATGAACATTTAGGTCATTTCTTTTTTTATTTTTTTGAGATGGTGTTTCGCTCTTGTTGCCCAGGCTGGAGTGCAATGGCACGATCTTGGCTCACCGCAACCTCCACCTCCCGGGTTCAAGTGATTCTCCTGCCTCAGCTCCCCAGGTAGCTGGGATTACAGGCATGCGCCACCACATCCAGCTATAATTTTGTATTTTTAGTAGAGATGGGATTTCTCCATGTTGGTCAGACTGGTCTCGAACTCCCTACTTCAGGTGATCTGCCTGCCTCGGTCTCCCAAATTGCTGGGATTACAGGCGTGAGCCACCGCGCCTAGCCTATTTAGGTCATTTATATTACTTTACTATTAAACATAATGCTGCAATGATAACCTTGATACATGTGTTAAATGTAAATATTTTTCTGCAGTAGATACCAAGAAATAGAATTGCTTTGTCGAAGGCTGTGTTTATTTAAAATTTTAATGGAAATTCACAAATTGTCTAAAAAGATGCTGAATCAATCTAAGCTGTCATTGAAAATGTCTGAGCGTTCCCATTTCCCCATACTAACTCCTGATATAATAAAACTTTTATACTTTTTACCAATCTGATGGGTTAAAAATATTATATTGTTTTCATAATTTGCATTTCCTTGATTTTTACTAACAAGGTTGAGCAGGCTTTTATATTTGTAGGTTACTTATATTTATCCTTCTGGGAATTGCCTTCCTACTTCGTTTAATAAGGTATTTACTCTTGATTGTTGGTCTTTTTAAAATTGTTTTTGAAGTTTTTTATTCTGGATAAATATTAATGTTATCCATGTTTCTTATATTTTCACCCAGTTAATTCCTTATCTTTTACATTTTGGAATTATCACACATTTTATAAATGTTAAACTCTTCATATATTCAAATGTATTCATTATTTCCTTTACAACTTTGGGGTTTGGGAATTTTTTTTTTTTTTTTTTGAGACAATGTCTT